>NC_053036.3:526213911-527539328 GCF_002575655.3 Aegilops tauschii subsp. strangulata
CCATGTGTGGCATAAGATATGTTGTTATTAGCTAGGGTACCAACACTATATAATGGCTTATGTGATCCTTGCTAGTAAAAAACCATGATCCATGTTGGCCCAAGTGGCACGTTTGAGTGCAACGTGTCAATATTGGTGCATTTGGCCCTTATGGCATCCGTGAGGCCAAAGAGACCATGATTAGTGAAAACAAATGAAGATTGCTACATGACGGGCCGTTGGCGTGTCTTGGTATGCACTGTGCGTGAAATGTGACTACAAAAAGTTGTTGCATGTCGAGACGTAGTTTATCGGTGCATGTGGATCCTATAGGCTTATTTGTTACTTGTTTGTGGGCATGGTGCGTGTTGGCCCAAGTGACATGTGTCAGTGCATTGTGACATCTATTGGTGCATCTGGCCCTTATACCAATTATTTGTGCAAATAGATCAAGATTGATACATGTCGGTCCATTGTCGCATCTTGGAGTGGAATGTGACTAGAAGAATTGGTGAATGATTTGGACCCCTTATGGCATGTGTGAGTCCAATGAGACCAATGTTGTTGCGTGTTGGTCAAGATGGTATCGACACATGCAGTGTGAATATTACTGGTACATGTCCGTCGTTATAGCGTCTGTGTGTAGAAGGAGAACAAGTTTGGTGCATGCTCTTGTGTGCCAAGATGTTATGTGGGAACAAAAAGACTGTCAATAGTTCATTTCCGTGGGCCCAGAAACAATGAGAATTATTTCTGGAGTACCTATTTGTAAATTTTGCACAGTTCTAGTTGGGTGCTGATGTGGAATGTTTTTTTCCGCGGCGCACTTACAAACTGGAGTCACTTGTCAGAAATCATGTCAACCCACCCAAAATGGCGGATTAGACCTAGCTGCAACAAATTACCCCAATATGTGTTTTTTGTGCAACAAACCTGTAAAGTAGGTGTTCTATGCAAAAGTAACACCAAAAGTAGGTGGTTTGTGCAATTTCCTCGCTAAACCACACGTCCAAAAATATACAAATTCATGACAAAGAAATGAGAGCGGTTGAGGCGTGCACGAGCGCACGACGCCACGCGTCTAGCCTCGGTAACTCCAAACGTCCACCCACACGCCAAATAAAGGCCGCCTCCCCCACCCCCATCTCCCCCACCTCCCCACCCCTGCTGTTTTTCTTCCCCAAATCAGCAAAAACCCTCTCCTCTCACCTCGAACCCTACCTCCTACGAGCCAGCAACCACCTCCCTTGCTCTTCGTCGTCGGAAGATGAAGGCCGGCCGTGAAGACGCGGCGGTGGAGAAGGACGCTGCGGTAGAAGCAGTGGAGAAGCCTGCTGTGGTCATTGCCACCGCAGTTGGCACGGCCGAGGGCGCCGTCACGGCGACATGAAGTGGTGCACCATCTGTTGTGACTGCTCCGACCGCCGTCGCAGCGGTCGAGCCTGCGGTCGCGGAGCAGGTGGAGGAGGAGGTGGTGGTGGATCTGGAGGAGTAGAGGGTCAAGCGGAAGCGCGAGATGTATGAGTTCATTGACAACTACTACGAGGAGACCGTGCTCGCCGCTCAGGAAGTGCAGGACGAGGCCGTTGAGTTCGACGAGGAGGTCGACGATGAGCTCCCGGAGGTACTACTCTGTTCTGTTCTATTCTCCTACTCTGTTTTTGGGGTTGTCTCCCATGGGATTTTCTCCTGAATTGCATGCAGCACAGATTAGATTTCGTCCAGATAGGTTATGTTTCTTGATCTCTCCCTTAGGGTTAGGATTAGTACTAGTTGTTTCGTACATTTGGAAGGAAACCCCTTCAATCTGAAACCTGGCATGGAACAGTAGTCATGTAGGCCTAAAATCCCCCTGTGCGTGCAATTATTTTGTGAAGATGAGTAAGAATATGATTTAGAAACTGATTATGAATCAGTTCTGCTATAGAAAACGATGTATTTGTTAGGTATCACCTCTTTGATTCGTACGATTTCCAAAACGCAGGAATAGGGAAAACGTGGGATTAGAGTGGCATGTCATCTTGAATCCTACAGGGTTGTATGGTTGTTTGATTGTGCATACTAAAAACATAGGATTCTTTCAGACAGGTTTGAGTGGATGGAAAATTTCCTACAAATTTGTTTATTTCATGACAGTCAACAAGAGGATCAATGATTAATATCTAGAACATGAAAAGTTTACATGCAACAGTAAATATTTATCAACGGTGCTTGAGCTTCGATAAATGGTAACTTTTAAAACATGTACTCCGGAAACAACTTTGTATATTTGCTATTGGATGAAGCCAATCCAACGGTGGATAGATGGGAAATCCCAACATTGTTGGCCATTCGATATCTTATTTACTACAAAAGAAAAATTCCAAGCATGCGTACTATCTAGAATATTCCATTTGTAAGCTTAAGCACAATGCTACCTATGCACAAATAACCTCATAGCACTATGTTTCTCCATTGTTCTAGAATCTTGGGTACTTTAACAGTGCAAACTGTTTTCTTCTAAATGAATTGCTAATGCTTTGAACTTTGTGAATCTGAATGCATAATATGCACAAAAATTATCACTTTATTAAAGAAAGCACACACAAAAAAAATCCATTGCTACGGTAGCATAGCAATGTAAAGTGCATCTGAAATAATTGACATTAACTGTTGCGTTCACGCACAATGCACGTGTGCCTCGCTAGTACCAACAAGACTATCAATGATGAGAGTTTAAATTAGTAGAACCCCTATTACAACTATGCTCTGTTCCTCAATTGTGCAACCCATTATCTGGTTTTGCTATTCATGAAACTATGCTCCATTCTTCAATAGTGGCAACCCATTATCTGGTTTTGGTATGCATGAAACTGGGCCACATCATCGAGTCATGCATCTGGTCAGTACTGATGCATGCAGTAACAATTTACGGCCACTGCCTGCCATTGACAACAAACATGGATTAGTTCTTCTCTTGCACAAATCAATCCATGAAACTATGCCACATCAGTAATCATGCATGCTAAGTCCATGCAACTGTACATTTCTAGCAACAAGATTTTCTATTGCATTCTTACTATATATAATTTTTCATTACTAAGCGTAATCATAATGCTCCATATGCACAAAGCTGATACCACATTTTCTCCTTTCTTATAGAATCTTCCATACCTTAACAGTGCAAACTTTTTCTATCTGCTTCATGATTTCCATATAATGAAGCAGGACCGCGAGGTCATGGAAAAGAAATTCCAGCTGGCGTACAAGGAGATGCAGCTTAAATTGCAAAAGGACCGGAAGGTTGTCGACGGCCTTATACAGACAAAGCGTGTCAACATGGACGCGAATGTGTTGCGGGCACGTCCCAATATGGACATTAGGCTGCAACAGGAGCACAAGGACATGGACTACAAGGCTATGGTGGAGTAGGTCATGATGGAAGGAAAGATGCTGGAAGACCGTGCGATGTTTCAATCCCACGTCCAATGCCACAGCAGTCAACCGCAAGAGCATGTCTTCAGTACTCCCCCTGTGAGTACCTTGCAACAATGCTATTCAGTCACGATCACGACCGATATTGTGCATGAATAGTTTTTTTGTGAGTAACTTTGTGTAAGCTATTCATATGCAGTCCAAGAAGCGTTACGCGGCACAATCTCCAAACACTAAAGGCCTAGTGATGTCGGTGTCACCAGTTGAATGCCACAGTTCTCCACTCGAAGAACATGTCTTCAATTCTCCCCATGTAAGTACCTCGCACCCATGGTAAACATTCACATCCAACATTTTGTAACCATATTTAATTCGTGTGTAACTCTATGTCGGCGATTGATACGTAGGCTAAGTATCCAGTGACGGAACAATCCCGAATCCTCACAGATGAAGTTTACATCCCATATAATAATGAGGTAACTTTCTCGCGATGTTGCGACACACATCCAAAATTATTTATGGAACTTTGGTGATTGCAATGTATTAAATTTCATGTGAGATACTCGTATGTAGGTGCTGGTAATGGAATTTTACATTCATAGGGATTGTGAGCTTTCACATGTCCCGACAGGGTACTTTGACGAAAGACCCATTGAGATGAGATTGTTTGAACCCAGCGTATTGGACTATGATTTTCTCATGAAAGAAGTGGCTGGATATGGTTATAAAAAGGATTCAGATTTTTACCACTTCTTACGTGAGCATGCATGCAAACTACCAGAAGGAATGTTCCTGATTTCAGGACCAGGTGATTTTGCAAAGATGATTTACCGTCTGAACGGGAGCAAGACATGTCATTTGTATTTGGTGTATAATCGTCCACTGAAAGATGATTATGAGTGGTGGTCGGACATGGATTCAGAGGTTCCTATTCTTCATGTTACATCTATTTTACGGCTTCATCATCCTTAAGTTTGTCCTAATATGTTCATATGATTTTTTACAGGAACTGCGCATCCAAGACATGCAGCATGAGGAGGCTCTGGCTAGAGAGCTTGAGGCAAAGGAACAACTGAACTCCTTAGGTTACATTGATGTACCGTGTAAAAATATGGGAGAAGGTCGGTCGTTGCCAATCCTGACACAAACTCCAACGACCAATGCGAAGAAATCACTGGATTTTGGCACCGGAGACGAGCTTCCGTACGAGGGCTAATGTTATTTGAAATGTTTTAAGCTGGAGACAACATTTTTTTGGTTTTTTATGAATGTTTCAGTTATGGAATAATTCATTCACTATGGAGATCTTGTAACAACATTTTTGCTAGAATGTGATTTCCATTTCCGACGCGACATGCATGTGTTTATACCCACCTGTACACTCTGTCCGTTCCTAAATATATGTCTTTTAAGATATTTCAATATCAATTACATACTGATGTATATATACGTATTTTCGAGTGTAGATTCACTCATTTTGCTCCGTACGTATTTTATACTGAAATCTCAAAAAGACTTATATTTACGAACGAAGGGAGTAGTTGTTAGTGAGCAGGCCTTTTGTGGAAAAAAAATCTGCAGTCACTTCAGAACATTTATGTACATTCATGCTACGTGGCCGTCGATCTGTCCACACATGTGCTAGCGATGTTTGTGTACACGGTAGAAGACCCCGCAACAAGTGCTGCAGGATCATGTACACCTGCGACTGAATTTTTTTTGCTGCAAAACGGTGCAGGAAATAAACCAAACGGACGTTTTATGTGGCACAACGTGACAAAAGTGCTGGCGAATCATCCTCGGGATCCGCGGAGTCAGACCCGACGAGATCTGCTCCAGGATCGGTGCGGTGTCAGGGCACATCGAAGCGCAGGCGGATCCCCGCCAAAGCGCACGAGAAAGGGCCGTCGCACGCGCGCGCGTCGTCACCTGGAGACAGGCCGACCGAATTAATCGGTGCGGGCCCCGCACATGTACGCCTGTCGGGCCCAGTTTGATAATCCCGCATGATCCGCCTGCTGTGTAGTTCGTTCGTGCACGCGTGATTACCGACGACATGCATGCACGTAGGTTTCCCACGTCCGGCATGCCTCCTCCCCCAAAGCCCGACCCATTAAAGAAATTCAGCGCGGGCCAGCCCACATCGCGCAGATCTCGTGCCAGGATCACGTCTTAATATTTTTAGTCCCACCTCGCTCCCCGAGCAAGTGCTGCACCGGCTTAAATACTTTCATCTATTTGCTTATTACAAGCGTGGGTCTTCCTTGCACTCTATTTGGTGGATATGCAGGATTAATATGATTCATCATCCGTATTCATCCTGTATATTCATCAATTGGAGAGCATGGATGACTGATGTATTTTTTCGGATTTATAGAAAATACAAACCAAATATCGCAAACTCATACTGTTACAAGGGTGTGGACAATTAAAAAGAAAAGAACTAACACAACTTTTATTTCATTTTTGGATTTTAAAAAGGTAAGAAAAAAGAAAAAATATTTGATTTTAAATTATTATAAATATATAAAAGAAAAGAAATATTGGATAATTGGAATAACACACAATAAAGAACAGTAAATAATTGGGCCCAAGCCAGAGCCTTGGCGGGCACAGCCAAGTTGTGGTGGGAGTTTAGTCGCACCTCGCCAAGCGAGAGGAGCTCGCACCGGTTTATATACGCGGCTGACAGCTCTCTCACAAGTTCCTCTCTAAATCATGCATGGCAACCTGGTCCCTCCCTGCCCTTGGGGACTTGTAGGAAGGTAATTCATGCAACACGGGCCTGCATCCTGGTCCAAATGTTGTTGGGTTTCTAGTCTTATGGAGGCCGTGCTCAGTGAGCATACTAGTAGGTGGTCATTTTTTTCATTTTCATTTTAATTTTTGCATATGTCACAAGTCAATATTTTTTACCTTCTTCAAATAACCCCCTATCCATTTTTATACAGGCTCACTTACATGTAATACACATGAGTGTTCTGTGAGACTAGTAGTAGGCGGGCATTTTTAAACTTTTTATTCTAGTTTATACAGGCTCAATATTTTTACCTTCTTCAAATAACCTCTTGTAAATCACCTCTAATTTTGCACACTTGATATCTTGCACAAATAACCTCCTGTAGAACAAATTTGGGGTGATTTAGATGTGGTGCAAAAAATCACATTTTCTACAAAAACTGGCTTAAGTGAGACCAAATGGTCCCTCGTAATGTCAAAAAAATGGTCCCTCGTGTATAAGCGTGATTTTTTCGACCTTCTCTAAATCACCTATAATTTTGCACACTTGATAAGTTGCACAAACATAGCTAGGTTTTCAAGCTTTTATAATTTTATTTTATTTTTAAATTTATTCTGCCATGTAGACTGACTGATCAAAACATCGGTCTACACCTTAAGGGGCATTGTAGGATACATTTTTTTTTTTCAAATTTCTTTCATAGACATGCTTGGCACATCTATTCGAGCATGTAGAACAAATTTGGGGTGATTTGGAGGTGGTGGAAAAAAATCACATTTTCTACAAAAACTTGCTTAAGTGAGACCAATGGTCCCTCGTGTTTAAGCGTGATTTTTTGGACCTTCTCTAAATCACCTATAATTTTACACACTTGATATGTTGCACAAACATAGCTAGGTTTTCAAGGTTTTACAATTTTTTTAATGTTTTTTGAATTTATTCTGCCATGTAGACTGACTGATCAAAACAACGGTCTACACCTTAAGCGGGCATTGTAGGATACATTTTGTTCCAAATTTCTTTCATAGACATGTTTGGAACATTTATTTGAGCATGTATAAAAAAATTTGGGGTGATTTGGAGGTGGTGCAAAAAATCACATTTTCTACAAAAACTAGATTAAGTGAGACCAAATGGTCCCTCGTGTATAAGCGTGATTTTTTTGACCTTCTCCAAATCACCTATAATTTTGCACACTTGATAAGTTGCACAAACATAGCTAGGTTTTCAAGGTTTTATAATTTTATTTTTTTATAATTTATTTTGCCCTGTAGACTGACTGATCAAAACATCGTTCTACACGTTAAGGGGCATTGTAGGATACATTTTTTTCCAAATTTCTTTCATAGACATGTTTGGCACATCTATTTGATCATGTAGAACAAATTTGGAGTCATTTGGAGGTGGTGGAAAAAATCGCATTTTCTACAAATATGGCTTAAGTAAATGGCCCCTCGTGTTTAAGCGTGATTTTTTCGACCTTCTCTAAATCACCTATAATTTTGCACACTTGATATGTTGCACAAAAAGAGCTAGGTTTTCAAGGTTATATAATTTTTATTTTTATTTTTTGAATTTATTCTGCCCTGTAGACTCACTGATCAAAATATCGGTCTACACCTTAAGGGGCATTGTAGGATACATTTTTTTCCATATTTCTTTCATAGACATGTTTGGAACATCTATTTGAGCATGTAGAACAAATTTGGGGTGATTAGGAGGTGGTGAAAAAAACCACATTTTCTACAAAAACTGGCTTAAATGAGACCAAATGGTCCCTCGTGTTTAAGCGTGATTTTTTCGACCTTCTCTAAATCACCTATAATTTTGCACACTTGATAAGTTGCACAAACATAGCTAAGTTTTCAAGGTTTTATAATTTTTTAATTTTTTTGAATTTATTCTGCCCTGTAGACAGATTGATCAAAACATCGGTCTACACCTTAAGGGAGCATTGTAGGATACATTTTTTTTCCAAAATTCTTTCATAGACATGCTTGGCACATCTATTCGAGCATTTAGAACAAATTTGGGGTGATTTGGAGGTGGTGGAAAAAATCACATTTTCTACATAAACTGGCTTAAGTGACCAAATGGTCCCTCGTGTTTTACCGTGATTTTTTGGACCTTCTCTAAATCACTTATAATTTTGCACACTTGATATGTTGCATAAACATAGCTAGGTTTCCAATGTTTTATAAATTTTTATGAATTTATTCTGCCATGTAGACTGACTGATCAAAACAACGGTCTACACCTTAAGCGGGCATTGTAGGATACATTTTTTCCAAATTTCTTTCATAGACATGCTTGGCACATCTATTTAAGCATGTAAAACAAATTTGGGGTGATTTGGAGGTGGTGGAAAAATCACATTTTCTAGACAACTAGCTTAAGTGAGACCAAATGGTCCTCGTGTTTTAGCATGATTTTTTTGACCTACTCTAAATCACCTATAATTTTGCACACTTGCTATGTTGCACAAACATAGCTAGGTTTTCAAGGTTTTATAATTTTATAATTTTTTTAATTTCTTCTGCCCTGTAGACTAACTAATCAAAACATCGGTCTACACCTTAGCGGGCATTGTAGGATAGATTTTTTCCAAATTTCTTTCATAGACATGTTTGGCACATCTATTTGAGCATGTAGAACAAATGTGGGGTGATTTGGAAGTGGTGGAAAAAATCACATTTTCTACAAAAACTGGCTTAAGTGAGACCAAATGGTCCCTCGTGTTTTAGCGTGATTTTTTCGACCTCCTCTAAATCACCTATAATTTTGCACACTTGATATGTTGTACAAACAAAGCTAGCTTTTCAAGGTTTTATAATTTTTTAATTTTTTTTGAATTTCTTCTGCCTCGTAGACAGACTGATCAAAACATCGGTCTACACCTTAAGCGGGCATTGTAGGATAGATTTTTTTTCAAATTTCTCTCAAAGACATGCTTGGAACATCTATTTGAGCATGTAGAACAAATTTGGGGTGATTTGGAGGTGATGAAAAAAATCACATTTTCTAAAAAACTGGCTTCAGTGAGACCAAATGGTCCTCGTGTTTTAGCGTGATTTTTTCGACCTACTCTAAATCACCTATAATTTTTCACACTTGATATGTTGCACAAACATAGCTAGGTTTTCAAGGTTTTATAATTTTTTTATTTTAATTTATTCTGCCCTGTAGACAAACTGATCAAAACATGAGTGTACACCTTAAGCGGGCATTGTAGTATAGATTTTTTTCCAAATTTATTTCATAGACATGGTTGGCACATCTATTTGAGCATGTAGAACAAATGTGGGGTGATTTAGAGGTGGTGGAAAAAATCACATTTTCTACAAAAACTGGATTAAGTGAGACCAAATGGTCCCTTGTGTTTTAGCGTGATTTTTCGACCTTCTCTAAATCATCTATAATTTTGCACACTTGATATGTTGCACAAACAAAGCTAGGTTTTCGAAGTTTTATAATTTTTTAATTTTTTTGAATTTATTCTGCCTTGTAGACTGACTGATCAAAAGATTGGTCTACACCTTAAGCGGGCATTGTAGGATAGATTTTTTTTCCAAATTTCTTTCATAGACATGCTTGGAACATCTATTTGAGCATGTAGAACAAATTTGGGGTGATTTGGAGGTGGTGAAAAAAAATCACATTTTCTAAAAAACTGGCTTAAGTGTGACCAAATGGTCCCTCGTGTTTTAGCGTGATTTTTTCGACCTTCTGTAAATCACCTATAGTTTTGCACACTTGATATGTTGCACAAACATAGCTAGGTTTTATAATTTTTAATTTTTTTGAATTTATTCTGCCATGTAGACAAATGATCAAAACATCGGTCTACACCTTAAGCGGGCATTGTAGGATACATTTTTTTTCAAATTTATTTCATAGAAATGCTTGGCACATCTATTTGAGCATGTAGAACAAATTTGGGGTGATTTGGAGGTGGTGAAAAAAAATCACATTTTCTACAAAAACTATCTTAAGTGAGACCAAATGATCCCTCGTGTTTAAGCGTGATTTTTTCGACCTTCTCTAAACCACCTATGATTTTGCAGACTTGATATGTTGCACAAAGATAGCTAGGTTTTTCAAGGTTTTATAATATTTTATTTTTTTTAATTTATTCTGCCCTGTAGTCTGACTGATCAAAATACCGGTCTGCACCTTAAGGGGGCACTGTAGGATGCATTTTTTCCAAATTTCTTTCATAGACATGTTTGGAACATCAATTTGAGCATGTAGAACAAATTTGGGGTGATTTGTAGGTGGTTGAAAAAAATCACGTTTTCTACAAAAACTGGCTTAACTGAGACCAAATGGTCCTTCGTGTTTAATCGTGATTTTTTCGACCTTCTCTAAATCACCTATAATTTTGCACACTTGATAAGTTGCACAAACATAGCTAGGTTTTCAAGGTTTTATAATTTTATTTTTTTATAATTTATTTTGCCCTGTAGACTGACTGATCAAAACATCGTTCTACACGTTAAGGGGCATTGTAGGATACATTTTTTTCCAAATTTCTTTCATAGACATGTTTGGCACATCTATTTGATCATGTAGAACAAATTTGGAGTCATTTGGAGGTGGTGGAAAAAATCGCATTTTCTACAAATATGGCTTAAGTAAATGGCCCCTCGTGTTTAAGCGTGATTTTTTCGACCTTCTCTAAATCACCTATAATTTTGCACACTTGATATGTTGCACAAAAAGAGCTAGGTTTTCAAGGTTATATAATTTTTATTTTTATTTTTTGAATTTATTCTGCCCTGTAGACTCACTGATCAAAATATCGGTCTACACCTTAAGGGGCATTGTAGGATACATTTTTTTCCATATTTCTTTCATAGACATGTTTGGAACATCTATTTGAGCATGTAGAACAAATTTGGGGTGATTAGGAGGTGGTGAAAAAAACCACATTTTCTACAAAAACTGGCTTAAATGAGACCAAATGGTCCCTCGTGTTTAAGCGTGATTTTTTCGACCTTCTCTAAATCACCTATAATTTTGCACACTTGATAAGTTGCACAAACATAGCTAAGTTTTCAAGGTTTTATAATTTTTTAATTTTTTTGAATTTATTCTGCCCTGTAGACAGATTGATCAAAACATCGGTCTACACCTTAAGGGGGCATTGTAGGATACATTTTTTTTCCAAAATTCTTTCATAGACATGCTTGGCACATCTATTCGAGCATTTAGAACAAATTTGGGGTGATTTGGAGGTGGTGGAAAAAATCACATTTTCTACATAAACTGGCTTAAGTGACCAAATGGTCCCTCGTGTTTTACCGTGATTTTTTGGACCTTCTCTAAATCACTTATAATTTTGCACACTTGATATGTTGCATAAACATAGCTAGGTTTCCAATGTTTTATAAATTTTTTTGAATTTATTCTGCCATGTAGACTGACTGATCAAAACAACGGTCTACACCTTAAGCGGGCATTGTAGGATACATTTTTTCCAAATTTCTTTCATAGACATGCTTGGCACATCTATTTAAGCATGTAAAACAAATTTGGGGTGATTTGGAGGTGGTGGAAAAATCACATTTTCTAGACAACTAGCTTAAGTGAGACCAAATGGTCCTCGTGTTTTAGCATGATTTTTTTGACCTACTCTAAATCACCTATAATTTTGCACACTTGCTATGTTGCACAAACATAGCTAGGTTTTCAAGGTTTTATAATTTTATAATTTTTTTAATTTCTTCTGCCCTGTAGACTAACTAATCAAAACATCGGTCTACACCTTAGCGGGCATTGTAGGATAGATTTTTTCCAAATTTCTTTCATAGACATGTTTGGCACATCTATTTGAGCATGTAGAACAAATGTGGGGTGATTTGGAAGTGGTGGAAAAAATCACATTTTCTACAAAAACTGGCTTAAGTGAGACCAAATGGTCCCTCGTGTTTTAGCGTGATTTTTTCGACCTCCTCTAAATCACCTATAATTTTGCACACTTGATATGTTGTACAAACAAAGCTAGCTTTTCAAGGTTTTATAATTTTTTAATTTTTTTTGAATTTCTTCTGCCTCGTAGACAGACTGATCAAAACATCGGTCTACACCTTAAGCGGGCATTGTAGGATAGATTTTTTTTCAAATTTCTCTCAAAGACATGCTTGGAACATCTATTTGAGCATGTAGAACAAATTTGGGGTGATTTGGAGGTGATGAAAAAAATCACATTTTCTAAAAAACTGGCTTCAGTGAGACCAAATGGTCCTCGTGTTTTAGCGTGATTTTTTCGACCTACTCTAAATCACCTATAATTTTTCACACTTGATATGTTGCACAAACATAGCTAGGTTTTCAAGGTTTTATAATTTTTTTATTTTAATTTATTCTGCCCTGTAGACAAACTGATCAAAACATGAGTGTACACCTTAAGCGGGCATTGTAGTATAGATTTTTTTCCAAATTTATTTCATAGACATGGTTGGCACATCTATTTGAGCATGTAGAACAAATGTGGGGTGATTTAGAGGTGGTGGAAAAAATCACATTTTCTACAAAAACTGGATTAAGTGAGACCAAATGGTCCCTTGTGTTTTAGCGTGATTTTTCGACCTTCTCTAAATCATCTATAATTTTGCACACTTGATATGTTGCACAAACAAAGCTAGGTTTTCGAAGTTTTATAATTTTTTAATTTTTTTGAATTTATTCTGCCTTGTAGACTGACTGATCAAAAGATTGGTCTACACCTTAAGCGGGCATTGTAGGATAGATTTTTTTTCCAAATTTCTTTCATAGACATGCTTGGAACATCTATTTGAGCATGTAGAACAAATTTGGGGTGATTTGGAGGTGGTGAAAAAAAATCACATTTTCTAAAAAACTGGCTTAAGTGTGACCAAATGGTCCCTCGTGTTTTAGCGTGATTTTTTCGACCTTCTGTAAATCACCTATAGTTTTGCACACTTGATATGTTGCACAAACATAGCTAGGTTTTATAATTTTTAATTTTTTTGAATTTATTCTGCCATGTAGACAAATGATCAAAACATCGGTCTACACCTTAAGCGGGCATTGTAGGATACATTTTTTTTCAAATTTATTTCATAGAAATGCTTGGCACATCTATTTGAGCATGTAGAACAAATTTGGGGTGATTTGGAGGTGGTGAAAAAAAATCACATTTTCTACAAAAACTATCTTAAGTGAGACCAAATGATCCCTCGTGTTTAAGCGTGATTTTTTCGACCTTCTCTAAACCACCTATGATTTTGCAGACTTGATATGTTGCACAAAGATAGCTAGGTTTTTCAAGGTTTTATAATATTTTATTTTTTTTAATTTATTCTGCCCTGTAGTCTGACTGATCAAAATACCGGTCTGCACCTTAAGGGGGCACTGTAGGATGCATTTTTTCCAAATTTCTTTCATAGACATGTTTGGAACATCAATTTGAGCATGTAGAACAAATTTGGGGTGATTTGTAGGTGGTTGAAAAAAATCACGTTTTCTACAAAAACTGGCTTAACTGAGACCAAATGGTCCTTCGTGTTTAATCGTGATTTTTTCGACCTTCTCTAAATCACCTATAATTTTGCACACTTGATAAGTTGCACAAACATAGCTAGGTTTTCAAGGTTTTATAATTTTATTTTTTTATAATTTATTTTGCCCTGTAGACTGACTGATCAAAACATCGTTCTACACGTTAAGGGGCATTGTAGGATACATTTTTTTCCAAATTTCTTTCATAGACATGTTTGGCACATCTATTTGATCATGTAGAACAAATTTGGAGTCATTTGGAGGTGGTGGAAAAAATCGCATTTTCTACAAATATGGCTTAAGTAAATGGCCCCTCGTGTTTAAGCGTGATTTTTTCGACCTTCTCTAAATCACCTATAATTTTGCACACTTGATATGTTGCACAAAAAGAGCTAGGTTTTCAAGGTTATATAATTTTTATTTTTATTTTTTGAATTTATTCTGCCCTGTAGACTCACTGATCAAAATATCGGTCTACACCTTAAGGGGCATTGTAGGATACATTTTTTTCCATATTTCTTTCATAGACATGTTTGGAACATCTATTTGAGCATGTAGAACAAATTTGGGGTGATTAGGAGGTGGTGAAAAAAACCACATTTTCTACAAAAACTGGCTTAAATGAGACCAAATGGTCCCTCGTGTTTAAGCGTGATTTTTTCGACCTTCTCTAAATCACCTATAATTTTGCACACTTGATAAGTTGCACAAACATAGCTAAGTTTTCAAGGTTTTATAATTTTTTAATTTTTTTGAATTTATTCTGCCCTGTAGACAGATTGATCAAAACATCGGTCTACACCTTAAGGGGGCATTGTAGGATACATTTTTTTTCCAAAATTCTTTCATAGACATGCTTGGCACATCTATTCGAGCATTTAGAACAAATTTGGGGTGATTTGGAGGTGGTGGAAAAAATCACATTTTCTACATAAACTGGCTTAAGTGACCAAATGGTCCCTCGTGTTTTACCGTGATTTTTTGGACCTTCTCTAAATCACTTATAATTTTGCACACTTGATATGTTGCATAAACATAGCTAGGTTTCCAATGTTTTATAAATTTTTTTGAATTTATTCTGCCATGTAGACTGACTGATCAAAACAACGGTCTACACCTTAAGCGGGCATTGTAGGATACATTTTTTCCAAATTTCTTTCATAGACATGCTTGGCACATCTATTTAAGCATGTAAAACAAATTTGGGGTGATTTGGAGGTGGTGGAAAAATCACATTTTCTAGACAACTAGCTTAAGTGAGACCAAATGGTCCTCGTGTTTTAGCATGATTTTTTTGACCTACTCTAAATCACCTATAATTTTGCACACTTGCTATGTTGCACAAACATAGCTAGGTTTTCAAGGTTTTATAATTTTATAATTTTTTTAATTTCTTCTGCCCTGTAGACTAACTAATCAAAACATCGGTCTACACCTTAGCGGGCATTGTAGGATAGATTTTTTCCAAATTTCTTTCATAGACATGTTTGGCACATCTATTTGAGCATGTAGAACAAATGTGGGGTGATTTGGAAGTGGTGGAAAAAATCACATTTTCTACAAAAACTGGCTTAAGTGAGACCAAATGGTCCCTCGTGTTTTAGCGTGATTTTTTCGACCTCCTCTAAATCACCTATAATTTTGCACACTTGATATGTTGTACAAACAAAGCTAGCTTTTCAAGGTTTTATAATTTTTTAATTTTTTTTGAATTTCTTCTGCCTCGTAGACAGACTGATCAAAACATCGGTCTACACCTTAAGCGGGCATTGTAGGATAGATTTTTTTTCAAATTTCTCTCAAAGACATGCTTGGAACATCTATTTGAGCATGTAGAACAAATTTGGGGTGATTTGGAGGTGATGAAAAAAATCACATTTTCTAAAAAACTGGCTTCAGTGAGACCAAATGGTCCTCGTGTTTTAGCGTGATTTTTTCGACCTACTCTAAATCACCTATAATTTTTCACACTTGATATGTTGCACAAACATAGCTAGGTTTTCAAGGTTTTATAATTTTTTTATTTTAATTTATTCTGCCCTGTAGACAAACTGATCAAAACATGAGTGTACACCTTAAGCGGGCATTGTAGTATAGATTTTTTTCCAAATTTATTTCATAGACATGGTTGGCACATCTATTTGAGCATGTAGAACAAATGTGGGGTGATTTAGAGGTGGTGGAAAAAATCACATTTTCTACAAAAACTGGATTAAGTGAGACCAAATGGTCCCTTGTGTTTTAGCGTGATTTTTCGACCTTCTCTAAATCATCTATAATTTTGCACACTTGATATGTTGCACAAACAAAGCTAGGTTTTCGAAGTTTTATAATTTTTTAATTTTTTTGAATTTATTCTGCCTTGTAGACTGACTGATCAAAAGATTGGTCTACACCTTAAGCGGGCATTGTAGGATAGATTTTTTTTCCAAATTTCTTTCATAGACATGCTTGGAACATCTATTTGAGCATGTAGAACAAATTTGGGGTGATTTGGAGGTGGTGAAAAAAAATCACATTTTCTAAAAAACTGGCTTAAGTGTGACCAAATGGTCCCTCGTGTTTTAGCGTGATTTTTTCGACCTTCTGTAAATCACCTATAGTTTTGCACACTTGATATGTTGCACAAACATAGCTAGGTTTTATAATTTTTAATTTTTTTGAATTTATTCTGCCATGTAGACAAATGATCAAAACATCGGTCTACACCTTAAGCGGGCATTGTAGGATACATTTTTTTTCAAATTTATTTCATAGAAATGCTTGGCACATCTATTTGAGCATGTAGAACAAATTTGGGGTGATTTGGAGGTGGTGAAAAAAAATCACATTTTCTACAAAAACTATCTTAAGTGAGACCAAATGATCCCTCGTGTTTAAGCGTGATTTTTTCGACCTTCTCTAAACCACCTATGATTTTGCAGACTTGATATGTTGCACAAAGATAGCTAGGTTTTTCAAGGTTTTATAATATTTTATTTTTTTTAATTTATTCTGCCCTGTAGTCTGACTGATCAAAATACCGGTCTGCACCTTAAGGGGGCACTGTAGGATGCATTTTTTCCAAATTTCTTTCATAGACATGTTTGGAACATCAATTTGAGCATGTAGAACAAATTTGGGGTGATTTGTAGGTGGTTGAAAAAAATCACGTTTTCTACAAAAACTGGCTTAACTGAGACCAAATGGTCCTTCGTGTTTAATCGTGATTTTTTCGACCTTCTCTAAATCACCTATAATTTTGCACACTTGATATGTTGCACAAACATAGCTAGGTTTTCAAGGTTTTTATATTTTTTTTATTTTTTTTTGAATTTATTCTGCCCTGTAGACTAACTGATCAAAACATCGGTCTACATCTTAAGAGGGCAGTGTAGGATATATTTTTTTCAAAATTTATTTCATAGACATGTTTGGCTCATATATTTGAGCATGTAGAACAAATTTGGGGTGATTTGGAGGAGTTGGGAAAAATCACCTTTTCTCGTGCTAGGATCACGTCTTAACATTTTTAGTCCCACCTCGCTCCGCGAGCAAGTCCTGCACCTGCTTAAACACCTTCATCTATTTGATTATTACAAGCGTTGGTCTTCCTTGCACTCTACGTGGAGGATATGTAGGATGAGTATGATTCATCATCTGTATTCATCCTGTATATTCTTCAATTGGAGAGCATGGATGACTAATGTATTTTTCGGAATTTTCGGCTTTTTTTTTGTTTTCGGGAGCGAAATATAATTCCTCCAGTACATCTATTTTAAAATTTTATCATGCAATATAAACAAGCTACACGCTGGCCACGAAGAAACCATGATTCTTGAGGTTGCACTTCAAAAACTCACATATAAAATGCAAAATAATATCCCAAACTCATACTGTTACAAGGGAGTGGACAACGAAATAGCTGAGTCATACATTATGAGCAAGTCCCTAACTGACAGAATGAAGTATTTTAGAGAAAGGGTCGCACAATACTAGACATAGACAACAATGCACACGCCAACATCAGGTTGATCGTCGACGTACTTGCTGTCCAACCGTGTACAATGTTGTAGCTATCATAGTTTTGCTTTGAGATCCTACACATAAGGATATTATTAATGCCATGAAATATATTTGGACACAGGAAAACATTAAATTACGGCATATTAGGTACCTCTATCAATTTGGCGCACGTACGTCGATTGTGACCATCTGCCTCATGACAATAGCTACATCTACATTTTGTTCTTGTTTTCTTCATCTTTGCCTGTAGCCTTTTCTTCGGAGCACCTCGGCCTGGCACATGGACGGGATCCAGAACCTTTTCGAAACCTTCACCATCAAGGTTAGCCGATTGTGGCATCAACGAGCCAAACGTAATGCTGTTACCCTGAGCATTAATTGATCCCTTGCTATCAGCTTGTTCACTTGTTGATCCCTTCCAAACATCTTGTCCTTCCAAAACCCTTTTTAGATGCTGAAACGCCTCATCAGAGTGGCATGCCTTGAAACATGCTGCGTGACTAAAATTCCTTAGCTTACGGTACCTTTGTAGGGCTGCAGAGTATGCATATAGCTCGCTCTTTCTGGTCGGTGCGAATGCACATTTTGCACTCATTGTCCACCTAGTGGGAACACAACACATGGGCAGTGTTTCTTCTTGTAAAATGCCCAATATGTAAAATATGTGGGAACATGGTGTGCCTACGCATTCCAATTTGCGACAAGAACAACTGATACTGCGAAGCAGACCTTCCTTCGACTCCGTGCGCACTCCGATCTTTTTATCCATTCTTTCCTTCTTAGACACAACGTATGTGATAACTTCTGCTGCATCAAGTACCTCTCTGATCTCACATTTTTTGACAGCATCTATGCTCCATAAGACCAACTTAAACACAACAGGAGTGAAAACTTTCACGGCGTGTTTCTCAAGAACTGAAGCATTTTCCTCTGTGAACGAAACGGACTGCAAGGCCTCGACGTCTTGGAGAGCCTCGTTCAAGCGTCGCGACGCAAGGCAACGCTCATAGTGCTCTAGCATTTGAAAGAACGTCATCTTAGCCTCAAGATGCGTATGTAGCACCGAGTTTAAACTCTCACTCTGCTGATTGCTGCTCAGTCCTAGGAAACAACGGCCCTTAAGATATGGAGCACACCACAGTTTTCTCATCTTATACATCTGATGCAGCCAGGAGTCCTCACTTGTTACTTTATTCCGTTGTAAGAAGTGTAACCATTTTCTCTCATGCTCTTCAATGGAAGATGTATCATATATGAAAGATCTGAATTCCTCCTTTACCGCGTCATCATGCAGATGGCGTACAATGTTCTGCTGAATGTGCCATATACAGAGCCTATGGTTTGAGTCAGGCCACACCACCCTGATTGCTCTCTGCATTGCAAGGTCCCCATCCGTGATCACAGATATAGGATGCTTCTGTCCCATAGCATCAGAAAAGGTCTGTAACATCCACTCGTATGCCTCGCTTGTTTCATGTGAAATGATACCACATACAAAAATAACGGTGCTGCGGTGGTGATTCAACCCGACAAACGGCACAAATGGCAGATTGTACTTATTGGTTCTGTATGTGCTATCAAAAACAATAACGTCTCTGAAATCCTCGTAGTCAAGTCGGGATTGACTATCACACCAGAACAGTCCCTTCAGATGGCAGCTTCATCAACCAAGTACCTGAAGAAAAAATCTGAATCTTGCTCTTGCCTCGCCACCATGTGATTGATCACCATTTGAGCATCCCCGGAAGAAATTGTTTCCTGCTTGTTAGCATGGCAGAAATTCTAAATGTCCCTCATAATGCATCCAACCTCATCATATCACCGTATTGCATGCACATAATATCCATAATATGGTGTTTCCTGATCCCAGATTTTTCCATGTCTGCAATGTCCGCTTTCTGCTCATCGCTAATTCTTCTGTGTGAACGTAAAAGACACGACAGATCCCGTGGGGCTAGAGGATAGTTGTGTTCATCGATGAAATCCTTGACAAACCACTGACCTGTTTCCTCCTGTCTTGCAATCACCAATTTAGCTTTACACCCTACACGAGTTATACTCCGTGGCCTCCTCTTTCTATCTTCCATCTTCCTCTTCATGTGCTTCTCTTCACGAACCCCTTCACGACTACACACAAATTTTCTTAAAATTATATGGCAGTTGGATTCATCCCACTCGACATAACTTC
This sequence comes from Aegilops tauschii subsp. strangulata, assembly GCF_002575655.3. Taxonomy (NCBI): domain Eukaryota; kingdom Viridiplantae; phylum Streptophyta; class Magnoliopsida; order Poales; family Poaceae; genus Aegilops; species Aegilops tauschii. The sequence goes on from NC_053036.3 coordinate 526,233,762, forward strand.
TGCGGACACTAAAACCTTTCTCAAGACCATATTTGTTATAGAATCTATAACCTTCATCCTCACTATTAAACATCTTGTTGGCAATATGATAGTACTCCATCATTGACTCGTGACTTACATCCGCCATGTCTTCGTGCATCACAATTCAGACGAATAAAAATCTGAAAGGACAAATATAAATGCATGCAAAACCGAGTACAAAATCTTGCGTGGAATTTTAAACTTTGCTCCTTGTACATGTTATGGCAAGCGATCATAAACGTCCATAAACTGGGTCCCCCATAAACTAGTGAAGTGACCATGGATGATGATAAAATTCTAAATTGAATTGCATGCACTAGGGAAACCTAAATCGATGATGACTAAACAAATCTAAGTAGGAAGTGCAGGCTACGAAACAAACTAAGTTTATGGCGATATCTCCCGCAGGCATTGATATCTCCTGCTGCATCAAGAAAAACAAGCCTACTTTCAGAACAAGCATTGATATCTCCCGGCGGCCTAACCGAGGGGCCAACCGCAGAGTATAGATCCATCTACGAGGAAGTTGGAGTTTTTGCCAAGAGTCACTTCCAACGGGGCAATCAAACGGGGAGGAGTTGAGATTCGGGCGATTCATACCTTAGGATGCAAGCCCGGAAGCGATGTGATCGGCGGGGGCGAGTTCCTATAGCGCCGCCACCGTCGCCTCCGACACTGCTGCCGCAAATGTCGCGCCTTAATCTTCTTCCTGCCTCCGGGCACGTCGTTCATAGTGAATGGGACGAGGTGGAGGACGAGGACGACGGTGTTGGTTCCTCTCGTCGGGCTCGTCGCACAGAAGGAAGAGGACGAGAACGAGAACTTGACGAGAACGAGGACTGGATCTAGACGTCGTGGACGTGATTGGTTGAAAACAGAATATTTTCCCCTGGACCATTATGCCCTTCTCTGATTAAACTAATTAGGTTAATTCATTTTTAATCCCCCACCAGATCGGACGGCTAATAAAAATCGGAGGGGTAAGTACTCGAAAGTACTGCCAGTACTTTCCCAATCACCGTAAAGGAGCTCTTAACTAAAATGTGCTTCAGTCCACTGACTAAAAGCTTCTCTGTGCTTAACTCTCACTCTGAGAATGACCAATTGTAAATCCCTGGCAAGAGCAGTTTTCCAAGACTGAATCGAAGGAGCTTTTGCTTCAAAAATCTTTGCATTTCTCTGAATCCATATGTGCCAGCATGCCATGATGATGATATATGTTGCAAAATCAGCAGGGAATACTTGAATCATGTTCATAAGGGGGTGTTTGGTTACAGGGACTTATTGGTGTAGGGACTTAAATAAACCAAACAAGAGGAACTTATAGGGACTTAAAGTGGGCATTTGGGACTTATGAAATAAGACTCTCAAGAAGGGACTTATAGGGACTTATAGTTGTAATATGGTCTTTTAGTCCATGTTAAGTTTCAGTAACCAAACAAGTAAAGACTTATTAGAAACTTGGGACTTATAAGTTAGGACTAAAAAAAGTCTTAAGACTTATGAACCAAACAGGGCCTAAATTCATCAATGCGGATCGCATTATTGATGGACCGCCACGGCAGGTGGTGTATATGGGCCATGCCTTGTCGCCTATCCACTACCACAGGTGACAGGTCTCGATTCCGTGGCCTAGCGCCCTGTCATCAACCTATACCAGCCTCTCGCAGAGAACAACCAAAATATCGCGAAAGTAGAATGGACGGGCGGCTGCTGCTGCTCTGCTTCTTCTTCTGGACCGCGGTTAGCACACGACAGTTCGCCGTCGCCGGCGCAGCCTTCAGCTCCAAGGTGGTGACCAGCCTCCCCGGGTTGCCAGGTCGCCTCCCCTTCCACCTCGAGACCGGGTACCCATGCCTCGCTTTCTTCTTCAGCTTATTTTTCCGCGCACCAAGGCGGTAGGGTAGGAAGTGCGATGTCCTTGATCGGCTCCATCGGGTAGGTTATATGACCTGCCGCTGCTGCTCAATCACAAGGTACGTCGAGGTGGACGAGGACAACGGCACCGAGCTGTTCTACTACTTCGTCGAGTCCGAGGCCGGCGCAGAGGACGCCCCTTTCCTCCTCTGGCTCACCGGCGGCGACCGCTGCTCGGTGCTCAGCGGCCTCGCCTTAGAGATCGGTACTTCTTTTCTCTGCATTATGAAGCGTCGAATCTCATGTTGCTCTCCGACATCAGATCATATTATTCCATACATGTGCATGGTGGCAACTGCAGGTCCATTCCAGTTCGTCCCAGAGCCTTACAATGGCACCGTACCGCGCCTGAGAATCAATCCGTACTCATGGACCAAGGTCGGTCTTGTTCTGCACATCAAAACTTACTAGGTACTAGTGGCTATCGTGCATACATATGCAGGTCCAGTCCTGTGTTGATAGTGTCCATCTGCAGGTGGCAAATATCCTTTTCGTCGATACACCGGTTGGGGCAGGATTTTCCTTTTCAAGACGACCCGAAGGCTACGATGTCGGGGAAGTATCCACCTCGTTGCAGCTCCATGAACTCCTCATCAAGGTATCGTAGCGACCTCGACCACTAATTAGTCTACTTCGACTGAGTACTGGTTAGTTCATTTTTCTTTGAAAGATTGTGTACTAATTAGTTCAATCCACGTGACAACGTTTAGTGGTTCACTGACCATCCCAAGTTCCTCACAAATCCTCTCTACCTCGGGGGAGACTCCCTTGCTGGACATCTTGTACCATTTATTGCTCAAAAGATCTCGGAAGGTATGTATGTATATTTTTGTCCAAATATGATCCGGAACTATTATAACAAAATTTCAAGCACAGAGCACCCCCAAACATAAAAAATAATAATACATGGAGATCCCTGGACAAACGAAGGACCATTACCGTCGTCAGAACAAGGTGGTGACGTGTTACTACTAGGAAAAAGCCTAGTAGTAGCGCGGGTTAAAAGCTAGTAGTAGTGCGGGTGCCTGCACTGCTACTACGGCGCTACAGCTAACTAGTAGTAGTAGCTCGATGCATCCCGCGCTACTAGTACGTGTGTTAGTAGTAGCGCGGGTTCGACACGCGCTACTACTAACTATCTGTAGCGCGTGTCTGTGACCCGCGCTACTACTATTAATTTGAAAAACCAAAAAAAAATCTCAACCGCGTGCGTGCTGTCAATCGTGCAAGGAGATCTCGGCCATGACGCGCGCCTCGTGGAAGCCATCGAGGGCGGCCGCGGAGGCCAGCCCGGCGTGGACCGGGAGCTGGAGGACCTGGATCTTGGCATCGTGCGTGGGGAGCAGCACCTCGTAGCGGCCGTCGCCGTTGAGGTCGGCGGCGGGAGGCGGTCCACGTCGTGCTTGATCGGGAACCCGTCGTCCGACAGGTGGTACCACGCCTCCCGGAACGAGAAGTCGCCCTCGTGCTGCCGGAGGAGGAGGGGGATGGGTCAGCTAGGGTTCCGGACCGAATCGGAGAGGGGGGAGGAGGAGGAGGGCTGACCTGGAGCGAGAAGAAGACGGTGAAGGCGACGAGGAGGAGGTGCCGAGGTCACGCTTCCGCATCTTGGCAGCGGCGAGGAGCTCAGGCGACCGCCCACCGGAGGGATCTCGGAGGGGAGGGGGAAGAAAGCGGAGTGTACCAGCGGCGGCCACCGCTGGAGTACGAGGGAGAGAGGAGGAAAGTGAGAGAGGGGGAAAGTGAGGGAGAGAGGAGGGATTCGGCCGAGGATATGGGGATTTCACCTACCTCGTAATTAGTAGTAGCGAGGGGTATAAAACCACACTACTACTATCAACTTAGTAGTAGCGCGGGTTTGTACCCCTCACTACTACTATGGCATGTCCCGGGAGGGCACGGTAGAGACCGCTTAGTAGTAGCGCGGGTTAAAAACCCGCGGTACTAGTATCAACTTAGTAGTAGCGAGGGGTAAAAACCCGCGCTACTAGTAAGTAGCAGTAGCGAGGGTTATAAACCCTCGCTACTAGTAAGCGTCTGCCTATAAGCTTTTCCCTAGTAGTGTGTTGTTGTTGCTGCTCTCCAATTGGAGCCGGCTTGACCTTATCGATTACAACCGAGAAACTCGCCAGCGTGCACGCATTCCAAGAAACCATAGGGTCGCATCCCCGAGGAGACGGTAGGAATCTACGTTTGAGCTTTATTGATTCCGTCTCACCGGGCGAAGTCCAGATGGTATGGAGCCTTCAAGACCATGTCAATGACGAAATGCTACTATCCGTCGAGCGCCGACTTCGCAAGGACCACACCATCCTCCACACACCTCCCGATGGTACATAGCACCATCAAAACAGGGGCGATGCAGGGAGAATCTATTCCATGCCGACGATGATGCCATCGTCTCACCGCCGCTGGTTGGACACAAACCCTAACTATTTCTTGTCCTACCACTACTGGACCGAAGCCCTAGAATCTCCAAATTTCCCATCACGAAGCGACAGACGGAGGGAGATGGGGCCCCCGATTAACACCGGAGAGGTAGGTAGATCGCACCGACTTGTTCACCTCTCGCGAGAGCGGGGAGGGAAAGCCTTGTGTGTATCGTGTTTGTGGACAGAACATTTAAAGTTTACTCATGCAATATATGATATGCAAAAAAGTGCAATATGCGAGGTATAAAAGTGTTTTTCAAGCACTTAGGAAGAGTGCTGCCTGTTCATTAAGATGGTGGAAATTTACAACAAAGGGGGCATGTTATTGGATGAAACATGTGGAAACCATAAGAAAAATGACTACTCTCCCCTAAATTGGGCCCATGCAAGGGCCTGCGTATGTCCTCAAAAAAGCAGGATGCGGCCTCGAGTACTTGAGACCTATGTTTTTAAGGCGGTAAGGCGAGGCGAGGCGCTGGGGGGCGCCTCACTGCCTAAGCGCTAAAGCGTAAGACGAGGCGACGCCTTAGACACGTGCATATATAATATATGGCAGCCAATTAGGAGATTTAACAACTAGCATTAACTTAATAAATTGTACATACATATATAATAGATGGCAACCAATTAGGAGATTTAACAACTAACGTTAACATATAAACTGTTACCAAAGCATAGGCCTCAAATCATCATGTGTATATGACAGAACTCGCCTTTGAAGTTCAGCTTCATCCTCCTCATCAATATATCGCTCCATAGCTTTAAACTTTCTAGTGTTTAAGGAATTGTGCATCTCTATCCTAATCTCCATGGATGCCTCGGGACACTTATCCGCATCACTGGAACCCCCAGAAAAGTGTTGCTTTAGCCTTCTCACTCCACTATGGACTATCTTGCCACACAATGTACACTGGAGTAAATCTTTCCTCTCTAAATCTGGCCAGAACCCATACTTCCAGGCTGGATCATCTGATGTAGCTCTTCTCCTAGGATCATTGGCTAGATCCATCAAAGCAGGTACACCTGGCTACTGTCAATGAAAAAGAGAGAAGAGCCAAATCACTAGAGCAGCCAGATCAAGCATGGGGAAGGGGAGAAGCAGTGGTGGGGCTGCTGCCTTGTGGGTGGAGAAGCAGATCTGGGAAGAAACAGATGCAGATGAGAAGGAGCAGGCAAGCACATCTAGCTACACTACTGTGCATAAGAGAGGTAGCACCTAACAGTTAGTAGAGGAGCTGTGCATAACAGAAGTACAGAACAGGCAAGCATGGCAAGCTACACTGCTGGATGGAAGAAAGAGGAGAGGGGGGAAGGGGGGAGAAGAGAGGGCGGGATTCATACTTTGATGTGGTGCTGATCTGCTGGAAGAGGGTTGCGCCAAAGGAGGATGGGGAGGAGCTGCAGCCGGAGAGGAGGGGGAGGAACTGTGGCCGGAGGGAGGAGGCTGGCGGCTGCCGCAGATCTGAGGAGGAAGCCTCCGTCAATGGTCCAGAGAGGAGACAGGAGAGACCTCTCGCGTTGATTCACTCTCTCTTTCCCCTTCTCATAATTGGTCGCACCTGAACCAATGTTTCCCGCGCCTGTGTTCCCGCCCAGGTCAGTTTTCCCGCCTGCAATCTCTGTTTCCCTGCTTGACAAGCTAAGGCGTCTGATTTGGTCTGAGGCGTGCAAGGCGGCGCTAAGGCGGACGCTTCAGACGCCTTACAGCCTAAGGCGGACGCCTTACGCAACTGTCTAAGGCAAGGCCGACGCCCTGAGCCTGGAGGGCGCCCTGACGCCTAGGCATCGCCTAAGCGACGCCTTACGGACGCCTTAAAAACATAGCTTGAGACGCCTATTAGTGAAAATTCGTTGGAGGACAAACGGGTCGTACCCCCTCCCCCAAGTGCAATTTTCCTTTAACTATGTGATACTAAGTGTTCTGACGCAGCCCATCAAGTGCGTGCATAGCTAGCTTGATTGATTTCCGTATGCTTGTAGCTTCCAGTACGTGAGGTTCTCTCTGCCAAAACTCTCCACGGCTTGCCTCCATGCTTCGTCTATGGTGATTTGATTTCTAGGCAGTCCTTCCAATTCCCCAATCCCGTTTCCCCCTTCTCGGTTTGGACTGCTAACCGCCGCACGAGCCGCTGGGCGAACTGCTTGCTGCTGCACGGAACGTCTGATGCTATTTGACGCCACTGCTATCGCCTACGCGATGAGCCGTCAGACTGTCGATGAGCCGACCTCCCATGTTTTCATGTATATTTTTCTTTCATTTTGAGATTTGCGCCCCTTCTGATTCCTTGTCACGCTCCGCCACTGTGCACTCCTTACATATGTGTCAAATAGTGTAGATAAAGTGGCCACTCTGCTGGCGACACTTCTCTTTTAGTACTACCATGAGTGTAGCCCCACCACTCATTAACCAAGGAGCGGTTTAGGTGCTAGGAAGGCAGAATATGTCCTAGCAATCCAGATGCACACAAGGTTTCGCATTGTGCTCGCTAAGGGACCCGACAAACTACATGGTGTAGGTCAACCGATAGGATTAATCCCCATTGTAAGTCCACTCCCAGCTAAGGATGACATTTTCACCCATACGCATGGGTACCATGGACCTGCACAGGTAGGATATGGGCATATTTTCATGCCCATCTGCAGTGTCTGAACCCTACCCAATTAGTCGTGGGTAGGACATGGATATGATTTTGTGTCCATGGGTATACCCAGACCCTACCCGACTATCTTACTGGTGGATCACATGTGTTATAAACCCTAAGCTACTGAGTATTTGTATGTAAGCTTTGTACGCCACCCTTGTCCTCCTCCCAATAACCAATTCCTCAATCATAGAAACCTCTTGGTGGCTGGTGCCTCCACCACTCATGGAAGTAGCAGTTGCGCCACCATCCTTTGATGTTGTGTTTGTTTGCCCAATGAGTACCCATCAAGCATGGATACCCATAGGGTATGTGTATTGATATTTAACCAATGTGTAGGGTATAAGTGAGGTTTTACGCAGATGAGAAACAATGGGTATGGGTATGAGATTATTGTACCCGCACCACACCCTACCTGCTGCCATCCTTACTCCCAGCGAATGGCGTCCTACGTTTCGAGGGAGAGATTGATCATATTAAGCATGGACCATAGGCCAAAAAATTTGATGAGTTGAGTGGGGTGGATAGCATGTCGACTGCGTTGATCCAGTTATCATTTCTGAGCTCCTTCTTCATGGTCGTATTCTTCCTAGTTGCTTTATTATAAAGCTCGGGGGTATAAAAACTAAGGGTGAATGTGATCAGGATAATTTTTGACTGAATCTGCTTCCGAGTTCAGTTTTGTATGACATAGTAAGAGATTTTTACATCCAAGCACAATCTAATCTGAATCTGAGTCCGATTGATAGGATAAGGTATTACTAGTGTAGGACGTCATATGATAATCACTTTTTTCTAGCCGGATAATCGGACATTTTAAATATGGATATCCAATTTATTGGCAACATTTTCATTATTGACTGGCAATATATGAATGTTTTCTTTGCTTATGAGGCGAGAAATGTGCTTGTTAGTGATTTGTTTGGCTTATTTTAGTGCCTTCTAGTGCTTCTTTTGTGCTTAAAATGTAGAAGTATTAATACTTGCCCACTGTCTATGTAAAATTTATTTAAAGCGTGTATACATTTCACTCATATGCCTATGGTATATGACCGTTTCCGATGTTCTGTTGCCATACCATGTCAGAATCCAACACAATCCGGTATCCCAATCCGCATATGTACCACATTTGTCCCGTTTATGAATCGGAAAATAAATCTATAACAGGATACCATATGAGCATTATCCATCTGAACTTGATCCGGTTGCACCCTTAATAAAAATGATAGGATAACCTTGATAGACTAGTTGTCATGCAAGAAAGTAGTATATGCTCCATCACTCATGATTACCATTGTTGATGCTCAAAAGTGGTCCATATACGCCCTGCTGCAGGGGAGATTTGAGCCAGCCCATAGTTGGTCGGGGTTCCCATTGGAACCAAGGCCATCGCAGACATAGAGGACGGATGAATCATTCCAAGTCGGCAATATACCAAGGCCCCCATGAACTTGGGTGACAATCCATCTTCCAGTTGACCAGAGAGTGACCACCATTTGCTTGCTCGATTTCCTTAGGGTAACAAATGAACCCCTGGAAATCATCACTAACTTGGCACACATCCAATTTGGCAGTAGAACGATGGAAACATTGTAAGTGGCCATTGTCATGAGGATATATTTTGCTAGGATAACTATGCAAATTGGGCTAACAAATGTTTTTATTTCCAACCGGGTAAACACCGGGCCTAGAGGTTCACCTTCTTGACTTCCTGGTGTGGGGCTGCAGGCCAAGATAGGTGTCGGGGAATGTGCAATGTCTGCAGGGAACACCTCGAGAATGCCTTGAAGATCAGCGGTCTAACACCAATTCGGAAATATCTCTATTTTTGCTAGGTTAGAGACAAGTCCCGAAATCTAGCCGAAGCAGGACGAGATGCTGGAGAGCGCCCTTATTTCTTCAATGCATGGATTCACAAAGTTGCCAACATGATCAACAGAGAGAGAGAGAGAGGGAGGGAGAGAGGGAGGGGGAGAGAGAGAGAGACACAGAGAGAGAGATACTGCATCGCGCTACGTGAGCACAGATCTGCTTGAGGATCCCAATGCCAGTTGTGGCTTTTAGGATTTTTCTATAGTGAATCTATGGTCAGGAGGAAGATCATAAGATAGTGGGTCTCCGTGGTGAATGTTGTGACGGTTGTCAAAGGGTAAACCAGCGCTTCTGTTAAATAGGACATGTGAAGTAAAGAATGCCAAGGACATGCAAACCTAATACCTCCAACGTGGCCTGAACCCAATGCAAGTGAGTACCTCTAGTAAGTAGGCCCAGTTGACATAATCAAAAGCCTTGGATATGTCAAGCTTAATAAAAGGCCTAGAGTATTTGAGGCTTGGATCTCACGAACGAAACTCTGGGCATGAAGAAAGTTGTCGTGGATACATCTCTTTTGAACAAAATCGCTATGGGCCTTAGATATCATGATAGGGAGCAGAGAGACATAGGATTGGCCATCAAATTCGAGATTATCTTTGGCTATGGATGAGACTGATTTGCCTGTAGTCACGCATCCCCATGACATCAGACTTTATCAGAGTGGGAAGATATTTGCCGAGTTGACAAGGCTCTTATAGTTCCGTGAAGATTGACCATATAGAGGATGGCCTACACCCCATCAACTTTGACGATATCCCAACAGGATTTGAAGAATGTTCGAGTGAAACCGTCTCAGCCCAGGGCTTTGACCAAAGGAAGCTATAACACATTTTCTTTGATTACCTGTTGGAAAAAAAAGACTCATCTAACTCAGTTAGGTCGTGCAGCGGCATTATTAGTTTCTCTTAGCTCGCTGCTCCGACTCTTCTTCATTCGTGGGACTATGCATATAAATATAAAATCGGGATCTATCTCCACCCCACGTTCCTGGTTCACGAGGTAGTCATTTTTGCTTTCCGGCGTATCATCCCGGGCGGCCGAACACATTCAGACGAACCTCTTTGTGCTACATAATATCCAAGGAAAAGTGGATCTTGCCAAAGATATGGCAGTTAATTGCGCAATTGCAACTTGCAAGTTGCAACCGATAAAAATATGGCTTACTATTTTAGATTCTTAAATGTATAATTGATTAGATTTACCTAGTTCAACTCTATATCCATGCTTTATATTTTGCAGGTATCGAAGCTGGAAGGAGCCCCATCCTTAATCTCAAGGTAACCACAATAATTTTTTCCATGGAGTATATACCTATCGCAAGGAGTTTGGATATACCAAAGCACTATTGGTTATAAGGGCTCCAATGTACCACTATCTTGTTTTTTTTGCGCGGGCGGAAAATATAAGCTCACAAGCCGGAGGTCAGGACCACCGCCCCATGAGTCGGGGACCGCAAGTGGTAGGGTTTCAATAATAAGCAATATATCAAAATTACAATGTTACGCTCAATGTACACAAGAACATAATGTAAAGTGCTGGATGGGACATGAAGACGAAAACAACTGAATTGTATAAACATGAAAAACAAAGGCATGACCGTGGTAGGGTTTCAATAATAAGCAATATATCAAAATTACAATGTTACGCTCAATGTACACAAGAACATAATGTAAAGTGCTGGATGGGACATGAAGACGAAAACAACTGAATTGTATAAACATGAAAAACAAAGGCATGACCGTCAAATGTCATGGCAAAGTGATACCAGAGGCACACAACAACAAACATCAACGTGAACCACCATCCCTGGAAACATCCAACGTGTCGGGGTTGGAGAATATGGTGAAAAAATCCAGGAGAGGAGATCAACAACGTGATGTACGGTAGTGGTGAAAGAGCGATCGAGGTTTGAGAAGACGGGGAAACTCTGATATCGTGCTTAAAGCTTCAAATAGATGCAGGTGAATTCGTTACCACGTCTGGGTGGCTTCTATGGATGTCATACAAACAAAATTGTCTACCATGTCATCAAACTATTATCCAAGAGTAGAGTGATGCAAAAATAATAAGAGTTAAGTGTGTGAAAAATCTATTTAGGTGGAAGAAAGTGATCCAAAGAGCGCGGGACCGGAGTTTTTCCCAGGAGCCGACAAATTGAAAGACAAATTAAACATGATTGTTTTATCAACAAGACGATACCCCACGTGTAGATGTGGAATTAGATATATAGCTTCTAAATATAGTGTAGCATATGAATTCAGTCCTTACAAATTAAAGTATGTGAGAGATTTCTGCGTAAGCAAAAATAGTCTTAAGATGAAAAGTCTTGCATGTCACAATTAAATGAAATGTGATTTAGAACTTACTTAAAACTTGCTGATGCATGTTGCATGGTAGAGGATTCTCATGCGTAGAATGGACGGATGCTAGTGAATCAAGTTTGTAAATCTAACAGCTACAACAATTTTGATGATGGGGGAGCACGCATGTTGAGATAATTAGAAGTAGTGGGGATCACTCTCTTATGTATATACTAGGCAATACCCCGTGCATTGCCACGGGATTAGATATTTGATTTATAAATATTGACACAATATAAATTCACCCTTAAGATTTAAACTATGTAGAAACAAAAAAATGAAAATAAAATAAAAAGTTGAACATGTCATAAGTTACATGTGCTTGCATTTAAAATCCACTATGCATGTTGCATGGTAGAGAGACTTTTGGTGTTTAAATCGGACGGATGTTAATTGACCAGACCAACAAATCCAATGGATACACCAATTTGGATAACGTGGAAGCACACATGCATAGAAAATAGCAATTTTAATGACTTATAGTGGGGCTTTATCTATATAAGATACTCCATCCGTCCAGTTTTATTAGGCGCCTTTTATTTTAGGTCAAGATTTGACCATGGCTTTTAACTAATAAAATGTAAATTATATGTCACAAAAATTATATCGTCAAAAATCTTCAAATACAAATCAAACAATATACTTTTTATAACATACACTTTGTGTTTTTAGTCAAATAGAAAGTCAAAGTTGGATCCAAAATACAAGGGGGCCTAATAAACCCGGATAGAGGTAGTATATAGATTTCATTTAATGAAAGAACCTATGAGCAATACTCTGAGTCCCAAACGGAGTCGATAGGTCTTCCTTCGAATTATGTGGGATGATCATATCTTTCGTGTGGCTCCACTGGTATTCCCTCTTTTCAGTTTATTGGGTATCTTAAAAATCATAAGGTCCTTTCCAATGCTTCACGGTGTACATATGCTAAGAATGCCACATAGGTGAAAAACTGACATAGCAAAGCAATTAAGAAGGAAAGATAGCACTTTGGTGACCCCACAAAGAAACAATGTCAACACCTATGCATGAAGATTTTAGTTGCTAAGCTTTTTCATGCACTTAACACCTCATCTAAGTAATTGTGCATTGGTAGAGGCCTAATCAAGGAGAACATAATAAATGTTTGAACACGTATTAGTCCAGCATATGCATTGTCGCCCCTACTTTAGACATTGGTTGATTCCATACTTAAAAGAAAAATAAGAATCAAAATAATATGACTGCAATTAATGTTTTGCTAATTCTCAAAGTAAAGGTCCTTACAAAATTGAAAATTCTGGTAGTTTGAGATATGCCTACAAAACCAAAAGGGAGGCAGTGCTGTGGACGCTAAATGTAATATTTTCAAATTGGATGATAGTACTTAAAAGAACTCCATTGTTGCCTTCCTCCATTTCTTTCTTAGTTCACACATAAAATTTGTCTTAATTCAAACTCGTAGAGTTTGACCAAACTTATGTTAAAAAATATCAACATGTACAATACTGAAGATATACAATATACAAGTTTTTTTCTATGGTGCATTTAATGATATTAATTTGATATTGTGAATGTTGATATTTTTCCGACGATCTTGGTCAAAGTTGATGAAGTTTGACTTAAGACAAAACTTATATACATAGTAGAAAGAAACGAAGGGAGTACATGAATATATCAGGTCCTCCTGTGATTATGCTCTGAATGAGCACATCGGTGTTGTAGAATAACTATAATTGTAGCTGAAGCTAATAGTCCTTTGTTGTACACAACACATTTGTCTATACATTAATACTCCCTTCATTTTTTTAACAAAAAAACTACGTAGCGAAGCTCTCTCGTCCCTTTGTCTCTCCTCCAAGAAAAAAGCAGTTAGGGTTTTTGCCTCCCGTCGACGACGCCGCTCATCTGCCACCTCTCCTATGACCTTATGGCCATGGATGTGTGGTGGATCCTGGCCCTTGCTGGCGGGAGGGCTTCGTTTTTAGGTGCTTCTTCAAGTCTTGTTGGAATTTGTGTCATGCTCGGGAAGACGAGACGGCGGCGACTTTTTGAAGATGGAATAAGATTCCCCTAGCCCATGTCCCAATGGCGCGTCTAGTATCGTCGGAGGGTGTGTGGAGGTGTGTCTCCGGCGAATCTCACGGCATTCGGTCGGTGGTTGTTTTTGGTGGATCCGCTCCGATATGGTCTTTGTTTGACTTTGTTCATGTTTCTTTAGATTGGATCCTTCCGATCTAATCTTCTCTTCATCGGCGGCGGTTGTTGTTATGATGCGTTGATCCTATTGGGCCTTAGCACGACGACTTCCCGACTGTCTACTATAACAAATTGTGACCGACTCCGCCGAGGGAGGAGCGATGACAGCAGCGCGCCTTCGGCTCGCTTCAGGGCTTGTAGCCGTTGCTAGGTGGTCTATGAATCTGGATGTAATTTTTATTTTTTCTTGTGTTCGTTGTACTACCATGATTGGAGATAAATATATCAAAAAATTTCCCGCAAAATAAATAAATAAATAATTACTCCCTTCATTTTTTCCCTTGCCTATTAGTTTTGTCTGAAGTCAACCTTTTAATAGTTTAACAAATTTATAAAAATATATATTAATACTGACAATATAAAATTAGTACCATTAGATCCATCATGAACTATCTTTTATATTATATTTATTTGGTATTGTATATGTCGATGTTTTTTAAATAATTTGATTAAACTTTATAAATTTGACATAAGATAAAACTAATATACGAACAAAGAGAGTTTGTTGCATATGCGTGCCATATTTATGCAAGTTTCTTCACTCTCCCAGGGCTATTTGGTAGGCAACCCGGCGACGGGTGAAATCATTGATGAAAGCTCTAAAGTGTCATATGCTCATGGAGTTGGTATAATACCAGATCAATTATATGAGGTAACTAAACCCATCTTGTCCGTTATGATGCACACAGAAATTCTGCACTCCTAGTGATATGCATGCTACTCTTTGGCTGTCTGTCTGTCTGTCTCTTCTTCTTCATCCTCGAAGACGATCTTGGAGCATTGCCAAGGAGAAGACTACAGGAAACCTACAAATACACCGTGTGCCCAAGCTCTAGGCACTTTCAATAATGTAAGAACGAGATCAAAATACATTCAAGCCGTGTACCAAGTCCCAGTTATTACTTGACTGAAGGTTACGTGCTGTTTCCCAATTCAAATTGCAGCTACGCTCCGAAGTTATGACGGCACAAATTTTGTTAGACGATTGCTATCTTGTATCCCCTGGACCAGGCACCCAGACGGACAAGTCAGCTAGTGCTAGTCGGAAGATCCTAAGCGAGGAAGCAGTGATCGTGAGGGGGAGACGAGTGAAACATCCGCCACCTCGTGTGCCACTTGGCTGTTATGTAAGTCAGCATATCATGCATACACAGACCTCTACGATTGCAGGTGTTGCCGTTCCTTCCGTTGACCTACACGCTATGGATTCAGAGCTACACGGCTTACCTGTCGTATTTCTGGGCAAACGACGTGCTCACCCGAGACGCCCTGGGGATCAAGGACGGCACTGTGGACGAGTGGGTGAGGTGCCACAGCGGCGACCTGCCGTACGCCGTAGACATCGGGAGCAGCATCAAGTACCACCGGAATGTCACCGCCAACGGTTACCGCGCGCTGGTGTACAGGTAGTAAGTTGCTGCTGAAACTAGGATGTTTGATCAGCTGAGAGCCGGAACCTGACTGGGTTTTTTGATTGGTGTCGGCAGCGGCGACCACGATGCGATTGTGCCGCACCTGGGGACGCAGGCGTGGGTGAGGTCGCTCGGCTTCCCCGTCGTCGACGACTGGAGGGCATGGCATCTCGACGGCCAGTCTGCCGGGTTCGTCGTCTTTTCCTTCTCGTTGCGTTGCATGCTCTGTTTTTTGTTTCTCAGTCGCTGACAGTGATTCCTCTGCTTTCTATTCCCTGGGTTTGGGTTTGCATGCAGATTCACCATAGCTTACTCTAACAACATGACCTTCGCCACCGTAAAGGTAGGAACACTTCCTGTGTGCGTATGTGGCGCGCGTGGCCATTGATGGGTTGCCCGGTTTTAAGCTGCGGTTGCGGATTGGCGTTTGCAGGGAGCTGGGCACACGGCGCCTCAGTATGAGCCCGAGAGGTGCTACGCCATGTTCAGCCGTTGGGTACTGCACCAGCCACTCTAGTCCTCCTGTATGTGACATCATCTAGTAGGTCTAGGATACATACTAGCAAGTGGAAGGCGCGGCGAGAACCTGTGTAAATCTACAGTACAAATTTGGATAAAGATACAGAGTGGAGAATGGAGAGAAGAGATCCTTTGATAGCGAAGTGGCCAAAGAACTATTGAGAAACAACATGAATTACCATAAATTGTATGGTATATCAAATAAAAAACTACTTAAATTTGAAGATAATGTTGTGGAGTCATGGTTAAGAATATGAAACTTGAAAGTTTGCCAAAGTCATATATCTGTGGTAGAAGGCTTCCACCATATATTTCCATCTTTTTTATCGTGCTAATTCTTTTGTTTTCCCGTACTCTTAGTAATGCAGGCTTTATGTTCAGTACATTTTCATTTTTTAAATATCCCTGGTTACTCTATCTAACAGTATAAGAGCAACCAAGACATCAGTATCCAAAGATGAAATATGTGAAACTATAGTGATACTTCAGATCCATCTGAAAGATGTGTAGCTCCATTTCCATATAGCAGATGCCCTAAAATATACGTGGGTGACCGTTCTCATTGTACCTGAATAGGAACCCAAGAACATCATGAAGCATAGACATATGTGGATTAAAATTGTCCATTATTTTAAGAAAGACCATCAGTAAACACTTTTTTCAACAACAAAAAAGGTTGACACCAAAGATGTTATTGGAATCCATAAAATGTTGAGGAAAATAATATACAAATTTTACAGTGGTTGGGCTTTTTTGGTAGTACTCTATCTAACAATAAATTACAAGTTTTACAGTGGTTGGGCTTTGAGGAAAATAAATTACAAGTTTTACAGTACTTTCATACTTTCATCTGAGTACTACCGCAAGTTCAGTAGACAGTTGTAGCTTCTGATATATTTCAGTAGTTCATTTCCAGTACACACTGATAGACACTGAAATATTTCAGTAGTTCAATTTCAGTACAAACTGGTAGACACTGAAATATTTCAGTAGTGCAGTTTCAGTACACACTGGTAGACACTGAAATATTTCAGTAGTGCAGTTTCAGTACACACAGGTAGACAGTGAAATTTCGGTAGTGTAGTTTCAGTAGAGACAGTGTAAGGGCATATTTATCTCTAAGTGGTTTTGGTGATTGATAACAATGCATTTGCGGACTAATCATGTGCTTTGAGCATTTCAGATATCTCATGTTTAGGCACAAGACGATTCATTGCCCCTCGGAGTCTAGTGAAGACGGAGTTTTCCCTATGTTTCTTTTCGGTGGATTTGAGTCATAGGAAAGCCGTACTATTAAGAGGGGGTCCGCGTTGGAAAGGTTTGGGTGGAATCATCACGTACACGTCTGTTCCTTTTGCACCACCTTTCCTTTGCCTCTTTGGAGCAACCACCGTTTTTCCGTGTCTCTGCAAAATGAAGGACTCCTAGTGTTTGTTATGCTGTGGCATGTGGTAGTACTGCTCATGGGAGCAGTAGTACCGCAGAGGCCCACGGTAGTACCGGCCAGGGACGCATTAGTACCGCAGGCACTTGCGGTAGTACCGCTCCACGGGCGCGGTAGTACCGTGGCCTCAGGCTGGGCACAACAGCACGAGCGGAAGTAGGGGCGGATATAATTTTTTACATCGGCGCCCTACGCGGTAGTACCGCTCCAGGTTTGCGGTAGTACCGCGTCGGATTTTTGCACAGATAGATTCTTAGCAGAAGTAGCCACGGATGTATTTTTATTCGTCCGTGCCTTCCCAGCCCAGACAAACCCTGCCGTGCGGTAGTACCGCAAGGGGGAGCGGTAGTACCGCTCCGGCGGTTCTACCGCTCCTTGCTTCAACGCATCAGGGCTGGTCTAGCTCCTGCCGCACATACGGTAGTACCGCAGTGCACCGCGGTAGTACCGCGGGCCCTTGCGGTAGTACCGCATGTCTGGTGCGGAAGTACCGCACCTCGCGGGCTGAGTAAGTGGACAACGGTTGGATTTGTCCTATCACTATATAAGGGGAGTCTTCTTCTCCGAGTTGACTATCTCTTCCATCCCTAAGCTCCATTGTTGCTCTAAGCTCCATTTTCGCCCGATCTCTCTCCCTAGCCAATCAAACTTGTTGATTTTCTAGGGATTGGTTGAGAAGGCCCGGATCTACACTTCCACCAAGAGAAATTTGATTCCCCCACTAATCCCTTGCGGATCTTGTTACTCTTGGGTGTTTGAGCACCCTAGACGGTTGAGGTCACCGCGGAGCCATATTCCATTGTGGTGAAGCTTTGTGGTGTCGTTGGGATCCTCCAATTAAGTTGTGGAGATTGCCCCAACATTGTTTGTAAAGGTCCGGTTGCCGCCTCCAAGGGCACCAATAGTGAAATCACGGCATCTCGCTTTGTGTGAGGGCGTGAGGAGAATACGGTGGCCCTAGTGGCTTCTTGGGGAGCATTGTGCCTCCACACCGCTCCAACGGAGACGCACTTCCTCTCAAAGGGAAGGAACTTCGGTAACACATCCTCGTCTTCACCGGCTCCACTCTTGGTTATCTCATACCTTTACTTGTGCAAGCTTATATTGTGTTGCATCCCTTGCTTGCTTGTATGCTTGTTGTTGTTGCATCATATAGGTTGCTCACCTAGTTGCATATCTAGACAACCTACTTTGATGCAAAGTTTAAATTGTTAAAGAAAAGCTAAAAATTGTTAGTTGCCTATTCACCCCCCTCTAGTCAACTATATCGATCCTTTCAGATAGGTAGACACTGAAATATGTCAGTAGTGCAATTTCACTAGTGCAATTTCGGGTAATGCACGTATCTACTAATGCATACCATATAAGTTAAATCCACATTTTAGTAATGATATATGTCGAGTAAGCATCAATATGATTGTCAATTTTTATGCCATTGATGGTAGTATAATAAATCATGAAATAAGGCAAAAAAATGCTCAGAGGTCTGCAAGGCTAAAAATATGGGGTGAATAAGAGGATGGTTTAATTGAAATAAGTATGACCTACTGAAATGCTCAGAGGTCAGCAAGGCTAAAAATATGGGTGAAAGTTAAAATGCCTCCCAGATTGAAAGTTTTCTTCTGGCTTGTATTGCTACATAGCATCCTCACCAAGAATAACTTGACAAAAATGGTTGTGGCTTGGAGATAGCAATTGCTCTTTTTGTGGAAGAAAGGAGGATGTTGACCATCTGTTTTTTTCCGTTGTTCTGTCGCAAAGATGTTGTGGATGCTGATGAAATGTTCTTTTGGGATGCATGATAGACAACATGGAAAATATATTTGCCGTGTGGATTGGGAAATCGGATAAAAGTGATACAAGTCTTATGACAGTAGGCATTTATGCTACTTTCTGGAGTTTATGTAAACTTAGAATTTATGATACTGAAATATTTCAGTACTGCAGTTTCAGTACACGCAGGTACACACAGAAATAATTAAAACAAGAAACACAAAAAAGTTTTGCCTGGGGCTCGAACCCATGACCTGTAGTGTGCTATGGAATGTGTTATGAGTAGAGATCTTGATGAGATGCAGGTACCTAACTATGTTGTATATTCCCCTGCCCATCGCCCTAACTGCCATTCATTGCATATACCCACCGCCCACTGACCTCGCCACCGCTCACTCGTCCCACTCCCACTAGGCGTCGCTTCGAACTCCCCTCCCCAATCCCCTCCCCTTCGAAACTCTCGTCAGCCACCGCCGCCATGGAGAGCAGCCTATAGTGGCAAAAAGCGATGGAGGACCTCATCGGTGATGATCCGGTGTGGCGCGCACAGCTGAGGGAGGTGTCCAGCTGGTTTCCCAGCACCGAGATGTCAGTCAACCATGCACGCGGGCTGAGGAAGGTGCCGACGGCCATGAAGAAGAAGCGCACCTTCCCCGCCGGTCGCGGTGTACCGCCGGCCATCCTCCTTATACGGACAATGCGGGTGGTGATGCTGAGCGCTGACCCTATTCGGTGTGCAAGGTGGTGGATGTACCGCTCCACCACCATGCTGCAACCGTCGGATACTGCATGCGTCGCGTCGAGGGCGGAGCGCGTCACCAACAAGGACATCCTGCTCGTTCTTCCAGCGCCCGTCAACCCGGACTACCAGGTTCATCGCATGCCTGCGCCGGTCGTCTCTGACGAGGAGGAAGATGTCGAGAAAGTTGTGGTCATCCCTGACGATGAGGACGCCACCCAGATGGTCGCGCTGGTCACCATCGAGGGTGACAAGAATATGCCCATCGACATCGACCTCCTTCCGAATGTCCCTGACATCGTCAAGATGGAGGTGGAGGAGGAGGTGCCCAGGTGCAAAAGAAGAAGGCGAGGGGTGCTGCAAGAGCCAGTGCAATGACGGTGTGCTACTCCGACCGCCTGAAGCTGCTGAAGAAGTGGACCTGAAGATGATGTGAAGCTGAAGAAGATGTGAAGCTGTAGTTACGTATACTGATAAGTTATCTATTTTGGTATGCTATGTTGTCAGTGAAGAACCCTAAGCTATCTAAGTCAGGTGTGCTGGTATATTTCAGTATATAAGCTATCTAATTTGTGGTATGTCAGTGAACCGTAGTTTGTGGTTTCAGAAACCGAAGTTATGATGAAATTGTGCTGCACTGTTTCTTTGCTGCTCCTATGCTGAAACTGAAGTTATGCTGAAAATGTAATTTGTGTGTTATCTCTGTAGTTGATGTTGCTCCCATGTTTGATGTTGTAGTGTTGCTTTGCTGCTCCGTGTTGCAACTATCATGTGCTCGTGTGCTTCACTTCCAAATATAGAATATGCCAGGAATGTGCTATCTGCGGAATTTAGAATGTGGCCATGAAAGTTGTACTACAAGCTTCCAAACATTCATTCTTTATGCATCTAAATTATGCTTCAATTATCTAAAAGCTTCCAAACATTATGATAGTTTAAATTTCTGAATAGTTCAATTATCTAAATTATGCTTCAATTATCTGAATTTTTCAAACATGTGCAAATTTATGAATAGTTCATTCAGTGGGCAAACATATGAGGTTGGTTGATCTCTGTGTTCCTGTTAATATGATTATTTAAAATTTACATGATTGGAATGTGTTGCAGAAAAACCAAGAAAAAATAAGGCGCATGATGGCGGGCGTAAGAGAAGTTGAGCAGGTTGCAGGGGAGATCTTCAGATGTACTACGCATGGATGGAGGATAGGGGTGCCGAGGCTAGATCATCCTTGAGGCTGGACATGCTGGAAGCATCTGAAGACAATCTCTTGCTAGAGAAAAGCCTGTTCTGCTTTGTTTTTATGTCTTCTCTATTTGGGTAATGTAATATGTAGTGCACTAAAAACCGGTTCTTGTGTGGCGCTTGTGTTGGGTTTATACTGTTTGCGTGAGCTGCTGGGTGGGCGAGGGATGGATCCTTTCCTAACAGCAGCGGTATCTATAATTCTCTGAGTAGCTTAAGTTTGTAGTCTTTTTAAATTAGAGATTCTGTTAACCAATGTCTTTTGAATCTCATATCCTTGCAGTAGTTAGCATATAAGTATTCTATGAATTTCATACATCAACTTTTAGTAGTATGAGTATATGAGAAATGCATTTTCATATAATCTGGAACCAATAGCAAGATAACATATCGTCTCGAAAAAGCTTGAAAAACCATACAACATCTAAAAGCTACCAAACTTGGCATCATTGCTTCTCATGTTTATACAAGGCTGTAGAAAAGAATTGGTAACATTTGAAGCATGTAAAAAAACCGTCCTTCGAGACGGACCCTTCCCTCCTACCCAAATGGCCCCTGATGAAGAAGGCCAATTTTTTGTCATCTTTAGTAAGACACTAAATTTTGCCAGCAACTAGGCATGCCCACCCCAGTATTGCACACAAATTTTGAAGCAATTTCGACCAAACCTGGCATGGATGCTTCTCATGTTGATACAAGGCTTTAGACAAAAAATTGGGTCCATTTTAAGGATGTCGGAAAATACGTCATTCGAGACCGACCCTTCCCTCCTACCCAAACGGCCTCTGATGAACAAGGTATTTTTTTGGACATCTTCACAAGAACACCAAATTTTGTCGGCAAGTTGGCATGCCCACCACGAGACCCCACACAAAAATTTGAAGCAATTCCGACAACGAATGCACGTTGCTTTACGTTCGGGAAGTATTTGAGTGTTTTATCATCGCGAAATTGCTACAAAATCCATGGAACATCAGAAAGCTATAAAACTTGTCATGGATGCTTTTCCTATTCATAAAGGCTGTAGGAAATTTTTGGTAACATTTGCACATTCGGGAAGTATTTTTGGTCGGTGCTATGTGTGTGTGGATGACATGAGGGACCCACATGTCAATATCCCACTTGCTGTGCTCCGCGGGTCAAAAAATATAGAGAAAACAAAAAAAGGAAAGAGGTGGGGGCGTGCACGAGTGCACGATGCCACGCGTCTAGCCTCAGTAACTCCAAACGTCCACCCGCACCAAATAAAGGCCGCCTCCCCCACCCGCGTCTCCCCCATCCCTCCTGCTTTTGCTTCCCCAAATCAGCAAAAACCCTCTCCTCTCCCCTCTACCTCCTACGATCCAGCAACCACCTCCCTTGCCACCCTTCATCGTCGGAAGATGAAGGACGGCCGCGAAGACACAGCGGCGGAGAAGGACACAGCCGTAGAAGCACTGGAGAAGCCTGCTGCGGTCCTTGCCGCCGCGGTTGGTGTTGTCGGATTCTGGGTTCCGGAATATCGTTGCGGTTCGAACACTGGGGGTGCACACAAAGAACTCTCTCTCTCCCTAGCTCGCTCGCACAACCATCTCAAGGCCTAGCTCGCTGAACCCAAGGAACAAGAGACACGAGGGTTTATACTGGTTCGGGCCACCGTTGTGGTGTAATACCCTACTCCAGTGTGGTGTGGTGGATTGCCTTATAGGCTGAGGATGAACAAGTACAATGGACGAACAACCTCCTGAGGAGAGGTGTTCTTGAGCTTGGTGAGCTGATGCGTGTGAGGGTGGTCTGAATGATCCGTCCCCTTCCTATGGTGGTGGCTAGTCCTATTTATAGAGGCCCTGGCCCTCTCCCCAAATATTAGGTGGGAAGGGATTCCACAACGGCCAAGTTTGAAGGGGGACAACTAGTACAAGCTATCCTGACAAAAGGTGGTCTTTGCCTGCCAAAAGGCTCTGGTGGTGATGCTGCTGTGGGCTCTGTGGTGACCTCCGTCCTGCTGTACTGCAGGTCTTGGTCTCGTTGCACCGACATGGAAACCTCTGCCTGATGCCTCGGGACTCCTCGCCTGCGCCTGCCTCTTTGGCACCAAAGAGGAAACCGGTATGCTGCACCCGCTGGCGCCCGCCTGGCCTTGGTCGTTATGGCTCACGTCACGCGAACCTCGCGAGGTGCCCCTTGCATAGATATCTCCGCTCCTCGGGAGCCAGCCTAGTGAGGCTGCCCCTGAGGAGGTCTTGGTGTCGTCCGCCTCGCGAGGCTTGGCCCCTCGCGAGGGTCTTGGGTGGTTGCTGATGAAGATGGGCCGTACCAGGCCGCTGGTGAAGCCACGTCGTGGGCCGCAGGCAGGCAAGTCTGGGTACCCCCGTTCCCAGGATGCCGACAGTAGCCCCCGGGCCCAAGGCGTGCTCGGACTTGGCTTCGAGGCGAAGCCAAAGGGCAAGTGCGGAGCGCCACGGGCCCCAACCACCTGCGACCTTGACTGCTGTGTGGCGACTGATAGTACGTGGGCGTGTTCATTTCCCCGTGTTGCCTCGGCAACCGTTCGACTTGACGAGACCCTGCTGCATGTAGAGGAAAAACCATCATTACCTGCAATCGTGGAGGTCGGTGGTTGGCCTCCTTCTGGCTATAAATGAGGAGAGGGGTGAATCCCTCGTCGCTCATCTCTTTCTCCACTCCGCCTGCTTCTTCTTCGTCCTCCTTGCTCCACCGTCTTGCTACGACACCCATGGCTCCGATAAGGAGATTCTCCGCCGCTGAGAAGGAAAAAAAACCCCGCGAAGAGCTAGGGCTACTTCCACCGAAGAAAGGCTGGCCCGCTCCCACGACGTCGTCGTGAGGCAAGAGGTGGCGAGGCCTTGGTACGAGCGGCCTCCCCCTGGCTACCCGCTGCCCTTGCACGCCCAGGCAGAGGGCTCCGGAGGAGGAAGCAGCGGCCCGCGCCGCTCGCGCCACGGCCGCGATGGCCAGACCATGGTGGCACGCGCCACCGGCCCACAAACTCACGCCGAGGGCACCTCGTGCGAGCTTGTGGTGTGAGCGGTGATGCCACCATGCTCGTGGATCCGATTCCCGCAGTTCTTCGCTGCAGAGATGCCGCCGAGGGGGCCACTCAAGCTGTGGCTGCAGCACGCCGAGTGTGGCACCCCAGCGACAGGAGCAGAGGTCGAGGTCGTCTCCCCGGGCAAAATCTTCATGAATTGTGGATGGGGTGAGGTCACCCGCGCCTGCCGCGCGGAGGGGGCCCTTGCCATCCATTTTGAGTACAACGACGCCTCCATGCTGTTCTTCAAGGTCTTCGATGAGGAAGGCCGCTGCCTAGAATGCTGCCTAGGAGGGGGTCGCCAGGACAGCGCGATAGCTGGTGAGGGGCCTGCCCTTGGTCCTGCCAGCAGCTCCTCCAGCAGCAGCGGCGGCTCCTGGGAGTCCACCGACTCTCCCGAGCCTGACGAGACTCCGGAGACGAGCGACGACAGCTACGTGCCCCCGAGCTCTCGTAGTGCCCGGAGCGCAGCAGCGGCGTCGACTCGTCATCGTCGTTGGTCTGGATGGGGTTGGCGTCAGCCTCCCATGGCCCACTGTTGATGATGGCGTCGGCGGCAACACATGTAGATATAATTCCTGGAAGCCTTCCTCTTTTGTTCCCTGCGAGGAATCAAGATGAACCCCGTGGGGTGTGTAAAGAATCCGTAGTGCTTTTGTAGCAGTGCTATTCCCATTATGAAATTTGCGACTGCGCATCTTGCTTCGACATTGTTCCTCCTTTCCGTCCTCGCGGTAGCTTAGTGCTCTACGCCGACAGGTCCCAGTCCCCAGGCAGGCTTCAGCCGTCGCTGGTATGCCTGGTCGTGATGCCGTGGTCAAGGCCAGGAGGTGAGCGGCCCAAGGTCTGGTAAGAGATCCTGAGGCGCGATGCTCAAGAGGCCCCCCTTGGCGCACAAGCATCTTCCTAAAGGTAGAAAAGGAAGGCGACATTGCCGGAGCAAGGCTGTAGGGGCCAAAAATCTTAAGTCACGTGCTGAGCTAACTTGAATATGTGACTTATCTTATCAAGCCTGAGGCGGTTTCCTTGTGCAGCGCCTGATTTGTGCGTCAACGGTAGCGGCGTGACTGGGTTAGGCCCGCGCCAGCTTCCCTCTCTTTCTCACACCCTTCCAAGTGCTTTGCATCCACGGGTCCCGACCCTCGGGCGAGCTCAGCCGCCGCTAGTATGCCAGGCCGCGATGCCGTGGTCAAGGCCAGGGGGTGAGGGCTGGAGAGTCAGTAGGAGCTCCAGAGACACGATGCTCAAGAGCCCCCCCATAAACGCGCAAGCGAATTGCATAAGAAAAGGAAGGAGCCTGCGGTGCCGCCCGTAGTTGGGCTCTGGAGATTCATGCAGGTTAGCGCGAGGGGAGAATACAGCTTGCAATCGCGTTCGCTAGCCTGCCGCTAGTCTTTCCGCAAGAAGATGAAGGCACTGAGGGCCTGGTGAGGTGACGTGCGCGGGGCGTGCCACGAGCCAGAGCTCGACCACTCAGGTTTGTCAGCGTTGCAGGGACGGACCCGAGCACAAGCGCCGTGCCAACACGTGTAGCCCCCGTTGCAGGATGAGCAGGAGGCCGGTCAGCAACGCGGGTGGCCGTGAAGGTCAAAAGGTAGTCAGGTAGTGATCATAAGGTAATCCATGCGAGTAGGCAAGCTAGTTCAGATAGATGCAAGAACGGTACATGCCACTGGGACGGACCCGAGCGGCCTGGGGATGATGCAGCCCAAGGGGCGCCCCCAGCAGAGTAAGGTAAAGATGCAAAAAGGATAGACGTCGCAGGGACAGGCCCGTGCGACTTGGGGAATAATGCTGCCCGAGGGGCACCCCCAACTGAAAGAACCGGAAAGAGTCACCTGGTACCGTCACTGAAGAGGTGTTGCAGTAGCTGAAGATGCGTGCTGGGGAAGTTGTCCCTCACGAGCCGCAAGGGTCCTGAGTCTCGGGAGGCTCTGGGGGCCCGGGTGGCTCCTGAAGAACCGTCGCCATCTCTGCTAGGACAGCATGATGCCTGGCCTCCTAAGCCGCCAGAACACTCTGCAGGCGGCGCTGGAAGGTGACAGCCGCGTTCGGCAAGACGAAGGGCATGCGAACGTAGCTATGAGGTGGACCCTCGCACCGACCAACACGCCAAGGCCAGAGACGCTCTTGAGATGCAACCCTGTTTTGCCCTGGGATGTCGATGCGGACGTGTAGCTCGTCGTCCTCGCCGAGACGCGGAGCTGCGCCAGGTGGTGGGTGGTGGTCGCCGCGTATGGTCCTTGCTTCTTGAAGCTCCTGGGTCGCCTTGGTGATGAACTCCTGAGCACTAGGCACTCCACGCCTTGTGCCCTCTTGTGGGAAGCGTGCGGCGAAGCATGCCTCCACGTGGTGCCCGAGCGCCTCCCTCGTGACGTTGGCTAAGTCTGAGGCCCTCCAGAAGAGAGCCCCCATGCCCAGTCTGAGGAGGGTGCCGGGCGCGCCTTCCTATGCGAGGGAGGGAGGCTCCCCATCTGCGGCCGCAGGTCCTGAGGTGGTGCCGCTGGAAACACCGCTCTCCTGAGGCCCTTGGCGGAGCGGCTGCTTCTTCTTCTTGGGGATGGCCTCAGGAGGGTAAACGGCGCCTTCGTTGTCTGGGTCTTCGGCTGCTGCTGCCTGGTAAGCGCGCTCGAGAGAGCACACCGCGTCCTTTTCCTCATAGGTGATCGCGATGATGTTGCCGCTCCCTGGCATCTTGAGGACATTGTAGCCGTGATGGGTCACTGCCATAAACTTGGCCAGGGCGGAATACCCGAGGATGGTGTTGTGCAGCAGGCGGATGTGGGCGACGTTGAAGTCGATGAGCTCGGTGCGGTAGTTGTCGCGTTGGACGAAGGTGACAGGAAGGCGAATCTGCCCTATCAGGGTGGTGGAGTCGTCGGCCACTCCTGAGAAGGGCTTGGTCGGCTACAGCTGATCATATGGCACTTGGAGGCAGTCGAATGTCTCAATGGAAATGACATTGAGTCCTGCACCGCCGTTGATGAGGGTCTTGGTGAGTTGGACATTGCTGATGACGGGCGAGCAGAGCATCAGGAGGGCGCGGGTAGTTGCCGCGCACTTGAGCTGGTCGGAGGAGCTGAAGGTGATGGCGCACGTGTACCACTTGAGTGGGCGCGTGGCCTCGAGCCTAGGGAGGGCCGCATTCACCTCGCGAGCAAACTTCTTGAAGATGCCCTGGGAGGCTGGGGCCTGAGCACCACCTAAGATGCAGGCGACGGCACGAGGCTCCTGGAAGCCCCCAGCCCCCTCGTCCTGATGATGGTCGTCGTCCCTTCTTGGTGGTGGCGGCAGCGAAGGGAGGCCAGCGTTGCCCTGGGGATGGTCCTCACGAGGCTGCTCCCTCCAGGCGCCCTCGCGAGGCTGGTCCTACCAGCGGTCCTCACGAGGCCGGTCGCGCCACTCCTGGCAAGGGCCGCGGTCGTCCCAGCGTCCTCCACTTCGTCCTCCTCCTCGGCCATAGCCCCGGTCGTTGCGCTTAGGGCGTCGACTGAAGCGCCCATCACGGATGGGCCTGAGCTCTTAATAGTCATTGTGTTGTGACTGTGTACGTTGTGGAAGGCACAGAACAGACGGCTACCCTTGTACGACTCCAGGTGGTCTCAGACGCTGTTGAAGCGCTGGATGTACTTCTGCAGAGTTTCCCTTGGCTGCTGCTTGATGCGCCGCAGGTCACCCGCGGCCGGCGGGCGGTCGCGAGTGCCCTGGAAGTTGTCGACGAAACGCTCGCGCATCTCGCCCCAGGAGGAGGTCGATCCCGCAGGCAAGTTCAGGAGCCACGAGCGCGCGCCATCCTTGAGGGCCATGGGGAACCAGTTCGCCATGACTTTCTCGTCACTGTTGGCCGCCTCGATGCTTAGCTCGTAGAGCTGCAAGAACTCTGCAGGGTCGGGGGTGCCGTCGTAGCGCGGAGGCAGGTCTGGCTTGAACTTGCCGGGCCAGACGACGCTGCGCAGCTCGGGAATGAAGGCTCGGCAGCCTGCTGTGGTCACCGGAGCCCGTCGCGGAGGCGGAGCCTCGTCCTGGTATCCACGCGCCGCCACCGCAGGCGGCACGCGGCCTTGACGCAGTGGTGCTGGGAGTGCAGGAGCGTTTTTTGCGGCCGAGGGACTTCTTGGCAGCGTCCTTCTTCGTGTGCGGGCGCCCGGCGCGGTGGGTGGCATCGGGGGGCCGCGCGTCTTGGTGCGAGGGCGACGTCTTGATGCGGGGGTGGAGGAGGCGCTCCATGGGCTACGTCGCCCGCAGCTGGAGGTGGGCGAGGCAGCGAGAGAGATGGTGCGGGAGAGCCCCTAGAGGTGCTGACGAGCTCGGCGATGCGGTCCAGCCAGCCTTCGTAGAGGTCGTCAACGGGGCGGTAACGCAGGAGCTCACGTGCCATGAGCAGCGCGGCCTGCGCGTCCATAGCTGCGCAGCGAGCGTGGGACGACGAGCCGGCCGGAGTCAGCGATGGGGTGGCAGTGCGTCCGTCCCGCCGCACAGAGGGGTGCAGCGATGAAGCTTGCTGCTCGTTCCTCGCCGGGCCGGTGGCTGCGTTGGCAGCGGGTTACGGAGGACGGCGGGGAGGTCCACCAACAGGCTTCGTCTGAGCGACGCGAGCGGCAAGGGCAGCTCGGCGCTCAGCACGGGCTCGGCGAGCGTTAGCCATGGAGGCGGCGGAGCAGTGGAGCGTGGATCGATGGAAGAAAGGCTTCAGCGCACCCCCAGCCTGGCGCGCCAAATGTCGTATTCTGGGTTCCGGCAAACCCTTGCGGTTCGAACACTAGGGGTGCGCATGAAGAACTCTCTCTCTCGCTAGCTCGCTCGCACAACGATCTCAAGGCCTAGCTCGCCGAACCCAAAGAACAAGAGACACGAGGGTTTACACTGGTTCGGGCCACCGTTGTGCTGTAATACCCTACTCCTGTGTGGTTTGGTGGATTGCGTTGTAGGCTAAGGATGAACAAGTACAATGGACGTAAACCTCCTGAGGAGAGGTGTTCTTGAGCTTGGTGAGCTGATGCGTGTGAGAGTGGTCTGAATGATCCGTCCCCTTCCTATCGTGGTGGCTAGTCCTATTTATAGAGGCCCTGGCCCTCTCCCCAAATGTTAGGCGGGAAGGGATTCTACAACGGCCATGTTTGAATGGGGACAACTAGTACAAGCTATCCTGACAAAAGGTGGTCTTCGCCTGCCAAATGCTCTGGTGGTGATACTGCTGTGGACTCCGCGGTGACCTCCGTCCTGCCGTCCTGCGGGTCTTGGTCTCGTTGCACCGTATGGAAACCTTTGCCTGATGCCTCGGGACTCCTCGTCTGCGCCCGCCTCTTTAGCACCAAAGAGAAAACCGGTACGCTGCG
Source organism: Aegilops tauschii subsp. strangulata (assembly GCF_002575655.3). Taxonomy (NCBI): domain Eukaryota; kingdom Viridiplantae; phylum Streptophyta; class Magnoliopsida; order Poales; family Poaceae; genus Aegilops; species Aegilops tauschii. The sequence goes on from NC_053036.3 coordinate 526,262,744, forward strand.
CCCGCTGGCGGCCGCCTGGCCTTGGTCATCATGGCTCACGTCACGCGAACCTCGTGAGGTGCTCCTTGCATAGATATCTCCGCTCCTCGGGAGCCAGCCTAGCTAGTGAGCCTTCCCCTGAGGAGGTCTTGGTGCCGTCCGCCTCGCGAGGCTTGGCCCCTCGCGAGGGTCTTGGGTGGTTTTTGCTGAAGATGGGCCGTACCAGGCCACTGGTGTAGCCACGCCGTGGGCCGCAGGCAGGCAAGTCTGGGTAGCCCCGTTCCCAGGACGCCGACATGTGCGACCGAGGGCGCTGTTGCGGTGACGGGTGCGAGTGCATCGTCTATTGTGACTGGTCCGGCCGCCATCGCAGTGGTCGAGCCTGCGGTCGGGGAGCAGGTGGAGGAGGAAGTGGCGGTGGATCTAGAGGAGCAGAGGGCCAAGCGGAAGCGCGAGCAGTACGAGCTCGTGGACAAGTACTATGAGGAGGACGAGCTTGCCACTCTCAAAGTTTAGAATGAGGCCATCGAGTTCGAGGAGGAGGTCGACGACGAGCTCCCAGAGGTACTACTCTGTTATGTTCTTTTCTCCACTCTGTTTTTGGGGTTTTCTCTCATGGGGTTTTCTCCTAAATTGCATGCAACATGGATTAGATTTCGCCCAGATAGGTTATATTTGATTGGATCTCTGCCTTAGGGTTAGGATTTGTACAAGTTGTTTCGTTGATTTGGAAGGAAACCCCCTTGAATCTGAAAGTTGGCATGGAACAATACTCATGGATGCCTAAATTCCTTCTGTGCGTGGATTGTTTTTGTGAAGATGACTACGAATATGATCTTGGAACTGAATATGAATCAATTTTGATGTACAAAACAGTGGATTTGTTAGGTATCAAATTGTATACACAAATTTGTTTATTTAATGACAGTCAACAAGAGGATGAATGATTAATATGCCTGCTATGTAGTTGTAATAAATACATGAAAAGTTGACATGCAACAATATATCTTGAGCAACGGTGCTTGAGCTTCTAAATGGTAACTTTTGAAACATGTAGTGTGGGAATAACTTTGAATATTTGTTGTTGGATGAGCCAATCCAACGGTGGAAGGTTGGCAAATCCGAGCATTGTTGGCCATTGGATATCTTATTTACTACAAAAAAATTGCCAAGCATGCGTACTATCTAGAATATTCCATTACTAAACTTAAGCACAATGTTCCCTATATAGAGGTGAGAAAATTATTTTGAGAGGCATGCTTTTCCTATCAACAAAAACGATCGAGAATTCCCAATAGCTTCCATGCTAGACAAATTATAGGTGGTTCCCAAACAAAAGTAAAGTTTATTTCCTTTACACCATCCTTTCACAATCCATGGCTAGCCGTATCCACGAGTGCCTTCCATACCAACACTTTTCAAGCAATTTATTATCACATTATTTTTTTCATTTCAAGACTGGGCATCCCTATTACCTACCACACTCTCATGCAATGACAAGTAAATAAACACTCATCGTGAGAATAAAATAACTAGCATGGAAAATATTGGCCACCCCCTGCCACTTCATGAGCGATGCGGGCACACAAAATGAAAATTCATTTTGAAAATTAGAGTTGGCACATGCAAATTTACTTGGAACGACATGGAAATACCGCATATAGGTAGGTATGCGATACGTCCATTTCGCATCATGCCTTCATATTGATATTTATTGCATTATGGGATGCTATTACACATTATGGTACAATACTTATGCCTTTTCTCTCTTATTTTACAAGATTTGCATGAAGAGGGAGAATGCCGGCAGCTGGAATTCTGCACCGGAAAGGAGCAAATCCGAGAGACCTATTCTGCACAACTCCAAAAGTCTTGAAAATTTACAGAGAATTATTTTGGAATATATAAAAAATATTGGGCGAAGAAATACCAGAGGGGGACCCACTAGGTGGCTACAAGCCTGGGGGCGCGCCCTACCCCCTGGGCGCGCCCCTAGGGCTTGTGGGCCCCCTGGCAAGCTTTTAAATAGCAAATAGCATACTGGTTGCGGATTAGGGTCCACGTAGCGGAATGCGGATAGCGGGCGATATTGCGGGCGCTATGTCCACATAGCCAATTTTTTAAAAAACACTCATAAATTTGAGATTGTTGTGTATATTTCTAGGCCATTGACAAAAAATATGACACTTAATTCGAGAAATCATCATTTATATAAGAATATAAACTATAATTGAACAATATTTGGTCGTGCAACCATGCAAGCAAGACACATTTACCAAAATAGATTACACAACAGAATAACAAGGACTTATATAGCGGGCGATATTGCGGATAGCGGATGATATAGCGGTCTAACAAGTGATATTGCACCCGCATCATGACAACACGCTATTTTCTAACGCAACCTTAAACTAATAGCGGCAGGGTGACGCTACCGCTATTGTGGGTGCAATAGCGGAGGTAGCAGACGTTATTTAAAAGCTTGCCCCCTGGCAGGTCTCCGGTGCCCATCTTCTGCAATATGGAGGCTTTTGACCTGGAAAAAATCAGAAGGAAGCTTTCATAACGAAGTGCTGCCGTCTCGAGGCAGAAACTAAGTAGAAGCAATCTAGGGCTCTGACGGAGCTGTTCTGTCGGGGAAACTTCCCTCCCGGAGGGGGAAATCAAAGCCATTGTCATCACCAACAACCCTCTCATCGAGAGGGGGTCAATCTCCATGAACATATTCACCAACACCATCTCCTCTCAAACCCTAGTTCATACCTTGTATCCGATCTTTGTCTCAAAACCTCAGATTGGTACCTGTGGGTTGCTAGTAGTGTTCATTACTCCTTGTAGATGATGCTGGTTGGTTTATTTGGTGGAAGATCATATGTTTAGATCCTTAATGTATTAAATACCCCTCTGATCTTGAACATGAATATGCTTTCTGAGTAGTTACATTTGTTCATGAGGACATGGTAGAAGTCTTGTTATAAGTAATCATGTGAATTTGGCATTCGTTCGATATTTTGATGAGATGTATGTTGTATTTCCTCTAGTGGTGTTATGTGAACGTCGACTACATGACACTTCACCATGATTTGTGCCTAGCGGAAGGCATTGGGAAGTAATAAGTAGATGATGGGTTGCTAGAGTGACAGAAGCTTAAACCCTAGTTTATGCGTTGCTTCGTGATACGTATCCAACGTATCTATAATTTTTGCTTGTTCCATGTTGTTATATTATCATTCTTAGATGTTTTATAATCATTTTATAGTCATTTTATATCATTTTTTGGTACTAACCTATTGACATAGTGCCAAGTGCCAGTTGCTGTTTTTTCCATGTTTTTTACATCGCAGAAAATCAATATCAAACGGAGTCCAAATGCCATGAAACATTACGGAGAATTTTTATGGGCCAGAAGGAACACAATGGGCCCTGGCTGCGCCTAGGGGGTGCCCCGAGGGGGCACAACCTACCAGGGCGCGCCAGGAGGCCCAGGCGCACCCTGGTGGGTTGTGCCCACCTCGGGTGCCCCCCGGACCGCCTCTTTGCTCTATAAATACCCCAATATTTCCAGAACCCTAGGGGAGTCGACGAAATATTCATCCAGCCGCTGCAGAGTCCAGAACCACCAGATCCAATCTAGACACCATCTCGGATGGGGTTCACCACCTCCATTGGTGCCTCTCCGATGATGCGTGAGTAGTTCTTTCTAGACCTTCGAGGCCGTAGTTAGTATCTGGATGGCTTCATCTCTCTCTCTTGATTCTCAATACAATGGTCTCTTGGAGATCCATATGATGTAACTCTTTTGCGGTGTGTTTTTTGGGATCGATGAACTTTGAGTTTATGATCAGATCTATCTTTTTATATCCATGAAAGTATTTGAGTTTCTTTGATCTCTTTTATGCATGATCTCTTATAGCCTCGTATTTCTTCTCTGATATTATGGTTTTGTCTGGCCAAGTTGATCTATTTATCTTGCAATGGGAAGATGTGCTTTGTAGCGGGTTCGATCTTACGGTGCTTGATCCCAGTGACAGAAAGGGAACCGACACGTATGTATCGTTGCTACTAAGGATAAAACGATGGGGTCTATCTCTACATAGATAAATCTTGTCTACATCATGTCATCGTTCTTATTGCATTACTCTGTTTCTCCATAAACTTAATACACTAGATGCATGCTGGATAGCGGTCGATGTGTTGAGTAATAGTAGTAGATGCAGGCAGGAGTCGGTCTACTAATCTTGGACGTGATGCCTATGTAATGATCATTGCCTGGATATCGTCATGAGTATTTGAAGTTCTATCAATTGCCCAACAGTAATTTGTTCACCCACCGTTTGCTATTTTTCTCGAGAGAAGCCACTAGTGAAATCTACGGCCCCCCGGGTCTCTTTCTCATATCACTACTAGAAAAAGCCCTATTAGTGGCGCACCTGTTTTCGTTAGTAATGGCGCACTATAGGTGCGCCACTATTAACACGCCACTAGTAACAGATAGTAATGGCGCACCTCTGGTGCGCCACTACTAACCCTTAGGTGCTCCACTGGTATTCCCTCTAGCTGCGCCACTAATAGCCTTATAGGTGCGCCATTAGTAATAAAAGAAGGTGCGCCACTAATAAGGGCTGAAATGAGCCACTAGTAATGTATTTGGAAAACAAAAGAAATCCAAATTTACAGAAAACAACCTATAAGGAAAAATAATTAAAAAACAAAAAATGAAATAGAATCATAATTTTTATTATAGTAAGAATATTACAATGTCTTTACATGTATCAAATAAAAGAAAAATTACAAGGAAATAAAATAAAATTCTAAAACTAATCTTCGAGTAATCTTTTCTTCTTTTTTTACTTTATCCCTGCAAAGAATGATAGAAATATGTGAGAATGAACATTGCAGAGAAGTGAAATTGAGCAATTATTTGCATCCGACATCGAAGATCTAAGATACCTTGAATCATAGACATGGGTCATTTCATGAAGCCAAGAGTCTATGCCATTCAGGATGCATAGTTCCCTGTCAGAAGAACTTAATTATTCAGTAAACACAGTCCTAAGCTTTTTACATGAGACAAAACATAAGGTACATGCTTGACGTAAGCTACGGCCACGCTAATCCTGCTAACAACACACATGCAACTAGCTAATCAAGATTACTACTAACATAATTCACCGAAAAGAGTAATAGGTGTTGCATCAAAAGGAATCTGGCCAGATCCGATCACATTAGACGAGCCTAGGTGTGTGGATCCAAAACAAAGTGTGCAGATCTTTGATAAATGAAAGTTAAGGTTAATAATCTAAACTTTAATATTCTGAACTTTGTTACAGTTTAGCCCAAGGAGACATGCTCTATTCCTAAGAAATTAACTATTTAGTGACATAAACGTTGTGATTGATGTGACGATGAAGGAGTTTAAGTTCTGTACCTCATGCATTGCGCCACCGTCCAGTGCGGCTCGCTGTGCCGTAGGGTCCTCATCTCGACAGTGTGTGCGTTTTGAAATGAGAATGTGATCTATTCTAGAACCATAACTGAATTCTTCAGCTCCAACGGTTTGATTAAAGCAAGTATAAGCTCCCTCCCTGCACAAAACAAATGAAGGAAGCATACGGTACATTGTTAGAATGTGATCATCATGAAGTACACTATAGTTGTAATAATCCTATATAACTATAAAGTCAATCCCCACTGAACATTTTTCCTGCCCTCACAGCCTACCACATCAGCAAATTACTAACTTCTTTTAGTTGTTCAAAGATGGAAACCAGCACTGATACGTGCAAAGTTCTGAGGACATTGTTTAACCAATAGTAAAATATGTACTTACATTGTTGGTTCTGAGGACATGGAGTAATAAGCTATAACAAAGTTGCAAAATTATGAGAAGAATAAGAGTAGCAAGTAAAAAACAGGAGCCGCGATACCTTTCAGGGTATTTTGATCTGAAAGCATCCAATAAGGGACCTCCATGTTCTCTTAACATGTATCTCAGCCACTCACGAAACCTTGAATCAGAAGTAAAATTCAGTAAAACACCTACACATGTTCTACTGCAACTAGGACATCCTAAGCACTACATAGATTCCTATATACCTAAGCAACTACTGAATCGGTCTAAACATCTAAAAATTCAAAGCTTGAACCCTAGGCTAGTGACAGTTCAGTACAGAATGCAGAAGCAGAGCAGAGAGAGAAGAAGGAGGATTACCTAGAGATCTCGATGCAGAAGGAGCGTCGATGCAGTGAAGAGGCGAGGCAGCGAAGGCGTAGCACCATAGTACCATCCATGGCGGAACCCTCTGCTGCACCAGCAGACGACACCAGCCACGGTGGGCACCACAACGCCGAATGGCGGCACCAGAGACGCCAGCACCACCAGTGTATACAAAAAGAGTTAGGGCTTGAGCAGCATGTCGAAGAGGTAACTGAAGATAAAATGGAGCTTATGGAAACAATATTCAGAGAGTAGGAGAATAGATCCTAAATTAAAAGGATCCACTAACAGCATAATATTTTTCGCAGATTAGCATGTAATTTTTTTTGGCAGAACACAGAATGCACATCTGAATCAATCAAGATGGTCAGATCAAAGATTAATTATGATTGTGAAATTCCAACCAATATTCAGTCAATCACGGGCATCATTTAGCAAACAACTACGTAATGAAGCTTAGCAGAAAATAAGAAATGGGAACCAATTATTATGCTCCCTTGAGGCAGTCGATATACAATATATCAGTAGAAGTGTAGAACTACAAGCTTCAGGTTCAATATTATGCAAGGAAGTGCTTTAAAGTGTTACAGAAGAAAAATAATTGCTTTAGCATTAGCTTTATGGAAGCAAACAAATATCATCCCAGGTAGTAATTTCTTTAGCTAGTCAATCACAATCTCATCAGAAAATCGATAAGGAAAGTGCATGCACTGGGACTGTTGCATCTATAGAGCTGATTTCCATCGATGCACAGCAAAACGTGACAAGAAACTGCATTTCTTCTCCCCTAAAAAAATCCTGCAGCTACAAATCAATGCAGCAGATCGACGAATTCGTCTCACCTGCGTCGTGCTACCACTACATCCCGCGGGGGGAGAAGAGGGTTGGGGGCTGCCTGCTGGGGTACGACTCATACCTGGACCAGAAGCTACGGTGGTCGACATCACGGCGCCGGCGACGCCGCTGGACGCCTCCACCAGCACGGACACGGCATCCAGATGCGAGGTCCCGACTGGCCTAGGGTTTCGTGGCGGCGCGCTTGAGGCTCGATTGGAGGCGTGTCCGCGAGGGAATCTGCAGGGGGCGGCGTCGGAGCTTCCCCGGACGGTGGCGAGGTTCGGGAGGGCTGGTAGGCGGCGGGGCGGAGGTGGGGCGATGCTGGGTCTCACGCGAGCTCGGGGACAAAGGGGGATTCGGGAGAGGACTGGGAGGCGGATGGGGTAGGAGAGGTCTAGGGCCGGCAGCGGAAGGAGGGCTGCGGTGGCCGGCCGGCGGCGCAGGTGAGGGGACGTGGTGGCCGCCGGCTGTTGGTGGAGGTGAGGAATCATGAGATGGAGCTCGAGCTATGCGGTGGATAGGTGAGAGGAGAAAAGAAAAGAAAAAGGCGGGCCGGTCGGTGCAGCACATAGCAATGGCGCACCAGGGGCTGATGCGCCATTGCTAGCCAAAAATGCCCACCTCCCCTGGCTTACCAATGGCGCAAACCTGGCAAAGGTGCGCCAATGGTAAGCCTGGGGAAGGGGGTGGACCTGGGGGAAAAATAGCAATGGCGCATTGGACTAAAGGTGCGCCACTACTAAAAAAAACAATGGCGCACCTGCTTCTGGTGCGCCACTGCTATATAGCAGTGGCACACCACCACCATGGTGCGCCACTAATAGGGATATTGGCTATAGCCATTTTTCTAGTAGTGTATTTTTTGCCTTTGCGATCTATTTTCCTTTGCTTTTATTTTCAGATCTATTAATCCAAAAACCCAAAAATACCTTGCTGCAATTTATCAATATTTATTTTATTTCGCGTTCGATCTATCAATCTACTACAAATTTACCTCACGTCCGTTTGCCTATCTTGAGGCGCCGTACACCGGAAGGGACTGACAACCCCTTTAACATGTCGGGTTGCGAGGATTTGTTATCTGTGTGCAGTTGTTGTTTACGTTGTGTTGCTTGGTTCTCCTACTGGTTCGATAACCTTGGTTTCATATCTGAGGGAAATACCTACCGCTGTTGTGCTGCATGATCTCTTCCTCTTTGGGGAAATACCGACGTAGCTTCAAGCAACATCACTTCGTAAGGAGCTGATTTGGATCCACATATTTCATGCTATGGTTAGATTTATCTTAATTCTTCTTTCATAGTTGCGGATGCTTGCGAGAGGGGTTAATTATAAGTGGGAGGCTTGTCCAAGTAAGGACAGCACCCAAGCACCGGTCCACCCACATATCAAATTATCAAAGTAACGAACGCGCATCATATGAGCATGATGAAAACTAACTTGACAATAATTCCCATGTGTCCTCAGGAGCGCTTTGTTTTATATAAGAGTTCATCTAAGCTTGTCCTTTGCTACAAAAAGGATTGGGCCACCTTGCTGCACCTTTATTACACTTGTTACTTGTTACCCATTGCGAATTATCTTATCACAAAACTATCTGTTACCGATAATTTCAGTGCTTGTAGAGAATACCTTGCTGAAAACCGCTTGTCATTTCCTTCTGCTCCTCATTGGGTTCGACACTCTTACTTATCGAAAGGACTATGATAGATCCCCTGCCGGAGGGGGGAATCATCTCCGGTGGCCATCTTCATCATCCCGGCGGCCACCACGATGAGGAGGGAGTAGTCCACCCTCGGGGTTGAGGGTTTGTACCAGTAGCTATGTGTCTAATCTCTCTCTCTCGTGTTCTTGAGATGTCATGATCTTGATGTATCGCGGGCTTTGTTAATATAGTCGGATCATATGGTGTTTTCCCCTCTCTATCTTGTTGTGATGAATTGAGTTTTTCCCTTTGAGATTTCGTTGTTATCGGATTGAATACTTTTATGGATTTGAGAACACTTGATATATGTCTTGCAATTTAACTCGTGGTGACAATGGGGTATCGTATTGATTCACTTGATATATGTTTTGGCACTCAACACATGGATTCCCGAGGTGACATTGGGGTAATCTATGCATAGAGGTTGATGCACGTTCTTGTCTTTGTTTCTCCGGTAGAAATCTTGGGGCACTCTTTGAAGTTCTTTGTGTTGGATTGAGTATTATGAATATGAATTTTCTTTGGTGTTATTTTAGTACGAACTCTAGGATAGATCGAACGAAAAGAATAGATTTGAGGTGGTTTCGTACCCTACAAACAATTTATTCTTATGTTCTCCGCTAGATAGGAACTTTGGAGTGATTCTTCGTTGCACGTTGAGGGACGGTTATATGATCCAATTATATTAGCATTATTGAGAGATTGCACTAGCGAAAGTACGGACCCTAGGCCTTGTTTTCAAGCATTGCAATACCGTTTTTGTGCCCGTTTACTATTTTCTACCTTGCTGTTTTTATTTATTCAGATTATAAAAATAAATTTCTACCATCCATATTACACTTGTATCACCATCTCTTCGCCGAACTAGTGCACCTATACAAATTGCCATTGTATTGGGTGTGTTGGGGACACAAGAGATTTCTTGTATTTGACGGTAGGGTCGTTTGAGAGAGACCATCTTCATCCTACACCTCTCACGGATTGATAAACCTTAGGTCATCCACTTGAGGGAAAATTTCTACTGTCCTACAGAACTCTGCGCTTGGAGGCCCAACAGGTGTCTACAAGAATAAAGTTGCGTAGTAGACATCAAGCTCTTTTCTAGCGCCGTTGCCGGGGAGGTGAGTGCTTGAAGGTATATATTTAGATCTTGCAATTGAATCTTTTAGTTTCTTGTTTTATCACTAGTTTGGTTTATAAAAAGGAAACTACAAAAAAATGGAATTGAGGTTGTCTCATATTATTCATCTCTATAATATCTTTCGTGAAAATGATGGAAAGGAAAATTGTGCTCAATTGATAGAAGAAGAATTCAATAGAATGTTTGGTATAAATGATGAGCATGATTGCAATGTTGTTAGTATAAATTCTTTGAATATCCATGATGCTAATGATATGCAAAGCCATAAGCTTGGGGATGCTATGTTTGATGAAGATGATATTTTTAGTCTCCCAAGATTTGATGTGCAAATTTGTTATTATGATAGCATGCCTCCTATTTATGATGATTATATTGATGAAAGTGGATTTGGAGAGGTCATGACTTTATTTAGTGATGAATCCACTATTTTGGAAGAGGTTTCAATTGATTTTGACAACAAAGTTGCTATCTATGATGATTATTGTGATGACATATATGTTATAGAGAATAATTATAAGCATGAAACTTGTCATCATGATTCTTATTTTCAATCCCATGATAGTTATTTTGTTGAGTTTGCTCCCACTACTATTCATGAGAATAATTTTGCTTATATGGAGAGTAATAAATTTTCTATGCTTGTAGATCATGAAAAGAATGTTATATGTGATAGTTATATTCTTAAGGTCATTCATGATGCTACTAAAAATTACTAGGAGGGAGGAACTTATGCTTCTACACATCTCAATAATATCAAGTTTCCTCTCTTTATGTTGAAAGTTTTGAAGTTGCACTTGTTTTGCCTTCCTATGCTAGTTGATTCGTGCTCCCATAAATTTTTTGCTCACAAAATCCCTATGCATAGGAAGTGGGTTGGACTTAAATATGCTTGGCATGTGATTCATGATGCTCTCTTTGTGTTCCAATTCTTATCTTTTATGCGAGCATCATTGAAATCATCATGCCTAGCTAAAAAGGCATTAAAGAAAAGCGCTTGTTGGGAGACAAACCAACACTTTTACCAACTTTTTGTGTGTGTTCACATGATTAGGCTACTATAGTAATCATGTTTTATTGCTTTTGTTTCAATAAAGTGCCAAGTAAGACCTTTGGGATGGCTTACGGTGATAGTTGATTTGATCTTGCTAAAAAACGGAAACTTTTGCGCTTGGGAAAATAATTCTCATTTTTAACAGAAGCGTGATAAAATGTTGATTACTGTTTAAGAAGCTTAATAGACAAATTACCCAGGTTTTCCTAATTTTTTAGAATTCTTGGAGTAGCAGAAGTATGGTTGGAGTACAGATTACTACGGACTGATCTGTTTTTGACAGATTATGTTTTCAATGCATAGTTTGCTTGTTTTCTAGTTTCTGTGGCTTATATTGATCAATATAAATTGTTTAAATGATATGGTACAGTAGGCATTGTGTGAGAAAATTATGAATCTTGTCTTTGGCAGTACCAAAAGTGAGTGGTTTTGCTGTTTATCATACTAACCTATCTCACGAAGTTCCGTTAAGTTTTGTGTGATTGAAGTTTTCAAGTTTTGGGTGAGATATCAATATGAGGAGAATAAGGAGTGACAAGACCCTAAGCTTGGGGATGCCCAAGGCACCCCAAGTTAATATTCAAGGAAGATCCAAACGACTAAGCTTGGGGATGCCCCGGAAGGCATCCCCTCTTTCTTCTCCAACATTATCGGTAACCTCACTTGGAGCTATGTTTTAATTCGTCACATGATATGTGTTTTGCTTGGAGCATCACTTTATTTTGTTAGGATTCGCTTGATATTATTTAGAATAATGTTTTGCATCTTTCTTTTTTCAATAAAAATATCAAGTATAGCCTTTGCCATGCTTATTTTGTAAGTCTACATGTTGCTGTTTGAAAACAGAAAGTTTATCGCTGTTGCAAAAATTCCCTAGAAAAGTCAGAATGTGATAAAATGCTAATTTTTTGTGAAATAAGCTCTGATAAATTTTATACAGTGTGGTAAATTTTCATAACCTTTGGAGTTTAAGAATTATTGATACTCTTGCATTCTTTACAAACTGTACTGTCTTGGTAGATTGCTGTTATGTTTGCATATGTTTGCTTGTTTAATGATTCTATTTGAGGATAGGAGTATTAAATATGCAGAGGAATTTAGTATGCAATGTTGAATAATAATTTTAGTGATTTGCTACAGTAGAGAATGATAAAGTTTTTGCATTGGTTTATACTAACTTATATTAGGAGTTCTTGTTGAGTTTTGTGTGGATGAAGCTTTTGAGATTTAGGAAAACCGTGATATGAGAAGAATTAAGGAGACACAAAATCTCAAGCTTGGGGATGCCCAAGGCATCCTAAGATAATATTCCAAGAAGTCTCAAGCATCTAAGCTTGGGGATGCCCCGGTAGGCATCCCACCTTTCTTCTTCAACAATTATTGATTAGTATCGGTTGAGCCTAAGTTTTTGCTTCTTCACATGATGTGTGCTATTCTTAGAAGGTCATTTTATTTTGTTTTTGCTTGCTGTTTTAATAAATACTTAGATCTGAAAGTTTTTAAATAAAATAGAGTCCTCAAATAATTACCAGGGAGGCTAGGTAAGCGGCATTCACATCCCGTCAACGAAGCTCTTTTCTATGCATTTACTCTTGTGCTTCACTTATATCCTATGAGTAAATTGTTGAATAAATTGAATGTCATGAAGTTGAAATCATATCATGCCTAGTGGTAGCTTCACATTGGGTTTAGAAAGTGAAATCTTTTGAGGCTTGACAATCACAATATTGGTCATACAAGCAATTCACGAATAATTAGTATAAGGAAGAGAACTTTCACATGCAAATACACTACCATGGAAATCTTTTGTGATTGTGAGCCCCCATCAAAATATTATATGCCAAAAATTTTGACGTTTGACAAGGAAGACAACGTAATGGTTTATGTTTGTTCATATTCACATAGAAGGTATATTGTCATAGATCCTTCAACATGTGGTGCTTGCCCCCCATCTTTGCTAGCCAAAAATTCCGCACCAAGTAGAGATACTACTTGTGCATCCAAAAAAACCTTAAACCCAAATCTTATCTTCAAGAGTCCACCATACCTACCTAAGGATTGAGCAAGATCCTTCAAGTAAGTTGTCATCGGTGCAATAAGGCAATAAAAATTGCTTCTAAAAGTGTTAGATCATTTAGTGTAAGAGAAAATTGAGTTGTACGAACTTGTGATGGCAAAGAATAAAAGCTACAGACTGCATAATAAAGGTTGCTATCATAAGTGGACGTTCTTTTGCACTAAGGGGTTGAGCATACAAACAAATAAGCGCATGACAACCACTGCTTCCCTCTTCGAAGGGCCTATCTTTTACTTTTATGTATTTACTTTCATGCAAGAGTCAAAGTTTTTCTCTCTATTCATTTTTTTTTCTCTTTTGGCAAGCATCATGTGGTGAGGAAAGATCTAGGAACTATATCCAGTTGGATATGGGTAGCATGAGTTATTATTGTTGACATCACTGTCGGCGTTCTGGGAACGGGGGTCCCCAAACTTGCCTGCCTGCGGCCCACGGCGTGGCTCTGTGAGCGGGCCCATACGGCCCATCTTCACCAACAAGCATTCAAGATCCTCGCGAGGGGACAAGCCTCGCGAGGCGGACGACGCAAGACCTCCTCGGGAGCGGCCTCACCAGGTTGGCTCGCGAGGGGTGGAGAGATCAAGGCAAGGCAAACCTCGCGAGGTTCTCGTGACGTGAGCCATGACGACCAAGACCAGGCAGGGCGCCAGGCGGGCGCCAGCGCGCGCAGTGTCCTTGTTTCCTCTTTGGTGCTAAGGAGGCAAGCGCAGGCGCGGAGTACCGAGGCATCAAGCAAAGGTTTCCATATCGGTGCAACGAGACCAAGACTAGCAGGACGGCAAGACGGAGGTCACCATGGAGCCCAAGGCGGCGTCACCACCGGAGCCTTTTGCAGGCGAAGACTGCTTTTGTCAGGATAAGTTGTACTAGCTGTCCCCTTTCAAATTGGCCGTTGTTGGCTCCCTTCCCGCTCAATATTTGGGGGAGAGGACCAGGGCCACTATAAATAGGATTAGCCACCAAAGTAGGAGGCACCCGGTCTCGAACTCATTCAGTTCATCCTCGCACCCACCAAGCACAAGAACACCTCGACCTCAGGAGGTTGTTCTTCCCCTTGTACTGTTCATCCTCAGCCCAAGAGGCAATTCACCACCACCACACTGGAGTAGGGTATTACACCACAACGATGGCCCGAACCAGTATAAATCTTGTGTCCCTTGTGTTGTGAGTTCGTCGAGTTAGTCCTTGAGATCTTAGCGAAGCCAGGACATGGATCGGTAGGGGGAGATCTTCGTGCGCGCCCCAGTGTTTGTACCTTGAGTGTTTTGCCGGAACCCGTGATCCTACATTTGGCGCACCAGGTAGGGGTGCGCCATAGCCTTCCTTCCGTCGATCCGTGCTCCACCCTCATGGCAGGCGTCCCGCTCCCGGCTCCGACGGCTAACGCCGACGACAGGGCCAGGGGCTCCGAGCCCTGGCCCCCGCCTTGCGGCAGGTGCGGTGGCCGCCCAAGTTCAAGCCGGAGATGCCGCCGCGCTACAACGGCGCGGCGGACCCGTCAGCTTTCCTGCTGGCATATGAGGAGGCCTTCCTCGAGGCCGGGGGTGACAACAAGGTCATGGCCAACTGGCTTCCCATGGCCCTCACTGGCGCGCCGCGCGCCTGGCTGCTCAACCTCCCCGGATCCACGGTGGCATCTTGGGAGGAGCTGCACGACCTCTTCACTGCGCGCTACAAGGCACCAGCGCACCGCGCGGTCGCGGCCCTACTAGGCGGCTCTCAAGCACCGCCTTCAGATCGCCATATCAAGCCATTCCTTCGCCAGGTCGGCGTCGCTTCCAAGCGCTCGGGGGCCTGCCGGGCTGGGCTGCGCCCAAAGACGACCTCACCTTCAACTCGGAAGACCACCCCGTCACCACCGCCGGCTCGGGTACGCTCCCGATGCTTTGCACGCCCACCATTTGCAACGTGGCCGTCACCAAGACCCTCATCGACGGCGGCGCCGGCCTCAACGTGCTCTCCGTGGAGGCCTTCAGCCTTCTTCACGTACCGCTCGAGCGGCTCAGCCTCAGCAAGCCTTTCTCAGGAGTTGGCGGCGGCACCGCCCACCCCCTGGGGCAGATCCGCCTCCCTGTCACCTTTGGCACGCGCAATAACTACCGCACCGAGCTGGTCGACTTCGACATCGCCCGCATCGGCCTCCCATACGACGCCATTCTTGGGTACCCAGCTCTGGCCCAGTTCATGGCAGCGACCCATCCGGCCTACAACCTCATGAAGATGCCTGGGAGCAAAGGCGTCCTCACCATCAAGGGGGATGCCAAGGAGGCCCTGACGGCGCTCAAGCTTGCCCTCAAGACCGCCGCGACGGCCCAGCCCGCCGGCGCGGGCACCTCCGAGGCCGAGGGAGCCGCACCAACCAAGAAGAAGCAGTTGTTCACCCAAGACAAGGCGGAAACCAAGCAGGTGTCGGTCGATGAGGACGGGTCCTCAGGAGCCACCTTTACCATAGGTGCCGACCTCGACCCAAGCCAAGAGGAAGCGTTGGTGAAGTTCTTGCGCGCAAACAAAGAGATATTTGCATGGGAACCCAAGCAGCTGGTGGGGGTCCCGAGAGAGGTGATTCAGCATCACTTAAGGGTATGCCCCAATGTACGCCCTGTGAAGCAGTGGGCGAGACGACAGTCCACGGAGAAGCAGGCCTTCATTGTCCAAGAAACCCGCAAGCTGGAGGCGGCGGGTGCTATTCGCGAGGTCCGGTACCCTGAGTGGCTGGCAAACCCTGTCGTTGTGCCGAAGAAAGGCGGGAAGGAGCGAATGTGCGTCGACTTCACCAACCTCAACAAGGCCTGCCCCCAAGATCCGTTCCCGCTTCCACGCATCGACCAGATCGTTGACTCCACCACCGAGTGCGACCTGCTGTGCTTCCTGGATGCGTTCTCAAGGTATCACCAGATCAAGATGGCGTTAGAAGATGTAGAGAAGACAGCCTTCCTGACCCCGTGTGGGGTGTACTGCTACACTTGCATGCCTTTCGGGCTGCGTAACGTGGGCGCGACCTTTCAGCGGTTAATGCACATTGCCTTAGGGCGGCAGCTCGGGAGAAACGCGGAGGCCTACGTCGACGACATTGTGGTGAAGTCTCAGGAGGCGAGAACCTTGATTCAAGATCTGGAGGAGACTTTCGCGAGCCTACGCCAGGTGAACTTGCGGCTTAACCCAGAGAAGTGCGTGTTTGGTGTCCCTTCTGGCAAGCTGTTGGGTTTCCTCGTATCCCACAGAGGGATCAAGGCGAACCCAGAAAAGATCAAGGCCATTGAAGACATGAGCCCACCGCAGACCCTCAAGGAAATGCAGAAGTTGGCTGGTCGGGTAACTGCGTTGGGGCACTTCATCTCCAAGCTGGGAGAACGCGCCCTGCCCTTCTTCAAGCTGATGAAGAAGAAGGGCCCGTTAGAGTGGACCCCGGAGGCCGACCGAGCTTTTCAAGACCTCAAGAGATACCTGACTAGCCCACCAGTGATGGTGGCGCCACGACCCCTCGAGCCCTTAGTGCTTTATCTTGCCGCCACCCCGTACTCCGCCAGCGCGGCTCTGGTGGCGGCTCGGGAAGGGCGCCAAGCCAAAGGCATGTCGCGCCAAGCGACGCCGCCAGCCGAGATGATGCAAGATCAGGAAGGCGCCGCAAGAACCGTAGCAGCATCGACAGAGGACCAAGCTCGGCAGGACGACGCCGCCGAAATCCCGACAAGCGATCAAGCGTCGGGAGTTCCACTACCTCAGGAGACGCCCCAACTTCCGCAAGCCACGAGCCTCTCCATCGCACCAACTCTTGTCGAGCACCCGGTGTATTTCGTCAGCACGGTGTTGCGGGACGCAAGGGCACGATATCCCATGCCTCAGAAGCTCTTACTTACGCTCTTGGTGGCCTCGCGTAAGTTGCCGCACTACTTCCAGGGCCACCCCATCAAGGTCGTCTCAGCCTACCCATTGGAGAGAGTGCTCAGGAGCCCCAAATCTGCTGGAAGGGTCGCTGAGTGGAACATCGAGTTGCAGGCATTCCAGTTAGAGTTCAGCACTACCAGGGTCATCAAGGGAGCCGCACTCGCTGATTTCGTGGCAGAATGGACGGATGCCCCGACTCTTGAAGTAGGCAAGGACCAGTCCACCTCGCCGGGAAGTGAGGCGCCTGACGGGTGGGTCATGTATTTCGATGGCGCCTTCGCGCACCAGGGCGCGGGGGCTGGAGCAGTACTCATCTCGCCCGCTCAAGAAAAGCTCTACTACGCCGTGCAGCTCTGCTTTCAGCGGGGCAAGAAGGTCTCCAACAACATCGCAGAATATGAAGGCCTCATGGCTGGCCTGAAAGTTGCGGCAACTCTGTGGGTGAAGCGCCTCACCGTTAGGGGCAACTTGCAGATATCCTCGTCAACTTCTCCAACAAGGTATACGAGCTGAAGGACGAGCACATGGAGACATACCTCGCGGAGGTGCGCAAGACGGAGAAGTAGTTCCTGTGCCTGGAGTTGCAGCACGTGCCCCATGGCACCAACAAAGAAGCTGACGACATCTCCAGGAGGGCATCCAAGCGGCAGCCCCAAGAGCCTGGCGTCTTCGAGGAGCGGCTCTTCAAGCCATCAGCGACACCACCACTTTCAAGGACAACTCAGCCTCGGGAGCAACTCCCGCAGCCGCCTGTCACAGGAACCCCAGCCTGTGGCCTGACTTCGGGAGCGCGCCTAATCTTGGCACTCGAGCCCCAGGAGGGATGCCGGACCAAGGAATTCAAGGAATACCTGATGCAAGGGGCGCTGCCAAAGAAGGAGGAGGACACGGAGCACGTGGCCCGGAAAGCCATGGCATACTGCATTCGGGACGGTGAGTTGTAAATGAAGCGACCAAATGACGTTTCACTGCGTTGCATCTCCAGAGACCAGGGGAAGGAGTTGCTATCTGCCATACACGGTGGGGACTGCGGGCACCACTTGTCATCGCAGACCCTCGTCGGCAAGGCATTCCGCAGCGGATTCTACTGGCCCACGGCGCTAAACGACGCAGCCGAGCTGGTGAAGTCTTGTGAAGCCTGCCAGTTCCACGCCAAGCAGATCCATCAGCCGGCTCAGGGCCTCCAGACAATCCCACTCACATGGTCGTTCGCGGTCTGGGGGCTGGATATCTTGGGACCGTTCCCTCGAGCGCCTAGGGGCTACCGCTACCTCTACGTCGCCATTGACAAGTTCACCAAGTGGGCGGAGGTGGAAGTCGTCCGCACCATCCCAGCTGGCTCCGCGGTCAAGTTCATCAAGGGCCTCGTGAGCCGCTTCGGGGTCCCCAACCGCATCATCACTGACAATGGCTCGCAGTTCACTAGTAATCTCTTCAAGACATACTGTGCTAACCTTGGAACGCAGATCTGCTACGCTTCGGTGGTGCACCCAAGGAGCAATGGTCAGGCCGAACGCGCCAACGCAGAGGTCCTAAGGGGCCTCAAGACCAGGAGTTTCAAGAAGAAGCTCGAGGCCTGCGGCAGGGGCTGGTACGACGAGCTCCAGTCCGTGTTGTGGTCCATCCGCACCACCGCCACCAAGCCAGTGGGCGAGACCTCGTTCTTCCTCGTCAACGGAGCAGAAGCGGTCCTCCCTCATGAGGTCAAGCATCGCTCCGCACGGGTCCTGGCGTTTGATGAAACGCAAAAGGATGCCACGCGGGGGATGGACCTCGTGCCGGGGGAGGAATGACGCCGCGAAGCCGCACTGCGGGCGGCAAGGTATCAGCAGACGCTGCGGCGATACAACTGCCGCAACATCCGCTCCAGGATGCTCGAGGCGGGTGACTGATACGTCTCCAACGTATCTATAATTTATGAAGTATTCATGCTATTATATTATCCATCTTGGATGTTTAATAGGCTTTACTATGCACTTTTATATTATTTTTGGGACTAATCTATTAACCCAGAGCCCAGTGCCAGTT
This sequence comes from Aegilops tauschii subsp. strangulata, assembly GCF_002575655.3. Taxonomy (NCBI): domain Eukaryota; kingdom Viridiplantae; phylum Streptophyta; class Magnoliopsida; order Poales; family Poaceae; genus Aegilops; species Aegilops tauschii. The sequence continues at coordinate 526,281,664 of NC_053036.3, forward strand.
TCTGTTTTTCCCTTGTTTCAGTGTTTCGCAGAAAAGGAATATCAAACGGAGTCCAAACGGAATGAAACCTTCAAGAAAGTTATTTTTGGAACGGAAGCAATCCAGGGGACTTGGAGTGCACGTCAGGGAATCAACGAGGAGGGCACGAGGCAGGGGGGCGTGCCCACCCCCTGGGCGCGCCCTCCATCCTCGTGGGCCCCTCGTGGCTCCCCTAATGTATTTCTTCTGCCTATATATATCCATATACCCTAAAACCTTCGGGGAACAGAATAGATCGGGAGTTCCACCGCCGCAAGCCTCTGTAGCCACCAAAAACCAATCGGGACCCTGTTCCGGCACCCTGCCGGAGGGGGAATCCCTCACCGGCGGCCATCTTCATCATCCCGGCGCTCTCCATGACGAGGAGGGAGTAGTTCACCCTCGGGGCTGAGGGTATGTACCAGTAGCTATGTGTTTGATCTCTCTCTCTCTCTCTCTCTCTCTCTCGTGTTCTTGAGGTGATACGATCCTGATGTATCGCGAGCTTTGCTATTGTAGTTGGATCTTATGATGTTTCTCCCCCTCTACTCTCTTGTAATGGATTGAGTTTTCCCTTTGAAGTTATCTTATCGGATTGAGTCTTTAATGATTTGAGAACACTTGATGTATGTCTTGCGTGGGATAACCGTGGTGACAATGGGTTATTCTATTGATTCACTTGATGTTTGTTTTGGTGATCAACTTGCGGGTTCCGCCCATGAACCTATGCATAGGGGTTGGCACACGTTTTCGTCTTGATTCTCCGGTAGAAACTTTGGGGCACTCTTTGAGGTTCCATGTGTTGGTTGAATAGATGAATCTGAGATTGTGTGATGCATATCGTATAATCATACCCACGGATACTTGAGGTGACATTGGAGTATCTAGGTGACATTAGGGTTTTGGTTTATGTGTGTCTTAAGGTGTTATTTTATTACGAACTCTAGGGCTGTTTGTGAGGAATAGCCCAATAGATCGATCAGAAAGAATAACTTTGAGGTGGTTCGTACCCTACCATAATCTCTTCGTTTGTTCTCCGCTATTAGTGACTTTGGAGTGACTCTTTGTTGCATGTTGAGGGATAGTTATATGATCCAATTATGTTATTATTGTTGAGAGAACTTGCACTAGTGAAAGTATGAACCCTAGGCCTTGTTTCCTAGCATTGCAATACCGTTTACGCTCACTTTTATCATTAGTTACCTTGCTGTTTTTATATTTTCAGATTACAAAACCCTATATCTACCATCCATATTGCACTTGTATCACCATCTCTTCGCCGAACTAGTGCACCTATACAATTTACCATTGTATTGGGTGTGTTGGGGACACAAGAGACTCTTTGTTATTTGGTTGCAGGGTTGCTTGAGAGAGACCATCTTCATCCTACGCCTCCCACGGATTGATAAACCTTAGGTCATCCACTTGAGGGAAATTTGCTACTGTCCTACAAACCTCTGCACTTGGAGGCCCAACAACGTCTACAAGAAGAAGGTTGCGTAGTAGACATCAGTGACCTCGTCCTGAGGCAGGTCCTCTCCAGGGAAGGGCTGCATAAGCTCTCACCCATGTGGGAGGGCCCGTTCAAGGTCGTCCATGTCTCCAGGCCTAGTGTCGCGCGCCTGGAGACACAGGACGGGGTACCCATCCAGAACGCCTGGAACATCCAGCACCTCCGAAAGTTCTACCCATGAAGAAAGGCCCAGTGCCTGTGAAGATCGCCGCCCGTGACACTCACGTAATAACGAGTGGGGCTGTACACACCCCGGAGTCTCAGGAGTGCCGCCCTCAGGCCTCGAGGGCTCCCTCCCACGTCCTAGTGGCAGCACTTAGCTCCGCGCTAGTGAGAAGAGTTGAAGACTAGACTAGGTGCCGGACGCGGCTTTTCATTTGCTTTCCGTAGTTGGCTTGCCTCCTTTTTATTGAAGTTTACTTCTGGTGTTCCTTGCTGATTTGGTTCTGTCGCCTTTTGCCGCTGTTTCCGACTCCAGTTTAACCTGTTTTCTCTCTCGCGCGTACCTCGCGAGGGGGCTAGGCAGGTGCCCTCGCGAGCATTTTTCCTTCTCTCTGCCTTCCGTCTTCTTTTTCACGAGGCACCCTCGTTCGAACCCACAAGCTAGCGCATCTCTCCTAATCCGTGCCCCTCGGGTACCGCGATATGAAGCGTTGGGTCAAGGCTCAGGTAAACGATAAGCCTCCTAGTGAGCCTCCTAACGAATTTTTTGCAGTTCCTAAGCGCCCACTGAGTCAAGGAAGGCCCTGTCAGGCACCAGGAAACAAGTGCCTCGTGAAGAGGAGGCTACCCCGAACGTGCCAAGCTAAGTTGTCTCTACACAAAACAACGGCACAACACAGAAACGATAAGCATAACATAGTGATTGAGGAATCATAGTTCGATACACGCCCCTCCGGGGTCCATACTGGTTTTCTTTTCTGATACAGGAAGGAAAGGAAGAACAAGATAAAAGCGGCGCCTGCCCCTATAGTGGTTCACGGGGGCGGGCTCTTGGCGTTGTTCTGGGCTCAGCCAGACCCCTCCTCACGCTTCACGGAGGCGCGGCGACGAGACGGCCCGCTGCCACCTTCAAAGCGGGCGCGGCGGTGTAGCGGCTGGTCGTAGCCACCACTGCTGGAGCTGTCGCCGGGGGAAGAGCCACCGTAGCTGGACGAGACATGATCGGCACCAAGGGCGGGTTCGCCCTCATCCTCGTCTCGACCGTCGCCAAGGCCGAGCACCTCCTCGTCGTCGTTCACCTCGGGGCATCACTCGGTGCGGCGACCATCTTCCCCAAACACCCTCACGTAGAGGGTCGCATCACCGTCATACTTGAAATGGAGGGTGCACCGCCTGCCCAGGCCGCGCGCGCGCGGGCGAACGTCTGCCATCCGTGGGCCAGAGCTATGTTGCCTGCGACGAAGACCTCGACTGCAACCCAAGAAGCCCTGCTGCAGCAACTGTACACCTGCAGCCAAAGCCCACCTGGACCGGAGGCTGGCAGCTCGTCGGCAAAGAAGCGCGGGAGCTGAAGCCAGTTGCTGGCCGGGTTATCCAACCAGACGATGAACTCCGGCAGCACCTCCGCCGAGTGGAAGCGCGGCCGGGGAGGCCGTGCAACCATGGCACATCTCCCTTCATCGACAGGGCTGCCACGACTAGAACGACCCCTGCCACGTGTAGCGGCGCCACCACGGGAACGGGGGACCGTGGCGGGGGTTGCGGTGTGCTTGCTGGGACGGCCACGTCGACGCTTGGGTGCCGGGGAGCCGGGCCCCTCGCGAGGGGCCTTCCCCTTCTCCGCGACAGAGAACCTCCTCGGCGACGCCATTGGTGTCGCTGCTAGCAATGGAGCAAAGGGGAGAAGCACGCAGAATGGGAAGAGATGGGCGATGGGGGCTCCGCCCCCTCCCATTTATAGCAGGAGAAGGCCAACCAGTGCCCTCCACGATCACAGGTAATGATGGTTTTTCCTTGCATGTCGCAGAGACTTGTTGAAAGGATCGATACGGTCGACTAGAGGGGGGTGAATAGGAGACTACAAATTTTACTCTTTCTTGTCAATTTTAAGGCTTAGCGGATAAAAAGGGTTCACTAGATATGCAACTAGGTGAACACAACCTATATGACAAGCAAGATCTAAGCTAAATATGCTAGGCAACAAACTAATTAGCAAGCCAACAAGCATACAAGGCTAAGTAAAGTGCGGGAAAGGATTACCCACAAGTGAGACGAGGACGCGGATTTTATCCCAAAGTTCACTCTTCCTTGGGGAAGAGCTACTCTCCGTTTGGAGCGGTGCCGGAGCCAAAGCTTGCGGAACGCCATCGAAGGCTCACCGTAATCTCCTTCGAGTCACCCCCAACGGATGAGCCTCGAATCACTCGGGGTTGGTCTTGAAGGCGAGCACCACACCTTTACAAACTTCTTCGGAGCACACCACAAGCAAGGAAGCTTCCGGAGGAACCTCTAACCGCCTAGGAGCCCAAGCTCCAAGAGTAACAAGTCATAGTGGATGAATGTTGCGGGGAATGCGATTTGGTTTGGTCAAAGTGTAGATCGGGTCTTGCTCTCCCAATCCCCAAAGTTTCAACAACATTGGGTGGAGGGATTGAGAGTAGTGAGCAAAATGGGGTGTAGCAATGGAGGAGCTCAACAAGACATTAGGGTTAGGGGATGGAGGAGGAAGAAGGGGGCTTATATAGTGTTCTTGGCCGGGAGGGGATTTCTGCCCGTTGGACCCCGTGCACACGGGCCAAGTCAGCCCCGTGCGCACGGGGTGTCCAGTGAGTTTTGAGGTACCCCGTGCGCACAGGCCAAGTCAGCCCCGTGCGCACGGGGTGTCCAGAAATATTCTGACTACCCCGTGCGCACGGGGGTCAGAGACCCCGTGCGCACGGGGTGTCCAGAAGTATTCTGACTACCCCGTGCGCACGGGGGTCAGAGACCCCGTGCACACGGGGTGTCCAGAAGATTTCTGATGAACCATCACAGGACACCACGGCAAAGCACACAAGGAGTGGAATATCTGAGGAGGTGTAGGAGGGCTGGTGTATCTGTCTTGGAGGCATTCCCACACGACACTAATTCCACGAAGACCCCTCTTGATAGTGCGGGTTTACCTACGACTCAAATCGAACCAAAACGAAAAACCTTTGAGTCGCCGGTAACCACGCCTTTGATCTTTTTGGACTGGGGGTCGCACACCTCCATCAATGGACACCTTGGAACCAACGTCCTGAGATAAACTTTAGCAACCAACATTAGTTCCACTAACCACATTGTCATCACACCAAAATATAATCTAAGTGATACTTGCACTTTCAATCTCCCCCTTTTTGGTGCATTGATGACAACATGGTTAGGACATGGCATATAGGATACAACTTAAGTAAACAGCCATGCGACAATAGTTGAACAAAGGAGCTCCCCCTATATATGTGCAAGGAAAAAAATGCTTGATTATGCATCAAGCACACACATATGAGGCTCCCCCTAGATCCACATTGTCAAGGCATGCGATCAACATAATAAAACCCAACACGATGCCTAGATCACATGCAAGTGTGGTGAGCAGAAAACGTGAGACTAACATATAGAAGCTTGATCATACTCCACAAGATATATCAACATAAGCATAAATAAATTCCATAAAGTAGATAGTCTCTCACATAGACTAGGTAGCTCACGACCACACCGCGAAAGCAAGTAAATAAGAGTATCTCAAGCCAAATAAACACAACCAAAACAAACATCCGTTCAGTGAAGATCTTGTGATGCAGTTCTTTGCCACCGTATACTTCCACAGTGATGAGGCTCGCACTATGACTTGGATGTCTGGCACATATGAGTGTGAGGCCTCCATGGCCAAGTTCTCTGACATCATTCCGTATCGGTTCTTTGCTGAGGAGCATCCTGAGTATGGCCGTGTTCGTGAGACAGGTAGAGACAAGGATGAGATTGCTTTTGCTTACAAGCCAAACGAGGCCTTGAGATCTCACCCAACTGAAACCAACTGCAAACGCCCCTAATAGAACACTTCTCCCACTTTGTCATCAAGACAACAAAAAGGGAAAAGGCGATGCTAACGAGACTCTAGACAAGAGGAGGTGCGCTCGAAGCATCATCATCATCATCAAAGTGCCATCCCCCCAAGGGAAAAGAACGAGCTGTGGCCACACTGTCGATGTCCTCGGACCCTGGACCAACCTCCTCACCAGCATCATCAGCAGAATCATCCTCATCTTCTATCTCTGCATCTGCGCGGTTCTCATAGTGAGCATCTTCCTGCGAATCATACTCCTCTTCTGAATCCTCGGAGGCTTCAATCACTGGCTGCTTGGAGGCGGCACGGCGAACACGGCCCAGCTCAGAGCCCTGACCACTTCCCTCGGACGGCTGACGAGGAGCCAAAGTGAATTCCCTGGAACCTGCCTTGGTGCGCTTGCGACGGAGCTCGGACCTCTTGTCAGCAGAGTCTGAAACACAACAGCGACAAAAGACAACAAACACGAGAGACACAAATAAGTACAAGTGCTCGAGAAGCTGGCGAGGAATGGAAGACAGAGAAGAAACAGGACTGGCACCACTGTGTACCCCGTGCACACGGGGGTCTGACCACCGTGGACACGGGGGTCCCGTGCGCACGGTACAAGGCCCGTGGACACGGGGCCCCGTGCACACGGTACAAGGCCCGTGGACACGGGGTTCACCCAGCGGCAACCACTTCCAGATCGAGATCCGGGAGTGAGTGCGACAGGGAGAACCGCCACAGTAATGCCCATCCGATTCTAGTCTACCACAAGGGAACGACTGGCCTAGACTAGTAGAGGAGGAAACCCTAGACTAATGAGGATCCAAAGGAGGAAAAAGAAGAACAAGGGGAGGGGGATACCAGAGGAGGACCCCATCCCGGGAGATCTCCACGGAGCAGCGAAGTCCCACGGCGCACGGAGGAGCACCGGCGACAAGGAGGCGACAGCGGCGGCCTGGAGGCGATCTGGGGCGTGGAGGGGGCGACTGGGTGGGAAAGAACCCAAACCCCCCACGTCCCACCTCTTCAGGGCCAGAAACCGCAGACCCCGTCCGCACGGGCTAAAGGCCCCGTGCGCACGGAGGCCCGTGCGCACGGTACAAGGTCCGTGGGCACGGGGTCCCCGTGCGCACGGTACAAGGGCCGTGAGCACGGGGTATCCAGAGGATTTTGACAGGAAGAAGCTTGTTGGGTTATGGCTGAATGCAAATTCTTACCAAGACCCCAAAGAGCATTCCCGCCTCACTTCTGAACACGTCGCGGAAGAAATCCAACACTACTAGAAAGGAGTATGTGTAGCACTTGCACTGGAAGAGAATCGAGAAACACACACACGGAAAGACGAACACAAGGACAAGAAGAACCACGCAAAAAAGAAAAAAATATCCAACCTCCAACGGAGGGCGGTGGCCGAAGCCACCATGTTTGAGTTTGTTTGGTATGGCACCGCGAAGATATGAACCTTGGGCCCAAGACCAATACTCATCTTTGAAGCACAAATGCCATCTTCAAATGGCTAATGTGAAAGATTTTGATCAATTTATGCAGTAGTAGGATAAGATAGCTCATTAGTTGAGCTAGCTCCCCCTACTTAGGTGCCTACATCTAAAACAAGATACTAGTAGAGTATGTGTGTGTATGCAAGAACCTCAATCCAAGTTACTTATATCCATGATATTCAGCTCATGCCTTAACTCGCGGAATCTTGCTTCATCAAGTGGCTTGGTGAAAATGTCGGCAAGTTGCTTCTCGGTGTTGACATGGAATAAATCAATGTCTCCCTTGGCCACATGATCTCGAATGAAGTGATGACGAATCTCGATATGTTTGGTTCGGCTATGTTGCACTGGATTGTCGGCGATCTTGATTGCACTTTCATTGTCACAAAATAGAGGCACTTTGTCACATTTGACACCATAATCCATCAAAGTTTGCCTCATCCATAATAATTGTGCACAACAACTTCCTGCGGCAATGTACTCGGCCTCGGCGGTTGAAAGGGACACACAATTCTGCTTCTTTGAAGACCAACTTACCAATGACCTCCCTAGGAATTGACATGACCCGAAAGTGGACTTGCGGTCTACCTTGTCTCCGGCCCAATCCGAATCCGAATATCCTAATACCTTGAAAGCTGCTCCTTTGGGGTACCAAAGGCCCAAGTTTGGGGTATGAACCAAATATCGAAGGATTCTTTTCACTGCCGAAAAATGGCTCTCCTTGGGAGCGGATTGAAATCTTGCACACATACACACACCTAACATAATATCCGGCCTAGATGCACAAAGGTAAAGCAAAGAACCGATCATAGAGCGATATACCTTTTGATCCACATCTTTACCATTGGGATCAAGGTTAAGTTGGCCATTTGTGGGCATGGGCGTCTTCATGGGCTTGACATCTTGCATTTTGAACCTCTTGAGCATGTCTTGAATATAAAGTGCTTGGTTGATGAAGGTTCCTCCTCTCAATTGCTTCACTTGAAATTCGAGGAAAAACTTCAACTCTCCCATCATGCTCATAGCAAATTCCTTGGTCATAAGATTCTCAAACTCAACGTTAATAGCATGGTTAGTGGAACCAAAAATAATATCATCAACATATATTTGGCACACAAACAATTCTCCTTTTACCCTCTTCGTGAAGAGAGTGGAATCTATTAACCCGATCTGGAACCCCTTCTCGCTTAAGAACGCCGTAAGGTGATCATACCAAGCACGAGGTGCTTGTTTAAGTCCATAGAGCGCCTTATGGAGTTCATAAACGTGAGAGGGGTGATCGGGGTCTTCAAAACCGGGAGGTTGTTTGACATACACCAACTCCTTAAGAGGACCATTAAGAAATGCACTCTTCACATCCATTTGATACAATTTGAAATCATGATGTGAAGCATATGCAAGCAAGATACGAATGGACTCAAGATGGGCAACGGGGGCAAAGGTTTCACCGAAGTCCAAACCTTCAACTTGGGTGAACCCTTGTGCCACTAACCTTGCCTTGTTTCTAGTGACTTGTCCATGCTCATCTTGTTTGTTCTTAAAGATCCACTTTGTTCCAATGACATTATGATGTTCTTTGGGTCCCTTCACAAGAGTCCATACTTTGTTGCGGGTGAAGTTGTTGAGTTCTTCATGCATGGCATTTACCCAATCCGGGTCGTCAAGTGCATCTTCAACCTTAAGGGGCTCAACACAAGAGACAAACGAGTGATGTTCACAAAAGTTTGCCAAACGTCTACGAGTAGTTACCCCTTTGTTGATGCTTCCATAAATGTTGTCGGTGAGATGTTGAAGATGCTTTAACTTGGCGGCCGCTTTTTGCACTTTGAGGGTAAGCTCTTCTTCACTTGGTTTTGAACTTGTGGAAGAAGCTTGGCCTTGAGAATGCTTTAGCCTTGGAGACACCCTTCTCTTCACAACCTCTAGTTCTTGATCACTTGGATGTGATGATGTGGAAGACACTTGAGGTTGGGATTGATCTTGATCTTGATCAAGAGCTTGACCTTGGGCCTCACGGATTGGTTCTTCGCCATTTGGTTGAGCTTGCCCTTGATCTTGCTCGGGAACATGAGGGACTTGATCTTGTTCTTGGATAGGTTCATGATTTTCCATAGCATCTTGACCTTGTGGTGGCGGTGATGACTTCCCTTGTGGAGAATCCACAAGAGGGGCTCTTACTCCTTCTTCTTCTACTTGGACTTGGGGTGTTTCTTGTGGACGAATGTGGCCTATCCCCATAGTCCTTATAGCTTGTGAAGGAGCCTCATCACCTACAACACTAGGAACAATTTGCTCCGCACGGGAACCATTATCTTCATCAAACTCCACATTTACCGTTTCCCCAATACATCCGGTGGATTTGTTGAGAACACGGTAAGCATGAGAGTTTGATGCATATCCAACAAATATGCCCTCATAAGTTTTAGGCGCAAACTTAGCTAAACGGGATTTTTTATTTAGAATGAAACACTTACAACCGAATACTCGAAAGTATTTGACGTTAGGCTTTCTCCCGATTAGGAGTTCGTAGGGATTCTTGTTCTTGAGCTTACGAAGATAAAGCCGGTTTGTAGCATGGCACGCGGTGTTGATGGCTTCGGCCCAAAGCTTGTATGGAGACTTGTACTCGTCAAGCATGGTCCTTGCCATCTCAATGAGAGTCCGGTTCTTCCTTTCCGCAACACCATTTTGTTCGGGAGTGTATGGCGCGGCATATTAATGCTTGATCCCCTCATCGCTCAAGAACTCGTTCATAGTGTAATTTTTGAACTCGGTGCCGTTGTCACTTCGAATTGCCTTGATCTCACAATTATGTTGACGTTGAGCTTCTTTGGCAAAGTTGATGAAGGTGTCTTGAGTTTCATCTTTAGTCTTGAGAAAGAACACCCATGTATATCTTGTATAGTCATCGACAATGACAAGGCAATACCTCCTCCCTCCCAAACTATCATAAGATGGAGTCCCAAAGAGATCCAAGTGAATGAGCTCGAGAGGCCTCAAAGGGTAATGATAGTCGACACCTTATGAGCTTTTTCATGAAGTTTTCCGGCAATGCAAGCACTACAAGGACGATCTTTGGCAAAAGACACATTGGTTAGTCCAAGGATGTGCTCCCCCTTTAAGAGAGCTTGTAAATTTCTCATGCCAACGTGTGCTAGCCGACGGTGCCAAAGCCACCCCACGTCGGCCTTGGCCATTAGACATGTTGCAAGATAAGTTTTCTCATTTGAGAAATCAACCACGTAAAGGTTCTCTTCAACATGCCCAACAAAGACCACTTTGAGATTGCTTCTCTTAAAGACGGTCACATGAAATTCACCGAAATGAGAATCATAACCGGCACATGCCAATTGAATCGTAGAAAGTAAATTGTAGTGAAGGGATTGAACAACCATGACATTCTTAAGTGATGCATCACTAGAGATTACCACCTTGCCCAAACCCAATACCTTGCCCTTGCTATTGTCACCAAAAGAGATGTTTGAAGTGGCCTTGAGCGAATCAATGAACTCCACAAGCATCTCCCTCTCTCCAGTCATATGATTGGTGCAACCACTATTGATCACCCATTGTGTTCCACCGGAGGTATAGTCCTACAAGAATCAAGCTTTGATTTTAGGTCCCCATTTTGCAATGGGTCCTAGAGAGTTAGCAACAAGGGTCTTAGGAACCCAAATAGTCCAAGCATAATCATCATAGTTAGTGCCAACAAATTTAGCAAAGGTATGACCATCATCTCCTCTCATGAGGACATAAGATGGGTTGTTCTTGCCGGCAAACTCTTTGGGAATGGCCTTGTCCCTAGTGACCTTGCCATCCCCGACATTCCCTTTTTCCTTCTCCTTCTCCTTGTGTCCTTCATGAACAAATGCTATCTTTTGTTGGGGAGGAGAAGTAGGACCGATCTTCTTCTTGTGGCTCTTCTTCTTGGTCTTCTTCTTCTTAGAAGAGGGGTCAAACCCAATTCCCTCCTTGGCAACACATTCCTTTTGGTTGCTCAAGAGGTCATTGAGGTTTTTCTCCCCTCGAATGCACGACACAAGCCCTTTCTCAATTTGGGCTTTTAACTTCTTATTCTCCTCTTGGAGAGAGGTGCAATCATGAGCAAAGTTAGCCGTACAAGATTCATCATTTAAATCAATATGAGGGACGGAAGTAAGAGCCTTAATGGTTGTAGCTTTAAGTTGAGCATAAGACTCGGTGAGGGCAATGAGGTCACCTTTGACAACCTTGGAACTAGTCACAAGGAGCTCATGTTCCTCAACAGGTCTCGTGTGATCAACTAGAAGCTTTTCAACCCTTACTTTAAGGGCATCGTTGTTCTCAAGACCAAGTTGCAACGCATCATCGGTTTTAACGAAGTCAATTTTATGAGAAGACAAGGCTTCCTCAAGTGATGCTCTCATGACACTCTCTTCATGTAGCTCGTGCTCAAGGAGTTCGACTCTCTCTTTTTCCTCTATGAGGAGGTTTTCAACGTTCTCAATAAAATCATCGCGTTCGGCGAGTGATTTAAGGAGATCGCTAAAACGAGCACGAGCTTCACCATAAAGAGTTTTCATGAAAACCATCAAAGATTCCTCATCATTATCCACACCATCATCACACTCATCCTCCACTATCTCACATGAAATATTGGGAGTGTGGATGAAGGGTTTTTGAGATTTGGACTTTGTTTTTACCTCTTTGGCCATGAGGCAATGATGAGTGAACAGCTTGTCCTCGTTGGGAGAGTCGAAGAGGCCGGTGGTGGAGGAGGAGGTAGTGGCATGCATGGCAATGGCGGCCGTGCCCACATGATCATCATCACCGTCATCTTCATCTCCGGACATGTACTCCTCATGAACAAGAGCCTTGTCATCTTTCCTCTTGGAAAACTTGGTGAACTTCTTCTTCTTGAGGACAAGCTTCTCGGACTTGTCTTCACGTCTCTCATAAGGACAATCGTGCACAAAATGTCTTGGGCTGTCACAATTGTAGCATTTTCTTCGTCCAAACGATCTTCCTTGCAGATTCTTCCCTTTGTTTGCCATGGTCCCGGAATATTTCTTGACCAAGAGAGCCAAGTCTTCCGCAAAGTCATTTGCCGGGCATGAGGTGTCAACATCTTCCTCACAAGTCTCTTCAACAACTTATTCATCCCTTGAGGGTTGGGCAACTACTTTCTTGGCCTTCAACGCAAGATTTGAGTTCTTGGTGGCTTGGGCTATGGAAAAGGTCTTCTTGGACTTGGTCTCCAAAAGAACATGAGTTGAGAAAGTGGATACAACTTGTGCCGCGGTCAACTTTTGATAGTCCGGGCCTTGATGTATCATCATCACCATGGTATGTTCCGTGAGAACCATAGCATCAATGAACTTGTCCTTAATGAAATCATCATTTGCCCAAGTGCACCCAAAGGTTCTCAAATTGAGCACAAGAGACTTCAACCTTCGATATACCTCTTTCGCGGACTCACCCTCATTTCTCACAAATAGGTTGACTTCTTGCTTGAGCAAAGCCAACCGAGATCTTCGAATTGCTTCATCACCTTCGAGGGCCTCCTCAAGGCAATCCCAAATTTCCTTGGCGGTCTTGAGTAGAGCAATGGAGTCACTATAGTCATCGGTCACCGCGGTGCGCAACATGTGGTGGGCGGTAGCATTGAGTTGATCATCAACTGCTTCTCTTGGAGTGAGATTCATGGGATCCTTGGGGTTGAAACCGTTGACCACAATCCACCATAGTTGTGTAGATGCACTGCGAATATGAGACTCCATATCTAGCTTCCACTTAGCAAACGCGTTAGCTTTCAAAGGGGGCGGAGGCCCCACAGGATTAATGCGAGGGTGCTGCAAGGGTTGTGGTGAGTAAAAGGGTTCCACGGCATTGTACATGGGAACTTGAGTGCGAGCCGGGGATGCAAGAGGTTCTATCGAATCATCCGCATCATGAACCGCATTTGGATCAAATGAGTTTGAGGCGGATGTCGAGGGCTTTAAGCGAGCATCAATTTCCTCCTTGACCGAGGAGCGAACTTCTTTCAACATAGAAGTTTTGAGGTCCGCAAACATTGAAAGAATATCGGCCGCGGTCAACGGGGCACCCGGGTTAATGGGGGCGACGGGAGCAACGGCCGGATCAACAAGTGCGTCGGCCGCGGCGGGGGGTAGGTTTTGACCATCCTCCGCAAGTGGTGTGTCACCTCCCTCATTCCCTAGATCGACCATATCCTCTAAGGTTGTAAAACCTTATATTAGAGCACGAGGCTCTGATACCAATTGAAAGGATCGATACGGTCGACTAGAGGGGGGGTGAATAGGAGACTACAAATTTTACTCTTTCTTGTCAATTTTAAGGCTTAGCGGATAAAAAGGGTTCACTAGATATGCAACTAGGTGAACACAACCTATATGACAAGCAAGCTCTAAGCTAAATATGCTAGGCAACAAACTAATTAGCAAGCCAACAAGCATACAAGGCTAAGTAAAGTGCGGGAAAGGATTAACCACAAGTGAGACGAGGACGCGGATTTTATCCCAAGTTCACTCTTCCTTGGGGAAGAGCTACTCTCCGTTTGGAGCGGTGCCGGAGCCAAAGCTTGCGGAACGCCACCGAAGGCTCACCGTAATCTCCTTCGAGTCACCCCCAAAGGATGAGCCTCGAATCACTCGGGGTTGGTCTTGAAGGCGACCACCACACCTTTACAAACTTCTCCGTAGCACACCACAAGCAAGGAAGCTTCCGGAGGAACCTCTAACCGCCTAGGAGCCCAAGCTCCAAGAGTAACAAGTCATGGTGGATGAATGTTGCGGGGAATGCGATTTGGTTTGGTCAAAGTGTAGATCGGGTCTTGCTCTCCCAATCCCCAAAGTTTCAACAAGATTGGGTGGAGGGATTAAGAGTAGTGAGCAAAATGGGGTGTAGCAATGGAGGAGCTCAACAAGACATTAGGGTTAGGGGATGGAGGAGGAAGAAGGGGGCTTATATAGTGTTCTTGGCCGGGAGGGGATTTCTGCCCGTTGGACCCCGTGCGCACGGGCCAAGTCAGCCCCGTGCGCACGGGGTGTCCAGTGAGTTTCGAGGTACCCCGTGCGCACGGGCCAAGTCAGCCCCGTGCACACGGGGTGTCCAGAAATATTCTGTCTACCCCGTGCGCACGGGGGTCAGAGACCCCGTGCACACGGGTTGTCCAGAAGTATTCTGACTACCCCGTGCGCACGGGGGTCAGAGATCCCGTGCACACGGGGTGTCCAGAAGATTTCTGATGAACCATCACAGGACACCACAGCAAAGCACACAAGAAGTGGAATATCTGAGGAGGTGTAGGAGGGCTGGTGTATCTGTCTTGGAGGCATTCCCACACGACACTAATTCCACGAAGACCCCTCTTGATAGTGCGGTTTTACCTACGACTCAAATCGAACCAAAACGAAAAACCTTCGAGTCGCCGGTAACCACGCCTTTGATCTTTTTGGACTGGGGGGTCGCACACCTCCATCAATGGACACCTTGGAACCAACGTCCTGAGATAAACTTTAGCAACCAACATTAGTTCCACTAACCACATTGTCATCACACCAAAATATAATCTAAGTGATACTTGCACTTTCACTTGTCAAGTCGGGCAGTTGCCGAGGCAGCGTGGGGAAGCGGAGACGCCCACGTCTAATCAACCGCCACGCGTCGACCAAGGCCGCAGGCTATTGGGGCCCGCGGCGCTCCGCACTTGACCTTTGGCTTCGCCTCAAAGCCAAGCCCGAGCGCGCCTTGGGCCCGGGGGCTACTGTCGGCGTTCTGGGAACGGGGGTCCCCAGACTTGCCTGCGTGCGGCCCACGGCATGGCTCTGCAAGAGGGCCCGTACGGCCCATCTTCACCAACAAGCATTCAACACCCTCGTGAGGGGCCAAGCCTCGCGAGGCGGACGACGCAAGACCTCCTCGGGAGCGGCCTCACCAGGTTGGCTCTCGAGGGGTGGAGAGATCAAGGCAAGGCAAACCTCGTGAGGTTCTCGTGACCTAAGCCATGACGACCGAGACCAGGCAGGGCACCAGGCGGGTGCCAGCGCGCGCAGTGTCCTTGTTTCCTCTTTGGTGCTAAGGAGGCAAGCGCATGCGCAGAGTACCGAGGCATCAAGCAAAGGTTTCCATATCGGTGCAACGAGACCAAGACCAGCAGGACGGCAAGACGGAGGTCACCACGGAGCCCAAGGCGGCGTCACCACCGGAGCCTTTTGCAGGCGAAGACTGCTTTTGTCAGGATAAGTTGTACTAGCTGTCCCCTTTCAAATTGGCCGTTGTTGGCTCCCTTCCCACTCAATATTTGGGGGAGAGGACCAGGGCCACTATAAATAGGATTAGCCACCACAGTAGGAGGCACCCGGTCTCGAACTCATTCAATTCATCCTCGCACCCACCAAGCACAAGAACACCTCGACCTCAGGAGGTTGTTCTTCCCCTTGTACTGTTCATCCTCAGCCCAAGAGGCAATCCACCACCACCACACTGGAGTAGGGTATTACACCACAACGGTGGCCCGAACCAGTATAAATCTTGTGCCCCTTGTGTTGCGAGTTCGTCGAGTTAGTCCTTGAGATCTTAGCGAAGCTAGGATGTGTATCGGTAGGGGGAGATCTTCGTGCGCGCCCCAGTGTTCGAACCTTGAGGGTTTTGCCGGAACCCGTGATCCGACAATCACCCTTGAGGTGAATACATTGGGAGGCGAAATTACAAGCCCCTATCTTTCTATGTGTCTGGTTGAAACATTTTTCTCATGTGTATGCGGTGAGTGTTAGCAATCATAGAAGACTATATGATGGTTGAGTATGTGGAGCTCTTACTTAAACTCTGTTGAATAAGTTGAATTACAATTGCTTGGTGACTTAGAACATAGGTTGTTGAGTTTCAAGAGAATACATTGTTTGAACCTTAACATGTGCATTGGTTGCTACTTTAAACATGATAAATTTTATAACAAAGAGTTGTTGTCATGATGCTAGGAAAAGTGATTGAAATTATCATTAATCAAACTTATGCACTTTGCTAGCATTCACACTTCATAAATTATTTCTTTTATCATTTACCTACTCGAGGACGAGTAGGAATTAAGCTTGGGGATGCTGATACGTCTCCAATGTATCTATAATTTATGAAGTATTCATGCTGTTATATTTTCATTCTTGGATATTTTACAATCATTTTATAGCAACTTTATATCCTATTTTGGGACTAACCTATTGACCCAGTGCCCAGTGCCAGTTGCTGTTTTTGCTTGTTTCTTACATCGCAGGAAATCAATATCAAACGGTGTCCAAACACCGCGAAACTTTTTGTGGATTTTTTATGGACCAGAAGACCACCAACGGGCCAGAGCTGCACCTCGGGGGTGCCCCGAGGGGGGCACAACCCACCAGGGCGCGCCTGCGCCCCCAGGCGCGCCCTGGTGGGTTGTGCTCACGTCGATGGCCTCCCGTACCCTTTCTTTGCACTATAAATTCCCAAATATTGCGAAACCATTCGTGGTTAACCTAGATCAGAAGTTCCGCCACCGCAAGGTTCTGTAGCCACCGAAAACTAATCTAGACCCCGTTCCGGCACCCTTCTGGAGGGTGAATCATCTCCGCTGGCCATCTTCATCATCCCGGCGGCCACCACGATGAGGAGGGAGTACTCCACCCTCGGGGCTGAGGGTTTGTACAAGTAGCTATGTGTTTAATCTCTCACTCTCTCTCTCTCGTGTTCTTGAGATGTCACGATCTTGATGTATCGCGGGCTTTGTTAATATAGTCAGATCATATGGTGTTTTCCCTCTCTATCTTGTTGTGATGAATTGAGTTTTTCCCTTTGAGATTTCGTTGTTATCGGATTGAATACTTTTATGGATTTGAGAACACTTGATATATGTCTTGCAATTTAATACTTGTGGTGACAATGGGGTATCGTATTGATTCACTTGATATATGTTTTGGCACTCAACTCGCGGATTCCCAAGGTGACATTGGGGTAATCTATGCATAGGGGTTGATGCACGTTCTTGTCTTTATTTCTCCGGCAGAAATCTTGGGGCACTCTATGAAGTTCTTTGTGTTGGATTGAGTATTATGAATATGAATTTGCTTTGGTGTTATTTTAGTACGAACTCTAGGATAGATCAAACGGAATGAATAGCTTTGAGGTGGTTTTGTACCCTACAAACAATTTATTCGTATGTTCTCCGCTAGATAGGAACTTTGGAGTGATTCTTCATTGCACGTTGAGGGACGGTTATATGATTCAATTATATTAGCATTGTTGAGAGATTGCACTAGCGAAAGTACGAACCCTAGGCCTTGTTTTCAAGCATTGGAATACCGTTTTTGTGCCTATTTACTATTTGCTACCTTGCTGTTTTTATTTATTCAGATTATAAAAATAAATTTCTACCATCCATATTACACTTGTATCACCATCTCTTCGCCGAACTAGTGCACCTATACAAATTGCCATTGTATTGGGTGTGTTGGGGATATAAGAGATTTCCTGTATTTGATTGCAGGGTCGTTTGAGAGAGACCATCTTCATCCCACACCTCTCACGGATTGATAAACCTTAGGTCATCCACTTGAGGTAAAATTGCTACTGTCCTACAAAACTCTGCTCTTGGAGGCCCAACACGTGTCTACAAGAATAAAGTTGCGTAGTAGACATCAAATAGAAATGATAGATGCGTGTGATGTCTCTTTCTATCACTGAGATTGAGGACCGCGGGATCGAATCCATCATAAAGCACATCTTCCCATGGCAAGAAAAGTCAATCTAGTTGGCCAAACTAAACCAATAAATCGGAGAAGAAATACGAGGCTATAACAATCATGCATAAAAGAGTTCAGAGAAAATTCAAATAATATCCATGGATAGATCTGATCATAAGCTCACAATTCATCGGTCCCAACAAAAACACCGCAAAAAGTCATTACATCAAATAGATCTTCAAGAACATCGAGGAGAACATTGTATTGAAGATCAAAAAGAGAGAAGAAGCCATCTAGCTACTAACTACGAACCTGTAGGTCTATGGTAAACTACTCCGTGATTATTTCCCCATCCGGCAAGGTGCCAGAAAAGGACTCTAGATTGGATCTCATGGTTCTAGAACTTGCGGCGGCGGAAAATGTATTTCGTGGGCTCCCCTAAGGATTTTGGTATTTTAGAGTATTTATTATAGAGGCGGAGGTAGGTCAAAACGATGCTTGTGGGCCCCACTACCCACCAGGGCGCGTCGAGGGCCTCTTGCACACCCTGGTGCCAAGTGGACCCCACTTCCATCTTCTGGTTCCCTCTCGGAGCTTCCAGGGTCTCTTATCACCAAAAAAAATCTCCAAAAAGTTTCGTGGCATTTGGACTTCATTTGGTACTGATATTCTACAAAGTAAAAAAACAAGCAAACAACAACAACTGACACTGGGCACTAAGCTAATAGGTTAGTCCCAAAAAATGATATAAAGTTGCTAGTAAATGTATATAAAACATCCAAGATTGATAATATAATAGCATGGAACAATCAAAAATTATAGATACGTTGGAGACGTATCAAGGGCTACTGGTTAAATATCTTCAGATCATAAACAACACCAATTGCAAAAATATCCGCAAAAATTGTCTCACGGACACCGGCTTGGCCGCAAAAAAAATCTTCGGGGGGGCGGTCATCAACATCGACAACTCAAGACCAAGGTGGTGCGAACCACTTCAGAGGCAGACCGGCATGGAAGCCGACTACAAGTGGCTGGTTGTGCAAGAAACCTTTTCTGGCATGGACCTTCGCCATACTCCTTCAATATTTTTGAAGACAGTGGTGGTTTTAGTCACCTCGGATGCTGTCGGACATCGGAGCTCAATTACAAGAAGGCACTAATCGGGGAAATTGCTCGTTGAACTAGTTTTCAAGCTCGACGAGCGAAGACGAAGGGTAGCTTCGATGAACCGAGGTGCCTCCTTACTTGAACTGGTTCAGGGGCTACTGATGGTGTCCCGGCTAGGGGGACTCTCACCATGTCGCCTCCCGGGCTGGTGGGCTGGGCTGAGGAGCCCCTTGTTGTTTCCATCTGGCCACTTTGGGTGGGCCATGGCGATCTACAAGGAAATTCAAGAACGCACGCCGGCGCGCAACAGGGGTCCATGTCTGAGCGGCCTGGACGTCCCATCGCACGAGTGTGGTCCAAGCGCGCTGCTACTTGTGATAGATGTTGGGTTTCCCCGAAGAGGAAGTGCGAAGTAGTGTAGTATCAAAAAGTATTTCCCATAGTTAAGGACCAATGTTTATTGAACCAATAGGAGACACCACACAGACAAGATAAACGGTACCTATACACACAAAGCAAATACTTGAACCCAAGGACAACAAGAGGGTTGTCAATCCCTTTGTTCTTGCCAATAGCAAGGATTAAATCTAATAGTGGTAGATAGATAAAATAGAAATAAAAGGTTAATAAAAACAGCAAGCAATTTTTAGACTTTTAGTAAATATGAAGTGAATGGACCCGATGGCCATAGGTTCACTAGAGGCATCTCTCTCATAAGCATAGCAACGATGGGTAAACAAATTATTGTTGGAAATTGATAGAATAGCACATAGTTATGATGATTGTTCATGCCATGATCAATATACAAACATTACGCCCGTGACAATTAGACAAAAATTCATCTGCATCTACTACTATTATTCCACCCCTCAGCCGCTATCCAATATGCATCTTAAGGTATTAAATTCACAACAGACAAAGTAATGGTTGGAGCATGATGACACAATGTAGACAAAGTGAGACCAAATAATATATTCGAAACCCGCCGTTTTACCTTAGTAGCAACAATAAAATATGTGCCTTGCAATTCATCCTATCACGGAGTAAGGACGTCGCAAGATCGAATGTACTACCAAGCACCTCTCCCACTGAATATAAATCAATCTATTTGTCCAAAGAAGACGGATAGATCAGAGAGAATGACAAGGGTATAAAATAACACATACTAAACCTCAAAAGGACTCAAATACTTTCAATGAATTATCTGATCATAAACCCACAATTCATCGGATCCCAAAAACACACCACAAAAGTTACATCGGATTAATCTCAGATGAGATCATTGTATTGAAGATCAAAAGAGTGAGAGAAAGCCATCTAGCTACTGCAATTGACCCATAGGTCCCATCGAAACTACTCACACGTCATCTTAGAGGCAACAAGGTTGATGAAGATTGCCTCCCCAATGGTTTTCCCCTCCGGCAGAGTACTGGAGAGGCCTCCGGATGGGATCGCTGAAGAACAAAGACTTGCGGCAGCGAAAAAATTGTTTTGGGACCTCTACTGGTGATTTCTGGGTATATGGAAACTTATAGCACTGGAATTAGGTCAAACAAAGGCAGAGGGGGGCCACAAGGCACCTGGGCGCGCCCTACCCCCTAGGGTGTACCCCTACCTTGTGGTTCCCTCGTGTATCGTCTGGTCTTCTCCCGAAGCTTCCAGTGTCTCTTTTTGTCCAGAAAAAATCATCAAAAAGTTTCGTCATGTTTGGACTTCGATTGGTATTGATTTTCTAGAAAAACAAAAACATGCATAAAGCAAGAGCTGGCACTAGGCACTGAGTTATAGGTTAGTCCCCAAAAATGATACAAAATGGCATATAAAGCATAGAAGATTGATAATATAATAGCATGAAGCAACTAAAAATTATAGATACGTTGGAGAGGTATCACGCGCCACCACTAATGTCATTCGCTTTATACGTTCGGTGTGGGCGGCAGTAAAGCGATTGTGAAAGTTGGTCCATACCGCCTCGCAAAGGACACGAGAAAGAGGATGCGCAACAAATAGTCCATGAAACCATATTGATTACCGGCTTGGGTTATTACGACTTGTTATCGGATTAGTGTTTGTTCTGTTGCAAAGACCATGTGGACTTGTCCGGTTCATGCGTCTAGTGGTGCTGCAGCTTCTGGTGTGGTTCAGTAGGTGGGTTTTTTGTTAGTGCAAGCTAAAAGTGCAACTAATCCCAGGGTGATTTTGGTCATTAATAACAACATATATGTCATTGAACTAATGCCTATTCAAAGATTGATTTCAGGAAAGTTCAATATTAGCATGGCAAGGACATGTGGAAGTGGACCCCTCAAAATGCTATGAAAACATATTGACGCAAAGCTCCAAGACTCTTAATTTTTGGTTAAGTGATCCAAGACCACATTGAGTCCATAGGAAATCCAATACTATTAAAAGGGGATGAGGTTTTGATCATAAACCCTCAGCCACATTCCCACATTCCAATCTATCCAAACCCTAACTTTCAAACTCGGTCCCAACGAAACTTCCACATTTGGACCCACCGAGTTGATCCTAGACAAAGCCACAACCAAACTCTAGAAATTTGGTTCTACTGAGATGACGTTCGGTCCCACTGAAATGTTGTGACCAAGTTTCTGTAACCCTTTCACTCCATTTTGGAATTACCGAGTTGGTTTGATCGAAACTACCGAAACGGGGTTTCACTTAGGTCATCACATATCGGTCCCTCCATGTTGATCCGTTCGGTCTCATCGAGATGCCTAACGTTCGAATATTTTACACCGGTCGGTCTCATCGAGATTTGTTTCGGTGTCACTGAGTTGAATCAAAAGGTTGTAACAGTTGGATTCTTGGTGAAGGCTATCTATACCCCTCCACCCCACTCACTCTCTAAGAGAGCCATCAAAATGGAACTACACTTCCACCATTCATTTTCTGAGAGAGAACCACCTACTCATGTTTTGAGATCAAGATATTCCAATCCAACCATTTGAACCTTGATTTCTAGCCTCCCCAAGTTGCTTTCCACTCCAGTCCCTCTCCTACCCAAGCCAAATTCGTGAGAGAGTGATTGAGTGTTGAGGAGACTATTTTCTGAAGCACAAGAGCAGGGAGTTCACCATCAACACACCATCTATTACCTTTTGGAGAGTTCTGTATCCTAGATTGGTTAGGTGTCACTTGGGAGCCTCCAAGATCATGTGGAGTTGAACCAAGGAGTTTGTAAGAGCAAGGAGATCGCCTACTTCGTAAAGATCTACCCTGAGTGAGGCTAGTCCTTCGTGGGCGTAAGCCATGGTGGAATAGACATTGTTGCTTCTTCGTGGACCCTTCATGGGTGGAGCCCTCTGTGGACTTGCGCAACCGTTACCCTCCGTGGGTTGAAGTCTCCATTAACATGGGAGTACAATAACAACACCTATCTAAACCACGCCAAAAATCATCGTGTCTTCATTGCGTTTGATTTCTCTAATCCCTCCTTTACGTTCATATGCAAAGGCTTTACTTTCCGCTGCACTACGCTTAGACTTGCATGTGTAGGGTGTTGTTTGACTTGGTAGAATTGCTAAAACTTGCCTACAACTAAAATTGGGAAAAAGGTTAAGTTTTTTTATTTGGTCAAGTAGTCTAATAACCCCCCTCCCAGACATTCTTTCGATCCTACTTATGCAAGGAGAGAGGCACACTGCTATTTCTGGCTGGTTGGTATAGATGCGACGCGAAGAGCCATGTTGGTTCTTATCTATCCTACCACGTTGCGAGTGCCACGTCCACCCACATCATATGGTTCTAACCGGCGGTTCATACCATTTGGTTAAGTACGGCCAAGCAGGTGGTTTTGAGCGGTCAAGAATAGAGAAGGGGATGCCAAAAAGGAAATATGTCTTTGGCCGGGTACAGAGCAGCGGAGCCGAGCAGACCGTGTACCTCGTTAGGCCTTGGTGCCAATTAACTCCTAAAGCCACAAAATGTGGCACATCTTGGTAAAGTGACCATTGGCATTTGGAATGACACTCGTAGGTCTCGGTGGAGTCAGGTCGTTGTCGGATCCTTAGAATCTATTCAGATTTCGTTTGTCAGCACATAAGTTCGAACTGTAAAGAAGAATATAAGCTTGAGCGGAAACCATTTTTCACATGGTTTCCTTCTGCTCGTGTGGTTCCGGGTGGGAGCATATGCCTTGGTTGAAGTTTTAGACTATTGCCCAGCCACCCCATGCCCGTTCACTGCTAAAGAAGTTAGAGGGACCTCCACTCTAAAACCAAGGCAGTTCACCCACGCTTCGTGGAGTCTGCCTTTGGATATCCATCTGCTTGTCGGCTGCCCAACTCGCACGGGCAAACCAACGACCCGTGCTCACAGGACACTGAGCGGGGTTCGAATGCAACAGGGTACCTAGAGAAGCCGGGAACAACCGACCCTCGTATGCAAACAATCCGGCACACAGGCGGACTAGGATTGCCCCTTGCACGAGTTGCCATGTGGGAGAGGGTAGACGCGGACGCAGCCCATGTTGTTTTTTTTCCTTTCAGAGGGTAGTTCTGATGTGATCGTGGTAGGTGTGGCTTCTCATGTTTTCTTGTACAGTGTTGGGCTAGTCACACTTGTGCTACTAGCTCGTATGTTTTTTCTTACCTACTAGTATGAAAAATTTCGCAGCGCTTTATATCAGTTTGACCGTTTGTGTCTTTATTTATAAAGCATGCGAAAGCCTAAGAGGACCTTGGCAGTTCTCACATGAATGCTACCTTTAACGGTTGTTCCATAATATTCTTCAATTGGTCATCAACTCATCATGAACATGATTAGTCCCAGGACATTGGTAATTGCCTTTAGCTTTCTTGATGTTACCTTTTGTTGAGGCATATGAATGCTATGTTTAACCTTCCATTATCAATTACTGGAATCCAATCCTATCTTGGAGGCGTTTAGGAAAAAAGTTTCGTGACATCCAATTAAGAAGTTTTCTTCCCTGCTCCTTTGTTTTTCAGTGCCTTTTAGAAATTTCAAGCCAAGTACTAGCTAACAATTAAACTAATAGTAGTATGCAGGTTTTCTTTTCTACAAAGGATAATCATATGTAGGTTATTGGCAAAGATTAACCCATTAGATTTTTATTGAAGGTGATCTCTTACGATTGTAATTTTGTACTCCCTCTGATACATATTAATTGACGATGGTTTACTACAAAGTTAGTGACTAGAGGGAGTAATATTTTTTTAACAACATATTAATTGACGATGGTTTACTACAAAGTTAGTGACCAGAGGGGGTAATATTTTTTAACAGATGTGTGAAGCAAATGATCAAAATTGATCAGTAACAAAAAAAATGTCTTATATTTCTAAAGAGGAGTGTTACATAATATAATATATTTTTTGCGGGCAACATAAAATCGTTTTTGCTTCGTCGTCGTCTATGATATTGTACATGTTGTGCGTGATGATTTCCTTTGTTATATTTATTTTGCAGGTCGCGTGATGACTTATCTCGAGAGTTACCAGATACCTTCTTTTTCCAAGGCAACTTGCCACGCCTGACACATGATATTATGTTGATTGGCCATCTAGTAGCTGTCAGAAAAGGATTATCCATCTAATATGACATAATTGTGTGAGTGGTGACATGTTAACAGAGTATTATACACAATGAAAACATTATTATTTTGAAAAGTCCCATGTGGATCATGCTCACGATTGTTCTTCTGCTGCCTTACGGCATGTATTTTGCGCATATAGGCTTTGAAGCAGTAGGGGAAAATATCCTGTGCTCCGAAGGATTCCGTGCTCCGACTGCACCGTGCACATCCTGAGCTTTGGATACAGAATGTAGGGATGGGATGAAAACCAAACGCCCCACCCATCAATTTTTTCAAAAACCACCTCAGGTAAGTACAAAATAGGTGCAGCGCTTCTCGAACCTGTGATGCCCCAAGCTTACACGAACATATAGGGATACGGGGCTGCGGCGGCGGACCTCGCCGTGTGCTGCGCCGCGACCTCACCGGCGGCTACGATGCGACCTCGCGGTGTTCCGACGTACAACAGACAATCCGTCCCAGCCCCGTGCCGCCATTCTCCCACCTCGGCGCCACCCCCTCACCACACCCGGCACCTACCTGCGCCATCCGCCGAGAAATTGGGCCTTCAGGTATCTTTTTCGATGATACAACCTTGTTTTTTTATTATGTATTTTGGTTCTAATCCATCATCCCGAACCTGCAACCTTTGTAGCTCCTTTCTGTGTAAAATTTGGTGATATCTCTCTGCATCAGGGCGCAGGAAAAATAGTCACTGAAACAACTTGCTATTTCTTTTTGTGTTGACTACATATTTGAGAAATTACTCATAGAAAAATGTCAGCAACTTCTGGCTCGAGATGAGTTCGAAGTAATTTCAACTGAGTCCAAAGTAAAATGTCAGCAAACTTGCGTATAGAAAAAAATTCAGAAACTTAGGACAAGTAGTTTTGGTGTGAGGTGCATGAAGCATCTAGCACCTTTACAAATTAATGGAGGTTAATAATAGCAAGTCCATTCCCATGTAGTCAGATCCTTGGTTATATTTTAGAATCAATCGTTCTGACACAACGAATGGAGAAAATGGCTGGTATGGATAAGCAAGACAGTTTTGCTTAGAAAGAAAGGAAACAAAAAGAAAAGAGAAGCTAGATGCAGCAGAACATCCATTTTTTGCAAGTTTTGGTTCAGAGTTCTTTCCTATTCCGCATGTTCATCCTAATCCTATATATGGGTGAAGATCGAATAGTCCAAAATAACTAAGCTACTGCCTGAACATTATTGTTTGTTTGTTCTGAAAAAAGTGGGGCTAGCAATTTTAGGACAGTTGATTCCATTTCATCCTCCTCTGCTACTATGACCACCATGCCAATTAGAATGGAGCTAAAATAGTAACAGGTAGATTTGGTTTAGAAAAAATATGAGGAAGGAAAAAAAAGTTGGGAACAAATATCTGAAAGAAAAATAAAAAAATATCATCATTTAAGGAATGAGTCTGCAGCTAATTAATTAGAAGGAGCAAATTAAGCAGCAGATGAGATGCGATTGGTGGGCATTACTATCGTTGGGCCCATGGAAGTGGACGAAGAACTCTTGCATCCCATTGTTGATCATATCCACCTTGTAATCACTCATCACCCTGACACAACAACAGAAAAGCCATAGCGCAAAGGATTCTTCTTTCAGAACTAGTTTTGGTCTTTTGGTTCCTCATTCAGGTGTAAAAAATAATTACTTTACAAGTAGTTTTGGTTGACTGAATTAAATTTGCTAGCTCTTTTGTCTTCCTCATTCAGATGTTTTTTTACTTATAGCAGTTGTTTTGGTTGACTGAATTAAATGTATTAGCTCTTTTGTCTTCCTCATTCAGGTGTAAATAATGGAATTGCATTCCAACAGATTTAGCATTTTTGTGCTATGCGTCATGACATGCCTTGATGCATTGCTAAATATATGCTGCTGCACTCTGGAAAAAGGTAAATAGACCATAATTTAAATAGTATATCGTTTGTCATGTTTTCATAATAATTCGCTTTTCTTCCTGTTTGCAGAGCAAGTAGCATCTACAAAGGTTCAAAATCAGCAAATTGTAATACTTACCAAGACGGATATGACAATTCAAACGGTATTTATATATCATCGATGAAAACATGTTGAGTATGTTTGCAACTCTTTCACTTTAACTTGCTTGATATTTTGGAGCACAGCGCAACCCATTGGAGCGGACACCCTTTACCTTCCATTAAATAATGGATGAAAAAGTTCCTTCGTTCATGTGATATATGGACCTAGGTCAAGTACACCTGGTTGAATATGTTGGTCCAATATATGTATACCCGTTAATTTGCTATGCCTTGGTTGTAAATATTGGGATGCAACTCTAGTTATGTGCTTCATGGTAGATTTATGTGTTTTATCACGCGTGTCGCTCATGATATTGATGTCGTACTATGAGCTTTGAAATGGCGAGATGGTTGTAGTTGTGTTGCCTTCTAAGTTGACAATGGTGGTTAATATAGCTGATGTTGTTGTGCATCTTTGGTGCAGAATTTATGAGTCCAAAGATCTTGGTTCATGAACTTACTAACTCTTTCTTTTCTTTAAATTAGTTTTACCTTCTGAAAACAACTTGCCAAATGTTTATGTCATTAGTATAGGGAAATCTGTCGTGTATATACGTGTTGGATGAATGTATCAGTGTGAAAAAAGAAGCTACCGACGCACATGATGGACATGTTCTTTCTGTTCCAAAATTGGAGCGCCACATCTTTTGAAGTTAGACTAGAGTATGGGTAAGTTAATTATTCTGTACCTATATGGGGGGCTTTATGCAAAATTCATAGGATGAGGCGTCCACATTACATCTAGTACCTGCATTTCTCATCCAACGACTGTGCTGCTCACGGTGCAGCCGGAGTACTCCATCACTGGGAGTACAGGATATGCTCTCGAAGCACTAGGTCTCAGCCTCTTTCTAGAGAACAACAAAACGGAGCAACTCGCAAAAAACTAAAAACTAAAACAGAGCAAAAGGAAGCGGTTGACCACCACAATGAGCGGGCGGCTGCTCCTGCTCCTCCGCCTGATCCTCTGCATCGTACTTACCACAAGGCAGCTCGCTCTCGCCGGCGCAGCCTCCAGTTCCAAGGTGGTGACCAGCCTCCCGGGGTTCCAGGCCCCCCTCCCCTTCCACCTCGAGACCGGGTGCCCATTTTCTCACTCTGTTCTTTACTCAAGTTTTTCTACGCACCCAAGCGGTAGGAGGTGCCGATGTGCGGGATCTCCTTGTCTCCTTGGTCGACTCCATTGGTTATAACCTGCTGCTGCTTAATTACAAGGTACGTGGAGGTGGACGAGGACAACGGCACCGAGCTGTTCTACTACTTCGTCGAGTCCGAGGCCGGCGGCGAGAATGCCCCTTTCCTCCTCTGGCTCACCGGCGGCGACCACTGCTCCGTACTCAGCGGCCTCGCGTTCGAGATCGGTACATTTTGTTTGCGTTCTCAGGCCATTACTCTCTACGTCATATCATACTCAGATGCATACACATGTCAACCGCAACTACAGGTCCATTCAAGTTCGTCGTAGAGCCTTACAATGGCACCATACCGAGCCTGGAAATCAATCCCAACTCATGGACCAAGGTCGTCGATCGGTCATGTTTCGCAATCTGCAGCTAGCCAATTAGCCGTCCGTACTGCAAATTCACGCTCAATTCTGTATTTTCCATTTCAGGTGGCGCATATCCTCTTCGTTGATTCGCCGGCCGGGGCAGGATTTTCCTTTTCCAAACAACCCAAAGGCTACCATGTTGGGGAAGTATCTACCTCACTGCAGCTACATGATTTCCTCATCAAGGTGCTACCTAACCTAACTGATTTGATTTGATTTGATTTGTTGCCACGCATTGATTGGCTGCATCTCTCTTACTGTCTGATCCACGTGACCTTGTCCAGTGGATTAGGGACCATCCCAAGTTTTTATCAAGTCCTCTCTACATCGGGGGAGACTCGTATGCTGGAAAAATTGTACCATTCATCGCACAAAAGATTTCCCAAGGTATGGACAGTTGCTGTATATTTGCACGTATATTGAGCATGCGTTTATAGTTGACTGTATTCGCTGATTTCACCACAAGGTAAACGTGGTGAGCCATCTCAAAATGAAAAAAAAAGTATTAACTGAGTTCAACTCTATCTTCATGTTTTTTTACGGATGGCGTCATCTTTATGCTTTCGTCCCTACAGGTAATGAAGTTGGAAGGAGACCCCTTCTTAATCTCAAGGTACCTACCGTAACTCTCACAATTCTACACAAGAGACTATGGAATAATACATGTGGCTAAAAACTTGCCTGTCGTGAAACACGCATCAGAAATGTGTACGTGAAGGTGATATATCGTTATCGGCTTTGCTATTCATCAATTACAATTATTATGGTGTTTCTATAGTGAGTTTAGGATGGCTCGCCACTCTTGTCACAAGATTTCATTCATTATTGTGTTTGTTTTATGGGGCATCGTTATAGTATAGGCCAATCTGGATCGCAACCACCCCGAGGTCCCATGTGTCAGGATCATTAGCTTATATCATGGGTCCGGTCCAAGTCACCAACACATACACATCCCAACGATTTATCCAATTATGGGTCCAACCCAAGCGCAGCTAACACATGTGCATCCTTACAAGTATGTCAACATAAAAGAAACAAATAAGAGGATGGTGTCCCCTCACGGCATGTGTTGCTGTCACGGATGGGGATGTTGTTGCGCTTGTTTCCAAGAGTATCTTTTATTTCTGAGTTGTGCCTTTTTTTATCTCTCTCGTGCGCAAATTTGTGTGTGTATTCTCTGAAAAACTAAGCGAGAAAATTAGATTACAACTAGAGAAAATAGTTTCTCAGATAGGCGGCATGCTAAATGCAGTGTGTGGCATATCACTTGCTATCATCTCCACAGGCGTCTCGGGGCTTCACTGTCTATATGTACAATGAAAGGGAGCAACGACAAGCGTGTTTGTTGATGACAACATATGTACGCACCCACTACCGGCTATGCCACATAATACTGTCTTCAGTGTTATGCCACATAATACTGTCTTCGGTGTAGCAACACCACTAGAGGAATGACAAAGGAAAATATCATTGGAAAATGTGGAGTGATGTGTAGTTTTAATTGTCTTGTTGCATAGAAGTGAAATCATTCATACTTTGGATACTCATTCCGAAAGCTATTGTATTCTGAATTTTCACTCGAAAGGTACGCAAAAGAAAAAACTTGGTGTCCCTTCATGTGTGGAAAAGAACACACGCTTGTCATTGTGTGGCCACAACCTGCGGGTAAACTTTGAGGGGGGGGGGGGGTCATAAATTTGACCCGTTAACATAAACAATGTTGAATTTGTTGTTTCTGTTTTTAAACTATGTTTAATTTTGGATTCTTAATATTTTGTGAGATTGTATATATGCGTATTATATCTACTTCATAGATTATCCTTAGATATTTTGACAATGTCTAAAATTTGTATTAATTCGCCGGTGCACCGGATGCAACTGCTTCCTGCTTCTTGGATCGTGCTTTCTTCCCAAGATTCCACATTCTCCCGGATCATTAAAGGATGAAGGATGTCGATTAGGGTGGGGGTGGTTGAATAGGAGATTGCAAGTTTTAATCATTATTTCTATTTTAGCGAGTTGCATATATAAATAATATGTGAGTGTAACTACCTGAGACAACCTACATGATATGGCAACTAGCAAAAAAAAAGGTCAGCACTAAGAAAGTAAAGGAGTAAGTCATAAAAATAACCAAAAAGGGCTCGGAGTCAATGTTGATTAAAACTGAAGTTAAATTCCTTGGAGTAACTCTAATATTTGTGGGAGACGTTTGGCACACCAAGTCAAAAACGACTAAAAAGGTCCAGCCTACTTCTGGTTAAGCTTCGGCCACAATGTACGAGCTCAACCGCCAAGGGTAGATCTTGAGGGGATCTTCGATCTTTACAAATTCTCGAGGCAAATCCAGATCTTTGATGCTCCCGGTGGACTCTAAACGCCTAGGAGTCCCAAAACGCCTAAGCGGTAGGTATGAAAACTGAGTGCAAATTATGAAGCAAGTGTTTTTTTTTTGCGAGAAAACTTTGAATCTATTCATCTTCTTAGTGAAAGCAAAACACAAATGAAAATCTTGTAAACAAATACAAAGAGACATTACCAAAAAGGAATACAAAGCGAACCTGTTGCGGACACCTATACGAAAATGAAAGGTTACTGAAACATAAAACCCCCACAACCATATAGAAAAATACACCAAAAATAACAAAAATGTTCAAATGCGTACGAGCGAGCATACCTAGAGGATGTGAGTGGGAGGTGTGTAGCCGGGAGACAAGAATCACAAGACTAGTGGGATGGGGGATTTTTTGTGTGTGGATAGGAATCGGTTGTTCCCAACGTGTACATGGGCTGGGATGAAATGGGCTATGCCGATAAGCGGAAATTTCTCCACATATGTTTACTAAAATTTTCTTTTTATTTGAAGTTTCACCAGAAAACGTCATTCTATCTCCATTCCATTATAAAATATCCATTGTGCTTCTGTAATGTAAATTCCGTTTCCGATTATGAATTTATGCTCTGTTTTTTTTCCTGAATGGACGGAAAAATTCTGCCTAGTTTTCACCCCTAGGAAGAAGCATGTAAACCCACACACATTACGTCTGTTCATGAAACGTAGATATAGTACAAAATCCAAATTACAAATATTGTAATCATTGCATTGCTATGTACGTTCATATATATAGCAATATATTAGATTAAGGCACATGACATTTTAACTGGTAAAGGTAAAATATGCTAGAAAACTCAACAAAAAGTATCCATCCTTTAATTTGGTATGCCATCTTTTGATTGACGAAGCATAGACAACGGATCTTCATAACTATGCCTAACCGGATCATGGTCAATGGCGTACATATACCATTTTAGCCGATATAGAACTTTAAAATTATATGGCTAAACCTAAACATATCTATCTTTTTGCAGTTTAAATAAGCACACCATGTTAATCAGCTATAGTTTGTTCTGCAAAAAAATATCTCTACGCAGCAACCCGTGCCTCCAATATTTTCGTAGCATGTGTAGAGGACACACAGTTATATCCATATCTTTTTCTTAGCAGTATATACCTGCTTTTGGTAGTGTGTGAGTGTGGTGTTAATATATCTGATGCCATGTTTATGTTCATTTCGTCACCAACAGGGCTATCTATTAGGTAACCCGGCAACAGGTGAAAGGATCGACGAAAGCTCCAAAGTGCCTTTTGCTCACGGATTTGGTATAATATCAGATCAATTATATGAGGTAATTAACCTCGCCTGTATCCATTATCCCGTCAATCTGCTCATACAACCTTATACTCTTTCTGTTCCTAAATATAAGTCTTTTTGGAGATTCCGCTACAAACTACATACAGATGCATATAGACATATTTTAAAGTGTAGATTCACTTATTTTGCTTCGTATGTAGTCCATAGTGGAATCTTTAAAAAGACTTATATTTAGGAACGGAAGGAGTATGTCAGAACTATGTTGTGATACAAATAGTACTCAAATAGTATAAATTTCTTTCATACAGACAATATTGGGTCATTGTCAAGGGCAAGACTACAAGAATCCTACAAACGTGCTGTGTGCTAAAGCTCTGGGTACTTTCCATAGTGTAAGAACACGCCAGCCAGGATAACTTTTACTCCGTAAATATGAAGTATATGGCCGATCACTGAAGGTTACAGCGGTTCCAAATAATCCAATTGCAGCTCCTCTCCGAAGTTATGTTGCCCCATATTTTGTGGGACAAATGCGTTTATTCATCTGCTGGACCGCACGCGGAGACGGACGACTCGGCTGGTGCTGGCAGGAAGATCTTAAGCGAGGAAGCAGCTGGAATCAAAATGGGGAAACGGCTGAAACATCCGCCAGTTCGTCCTCCGCTTGACTGTATTGTAAGTCAGCATCATGCGTATGCCTGTAGTACCCTACCCTGTATGTGTTCCCCGTTTCGTGGACTGACCCGATCATGCATGCCCGATGGATCAGAACTACGCCCACTACCTGTCGTATTTCTGGGCGAACGACGAGCGCACCCGGGACGCCCTCGGCGTCAAGGAGGGCACCGTGGACGAGTGGGTGAGGTGCCAAGATGGCGGTGTCCCCTACACCAGGGACATCGTGAGTACCATCAAGTATCACCGGAACGTCACGGCCAACGGCTACCGTGCGCTTGTATACAGGTCCTCACATTTTTGCCCTGTTACTACTGCATACAGCTTAAAGATGGAGTGTCATTCTGATAGGATTTTGTTTGGTGTCCATGGCAGCGGCGACCACGATTCGGTGGTGCCACACCTGGGGACGCAGGCGTGGGTGAGATCGCTCGGCTTCCCGATCGTTGACGAGTGGAGGGCGTGGCATCTCCATGGCCAGTCTGCCGGGTTCGTCGCCGTCGTCTCCTTCTCGTTGCATGTTCTGTTTATTTCACTCGCTAACAGTGATTTCTTGCTTCATTTTTCTCTCACGGGTTTGCAGATTCACCGTAAGTTACACCAACAACATGACATTCGCGACCGTAAAGGTAAGCAAATTACTTAACCTTCTCTGCGTGTGTTGGTGGGAGGCACAGTTTATTAGAAAACCGGTTCTAAATTGCTGCTCTGGATTTGGTTTTCAGGGAGCCGGTCACACGGCCCCTGAGTATGAGCCTGAGAAGTGCTTCGCCATGTTCAGCCGTTGGATCCTGAATCAACCACTCTAATCTATTGTATTTTGTATTGTGAAAAGGAAAACCATGTACATGTAGAACCTTGTGCATGTAGTTCCCCTTGAACAAACATGCACATCCAGGATGTGTTGATGAAATATGTGAGTTTGTGACTTTGCGTTCGACTCTCTCGCTAGTGTGCGGGTTGAATATCTGATTCTTTTTGTGAGAAGCTGGTTTCTTGAGGTTTTGGCAAGAGACATACGGTCCAGTCATGTATATGGTAATGTTCAGTCGTTTGATAAAGCATGCAGCTGCCATTTTGCACCGTATAGAGTGTTGTCTTCTACAAATCATTCTGATTTTTTAACAGTATCTTCAGCAGTAGCTTTGATACTGATAGACCTTGGATCGGTGTAGGCTAGTAGATCCGGTGAACCTACCTTCTCCAGGTGCGGATAAGCTCGGTCCAGTGCCGGCCATGGTGAAGTAGGGGCCGGTGATGATGTGGACAGAGAGTGGACGGCGGCGGTGGTGGAGCTTCCCGCGAGCACCGCGCTAACCCTAGATCGGTAGGGATTGTAGGTGAGGATTGTGGCAGCGATTAACCTTGTAAGTCGTGCCCCGACCCCCACCTCTGTTTATATAGCGCGGGTCACAGGGGCCCACCAACCATGGTTTGGTTGGGCGTCCCCGATCAGGGCGCGAGTCAGGGGCCCGTTCGACCCGTTGGGTTCGAACGGGAGAGAGATCAACCTAACATTCTCCCCCTTGATCTCAACTTTACTTTTAACTTTATACTTTCTAGTTTATTTGTTTCATCACATATTGGTACATAGAGCATGTTTCATCATCACAGCTTAATTGCCGATAGAATCATACAGCTACAACATACGTTATGTTTAGAAACAAATTATGTTCCTTTTGGGCCTATCCAGGAATCATAAGGCTTTCCCTTAAACCCATGCCGGCTAAGTGTTCCTTGAACACATTGGGTGGTAAGCCTTTCGTTAGCGGATCCGCAAGCATATCTTTTGTCCTTATATGCTTGAGACTTATAGTTTGATCCTGGATTTTATCTTTCACAACATAATACCTTATCTCTATTGTTTTGGCAGCATTACTCGACTTCTTGTTGTGAGCATAGAATACTGCGGGCTGGTTATCACAGTACATCTTTAGATGTTTGTGAATATAATCTACCACTTTCAAGTCGGGTACAAATTTCTTTAGCCATATCGCCTGCCCCGTGGCTTCGAAGCATGCTATGAATTCTGCATACATCGTGGATGATGCAACTATCGACTGTTTGGAGCTTTTCCACGAAATAGCTCCCCCAGCGAGGGTGAATATGTATCCTGACGTGGATTTTCTATCATCTCTGTCCCCCACAAAATCTGCGTCTGAATACCCTTTTATCTATAGGGAATCACTTCTCCTGTATATTAGCATGTAGTCCTTCGTGCCTTGCGCATAACGCAATGCTTTCTTTACCATCTTCCAGTGCTCTAGGCCTGGATTCTCTTGATATCTACCGAGTACCCCGGTGATAAAAGCTAAGTCAGGGCGAGTGCACACTTGTGCATACTGTAAGCTGCCAACTGCCGAAGCATATGGTACTGCTTTCATTTGATCGATCTCATACTGGTTCTTGGGACATTGGAATTTCCCAAAACTATCGCCCTTGACTATTGGAGCAGGTGTGGCTTTACTCGCATGCATATTATACTTTTTAAGAACCTTTTCTAAATATGCTTTCTGAGATAGTCCTAAGACTCCATTGTTCCTATCTCGGTGAATTTCTATGCCCAAAACATATGATGCTTCACCAAGATATGTTATGTCAAAATTTGAGGATAAGTATTTCTTTGTTTCTTGTAGTAGACTAACATGACTACTAGCAAGCAGGATATCATCCACATACAAGATTAGGAAAATATATTTCCCATTTTTAAACATTGCATAAATGCAATTATCCTCAATATTTTCTTTAAATCCAAAACTTTTAATCGTTTGATTAAACTTTAGATACCACTGCCGAGAGGCTTGTCTTAATCCATAAATGGATTTCTTCAGGCGGCATCCCATATTTTCCTTGCCTTCCATGATAAAACCCTTGGGTTGTTTCATGTAGACCTTTTCTTTTAAATCACCATTCAGAAATGCCGTCTTAACGTCCATTTGATGTAACTCTAAATCAAAATGAGCAACTAATGCCATTATGATTCTGAAGGAATCCTTACATGAGACTGGAGAAAATGTCTCATTGTAATCTATCCCTTCTCTTTGTGTAAATCCTTTTGCCACGAGTCGTGCTTTATACTTTTCTATATTCCCTTTAGAGTCATACTTAATTTTGTAGACCCATTTACAGCCTACTGTTTTGGCTCCTTTGGGAATTTCCTCTAAGTCCCAAACATCTTTGGAACTCATCGATTTCATCTCGTCTTCCATTGCCTTCATCCACTTTGATGAATGAGGGCTTCTCATGGCTTCTTCATATGAGGTGGGATCTTTTTCCATATGAACCATTTCTGTGTTATAAACTTTAAAGTCAGTAGAAATAGCTGACTTTCTTGGTCTTGTAGACCTTCTAAGGGCCTCAGTTTCTGGCACATTTTGTGCCTCAACTTCTGGCACTTCTTCTAAAATTTGCTATTGCACCTCCCTTTCATGCTCAACAACGGGTTCAGTCGGCTTCTGACGGACAGGTTCCGGGTCTTCCCCCATAGCTGTGATGGGTGGAGTTGCAACTGGTAGTGAGAAAAATGGCTCCTGAATCATCGGATTAGGTGCATGCACCCTCTTCTCCTCAAGATCAATTTTCCGAGCTACCAAGCTCCCCCTCATCATTTCGTCCTCTAAGAAGACTGCATGTCTCGTTTCTACAAACTTTGTATATCTGTCAGGGCAGTAGAAACGAAAACCTTTTGATCTGTCTGGATAGCCAATGAAGTGGCAACTTACTGTTTTGGGATCTAACTTTGCAATGTTTGGATTAAACATTTTGGCCTCAGCAGGGCACCCCCACACCCTGAAGTGTTGTAGGGAGGGCACCCTTCCTGTCCATAGCTCGTACAGTGTTTTGGGCACCGACTTGCTTGGTACTCTATTGAGAATGTGAATGGCGGTTTTAAGCGCCTCCATCCATAATCCCAATGGCAAGTTGGAATAACTCATCATGCTGCGCACCATATCCATAAGTGTACAGTTGCGCCTTTCAGCTACTCTATTCTTTTCTCTCAGAGTGGGATACATTAAAAGCACATGAGTTATCATATCTTTCTCTTGCTAGAATTTCTCCCGCCATACGGGATTTTTGACATAATATTATGTTAGCTTTACCCCGTTACGCAGGTATTTTCCCAAACTTTTCCCGCCATGCGGGTAATTCCCTGTAAGGGAATATGAATGCTAGAATTGGCTCTTTTGACTGCATATTCAATCATCAAATTTAGGAATAAATCTGAATGCTCTTTTACACACATGCTTAATCCGACATTGGTCAAATTAAACACGCATGTTGCTTGTTTCATATAAAATCATGTTAACTGAAAAATCTTTTCATAGAGAGTACATGAAAGGCATTCATCAACCAAGACTCTCAATGATCTATCTCTTTTCTTTTGATGCCATTCTTTAGAGAGAACATACTCTTTTCGTGTCACAAGTACCTAGTCATTTGCTTTCACAAATGAAAGCATGAAAAACTTTTAGTCTGAGAAAACTTAGCCAATAATCAACAATAATGGGCATAAAAATAACCCTACGTTGGTCTGGTTAAAAGAAATGCACATTAAACTTTTGAAACTTTCTTTTATATTCTAAATCACTGTTGTGGTAGAATTAGAATAAACATCATCCTTCTACATTAATTCCATATCACCGTTGGGCGGAAATGGAAATAATGCATATAACTCATAAACAATGTGATGATAGTATTTGTATTAAACAACTTTGCTAAGAATTAATCATCATCATCAACTTTATTGTAGTGGGAACAAGAAATATAAATTTCTCTAGTTCAAGAGCATTTCTTGATCTTTATTCATTCTCTGAAAATTGGTCACCTTGATACAAAATTTATCAGAGATTTAAACTTTGAACATAAGACTCATAGAATTATAGCACTGTTATCATCAACGTTGGTCAGAAAATAACAATACCACATTTTCTTTTGTCATAGCGGAAACTATCTGCATCTTATTTCACCCATAGGGGAAAAACATTGCTAATAACATTTCTTCCAATTAAATTTTCCCGTTGGTTCCAATTTAATTGGAGGATAAAACTTTTATTTTGCAACGGAAGCTTTACAATATTCTATTCAAAAACAATTCTCTACTCTTTTACTCTCTAAGAAATTTTAACCGCTTGGTTCAAAAATGCATTAGAGAAGCAACAATTTAATCTTTTACTTTAGTTCTATTCACTATTAAAGAGCACTTTTATTTTAAATAATAAAACATGATCATGTTATTAACAACGTTGGTCATAAAAATAACATAATCATATTCATTTTAATAATCACTTTAACATGCTCTTAAAAACATAATTCTTTCTAAACTTTTATTTTCTTTGTAAAAGAGCACTAATAATTATTTACGCAGCGGAAAAACATGAATAAAAATTCATGAACTTTTTATTCTTTACAGAAACTTTTCTTTTATTAAAGAAGAATTAATGAACTTTATTATTTTCTTTATAAAATTCCTGAACTTTTCTTTTTCTGAAAATGTTCTATTTTCATTTTCAGAAACTTTTTGTGTTTACTTTTATTTTCTAAACAAATTTTCGTTGGATTAATTTGAATAGAAAATCTATATGAAATTTGCCCAAGACTGGACACAATAAGAAAAGAGAATACTGAATCTGCCGCCCGCGCGACACGGACGCAGCCAACCGGGAGCGAGTGATCCGGCCCACGGCCCGCAGCAAGTTCCAGCGCTGGCGGTCTAATGGCCTAGGGCCCCCTTCTCTTTCGGCCCAGTGGCCCGGGTGGAGCTAGGGTTTTGATCTGTACCGTTCGATTGGATCGGAGGAGGCAGCGGTTGTTTCGCTCGAACAAAATGGGGCAGCGCCCCCCGACCGAAAACCCTAGCGCCCCATTCTCTCGATCTCTTCTCTCTCTCCCGCAGCGGGAACCAGGGCAGTGCCCCGGCCGGTAGCGGCGGCGGCGGAAGCCAGCGCGCCGCGCGCGCCTCCTTTCCCTTCGCCTTTCTTTCCTTTGACTGAGAGAGAGAGGACACCTGCAGCGCCGTCCTCTGTTCCCCTTGCGCCGTCTCGCTGTGGCTCTCCTCGCCGGAGACCGCAGGAAGAGAGAGGGGTTCGCCGGCGGCGCGCCACCGCGCCGCACGAGCACCCTGTCCCCTTCCCCTTCTTTTCTTTCTCCACCCAGCGCTTCCTGTAACAGAGAGAACGAGAGAGGAACGCCTGTGCCGTCCTCTGCTCCCCTGCTCTTGACCGCGATCTACATGGAGCGGTCGGTGGCGGCGTCGTGGCCTTCCCCCTCGCCGGCTGTGCGTCCACCTCGCGGTGAGCGCGCCGCCGTCGAGCGGTTAGGCTGTGGTGCCCTTTGCCCCTTTCGGGGTAGTGTTCTTCGTCCCGGATCCTCGGCGTGCCAATGCGATTCGGGATCGAGAGGAACGGCGCGGCCGGAGCGGCGGCGCAACTTTTCTTTGAGATGTCTTTGCCCTCTTTTTGCTGTTACGGTTCTTGAGGAAGGGGATCTGTTTTTCTTTTTCTGTTTTTGTTTCTTTGTACCGAAATCAACTAGCCCGATCTGGCTGATACCATTGATAGACCTTGGATCGGTGTAGGCTAGTAGATCCGATGAACCTACCTTCTCCAGGTGCGGATAAGCTCGGTCCAGTGCCGGCCATGGTGAAGTAGGGGCCGGTGACGATGTGGACAGAGAGTGGACGGCGGCGGTGGTGGAGCTTCCCGCGAGCACCGCGCTAACCCTAGATCGGTAGGGATTGTAGGTGAGGATTGTGGCAGCGATTAACCTTGTAAGTCGTGCCCCGGCCCCCACCTCTGTTTATATAGCGCGGGTCACAGGGGCCCACCAACCATGGTTTGGTTGGGCGCCCCCGATCAGGGCGCGAGTCAGGGGCCCGTTCAACCCGTTGGGTTCGAACGGGAGAGAGATCAACCTAACAGATACCTCTAATTTTTATTTTCATTATTGCCTTCCTTTGATTTTATACTTCTACTTTAGGCATATCATTTTCTTGCACAGCATTGGTGTTTGAAAAATGCCCCCAAATCTTCTCGCAAAATATTGACAAAACATTCTCCATCCAACAAAAATAGTATTCCCCATCTGTCGTCCACAAATAAATGTAGACATTTCATTTTTCTCACTTAGAAAGCATCTACCCTTTATGTTGCTCTAAAAATCCCCATAAAATCACATAGCAAGTCCTTGCAATCTGGACAATAACTATTCAAGAAAATAGGA
Organism: Aegilops tauschii subsp. strangulata; assembly: GCF_002575655.3. Classification (NCBI taxonomy): domain Eukaryota; kingdom Viridiplantae; phylum Streptophyta; class Magnoliopsida; order Poales; family Poaceae; genus Aegilops; species Aegilops tauschii. The sequence goes on from NC_053036.3 coordinate 526,321,243, forward strand.
CTGGCCCGTGCAACTTTGCGGAAAAAGCTTAGGCGTAGTTTATGCAAAAATCATAGCTCATTTGGGAACCTATTTTCCTCTGATCCAAATGGGCCCAAACTCTGTGAGCATTCCCCTACACCTGTAATGCTCACATCACCCAACTCTCAACCTCTAATTCTTCAATTTTGAGCTTCTGCCATTTCCTCAAACAATTGGTAGGTAGAAGGTGATGTGGCATGTCTCTGGCCGCCACTAGCGAGGCCCAACGCTTCCCTCCTGCCACTGCTTCTAGAGCTCGGTGTCGATGCCACCAACCAGCCACTCTAGTCTATTGTATGTAACATCATCTAGTAGGTCTAGGAGATGTTTGGTTCATGTTGGTGAACCCTACCAAATATTTTCAACAATTGGCTAGAAATTCTCGAACACTCTATTGGCCAAACAATCGACAAGGTTTCGGAATGTGAAAAGTTGGCAAGATTTCATAGGTGACCAAAACTGATGTGAACTAGTATTCAAGAGATTTTCCTTCTTTGCATGCCACGAATGATTTTATTTTATTCACCACACTCTTATAGCTAGGCATTTATTCTTTCTTTCTGATTTTGCGGCAAAAAAAGATTCGTATTGGGCGAAGTATCAAAGCGGTCTTGTAAAGTTAGACATTTGTTCCACAAGTAAAGAATCATAATAATTTAGATCTTCTAAACTCAGATTTGGAATCCAAGCATAATCCAAAGCAAAGAGTATTGGTTTTTTCTTCTCACACTAGTAGGAAAAGGGGTTTTTACCCCGGTTCATAAGGGCCTTTAGTCCCGGTTCTGGAACCGGGACTAAAGGGTCGTTACTAATGCCCTAGCCCTTTAGTTCCGGTTCTTACACGAACCAGGACTAAAGGCCGTCCACGTGGCCAGTGCGGGGAGCCCAGGCAGGAGGGCCTTTGGTCCCGGTTGGTGCCACCAACCGGGACCAATAGGCATCCACGCGTCAGCACCTGGCAGGAGCTGAGGTTTTTGTTTTTTTGAAAGGGGGTGGTTTAGGGGTTTTGGGGGGTTAATTTAGGTGTTTCATATATTGTGTTAGCTAGCTAATTAATAGAGAGAAGTGTCCTCTCTTATCTCCGTGCTTGGTCGACGCTACGTACTATATACGTATGGAGAGGATTAGACACGCTAGCTAGTAATCAAATGAAGGAAACAGAAGATCGTCATGAACATATGCATACAGAGAGAAGTGATATCGACCACCTCTCCTTCTCCGAGATATTGGTCGAACAACAAGTTCTCGTATATCTATCCGACACTACCGGCTACATATATACAATAATTATCTCTTACAATACAATCTCCTAATTATATTGTAGGAACACAGGGTCCACATAGTATTCTCCGTTTTCAGCGATCACGTGGTCAAGGAAGAATGCCGCCAATTCCTCTTGAATTCCTCGCATACGATCTTCTGCTAGGAGTTCATCCCGCTTCCGAAACATCTAATTTGAAGAAGGGGGTCAATACATATATATATGAATAAATGAAACTCAACACAAATGATGGTAATAAAATAAAATTGTGAATATTATTGCTTACGCACTTCATATTGTTCTTCAGTGTAGCCCTGCTCACAGGTATTGTAGCGGATGGACTCGCAAACGTAGTATCCACAGTAATTATTCCCGGGTTCCTACCACAACCACTTTACAAGAAATAGAGGTCAATCAAACTGATAAGCAAGCATGCTAAATGGTATTGATGAAACTATCGCTTGAATCACTAGAAGATGCACGGAACATGCTACTATAGTACTTACTTTCGGGTGATTAAATTGCAGCTTCTTCGGCAGTCCCGGAGCTTTTGAGGTGAATTTTCTCCAAACCCTGGCAGACAAAGAAAACAATTACTTGATATCAGGAAATGAACAAAGTTGCTGATATGATGGATAATGATCGATTTAACTTACTTCTGTAGCATTTGAGTCATGTTCGCATAGTCCTGGGGGTCTTTTCGTCTCGAGTCTAAGATGGTTACTACTCCCGGCTCAAGCTTAATCTCTAGGAGAATATAGTGGAAGCTGCGCATGCATGCATAAGTCATCAACTACATTACCATAACCTGGACTAATAAGGGAAATCGAATATGCACAAGACAGTAACACTCACTTGAAGTTGTAAGGAAAGAGTATTATATCTTTGTTTTGATTTAATACCAACGATTGTAGCAAGTTGGCCTCGGCTTCTTTGGGATGTTTTTCAACCGTATATGCATCTTTGAGATTTGTGTTAATGAACCCAATATCACCGATTTGTCTTTTCTTCAATTCGGCGATCTTCAATCTGCATAATATAGTGAGGATAAGTATAAATACATGCAATGAAAGAGCTGACCTATATAGAGAGACTTAATGACAGAAGTAGTACTACTTACAGACAGTAGCAAGTGATCGTTGTTTTATCGAGGGCCTTTTGATTGTAAAACTGGAAGAAATCCTCAAATGGAACATTCAGCAGTTCAATTCCAACGAGGTCATGCTCCGGTTTAACTCTCAGCGTCAAAGTACTCATCCCATCAGACTCTCTGCAGGTTTTCATGTACCAATCATGTAGTCTTCGCATCATCGTGCTTAGAGATCTGACATCTTTGACGAGAGGCTTCCCGTAATGGTATTTGTGTTCGTCCACCTCCATGATTTCATAATGTACATCGTCGGGCAGGTAATCTCCAAGATTGCTATAACCGGGCACCATACTCGGATCATTAGCGACGATGTCTTTTGACACCTTGAGCGGGGGGCACGATTGGTTCGCTTGTTCGCCGAGCTGGGCAATTTTTTTCCCAGCTCGTCGTTCTTTCATCCTTTTATCACTGACAGTACTTCCCGACCGCTCCGCTTCGGCATATGTCTTTGCAAGAACGCGCTCATAGTTGCCTCTCGGCGGAGACTTTGGTGGTTTTGTCAGGGCAGCCAGAGTGCGCTTTGCTTTCACCGGATCTACCTTCTCCTCCGGAGGTGGATGTTTCTTTGCTTTCACCCCTTCAAAGAAGTTCTTCACTTCGGCTCGCACGATCTTCGCGTTCTCCTCCTCGGTCCTCTCATATGGTAACTTCTCTGGAGTCTTCAGAGAAGGACCGAATCTGTATTGCCTCCCGCCTCTGGCAGCTGTACTGCTAGACGCCGGCAGAGCAGACGGAGCGGCTGCGGCTGTCTTGTTTCCTTGCTTACGAGGCGGAGGAGAAGGACTACGACGCGCCGGAGTAGCCGCAGCGGCGGCGGGTCTCTTCCGCCCTTGCTGACGAGGCGGAGAAGGAGGAGGCTGGCTGCTCTGGCGCGCCGGCGCTGGCGGAGAAGGAGGCGGAGTGCCGCCACGCGCCGGAGAAGGAGGCTGAGTGCCCTGATCACTCGCCAGAGGAGGAGGCGGAGGAGGAGGCGGAGTGCCCTTACTCGCTGGAGCCGTCAAGTTCGGAAGCTTGATGAGCTCCTTCCGCCATAGGCATGGAGTCTTCAGAGCTAAACCCAGCCGAGTCTCCCCTTCACCGGTAGGGTGGTCAAGCTGGAGGTCCTCAAATCCCTCCGTTATTTCATCCACCATCACCCTAGCATATCCTTCTGGAATCGGCCGGCAGTGGTAGGTTGCGCCGGGTTCAGTAGGTAAAACAGAGCCAACAGCCGCCTTTTTCAAGTTCTGCCATTCCGCCATAAGGTGGCAATGTTGAGACTCCGTGATAGCATCCACGGGGTAGCTAGCAGGAGCCGCATGCTCCAGCTGAGGCAGCTCGGTGGAAGCCACGCTGCTTCTCCGCTGAGATGGCGGTGTAGCTTCGGGGGCAGTTTTGGCATCTCGATTGCCGTCTCGTTCCTCTAGCGCTTGAACCCTTTCGTGCAGCTTCTGAATTTGGATCTGCTCCACTTTTTTCCTCCTCTCCTGGGTTTTGTAACCGCCCGCGTCCGAAAAACCAGCCTTCCACGGAACGGAGCCTGGCGTGCCTCGTGTCCGTCCAGGGTGCTCAGGATTCCCGAGGGCCATTGTGAGCTCGTCGTTCTCTCTGTCTGGAACGAACGTCCCTTGCTGCGCTGCATCGATATAGTGCTTAAGCTTCTTGACGGGTATTGCAAGTTGCTCGTCCGTCCAACGACACCTCCCTGATACAGGGTCCAAGGTTCCGCCAGCCCCGAAGAACCAAGTCCAGCAACGGTCTGACCAGTTCATTGTCTCTGGTTCGATCCCTTTATCAAGCAGATCCCTCTCAGACTTGGCCCACTTAGGCCGGGCTTTGAGGTAGCCACCTGACCCCGTGCGATGGTGAAGCTTCTTCTTCGCAGCATTCTTCTTGTTTGTCGCTGACATCTTCTTACTCTTTTCCGATGTCTTGTGGGCCACAAATGCGGGCCAGTGATCTCTGATCTTCTCATACCGGCCGATGAATTCTGGTGTCTCTTCTTTGTCGACAAACGTTTTCAGCTCATTCTTCCACCTCCTGAATAGGTCTGCCATCTTCTTAAGAGCATGAGACTTGATTAATTGCTCTATAACTGGCTTCTCCGGATCCTCCTCTGGCGGTAGGGTGAAATTTGCCTTCAGCTCAGTCCAAAGATCATCTTTCTGCATATCATTGACATAAGACACCTCAGGGTCTTCCTTCTTAGGCTTATACCATTGGTGGATGCTGATCGGGATCTTGTCCCTAACTAGAACCCCGCACTGAGCAGCAAAAGCATCCTTTGTCCGGAGGGGTTCAATCGGTTGGCCGTCGCGCGCGATTGCTGTGATCTCAAACCTTTCATCCGAGCGCAACTTTCTCTTCGGGCCTCGTCTCTTTACCGCAGTTGTGCTCGATCCGGAGGGCTAGAAAAAAGAAGAAAGACGAGTGTTAATTAATATGTATACATACCAAAACAATGAATGCATCAATTAGCTAGTCAGCACAGGCTTAACTAATATATTTACCTGGCCGGACTCTGTTCGGTCACCGGAGCCGTCACCACGGGCTCCTTCTTGCACCAGCATTGGGTCACCGGAGCCATCATAATCATGTCTTTCCTCCTCCACTCTTCGATCACCGTAGCCTGCTTCTTCACCCTGTTCTTCCAGACCATCATTGTCGTTAAGATACGACAAGATATCACCTCCGGCTAAGATTGTGTCCCCCAACACCTCTTCTGCTTGCTCATCTCATCCGTGCTCCATTGTTTCTGCAAATATTACAATATGGAAATTATTACACAAACATGACAGCAGGTGGATATATTAGTGCAAACGTAGACCTAGCTTATTCCGGGTTTGGGGTGGCCTAGGCAACGCTTCAAGGGTATGGGCGCGGCGGGAGGGGGTAGGAGACCGACATCGTTTTTTTCTAGGGTTTGGGTGTCCTCGAGAGTTTTGGTCGAGCGAGAGGGCCGGGGGCTGCTCCCGTGGTATAAGTTATCACGGTCGAGAGGGGGTATACATATCGACCGTCCATCATGTCGAAGTTATCTGGGAGGGAGTTATATATATCGACAACGACGACATACATACACGGGAAAATAATGTTATCGGGGAGGGGGTATATCGACCCCCCCCCCACGTGTTGAAGTTATCGGGAGGGTTTTATATCGACAACGACGACATACATACACGGGAAAATAATGTTATCGAGGAGGGGGTATATCGACCCCCCTCGTGTTGAAGTTATCGGGAGGGGGTAATATCGACAACGACAACATACATACACGGGAAAATAATGTTATCGGGGAGGGGGTATATCGACCCCCCCCCCACGTGTTGAAGTTATCAGGAGGGGGTTATATCGAAAACGACGACATATATACACGGGAAAATAATGTTATCGGGGAGGGGGTATATCGACCCCCCCTCGTGTTGAAGTTATCCCCCCTCGTGTTGAAGTTATCGGGAGGGGTATATATCGACGACGACAGACCCGATAAAACATAAGAAAACGAAGAAGAAATAAAAAGAGGAGAAGAAGAAAGGAATAGAGGAGAGGATTGAAGAAAAAAAAAAGAAGAAAAAAAAGAGGAGAAGAAGAAAAAATAGAATATTTTCTATTTTTTCTTCTTCTCCTCTATTCCTTTCTTCTTCTCCTCTTCTTTTTCTTCTTTTTTCCTCTTCTTATTTATTTCTCCTCTTCTTCCTCTCCTCTTCTTCTTTCTTTCCTCTTCTTATTTTCTTCTTTCCTATCCTTCTTTTTCTTCTTCTTCCCTTCCTAGCTAGATATATAAAACTTTTCTAAAATTGTAACTTTTGCATATATAAAACTTTTCCATGTGGATCATCATTTCTCATATATATCGAATATATATCATTGTCATATATAAAAACTTTCTATATATGAACAAAAAACTTTCTATGAACAAAAAAACATTTTTGACATATATATTCATACATTTTGAACATCTACATACATACAATTTTTTTTGTTCACATATACATTATAGCCACATACACATATACATCACATATGAACAAAAAAATTAAACTAATAAAAATAAAAAAATATAGCCACATATGAACAAAAACATATAGCCACATACATACACATATACATTATATATATATGATCAAAAAACAATTAACTAATAAAAAAACAGAGCCGGGGCGGCGGCTCTCACAGCGGGGGCGGCTAGGACGATGGCGACGGCGGGGGCGGCGAGGGCGCCGGCGCACGGGGGCGGGACAGGGCGGGGGCGGCGAGGGCGCCGGCGAGCACGCGCGGGCTGGGCAGGGGGCTCGGGGCGCCGAGGCGGCGCGCGCGAGCAGGGGAGCACGAGGCGGGGCGGCGCGTGGGGGCAGGGCGACAGCGACGAGCACTGGGCGGCGACCCGTCGAGGCAAGGGCGCGGGGCGACGGCGACGAGGAGCGAGCGGCGACGGCGAGCACGGGCAGCCTGGCGGCGTCGGGGGCAACTGGCGAGGTATCTGAAAATTTCCCAAGTGTTGGCTTATATAGGCACACCTTTGGTCCCGGTTGGTGGCACCAACCGGGACCAAAGGTCCCTTTTCAGCAGCCCAAAGGGTGGGAAGCGGCGGCCTTTGGTCCCGGTTGGTGGCATCAACCGGGACTAAAGGGGGGGCATTGGTCCCGGTTGGTGCCACCAACCGGGACCAAAGGCCTTGCGCTGCCCGCGGCCAAAAGTTTAGTCCCACCTCGCTAGTTGAGAGGGGCTCGGAGTGGTTTATAAGCCCCACTGCGGCTGCCCTCTCGAGCTCCTCTCAAATGCAGGCTTACGGGCCTAATGTCACACTGTGCTGTCTGTGGGCCTATTGGGCCTTCTGCGGGCCTGAATCCTGGCCCAGGTTGGGTTTCTAGTCGTATTCAGGCCGTGGTGGCCCAATAGGTAGAAGTTTTTTTAAAAAAATCCAGTTTTTTGGTTCTGTTTTTTGCATTATTTATTTTCTTTTGTTTTTTGCTTTATTTTTTAATTCTTTTTGCTTTTAGGTCAGCAAAATTATAAACTGTCTGTTAGTGCCATTAGTTTTAGAAAAAATATAAACTTTCTATTAGTGCCATTAGTTCTTTATGAAAATTCTTTTTGCTGTATTTAGTTTTTTTGTTTTCTTTTTTGCTATATTTATTTTGTTTTGTTTCTACTTACAACAAAAAACTTATTTATCTTATTTTATTTTGTTTCTAATTACTTATTTATTTTACTTTATGATAATTCTTTCTGCTATTAAAGTTTCTATCAAAAAAAGTTCTTTATGAAAATTCTTTTTGCTTTTAATAATTAAAAATAAAAAAGAGGCGCAATGCGCGTTGATTTGCTTCAAGCCTTTCGGAATAGTGTAGACTGCACTGCACATAGCTCGATGCAGTCTACCTTATTCCTCAAGGCTTGAAGCTAAGCAACGTGAGCATTGCGCCTCTTCTTCATCGTCTCTGCACTCAGGGCTTATAAACCGCTCCTAGTGCCTCTCAGCTAGCGAGGTGGGACTAAAAACTGCTTAGCTAGTAAGAAACTCTAGTACCGGTTCGTGCCACGAACAGGTACTAAAGGTGCTCGTGGGGCCACAGCCTCATTAGTACCGGTTCGTGGCACCAACAGGGACCAAAGGGTGGAATTGGTCCCGGTTCGTGCCACCAACCGGGACCAATGGCCTTGCACAGCGGCGTGGTGGTGAGTTTAGTCCCACCTCGCTAGCTCAGAGAGAGCCGCACCTGTTTATAAGGTGCGGTGCGCCTGAGCTGTCGAGCTCCTCTCTAAAGCAGGCTTACGGGCCTAACCTCTCTGTACATGCCTGTGGGCCTTCTGCGGGCCTGAATCCTGGCCCATGGATGGGTTTCTAATCGTATTCAGGCCGTGGTGGCCCAGTAGGTGGCAGAATTTTTAATTTTTGGCCTGTTATTTTTCATGCATTTACTAATTATTTTGAGCTATAAGACCCTAAAATTGAAAAGCATTTCAAATGAACTCTGAAAAGGTTGAAAGTTGGCATGGTATCATCATTTCATCCACATAGCATGTGCAAGAAAGTTGAGAGGGTTACGGCAAAAACTAGATGCACTTCTTGTACAAAACGGACAATGGGTCTGTTGGAAATATGCCCTAGAGGCAATAATAAATGGTTATTATTATATCTCTTTGTTCATGGTAATTGTCTATTGTTCATGCTATAGTTGTATTGTCCGGAAATCGTAATACATGTGTGAATACATAAACCACAACGTGTCCCTAGTAAGCCTCTAGTTGACTAGCTCGTTGATCAACAGATAGTCATGGTTTCCTGACTATGGACATTGGATGTCATTGATAACAGGATCACATCATTAGGAGAATGATGTGATGGACAATACCCAATCCTAAGCATAGCATAAAAGATCGTGTAGTTTCGTTTGCTAGAGCTTTTCCAATGTCAAGTATCTTTTTCTTAGACCATGAGATCGTGCAACTCCCGGATATCGTAGGAGTGCTTTGGGTGTGCCAAACGTCACAACGTAACTGGGTGACTATAAAGGTGCACTACGGGTATCTCCGAAAGTGTCTGTTGGGTTGGCACGGATCGAGACTGGGATTTGTCACTCCGTGTGACGGAGAGGTATCTCTGGGCCCACTAGGTAATGCATCATCATAATGAGCTCTATGTGACTAAGGCGTTAGTCACGGGATCATGCATTGCGGTACGAGTAAAGAGACTTGCCGGTAACGAGATTGAACAAGGTATTGGGATACCGACGATCGAATCTCGGGCAAGTAACATACCGATTTACCGCTCTCATTTTGGGGTTATGCTTTAGAGACTGCCGCATTCACTTTAAATAGGGCTCCGTCGAAATCCGTTGAGACGACACCGTATGAATTATGGTTTGGGAAGAAACCTAAGCTGTCGTTTCTAAAAGTTTGGGGATGCGATGCTTATGTCAAGAAACTTCAACCTGAAAAGCTCGAACCCAAGTCGGAAAAATGCGTCTTCATAGGATACCCTAAGGAAACTATTGGGTATACCTTCTACCTCAGATCCGAAGGCAAGATCTTCGTTGCCAAGAACGGGTCCTTTCTGGAGAAGGAGTTTCTCTCGAAAGAATTGAGTGGGAGGAAAGTGGAACTTGATGAGGTGATAGTCACCCCTTCCGAACCGGAAAGTAGCGCAGCGCGGGAAAATGTTCCTGTGGTGCCTACACCGACTGGGGAGGAAGTTAATGATGATGATCATGAAGCTTCGGATCAAGTTACTGAACTTCGTAGGTCCACAAGGACACGTTCCGCACCAGAGTGGTACGGCAACCCTGTCCTGGAAATCGTGTTGTTAGACAACGGTGAACCTTCGAACTATGAAGAAGCGATGGCGGGCCCGGATTCCGACAAATGGCTAGAAGCCATGAAATCCGAGATAGGATCCATGTATGAAAACGAAGTATGGACATTGACTGACTTGCCCGATGATCGGCGAGCCATAGAAAACAAGTGGATCTTTAAGAAGAAGACAGACGCGGATGGTAATGTGACCATCTATAAGGCTCGACTTGTCGCTAAGGGTTATCGACAAGTTCAAGGGGTTGACTACGATGAGACTTTCTCACCCGTAGCGAAGCTGAAGTCCGTCCGAATCATGTTAGCAATTGCCGCATACTATGATTATGAGATATGGCAGATGGACGTCAAAACGGCATTCCTTAATGGCTTCCTTAAGGAATAGTTGTATATGATGCAGCCGAAAGGTTTTGTCGATCCTAAGAATGCTAACAAAGTATGCAAGCTCCAGCGCTCAATCTATGGGCTGGTGCAAGCATCTCGGAGTTGGAACATTCGCTTTGATGAGATGATCAAAGCGTTTGGGTTTACACAGACTTATGGAGAAGCCTGTGTTTACAAGAAAGTGAGTGGGAGCTCTGTAGCATTTCTCATATTATATGTGGATGACATATTATTGATGGGAAATGATATAGAATTCTTGGAAAGTATAAAGGCCTATTTGAATAAGTGTTTTTCAATGAAGGACCTTGGAGAAGCTGCTTATATATTAGGCATCAAGATCTATAGAGATAGATCAAGACGCCTCATTGGTCTTTCACAGAGTACATACCTTGACAAGATATTGAAGAAGTTCAGTATGGATCAGTCCAAGAAGGGATTCTTGCCTGTATTGCAAGGTGTGCAATTGAGCAAGGCTCAATGCCCGACCACGGCAGAAGATATAGAAAAGATGAGTGTCATCCCCTATGCCTCGGCCATAGGGTCTATTATGTATGCCATGCTGTGTACCAGACCTGATGTAAACCTTGCCGTAAGTTTGGTAGGAAGGTACCAAAGTAATCCCGGCATGGAACACTGGACAGCGGTCAAGAATATCCTGAAGTACCTGAAGAGGACTAAGGATATGTTTCTCGTTTATGGAGGTGACGAAGAGCTCGTCGTAAAGGGTTACGTCGACGCTAGCTTCGACACAGATCTGGATGACTCAAAGTCACAAACCGGATACGTGTATATTTTGAATGGAGGAGCAGTAAGCTGGTGCAGTTGCAAGCAAAGCGTCGTGGCGGGATCTACATGTGAAGCGGAGTACATGGCAGCCTCAGAGGCAGCGCAGGAAGCAGTCTGGATGAAGGAGTTCATTACCGACCTAGGGGTGATTCCCAATGCGTCGGGCCCGATGACTCTCTTCTGTGACAACACTGGAGCTATTGCACTTGCGAAGGAGCCCAGATTTCACAGGAAGACCAGGCATATCAAGCGTCGCTTCAACTCCATTCGTGAAAGTGTTGAAAATGGAGACATAGATATTTGTAAAGTACATACGGACCTGAATGTAGCATATCCGTTGACTAAACCTCTCCCTAGGGCAAAACATGATCAACACCAGGACGCAATGGGTGTTCGATTCATCACAATGTAACTAGATTATTGACTCTAGTGCAAGTGGGAGACTGTTGGAAATATGCCCTAGAGGCAATAATAAATGGTTATTATTATATTTCTTTGTTCATGATAATAGTCTATCATTCATGCTATACTTGTATTGTCCGGAAATCGTAATACATGTGTGAATGCATAGACCACAACGTGTCCCTAGTAAGCCTCTAGTTGACTACCTCGTTGATCAACAGATAGTCATGGTTTCCTGACTATGGACATTGGATGTCATTGATAACGGGATCACATCATTAGGAGAATGATGTGATGGACAAGACCCAATCCTAAGCATAGCATAAAAGATCGTGTAGTTTCGTTTGCTAGAGCTTTTCCAATGTCAAGTATCTTTTCCTTAGACCATGAGATCGTGCAACTCCCGGATACCGTAGGAGTGCTTTGGGTGTGCCAAACGTCACAACGTGACTGGGTGACTATAAAGGTGCACTACGGGTATCTCCGAAAGTGTCTGTTGGGTTGGCACGGATCGAGACTGGGATTTGTCACTCCGTGTGACGGAGAGGTATCTCTGGGCCCACTCGGTAATGCATCATCATAATGAGCTCAATGTGAATAAGGCGTTAGTCACGGGATCATGCATTGCGGTACGAGTAAAGAAACTTGCCGGTAACGAGATTGAACAAGGTATTGGGATACCGACGATCGAATCTCGGGCAAGTAACATACCGATTGACAAAGGGAATTGCATACGGGGTTGATTGAATCCTCGACATCGTGGTTCATCCGATGAGATCATCGTGGAACATGTGGGAGCCAACATGGGTATCCAGATCCCGCTGTTGGTTATTGACCGGAGAGGCATCTCGGTCATGTCTGCATGTCTCCCGAACCCGTAGGGTCTACACACTTAAGGTTCAGTGACGCTAGGGTTGTAGAGATATGTGTATGCGGAAACCCGAAAGTTGTTCGGAGTCCCGGATGAGATCCCGGACGTCACGAGAGGTTCCGGAATGGTCCGGAGGTGAAGAATTATATATAGGAAGTCAAGTTTCGGCCACCGGGAAAGTTTCGGGGGTTACCGGTATTGTACCGGGACCACCGGAAGGGTCCCGGGGGTCCACCGGGTGGGGCCACCTATCCCGGAGGGCCCCGTGGGCTGAAAGTGGAAGGGAACCAGCCCTTAGTGGGCTGGGGCGCCCCCCTTGGGCCTCCCCCCATGCGCCTAGGGTTGGGAACCCTAGGGTGGGGGGGCTTTCCCCTTGCCTTGGGGGGCGGCAACCCCTTCCCCCCCTTTTGGCCGCCGCCCCCCATTGGAGATCCCATCTCCCATGGCCGGCGCCCCCCCAGGGGCCTATATAAAGGGAGGGGGAGGGAGGGCAGCAACCTACAGCCTTGGGCGCCTCCCTCCTCCCCTGCAACACCTCTCTCTCTCCCGCAGAAGCTCGGCGAAGCCCTGCCGGAGACCCGCTACATCCACCACCACGCCGTCGTGCTGCTGGATCTCCATCAACCTCTCCTTTCCCCTTGCTGGATCAAGAAGGAGGAGACGTCGCTGCACCGTACGTGTGTTGAACGCGGAGGTGCCGTCCGTTCGGCACTCGGTCATCGGTGATTTGGATCACGGCGAGTACGACTCCGTCATCCACGTTCATTGGAACGCTTCCGCTCGCGATCTAAAAGGGTATGTAGATGCACTCCTTTCCCCTCGTTGCTAGTAGACTCCATAGATGCATCTTGGTGAGCGCAGGAAAATTTTAAAATTATGCTACGATTCCCAACACGATGAGTATGACAACCGGCAGGAGCCATAGGAGTTGTCTTTATTATTTTGCATGACATGCGTGTCATTGAATAACGCCATGTAAATTACTTTACTTTGTTGCTAAACGCGTTAGCCATAGAAGTAGAAGTAATCGTTGGCGTGACGACTTCATGAAGACACGATGATGGAGATCATGGTGTCATGCCGGTGACGAAGATGATCATGGTGCCCCGAAGATGGAGATCAAAGGAGCATGATGATATTGGCCATATCATGTCACTATTTGATTACATGTGATGTTTATCATGTTTTTGCATCTTATTTGCTTAGAACGACGGTAGTAAGTAAGATGATCCCTTATAATAATTTCAAGAAAGTGTTCACCCTAACTGTGCACCGTTGCGAAGGTTCGTTGTTTCGAAGCACCACGTGATGATCGGGTGTGATAGATTCTAACGTTCGCATACAACGGGTGTTGACGAGCCTAGCATGTACAGACATGGCCTCGGAACACACGCAATACACTTAGGTTGACTTGACGAGCCTAGCATGTACGGACATGGCCTCGGAACACGGAGGACCGAAAGGTCGAGCATGAGTCGTATAGAAGATACGATCAACATGGAGATGTTCACCGATCTTGACTAGTCCGTCTCACGTGATGATCGGACATGGCCTAGTTAACTTGGATCATGTTTCACTTAGATGACTAGAGGGATGTCTATCTGAGTGGGAGTTCATTGAATAATTTGATTATATGAACTTAATTATCATGAACTTAGTCTAAAATCTTTACACTATGTCTTGTAGATCAAATGGCCAACGTTGTCCTCAATTTCAACGCGTTCCTAGAGAAAACCAAGCTGAAAGATGATGGCAGCAACTATACGGACTGGGTTCGGAACCTGAGGATCATCCTCATAGTAGCCAAGAAAGATTATGTCTTAGAAGCACCGCTAGGTGAAGCACCAATCCCAGAGAACCAAGACGTTATGAACGCTTGGCAGCAGCGTGCTGATGATTACTCCCTCGTTCAGTGTGGCATGCTTTACAGCTTAGAACCGGGTCTCCAAAAGCGTTTTGAGAAACATGGAGCATATGAGATGTTCGAGGAGCTGAAATTGGTTTTCCAAACTCATGCCCGGGTCGAGAGATATGAAGTCTCCGACAAGTTCTTCAGCTGTAAGATGGAGGAGAATAGTTCTGTTAGTGAGCACATACTCAGAATGTCTGGGTTGCACAACCGCTTGACTCAGCTGGGAGTTAATCTCCCGGATGACGCGGTCATTGACAGAATCCTCCAGCCGCTTCCACCAAGCTACAAGAGCTTTGTGATGAACTACAATATGCAGGGGATGGAAAAGACCATTCCTGAGGTATATTCAATGCTGAAATCAGCGGAAGGGGAGATTAGAAAAGAACATCAAGTGTTGATGGTGAATAAAACCACTAAGTTCAAGAAGGGCAAGGGTAAGAAGAACTCCAAGAAGGACGGCAAGGGAGTTGCCGCGCCCGGTAAACCAGTTACTGGGAAGAAGTCAAAGAATGGACCCAAGCCTGAAACTGAGTGCTTTTATTGCAAGGGAAGTGGTCACTGGAAGCGGAACTGCCCCAAGTACTTAGCGGACAAGAAGGCCGGCAACACTAAAGGTATATGTGATATACATGTAATTGATGTGTACCTTACCAGTACTCGTAGTAGCTCCTGGGTATTTGATACCGGTGCGGTTGCTCATATTTGTAACTCAAAACAGGAACTACGGAATAAACGGAGACTGGCGAAGGACGAGGTGACGATGCGCGTCGGGAATGGTTCCAAGGTCGATGTGATCGCCGTCGGCACGCTACCTCTGCATCTACCCACGGGATTAGTTTTAAACCTCAATAATTGTTATTTTGTGCCAGCTTTGAGCATGAACATTGTATCTGGATCTCGTTTAATTCGAGATGGCTACTCATTTAAATCCGAGAATAATGGTTGTTCTATTTATTTGAGAGATATGTTTTATGGTCATGCCCCGCTGGTCAATGGTTTATTTTTGATGAATCTCGAACGTGATGTTACACATGTTCATAGTGTGAATACCAAAAGATGTAAAGTTGATAACGATAGTCCCACATACTTGTGGCACTGCCGCCTTGGTCACATTGGTGTCAAGCGCATGAAGAAGCTCCATGCAGATGGACTTTTGGAGTCTCTTGATTACGATTCATTTGACACGTGCGAACCATGCCTCATGGGTAAGATGACCAAGACTCCGTTCTCCGGAACAATGGAGCGAGCAACCAACTTATTGGAAATCATACATACCGATGTGTGCGGTCCAATGAGTGTTGAGGCTCGCGGAGGATATCGTTATGTTCTCACTCTCACTGATGACTTAAGTAGATATGGGTATGTCTACCTAATGAAACACAAGTCTGAAAGCTTTGAAAAGTTCAAGGAATTTCAGAGTGAGGTTGAGAATCAACGTGACAGAAAAATAAAATTCTTACGATCAGATCGTGGTGGAGAATATTTAAGTCACGAGTTTGGTACACACTTAAGGAAATGTGGAATAGTTTCACAACTCACGCCGCCTGGAACACCTTAGAGAAACGGTGTGTCCGAACATCGTAATCGCACTCTATTGGATATGGTGCGATCTATGATGTCTCTTACCGATTTACCGCTCTCATTTTGAGGCTATGCTTTAGAGACTGCCGCATTCACTTTAAATAGGGCACCGTCGAAATCCGTTGAGACGACACCATATGAATTATGGTTTGGGAAGAAACCTAAGCTGTCGTTTCTAAAAATTTGGGGATGCGATGCTTATGTCAAGAAACTTCAACCTGAAAAGCTCGAACCCAAATCGGAAAAATGCATCTTCATAGGATACCCTAAGGAAACTATTGGGTATACCTTCTACCTCAGATCCGAAGGCAAGATCTTCGTTGCCAAGAACGGGTCCTTTCTAGAGAAGGAGTTTCTCTCAAAAGAATTGAGTGGGAGGAAAGTGGAACTTGATGAGGTGATAGTCACCCCTTCCGAACCGGAAAGTAGCGCAGCGCGGGAAGATGTTCCTCTGGTGCCTACACCGACTGGGGAGGAAGTTAATGATGATAATCATGAAGCTTCGGATCAAGTTACTACTGAACTTCGTAGGTCCACAAGGACACGTTCCGCACCAGAGTGGTACGGCAACCCTGTCCTGGAAATCATGTTGTTAGACAACGGTGAACCTTTTAACTATGAAGAAGCGATGGCGGGCCCGGATTCTGACAAATGGCTTGAAGCCATGAAATCCGAGATAGGATCCATGTATGAAAACAAAGTATGGACTTTGACTGACTTGCCCGATGATCGGCGAGCCATAGAAAACAAATGGATCTTTAAGAAGAAGACGGACTCGGATGGTAATGTGACCATCTACAAAGCTCGACTTGTCGCTAAGGGTTATCGACAAGTTCAAGGGGTTGACTACGATGAGACTTTCTCACCCATAGCGAAGC
Organism: Aegilops tauschii subsp. strangulata; assembly: GCF_002575655.3. Classification (NCBI taxonomy): domain Eukaryota; kingdom Viridiplantae; phylum Streptophyta; class Magnoliopsida; order Poales; family Poaceae; genus Aegilops; species Aegilops tauschii. The sequence continues at coordinate 526,337,779 of NC_053036.3, forward strand.
TGAAGTCCGTCCGAATCATGTTAGCAATTGCCGCATACTATGATTATGAGATATGGCAGATGGACGTCAAAACGGCATTCCTTAACGGCTTCCTTAAGGAAGAGTTGTATATGATGCAGCCGGAAGGTTTTGTCAATCCTAAGAATGCTAACAAAGTATGCAAGCTCCAGCGCTCAATCTATGGGCTGGTGCAAGCATCTCGGAGTTGGAACATTCGCTTTGATGAGATGATCAAAGCGTTTGGGTTTACACAGACTTATGGAGAAGCCTGTGTTTACAAGAAAGTGAGTGGGAGCTCTGTAGCATTTCTCTTATTATATGTGGATGACATATTATTGATGGGAAATGATATAGAATTCTTGGAAAGTATAAAGGCCTATTTGAATAAGTGTTCTTCAATGAAGGACCTTGGAGAAGCTGCTTATATATTAGGCATCAAGATCTATAGAGATAGATCGAGACGCCTCATTGGTCTTTCACAGAGTACATACCTTGACAAGATATTGAAGAAGTTCAATATGGATCAGTCCAAGAAGGGGTTCTTGCCTGTATTGCAAGGTGTGCAATTGAGCACGGCTCAATGCTCGACCACGGCAGAAGATATAGAAAAGATGAGTGTCATCCCCTATGCCTCGGCCATAGGGTCTATTATGTATGCCATGCTGTGTACCAGACCTGATGTAAACCTTGCCGTAAGTTTGGTAGGAAGGTACCAAAGTAATCCCGGCATGGAACACTGGACAGCGGTCAAGAATATCCTGAAGTACCTGAAGAGGACTAAGAATATGTTTCTCGTTTATGGAGGTGACGAAGAGCTCGTCGTAAAGCGTTACGTCGACGCTAGCTTCGACACAGATCTGGATGACTCGAAGTCACAAACCAGATACGTGTATATTTTGAATGGAGGAGCAGTAAGCTGGTGCAGTTCCAAGCAAAGCGTCGTGGCGGGATCTACATGTGAAGCGGAGTACATGGCAGCCTCGGAGGCAGCACAGGAAGCAGTCTGGATGAAGGAGTTCATTACCGACCTAGGGGTGATTCCCAATGCGTCGGGCCCGATGACTCTCTTCTGTGACAACACTGGAGCTATTGCACTTGCGAAGGAGCCCAGGTTTCACAGGAAGACCAGGCATATCAAGCGCCGCTTCAACTCCATTCGTGAAAGTGTTCAAAATGGAGACATAGATATTTGTAAAGTACATACGGACCTGAATGTAGCAGATCCGTTGACTAAACCTCTCCCTAGGGCAAAACATGATCAACACCAGGACGCAATGGGTGTTCGATTCATCACAATGTAACTAGATTATTGACTCTAGTGCAAGTGGGAGACTGTTGGAAATATGCCCTAGAGGCAATAATAAATGGTTATTATTATATCTCTTTGTTCATGGTAATTGTCTATTGTTCATGCTATAATTGTATTGTCCGGAAATCGTAATACATGTGTGAATACATAGACCACAACGTGTCCCTAGTAAGCCTCTAGTTGACTAGCTCGTTGATCAACAGATAGTCATGGTTTCCTGACTATGGACATTGGATGTCATTGATAATGGGATCACATCATTAGGAGAATGATGTGATGGACAAGACCCAATCCTAAGCATAGCATAAAAGATCGTGTAGTTTCGTTTGCTAGAGCTTTTCCAATGTCAAGTATCTTTTCCTTAGACCATGAGATCGTGCAAATCCCGGATACCGTAGGAGTGCTTTGGGTGTGCCAAACGTCACAACGTAACTGGGTGACTATAAAGGTGCACTACGGGTATCTCCGAAAGTGTCTGTTGGGTTGGCACGGATCGAGACTGGGATTTGTCACTCCGTGTGACGGAGAGGTATCTCTGTGCCCACTCGGTAATGCATCATCATAATGAGCTCTATGTGACTAAGGCGTTAGTCACGGGATCATGCATTGCGGTACGAGTAAAGAGACTTGCCGATAACGAGATTGAACAAGGTATTGGGATACCGACGATCGAATCTCGGGCAAGTAACATACCGATTGACAAAGGGAATTGCATACGGGGTTGATTGAATCCTCGACATCGTGGTTCATCCGATGAGATCATCGTGGAACATGTGGGAACCAACATGGGTATCCAGATCCCGCTGTTGGTTATTGACCGGAGAGGCGTCTCGGTCATGTCTGCATGTCTCCCGAACCCGTAGGGTCTACACACTTAAGGTTCGGTGACGCTAGGGTTGTAGAGATATGTGTATGCGGAAACCCGAAAGTTGTTCGGAGTCCCGGATGAGATCCTGGACGTCACGAAGAGTTCCGGAATGGTCCGGAGGTAAAGAATTGTATATAGGAAGTCAAGTTTCGGCCACCGGGAAAGTTTCGGGGGTTACCGGTATTGTACCGGGACCACCGGAAGGGTCCTGGGGGTCCACCGGGTGGGGCCACCTATCCCGGAGGGCCCCGTGGGCTGAAGTGGGAAGGGAACCAGCCCCTAGTGGGCTGGGCGCCCCCCATGGGCCTCCCCCCATGCGCCTAGGGTTGGGAACCCTAGGGTGGGGGGGCTTCCCACTTGCCTTGGGGGGAATGCACCCCCCTGGCCGCCGCCCCCCCCCCCCCCACCCTAGATGGGTTTGGCCGGCGCCCCCCTCCCAAGGGGGCCTATATATAAGGGGGGAGGGAGGGCAGCAACAACACAGCCTTGGGCGCCTCCCCCTCCCCCTGCAACACCTCTCTCTCTCGTATATGCTCGGCGAAGCCCTGCCGGCATCCCGCTACATCCACCACCACGCCGTCGTGCTGCTGGATCTCCATCAACCTCTCCTTCCCCCTTGCTGGATCAAGAAGGAGGAGATGTCGCTGCACCGTACGTGTGTTGAACGCGGAGGTGCCGTCCGTTCGGCACTCGGTCATCGGTGATTTGGATCACGACGAGTACGACTCCGTCATCCACGTTCATTGGAACGCTTCCGCTCGCGATCTACAAGGGTATGTAGATGCACTCCTTTCCCCTCGTTGCTAGTATACTCCATAGATGCATCTTGGTGAGCGTAGGAAAATTTTTAAATTATGCTACGATTCCCAACAAGGTCTACCTGTACCCCGCCTCCTGACAGATTGACCCATTTGCACTTAAACAAAGGGACCTTAAAATCATGTCCGTAGTCAAGTTCCCATATGTCCATTATGTAACCATAATATGTGTCCTTTCCCCTCTCGGTTGCTGCATCAAAGAGAACACCACTGTTTTGGTTGGTGCTCTTTTGATCTTGGGCGATTGTGTAAAATGTATTCCCATTTATCTCGTATCCTTTGTAAGTCAATACAGTCGAAGATGGTCCCCTGGACAACGAGTACAACTCATCACAATTAGTGGTGTCACCTCTGAGACGTGTTTCCAACCAACTGCTAAAAGTCCTGATGTGTTCACATGTAATCCAGTCGTCACACTGCTCCGGGTGTTTGGAGCGCAGACTGTTCTTGTGTTCATCGACATACGGGGTCACCAAGGTAGAGTTCTGTAGAACTGTGTAGTGTGCTTGAGACCAAGAATATCCGTCCCTGCATATTATTGAGCCCCCCTCCAAGCGTGCCTTTTCTAGTCAGTCTCCCCTCATACCGCGATTTAGGGAGACCTATCTTCTTAAGGCCAGGAATGAAGTCAACACAAAACCCAATGACATCCTCTGTTTGATGGCCCATGGAGATGCTTCCTTCTGGCCTAGCGCGGTTATGGACATATTTCTTTAGGACTCCCATGAACCTCTCAAAGGGGAACATATTGTGTAGAAATACGGGCCCTAGAATGACAATCTCGTCAACTAGATGAACTAGGACGTGCGTCATGATATTGAAGAAGGATGGTGGGAACACCAGCTCGAAACTGACAAGACATTGCGCCACATCACTCCTTAGCCTTGGTATGATTTCTGGATCGATCACCTTCTGAGAGATTGCATTGAGGAATGCACATAGCTTCACAATGGCTAATCGGACGTTTTCCGGTAGAAGCCCCCTCAATGCAACCGGAAGCAGTTGCGTCATAATCACGTGGCAGTCATGAGACTTTAGGTTCTGGAACTTTTTCTCTGGCATATTTATTATTCCCTTTATATTCGACGAGAAGCCAGTCGGGACCTTCATACTGAGCAGGCATTCAAAGAAGATTTCTTTCTCTTCTTTCGTAAGAGCGTAGCTGGCAGGACCTTCATACTGCTTCGGAGGCATGCCGTCTTTTTCGTGCAAACGTTGCAGGTCCTCCCGTCCTCAGGTGTATCTTTTGTCTTCCCATACACGCCCAAGAAGCCTAGCAGGTTCACGCAAAGGTTCTTCGTCACGTGCATCACGTCGATTGAAGAGTGGACCTCTAGCTCTTTCCAGTAGGGTAGGTCCCAAAATATAGATTTCTTCTTCCACATGGGTGTGTGTCCCTCAGCGTCATTCGGAACAGCTAGTCCGCCGGGACCCTTTCCAAAGATTACGTGTAAATCATTGACCATAGCAAGTACGTGATCACCGGTACGCATGGGGTTTTTTTCGGTGATCTGCCTCGCCTTTGAAATGCTTGCCTTTCTTTCGACATTGATGGTTGGTCGGAAGAAATCGACGATGGCCCAGGTACACATTCTTCCTGCTTTTGTCCAGGTATAAACTTTCAGTGTCATCTAAACAGTGCGTGCATGCGTGGTATCCCTTGTTTGTCTGTCCTGAAAGGTTACTGAGAGCGGGCCAATCGTTGATGGTTACAAACAGCAACGCGTGCAGGTTAAATTCCTCCTGTTTGTGCTCATCCCACGTACGTACACCGTTTCCATTCCACGGCTGTAAAAGTTCTTCAACTAATGGCCTTAGGTACACATCAATGTCGTTGCCGGGTTGCTTAGGGCCTTGGATGAGAACTGGCATCATAATGAACTTCCGCTTCATGCACATCCAAGGAGGAAGGTTATACATACATAGAGTCACGGGCCAGGTGCTGTGATTGCTGCTCTGCTCCCCAAAAGGATTAATGCCATCCGCGCTTAAACCAAACCATACGTTCCTTGGGTCAGCTGCAAACTCAGCCCAGTACTTTCTCTCAATTTTTCTCCACTGCGACCCGTCAGCGGGTGCTCTCAACTTCCCGTCTTTCTTACGGTCCTCACTGTGCCATCGCATCAACTTGGCATGCTCTTCATTTCTGAACAGACGTTTCAACCGTGGTATTATAGGAGCATACCACATCACCTTCGCAGGAACCCTCTTCCTGGGGGGCTCGCCGTCAACATCACCAGGGTCATCTCGTCTGATCTTATACCGCAATGCACCGCATACCGGGCATGCGTTTAGATCCTTGTACGCACCGCGGTAGAGGATGCAGTCATTAGGGCATGCATGTATCTTCTGCACCTCCAATCCTAGAGGGCATACGACCTTCTTTGCTGCGTATGTACTGTCGGGCAATTCGTTATCCTTTGGAAGCTTCTTCTTCAATATTTTCAATAGCTTCTCAAATCCTTTGTCAGGCACAGCATTCTCTGCCTTCCACTGCAGCAATTCCAGTACGGTACCGAGCTTTGTGTTGCCATCTTCGCAATTGGGGTACAACCCTTTTTTGTGATCCTCTAACATGCGATCGAACTTCAGCTTCTCCTTTTGACTTTCGCATTGCGTCCTTGCATCGACTATGACCCGGCGGAGATCATCATCATCGGGCACTGGTTCCTCTTGATCTTCAGCAGCTTCCCCCCTTGTAGCATCATTGGGCACATCGTCTGGTTCCTCTTGATCTTCAGCAGTTTCCCCCGTTGCAGCATTACCGTATTCAGGGGGCACATAGTTGTCATCGTCCTCTTCTTCTTCGTCGTCTTCCATCATAACCCCTATTTCTCCATGCCTCGTCCAAACATTATAGTGTGGCATGAAACCCTTGTAAAGCAGGTGGGTGTGAAGGATTTTCCGGTCAGAGTAAGACTTCGTATTCCCACATGTAGGGCATGGACAACACATAAAACCATTCTGCTTGTTTGCCTCAGCCACTTCGAGAAAATCATGCACGCCCTTAATGTACTCGGAGCTGTGTCTGTCACCGTACATCCATTGCCGGTTCATCTGCGTGCATTATATATAATTAAGTGTGTCAAAAACCATTACAGAACATCATGAATAGATAATTAAGTGACCAAATTAATAGAAGTTCATCATCACATTAGAACCAAAGTACATACATAGTTCTCATCTAACAACATATATATAGCTCTCCAGAGCATCTAATTAATAATACCATACATTGAAACTATGTAAAACATTTCAATGCAAAAACAAATGCGATCATAATCGCAACCAAGGTAACAATTGATCCAACGGCATAATGATACCAAGCCTCGGTATGAATGGCATATTTTCTAATCTTTCTAATCTTCAAGCGCATTGCATCCATCTTGATCTTGTGATCATCGATGACATCCGCAACATGCAACTCCAATATCATCTTCTCCTCCTCAATTTTTTTTATTTTTTCCTTCAAGTAATTGTTTTCTTCTTCAACTAAATTTAACCTCTCGACAATAGGGTCGGTTAGAATTTCCGGTTCAACCACCTCCTAGATAAATAAAATCTATGTCACGTTGGTCGGTATATTTGTCATAAACAATAAATGAACCAAATAGTTATAAAAAGATAATATATACCACATCCGAATCATAGACAGGACGAGGGCCGACGGGGGCGGATACCAAAACCATCGCACTATGTAATAAGAAGGAATAATAAAAGTAACAAAATTAGACAAGTAACTATCTAAAGTAAGAATTTTTTCCTTTCAGAAAGATGATAAGAACAAGAGGCTCACCACGGTGGTGCTGGCGATGAGATCGGCGCGGGCGATCGACGGCGGTGAAGACGGGGACGGGACGTGACGGACCGCTAAACCTAGACAAATCTCGGGGAAAATGGAGCTCGGAGATCGAGTTTCGAGAGGACAAAGATTAACTAGTGTGGCTCAGACATTTCATCGAACACCTCATGTGCATAGGAGGTGAGCTAGAGCACCCAAATGCCCTCCCCTCGCCGGCCAGAAAAAATAGAGCACTCTGGAGTGCTCTGCTGTGGCGATGGGGTATATATAGGGAACTCATTGGTCCCGGTTGGTGGCACCAACCGGGACTAAAGGCCTTTGGTCCCGGTTGGTGCCACGAACCGGGACCAATGCCCCCTTTAGTCCCGGTTGGTGGCACCAACCGGGACCAAAGGCCTTGTGCTAGAACTGGCGCGGTGCGGTGGGATGTTTAGTCCCACCTCGCTAGCCGAGAGGCTTCGACAGTGGTTTATAAGCGCAGCTGCGCTGACCACTTTGAGCTCCTCTCAAATGCAGGCTTACGGGCCTATTCTGTCACTATTTGCCTGTGGGCCTACTGGGCCTTCTGCGGGCCTGAATCCTGGCCCATGTATGGGTTTCTAGTCGTATTCAGGCCGTGGTGGCCCAGTAGGTGGCATAATTTTTTTCCTCTATTTTTTTTCTCTTTTGCTTTATTTGTTTTGTTTTGTTTCTACTTACAACAAAAAACTTATTTATTTTATTTCTAATTACTTATGTATTTTACTTTAATTATTTTATTTTTATTTATTTTACTGCTGCTATTTTTATTTATTTTACTGCTGCTATTTTTACTTAATTTATTAAGATTTATTTATTGTAGTTACTGTCACGACCGGATTTTTGAGATATAAATTCCCAGAAAAACGGCCTGTGTGCTCACCAGCCCCAGGATTACTGTTAGCTGATGAGGTACCAACTTGATACAAGATTTCCGAGCAAGGAACAAAAATATGTAGTACAAGACCATTTAGGCCTGGGAGTACAACACTTGGTTTCTAATAGTTGAGGGAGGAAGCGGTTGGAAACATCTGCGCCTATGGGACTCCATTTCCCACAAGAACAGCTGACCAGGATAACTCCTATCTTCGCGAGGCTGCAAATGTCAACACGTAGGCTCCGAGGTTGTCACCGCGATGCATACCTCCACGCAAGGCAATCTGGCCAAGACAATAGCCAGGGACAAGCCAGTGAGTACGTTTGAATGTACTCGCAAACATTAAGAACACGGGTATAATATATCCAACATACTCCAGATTTAATAGACGATCATACATCCGTCACGAAAATATACGAGAAACCATGATGCACACATATGGATAAAAATATACCAAAATATAATACTGGGTGCCAAACGAGTGTCTGAATGACTCCTCGAGCGGAAACTGCGGAATAGTAATGCTGGTGCCAAACGAGTGTCTGAATGACTCCTCGAGCGGAAAAATGCAGAAATAATAATACTGGTGCCAAACGAGTGTCTGAATGACTCCTCGAGCGGAAAATGCAGAAATAATAATACTGGTGCCAAACGAGTGTCTGAATGACTCCTCGAGCGGAAAATGCAGAAATAATAATACTGGTGCCAAACGAGTGTCTGAATGACTCCTCGAGCGGAAAATGCAGAAATAATAATGCCGCAGTCGGGCGTCGGGGCGACACCACCTAAAGGGCTTATAAGAGAATAATCACAGTGAATATCCAGGAGGTAGAACCGTCCCAGGGATACTCAATAATACACATAAAATAAATGGTTAGTACATAATAATAAAGATCATAATCCAAAGGTGACATAATCATAAACAATATTTAGTACAGTCGTTTCTCCATCCGAAAACCGATAATTCAGTCAAGTCGTATCTCCATCCGAATACCGTTACTGAGCTCTAGTTAAACCGTTCTCCATCCGAATACCGTTACAGAGTTCTAGTTAAATCGTTCTCCCTCCGAATACCGTTATCAAGATTTAACCCAGACTGTGGTCCTATACTCAAGAACATGACTATCCAACAGGATGTATCCTTTGCAGAGGGAGTACCATTTTCCACGAGTAACGGGATTACTCAGTCCCTCGGGACTAATTCCGTCTACGGTCTTTTGATTGAAAACACGCCTGACCTGCACACACCAGCTTAACTCACCAGTGCCTGGAATCACCCACGACACCTGCCAAGCAAAACTCTAAGTGGGGAGGCTACAACCTCGACGTAGCATGGGATCACAAAATTTATACCGCGCGCAAACTGGGGAAGCTATCCCCTTCGGCGACAACCGAAAACACCCATGCCCCCGGACCGAATGACAGGCTTTAATCCGTGGCCACGGGACCTTCATCACGGCCTCTCTGTACGGTGTGTGCTTTGGAAAGGGGTTGACAACCTACTGAACCATACCCTGTCCCCTGCAGGGACAAGTGGTGGTACCGACAAAAGGAAGCTACTGAACAAGACTCGGTCTACAACCGACTCAGGTGATCCAAGTATCCACCAACAATATTACCACTAGTGAAATAAATCACCACTCCTCGAGCCTCACCATGCTATGCCGGGCATACTCGTCACAACGAGGGATTAGGGACAAGCTCGTGTCTACCCAAGACCACGACTTTCCCGCTTCCTACCGGTGTGCAAGAGAAGCTCACGAGGGCGATCCAAATCCTCAGGGTATCCATTGCTGGCCACAAACAACTCCAAAGTGCACTCATGCACGAGACTACATCGATACATAAACTGTCACTTATACTCCAAGACAAAAGGTGCTGTGATCGCATCAAAACACCACAACAAATATTATGCCAGAGTTCAGAAATGCTTGCCTTCAAGAGTATGCAAAGGATGCACTTAGTGGAAGCTTTCCTTTTCCTCCAAAAATCCTATTTTGCAAAATACACAAATACAAATATTTCAAACACAGTACCAAAACCTGTCTCAAATATTTTTGAAATAAATCTTAAAATAAACTAGATGAAATTTGAGAGAGGTAGGAAAAAGAATCAACTCATTTGGAGTTTTTTTTTAAGTTATAGCCAGTCAAAGTTTGGTCAAATCTGTTTTTAAATAAAACCAGAAAAAAGGAAAACGCTTCAGCAGTAATACGCTTACGCAGCAGGGAAAACGCACTCGGGGTTTTGCGCCTCCACTTAAACAGAGAGAGGGCGCTGCGCGGGTCGCTGACAGTGGGTCCAGAGGGCCCACTGGTCAGGTTTGACCGTTCTCCCTCTCCCTCCTTTTTCTGCGCCCGAACGGTGGCGGGGCCCCGGCGATCACCGGCGACGAACGGCGGCTCCTCGAGGGCATCCAAGGGCGGGGATGGGACGGCAAGACCGAGGCGGTCCTCTGGGTGGTCGTTGGGTCGGCGGAGGTGGAAGGAATCGCCGGCGGCGAGCTCCGCGGCGGAGGGAGGCTACGGTGGTGAAGTGACTATGTTGCTCCGGTGGCCTCCGACCGAAGCTGGGTAGCTGGGCAGCTCCGCAAGACTACGGGGAGGTTCTTGGTGGCGCTGGATTGGCAAAAGGGTGGCCGGCGGCGACGAATCGCGCTGGGGCTTGGCGGCGGCCGAGCTGGCCGGAGTTGGGGGAAACGGTCCTCTCCGGTCGATCTACTGCGCTGGGAGCTCTACGGGGGAAGTCTGAAGTCGCGTGAGTGCTCGGAGGGGCTCGGGGGCCCTTTATATAGCGTGACGAGGCAGCTCCGCGGCGGCAGAAGATAAGATCGCCGGCGACCGCTTTCCTGTAGTTGCAGGGCATCGTGGCGGCGACGAACGCGTTCCGACGAGCGGGGGAATAAGCACGGCCTGTGCTCCGGGGCAGCTGTCGTGCGCTGGTGGCTTGGGCGGCGCCGTCCGTGGCGGAATCCGCTGCCGACGCCGGCGTGCCGCCAAGGGCGCGGCCAGCGGCGCAGCAGGGTGCCAGAGTGATCGTGGAGCAGGGGGCGACTAGTGCGTGGCTCAGCGATGCAGAGGGAGCCAGGGTCGGGTCACGTCGAGCGCGGCAGTGCGGCGTGTCGGCGTAGTGCGCGCGCGTGCAAAACGTGCGCTCTGGGCGTGCCAGAGCACGCACGGCAGGTGCTCGACGGAATGCCAGCGTGGTCTAGAGCGCGAGGGTGGAGCTGGCAAAGCACAGATCGAGGGTAGGGGTGGCTAGGAGCTCAGTGGACAAGGTTGATAGGGCTGGGGTACAAGTCCACAATGCAAACCAGGGAGCTTGCCAAAAATGACTGTGCACACCAGGTGTTCGACAGAATGTCAAGTGCACTTAGGCAACTCTTGGAGTGGCCAAAGTCTCCAGATCAGTGCCTCCTTAGACACAGGAGATGGTGGTAGGGTCAGTTTGGCAAAAACAGAAAGTTGATAGTGCAAGTTTTGCAAAACTCCAGTTTTGGGCAGAAAGAAAAGGGGGTTTAGAACATGCACTTCAAAACCTCCAATGAGCCCAATCTCCTGGGCTTAAGAGTTTGGTAGGGAGGGCTAAAAGTAGGAAAAAGCTCAGGGTCACTAGAGCAAGGAAAAATATGGTTGCAGTACAAATCACCAAATTGGACCAGAATGCCAAAGAGGTTGATCCACTCAAATTTTTCAAAAAAACATCATTGGGTTTTTGCTTGAAGATGAATTGTATGCATCCACTGTCATCTCCAAACACTTGGAAGAATTTTTGAAGAAATATTTAAATGGGTTGCAGTGCAAAAGTGCCTACTGGACCAGATTGGAAAAATTGGTGTAGAGCTCAAAATCTCCAATGGCCAGAAGGTATCTTTGCATAAAAGTGATGTGGAAACATCACATGACACCCCCAAATTTTGGTGGAATTTTTAGGAGCATTTGTCAAGTGGTTGTAGTGCAAATGGGCCCCAAATGCAAAAGGAATCATTTTAAAGAAAGAAAGCTTTTTGAATAAATAAATCTTGCAACATTTGAATCCACTGATAAATAAAGGTTTTATTATGGAGAGAAATCAAGTCCAACAATACCCTTGAAGGTTTCTCCCACTAGAGGCAAAAATCCAAAATCACAAAAGGTAAAACTTGACAAATTGGAAAAGTTTTATTTCCTGGCAATATTTTAATAAACAAAATAAGGCCAAAAATTTTGGGTGTCACAACACTACCCCCCTTAAGAAAAATCTCGTCCTCGAGATTTGTTAAAAGTTGTAACGATGAGGCGCGAATAAAAGGTCTATGCCGGGAAAAAGCATATATACGCAGCAATAACTCGGGGAAAAGAAATATCCTTGAAAATATGTTGCGAGAGAAGAAATAATTAAAACAACACTAATAGCAGTAACACTGCTCACAAAACAGGAACTAAAGAAAGTCGGATCCGTCGCACAAAGATTTTACGGACATGCTGCATCACATAAATACAAGTACTGGGACAATAAATACATCGGAGGCGTTCACATGGAAAACGGTAAAGCGACAGGGTCCTGAGAAAACGCCTCTGGCACCGGGGCACACTCCTCTTCTATCGGGGAAAGCGGGTTGACCAGACGATGAATGCGCCCTTCTTGGTCAGGCCTCAGTGGTCTGCCAATGGCGATCCGAGGATTTAAATCAGCGAGGCTCTGGAGGTAACCCATTACTCGCTGAGTTAAACGCTCCTGAGCGATGACGTACTGGGCAAGGTTGGCCAGCACTGGATCTCTCTCAATGCGCCCATCGAGGAAAGATGCAACTTCTCCGGGTGCTGCACGGCTCGGAAAATAATAGTACCCTCGCTCACTGGCGTAGGGCACCGCGAATCGAAGGCGGGTGAGCGCCTCGTACGCAGCAGCTTCTATGGCCATCTGTGGAGTCGGCATGGATTTCCCGACGAAGGAGACTTCCGTTGGATCTTGGTTTGGGTAGGCGGGAGGGATGTGCACCACTGCCCAATATTTCGAGGTGGATGGAGTGATCCTCGATTTGAGCAACTCGTACTGGGGTGGACAGGTGGCACTCATAGTACTGCAGGTAAAGTCCCACAGTAATTTGACAAAGCTGCCGGGGGTTGTGTCTGGGGTTCTCAGATAAATGCTGGGGGTCGACATGGCAAGGAATGGCTGTGGGTGCTGCGCACAAAGGTGAGGGGTGCTCGGCAAGGTCACGGAGTGGCCTTTATATAGCACCGGGGCTGGGGTATCTACCAGGGTAAAAGGCGACTGGCTGACGATCCTGTACTCGGCTCAAAGCCACAGATATACACGTCACATAAATGGGACGCATTACTGTGGGAGCCGACGGGGTTGGTCTAGGTGGCTGCGCCCGAGAAAAAAAATAAAAAAATGCAATTGTACGCCAACGTACACATGCATAGCTACTACTCCAAAAATAAGAGCGCTCAAACAGACAGCATGCAACAAAAGCGATACAAGGCCACACATTACAAAGCGTAGGGAAACTAAGGCTCGATATAACTTTGAGCGACTTAGTCTACTTCGTTAATGTCCAAATGGGCTGGCCTTGCGGACGCCGATGCTTCTCCACGGTTCTCACCGTCGGGATTTGCTGGTTGAGGCTGAGGTGCTGCAGGGTCGGGGAGATGGTGATGATCATCCCGGGGGTTGTTGGCCCAAATCCCGTTGGAATGAGTTTCCAAAAGGCGACGAAGCGCTTCTGGGGTCACCAAAGTGCTCTGGTGGATGGCTGGAGCAGACCTCGGGGGATCGATCGGGTGTCCGAACAGCACGACTGGGTTGTCGGTGTCGGGCTCCGCTTCTCTCCTCGCCGGGGCTCGGCGAACCAGCTCTCCACGAGCTGCGATCAGATCCAGAGTGACCTGGTCGAACAGTTGCTCTAGTGCGCTTACATAGCGCAACAGATGCAGCAGCGCAGGATCCGTCTCGTGGTCTCCGTTGGCAACTTGGGGCGGCCTACCATACCCGTCACGACTGGGGTAGTAGTAGAACGAGCGACAGTTAACTCTGGGCGACAAGTGCCGGAGTTGAACTATAGCTTCTCGGGCTGCCAGTTGGATGGCTTGTGGCTCAAAGGAAGTTGTCCTTCCAGTGAACCTGTAGGGGCGTTCTGGCGACAGACCCCTACCGTAGATGTGCACAGTGGCCCAGTACTGACGGCTTTCACCGTACATGGGTCCTTGGTACACAACATACTCAGGAGGTTCTTCTAACGCGTAGGCACGGCGGGTGAGGTTTGCGAGCACGGTCACAAAACCTCCAAGGTTGGTTGCTGTGGTCTCGTTGTGAACAATGGGACCAGGCATCGTGGCTGGGTTTGCGGAAAGAGGCTGTGCGGTGCTGTGGCTAGCGTGCCCTATTTATAGGAAAGGGGACGGAGTCTTCCTCCGCACGCTTGCGATAGACACGGGTTGGACGTCGGTCACTGGCGCGTGATCGACGGGCTAGCTTGATAGGTTGGGCACCGTCTGCCGAAAAGGCGTCGGGTCACTGTGGAGCTACCTTACGCGGGAAGCTTGACCGGGGTCAGGCTAAGGTCTGATGGTTTGGTTAACCTAAGTTTATCGACCTGGCTAAGATAGGATTAGCCAATGGTCAGCCTGGCTCTGATACCAAGTCTGTCACGACCGGATTTTTGAGATATAAATTTCCAGAAAAACGGCCTGTGTGCTCACCAGCCCCAGGATTACTGTTAGCTGATGAGGTACCAACTTGATACAAGATTTCCGAGCAAGGAACAAAAATATGTAGTACAAGACCATTTAGGCCTGGGAGTACAACACTTGGTTTCTAATAGTTGAGGGCGGAAGCGGTTGGAAACATCTGCGCCTATGGGACTCCATTTCCCACAAGAACAGCTGACCAAGATAACTCCTATCTTCGCGAGGCTGCAAATGTCAACACGTAGGCTCCGAGGTTGTCACCGCGATGCATACCTCCACGCAAGGCAATCTGGCCAAGACAATAGCCAGGGACAAGCCAGTGAGTACGTTTGAATGTACTCGCAAACATTAAGAACACGGGTATAATATATCCAACATACTCCAGATTTAATAGACGATCATACATCCGTCACGAAAATATACGAGAAACCATGATGCACACATATGGATAAAAATATACCAAAATATAATACTGGGTGCCAAACGAGTGTCTGAATGACTCCTCGAGCGGAAAAATGCAGAAATAATAATACTGGTGCCAAACGAGTGTCTGAATGACTCCTCGAGCGGAAAATGCAGAAATAATAATACTGGTGCCAAACGAGTGTCTGAATGACTCCTCGAGCGGAAAATGCAGAAATAATAATACTGGTGCCAAACGAGTGTCTGAATGACTCCTCGAGCGGAAAATGCAGAAATAATAATGCCGCAGTCGGGCGTCGGGGCGACACCACCTAAAGGGCTTATAAGAGAATAATCACAGTGAATATCCAGGAGGTAGAACCGTCCCAGGGATACTCAATAATACACATAAAATAAATGGTTAGTCCATAATAATAAAGATCATAATCCAAAGGTGCCATAATCATAAACAATATTTAGTACAGTCGTTTCTCCATCCGAAAACCGATAATTCAGTCAAGTCGTATCTCCAACCGAATACCGTTACTGAGCTCTAGTTAAACCGTTCTCCATCCGAATACCGTTACAGAGTTCTAGTTAAATCGTTCTCCCTCCGAATACCGTTATCAAGATTTAACCCAGACTGTGGTCCTATACTCAAGAACATGACTATCCAACAGGATGTATCCTTTGCAGAGGGAGTACCATTTTCCACGAGTAACGGGATTACTCAGTCCCTCGGGACTAATTCCGTCTACGGTCTTTTGATTGAAAACACGCCTGACCTGCACACACCAGCTTAACTCACCAGTGCCTGGAATCACCCACGACACCTGCCAAGCAAAACTCTAAGTGGGGAGGCTACAACCTCGACGTAGCATGGGATCACAAAATTTATACCGCGCGCAAACTGGGGAAGCTATCCGCTTCGGCTACAACCGAAAACACCCATGCCCCCGGACCGAATGACAGGCTTTAATCCGTGGCCACGGGACCTTCATCACGGCCTCTCTGTACGGTGTGTGCTTTGGAAAGGGGTTGACAACCTACTGAACCATACCCTGTCCCCTGCAGGGACAAGTGGTGGTACCGACAAAAGGAAGCTACTGAACAAGACTCGGTCTACAACCGACTCAGGTGATCCAAGTATCCACCAACAATATTACCATTAGTGAAATAAATCACCACTCCTCGAGCCTCACCATGCTATGCCGGGCATACTCGTCACAACGAGGGATTAGGGACAAGCTCGTGTCTACCCAAGACCACGACTTTCCCGCTTCCTACCGGTGTGCAAGAGAAGCTCACGAGGGCGATCCAAATCCTCAGGGTATCCATTGCTGGCCACAAACAACTCCAAAGTGCACTCATGCACGAGACTACATCGATACATAAACTGTCACTTATACTCCAAGACAAAAGGTGCTGTGATCGCATCAAAACACCACAACAAATATTATGCCAGAGTTCAGAAATGCTTGCCTTCAAGAGTATGCAAAGGATGCACTTAGTGGAAGCTTTCCTTTTCCTCCAAAAATCCTATTTTGCAAAATACACAAATACAAATATTTCAAACACAGTACCAAAACCTGTCTCAAATATTTTTGAAATAAATCTTAAAATAAACTAGATGAAATTTGAGAGAGGTAGGAAAAAGAATCAACTCATTTGGAGTTTTTTTTTAAGTTATAGCCAGTCAAAGTTTGGTCAAATCTGTTTTTAAATAAAACCAGAAAAAAGGAAAACGCTTCAGCAGTAATACGCTTACGCAGCAGGGAAAACGCACTCGGGGTTTTGCGCCTCCACTTAAACAGAGAGAGGGCGCTGCGCGGGTCGCTGACAGTGGGTCCAGAGGGCCCACTGGTCAAGTTTGACCGTTCTCCCTCTCCCTCCTTTTTCTGCGCCCGAACGGTGGCGGGGCCCCGGCGATCACTGGCGACGAACGGCGGCTCCTCGAGGGCATCCAAGGGCGGGGATGGGACGGCAAGACCGAGGCGGTCCTCTGGGTGGTCGTTGGGTCGGCGGAGGTGGAAGGAATCGCCGGCGGCGAGCTCCGCGGCGGAGGGAGGCTACGGTGGTGAAGTGACTATGTTGCTCCGGTGGCCTCCGACCGAAGCTGGGTAGCTGGGCAGCTCCGCAAGACTACGGGGAGGTTCTTGGTGGCGCTGGATTGGCAAAAGGGTGGCCGGCGGCGACGAATCGCGCTGGGGCTTGGCGGCGGCCGAGCTGGCCGGAGTTGGGGGAAACGGTCCTCTCCGGTCGATCTACTGCGCGGGGAGCTCTACGGGGGAAGTCTGAAGTCGCGTGAGTGCTCGGAGGGGCTCGGGGGCCCTTTATATAGCGTGACGAGGCGGCTCCGCGGCGGCAGAAGATAAGATCGCCGGCGACCGCTTTCCTGTAGTTGCAGGGCATCGTGGCGGCGACGAACGCGTTCCAACAAGCGGGGGAATAAGCACGGCCTGTGCTCCGGGGCAGCTGTCGTGCGCTGGTGGCTTGGGCGGCGCCGTCCGCGGCGGAATCCGCTGCCGACGCCGGCGTGCCGCCAAGGGCGCGGCCAGCGACGCAGCAGGGTGCCAGAGTGATCGTGGAGCAGGGGGCGACTAGTGCGTGGCTCAGCGATGCAGAGGGAGCCAGGGTCGGGTCACGTCGAGCGCGGCAGTGCGGCGTGTCGGCGTAGTGCGCGCGCGTGCAAAACGTGCGCTCTGGGCGCGCCCAGAGCATGCACGGCAGGTGCTCGACGGAATGCCAGCGTGGTCTAGAGCGCGAGGGTGGAGCTGGCAAAGCACAGATCGAGGGTAGGGGTGGCTAGGAGCTCAGTGGACAAGGTTGATAGGGCTGGGGTACAAGTCCACAATGCAAACCAGGGAGCTTGCCAAAAATGACTGTGCACACCAGGTGTTCGACAGAATGTCAAGTGCACTTAGGCAACTCTTGGAGTGGCCAAAGTCTCCAGATCAGTGCCTCCTTAGACACAGGAGATGGTGGTAGGGTCAGTTTGGCAAAAACAGAAAGTTGATAGTGCAAGTTTTGCAAAACTCCAGTTTTGGGCAGAAAGAAAAGGGGGTTTAGAACATGCACTTCAAAACCTCCAATGAGCCCAATCTCCTGGGCTTAAGAGTTTGGTAGGGAGGGCTACAAGTAGGAAAAAGCTCAGGGTCACTAGAGCAAGGAAAAATATGGTTGCAGTACAAATCACCAAATTGGACCAGAATGCCAAAGAGGTTGATCCACTCAAATTTTTCAAAAAAACATCATTGGGTTTTTGCTTGAAGATGAATTGTATGCATCCACTGTCATCTCCAAACACTTGGAAGAATTTTTGAAGAAATATTTAAATGGGTTGCAGTGCAAAAGTGCCTACTGGACCAGATTGGAAAAATTGGTGTAGAGCTCAAAATCTCCAATGGCCAGAAGGTATCTTTGCATAAAAGTGATGTGGAAACATCACATGACATCCCCAAATTTTGGTGGAATTTTTAGGAGCATTTGTCAAGTGGTTGTAGTGCAAATGGGCCCCAAATGCAAAAGGAATCATTTTAAAGAAAGAAAGCTTTTTGAATAAATAAATCTTGCAACATTTGAATCCACTGATAAATAAAGGTTTTATTATGGAGAGAAATCAAGTCCAACAATACCCTTGAAGGTTTCTCCCACTAGAGGCAAAAATCCAAAATCACAAAAGGTAAAACTTGACAAATTGGAAAAGTTTTATTTCCTGGCAATATTTTAATAAACAAAATAAGGCCAAAATTTTTGGGTGTCACAGTTACTATAGTTTATTTTATTTTATTTAATTAAGGTTTACGAGCTGTGGGAGGGACGAGGGGTGGCGACGTGCTGTGGGACACGATGCAGGGGCCGAGGAGGGAATTTAGGGTTAAGTTTTTATACGGGAACGGTTAGACGGGCTTTAGCGGGCTTTCACCGGGCTTGTGGGGTTTTACCAGGTCATCGATGAGAGTTTCCAAAAATGTCATTAGAAATCCGTCATGGATTAACAGGTTTCTTGTAGTGATATGTCGAGCACAATGAGTGGTGATCCTCCGGCCTCCCACTCGCACGCAGCCGCCGCCACCCTCCCGCTCGCTCGCCGCCGCCGTCGTCACCAGTCCCGGCCATGGCGCCGCCGCTGCCGTCGTGCCCCTGAAGACCTATTCATCTTGCCTGAAGGTGATCCTGTGTCAGATCCTCCACTTAACCCGCGTGGACCGGCTCGTGGGTCACTGACAGTGGGTCCCTTGGGCCCACTGGTCAGGTTTGACCAGTCGCCCCCGCCTCCTTCCTCCTCTGGCCGAACAGAGGCGGGGCTCCGGCGATCAACGCCGGCGAACGGCGGCTCCTCGCGGGGTCCTGAGGGCGGGGATGGATCCTGTCACGACCGGCTTTTCAATAAAGATATTTATTGAGAAACCGATCCCTTTTACGGACCAGTAGAGAAGAATTCCTCCTCACTGGTAGACAATGTCTTGATCACAGAAGAAAAAACAGGAGTACTAAATATAATACATGGTTGAGCAGAGACTGCTCAACAATTTATTACAAGCACGCCAATAATACATAAAGGCGGATAGAGTGGCATACTACTGACTCGCAAAGAAACAACGGTGGTGGATATGTCACAGTGAAGTGGGTGACATGACTCCTAAATCTAACAACTCTTCGAGCATCGGAGTGAGGCTCGAGGATTCTTATTGTGGGTGGCGGAAGCGTAGATAATACAAGTGACCAATATCCAGGATCGCACGGGACTGACTGGGATTCCTCTAGGCGTCGGACTCACTATCAAACTCTTCATCCATGAGATCGCCTTCGTCACCATCTGGCCAAATCAACAAGCCAGGTGAGTACTATGAAAGTACTCGCAAGACAGTTCGGACATAAGATATAATAAATGTAAACATGATGCATATGAACAGATTAGCAAAGCGCACTCAGATAATAAAATAGCAATGCATGGAAATATAAAAGGGAAATCGAGCGGTAGTCCTCCCGAAATCCCAAAGTAATACTGAAGGCCAATCGAGTGTCTGAAAGACTCCTCGGAAGGGTAAAAATGAAATAACAATGCCGCAGTCGGGCGTCAAGGCGACACCTCATAAAGGGCTTATAATAGAATATAAAAGACAGTACGTGCCACAGTCGGACGTCTGAGCGACATCACATAAAGGGCTTATATCAAAAGTAAATAACAAGAGTACCACAGTCGGACGTCTGAGCGACATCACATAAAGGGCTTATATCAAAAGTAAATAATGAGAGTGCCACAGTCGGACGTCTGAGCGACATCACATAAAGGGCTTATATCAAAAGTAAATAACAGGAGTGCCACAGTCGGACGTCTGAGCGACATCACATAAAGGGCTTATAACAAAAGTAAATGACAAGGGTGCCACAGTCGGACGTCTGAGCGACATCACATAAAGGGCTTATATTTCATAACTTAATATCTCAGTGGCTCATGAATTTAAATCATTCAAGGGAATATTCAGGTACGAGATAAATGAAAGATTAGTCCATCCACATGAATAATAATGCAACCGGGTTTACCACCCAAGCTTGTTCACCGGGGATTTACCACAAGGATTGACATAGATATGGATATACTGGCCATGGTCCTTGACCATGGACACGATGACTCGGAAGGATTTGACTCTGCAGAGTTTGTACTCTTAACCACAGCCAACGGATTTCAGTAGTCACAAGGGACTAGTTCCGTTTACGGTGTTTTAGGAGAAACACATCTAACCAGTACACACCCATTCAACATTCCGATGCCAGGAATCACCCTCGGCAACATTCAAGAAAAACTTTGAGACGGGGAGGCTACAACCTTGCGTAGCATGGGATCAAATTTATATACGCGCGCTCTAAGGGGTGCCCCCCTCTCGGTCCCAACCGGAAACACCCATGCCCCCTGACCGGATGACTGGCTTTAATCCAGGGCCATGGAACCCTCATCCCGGCCCCTCTATTTGGTGTGTACCAGGAAAGAGGTTAACAACTTACTAAACTGTATTCTTTGCAGAAAACATGTGGCAGCACGAAAAGGAAGGGACGGTAACGTGGCTCAGTCCACGTTAGCGTCGGAGTTTATCGGATGACGAAGACTGGCATGCTACAACAATACCATCTTACTACCTTTCATGTCACCACATGATCAGGTCATCTTTCACCAAAGATCACAGTAACTTCGAAACACACGGATAGTTGCCTTACATGCAACGAGATACTCACCGATGCTCATATGCCATGCACCACCATTCAAGCAAACATGCAAAACACCTATCATATCAAAGGTTCAAACATGCTTGCTTGGTTCGGAGAAGTCGGAGTCTAGCTCGGCAAAGTTCGCGGCTCCGTCACCTCCTCCGGAACCTACGGTATAGCGAAACTGTACACTAACGTGAAAATCATCACGTGCATAAAAATTGTTCCAAAAATATTCCAAATAAATACTATAAAAAACTAGACAAAATTATAAGACTGACAGAAAAAGAATCAATCAAAAATCATCTTTTATTAAAAAGATATAAGTGTTTTAGTCCAGGGACTAATCTGTGATGAAACAGAAAAGAACCAGGGACTTAACTGAGAAAACAGAAAACGATTCGGAAAGAAATGCGCCAGCCCAAAGAGAAGACGCATTTTGCCCGAAGGCGCCATCAGAAAATGGTTCAAGAGGGAAATAGAAGAGAGGCTGACGGGGGGTCCCACACGTCAGGTTTAAAACTTCGCCGGCGCCCGAAGGCTGCGGTGGTCGCCGGCGTTGAACCACGGCGAGGCAGGGAGATCGGAGGGTACCAAGATGTTCAGGGTGTTCTTCCGCGTCAGTGGGTGGTGGACTTGGCCGTCGGAGAGCACCACGTCGACGGCGACACTTTCTCCGGCGGACGGTGGTTCGGGCGATGGTGGAGAACTCCGGTGGGTGCTGCAAACTCCAGAAGCGCGGGTCAGGAGAGTGGATGTACTAGGAAGCTACTGGCAAGAGCTGAGGGGTAGAGGTGCACGCACGGGAGCGAATCGAGCTGGGTCCCGTGGCGGGTCGAGGCGGCCGGAGTTGGGGAAGAAGGCTCCCTCGTGGCTCTACCAGTGGCTTGGCGTGGTATTGGTGGTGCGAAGGGGTGGTGTGAGTTCGAGTTCGAGCTCGGGGCCTCTATTTATAGGCGATCCGAGGGGGTGGCCGTGAACGGGGTAGCTCCGGCGAGGCAGAGGTTGGGCAGGGGGTTTAGGCGGCTAGGCACCATCAGGGAGGATCACTGGTGCCGTTCCACCGCTAAACTTCGGTCGGGCTAGGCGTAATGCGCCAATCCTCGACGGGGCGGCCGTACGGGCACGGCGGCGGCAGAGAGCGCGCTCCGCGCCTAGCAGTTCACGACGAAGGACCGCGGCGTGCACGGGTGAGTGGAGGGCCACGCGGCGGCCTCCGGTGGCTTGGGCGGCGCTGGACGGCGCCGTCCACGCTGCGCCTCTCTCTGGCAGCCGCAAAGCCGCTGCTGCCGTCGCTCACGGGGTGGCGCACCTCCGCCTGCTCGTCGCCCACGCCCGCTAGCCTCCAGACGATCGTGTGGCGCAGGGATAAGAAGGAGAGAACAGGGAGCAAGGCGCCACCGCGGTACTGGCGAGATCGAGAAGGAGTTCTGAAGAAAACGACAGTGCTCACTGAAACTGTATCTCTGAATTTCTGAACAGTGACAGAAACAGTGCCCATCAGTTGTTCGACGAAATGATTTGGCATGAAGAAAAAAAATTCTAGAGCTGGGACTTGGTGAGGTGACCTCTCAATGCACCCAGAGGCTGCCTGAATTTTCTCAGATTTTTAGGAGGAGAATTCATATGAATTTCATCAAATTTGGCAAATATGGTCCAAACTTGCAGCAAGTACAATTTGAAATATTTGAACTGGAGACCAGTGGATCTTCATGGATCTTGGTTGAGGGCTCTAAGGACTAGCCAGGGAAAAAGGTTTGGAGGCAAAACTCAAAGTAGAAAAGGTAGCTCCTTTGTAAATCTTCAAGAGCCAAAGTAGAAGGCAGAAATTATTTTTGAGAAGAAATAAATGGAAGGAAGAACATGGGGAGGCTCAACTTGCTGGATTTGAAGTATACCTTGACACAAAGATGGGGAAAGGCTTATGGGAGGGGATTTCCACTCATGTCATGGCAAGAAGAGATTTTGAAAAGGGGGAAAAGATCACTCCAAATGCCATAGGGCTATTTTAAAAGATTTTCAAAAGAAATTTCCCAAATGAAAAACATTTGGGTTTGAGTCCACATAAGATGGAAAAACCTCCAAGACCAAAATCAAGTCTTGGGTGAATCCAAACAAAACATTTTTCATAAAAGAAAGTTTTTGAGAGGAAGAGTTCTTCAAAAAAATTTAAATAACATCCCTCAAATCAAATAAAAGTTTGAAAAAGCCAAATAAAATTTTGGGTGTCACAGATCCGCCAGGCCAGGGCGGTCCTCCCGGTGGTCGAGGAGGTGGCGGGGATGGAGGGAGTCGCCGGCGGCGAGCTCCGCGGCGGACGGCAGCTTCGGGAGGTTTGGGGCTTTGGCCTACGGTGGTTCCCCGATGCAGCTGAGGGTTTGGGCGGCTCCGCACAGTCGAGGGGAGGAGGATGGTGGTGCTATACGGACGGGGGAGGGGGGCTCTGGTTGCGACTGAATGGACCGGAGGGCGGCGGCGGCTGTACTGGCCGGAGATGGGGAAGAAGACACTCCCTGGTCGATTGCCTGCTATGGGGGTGCTAGGTGGGGTGGCTTGAGGTCGCCTGAGGGACTGGACGGAATCGGGGGCTCCTTATATAGGCGGCCGGAGTCGGTTCCAACGGCGGCCGTGGATAAGAACGGCGAACCACCGTTCTCTAGCCTGCAGGACGTCGTGGCGGCGACGGGCACTAGTGGACGAGCTCGCGGATAAGCTTGGACTGCTCCAGAGGCGAGCTGGCGAGCGGCTGTGGCTCGGGCGGCGCCGTCCATGGCAGGGGCCTGCTGTGGCCGGCCGTCGTGCCCCTGAAGACCTATTCATCTTGCCTGAAGGTGATCCTGTGTCAGATCCTGCACGATACCTCATCACTACAACACGTCGGCGGCGGTGTATGAGGCGTCCATGGCCCTGGTGGTGCCTTCAAGGGAGGACGCATGATCTTCAAGGGAGGACAGGCCATCAGATTCATCCACTTGGTAGCGTCTTTGTTCATCCAGGTTTGACGATTCATCCTTTCATTATCTAATCTCTCAGGGATGTCAAACGTACCCTCAACAACTAACGTCAGCATTTATTTTGTTCTGTAGTGAACCCCCTCGATGAATGCATGTCTGTTGCCGTGGCTAGAGAAAATTCTACATATCCACATCCTGATAACCAACAAGATAAGTAGCAGCTTTGATATGGAGGTATTTTCCTTCACTGCGTGCTTTTTCTTTGTGCCCTTTACTGTACTGTAGTAGCATTTGCTAAATTGCATTGAGAGAATAGGACGGCACAACAAGCTAGGGCTTCAAGAAAACCAACCAAATTCCTTTTTTTTTGGGATCAACCAACCAAATTGCTGTAATAGCATGATCCGCAAGACCTAGAAGGGATCTACACATGACATCGGTGGCTTCTCCTCCGCCTGCTATTTGCCGCTTTGACACTGTTGACAGATCCGAGTTCCACCTGCTAGGCTCGAATGGTAGATGTTACGGGCAACTGTATGTGAATCCCACTCCAAGGGATCGCCCTTCTCTATCCCAGATATGGCGGTTATGGAGTTGATGGCTCGTGTTTTTTTTTCTCTTTTGCTTTATTTGTTTTGCTTTGTTTCTACTTACAACAAAAAACTTATTTATTTTATTTCTAATTACTTATGTATTTTACTTTAATTATTTTATTTTTATTTATTTTACTGCTGCTATTTTTATTTATTTTAATGCTGCTATTTTTACTTAATTTATTATGGTTTATTTATTGTAGTTACTATAGTTTAGTTTATTTTATTTTATTAAGGTTTATTTAGTTTTATTTATTTTATTAAAGTTTATTTATTTTATAAATATAAAAAAAATGAACATAGATGCGCTTATAGAGAAAATTCAACCTAAATTCATAATAAATTTCTATGAAATTTACTATGAATTTAGGTCAAATTTCCTGTATAAGGGCATCTATTTTCACTTTAAGAGAAGCTCAACAAGGCAGATAGGGACGGCCTTATAAACTGATGTGAGCGCCCTTCGGTTGACGAGGTGGGACTAAACACTGGCCGCAACTAGGACCAGGCCTTTAGTCCCGGTTTGTGGTAGGAACCGGGACTAAAGGGTGGTGGGCCAGGAGCGTGGCCCATTGGTCCCGGTTTGTCCCACCAACCGGGACCAAAGGGTCCGGACGAACCGGGACCAATGCCCCCACAAGGCCCGGCAGGTCCCTGGCCGCACGAACCGGGACCAATGCTCACATTAGTCCCGGTTCGTGACTAAACCGGAGCTAATGTGAAAACTGTCCTGTGACCTAAGCCCCTTTTCCTACTAGTGTCATGCCTCTAACCATTCTTGATTATCCAAAACATGCAAAAGAAAGAAAAAAAAGGCTTACCATAGACACCTTTGCTTTTGAGAGGTGAATGACTATGTACAACCGCTAATTTCCCTTGTGTTTTTTTTCTTTTAAACTGCAAATTTATTTTGAAGGAATTTTAACTATAAACATTAAACATTATGCATTAGTTTTTCTCCTAAAGATATAATGGAGGATGGTCACATTTGGTAAAAGAGTAAATTCCACTTTTAAGCTCTAGTTATATGACAACTCACTGCAAGTCCTGCCACATTTACCTCTTAATTGTGACATTGTGACAATTTTTATCCTATTTTACTGTTTTCTAAAACTGAAAATCCGGATCCACATGCTAAGGGCAATATGGCAGCCGAGTAGGCTTATAACTCGAATGCACATTTGTTAAAGGCACAACGAATCATGTGAAATTTCAACAAATTCAATCAAAATGTATGAAATTGGGTATGACATATATGTGCGGCTAGTTGCACCACACTCCTCAATACATATGTGCTCTATCAAATATATCTATAACGCATTTTGTTGGCACCGAGCCCTAACTTGTTCTTTGCGCCGGTGCCAGCTCCTTCTCTCTCTCTCCCTCTCTCTCTCTCACACGAACGAACAAACGAAGATAGAAGAAGGAGAAGACACATGACACGGTGGTGTTTTTTCGACGCACATACGCCTGCCGCAACGACGGTCTTTTTCTCAAGCAACAAATCGAGTCACACTCACACACGAGCAGTACAACGGAGGGCCTTTTATACCCAGGTGCGCACAAACCATCCGGCGACCACACCGGCCATTAATAACTCCACGCACGCACACGCCGGCCACTAACCAGCTAACCAATGCACACGCATGCACTAACTAACCTTGACTCTACCTTATCTGGACTAACCAGATCACAACAGAACGAGCAAACCATGCACGCGAGTGACTCGGTCTCCAGCGAACGTGAGCCGCTGCTCACGCGAGACCTGGGACTCCACGCCTCGCTTTGCAGCGCACGTGCAATCCGCATGGTCGGCCGCGGCCACAATGCACCTGACGCTTACTCCTACGAGACACCGTAATACACACAACCCGGCTAACTGACCACGGCTATGGACGCGGCCACGCACCAGCGTCCGGACTCGACCTACACGCACACACATGTTGGTCACCACCGTGGTGTAGCTTATTCCTAACACATTTGATATTCGAATTGGTCAACTGGGACATCATTCGGATATGGGTCCATGCCAGTGTTTGAAAAAAATAAAACAGTGCAAATTAGCCACCACAAGGTTACAACTAAAGGTAAATGGGCCATTTTCTTTAGGAAAAAGTATGTTTTTCGTCCCTCTGCTTTATCGACAATCTAGAAATGGTCTCTCAACTCTAAAACCAGACAAACTTGGTCCCTTAATTGTTAAAACCGGATATTTTTCACCCCTCGGACCACTCGGGTGGTTTTGTGCTGACATAGACTCGGTATTGACTGCAAACCGGACTATGTTTGTAGAGGGACGAAAAGTATCGGGTGTATTTTTTTTTTAATGTAAGGCAAACGTGCCATAGGAAAAAGACTGTGAGTAAATGTAGAATTTGCTCTTGGCAAAAGTATTGGCGTACAAATGGCCAGGCCACAATATGAAAAGAATTATAAGATGCCATATGGGACCAGGCTCACGTGGACCGTTGTTCTTCTGCTACTTGTAACGGCATGTGTTGCACACGTCGAATATTACAAAGTGGAAATGCTCATCTGTTGGTGGTTGCCTTGGTGTCCACCTCTCGATCG
The DNA here is from genome assembly GCF_002575655.3 of Aegilops tauschii subsp. strangulata. Classification (NCBI taxonomy): domain Eukaryota; kingdom Viridiplantae; phylum Streptophyta; class Magnoliopsida; order Poales; family Poaceae; genus Aegilops; species Aegilops tauschii. The sequence goes on from NC_053036.3 coordinate 526,364,872, forward strand.
GGCGCTGGTCTGAACGAACGAGACGTAAGCGTAGATTGTTTAGCGCCTCATATGATTCCGATCAAGCCGCCTTGCAGCAGAACAAGTCCAGAGCGAAAGTAAAGCAGCCAAGTTGTACTCTGCAATCTAGGTACGATTAGTATGATCCGGCGGCTGCTCCTGCTGCTCTGCCAGCTCGCCCTCGCCGGCGCAGCGTCGGGTTCCAAGGTAGTGACCAGACTCCCCGGGTTCCATGGGCGTCTCCCCTTCCACCTCGAGACCGGGTACCCAATTCTCGCTTTCTTCTTCAGCTAAGTTTTCTACGCACCATGGCGGTGGGAGGTACGATCGCCTTGATCGACTCCAACGGGAAGGATATAACCTGCTGCTGCTTAATTACTAGGTACGTGGAGGTGGACGAGGACAGCGGCACCGAGCTGTTCTACTACTTTGTCGAGTCGGAGGCCGGCGGCGAGAATGTCCCTTTCCTCCTCTGGCTCACCGGCGGCGACCATTGCTCCGTACTCAGCGGCCTTGCGTTCGAGATCGGTAAATTTGTTTGCGTTCTCAAGCGATGATGAGATGACTCGCCGTTACTCTCTACTCCATCATATCATACATGAGATGCACACACATGTCAACCGCAACTGCAGGTCCATTCAAGTTCGTCGTAGAGCCTTACAATGGCACCATACCGAGCCTGGAAATCAATCCGAACTCATGGACCAAGGTCGGCCACGTTTACACCTTGCAGCTAGCCATACTCAGGTTCAATCCTGATTCCTGTCTTGACTTGACGGCGCCCATTTGCAGGTGGCACATATCCTCTTCGTTGATTCGCCGACCGGGGCAGGATTTTCCTTTTCCAAACAACCCAAAGGTTACCATGTTGGGGATTTATCTAGCTCACTGCAGCTCCATGAGTTCCTTATCAAGGTGGTACCTAACTGCATAGATTTGTTGGGATGCTTTGATTGGCTGCATCATCCTTACTGTCTGATCCACGTGACCTTGTCCAGTGGATTAGGGACCATCCCAAGTTTCTATCAAGTCCTCTCTACATTGGGGGAGACTCGTATGCTGGAAAAATTGTACCATTCATCGCACAGAAGATTTCCCAAGGTATGGGCACTTGCTAAATATTTCCACGTATCCAACATTGAGCATGCATTTATAGTCGACTAAATTGGCTGATTTCACCACAAGGTAAACGTGGCAAGCCATCTCAAAATGGAAAAAAATATTAGCTGAGTTCAACTCTATCTTCATGGTTTTTGTTTTACGGACGGCGTCATCTTTATGCTTTCATCCCTACAGGTAATGAAGTTGGAAGGAGACCCCTTCTTAATCTCAAGGTACCTACGGTAACCCTCACAATTATACACAAGAGACTATGGAATAATACATATGGCTAAAACCATGCATATTGTGAAACACACATCACAAATTTGGTTCTGCTATTCATCAATTATTATTGTGTTTCTATCCTGAGTTTAGGATGGCTCACCACTAAACACAAGATTTCATTCATTAGCTTATTGTATTTGTTTTATGGGGCGTCGTTATAGTATAGGCCAAACTGGATATTGCAACTTCCCGAGGCCCCATGTGTCAGGGTCATTAGCTTATATCATGGGTCCGGTCCAAGTCACCAATACATACACATCCAAAAAATCTATCCACCTATGTGTCCAACCCAAGCAGCTAACACATGTGCATCCACACAAATACGTCAACATAAGGAAACAAACAAGCGGATAGTATCCCCTCACGGCATGTGTCGCTATAACTGATAGGGATGTTGTTTCGCTTGTTTCCAAGAGTGTCTTTTATTGCCGAGTTGTGTCTCTTTTTTATCTCTCTCGTGCGCTTTGTGTGTGTCTTCTCTGAAACGAGTAAGCGAGAAACTTATACCACAACTATCATTTGAATATGCGCAGTGATGTGTAGTTTTAATTGTCTTGTTGCATAGAAGCGAAATCGTTCATAATTTGGATACTCGCTACGAAAGCTATTGTATTCCGAATTTTCACTCACAAGATACGCAAAAGAAAACACTTTGTGTCCCTTCCTATGCGGAAAAGAACACACGCATGCCCTTCTGTGGCCACAACCTACTGGTAAACCTCGAAGGGGAGGCACAAATTTGACCCGTTAAAATAAACAATGTTGAATTTTTTGTTTTTGTTATTCAAGCTTTGTTTAAATTTGGATTTTTAATTTTTGTGACATTGTATATACATATTATATTTGTGTCGTAGATTATCTTTAGATATTTTTAATTCGCCAGTGCACCGGATGCGTTATGCCTCATGTTTCCTGGATTGTGCTTTCTTCCCGAGATTCCACATTCTCCTGAATCATGAAAGGATCAAGGATGTCGATTAGGGTGGGGGTGTTTGACTAGGAGATTGCAAGTTTTTTATCATTATTTTTATTTTATGGAATTGTAGATATATAAAATAGGTAAGTGTAACTATGAGAGACAGCCTACATGACATGGCAACTAGCAAAAAAAAACAACAAGATAAAAAAATGGTCACCCCTAAGCAAGTAAAGGAGTAAGTCATAAAAATAACCAAAAGAGCTCAGAGCTGATGTTGATTAAAGCAGAAGTTAAAGTCCTTGGAGTACTCCTATCCGTGGGAGACGCTTGGCACAATGAGTCAAAAACGACTACAAAGGTCGAACCTTCTTCTGATTAAGCTTCGGCCACAATAATGTATGAGCTCAGCCGCCAAGGGTAGGTCTTGAGGTGATCTCCGATCTTTACATATTCTTGGGGCAAATCCAGATGTTTGATGCTCCCGGAGGACTCTAAACGCCTAGGAGTCCCAAAATTCCTAAGCGGTAGATATGAAAATTGAGCGGAAACAGATGAACAAGGTGTGGTTGCATTTGTTTCTTTATTTGTTAGCACAAGCAAAACACAAATAGAAATTTGTAAACAAATATGAAGCAACATTGCCCAAAACGAATACAAAGCGAACCTGCTGCCGACACCTATACAAAGGTGAAAGGTGACCCAAACTTAAAATCCCGACAACCATATTGCAAAATACACCCAAAATAACAAAATAAAATATCAAATGCGCACCAACGAGCAGACGAGGAGGTGTGGTGGCGGGCATGCCTACAAGATGTGAGTGGGAGGTGTAGTCGGGGGGACAAGGATCACCAGACTAGTGGGGTGGTGGATATTTTTTTGTGTGTGGATGGGAATCGGTTGTTCCCAAAGTGTACATGTGCTGGGATGAAATGGGCTATGGCGATAAGCGGAAATTTCTCCACATACGTTTACTTCCATTCTGCTTCTGTTATGCAAATTCCATTTTCGATTATGTATTCATGCTTTGTTTTTATTTTTCCCCTGCATGGACGAAAAGTTTCTGCCTAGTTTTCATCCCTAGAAAGAAGCATGTAAACCCACACAATAGGTCTGTACATGATGTTTTAACTGGTAAACGTAAAGTATGCTAGAAAACTCAACAAAAAGTATCGATCCTTTAATTTGGTATGCCATCTTTGAATTAATTAACGAAGCATAGACGATGGATCTTCATAAATGTGCGTATGCGGATCACGGTCAATGCTGTACCTATACCATTTTAACCGATATAGAACATTGACATTATGGCTAACCTAAACATATCTACTCCCTTCACCCCAAAATATAAGACTATTTTTTTACACTATTGGGACGGAGGGAGTATCTTTTTGCAGTTTAAATAAGCGCACCGTGCTGATCAGCTATAGTTAGTTCTGCAAAAAAAAAACTCTACTTAGCAACCCGTGCCTCCAATATTTTCTTAGCATGTGTAGAGAACACACATGGCTGTATTCGTCGTCCTAATGCAGTGGCCGGGGATAATCCTCCTTTTCAAAAAAAAAAGTGTAGAAGACACACATCTATATGCATGTCTTTTTCTTAGCAGTATATACACCTGTCTTTGGTAGTGTGAGTGCGGTGTTAATATATCTGATGCCATATTTATGTTCGTTTCGTCACCAACAGGGCTATCTAGTAGGTAACCCGAAAACGGGTGAAAGGATCGACGAAAGCTCCAAAGTGCCTTTCGCTCACGGATTTGGTATAATATCAGATCAATTATATGAGGTAATTAATCTCACCTGTATCCACTTCTCCCGTCAATCTGCTCATACAACAATATATGTCCAATATTGTTGTGGTAGAAATATTAACCATAGTATAAATTTCTTTCATATACAGACGATATTGGGGCATTGCCAAGGACAGGACTACAAGAATCCTACAAACGTGATGTGTGCCAAAGCTCTGGGTACTTTCCATAGTGTAAGAGCACGCCGGCCAGTATACTTTTATTTACTCTGTAAATATGAAAACAAAAGTACTCCTATATGAAACAGCACTGAAGGTTACGAACGGTTCCAAATAATCCAATTGCAGCTGCTCTCCGAAGTTATGTTGCCCCAGATTTTGTGGTACAAATGCGTTTATTCATCTGCGGGACCGAACCCGGAGACGGACGACTCGGCTGGTGCTGGCAGGAAGATCTTAAGCGAGGTAGCAGCTGAAATCAAAATGGGGAAACGGCTAAAACATCCGCCAGTTCGTCCTCCGCTTGACTGTATTGTAAGTCCGCATCATTAGTGTATGCCTCTAGCCTAGCCTGTATGTGTTCCCCTTCCCCGTTGATTGGACTGACCCGATCATGCATGCCTGATGGTCCGATGGATCAGGACTACGCCCACTACCTGTCGTATTTCTGGGCGAACGACGAGCGCACCCGGGACGCCCTCGGCGTCAAGAACGGCACCGTGGATGAGTGGGTGAGGTGCCAAGACGGCGGCGTCCCGTACACCAAGGACCTCGCGAGCAGCATCAAGTATCACCAGAACGTTACGGCCAACGGTTACCGCGCGCTTGTGTACAGGTCAGTGACCCTGAAATTTTGTCATGTGCTACCTCTAGGATCAGTAAGAGCAAGTACAACAGTGAGCTTATAACCCGCTTACATGACATTTTTGTCTATGTGAAGAAAAGAGATGTGAAAAAGTAAGAAGAGTGAGCTCTCATGCAAGAGCCTAACTACATGCGCATTACTAGGTAAATTCAAGTTCACGTGCTTTTTTCAAATCCGCTTACTTTTCTAAAGTTCATGTAATTTTTTAAAATTGACGTACTTTTTCATATTCACGTGCATTTTTTTGGAAAGAGTTCATGATTTTGAAAATTTTATGCGAACTTGAAAAAGTACGCGGATTTGGATTTCTTGTACGCAAATTAGCAAATATACGTGGATTTGAGAAAACTACGTCGATTTGATAAGAGTATGTGAATTTCGAAAAGTTCACGGAGATGAAACAATTATGTGAATTTGAGTTAGCACCGGTCAAAACCGAGGTTAGTCAGTTCCAAAACGGTCAAAACCGAGACCAGGGACGACCCTTGTCCGGTTTCGGTAGTTGAGGGATACAAGTTGTCCGGTTTCGGAGTTGAGGGACCAAAACTAGACTTCACGAAGAGTTGAGGAACGAATAATATATTTTTCTCTATTATTAACCATGATCTAAGGATTCAGCTATTCTGATGGGATTTTGTTTCGTATCAATGGTAGCGGCGACCACGATTCGGTGGTGCCGCACCTGGGGACGCAGGCGTGGGTGAGGTCGCTCGGCTTCCCCATCGTCGACGACTGGAGGGCCTGGCATCTCCATGGCCAGTCTGCCGGGTTCGTCGTCGTCTCCATCTCGTTGCATCACATGCTCTCTATTTATTTCACTTACTAACAATGATTCCTCTGCTTTCTCTTCCTTGGATTTGCAGGTTCACCATAACTTACACTAACAACATGACATTCGCAACCGTAAAGGCAAGCAGATAATTACTCCACCTTCTCTACGTGTGTTGGTGGGATGCACGGTTTAGTAGACCATCGGTTCTAAATTGCTGCTCTGGTTTTGGTTTTCAGGGTGGTGGTCACACGGCGCCTGAGTACGAGCCTGAGAGGTGCTTCGCCATGTTCAGCCGTTGGATACTGAATCAACCACTCTAGTCTATTGTATTCTTTCCATTGGGAAAAACTGCGCATGTAGGTTCTCATAAAATAAACCTGCACATGCAGGATGTGTTGATGCAAGATGTGAGTTTGTGACTTTGTGTTCGACTCATCTCCCCAATGCGCGGGTAGAATATCTGATTCTTTTTGTCGGAAGCTGGTTTCTGCAGGTTTTGGCAAGAGACATACGGTCCTAGATGTGTATGTTGCCCTACGTTCAGTCGTTTGATAAGGCATGTAGCTGCCATTTTGCAGTCTTCTACAAATCATTCTAATTTTTTAAGAGTATCTTCAGCAATAGCCTTGATACCTTTATTTTTTATTTTCATTATTGCCTTCCTTTGATTTTATACTTCTACTTTAGGCATCTCATTTTCTTGCAGAGCCTTGGTGTTTGAAAAAATGCCCCCATATCTTCTCACAAAATATTGAGAAAACATTCTCCCTCCAACAAAAATAGTATTCCTCATTTTATCGTCCACAAATAATTTAGACTTTTCATTTTTCTCACTTACAAAGCAACTACCCTTTCTTTTGCTCTAAAAATCCCCATAAAATCACATTAGCAAGTCCTTGCAATCTGGACTAGTATTCAAGAAAACAGAACTGGCCCGTGCAACTTTGCGGAAAAAGCTTAGGCGTAGTTTATGAAAAAAATCATAAATCATTTGGGAACCTATTTTCCTATGATCCAAATGGGCCCAAACTTATTTGTGGGCGTTCCCCTACACCTGTAATGCTCACATCACCCAAATCTCAGCCTCTAATTCTTCAGTCTTGAGTTATGGCATTTCCTCAAACAATTGGCAGGTAGAAGGAGATGTGACATGTCTCTGACCGCCACTAGCGAGGCCCCACGCTTCTCTCCTGCCCCTACTTCTAGAGCTCAGCATCGATGCCACGAACCAGCCACTCTAGTCTATTGTATGTAACACCATCTAGTAGGTCTAGGAGATGTTTGGTTCATGCGGGTGAACCCTATCAAATTTTCTTAACGATTGGCTAGAAATTCCTGGACACTTCATTGGCCAAACAATTGACAAGGTTTGTGAATGTGAAAAGCTGGCAAGATTTCATAGGTGACCAAAATTGATGTGAACTAGTATTCAAGAGATCTTACTTCTTCGCATGCCACGAATGATTTTATTTTACTAGCACATATGCCCATACGTTGCAACGGGAGAATAAATAGTATGCATTTAAAGTTAGTGAGGATTATATGTGCAAGCAAAACCCTGTGTGCACGTGGAAAAGGAACATTTAGCTTCCCGGTTTTGCCGGGTGTGAAGTAATCAATCCGCTATTTTTTTCATTCATTGATCGAGGGCATTTAAGAGTTTTGTTACATCATCGTACGCCAGAGAAGGCCCATGTCTACTTTTCCTTTCAATCGAGGAGATATTAAGGTATGAAGTTTCTAAATATTGTAGGACACATGAACATTATTTACATTTGTGAAAAGTTTTTTAGAACGGGAAATTGTGTTGAAAATTCAAAACATTTTTCAGAAATGTGCATCTTTTAACATTATTTTCAATTGTGAAAATTTCACTAAAACAAGAATATTTTTCGAATTTGGAGCATTTGTTAAAATGCCATTTTATTTCTAGAAATCTCGAACAAATTTAGAAACAATAAAAGTTTTTGAAAAAATGGAAAGCCCTTTTGAAGTTTTGAATATTTTTAAAAATAGGAAAAAAATTGGAATTCAGAACATTTTCTATAATTTTATTTTTTATTCTAAATGTTTTTTGAGAATTTTGAATTTAGGAAATAGATTCAATAATAAAAATAAACTTGGAAGGGAAAAAATGAGAGGGAAAGAAGAATAAAAATAGAAGTAAAACACAGAAACAAAGAAAAATGGGCCAGCTCATTATTTGTTGTCCTGTGCGAAGCTCCAACTATTTGTCGCCCTGTGCGAAAATAAAATTTTCCCAGCTGCATGGGCAGAAAAATTAGTCTGCTGGCTTCGCTGCGCCACAGCGTGCGGCCCACCATACGAAATTCTGGAAACAAGTTTTTTTTTTCTAGCAGATGAACGCATAAGAATTTAATACCACCTCGGATAGAAAAAAATATTTCCCGTGTGTTGCAATGGGAGATAAAATAATATGGATTTAAAGTCAGCGAAAATTATATGTGCAAGTAAAACCCTATGTGCACACGAAAAAGGAACATTTAGCTTCTCGGTTTTGCCACGTGTGACAGAATCAATCCGCTATTTTTACATTCATTGATCAAGGGCATTTAAGAGTTTTGTTATGTCATCATACGTCAGATAAGGCCCATGATTTTATTCAATCTACTATTCCTTCTGATGCTTTCAATCGAGAGGATTTTATGGTACGAAGTTTCTGAATATTCTAGGAAATATGAACACTTTTTTAAATCTTGAACAGTATTTTTCAAAATTATGTACAATTTCGAAAGAATGCGAACAAAATATGAAAGGGCAAATCTTTTAAAATTCACAAACATTTTTAGAATACACCAACTTTTTTTATAAAAACATGAACATTATTTGAATTTCTGAACATTTTTTAAAACAGAAACATTTATTAAAAATTCATAAGATTTGTAGAAAATGTCTATCTTTTATACATGAACATTACTTTTAATTTCGAAAATTTCACTAAAACCAGAATATTTTTTCGAATTTGGAGCATTTTTTGAAACAACATTTTTTTAGAAATCTCGAACAATTTTGGAAAATAATAGTTTCTTTGAAAAAATGAGAAACTTTTTGCAAGTTCTGAATAATTTTCAAAATAGCAAAAAAAATTGGGTTCTTAACATTTTCCAAATTTTGTTTTTTATTCTGGACTTGTTTGAGAATTTTTAATTTACGAAAAATAAAATTGGAAGGGAAAAAAGTGATAGGAAAAGGAGAAGAAAAATAGAAGAAAAACACAGAAAAAAGAAAAATGGGACAGTCCATTATTGGTTGTCCTGTGCGAAAGTCCGACAATTTGTCGCCCAGTGCGAAAAATAAAATTTTCCCAACTACGTGGGCAGAAAAATAAGTGGGCTGGTTCCGCTGGACCACAGAGCGCCGCCCACGCACGAAAATTCTTTTTCTAGCATACAAACACACAAGAATTTGGTACCACCTCAGATAGAAAAAAACATTCTTTTCGATGGCGAACGGATGAAAAAATTGGTGAAACACACTTACTTTATTAATAGGTATAGATTCACCACACTCTTTGTTGGGGAACGTAGTAATTTCAAAAAAATTCCTATGCACACGCAAGATCATGGGGATGCATAGCAACGAGAGGGGAGAGTGTTGTCTACGTACCCACGTAGACCGAAAGCGGAAGCGTTAACACAACGCGGTTGATGTAGTCGTACGTCTTCACGATCCGACCGATCAAGTACCGAACGCACGGCACCTCCGAGTTCAGCACACGTTCAGCTCGATGACGTCCCTCGAACTCCGATCCAGCCGAGTGTTGAGGGAGAGTTTCGTCAGCACGACGGCGTGGTGACGATGATGATGTTCTACCGACGCAGGCCTTCGCCTAAGCACCGCTACGATATTATATCGAGGTGTAATATGGTGGAGGGGGGCACCGCACACGGCTAAGAGATCAATAGATCAATTGTTGTGTCTATGGGGTGCCCCCTGCCCCAGTATATAAAGGAGCAAGGGGGAGGCGGCCGGCCTAGGAGGAGGGCGCGCCAAGGGGGGAGTCCTACTCCCACCGGGAGTAGGACTCCTCCTTTCCTTGTTGGAGTAGGAGAAGGGAAGGGAGAAGGAGAAGGAAGGAAGGGGGCGCCCTCCCTCCCTAGTCCAATTCGGACTAGTCCATGGGGAGGGGTGCGGCCACCCTTTGGGGCCTTTCTCTCCTTTCCCCGTATGGCCCATTAAGGCCCAATACGAATTCCCGTAACTCTCCGGTACTCCGAAAAATACCCGAATCACTCGGAACCTTTCCGATGTCCGAATATAGTCGTCCAATATATCGATCTTTACGTCTCGACCATTTCGAGACTCCTCGTCATGTCCCTGATCTCATCCGGGACTCCGAACTCCTTCGGTACATCAAAACTCATAAACTCATAATAAAACTGTCATCGTAACGTTAAGCGTGCGGACCCTACGGGTTCGAGAACCATGTAGACATGACCGAGACACGTCTCCGGTCAATAACCAATAGCGGGACCTGGATGCCCATATTGGCTCCCACATATTCTACGAAGATCTTTATCGGTCAAACCGCATAACAACATACGTTGTTCCCTTTGTCATCGGTATGTTACTTGCCCGAGATTCGATCGTCGGTATCTTAATACCTAGTTCAATCTCGTTACCGGCAAGTCTCTTTACTCGTCCGTAATACATCATCTCGCAACAAACTCATTAGTTGCAATGCTTGCAAGGCTAAAGTGATGTGCATTACCGAGAGGGCCCAGAGATACCTCTCCGACAATCGGAGTGACAAATCCTAATCTCGAAATACGCCAACCCAACAAGTACCTTCGGAGACACCTGTAGAGCACCTTTATAATCACCCAGTTACGTTGTGACGTTTGGTAGCACACAAAGTGTTCCTCCGGTATACGGGAGTTGCATAATCTCATAGTCATAGGAACATGTATAAGTCATGAAGAAAGCAATAGCAACATACTAAACGATCGAGTGCTAAGCTAACGGAATGGGTCAAGTCAATCACATCATTCTCCTAATGATGTGATCCCGTTAATCAAATGACAACTCATGTCTATGGCTAGGAAACATAACCATCTTTGATCAACGAGCTAGTCAAGTAGAGGCATACTAGTGACACTCTGTTTGTCTATGTATTCACACATGTATCAAGTTTCCGGTTAATACAATTCTAGCATGAATAATAAACATTTATCATGATATAAGGAAATAAATAATAACTTTATTATTGCCTCTAGGGCATATTTCCTTCAGTCTCCCACTTGCACTAGAGTCAATAATCTAGTTCACATCGCCATGTGATTTAACATCAATAGTTCACATCACCATGTGATTAACACCCATAGTTCACATCGTCATGTGACCAACACCCAAAGGGTTTACTAGAGTCAGTAATCTAGTTCACATCGCTATGTGATTAACACCCAAAGAGTACTAAGGTGTGATCATGTTTTGCTTGTGAGATAATTTTAGTCAACGGGTCTGTCACATTCAGATCCGTAAGTATTTTGCAAATTTCTATGTCTACAATGCTCTGCACGGAGCTACTCTAGCTAATTGCTCCCACTTTCAATATGTATCTAGACCGAGACTTAGAGTCATCTAGATTAGTGTCAAAACTTGCATCGACGTATCCCTTTACGACGAACCTTTTGTCACTTCAATAATCGAGAAACATATCCTTATTCCACTAAGGATAATTTTGACCGCTGTCCAGTGATCTACTCCTAGATCACTATTGTACTCCTTGCCAAAATCAGTGTAGGGTATACAATAGATCTGGTACACAGCATGGCATGCTTTACAGAACCTATGGCCGAGGCATAGGGAATGACTTTCATTCTTTTTCTATCTTCTGCCATGGTCGGGCTTTGAGTCTTACTCAATTTCACACCTTGTAACACAGGCAAGAAACTCTTTCTTTGACTGTTCCATTTTGAACCACTTCAAAATCTTGTTAAGGTATGTACTCATTGAAAAAACTTATCAAGCGTCTTGATCTATCTCTATAGATCTTGATGCTCAATATGTAAGCAGCTTCACTGAGGTCTTTCTTTGAAAAACTACTTTCAAACACTCCTTTATGCTTTGCAGAATAATTCTACATTATTTCCGATCAACAATATGTCATTCACATATACTTATCAGAAATGCTGTAGTGCTCCCACTCACTTTCTTGTAAATACAGGCTTCACCGCAAGTCTGTATAAAACTATATCCTTTGATCAACTTATCAAAGCATATATTCCAACTCCGAGATGCTTGCACTAGTCCATAGATGGATCGCTGGAGCTTGCATATTTTGTTAGCACCTTTAGGATTGACAAAACCTTCTGGTTGCATCATATACAACTCTTCTTTAATAAATCCATTAAGGAATACAGTTTTGTTTATCCATTTGCCAGATTTCATAAAATGCGGCAATTGCTAACATGATTCGGACAGACTTAAGCATAGATACGAGTGAGAAACTCTCATCGTAGTCAACACCTTAAACTTGTCGAAAACCTTTTGCAACAATTCTAGCTTTGTAGATAGTAACACTACTATTAGCGTCCGTCTTCCTCTTGAAGATCCATTTATTTTCTATGACTTGCCGATCATCGGGCAAGTCAACCAAAGTCCATACTTTGTTCTCATACATGGATCTCATCTCAGATTTCATGGCCTCAAGCCATTTTGCGGAATCTGGGCTCACCATCGCTTCTTCATAGTTCGTAGGTTCGTCATGGTCTAGTAACATAACCTCCAGAACAGGATTACCGTACCACTCTGGTGCGGATCTTACTCTAGTTGACCTACGAGGTTCAGTAATAACTTGATCTGAAGTTCCATGATCATCATCATTAACTTCCTCACTGATTGGTATAGGCGTCACAGAAACTGGTTTCTGCGATGAACTACTTTCCAATAAGGGAGCAGGTACAATTACCTCATCAAGTTCTATTTTCCTCCCACTCACTTCTTTCGAGAGAAACTCCTTCTCTAGAAAGGATCCATACTTAGCAACGAATGTCTTGCCTTCGGATCTGTGATAGAAGGTGTACCCAACAGTCTCCTTTGGGTATCCTATGAAGACACATTTCTCCGATTTGGGTTTGAGCTTATCAGGATGAAACTTTTTCACATAAGCATCGCAACCCCAAACTTTAAGAAACGACAACTTTGGTTTCTTGCCAAACCACAGTTCATAAGATGTCGTCTCAACGGATTTAGATGGTAGCCTATTTAACGTGAATGCAGCTGTCTCTAATGCATAACCCCAAAACGATAGTGGTAGATCGGTAAGAGACATCATATATCGCACCATATCTAATAAAGTACGGTTATGACGTCCGGACACACCATTATGCTGTGGTGTTCCAGGTGGCGTGAGTTGCGAAACTATTCCGCATTGTTTCAAATGAAGACCAAACTCGTAACTCAAATATTCTCCTCCACGATCAGATCGTAGAAACTTTATTTTCTTGTTACGATGATTTTCTACTTCACTCTGAAATTATATGAACTTTTCAAATGTTTCAGACTTTATGTTTCATCAAGTAGATATACCCATATCTGCTCAAATCATCTGTGAAGGTCAGAAAATAATGATACCTGCTACGAGCCTCAATATTCATCGGACCACATACATCTGTATGTATGATTTCCAACAAATCTGTTGCTCTCTCCATAGTTCCGGAGAACGGCGTTTTAGTCATCTTTCCCATGAGGCACGGTTCGCAAGCATCAAGTGATTCATAATCAATTGATTCCAAAATCCCATCAGTATGGAGTTTCTTCATGCGCTTTACACCAATATGACCTAAATAGCAGTGCCACAAATAAGTTGCACTATCATTATTAACTTTGCATCTTTTGGCTTCAATAATATGAATATGTGTATCACTACGATCGAGATCCAACAAACCATTTTCGTTGGTGTGTATGACCATAGAAGGTTTTTATTCATGTAAACAGAACAACAATTGTTCTCTAACTTAAATGAATAACCGTATTGCAATAAACATGATCAAATCATATTCATGCTCAATGCAAACACCAAATAACACTTATTTAGTTTCAACACTAATCCCGAAAGTATAGGGAGTGTGCGATGATGATCATATCAATCTTGGAACTACTTCCAACACACATCGTCACCTCGCCTTTTACTAGTCTCTGTTTATTCTGCAACTCCCGTTTCGAGTTACTACTCTTAGCAACTGAACCAGTATCAAATACCGAGGGGTTGCTACGAACACTAGTATAATACACATCAATAATTTGTATATCAAATATACCTTTGTTCACTTTGCCATCCTTTCTTATCCACCAAATAGTTGGGGTAGTTCCGCTTCCAGTGACCAGTCCCTTTGCAGTAGAAGCACTTAGTCTCAGGCTTAGGACCAGACTTAGGCTTCTTCACTTGAGCAGCAACTTGCTTGTCGTTCTTCTTGAAGTTCCCCTTCTTCCCTTTGCCCTTTTCTTGAAACTAGTGGTCTCGTCAACCATCAACACTTGATGTTTTTCTTGATTTCTACCTTCGTCGATTTCAGCATCACGAAGAGCTCGGGAATTACTTTCGTCATCCCTTGCATACTATAGATCATCACGAAGTTCTACTAACTTGGTGATGGTGACTAGAGAATTCTGTCAATCACTATTTTATCTGGAAGATTAACTCCCACTTAATTCAAGCGATTGTAGTACCCAGACAATCTGAGCACATGCTCACTGCTTGAGCTATTTTCCTCCATCTTTTAGCTATAGAACTTGTTGGAGACTTCATATCTCTCAACTCGGGTATTTGCTTGAAATATTAACTTCAACTCCTGGAACATCTCATATGGTCCATGACGTTCAAAACGTCTTTGAAGTCCCGATTCTAAGCCGTGAAGCATGGTGCACTAAACTATCAAGTAGTCATCATATTGAGCTAGCCAAACGTTCATAACGTCTGTATCTGCTCCTGCAATAGGTCTGTCACCTAGCGGTGCATCAAGGACATAATTTTTGTGTGCAGCAATGAGGATAATCCTCAGATCACGGATCCAATCCGCATCTTTGCTACTAACATTTTTCAACATAATATTTCTCTAGGAACATATCAAAAATAAAACAGGGAAGCAACAACGCGAGCTATTGATCTACAACATAATTTGCAAAATACTATCAGGACTAAGTTCATGATAAATTTAAGTTTAATTAATCATATTACTTAAGAACTCCCACTTAGATAGACATCCCTCTAATCCTCTAAGTGATCACGTGATCCATATCAACTAAACCATGTCCGATCATCACGTGAGATGGAGTAGTTTCAATGGTGAACATCACTATGTTGATCATATCTACTATATGATTCACGCTCGACCTTTCGGTCTCCGTGTTCCGAGGCCATATCTGTTATATGCTAGGCTCGTCAAGTTTAACCTGAGTATTCCGCGTGTGCAACTGTTTTGCACCCGTTGTATTTGAACGTAGAGTCTATCACACCCGATCATCACGTGGTGTCTCAGCACGAAGAACTTTCGCAACGGTGCATACTCAGGGAGAACACTTATACTTTGATAATTTAGTGAAGGATCATCTTATAATGCTACCGTCAAACAAAGCAAGATAAGATGCATAAAGGATTAACATCACATGCAATCAATATAAGTGATATGATATGTCCATCATCATCTTGTGCTTGTGATCTCCATCTCCGAAGCACCGTGTTCACTTCCCGGACTCCGCCGAGAAGAGACCATCACGGTTACACACACACTTGGTGTATTTTAATTGGGTCAAGTGACAAGTTATCTACAACCGGACATTAACAAATTCCCATCTGCCTCATAACCGCGGGCACGGCTTTCGAAAGATAATACCCTACAGGGGTGTCCCAACTTAGCCCATCATAAGCTCTCACGGTCAACGAAGGATAAACCTTCTCCCGGAAAGACCCGATCAGTCTCGGAATCCCGGTTTACAAGACATCTCGACAATGGTAAAACAAGACCAGCAAAGCCGCCCGAATGTGCCGACAAATCCCGATAGGAGCTGCACATATCTCGTTCTCAGGGCACACCGGATAAGCGAAGCGTACAGGTACCAACATAACCCAAGTTGCCAAGGGACGGTCCCGCACGGTGCTCTAGTTTGGACCAGCACTCAGAGGAACACTGGCCCGGGGGTTAAAATAAGATGACCCTCGGGCTCGCGAAAACCCGGGGGAAAAGGCTTAGGCGGCAAATGGTAAAACCAAAGTTGGGCCTTGCTGGAGGAGTTTTATTCAAGGCGAACTGTCAAGGGGGTCCCATAAATCACCCGACCGCGTAAGGAACGCAAACTCAAGGAACATAATCCCGGTATAACAGTAACTAGGGCGGCAAGAGTGGAACAAAACACCAGGCATAAGGCCGAGCCTTCCACCCTTTACCAAAATATATAGATGCATTAATTAAATAAGAGATATTGTGATATCCCAACATATCCATGTTCCGACATGGAACAAACTTCAACTTCACCTGCAACTTGCAACGCTATAAGAAGGGCTGAGCAAAAGCGGTAACTTAGTCAAACAACGGTTTGCTAGGAAAGGATGGTTAGGGCTGACATGGCTAAAATGGGAGACATGATATAGCAAGTGATAGGTAGCGGAGCATGGCAATAGAGCGAACAACTAGCATAGCAAAAATAGAAGTGATTTCGAGGGGTGGTCATCTTGCCTGCAAGATTCTCAGAGTTGTCGAAAGCTTGATCCTCGTAAGCGTACTCGACAGCTTCCTCGTTCACGAACTCGTCTCCCGGCTCTACCCAAGACAAGAACACAAACAAACGGAACCACAATCAACAACGAGGAATGCGCAAGCAACATGATGCAAAACAAGTATGATATGCAAGATATGATATGCGATGCATATGCGTGCTCCGGAAGGAAAATGATGAACATGGCAGTAACTTGGCAAACCAAGCATGCCACTGGAAAGATGAGATGATTTCGGTCGAAATCGATATAAAGATCACCGGAATCGGATGCACGATTTGCAAATGGCAAGCAAAACAAAAATGACACGAATCTGCGATAAACAGCAAGATAGCACTTAAAATACAACAAATAACAATGCTACAGCACCCCAACATAGCAACAAAGCACATGGAAGTAAACTACAGGAGATTCTTGACAAAATATGAACACTAAGCTACGGCTAGTTCACAACATATCAAGATCAAACAAGCATGGCAGAAGTGCAAAAGATTACAGGTTCACAGACTTGGAGAAAAACTGGACATGGCAGAAAACAGCATCAGGTAGCAATGTTCAGAGCATGAAATCAACATGCTACAGGAACTTAACATAGCAAAACAAGGCATGGTAGTGTTCTTCTAAATGCACATGACAGAAGTCCCTTACTGAGTATAAGCCAAAAAGGACAAGAAGATAAGATCGCAAACATGTAAACATAGCAATTTCGTTATCAGGTTTCAGACTTGGCAGAAAACAGAGCATGGCAGAAATAATAATATGAAGGCCTCTTTGTGAGCTTGATGCACTCACTAAAGAGAAATGCATGATAAACCAAGCATATCTACAGCAAGATGGCATGTTTATGAAGCTAACCATGGCAAGAACAATTGCATAGCATGTATGGATCAACTACAATAAGCTTGGCAAAAATGAATATCATGTTAAGAATCTGCCAAAAATATTTTATAGCAAAAGTAGAGCAAGATTGAGTCATGCTATGGCACTCCATAATTGCAAAAAATTGCAGGAATGGATCAATTACAACTATAGATACAAAACATCCTTACTGAACATCTCTAAAATATGCATGGATCTCTCTGTAGCATCAAGTTTACATGGCAACAAAATTACAGCAGACAAGGAATTAAATCAGTCCCTGAAATCAGAAATATTACGGGGCCTACTTTGCATGTTTGTGCTAGTCACCACAGAGATCACAAAAATACATGGACTATACCATTGGAAAGATGGCATGGCATACTTCAAAACACATGTAGAGCTCATGCTCAAAAGATGCACAGATTAAATGATACAAAAATAACAAATCTCCAAGTTCTGCTAAGAACCAGAGATTAACAGCAACTAGCCCTCTTCCAACGAAGATTTGGGCATCAAGATGACCTCTAATAAACATGGTGCAATTGAACAAAATGAAGAGCATCACGAGACGAACAATATGACATATTACACGCGTGAATCGGAGCTACACGCACAAAGTTACGGCATCGGGAACAGAGGCACATGCTGAAATAAAACCAACACTTAGAGAAAAAATAGGGGGCTACGGGAAGAAGTCAACGGGAGCATCCCGATCGGGCCGGCTCCTCGAGCTCGGGCTCGCTCGCCGGTCGGGAGGGAAGAGGAGGCGGGCGCCGGCGGAGGAGAGGGTCGCCGGAGGTGGGGGTCGCCGGCGGTGGCGGCGGTGAGGGAGGCCGGAGGCGGCGGGCCTCGGGCGGCGGGGCACGGCGCCGGCGGCGGAGATGGCGGGGCCGGCCGGCGGCGATGGCGGCGGCGGCGGGGCCGGCGCAAGGCGGCGACGCGGCGGCGGCGGCGGTGCGCGGCGGCGGCGCGGGCACAGGAGGAGGCGGCGGCGGGCTCGGGCGGGCCCGCTGCGGGCTTCGCGGGCCGGCGGCGGGGCGGCTGGACGTGTCCGGCTCCGGCCGGACGTGTCCGGCGGCGGAGTGGGACGAGGGCTAGGGTTAGACTGCGGTTGTATTTCGGGATGCCCACATATTTATAGGTAGAGGGAGCTAGGAGGCTCCAAATGAGGTGCGGTTTTCGTCCACACGATCGTGATCGAACGACCTAGAGCATGGAAGAGAGTTTGGTGGGTTTTGGGCTGGTTTTGGAGGGGGTTTTTGCTGGATACTCAATTGGACTTTGCGGATGCCCGGTTAACCGTTGGAGTACCAAACGACCTCTGAATGGAACGAAACTTGACCGGTAGTCTCCGGGTGGTATATTAAGACCACTTGACAAGCCTCGGTCCATTCCGAGGAAGTTTGACACACGCACACGAAAGAAAACAAGAGGGGTGCACCGGAGGAGATAGGAGCGTCGGATTGCAAAACGGACAACGGGGGAAATGCTCGGATGCATGAGACGAACACGTATGCGAATGCAATGCACATGATGACATGATATGAAAATGCATGACATAAAAAAATACAAAACAAAAGACAAAACCCGACAATGGAGGGAAAAACATATCACATAGCCGGAAATGGCAAGAGTCGGAGTTACAAATATGGCAAGTTACATGCGGGGTGTTACAACACTCCACCACTACGAGAGGATCTCGTCCCGAGATCTAGGACTGAAAGAACTCCGGATATTCGGAACGGAGATGGTCCTCGCGTTCCCAGGTGGCTTCCCGGTCGGAATGGTGCGACCACTTCACTTTCAGGAATTTGATAGACTTGTTGCGAGTCTTGCGCTCAGTTTCTTAAAGAATAGCAACTGGGTGCTCATGATAAAACAAATCTTCTTGAAGGTCAATCTCTTCGAAGTTGATAGTGCGCTCAGGCGTCTTGAAGCACTTGCGGAGCTGTGACACGTGGAACACATCGTGCACGTTCGCGAAGTTGGAAGGAAGCTCAAGTTGATAGGCGAGGTCGCCTCTTTTGCCAATGATCTTGAAAGGACCCACGTATCTAGGGGCAAGCTTCCCTTTGATACCGAAGCGACGAGTGCCTTTCATTGGAGAGACGCGGAGGTAGACATGGTCTCCGATCTCGAAAGCCAAATCACGATGCTTACTATCATAGTAACTCTTCTGGCGCGATTGCGCGGCTTTGAGGTTATCACGGATGACTTTACACATATCTTCAGCTTCAGTGATTAAGTCATTGCCAAGAAGTTGGCGTTCACCAGTCTCTGACCAATTGAGAGGAGTACGACACTTTCTGCCATAGAGAATCTCGAATGGGGCCTTGCCCGAACTCGCTTGGAAGCTGTTGTTGTAGGAGAATTCAGCATAAGGAAGACAATCTTCCCATTTCATGCCAAAGGAAATGACACAAGCCCTGAGCATATCTTCAAGAATTTGATTGACTCGCTCGACTTGGCCACTAGTTTGAGGGTGAAAAGCTGTGCTGAAGCGAATATTTGTGCCCATGGCCTTCTGGAAGGAGTCCCAGAACTTAGAGGTGAAGATGCTTCCACGATCTGAAGAAATCAATTGTGGAATGCCGTGCAAAGATACAATTCTGGAGGTGTAGAGCTCTGTCAGCTGAGCTGCTGTGATGGATTCTTTGATAGGAAGGAAATGAGCCACTTTAGAGAGCTTGTCGATGACAACGAAGATAGCATCATTTCCGCGCTTGGACTTGGGAAATCCAGTCACGAAGTCCATCTCGATATGATCAAACTTCCACTCTGGGATAGCAAGAGGTTGGAGGAGACCAGCTGGTCGTTGGTGTTCTGCTTTCACTCTTCGGCAGACATCACATTCATTCACGAATTGAGCAATCTCTCACTTCATTCTAGTCCACCAATACGACTGCTTGAGGTCATGATACATCTTCGTACTTCCAGGATGAATGGAAAGGAGAGAATTGTGCGCCTCGTTCATTATGACTTTCCTTAGATCACCTTTCGGAACCACAATCCGGTCCTCGAAGAACAAAGTGTCTCTGCCATCAATGCGATAGCACTTGTATTTGGAAAGACCCTTGTCGATACCACGTTTCACCTTCTTCACCATGGCATCAAGGAGTTGTGCCTCACGAATTTGATCTTCCAAAGTAGGAGATACTATGAGGTTGGCAAGAACGCCTTGAGGAACAACTTGAAGATTCAGCTTGCGGAAAGCTTCACAAAGATCCGGTTGGAAAGGCTTGAGGATTAAGCTGTTGCAATAAGCTTTCCTGCTTAAAGCATCTGCAATGACATTTGCTTTGCCTGGAGTATATTCGATACTCGGATTGTACTCTTGAATCATTTCGACCCATCGAGTCTGCCTGAGGTTGAGGTTGGGCTGAGTGAAGATATACTTGAGGCTCTTGTGATCAGTGAAAATGTCCACTTGTCTTCCCAATAAGAGATGTCTCCACGTAATCAACGCATGGACAACTGCCGCCAACTCAAGATTGTGAGTGGGGTAGTTCTTCTCGTTGGGCTTCAACTGCCGAGAGGTATAGGCCACAACTTTCTTCTCTTGCATTAACACAGCACCGAGACCTTGGAGAGAAGCATCACAGAAAACTTCATACGGCTTGGATTCATCAGGAGGAGTCAAGACAGGAGCTGTGACTAGTTTATCTTTGAGAGTGTTGAAAGCAACGTCACACTCAGGAGACCAGACATACTTCACATGCTTCTGTAGGAGGTTGGAAAGAGGCTTTGCAGTCTTGGAGAAATTCTCAACGAATCTTCGGCAATAGCTTGCAAGACCCAGAAAACTGCGGAGCTGCTTGACATTTTGAGGAGGTTCCCAATCCAGAACTGCGGACACCTTCTCGGGGTTAACAGCGATGCCTTTGGCAGAGATGATGTGACCAAGGAAAAGAACTTCATCGAGCCAAAGCTCACATTTAGAGAACTTCGCATAGAATTGATACTCTCTGAGCTTGTCGAGCACCAATCGCAAATGTTTGGCATGGTCCTGCTTATTCTTGGAGAAGACCAAGATACCATCGAGATACACCAGAACGAATTCATTGGTATAGGGGTTGAAGATGAAATTCATCATCTGAGAGAACACCGGAGGAGCATTGACAAGGCCGAAAGACACGACAGTATATTCATAAGAACCAAAGCTTGTTCTGAATGCTGTCTTGGGAATATCTTCTTCACGAATGTGAATCTGATGATAACCCATACGAAGGTCACGCTTCGAGAATACTTTAGCACCTTTGAGTTGCTCAAATAGCTCATTGATGTTGGGGAGTGGATACTTGTTCTTGATTGTCTTCTTGTTCAATGGACGGTAGTCGACACAAAGTCGGTCCGTGCCATCCTTCTTCTTGACAAAAAGAACACCACAACCCCATGGAGAAGAACTCGGTCTGATCAAACCCAGACGCTCTTGTTCATCGAGCTGCTTCTTCAATTCCTTCAGCTCGTTAGGTCCAAGCTTGTATGGACGCTTGCAAACGGGTTCAGTGCCAGGCTCTAGTTCGATAACGAACTCAACTGGCCGATGAGGAGGCATACCCAGAAGCTCTTCTGGAAAGACATCTTGATACTCGCAAACGACTGGAATTTGAGAGATGGCATTTAATTCGCCCTTCTCATTGAGAGAGAAAAACCGAATGGTTTCATCACGAGCGGCATAGATAATCACATCCTCAGACGAGTGTGTCAATTGAATTTCCCTGGCAGCACAATCAAGTTGAGCCTTGTGCTTAGAAAGCCAGTCCATCCCGAGAATAAGATCAATATCCGAGTCACCAAGGACCATTGGAGAAGACTGAAATTTATAGTCACCTATCTTGATGGAAACATTCGGAACCATCGAGTTGGCTCTCATTGCCTTCCACGGAGAAATAACACCCAAAGGTTTATCCAGATAAGACCAGGAAAACTCATGCTTGGCAAAAAACGGTCTTGACATGAAACAAAGCGATGCACCAGTATCAAAAAGAACTTTTGCAGGAATATCGTTAATAGGAAGATTACCCATTATCACATCAGTAGATTCCTCCGCTTGAGCTGCATTCAACATGTTCACCTTTGCAGACTTTGGATTATGCTTGACCACTGCATTGCTGGAAGATCTGACAGGAGGAGGAGGAGGAAGACGCCTCTGGTTGAAGCACTTGTTAGCATAGTGACCTTTCTGCTGACATTTGTTGCAAGTCACCTCTGAGAGTGGACGGTGATAAGGAGCATTGGACTTTGGAGCTTGATTCTGAGACTTGTTCTGATAGCCAGAGTTGGAAGAACCATGGCCACCTTTGTTCTTCTGCTGGTAAGGCTGACGAAACGGAGGAGGAGGAGGCAACCAGAACTTCTGTTGCTTAGCTGTCACAAGTGAGGAAGAAGAAGACTGAACTGCGTCTCTGACTCTCTTCTTAGAAGCCTCACACTTGAGCTGAGCAGCCTCTTGCTTCAGTGCCATATTGTAGAATTGATCAAAGTGAGTAGGCTCAACAAGAACAAGAGCTAACTGCAGATCCTCTTTAATGCCACCTCTGAAGTGATAGATCATGCTCTTCTCATCAGGAACGTCTTGTTTAGCGAAGCGAGCAAGTTTCTGAAACTGAATGTTGTATTGATACACAGACATGTTTCCTTGCTTGAGATTGCGGAACTCCTCACGCTTGCTCTCAACAACACTTTGTGGAATGTGGTGCGCTTTGAAGTCCCGACAGAAGTCAGTCCAAGTGATCACACGACCTCCTCTGGAATCTTTGTATTGTTGATACCAATCAGCAGCTTGGTCCTTGAGCTGGAAAGAAGCGAACTTGACATAGTCCTCAGGCCTGACATTGCTACATTCAAAATGCTTGTTGATGTCCACGAGCCAATCATCGGCATCCGTAGCCTCGGCACAGTAGCTGAAAGACTTGGGCTGATTTGCGAGAAACTGGTTGAGAGTGGCAAAGTGAAACTGATTGTTGCCTTGACCTTGATTGCCTTGATTGCCTTGCCCTTGAGTACGTTCTTGCAAGAGTTGTAGAATCATCTGAGCATTGGCGTTGGTGGCTGCCATGATAGCCTGCCATGCCTCCGGAGGTGGAGGTGGTGGCGGAGGGTTCGCTTGACTCCCTTTAGCGCGATCCGGATTCTGACGCGTTGGCGGAGCCATCCTGAAGAGGGTGACATCCGTTAGCATCTTGATAGACAAATAGATAAGTAGAATCAACGGACAGAAATTGCAACATATAGTCTTCACAATAAACATTCGAACGAAGATGAACGAATGAATTCCGTAGTAAATCATCACACTTCCATAAGTTGAGAAGCCACTTGAAAAAGATATGGAATGAACATATGAATTCGAAGTAACTCGAATACCACAATACAAAATAAAACAAGTATTGGCTTGCAGAATAAGCCGGAACAAACATATGATAGATATTTCGTCCGAAGTTTTCGTGGTGGGGCCCACACGGGCTCAATCGTACAGCACCATCATGTACAAGGCTGTGCACATGACATACGAAGCATCCCTGAGTCGGCAAAGCCATGGACTCTTTAAGACACAACGAGACCATTGTAAAATCAACAGTGGAAAGGCAGACCACTAGACGTCGAACCCCAATCTCATATCATGCGTCTGTCGGAAAGATATCCTAAGGCTACTTGAATTCCCACTTATAAACTCCCAAAACTTTCTGGTTATGCAATCTGGTGTAGGAGATACAGGGGAGACAAAATATATCACCCAAACTAGCAATCCCTAGATCCAGCTGTATCCATCCGTCAACACATAACCAAGAAACCTTCGGAAATCGTTTACCTCAACCTTCGAAAAACATCCGTTATACAAGTTATGGCAATACTCCCGAACTCCCGCCCCAGTACTGGGTGGCGTCGAGGTGATCTCACCAACAACTGCATAAAAGAGATTTCGATGTCGGCGAAACTCAGGTATTCCAGAACTGCAACGATAAAATTGTGACGACAACACCTCGGAGCTCAACTCCCCGGGACACTGCCACAACCCCTAAATGTCAGGAGGCACCAAGAACAATGTTCTCATCACAAATCCATCGGAACGATTCCAAGATACCCGCGTGATCCTAAAATTTTTTTTAGTGAAATTTGAGGACAGAGTAGTCAAAACTTCTACGTCAGGAGACCTCACCAGAGCGACGAAGGGACTGAGGAGTAAAAAGAATCCTACTCTCCGATATATATAATCCTAAGACTCAAAACATTTTTTTTCTAGACTCAACAACGCCAGCGATTCGATCAAGAAGGGGGCTCCTAAGTCGGGGATGGCTCTGATTACCAACTTGTAACGCCCACGATGCGGCTATATCTCCCACGTGTCGAGGCACGACTTAGAGGCATAACCGCATAGTGGTTTTGTCGCAAGAAGGGTCATCTTCACACAATCCCATGTAATGAACAAGAATGGGATAAAGAGTTGGCTTACAATCGCCACTTCACACAATACATAAATAAATATCATCATACATCATCCAAAATACAATCATAAAGACCGACTACGGTCGAAATCCAGATGAAAATAAGATAACCCCAAATGCTAGATCCCCGATCGTCCCAACTGGGCTCCACTACTGATCATCAGGAAAAGACACATAGTAACGACCACGTTCCTCGTCGAACTCCCACTTGAGATCGACGCCATCATCTGCACTGGCATCGTCGGCACCTGCAACTGTTTTGGTAGAATCTGTGAGTCACGGGGACTCAGCAATCTCACACCCGCGAGATCAAGACTATTTAAGCTGGTAGGAAAAGGATGGTGCAATGAGGTGGAACTGCAGCGGCAAAAGCATATATGGTGGCTAACTTGCGCAAATGAGAGCGAGAAGAGAAGCAACGGAACGGGCGTCATCTAGCAATGACCAAGAAGTGATCCTGAACACCTACTTACGTCATACATAACACAGACCGTGATCACTTCCCGGACTCCGCTGAGAAGAGACCATCACGGTTACACACGCACTTGGTGTATTTTAATTGGGTCAAGTGACAAGTTATCTACAACCGGACATTAACAAATTCCCATCTGCCTCATAACCGCAGGCACGGCTTTCGAAAGATAATACCCTACAGGGGTGTCCCAACTTAGCCCATCATAAGCTCTCACGGTCAACGAAGGATAAACCTTCTCCCGGAAAGACCCGATCAGTCTCGGAATCCCGGTTTACAAGACATCTCGACAATGGTAAAACAAGACCAGCAAAGCCGCCCGAATGTGCCGACAAATCCCGATAGGAGCTGCACATATCTCGTTCTCAGGGCACACCGGATAAGCAAAGCGTACAGGTACCAACATAACCCAAGTTGCCAAGGGACGGTCCCGCACGGTGCTCTAGTTTGGACCAGCACTCAGAGGAACACTGGCCCGGGGGTTAAAATAAGATGACCCTCGGGCTCGCGAAAACCCGGGGGGAAAGGCTTAGGCGGCAAATGGTAAAACCAAAGTTGGGCCTTGCTGGAGGAGTTTTATTCAAGGCGAACTGTCAAGGGGGTCCCATAAATCACCCGACCGCGTAAGGAACGCAAACTCAAGGAACATAATCCTGGTATAACAGTAACTAGGGCGGCAAGAGTGGAACAAAACACCAGGCATAAGGCCGAGCCTTCCACCCTTTACCAAAATATATAGATGCATTAATTAAATAAGAGATATTGTGATATCCCAACATATCCATGTTCCGACATGGAACGAACTTCAACTTCACCTGCAACTAGCAACGCTATAAGAAGGGCTGAGCAAAAGCGGTAACTTAGCCAAACAACGGTTTGCTAGGAAAGGATGGTTAGGGCTGACATGGCTAAAATGGTAGACATGATATAGCAAGTGATAGGTAGCGGAGCATGGCAATAGAGTGAACAACTAGCATAGCAAAAATAGAAGTGATTTCGAGGGGTGGTCATCTTGCCTGCAAGATTCTCAGAGTTGTCGAAAGCTTGATCCTCGTAAGCATACTCGACAGCTTCCTCGCTCACGAACTCGTCTCCCGGCTCTACCCAAGACAAGAACACAAACAAACGGAACCACAATCAACAACGAGGAATGCGCAAGCAACATGATGCAAAACAAGTATGATATGCAAGATATGATATGCGATGCATATGCGTGCTCCGGAAGGAAAATGTTGAACATGGCAGTAACTTGGCAAACCAAGCATGCCACTGGAAAGATGAGATGATTTCGGTCGAAATCGATATAAAGATCACCGGAATCGGATGCACGGTTTGCAAATGGCAAGCAAAACAAAAATGACACGAATCTGCGATAAACAGCAAGATAGCACTTAAAATACAACAAGTAACAATGCTACAGCATCCCAACATAGCAACAAAGCACATGGCAGTAAACTACAGGAGATACTTGACAAAAGATGAACAATGAGCTATGGCTAGTTCACAACATATCAAGATCAAACAAGCATGGCAAAAGTGCAAAAGATTACAGGTTCACAGACTTGGAGAAAAACTGGACATGGCAGAAAACAGCATCAGGTAGCAATGTTCAGAGCACGAAATCAACATGCTACAGGAACTTAACATAGCAAAACAAGGCATGGTAGTGTTCTTCTAAATGCACATGATAAAAGTCCCTTACTGAGCATAAGCCAAAAAGGACCAGAAGATAAGATGGCAAGCATGTAAACATAGCAAGTTTCGTTATCAGGTTTCAGACTTGGCAGAAAACAGAGCATGGCAGAAATAATAATATGAAGGCCTCTTTGTGAGCTTGATGCACTCACTACAGAGGAATGCATGACAAACCAAGCATACCTACAGCAAGATGGCATGTTTATGAAGCTAACCATGGCAAGAACAATTGCATAGCATGTATGGATCAACTACAATAAGCTTAACAAAAATGAATATCATGTTAAGAATCTGCCAGAAATATTTTATAGCAAAAGTAGAGCAAGATTGAGTCATGCTATGGCACACCATGATTGCAAAAAATTGCAAGAATAGATCAATTACAACTATAGCTACAAAACATCCTTACTGAACATCTCCAAAATATGCATGGATCTCTCTGTAGCATCAAGTTTACATGTCAACAAAATTACAGCAGACAAGGACTTAAATCACTGTCCCTGAAATCAGAAATATTACGGGGCCTAATTTGCATGCTTGTGCTAGTCACCACAGAGATCACAAAAATACATGGACTATACCATTGGAAAGATGGCATGGCATACTTCAAAACACATGTAGAGCTCATGCTCAAAAGATGCACAGATTAAATGATACAAAAATTAGAAATCTCAAGTTCTGCTAAGAACCAGAGATTAACAGCAACTAGCCCTCTTCCAACGAAGATTTGGGCATCAAGATAACCTCTAATAAATATGGTGCAATTGAACAAAATGAAGAGCATCACGAGACGAACAATTTGACATATTACATGCGCAAATCGGAGCTACATGCACAAAGTTACGGCATCGGGAACAGAGGCACATGCTGAGATAAAACCAACACTTGGAGAAAAATTAGGGGGCTACGGGAAGAAGTCAACGGGAGCACTGTACCAGATCCCGATCGGGCTGGCTCCTCGAGCTCGGGCTCGCTCGCCGGTCGGGAGGGAAGAGGAGGCGGGCGCCGGCGGAGGAGAGGATCGCCGGAGGTGGGGGTCGCCGGCGGGGGCGGCGGTGAGGGAGGCCGGAGGCGGCGGCCCTCGGACGGCGGGGCACGTCGCCGGCGGCGGAGATGGCGGGGTCGGCAGGTGGCGATGGCCGTGCGCGGCGGCGGCGCAGGCGGGCGGCGGCGCGGGCACAGGAGGAGGCGGCGGCGGGCTCGGGCGGGCCCGGTGCGGGCTTCGCGGGCCGGCGGCGGGGCGGCTGGACGTGTCCGGCTCCGGCCGGACGTGTCCGGCGGCGGAGTGGGACGAGGGCTAGGGTTAGACTGCGGTTGTATTTCGGGATGCCCACATATTTATAGGTAGAGGGAGCTAGGAGGCTCCAAATGAGGTGCGGTTTTCGCCCACACGATCGTGATCGAACGACCTAGAGCATGGAAGAGAGTTTGGTGGGTTTTGGGCTGGTTTTGGAGGGGGTTTTTGCTGGATACTCAATTGGACTTTGCGGATGCCCGGTTAACCGTTGGAGTACCAAACGACCTCCGAATGGAACGAAACTTGACCGGTAGTCTCCGGGTGGTATATTAAGACCACTTGACAAGCCTCGGTCCATTCCGAGGAAGTTTGACACACGCACACGAAAGAAAACAAGAGGGGTGCACCGGAGGAGATAGGAGCGCCGGATTGCAAAACGGACAACGGGGGAAATGCTCGGATGCATGAGACGAACACGTATGCGAATGCAATGCACATGATGACATGATATGAAAATGCATGACATAAAAAAATACAAAACGAAAGACAAAACCCGACAATGGAGGGAAAAACATATCACATAGCCGGAAATGGCAAGAGTCGGAGTTACAAATATGGCAAGTTACATGCGGGGTGTTACAACACTCCACCACTACGAGAGGATCTCGTCCCGAGATCTAGGACTGAAAGAACTCCGGATATTCGGAACGGAGATGGTCCTCGCGTTCCCAGGTGGCTTCCCGGTCGGAATGGTGCGACCACTTCACTTTCAGGAATTTGATAGACTTGTTGCGAGTCTTGCGCTCAGTTTCTTAAAGAATAGCAACTGGGTGCTCATGATAAAACAAATCTTCTTGAAGGTCAATCTCTTCGAAGTTGATAGTGCGCTCAGGCGTCTTGAAGCACTTGCGGAGCTGTGACACGTGGAACACATCGTGCACGTTCGCGAAGTTGGAAGGAAGCTCAAGTTGATAGGCGAGGTCGCCTCTTTTGCCAATGATCTTGAAAGGACCCACGTATCTAGGGGCAAGCTTCCCTTTGATACCGAAGCGACGAGTGCCTTTCATTGGAGAGACGCGGAGGTAGACATGGTCTCCGATCTCGAAAGCCAAATCACGATGCTTACTATCATAGTAACTCTTCTGGCGCGATTGCGCGGCTTTGAGGTTATCACGGATGACTTTACACATATCTTCAGCTTCAGTGATTAAGTCATTGCCAAGAAGTTGGCGTTCACCAGTCTCTGAACAATTGAGAGGAGTACGACACTTTCTGCCATAGAGAATCTCGAATGGGGCCTTGCCCGAACTCGCTTGGAAGCTGTTGTTGTAGGAGAATTCAGCATAAGGAAGACAATCTTCCCATTTCATGCCAAAGGAAATGACACAAGCCCTGAGCATATCTTCAAGAATTTGATTGACTCGCTCGACTTGGCCACTAGTTTGAGGGTGAAAAGCTGTGCTGAAGCGAATATTTGTGCCCATGGCCTTCTGGAAGGAGTCCCAGAACTTAGAGGTGAAGATGCTTCCACGATCTGAAGAAATCAATTGTGGAATGCCGTGCAAAGATACAATTCTGGAGGTGTAGAGCTCTGCCAGCTGAGCTGCTGTGATGGATTCTTTGATAGGAAGGAAATGAGCCACTTTAGAGAGCTTGTCGATGACAACGAAGATAGCATCATTTCCGCGCTTGGACTTGGGAAATCCAGTCACGAAGTCCATCTCGATATGATCAAACTTCCACTCTGGGATAGCAAGAGGTTGGAGGAGACCAGCTGGTCGTTGGTGTTCTGCTTTCACTCTTCGGCAGACATCACATTCATTCACGAATTGAGCAATCTCTCGCTTCATTCTAGTCCACCAATACGACTGCTTGAGGTCATGATACATCTTCGTACTTCCAGGATGAATGGAAAGGAGAGAATTGTGCGCCTCGTTCATTATGACTTTCCTTAGATCACCTTTCGGAACCACAATCCGGTCCTCGAAGAACAAAGTGTCTCTGCCATCAATGCGATAGCACTTGTATTTGGAAAGACCCTTGTCGATACCACGTTTCACCTTCTTCACCATGGCATCAAGGAGTTGTGCCTCACGAATTTGATCTTCCAAAGTAGGAGATACTATGAGGTTGGCAAGAACGCCTTGAGGAACAACTTGAAGATTCAGCTTGCGGAAAGCTTCACAAAGATCCGGTTGGAAAGGCTTGAGGATTAAGCTGTTGCAATAAGCTTTCCTGCATGCACAAAGTTACGGCATCGGGAACAGAGGCACATGCTGAGATAAAACCAACACTTAGAGAAAAATTAGGGGGCTACGGGAAGAAGTCAACGGGAGCACTGTACCAGATCCCGATCGGGCCGGCTCCTCGAGCTCGGGCTCGCTCGCCGGTCGGGAGGGAAGAGGAGGCGGGCGCCGGCGGAGGAGAGGGTCGCCGGAGGTGGGGGTCGCCGGCGGGGGCGGCGGTGAGGGAGGCCGGAGGCGGCGGGCCTCGGGCGGCGGGGCACGTCGCCGGCGGCGGAGATGGCGGTGCCGGCCGGCGGCGATGGCGGCGGCGGCGGGGCCGGCGCAAGGCGGCGGCGGTGCGCGGCGGCGGCGTGGGCGGGCGGGCCGGCGGCGGGCTTCGCGGGCCGGCGGCGGGGCGGCTGGACGTGTCCGGCTCCGCCCGGACGTGTCCGGCGGCGGAGTGGGACGAGGGCTAGGGTTAGACTGCGGTTGTATTTCGGGATGCCCACATATTTATAGGTAGAGGGAGCTAGGAGGCTCCAAATGAGGTGCGGTTTTCGCCCACACGATCGTGATCGAACGACCTAGAGCATGGAAGAGAGTTTGGTGGGTTTTGGGCTGGTTTTGGAGGGGGTTTTTGCTGGATACTCAATTGGACTTTGCGGATGCCCGGTTAACCGTTGGAGTACCAAACGACCTCCGAATGAAACGAAACTTGACCGGTAGTCTCCGGGTGGTATATTAAGACCACTTGACAAGCCTCGGTCCATTCCGAGAAAGTTTGACACACGCACACGAAAGAAAACAAGAGGGGTGCACCGGAGGAGATAGGAGCGCCGGATTGCAAAACGGACAACGGGGGAAATGCTCGGATGCATGAGACGAACACGTATGCGAATGCAATGCACATGATGACATGATATGAAAATGCATGACATGACAAAATACAAAACGAAAGACAAAACCCGACAACGGAGGGAAAAACATATCACATAGCCGGAAATGGCAAGAGTCGGAGTTACAAATATGGCAAGTTACATGCGGGGTGTTACAGGGCGCCCCCCCCCCTAGTCCAATTCGGACTAGTCCATGGGGAGGGGTGCGGCCACCCTTTGGGGCCTTTCTCTCCTTTCCCGTATGGCCCATTAAGGCCCAATACGAATTCCCGTAACTCTCCGGTACTCCGAAAAATACCCGACTCGGAACCTTTCCGATGTCCGAATATAGTCGTCCAATATATCGATCTTTACGTATCGACCATTTCGAGACTCCTCGTCATGTCCCTGATCTCATCCGGGACTCCGAACTCCTTCGGTACATCAAAACTCATAAACTCATAATAAAATTGTCATCGTAACGTTAAGCGTGCGGACCCTACGGGTTCGAGAACTATGTAGACATGACCGAGACACGTCTCCGGTCAATAACCAATAGCGGGACCTGGATGCCCATATTGGCTCCCACATATTCTACGAAGATCTTTATCGGTCAAACCGCATAACAACATACGTTGTTCCCTTTGTCATCGGTATGTTACTTGCCCGAGATTCGATCGTCGGTATCTTAATACCTAGTTCAATCTCGTTACCGGCAAGTCTCTTTACTCGTTCCGTAATACATCATCTCGCAACAAACTCATTAGTTGCAATGCTTGCAAGGCTAAAGTGATGTGCATTACCGAGAGGGCCCAGAGATACCTCTCCGACAATCGGAGTGACAAATCCTAATCTCGAAATACGCCAACCCAACAAGTACCTTCGGAGACACCTGTAGAGCACCTTTATAATCACCCAGTTACGTTGTGACGTTTGGTAGCACACAAAGTGTTCCTCCGGTAAACGGGAGTTGCATAATCTCAGTCATAGGAACATGTATAAGTCATGAAGAAAGCAATAGCAACATACTAAACGATCGAGTGCTAAGCTAACGGAATGGGTCAAGTCAATCACATCATTCTCCTAATGATGTGATCCCATTAATCAAATGACAACTCATGTCTATGGCTAGGAAACATAACCATCTTTGATCAACGAGCTAGTCAAGTAGAGGCATACTAGTGACACTCTGTTTGTCTATGTATTCACACATGTATCAAGTTTCCGGTTAATACAATTCTAGCATGAATAATAAACATTTATCATGATATAAGGAAATAAATAATAACTTTATTATTGCCTCTAGGGCATATTTCCTCACTCTTATAGTTAGAGCATCTACAGCCGGGTGCCCCAAACCCGTCTCATACGGGCGGGTCGCCGATCATGATTTTCTGACCCAGGCGGCCCCCTCAAACGAGCCTCAAACGCCCGGGCTGACCGGCACCCATCATATCCAGCTCAAATATGGGCGGATATGGGGGCGCCTGGGCCAGCCCGCCACGTAGAACTGACAAAGGGGTCCTACGCGGACTTGCCTGAAAACCCGGCGGTCCGACGGGTGCCTCTTCCGTCGCACCGGTATGAACACAGCATGGCGCCACTCCGGCCTGCCGCCCGAAAGCAAATCCGCCTATTTAACCCGGGTGGAGTCCCGCAACCCTAGTCCATCCACCTTCACCATCTCCGCGCCGCCAGTCCGAGCCCATCCACCTCCTCCTTCTCCCGCTCCGGCGCTCTGCCCACGCTCTGGCGCTCCGCAATGGTCCGGAGGAAGATCACCTACTACGCAATGCTCACACCGGAGCGCCGCTACTCCAACAGGAGATCCGGGTGAGACACGCCGTGTGCGTTGCCCTCATCGCTGTCAGGCTGCCTCCGAACTTGCCATAGTCGGAGGAGGAGGAGCTGGCTCCGATGGAGTTGGAGGAGGTGGATGAGGCGGAGCAGCCGAAGCCGGAGCTAGCGGGCTACAACATGGAGCAGGCGGAGGCGGATTTCGCCATCGCCCAGTCCGAGGAGATGGCGAAGCAGCAGGCCATCTTGAAGTCCATCCAGGATGAGGCCTATGTGGAGGCCAACCGGGCGTTCCTCCGGCAGGAGCAGGCGGTGTCCGACGCGCTCTTCGTCGAACTCGACGCGGAGGAGGCCAGAGCGGACCGGCCAGAGGAGCCAGAGCTGCAGCTGCCGCCAATTCTGCCTGAGCCGGCGGAGATCGTCGACATCTCCGATGATGAGTAACTAGCTGATCGACATAGTACGTAGGTTTATTTCGTTTGTATGTCTTTGTATGGATTTAAGAATCTAGTATGAGATGATGCAACTAGTGAAATTTGAGGCATGCCCGATCACTGCCCGTGGACACGTCTGGACGCGTCCGCGGGTGTTTGATGGGCCGTATTTGATGTATCCGGCTGTAGATACTCTTAGGCATTTATTCCTTCTTTCCTACTTTGTGGTGAAAAGAGAATTGTATTGGTCAAAAATCAAAGCAGCCTTGCAAAGTTAGACATTTGTTCGAGACGTCAAAAATCATAATAATTTAGAACTTCTAAACTCAGATTTAGAATCCAAGCATAATCCAAAGCAAAGTGTATTGTTTTTTTTTTCTTTTCATGCCTCTAACCATCATTGATTAGTCAAAACAGGCAAAAGAAAGAAAAAAAGGTTTATCATAGACACCTTTGCTTTTGAGAGGGGAATGGCTATGTATGACCGCTAATTTTCCTCATGTGCGTTTTTCTTTTAAAATTGCTAATTTATTTTGAAGGAATTTTAACTATGAACATTAAATATTATGCATTAATTTTTCTCCTAAAGATATAATGGAGGATGTTCACATTTGGTAAAAGAGTACATTCCACTTTTAAGCTCTAGTTATATGACAACTCACTGCATTTTAAAGTCCCGCCACATTTACCTCTAATTGTGACATTGTGACAACTAGTAGAATGCCCGTGCGTTGCTACGGGCATTTAAAATATATTGCTAGAGTTATATATAGATATAATTCTTGTTAAATTTCACAAGTACGGAAAAGATAGCTAGTAATAATTGAAATTCACTTCACTTGCAATTTAAGCTGATAGAAAAAAGGTAATTTGGCGATGTATACATAGAGAGCGATGATCCAGCTAATAATCAGTTACGAATTAAGATCTATTTGATGCGCTTAAGATATTGTTGCACAATATCAGGAATGTTGTTTTTAGCTTAATTCGCACGATATTTGAGAAAGTATAATAAAAGCTTCTTTAGCAACTCATAACCATCCTACACAAGCAGTATATGTAGTTAGCACGAAAATTTCATGTGGAAGGTCTAAAAATGTGCACAGAGAATACTCACCATGCAAACTGGATGAACCAATTCTTTACCATTCTACGAGAGCATAAAATCAAAAACAAATGTCAGACACATCAGTGCAATTAAATAAATTAATATTATCTTGAATATAGTGATAACAAAATTAAATGCTTGTATCTTGAATATTATGATATTGAAATATATAAATTTACCCGTCCATGCTCGTTGGAATACCAGCCAGAAATATATGTTGCCATCTATATATATTGGAATTCCAGCCGAGTTGGGCTATTTCGATTGAATCGTTGAATTCTCTCGCAAATCTTTGTAATTTCACTAAATGTCCCAGAGTTTTAGTCTCTGGCTCCTATGATGTATTGATGGGGTGTAGAATATATACACGATGTATATGGAATATAAATCTAAAAGTGGTCTATGTTAGAAACCATAAATCATGATAACAATGGACAAGAGAGCAATATGCCCCGTGCAACACCACTCTCCCCTCCCTCCCACTCTCTCAACCTACCTCAATCGATCTCTCCCACCTTTCTCTTGGTCTCGAGTTTGTTGCCTTCTCAGGAGGCTCCAGTGCTCTTACAAAAAATGTCTGTACAATTTTGAACTTCTTACCACCCAAAGATTCTATGGCACATCAAATTCTGCAGTGCAAAGAACAAAAATATTGGTTGAAATGATGAAGTACATAACATATTGCAAGTTTTAAAACTAACCACTTCCTCTGTCCCACAATATAAGACATTTTTGCAAGCTATGTTAACTTAGAAAAACGTCTTATATTATGAGATGGCGGGAGTATATCTTACCAGTATTCCTGTTTCACCGGTTAATATAATTTGGAATATATTGACAAGGGAACTACTTTTATATGTTTCTTCCTCCGTCCAAAAATAACTGACGCTCAAAGGGATGTATCTAAGGAGTTAAAAAATTGAAACACACGTCGGTTGATAGTAAAAGCCATAAACGTAAAAAATGACCATTTCAAATACAATAAAAAATGGCTAACTTCATAACGATAAATATATTTAGCCTTATTTTCATACTTTTCGAGACTTCGTGCTTGAGCATAACTCCTTGGATACCCATTAAGAAGCCACCCTCTTTCTCGCACATCAGTTTGTGATAGTCCTGAGACAACCATCCCGAGATTGAGCATTTTTCAACAAGACACAATAAAAAAGGGAGTTGGTAGGCCTCACCGGTTTAGTTTCACCTCACGTCCCACAATCCCCTCCATGTTCGTGTTTTCTCCCTCCCAATAAAAACCGAATCAATACGCCTGACTCTCCTAGTTTGTTTTTTCGTGCTTGTTTTGACAAGTGTCGATTCAATTCAATCATGTAAATATTAGGTAATTAAGAATTCAGAAATCGCATCATATATGTGAGTCACCTTCCTAAAAGACAGGAAGATGATTTTTTCCAATAACATTCCAAAACAAAATCTTCGTTGATAACAAATTGCTTATCATGCGCACCATGCCGTGTATATCTATCATTATCTCTACTATTGAATCACAATCACAAATTTCCTAATACAACAAAAATCACATATCTTTTCTTATTTGACCAAATTACAACAAAAGTCTCCATCTCACAACTTACCAAATTACAACAGAAATCAGAATTTCCAATTCAATTCATAAGTCTGTGGAGCGGCGAGCCCTCACATAAAAAAATGGCACCTCCCCTCTTTCATTCTCATCTTACAAGATCAATATATAATTTGAAAACATGGGATATTTACAACAAGATATAATATATAGTTTCAAAACAGGGGATATTTACAAGATATAGTAAACGAGACAAAGCAGCAGTAGTCGCTACAACAGTAAGGTTCTAAAAAAGGGTCACCAATGGTTGATCAATGTGTACTCACTGAGAAATAAAAATTGAGCAGCGTGAACCTTTTCTTCATGTTGTTGAAGTATTCTCCCGATGCAGGAGAATCCAAAGTAAGACAATACTCCATTTTCTCATAAACATCTTCAAAGAAGTGAGTAGAAACTGGGCGTGTTCTTCCTTCAACACTAATCACATGGCAATCTCCAAAGTATCTTGCAAATAGGCTTGAACCAACAGTTGTAGACTTGAAGTTAGAGCATTAAGAAATAAATAAACACATCTCATAATAATCGGTGCAACAAGAAACTGCAAATATGAAAATAAATAAGAAAAAATATATAAGGGAATGGACACTACATGAGAATCACTTTCAGTCTTCTTCTTGGTTGATTAGAGCGTTTTTCAACAAGACTCTTGAGAACAATCAGCAAGAAGTCGCTCTGAAAGGGGGAAATCAGGATTAACCATGTGCTTCATCTACATATAGGGAGACATTTTGTAGCACATAAAAAAAGAACATTCACGACACGAGCAAGTACATACCAAAATAGTGTGTTCATGTACTTCGTTTATTACAACATGAGTAACATCACTTAAGTGATTTGTTTCCCAGAAATGTGTGAAGTGTGTAAGAATGAATTCTTAGCAACTATTAAGAAATGGCAGAAAGGCAAAATTTAAAATATATAAAGAAAAAACAGTGGTATTATTTTTTAGTAGCTGAAACTTAAAGCCTCAAATATAGGTTCCAGACAGCCCAAATGAAAAACAGAACTATATAAGTAGAACATGTTATCATGTTACTTTGGAACACAACCGAAACATTTCATAAAGACGCAATAATGATAGATATGAGCGCTGTACTTCCAAATAACTTTCTCAGAAGGATACCATTTCTACAAAACAGAAGCTTATATCGAAGATTTATCCTAAAGGTAGAAAAGTTTAAATGGTGTCAGCAAGTGCTACGCAAGGAACTAAGTCTGTAGGCGAAGGCACCTACCACATAATTGAGGGATGATGATGCCCAGCTGCTGCAACATACTCTACCTCAATGGAGTACCAAGTTACATATTAGATCGGAATCTTTGCGCCATGTCATGCACAAAACAGAGACGAATTAGTTGAGTTGGATATAGTAAGTAACTACACACGTGTTCCCTTGTACTTATACAACCTAGCAGTGGAATGATAGTGTTCTTTGTACAGCCATGCAACACCTAGAATGATAGTGTTCTTTGTACAACCATGCAACACCTAGAATGCAGCAAACAGAGGAATAACTCGCCTGAAATTTATGACACAGACAGAGTGAATGCCAGCATCTTCAGCCGCCCTACACGCCACCAGAATGACATCTGAAACCTGCACAAGACCAACACATGACATGATTCTTAATTCAGACGTTACAGGCATGGATTCGTGAAGACCCAAGATATCATATAATATTAGAAACCAACACCATTAAAGGAGAGTTGTTGCTATTAAATCAAAGACAAGTGCCTGTAGAGAAATCAACACAACATAACCGTGGAAGCTAGTGTCGGTGCTCACGGAAGAAATCAAGCAGGGGCTCCAGGTAATCATGTTGCAGAACAAAAATTGAAGACAAGTGCATGTAGAGAAACTGCTATTCAACATTAGAGGCCACACTACAACATGTGTGTATTATGGTCATGTACTATTGGCCCAGGGCATATGAATAATCCATTTGTATTAACATATTGTGAATTGCATTGTTTGTTTCATACAAGAAAGTAGCATGCAACAACTCAAATTTTGCAAACAGGTGACAAGCCATCTTCTTACCTATT
Source organism: Aegilops tauschii subsp. strangulata (assembly GCF_002575655.3). Lineage (NCBI taxonomy): Eukaryota > Viridiplantae > Streptophyta > Magnoliopsida > Poales > Poaceae > Aegilops > Aegilops tauschii. The sequence goes on from NC_053036.3 coordinate 526,403,096, forward strand.
TTGGAGAGGCAGTTCCTTCTATCAGGACACTTGAGTCCACATCAATTAACTTGAGTTTATAAACATGTTTAGATCCACTTGTAGATGTACCGACAGTTAGTCTACAAACCTGCATTTCTAACTATTTATCATTAATCCATGTACAAACATAATCATCAGTTGCATCGCATGATCCCATTTCAACAATAATAAAATAAACTTCTATGCAGACCCTTAAGCAAAATAGACCAAATATTGAAGAACTAAACTGGAGAACCATGGACATTGACACTACATAATAAATTTTGCGAAGGTGCTTAGATGCTATCTAATAACTTTTCTTCCAATCTGCACAAATGCTTACAACAAATACTCCTATCATATATCAATACAGACATGCTTGTAGCCCACTGATTTGAAACCAATTTTGTGTATTATGTAGCATAATAATTCATGGGCAAACTGAAAAGCAATCTGGCGCAATAGAAGATATTAATTGTACAGCTCAACATGAAAAAACTGATAATTTGTATGTTAAGTGAAATAATTATGACACAAAATCATCCTAGAGATAAATTACATTTCTGAATAACATACTCTATCAAATTCGACCACGCTGTTCTATTTTCTGTTCATTCCAATGAACTTTCCCATTATCTTCCTTGAATCTCTCTATGAAGGTCTTAGGCCAAGCCATTCGACGTTTGGAAGAGATTCCCCTTCTTGTACAACAGTAACCATAATAATTTACTAACATATTAATGTAAAATCCCCGCTGCTATCTTACATTATTTCTTCAGAGAACAATATGACAATGTGCTCCAATTCTGGACAGTCACACGAGGGAAGCATTCGGCAAGATACAACACATTGAATCCTGCAAACAAATACACAGTACTTCTATAAGCAAGCGGCCAAGTGCAAAGTGTGCATGGGTTCTTCAATACTTCTATGCAACACATGGATATATTGAATGTTTGACTGAAATTTAAGACTTGCAGGTCAATAAATATCATTAAAATCTCTAGGATGCATTTTATAACCTACTGGTAGATTTTGATATTAAAGGTGAGATTAATAGTCATATGCCCTTCTGTTTCAATACCACTAAATTTCAATAATGGCTTACAATCGTCGGGATATGCATGCATAGGAAGGCATCTACTTGCTGAATAATATGCAGTCTACAAGACTACAATCAAAACATTGTGTCTCTCACTTAGTCTTTGCATATTACTTAAGAATAAACAATCTGCAATCAAAACATTGTGCCTTGGTCTTTTGTCGGCAACATCTAAAATTTAGTAAGTCCTGGCAGTAAAAGACCAACAAGTGCAAGAATTGGAACATAAAGAAGCTTACCTGGGCATGATGACATCGGGTTGTAAGCCCAGATCGAGGCAGTAGAGCTCCCTCAATCTCTCTTGCCAAGCCCTCCCTCTGACCATCAGTAGAAGAGCCACTCGCACTGCTTTTGAACTCTCCTTTATGCGCTGGATTTTAAAGAGGCATCAGCAATATGATATGAACTAATCTAGCGGATAGTTTTATGTCCGTTATTCTAATCTGCACTCTCGTGCTAATCAAACTATAGATAAATCACAAAAAAAATGCCGGTTTGGCCCTCGATCTAACCGAACAAAGTCTATTGTGATCAGCAGGCAAAAGAAATAACAGCGACATTGCACGAGAGGTGGGAAAAAATCGGTACGGGTAAAATAACCAGAGTGGGAACGGGAGGAGACAAGGACAAACAAACGAAAGGAAGCGACCTACCAAACCGACCATCACAACCGAAGACTCCTCCTTTAGGAGTAGAGATTTTTATTCTCTTTGACTGTTTTCTAAAACTGAAAATCTGGATCCACATGCTAAGGGCGATTAGGGTTATAACTCGAACGCACATTTGTTAAAGGTGTAACGAATCATGTGAAATTTCAACAAATTCAATCAAAATATATGAAATTGGGCATGACGTATATGTGCCGCTAGTTGACCACACTACTCAATACGTATCAGATATATCCATAACGAATTTGATATTTGAATTAGTCAACTGGGACGTCATTCGGACATGGGTCCATGCCAGTCTTTAAAAAAGAACAAAATAGTGCAAATTAGCCACCACAAGGTTACAACTAAGGGGTAAATGAGCCTATCTTTTTTAACGCAAGGCAAACGTTGTCATAGGGAAAAGACTAGTCAGTAAAATGTAGAATCCGCTCTTGGCAAAAGTATTGGCACAAACATGACCAGGACACAATATGAAACGAATTGGTATAAGATGCCATATGGGGCCAGGCTCACGTGGACCCTGGTTCTTCTGCTGCTTGTAACGGCACGTGTTGCACACGTCGAATATTACAAAGTGGAAATGCTCATCTGTTTGGTGGTTGCCTTGGTGTCCACCTCTCGATCGGGCGCTGGTCTGAACGAAGGAGACGTAAACGTAGATGGTTTAGCGCCTCCTATGATTCCGGTCAAGCTGCCTTGCAGCAGAACAACTCCAGAGCAAAAGGAAAGCAGCCAAGTTGTAGTACTCTGCAATCCAGTACGCGTAGTATGATCCGGCGGCTGCTCCTGCTGCTCTGCCAGCTCGCCGTCGCCGGCGCAGCGTCCAGTTCCAAGGTGGTGACCAGACTCCCCGGGTTCCAGGGGCGTCTCCCCTTCCACCTCGAGACCGGGTACCCAATTCTCGCTTCTTCTTCAGCTAATTTCTCCACGCACCATGGCGGTGGGAGGTACGATCGCCTTGATCGACTCCAACAGAAAGGATATAACCTGCTGCTGCTTAATTACTAGGTACGTGGAGGTGGACGATGACAGCGGCACCGAGCTGTTCTACTACTTCGTGGAGTCCGAAGCCGGCGGCGAGGATGCCCCTTTCCTCCTCTGGCTCACCGGCGGCGACCACTGCTCCGTACTCAGCAGCCTCGCGTTCGAGATCGGTACATCTTGTTTGCGTTCTCAACCGATGACTCGCCGTTACTCTCTACTCCGTCGTATCATACATGAGATGCATACACATGTCAACCGCGACTGCAGGTCCATTCAAGTTGAGTAAATAGCATAAAACTACTAGTTTACAGGCTATGGTTTCAAAAAACTACCGAATTTATTTTTTTCGCTGATAACTATCAAGTCAAGGGTTGGCTGTTTCAAAAAACCCCAAATTCTCTTTGTTAAAAAATTAAACAGGTTTATGACAGGTCGGGCCCGCCATTAAACACACCGTTTGGTTGACCATTTGTTTGACCGTTAACTGACTTGTGGGGGCCACATGTCAGCGCCTCATCAACAGAATTTTTACAGATTAGCCCTTACAAATATTTTTAAAAAGCAATCGGGTCCCTGGAATCATTTTAAAAAAGCAATCGGGTCCTTGCAGTGTCGCCGCCGCGCCTCCAAAGGGCTCTGCCCGTGGTCGCCGTTGCACCATGGGGCTTCGCCCGTGGTCACCGCGCCCGCAGCCTGGGTGGCCGGGGTGGTCGCTGGGCGCGCCGCCGTGGGGCTCCGGCTCAGGTCGCCGCGCCGCCGCGCGCCATCGGGATTCGCCTGGAGCGCCGCCAGCCGTGGGGCTCCGGCTCGGGTCGCCGTGCCACCGCGCGCCATGGGAGCCGCCTGGGGCGCCGCCGGCGATGGGGCTCCGCTCAAGTCTCCACGCCGCCCCCACGCCGTGCCTCGCCCGCGGCCGCCGCCATCCCCTGGCCCGAGCTCCTCAAGCTCGACGCAGATGGCCTGCGCCGCTGCTGGAGTCTCGCGGACGAGGCCGGCCTTGTTGCAACCGTCGCCACCAGGAGCTCCGGCTTGGGGGGAGGTTCGCCAGCTTGGGAGGGGGAGGGGGTCGCCGGCTCGGGAGAAGAGAGGTCTGGTACAGGAGGCAGAGAAAGAAGAAAGAGAAGAGGAAGAAGAAACTTACATGTGGGCCCCATATGTAAGTTAACGGTCAAACTAAGGTCAAACTAACGGTTTGTTTAGCTATGGGCCCAACCTGTCATAATCATGATCAACTTATAAAGACTCGATGATTTGGGTTTTTTGAAACAGCCGACCGCCCATTTGGTAGTTATCTGAGAAAAATTAAAAAGCGGTAGTTTTTTGAAACCATAGCCTGTAAACTAGTAGTTTTATGCTATTTACTCATTCAAGTTCGTCGTAGATCCTTAAAATGGCAACATACTGAGCCTGAAAATCAATCCGAACTCATGGATGAAGGTCGGCCACATTTACACCTTGCAGCTAGCCATATTCCTGTACATGCATACTCAGGTCCAATCCTCGTTCCTGTCTTGACGACGCCCATTTGCATGTGGCACATATCCTCTTCGTTGATTCGCCGGCCTGGGGAGGATTATCCTTTTCCAAACAACCCGAAGGCTACCATGTTGGGGATGTATCTAGCTCACCAATTGAACGTGACACTAAATTCCACTACTGAAATTTGCATGGTGTTGTGTAGTGATACATGAGTTAAAATTGGGTTGAGTGATGCAGTGGACAAGTTGACTACAAGAGGGAGTCAGCGTACATGGGTTTAAGTGATTTGACTGATGTGAAGTGTTAATAGGTGTGCTCAATTTAATGTTTAAATTGTGCTGATTAAAGGCAGCAAGTGTATCTAAGTAGGAGAGAATTTGCAATATTCAGACTTCCAATGTTCAGACTCTATTCAATCAAACCATGCTACAAAACACAAGAATTTTAGGTTTCGTAACATTTTACCTTTGCATTGACACCTAGAACACACCGACAGTTCCATAATAAGTTAACTGGAAAAAGTTTGAGATTTAGATTTTATGACATTTTATCTTTGCATTGACACCTAGAGCACACGTTTTTTTTTTTTGCATTGACACCTAGAGCACACGTTTTTTTTTTTGCATTGACACCTAGAGTACACCTATAGTTCTATGCATTGAAACCTAGAGCACCAAAATTTCAGATAGTGTGAGCACCAATATTCAGATAGTGTGAGCAGTGTAATTCATATAATATGAGCACAAACATTTAGACACAAGCATAGATAGATAGGATATCATAAATAGGCGAGTTTAGATAGAAAGCACACATAGTTCTAGTTCTTCGGACGCAAGCACACTACTAAGTTCAGAAATTAACTGAATCCATATATTGATTCAGTTCTTGCTACAGAAATTAACAAGGACCTCAGTGTCAGTTCGAACTCACTCTTGTCACAGCTTCAAAAGACAGAGATATCGGCAAACTGGCCCCATGATGCGAAGCTGCTTCTTCTTCCTCCTGCTTCTTGTGTCTGTCTCCACCTCCATCTACTACTGCATCTGCTGCTCCATCTGCGGCGCCTCCACCTGCACCTGCACCCGTTGCTCCATCTGCGGCGGCTCCATCTCCATCAGAGCGATGGGCAGCACTGGCACCACCCTGTCGAGCTCGTAGTCGATGCGGAGTTGGTCGCGGTTCCGGTACATGTACCAGCATGCCCACTGGAATGGATCCAGGGAATCCCTAGCCTCCCCCATCGCCCAGACCAAGTTCTCGATCAGTGGGCGGCGGAGGTCTGCCAATCGGGCGTACTCCTCATGGTTGGCAGCCGCCCTCACTGTGCGCACATGATTCTTGAGGATTGCAACGCTGGTGTACCTGGTGCTCACCTCGCGCACGTAGGAGAGCTTGGTGATGTCGCCACCGAAGATCTCTTGCAGCGCCTGGTCCCATCTGAGGCCAAATGCCATGGCGCGATGGAGGTTTTCTTTGGTTTCTTGTGGGAAGGAGAAAGTTGGATGGAGAGGAGCGGGGGAGAGGCTGTGGGGTGCTGGTTATCTATGCAAAGGGTGAATGTGAATGAATGCACTGTGTGTGAAGACTGGGGTTTTATGGAGAAACTGAACGTGCGCAGCCAATCGATCAAACTACCGCTTCATTTTCTTAGAATAATCGAATGAGCAGAGCCCGACCCAGCAAGGCAGCAACCCAGTATAAATAACAACGATCTAATGCGCCCAGCACAGCCCAATCCAGTAAACGGAAACGTAGGAACCCGCCAGCCCAACCCAGCAGCCAGCTTCGTCTTGAACGCAAAAAGAAGGTGGCCGTTAGCGGCGTGTCGTGACCGATGTCGGCGCGTGTGCGATCGGCCACGTCAAAACGAGCTCAAAAAACATTTCAGTGTTTTTTGCCACGGGTAATTTTTCGGTGCGGCGTAAAATGTCGCATTTGTAAAATGATGGTTTTCCATGAGTTGTGACACGAAAGTGGGGGACGATGAAGATGTGGACAATGACGACCTCTAGTTGCCCCCCGGGTCCTCCGCTCCCTCGCCGGCGGAGTGGATGGACGAGTTTGTCGCGGGCCAGGAGCTCACCTCCCCGTGCCCTCGACAGGCTCCCCTCCACCCATGTTGTCCCCTTGTCCTTCGCTCTGTCTCCGGAGGGCGGCCGGGCAGGTCCGTCGTCGGCCAGGAGCTCTCCTCGCCGTAGCCTCGCACTCGTCGCCGGCCAGGACCTCATCATGAGGATTCAGATGTGTGGTTGTGAAAGTGGGGAAAATGGATACGGCAGTGGGTGGGGGAGTGAGGCTGCGTGTTGTGTGCAGGACCGAGTGGGCTGCGTTAGTCGTTCGCGGCGTTCGCTCCTGGGACCGAACGCTCGACTGTGGATGATGTGGCTGGGGATGAGCTTCAAATCCGTGTATTTTGATCTAATGGCTCTGAACGCGTTCGGAAGAAATCCTAAGAAAACTGACGTTCGGATTTTATCAGTATCTTTTTTTTTTGCATGTCGTGTGATGTCCCTAGACTAAGGTGCCTTTTTATTTTAGCTGCAACTTGCCACGCCTGACACATGATATCATTTTGATTGGCCATCTAGTAGCTGTCAGAAAAGTATTAGCCATCCAATATTACAGTTCCCTAGAAAGAAACATGGTATATTATAGACAATGAGAAAATAATATTAAAGTCCCATGTGGATCGTGCTCACGATTGTTCTTCTACTACCTTACGGCATGTATTTTGCACATATAGGCTTTGAACTAGTAGACAGAGCAAAAGGAAGCAGTTGACCACTACCATCTCGGAGAAATGGACGTGCTGCTGCTCCTGCTACTATGCTTCTTCCTCACCATCGTGCTGACCACGAGGCAGCTCGCTCTCGCCGGCGCAGCCTCCAGCTCCAAGGTGGTGACTAGCCTCCCCGGCTTCCAGGGCCGCCTCCCCTTCCACCTCGAGACCGGGTACCCATTTTGTCACTCTGTTCTTTGCTCAACGTTTTCTACGCACCAAGGTTGTAGGAGGTGCCGATGTGCGGGAAGACAACTGTCTTCCTTGGTCCACTGCATTGGTTATAACCTGCTGCTGCTCAATTATAAGGTACGTGGAGGTGGGCGAGGACAACGGTACTGAGCTGTTCTACTACTTCGTGGAGTCCGAGGCAGGCGGCGAGAATGTCCCTTTCCTCCTCTGGCTCACCGGCGGCGACCATTGCTCCGTACTCAGCAGCCTCGCGTTCGAGATCGGTAAATTTTGTTTGCGTTCTCAAGCGATAACTCGCCCTTACTCTCTACTCCGTGATATCATACATGAGATGCATAAACATGACAACTGCAACTGCAGGTCCATTCAAGTTCGTCGTAGAGACTTACAATGGCACCATACCAAGCCTGGAAATCAATCCGAACTCATGGACGAAGGTCGGCCACGTTTTACCTTGCAGCTAGCCATATTACATGCATACTGAGGTCCAATCCTGACTCCTGTCTTGACGACGCCCATTTGCAGGTAGCACATATCCTCTTCGTTGATTCGCCGGCCGGGGCAGGATTTTCCTTTTCCAAACAACCCAAAGGCTACGACGTTGGGGAAGTATCTACATCACTGCAGCTACATGAGTTCCTCATCAAGGTGCTACCTAACTGCTTAGATTTTCATTTGTTGGGACGCATTGATTGGCTGCATCCTCCTTAGTGTTTGATCTACGTGACCTTGTCCAGTGGATCAGCGACCACCCCAAGTTTCTATCAAGTCCTCTCTACATCGGGGGAGACTCCTACGCTGGAAAAATCGTACCCTTCATCGCACAAAAGATTTCCGAAGGTACGGACACTTGCTGTATATTTCCACGTATCCAACATTGAGCATGTGTTTATAGTTAACTGTATTCGCTGATTTCACCACAAGGTAAACGTGGTGAGCCATCTCAAAATGAAGAAAAAAAGTATTAACTGAGTTCAACTCTATCTTCATGGTTTTTTACGGACGGCGTCATCTTTATGCTTTCATCCCTACAGGTAATGAAGTTGGAAGGAGACCCCTTCTTAATCTCAAGGTACCTACCGTAATCCTCACAAGTCTGCTCAAGAGAATATGAAATAATACATATGGCTAAAAACATGCATATCGTGAAAACACGCATCACAAATGTGTACGTGAAGGTGATACATCGTTATCGGTTTTGCTATTAATTATTTATTATTGTGCTTCTATAGTGAGTTTAGAATGACTCGCCACTCGTGTCACAAGATTTCATTCATTAGTGTGTTTATTTTATGGGGCGCCATTATAGCATAGGCCAATCTGGATATTGCAACTACCCGAGGCCCGATGTGTCAGGGTCATTAGCTTATATACTGGGTCCGTCCAAGTCACCAATACATACACATCCCAACAATCTATCCACTTATGGTTCCAACCCAAGCAGCTAACACATGTGCATCCGCACAAGTTGGTCAATATTTTTTTAGAGAAAAAGGCCGCGGCCTGGCTTTAAATTAATAAAGCCCACCAGTAGCACAAGTTAAGCCCAAGGGTAACAGACCCACAAAAGCCGAAGCAGAAGAAGAGTTTAACCGGCCACAACCGGCAACCAGGCACACAGACCAGCAAAGAACTAACAAGACAAAATGGCGCTAACGACGACAGCGGCGAGCACCAACTACTGTGGAGAGGCTTGATTTATATCCAGAAGACTAGCAGTCGAAGATCGAACGCGAGAAATGAGAAGATCCACAACCGCCGAGTCACCATCCTTTGTCAGAGATTTCCACTTATGTAAAAAGATAGAGAATTTGAAGATGCAGTCAACCGCCCTGCTAGGGAACACAAGTTCAATAGTAAATTTATTCCTGGTTGTCCACAGGGTCTAGCACATGGCAGAAAAATGAACCAGAACAATCTCTTAGTCTGTCCCACGAGGGTTGACGCCTTGGCCCACAGCTCCCCAAAGCTATTCGGGGCCCAGGTCACACCCAACCACTTGCGACAGCAGCTCCAGAACAACCTAGCAAGAGGGCACCAGAAAAGGATATGATCAGTGTCTTCTTCCCGCGGAGGGAGCAAAATTCGGAACCATACCCATTCCTCTTTTTGATTTGAACTGCAGCAGGCAAGCGTCCCCGCATAGCATGCCACATGAAATTCTAATCTTGGGCGGCACCCTCGCACTCCAAATAGGAGAGAATCTAGACACAGGAGCACCCACATACAACAAACGACAACAGGACTTAACAGAAAAACGGCCAGAGGCCGAGTGTGGCCAAGAGACCACATCCCGTGACTCCGAAAGGGCCGGGAGGGAGGCAACGAGGCACTGCCAGTCCTCCAACTCTACAGGAGACAAGGCTCGGTGAAAACCAAGGTCCCAATCTCTGGCTGCAAGCTCTGCGATGGAGGCAGAAAGAGACGCAACAAAAGAAAAAAAGAAGAGCGAAGGCAGCCGCGAGAGGCCCCTCCCGGTCCACCTGTCGAGCCAAAATATAATCGAAGAACCATTGCCCACTGAGAACTTGACCAAAGCCCTGAAATCATCACGCACATTAAGCAACTGACGCCAAAACTAAGAAACTGAAGAGCCCCCTGGGCCGAGACTATCAGCGGGTTCGAATGAGGAAAGTATTTGGCTTTAAGAATGGAACGCCAGAGGGCGGCCAGACCAGGGGAAAGGATGCGCCACCACTATTTAATCATGAGGCATTTGTTCATAATTGTAATACTGAGAATGCCCAAGCCCCCAAGCGATGTAGGTCAACCATACCGAGCCAGGAAACCACTCATGTGTTTGTCGCTTCCATTTGACCAACTTATACTTTTTCTTATTATCAGCGGTATTCCAGTAGAAACCACTCCTGTGTTTGTCAAAACCCGCGTGAATGCCTTCCGGCAGGTGATAAAACCCCATGAGATACATAGGCTGCAGCAAGGAGAGACAAGCATTGATTAGACAGACCCTCCTGGCCGAAGAATTGTAACGACCTCTCCAAGGCATAACACGATTACCCACCTTAGTGACAGACAAGGGACAGTCTTTAGCGATAAGTTTGTAAAGGGAGATAGGCATCCCAAGATATTTGTAGGGGAAAGATAGAAGACTGCAGTTGAGGAGGGAGGCCACCCGCCTCGCCTCCTCTAGGGGAGCACCAACAACTAAAACCTAACTTTTAAAAGTTAATCTTAAGACTAGAGAGTTCCTCGAAGCAAAGTAGAAGAAACTTAAGTTAGCAATACAGTGGTCAGAGTTCTCCACAGTATTAATTGTATCATCCGTGTACTAGAGATGAGACACAATAGAGGGAATGAGATGGGAAGCAACCGGAGTAATATGGCCATTCACGGCCGCATGATTAAGGATGCAAGAGAAAGCATCAACCACAAAGTTAAAGAGGAGGGGGCAAATGGGATCCCCCTGTCGAGGCAACGAACCTGTGAATGAGTAATAGGGGTACGAACAAGGGGTGGGGGAGCCTAGCTACACTACAGGTGTATCACTCAAATTTAGCGAGTTCAGACCCCTCTCGGGGAGGTAATAGCCCTACATCTCGTGCCCGGAAGCTTGTGTTGTCTCTTTGGGTGTAAGATTACAATGGATGCTCAACCCTTGTCATGGAGTAGAGGGGAGGCTTATATAGAGTGTGCCTCGGCCCATAAATGCCACGTTACAAGGGAGATGAATGAGCATAACTACAACAGTTATAGGTAACGGTCACCATAACTACACTTGATGACCAACATCAAGCCTCTCGACCGTTGCAGTTCCCTCGTCGCCTCTACGGCTCCTCTGTCCGAGTGGTGCGGTGAGGCCGACTGGAGGGAAGCCATCCGAGTGATGTTGGTGTATCTGAGTGGATATCTGGGGGTACGCATCTGAATGCGCATGTGGTCCTAGGACCTCCTAATTATGCTGTGGGGCCCTAGGTGGGCCCTAGATGTGAGGTCTATGACCCTATACGGAGTAGGTGACCCCATCACCCCCTGCCGGAGGCCCTTGCCATTCTTAAAGTAGGCGCTAACCTTCCCGTTAACAGACACGGCGGCCTGGCCCCCACCAACCAATTGCATAATATGGTGAACATACGCACCCTCAAAACCTTTTGCCAGAAGAACATCTAGAAGAAAAGACCAATTGACCGAGTCGTACGCTTTCTCAAATTCTAATTTACGAATAATAGCATTACAGTTCATGACTTTATGGTCATGCCCAATCCCATGCAGGCTAAGAAATCCATCTAGGATAAAGCACCCTTTAATAAAAGCATATTGTTGTTGGCCAATGAGCTTATGGGCAACATGAGATAAGTGTTTAGCAAAACTTTTGGAGGGAAATTTAGCAATGTTATTGATTAGGGCAATGGGTCCGAATTGACGGAATGAATCAGCCCCTTTAACCTTAGGCAGAAGATAGATGATCGCATAATTAAGCTTGGAGATGTCAACGGAGCCCAGACAAAACCCAGTGATAATAGCATACACCAAATGCTTCAAAACCTGCAAGAATTTTTTAAAGGCATAGAGAACCCATCAGGTCTAGGAGGGGCTGCTTAGCCGCCAGAAGATTAGAGAAGAAGGAAAGAATATGGTCCTAGATCATTACAGGATCGGCCACAACCTCTCTATTGACCAGGAGCCTAAATATGGAGCACCTCCTGCGGTGGCCATTGGCAATAGCAAAAAAATAAGCCGTAATGGATCGCATTTTAAAAGCCACGAGATGTGCCCATGGTGCTGCCAGTAAACCTCCTCCTGACGATGGAGGTCCAAGAGGGCATTTTCCAAGTTATCTGTGGGCCCAGTCGGCCTCATCCAAACCTCCTGAGTCATCGACCACATCCAATTACTTGATGCAAGATAACATGTTGTCCTTTCCTCTACGGTAGTCAGCCGCTCTATTTTGACCCCAACCTCTCAGAAATTGCTGAAGATTAGAAGACAAGAAGTGTCAGTCATCCAGAGGACCAAAAGATCCGTGGGGCAAGCCAAAAAAACTCTATAATCTTTCCCAAGACTAACGGGAAAAAACCCTCGACCAACAGGCACGAAGCATCAAACTTAAAAGGGCGAGGAATGACGGAAGAATTCAGACCAGAGTCCAGAAGAAGAGGCGTGTGATCGCTACCAATAAAGGACTTAGTGGCCAAGGAGGGGCGAGGGAAGAAAGCTTCCCATTCAGGAGAGGTTAGGACCCTGTCAAGCACCGATTGGACATGGTCTAGCTGATGGTTAGACCAGGTAAACATAGCCCTAGACCTCTACAGTTTCTGGAGAGCGAGAAACCCTCCACCCTGGACCAAGAGAAATTAGAATTATTTTTGTCCCACAAGAATCTCAGAAGATTAAAGTCCCCACCGATCAAAAAACAAAGACAGATCAACTCAACCTCAGAAGTTAGCTCCAAAAAGAAATCGTTAGACAAAGCATGATTAGCAGGACCATAAACCCTAATAAATTCCAAATGCTGATCCAAGGCTCAGTGGTGCAAACCCATACTCGTAAAGAAAGAGCCTGAGTCAAAGGAAACGAAATCCAAAACATCCAGACGAGCACCAATTAAAATCCCACCCGACTGGCCAGAGGCAGGCAGCCACTTCTAGAAAAAACATCAACACCAGCCAAGGAGACCATGTCAGTGGAGAGAACGAGACTTTGGTGGTTTCCTGAAGACACACGAGATCGATATTGTAGCCCTAATATAGTCCTTTAACAGGTTTCGTTGCCCCTAGCTCCGAAACCCTACATATTCCAAACTAGGGCTTGCATTTAAAGTTCAAGTTTTTAATACGGAGACTGAACCTCGAGGGCCCAGCAGATGTCACTAACCACTTGCGCGTAGGTTTACCAACAGGGACAGAAACCAATGTCAGATCCGATGGTAATCCCCCCTCAGTCACAACTGGGGAAGGAGCAACAGAGGCCGCATCAGCCACATGTTCTTTAGCCCTTGCCAAAGCGGCCTGGGCGAGCTCATTAGCACGAATCTTAGAAATCAAAGTAGAAGGTGACCCAAAGGAGCCATCCAGAATAAAACGGAACCTGTCGCTACTGCTATAAAGTACTCTTCAGAAAAATCAGTTAAAAGGACACGTTTGGGGGAGGCAAGACTCGTACGTGTCACAACCTGATCGTTCTCCTCCACCCTCCGAGCCACACGATCAAGTATAGACTCCCCTGCATTCCTGGCACGGCGGCTCTTGTGAGTAGTGGAGGTGGGGTGTGAACAGGCAGGGAACAGCCAGATGTGGGGGGGGGCAGAGTATCCTTGGGTGAAGCCACCTTGCCTAGGTCACGGTCAAGCTTGCGGTAGAGGCCAGTCGTGGAGTGCTTGGAGGCCCCAGAGCTCCGATTGCAGACAGAGAACTTCTTGACAGGAAACTTGGAGCATGAGCGAACAGGAGTGGCCGAAGGAGCTGCCGGCGCAGGAGGGACCATGCCATCATCCACCCCCAAGAGTGACAGCGACGCTTGCCTAGCTGGGTGATTGGAGCAGACCGCCGAGAAGGGGCTAAGGAAACCCGTTCACCCTACGGTAGAGCTCAGGCCATCCCCCACACCTGCAGCAGCAAAGGCAGGTTCCTCAGCAGCAGCGAACCCTCAAGAAGGCGCACGAAGATACGAAAGGCGTCATCACCCGGAAAGACTTGAATGTGGCCACGGACGCGAGAGGGGTCAATGCACTTGATAAGCATATGAACCGGGCCAGGCCGCGCAAGGGAGGAGGCATCCATAGCCACAACAAGAACAATCAGATCCACGAAGGGCAGAAGAGGAGCAGAAGAGCACATCAGAGGAGGGACGTCATAAAGAAGGACCAATGTTTCATACAGAACCGCAGATTTTGGCACCATCTTCCGCCTCCTTGACAGAGATAACCAGCTGGTCGAGAGGGAGAGTGAAGCTTGTGCACGAAACGATCATACGGAGGCTTTCTTTTGATGGAAAATGACACTGAAGGAAGCGGCAAACAACTGTTGGATTTGCCAATACCAGTCCTCCAAACCCCACGCCTTCAACTCATCAGCCAATATCTGAGTGGACGCCCCTTTGGATAAGATGGAAATGATAGAGGCATTCTAGATAGCAGGCACGGGGGTCACCTGATAGAGATTACCGACCAAGGTGAAGAACTCGCTACCAGGTAAGCCCAGCCCAAGGTGCTTGAGTGCCCAAGAAGGGGAGTGGTTCATGAAATCGGCAGTGAGGTGGCCATCTTGGTGGAAGATAAGGAAAAGGGCGGAAATTTATAGTGAGATTGGAAATGACCCAAACGGTGGCACGCAAAGCAAGAGAAGGAGCCAGATGAGGAGGACGGACCAGGGGCCGCCAGAGATGGCAATGAAGAAGGACCGCTAGGAGCAGGAGGGGGGAGAATACCATCACCATGGCCAGTAGGCCTATATTTGCGGTTCTTGTTGGGGAAGTCATTGTTCTTGGAGCGCAAATTAGGGCGAGGGCCGCCCGTACCGAAGCCCGCATCCGAACCCACACCAGAGAGAGGCGCTAGAGGGCGTGACAGGACGGATCCCCTAGCTCCCGAGCCCATAGCCATAGCCTCCCACGGGTCCAGAGCCATGCCGGCGTCTTCCGGGCCGGACAACGCCCCCCAGCCATCCATGGGTCGGGCTGCCTACCGCGCTGCCTGCTCCTCCTAGAGCTTGGCCCGCAGCGCCACCTCGCAGGTCAAGGAATCCGCATCGCCCACCCCCTAGGCCTCCAGCGACCGCTTGTTGTTGGAGTTGTGCTCACTGAAGGAGCCCCGCGTTGGTCCATGGCGGCTGATCGCTCTCTGACTATAGCGCCAGAAAAGCTCCTGTCTGCTAGGATTACGTCGGTATTTCCCCAAAGAGGAAGGAATGATGCAGCACAGTGATGGTAGGTATTTCCCTCAGTGAAGAAACCAAGGTTATCGAACCAGTAGGAGAACCAAGCAACACAACGCAAACAGCACCTGCACACAAATAACAACACCTCGCAACCCGACTTGTTAAAAGGGTTGTCGATCCCTTTCAGGTAACGATGCCAGAAAATTGGTAAAATAGTGAAATAATAGATCGCAAATAAATAAAGTGCAGCAAAGTATTTTCGTATTTTTGGTTTAATAGATCTGAATAAAAATGCAAAGGAAAAATAGATCGCAAGGCAAATATATGAGAAAGAAGATCCGGGGGCCGTAGGTTTCACTAGTGGCTTCTCTCGAGAAAAATAGCAAACGGTGGGTAAACAAATTACTGTTGGGCAATTGATAGAACTTAAAATAATTATGACGATATCCAGGCAATGATCATTACATAGGCATCACGTCCAAGATTAGTAGACCGACTCTTGCCTGCATCTACTACTATTACTCCACACATCGACCGCTATCCAGCATGCATCTAGTGTATTAAGTTCATTGAAAAACGGAGTAATGCAATAAGAACGATCACATGATGTAGACAATATCCGTTTATTTATTGTGTTAGATATAGATCTCGTCTTTTTATCCTTAGTAGCAACGATACATACGTGTCGGTTCCCTTTCTGTCACTAGGATCAAGCACCGTAAGATCGAACCCACTACCCGGCACCTCTTCCCATTGCAAGATAAATAGATCAAGTTGGCCAAAAAACCAAATATCGGAGAAGAAATACAAGGCTGTAAGAGATCATGCGTATAAGAGATCAAAGAAACTCAAATAACTTTCATGGATATAAAAAGATATAATGGATCATAAACTCGAAGTTCATCAGATCCCAACAAACACAGCACAAAAGAGTTACATCATCTGGATATCCAAGAGACCATTGTATTGAGAATTCAGCGAGAGAGAGGAAGCCATCTAGCTACTAACTACGGACCCGAAGGTCTACAAAGAACTACTCACACATCATCGGAGAGGCACCAATGGAGATGGTGAACCCCATCCGAGATGGTGTCTAGATTGAATCTGGTGGTTCTGGACTCTGCGGCGGCTAGATGAATATTTCGTCGAATCCCCTAGGGTTCTGGGATTTTTGGGGTATTTATAGAGAAAAGAGGCAGTCCGGGGGGCACCCGAGGTGGGCACAACCCACCAGGGCGCGCCTGGGCCTCCTGGCGCGCCCTGGTGGGTTGTCCCCTCATCGGGACTCCCCCAGGTGCAGCCAGGGCCTAACTTCTTCCTTTTGGTCCATAAAAAATCATCGTGAAGTTTCGTTGCATTTGGACTCCGTCTGATATTGATTTCATGCGATGTAAAAAACATGGAACAAACAGCAAGTGTCACTTGGCACTATGTCAATAGGTTAGTACCAAAAAATGATATAAAATGAATATAAAATGATTATAAAACATCCAAGATTGATAATAAAACAGCATGGAATAATAAAAAATTATAGATATGTTGCAGACGTATCAGCATCCCCAAGCTTAACTCCTACTCGTCCTCGAGTAGGTAAGTGATAAAAACAGAATTTTTGATGTGGAGTGTTGTTTATCAAGTCATATCATATTCTTTTCTCTATAGCATGGACATTTGGACTTTTATGTGATTCAAATCAATAGTCTAGTTTTGACATAATAATTTAGATACTCAAGCATATCAACAAGCAACCATGTCTTTCAAAATATCAACGCTAAAATAAGTTATCCCTAGCCCATCATGCTCAAACATTGATCCATTCATGAAACACACTCGAATATTAACTACACCCAATACTTAAGTACGATCATATTGCCTCGTAGTTGGTGCTTTTGTAAGAGAAGATGGAGACTCAAATTCAAAAATAAAAATAGCATAAAGTAAAAGAAAGGCCCTTCACAGAGGGAAGTAGGGATTTGTAGAGGTGCCAGAGCTCAAACCGAAAAAATTAGAGATAAAAACATTTTGGGAGGTGTATCCATCCCACCAACGAAAACGACTCAGAGTTACAAACAATTTCCATGCTAGATATGCCATAGGCGATTGCCAAACAGAAAATAAAGTTTATTCCTTTTTCCACCATTCTTTCACTTTCCATGGCTAGCCGTATCCACGGTTGCTCTCCATACCAACACTTTCCAAGGAATTTATTATTTGACAACATAAAGTAAATTCATTTTTGCATTTCGGGACTGGGCATCCCTAAAACCTTTGCCTTACTCTCGTGCAATGACAAGTGAATAAACACTCATCGTGAGAATAACACATCCAGCATGGAAAATATTAGCCACCCGTTACCGTTCCGCGAGCAGCGAAACAAATACACAAAAGAGATGTTTATTTTGAAAAAAAGAGATGGCACATGCAAATTTCTTAGAACGGCAAAAGAATACCGCATATAGGTAGATATAGTGGACTCATGTGGCAAAACAGGTTTAAAGGATTTTGGATGCACAAGTAGAGATCATACTTGGTGCAAAATGAAGGCTAGCAAAAATATTGGGAAGCGACCAACCAAGAAACGAATAATCGCATAAGCAAGAATTAAGCATAATTAACACCGAATAATGCACCACATGTCGGGTGGTAGGTGCGACATATGCCAACGGGTGGCTTATCATTGTGGGAGCCAGTAAGACGTCACCGATGCCTGGAAACGGGATGAGGCGAAGACATGCACGCCGGTGAATCTTACCCAGGTTCGGGGCTCTCCGTGGAGATAACACCCCTAGTCCTGCTCTGTGGGGTCTCCGCATGATCACTAGATCAATACAAGTGGCTACAAGTGCTCCTCGAGCTGTCTGGCTAGAGGAAGAAGAAGGGCAAGGCTAGCTCTCCCTTTCTCTCTAGGTGGTGTGTCTAACTCTATGAGATCAACCCTTTGCATGGGTGTCCTGGGGGGTTTATATAGGCCTACCCCCTAGGGGTACAATGGTAATCCGGCTGGGCATGGGTCCCAGCCATCAGCGTCTATGTTGGTCGGCTTCTCCGCCGGTCAGTGGGGCCCGCCGACTGGTGGGTCCCGCCGGCTGTCGGCTTCCTGGCCGGCAGGCCGGCCCCACCACTTGGGGGCTTTGTCGGCGGCTGGTTACTGTTGCCTCGCCTCTGATGACGAGGGCTTTGTCGAGGTAAGCGTGGCTACAGTGTCGCCGCCTTGTGAGCTCTCACTGTAGCTTTACCTCGTCTTGTCTTCTTAATGAGGCACATGTTTCGAGGGAGGGAGGTGGCCGGCTACTGGGAGCCGGCTACACCCCTGGCCGACTAGAGGAGGCCAGGCCGCCTTCGGACGTCTCTTTGGCAAAAGGGGCCCGCCGCCTGCGGGCCGTACTCGCACCTGTCGTGAGTGACATCGAGGCCAACATGGCTACAGTGCCGCGCCGGACGGGGGATGGCTGGCCCGTACGGCGCCCTGTAGCCACGCCTGCTCCGGGAATCGGGGGTAGTGGGCTGTACTGTGGCCACACCCCATCGTACCGCCGCTATGAGGGTTCAGTCTTGGTGGGTGCAATCTTGGCCGGCTTCCGGGAGCCGGCTTTCTTCGTGGCCGGCTTCTGGGAGTCGGTCTTCTTGGGGCCGGGTTCCCGGAGTCGGCCATCTCGTATCTTTCTTGGAGCAGGTTTCTGGGGCTAGGTCACCTTCTGGGAGTCGCCCCTGGGGGTAGCCGGCCGGGGGAAGGCGACCCTATGCTTTGTATGCTTGAAGGCCCGAATGGCCTGATAATTTTCAAAGAGCCAGGGGGAGTCGGTTTGGCTACCCGTGGTCAGTTACTCCGACAGTAGTCCCCAAAGCTGGTTGGGCTTCGAGGCTGAGTGGAGGTCAAGAAGCTCGGTCAGCTTCTTGTCTTGACGAGCCAGCAGCTGGGAGCCGGCTTCGGTTGGGCGCGCCATCTTGGCGAAATTTTTTTGAAGTCGGAAGGCGGGAGTCCGTCGGCGCGTGCGCCGGGCTGCGAGCCGGCCGCTCGCCGCCTGCGAACCATGTGGCGTCCCCTGGCTAAAGCGAGCCTGCCAACCCACGCGCGCGACAAGACGTCGCCGCAGGTCAAGGGCCCACCACTCCTACGCCTAGGCCCAGGCGCGGATTCTTTGCGGCCCAAAGCCGTCCGCACGTCTTCCGGCGACGATTTCCGCACGCCGTTAGAGCCCGGTAATCGCGGGACGTGGGGGAGTGGGCGCAGTTAATCCCACGTTCCTCCCCACGTCTCGCCTCCTCGGCTTCGCCGCACGAGGCTATAAGTAGGGGGAGGAGGGGGAGCGGCAGACGCTCGCACGCTCCTCTCCTCTCCGCCATCTTCTTCCTCCTGCTTCCCCTCGCAGTAGCGCCTTGCCGTCGTGCCATCCCACCATTCTTCACTCCACCCCGCAGCTCTGCCGCCGCAGGGCCGTGCTCTCTCCGCCGCCGCACCCTCCTCGCTAGCTTCTCGCCACCATGCAGTACGGCGGGGACTGGGACGGCTCCAACGTCCACATGGACCACATCGAATTCCTTCGCAAGACGCGGCGGCTGCCCGGCGCGGACCATGTGCGGGTCCGCCTCGCGCCTGCGAGGAAGATCACGCCGGAGCCGGAGGAAGGCGAGCGAGTAGTCTTCCGCTCGCATTTCCTGCGCGGCATCGGCTTGCCGGCGAGCGCCTTCTTCCGCTCCTTCCTCGACTTTTATCAACTCCAGCCGCACCACCTCTCTCCGAACACGGTGGTGCTGCTGTCCGCCTTCGTCACCTTGTGCGAAGGCTTCCTTGGCGTTCTCCCCACCATCGAGCTCTGGGGGGGGGTTCTTCCAATCTAAGCTGGGCACCCGCATGCAGGGCGTGCCGGCCCAGAGCGGCACCTTCATCGCGATGCGGAGGCCGGCGGCCGACAACCCCTTCCCCGTCATCACGTTAATCCAGTCGGCGAAGCGCTGGTAGAAGTCCTATTTCTACGTGAAGAACGTCGCCCCGCAGGGCGACTACGTCAACTTGCCGGCTTACGTAGCCGGCCCTCCTGCTGGGAGGCGGCCCCACTGGTCCTATAGGGCCGCGTCGCTGACGCCGGCTGGAGCCGCGGCCGTTGCCTGACTACGGGTGATGATCCAGTCGGAGGGCCTGACTGGGCCTGACTTGCTGGCCGCCTTCCGCTTCAGAGCCGCCCTTACCTGATCTGTCAGATGAGCGGCCAGCTCGATCCGAGCCGGATGTGCACCAAGGACATGCCGCATGATGAGGTGGCCCACATGGTGAATTACCTTGCGAACTGCAAGCTCTCCACAGAGTGGCGGTTTGGCAAGGAGCCATATTCCCGGGCGCATCCTCTGCCCATGGTATGTTGTCTCTTTCCTTTCCTTTCCTTAGTTTTGTTGCCGAATTCCTTCTGGCCGCCTCTGACCAGTCGGGGTGCCCTAGCAGAGCTCTCTCCTTCGACCTGCGGCCGGGTCGGAGACGGAGCACCGATTCCTCCCTGACCGGACGGAACATGACCTGGAGAACTACGACTTGGGGGCGGCGGGCATGGAGGACAACACCGAGACGGGTGGCGGCGAAGCCGGCGGCAAGGCGGGCGGCTCCGGTCTTGGGGCCAGCTTCGACGACTGGCTGGATGACGACGAGGCGGAAGTCGTCCCACGCCTCCAGCCGGCGTCTGGCCACGGCGCGGGTTCCTCCGCCGCGCCGCCTGCTCGGGGCGGCGGGCAGAAGCGTCGTGCCGTGTCGGGCTTGTTCGACAGTCGGCCAAAGAAACCCAAGGGCGGGGCGGCGGCGACCAGGCGGGATGAGGCGGCCGCGAAGGCGGCCCGCTTCCGCAAGGTGGTGAAGCAGCCGCAGACGGTGTCGGTGTAAGTGTATACTCCTTTGTGCATTCTTTCTTCTTTTCTTTGGTAGTTTCTGAGTCCTTATCCTTTCTCAAAAAATCAGGGCTCCGCTGTCGCTCGAGTGGGTTGCTGCCGCCTCCGTCGTCGGATCGCCGGGAGGATCCGGGAGCACCCACCGCGTGGACCCCCGCGCCGAGCTTCAGGCGTCGATGGAGCAAAACGCGCGGGAGGAGCGGGAGGTGGAGGAGTTGAGGGCGGCTGCCGCCAAGGCGGCCCAGGAGGAGGAGGCAGCGAAGGCGCGCGCCGACGCAGCGGCCAAGGCCCAAGCGGAGGCTGCGGCCGCGGCGATGGCGGAGGGGGCCTTGCTCGTCACCCCTCTGCACGTCGCGGCGCCTGAGGTCCCAGAGCCCCCACCAAAGGAAGCCGGCGGCGACCAGCCGGGATTGGAGAGGGAGGACGACGTCGTCGTCCTGGAGAGGGAGGCGGCACCGACCCCGCCGACTGGAGCGACTCAAGGCGGCCAGCCTAACTTGCCACCTGCGCAATCGGCCGGGGGCGAGCCGGCCGCGAGGACGGATCTGGTGGTCCAGTCGCCATCGTGCCAGCGCGCGGGGAAGGCTGCATCGGAGCCGCAGAAGGCCGCGGGCTCCAGCTCGTCGGCCCAGGACATGGAGGCGGCCAGCGCCAGCTCGGGGTGGACGCCGGGTGGAGGGACGGCTGTGGTGAACGTGGCAGCGCAGGGCGTCCGGAACCGGCTTCAAGCCCAGGCTGCGGCGCTGAGGAAATATAATGACGAGTTCCTTGTGACGCGGGCGGCCATTCGGGTTAGTCTTCTTATTTTTGCTTTTTTGATCTTGGTTTCTTCCGTGGGGGCGCGTCGGCGTACCCACTGGGTGTAGTCCCCGAGTTCTGAGTCGGCTGCTGAGCAGGCGGCTTGGAACTTCTTAGCGGGCTTTGTTTTGCTATCTTTTTCTCATTCGCTCCTCTGCCTGACTTGCAGGACTACCACAACCTCCGCGCGGCTGCCTTCAACTCCCAGGCTCGGGAGCTGACCCAGAAGACTGCTGACCTATCTGAGAGCCGGGGTAAGTGCTTCGTCTTTTATCTCACGTGGGGGCGCATCAGCGCACCCACTGGGTGTAGTCCCCGAGATTCGGGCCGACTGCTGAGCAGTCGGGTCGGATCTTCCTTGACGACTTCTCCCTTATTGCTTCTTTCTTTTCTGCCATCCCTGCAGTGGCCAATGCCAGTCTGAGGGAACAGCTGGACGGGACTCAGGCCGCCCTCCGCGCTAAGGAGGCCGAGTTTGCCGCCTTGGCACAGGAGCGTGACCGCCTGGCCAAGAGGTTGGCCGACCAGGAGGAGAGCCACAAGGCGGCCCTGAAGGCGGTGCAGGACAGCGAGGCCGCCCTCCAAGCCGAGTATGAGACAGAGGCGGCCAGCTGGGCCAAAGCGAAGCAGACGCTGATCAACGGCTATGGCCAGATCGAAGACTTGGTTGACGGTAGGCCGCCTTCCTCTTCGTCCTTGTTTGCCGCTTGCCGTTTTAGCTCATTTTCTGACTTGGTGTTTTTCTCTTCTTTCTCTTTCTTCCTTGCGCAGAGTACTTCCCTGGCTACTCTACCACCGCCAACCAGGTCGTCGAGGCCCACCGCGAGGCACAAAGGCAGGCTGGCGCCGAGATCGCACCAAACGCTCGCCGGTCGCTGGAGGAGCAGCTCTTGGCGATTCAGGCCCGCCTCCAGCCGGCTCATCGCATGCTCCGCCGGCTTCAGCATGTTGGGGCACAGGTGTTGGCCTCCCTCTGGCCTAGAGAGGTGATTCCCCGCACCCCCAGTCGGACCGCCGACTGGTTGGAGGTGGCGGTCGGCCGCTTCGAGGCCTGGAAGGCTTCGGCGGCTCGATCCGGCGCCAGGCGGGCGCTGGAGTTCGCCAAGGCCTAGTATCCCGAGCTGAGTCTGGACCAGCTGGCCAGCTGGCGGCAGGAGGCCGACACGGAGCTGGAGCCGGCACGGCCGGCTATCATCCAGCGGGCTTCGGTGATCGCCGACTACATCGACACCGACGTCTTCGCTCCTGAGGTGGACGACAGCGGCGTTGCCCAGCCGGAGGAGTGGTTCGGGCTGAACCCGGCAAACGGCGAGGACTCGGCCGAGGAGATCGACTCCAGCGACAAGGGCGAGGAGGAGGAGGAGGGTGAAGACGTCGCGCCAGATGGTGGAGCGGCCGGTCAGCCTCAGCTTGATCGTGCCTCCAGCAACAAGGCACGCGTGGGTGCGCCGTCTGCGGCCGGCGATGATCAAGCCGAGACCCGCCAGCCGGCCACTCCTCCAGCCGGTGGTGCCGTCTCCGCCGACCAACCCGGCTCCCACACTGCGCCCTTAGTCTAGTCTGCTGCCTCTATTTTCCTGTTTCACCATTCTTGGAACAGTATTTTGTTAAGTTTGCACAATTCCACCCACTTGGGGTGTATTCGAACAATATTGACTGCCGGCCTGTTGGGGGCCTTATGTGTAAATATAATTATGCATGCGTTTGGCTTTCCCTTGTTCTTTGCTTTTCATCCTTCTGCTGTTTCCTTTGCCGCCCTCCCTTGGTTGCCGCCTCCCCAGTCGGACAGTTGCTCTGCAATCTGTGGCTGGAGAAGTGCTTAGCTAGTTGGGAGGGCAAGTACTCTAGCTTTGTTGGATTATAGCGAAGTGATTGGGAGGCCGGCCGGCCGGCTGTTTTGACAGCCGGCAAGCGTGGTTGGAGGCCGTCTTTGTGTTATGTAAGTTCGTTAGTCCTTAGCCGTTTTTCGTGTGGGCATCCTTTCTGCCTTTCGCTCTTGTCAGTCGGACAGTCGGTTCTTCGAGCTGCAACTTTCAACAAGAGAGGGCTCGGGTGCCGGCACACTACTTGTCTGACTTCAGGTAGAACTTTTAATATAACTTAAGGCGGCCAGTCCCCGGGCCGACTAGTCGAACCCGGTGCCAGACAGAAAATCAAATGTAATAATACATTCATGAGTATGACACTCGTCATTCATAGATAAAGGAGGGCAGTCCCCGAGTGCTCCTCGGGGGGCCCGTTGTTTCGTACTTAATACAAAAAGGTAGCATGATACATACTGCTTTCAACTGTAAAATCTTCTCAGGAGGTTCGCGTTCCATGGTCGTTCCGACTCCTTGCCGGAATCATCCCTCTTGCGTGCTCTTGGTTTTTGTGCGTCTATCAGGTAGTAGGAGTCGTTGCCTAGCACCTTGCTGACGATGAAAGGGCCTTCCCAAGGGGTCGAGAGCTTGTACTGGCCGGCTGTTTGCTGTATCAGCCGGAGCACAAGGTCGCCCTCTTGGAAAGATCTTGGCTTGACCTTCCGGTTGTGGTAACGGCGCAAACCCTGCTGGTAGATGGCGGACCGGCTGAGTGCTAACAGCCGGCCTTCTTCCAGCAGGTCGACGCCGTCTTCTCGCGCTTCCTTGGCCTCCGCCTCCGTGTACATGGTGACCCGAGGCAAGTCGAACTCGATGTCAGTTGGGATGACAGCCTCGGCACCATATACAAGGAAGAATGGAGTGAAGCCGGTTGACTTGCTTGGGGTAGTACGCAGACTCCAGAGGACAGCCGGTAGCTCATCGAGCCAACAGCCGGCCGATCGCTCCAGTGGTACGACTAGTCGAGGCTTGATGCCGGAGAGGATGAGTCCGTTTGCTCGCTCGACCTGGCCGTTTGACTGCAGGTGGGCAACGGACGCTAAGTCCAGTCGGATGCCCTGTGTCGCGCAGAAACGTGCCAGTACTCCCTTGGCAAAATTTGTGCCGTTGTCGGTGATGATGCTGTGTGGCACACCATACCGAGTAGTGATGTCTGCGATGAATGTCTCGGCAGTCGGCCCGTTCAGCTTCTTGATCGGCTTCGCTTCAATCCACTTGGTAAATTTGTCCACGGCGACAAGCAGATGTGTCATGCCGCCGCGGGCTGTCTTGAATGGGCCGACCATGTCCAGCCCCCAGACGGCAAAGGGCCAGGTGAGGGGGATGGTCTTGAGTGCAGAAGCCGACAGGTATTGCTTGGAACTGAAGACTTGGCATCCTTTGCAGCTTTTGACTATCTCTTTGGCATCTTCCAAAGCAGTCGGCCAAAAGAAACCATGGCGGAAAGCTTTGGCCACAAGTGATCTTGAGGCTGCGTGGTGGCCGCATTCGCCTTGGTGGATATCCTTGAGGATTGCCACACCTTTCTCTGGCTCGACGCAGCGCTGGAAGACTCCAGTGACGCTGCGCTTGACAAGCTCTCTGTTTATTATTGCATATGCTCCGGCTCGGCGTTGCACTAGCCTTTCCGAGATCTCATCAGTCGGCAGCTCTCTGTTGACTAGGAAGTTGAGATGGGCTGGGCCCATGATGGAGCTGTGACTTCTTCTACTGTCAGTACGGCCACTGTGACTCGGGTGGGTGGGTTGGGTGGTGGAGAGTTGGAGTCGGCCACCGCTTCTTGTGTCGCTGCAGTCCCCGGGCCGACAGCTGCAGTCCCCGGGCCGGGTTCTGAAGTCTCCGAGCTAGGTGCGACTACAGCAGTCCCCGGGCCGGTTGTCGAAGTCTCCGAGCCGCCTGCTGGTTTCCTCCAATCGGATCCGTGTAACGCCCATGATGCGGCTATATCTCCCACGTGTCGAGGCACGACTTAGAGGCATAACCGCATTGTGGTTTTTGTCGCAAGAAGGGTCATCTTCACACAATCCCATGTAATGAACAAGAATGGGATAAAGAGTTGGCTTACAATCGCCACTTCACACAATACATAAATATAATTCATACATCATCCAAAATCCACACATAGACCGACTACGGTCAAGATCCAAATGAAAATAAGATAACCCCAAATGCTAGATCACCGATCATCCCAACTGGGCTCCACTACTGATCATCAGGAAAAGACACATAGTAACGACCACGTTCCTCATCGAACTCCCACTTGAGGTCGATCCCATCATCTGCAATGGCATCGTCGGCACCTGCAACTGTTTTGGTAGAATCTGTGAGTCACGAGGACTCAGCAATCTCACACCCGCGAGATCAAGACTGTTTAAGCTTATAGGAAAGGATGGTGTAATGAGGTGGAGCTGCAGCAGGCAATAAGCATATATGGTGGCTAACATACGCAAATGAGAGCGAGAAGAGAAGCAACGGAACGGTCGTCAACTAGCAATGATCAAGAGGTGATCCTGAACTCCTACTTACGTCATTCATAACTCAAACCGTGTTCACTTCCCGGACTCCGCCGAGAAGAGACCATCACGGCTACACACACGGTTGATGTATTTTATTTAACTCAAGTGACAAGTTCTCTACAACCGGACATTAACAAATTCCCATCTGCCTCATAACCGCGGGCACGACTTTCGAAAGATAATACCCTGCAGGGGTGTCCCAACTTAGCCCATCATAAGCTCTCACGGTCAACGAAGGATAAACCTTCTCCCGGAAAGACCCGATCAGTCTCGGAATCCCGGTTTACAAGACATTTCGACAATGGTAAAACAAGACCAGCAAAGCCGCCCGAATGTGCCGACAAATCCCGATAGGAGCTGCACATATCTCGTTCTCAGGGCACACCGGATGAGCAGTCCATACAACTAAAACCAATCCTCGAGTTTCCCCAAGGTGGCGCTGCAAAGGGCTCAAGTTTGGACCAGCACTCAGAGGAACACTGGCCCGGGGGTTTAAATAAAGATGACCCTCGGGCTCGCGAAAACCCGGGGGAAAAGGCTTAGGTGGCAAATGGTAAAACCAAGGTTGGGCCTTGCTGGAGGAGTTTTATTCAAGGCGAACTGTCAAGGGGGTCCCATAAATCACCCAACCGCATAAGGAACGCAAACTCAAGGAACATAATACTGGTATGACGGAAACTAGGGCGGCAAGAGTGGAACAAAACACCAGGCATAAGGCCGAGCCTTCCACCCTTTACCAAATATATATAGATGCATTAATTAAATAAGAGATATTGTGATATCCCAACATAATATCCATGTTCCAACATGGAACCAACTTCAACTTCACCTGCAACTAGCAACGCTATAAGAAGGGCTGAGCAAAAGCGGTAACTTAGCCAAACAACGGTTTGCTAGGAAAGGATGGTTAGAGGCTGACATGGCAATATGGGAGGCATGATATAGCAAGTGGTAGGTAGCGCAGCATGGCAATATGAAAGAAATATGCCCTAGAGGCAATAATAAAGTATTATATATTTCCTTATATCATGATAAATGTTTATTATTCATGCTAGAATTGTATTAACCGGAAACATAATACATGTGTGAATACATAGACAAACAGAGTGTCACTAGTATGCCTCTACTTGACTAGCTCGTTAATCAAAGATGGTTATGTTTCCTAGCCATAGACATGAGTTGTCATTTGGTTAACGGGATCACCTCATTAGGAGAATGACGTGATTGACTTGACCCATTCCGTTAGCTTAGCACCCGATCGTTTAGTATGTTGCTATTGCTTTCTTCATGACTTATACATGTTCCTATGACTATGAGATTATGCAACTCCCGTTTACCGGAGGAACACTTTGTGTGCTACCAAATGTCACAACGTAACTGGGTGATTATAAAGGTGCTCTACAGGTGTCTCCAAAGGTACTTGTTGGGTTGGCATATTTCGCTATTAGGATTTGTCACTCCGATTGTCGGAGAGGTATCTCTGGGCCCACTCGGTAATGCACATCACTATAAGCCTTGCAAGCATTGTGACTAATGAGTTAGTTGCGGGATGATGTATTACGGAACGAGTAAAGAGACTTGCCGGTAATGAGATTGAACTAGGTATCGAGATACCGACGATCGAATCTCGGGCAAGTAACATACCGATGACAAAGGGAACAACGTATGTTGTTATGCGGTCTGACCGATAAAGATCTTCGTAGAATATGTGGGAGCCAATATGGGCATCCAGGTTCCGCTATTGGTTATTGACCGGAGAGAGGTCTCGGTCATGTCTACATAGTTCTCGAACCCGTAGGGTCCGCACGCTTAACGTTACGATGACAGTTTTATTCAGTTTTGATGTACCGAAGGAGTTCGGAGTCCCGGATGAGATCGGGGACATGACGAGGAGTCTCGAAATTGCCGAGACGTAAGGATCGATATATTGGACGACTATATTCAGACTTCGGAAAGGTTCCGAGTGATTCGGGTATTTTTCGGAGTACCGGAGAGTTACGGGAATTCGTATTGGGCCTTGATGGGCCATACGGGAAAGGAGAGAAAGACCCCAAAGGGTGGCCGCACCCCTCCTCATGGGCTAGTCCGAATTGGACTAGGGAGGGGGGCACCCCGTTCCTTCTTTCTCCTTTCCCCTTCCCTTCTCCTACTCCCACAAGGAAAGGAGGAGTCCTACTCCCGGTGGGAGTAGGACTCCCCCCTTTGGCGCGCCTCTCCCCTTGGTCGGCTGCCTCCTCCTTGCTCCTTTATATACGGGGGCAGGGGGGCACCCCATGGACACAACAATTGATCCTTGAGATCTCTTAGCCGTGTGGGGTGCCCCCCTCCACCATATTACACCTCGAGAATACCGCTGCGGAGCTTAGGCGAAGCCCTGCGTCGGTGGAACATCATCATTGTCACCACGCCGTCGTGCTGACGAAACTCTCCCTCAACACTTGGCTGGATCGGAGTTCGAGGGACGTCATCGAGCTGAACATGTGTAGAACTCGGAGGTGCCGTGCGTTCGGTACTTGATCGGTCGGATCGTGAAGACGTACGACTACATCAACCGCGTTGTGATAACGCTTCCGCTTTCGGTCTACGAGGGTACATGGACAACACTCTCCCCTCTCGTTGCTATGCATCACCATGATCTTGCGTGTGCGTAGGAAAATTTTGAAATTACTACGTTCCCCAATAGTGGTATCAGAGCCTGGTTTTATGCGTTGATGCTATGCACGAGTAGAACACAAGTGAGTTGTGGGCGATATAAGTCATACTGCTTACCAGCATGTCATACTTTGGTTCAGCGGTATTGTGAGATGAAGCGGCCCGGACCGACATTACGCGTACGCTTACGCGAGACTGGTTTCACCGTTGCGAGCACTCGTTGCTTAAAGGTGACTGGCGGGTGTCTGTCTCTCTCACTTTAGTTAAACCGAGTGTGGCTACGCCCGGTCCTTGCGAAGGTTAAAACATCACCAACTTGACAAACTATCATTGTGGTTTTCATGCGTAGGTAAGAACGGTTCTTGCTAAGCCCGTAGCAGCCACGTAAAACTTGCAACAACAAAGTAGAGGACGTCTAACTTGTTTTTGCAGGGCATGTTGTGATGTGATATGGTCAAGACATGATGTGATATAATTTGTTGTATGAGATGATCATGTTTTGTAACCGAGTTATCGGCAACTGGCAGGAGCCATATGGTTGTCGTTTTATTGTATGCAATGCAATCGCCATGTAATGCTTTACTTTATCACTAAGCGGTAGCGATAGTCGTAGAAGCATAAGATTGACGAGACGACAACGATGCTACGATGGAGATCAAGGTGTCGCGCCGGTGACGATGGTGATCATGACGGTGCTTCGGAGATGGAGATCACAAGCACGGTGCTTCAGAGATGGAGATCACAAGCACAAGATGATGATGGCCATATCATATCACTTATATTGATTGCATGTGATGTTAATCCTTTATGCATCTTATCTTGCTTTGTTTAACGGTAGCATTATAAGATGATCCTTCACTAAATTATCAAAGTATAAGTGTTCTCCCTGAGTATGCACCGTTGCGAAAGTTCTTCGTGCTGAGACACCACGTGATGATCGGGTGTGATAGGCTCTACGTTCAAATACAACGGGTGCAAAATAGTTGCACACGCGGAATACTCAGGTTAAACTTGACGAGCCTAGCATATAACAGATATGGCCTCGGAACACGGAGACCGAAAGGTCGAGCGTGAATCATATAGTAGATATGATCAACATAGTGATGTTCACCATTGAAACTACTCCATCTCACGTGATGATCGGACATGGTTTAGTTGATATGGATCACGTGATCACTTAGAGGATTAGAGGGATGTCTATCTAAGTGGGAGTTCTTAAGTAATATGATTAATTGAACTTGAATTTATCATGAACTTAGTACCTGATAGTATTTTGCTTGTCTATGTTAATTGTAGATAGATGGCCCGTGTTGTTGTTCCGTTGAATTTTAATGCGTTTCTTGAGAAAGCAAAGTTGAAAGATGATGGTAGCAATTACACGGACTGGGTCCGTAACTTGAGGATTATCCTCATTGCTGCACAGAAGAATTACGTCCTGGAAGCACCGCTGGGTGCCAGGCCTGCTGCAGGAGCAACACCAGATGTTATGAACGTCTGGCAGAACAAAGCTGATGACTACTCGATAGTTCAGTGTACCATGCTTTACGGCTTAGAACCAGGTCTTCAACGACGTTTTGAACGTCATGGAGCATATGAGATGTTCCAAGAGTTGAAGTTAATTTTTCAAGCAAATGCCCGAATTGAGAGATATGAAGTCTCCAATAAGTTCTTCAGCTGCAAGATGGAAGAGAATAGTTCTGTCAGTGAGCATATACTCAAAATGTCTGGGTATAACAATCACTTGATTCAACTGGGAGTTAATCTTCCGGATGATAGCGTTATTGACAGAATTCTTCAATCACTGCCACCAAGCTACAAGAGCTTCGTGATGAACTATAATATGCAAGGGATGAGTAAGACAATTCCCGAGCTATTCGCAATGCTAAAGGCTGCGGAGGTAGAAATCAAAAAGGAGCATCAAGTGTTGATGGTCAATAAGACCACCAGTTTCAAGAAAAAGGGTAAAGGGAAGAAGAAAGGGAACTTCAAGAAGAACAACAAACAAGTTGCTGCTCAGGAGAAGAAACCCAAGTCTGGACCTAAGCCTGAAACTGAGTGCTTCTACTGCAAGCAAACTGGTCACTGGAAGCGGAACTGCCCAAAGTATTTGGCGGATAAGAAGGATGGCAAGGTGAACAAAGGTATATGTGATATACATGTTATTGATGTGTACCTTACTAATGCTCGCAGTAGCACCTGGGTATTTGATACTGGTTTTGTTGCTAATATTTGCAACTCGAAACAGGGGCTACGGATTAAGCGAAGATTGGCTAAGGACGAGGTGACGATGCGCGTGGGAAATGGTTCCAAAGTCGATGTGATCGTGGTCGGCACGCTACCTCTACATCTACCTTTGGGATTAGTTTTAGACCTAAATAATTGTTATTTGGTGCCAGCGTTGAGCATGAACATTATATCTGGATCTTGTTTGATGCGAGACGGTTATTCATTTAAATCAGAGAATAATGGTTGTTCTATTTATATGAGTAATATCTTTTATGGTCATGCACCCTTGGAGAGTGGTCTATTTTTGTTGAATCTCGATAGTAGTGATACACATATTCATAATATTGAAACCAAAAGATGCAAAGTTGATAATGATAGTGCAACTTATTTGTGGCACTGCCATTTAGGTCATATCGGTGTAAAGCGCATGAAGAAACTCCATACTGATGGACTTTTGGAACCACTTGATTATGAATCACTTGGTACTTGCGAACCATGCCTCATGGGCAAGATGACTAAAACACCGTTCTCCGGAACTATGCAGAGAGCAACAGATTTGTTGGAAATCATACATACAGATGTATGTGGTCCGATGAATGTTGAGGCTCGTGGCGGATATCGTTATTTTCTCACCTTCACAGATGATTTAAGCAGATATGGGTATATCTACTTAATGAAACATAAGTCTGAAACATTTGAAAAGTTCAAAGAATTTCAGAGTGAAGTTGAAAATCATCGTAACAAGAAAATAAAGTTTCTACGATCAGATCATGGAGGAGAATATTTGAGTTACGAGTTTGGTCTACATTTGAAACAATGCGGAATAGTTTCGCAACTCACGCCACCCGGAACACCACAGCGTAATGGTGTGTCCGAACGTCGTAATCGCACTTTACTAGATATGGTGCGATCTATGATGTCTCTTACTGATTTACCGCTATCGTTTTGGGGTTATGCTTTAGAGACGGCTGCATTCACGTTAAATAGGGCACCATCAAAATCCGTTGAGACGACGCCTTATGAACTGTGGTTTGGCAAGAAACCAAAGTTGTCGTTTCTTAAAGTTTGGGGCTGCGATGCTTATGTGAATAAACTTCAACCTGATAAGCTCGAACCCAAATCGGAGAAATGTGTCTTCATAGGATACCCAAAGGAGACTGTTGGGTATACCTTCTATCACAGATCCGAAGGCAAAACTTTTGTTGCTAAATTCGGAAATTTTCTAGAGAAAGAGTTTCTCTCGAAAGAAGTGAGTGGGAGGAAAGTAGAACTTGATGAGGTAACTATACCAGCTCCCTTATTGGAAAGTAGTTCATCACAGAAACCTATTTCTGAGACACCTACACCAATTAGTGAGGAAGTTAATGATGATGATCATCAAACTTCAGATCAAGTTATTACAGAACCTCGTAGATCAACCAGAGTAAGATCCACACCAGAGTGGTACGGTAATCCTGTTCTGATAGTTATGTTACTAGACCATGACGAACCTACGAACTATGAAGAAGCGATGGTGAGCCCAGATTCCGCAAAATGGCTTGAGGCCATGAAACCTGAGATGGGATCCATGTATGAGAACAAAGTATGGACTTTGGTTGACTTGCCCAATGATCGGCAAGCCATTGAAAATAAATGGATCTTCAAGAGGAAAACGGGCGCTGATAGTAGTGTTACTATCTACAAAGCTAGAATTGTCGCAAAAGGTTTTCGACAAGTTCAAGGTGTTGACTACGATGAGAGAGTTTCTCACTCGTATCTATGCTTAAAGTCTGTCTGAATCATGTTAGCAATTGCCGCATTTTATGAAATCTGGCAAATGGATAAACAAAACTACATTCCTTAATGGATTTATTAAAGAAGAGTTGTATATGATGCAACCAGGAGGTTTTGTCAATCCTAAAAGTCCTAACAAAATATGCAAGCTCCAGCGATCCATCTATGGACTGGTGCAAGCATCTCGGAGTAGGAATATACGCTTTGATAAGTTGATCAAAGGATATAGTTTTATACAGACTTGCGGTGAAGCCTGTATTTACAAGAAAGTGAGTGGGAGCACTACAGCATTTCTGATAAGTATATGTGAATGACATATTGTTGATCGGAAATAATGTAGAATTATTCTCCAAAGCATAAAGGAGTGTTTGAAAGGAGTTTTCAAAGAAAGACCTCGGTGAAGCTGCTTACATATTGAGCATCAAGATCTATAGAGATAGATGAAGACGCCTGATAAGTTTTTCAATGAGTACATACCTTAACAAGATTTTGAAGTAGTTCAAAATAGAACAGTCAAAGAAAGAGTTCTTGCCTGTGTTACAAGGTGTGAAATTGAGTAAGACTCAAAGCCCGACCACGGCAGAAGATAGAAAGAGAATGAAAGTCATTCCCTATGCCTTGGCCATAGGTTCTATAAAGCATGCCATGCTGTGTACCAGATCTATTGTATACCCTACACTGATTTTGGCAAGGGAGTACAATAGTGATCTAGGAGTAGATCACTGGACAGCGGTCAAAATTATCCTTAGTGGAATAAGGATATGTTTCTCGATTATAGAAGTGACAAAAGGTTCGTGGTAAAGTGTTACGTCGATGCAAGTTCTGACACTAAATCTAGATGACTCTAAGTCTCGGTCTAGATACATATTGAAAGTGGGAGCAATTAGCTAGAGTAGCTCCGTGCAAAGCATTGTAGACATAGAAATTTGCAAAATACTTACGGATCTGAATGTGACAGACCCGTTGACTAAAATTATCTCACAATCAAAACATGATCACACCTTAGTACTCTTTGGGTGTAAATCACATAGCGATGTGAACTAGATTATTGACTCTAGTAAACCCTTTGAGTGTTGGTCACATAGAGATGTGAACTATGGGTGTTAATCA
Organism: Aegilops tauschii subsp. strangulata; assembly: GCF_002575655.3. NCBI lineage: Eukaryota > Viridiplantae > Streptophyta > Magnoliopsida > Poales > Poaceae > Aegilops > Aegilops tauschii. The sequence goes on from NC_053036.3 coordinate 526,436,943, forward strand.
CATGGTGATGTGAATTGTTGATGTTAAATCACATGGCGATGTGAACTAGATTATTGACTCTAGTGCAAGTGGGAGACTGAAGGAAATATGCCCTAGAGGCAATAATAAAGTATTATATATTTCCTGATATCATGATAAATGTTTATTATTCATGCTAGAATTGTATTAACCGGAAACATAATACATGTGTGAATACATAGACAAACAGAGTGTCACTAGTATGCCTCTACTTGACTAGCTCGTTAATCAAAGATGGTTATGTTTCCTAGCCATAGACATGAGTTGTCATTTGATTAATGGGATCACCTCATTAGGAGAATGACGTGATTGACTTGACCCATTCTGTTAGCTTAGCACCCGATCGTTTAGTATGTTGCTATTGCTTTCTTCATGACTTATACATGTTCCTATGACTATGAGATTATGCAACTCCCGTTTACCGGAGGAACACTTTGTGTGCTACCAAACGTCACACCGTAACTGGGTGATTATAAAGGTGCTCTACAGGTGTCTCCAAAGGTACTTGTTGGGTTGGCATATTTCGAGATTAGGATTTGTCACTCCGATTGTCGGAGAGGTATCTCTGGGCCCACTCGGTAATGCACATCACTATAAGCCTTGCAAGCATTGTGATTAATGAGTTAGTTGCGGGATGATGTATTACGGAACGAGTAAAGAGACTTGCCGGTAACGAGATTGAACTAGGTATCGAGATACCGACGATCGAATCTCGGGCAAGTAACATACCGATGACAAAGGGAACAACGTATGTTGTTATGCGGTCTAACCGATAAAGATCTTCATAGAATATGTGGGAGCCAATATGGGCATCCAGGTTCCGCTATTGGTTATTGACCGGAGAGAGGTCTCGGTCATGTCTACATAGTTCTCGAACCCGTAGGGTCCGCACGCTTAACGTTACGATGACAGTTTTATTGAGTTTTGATGTACCGAAGGAGTTCGGAGTCCCGGATGAGATCGGGGACATGACGAGGAGTCTCGAAATGGTCTAGACGTAAAGATCGATATATTGGACGACTATATTCAGACTTCGGAAAGGTTCCGAGTGATTCGGGTATTTTTCGGAGTACCGGAGAGTTACGGGAATTCGTATTGGGCCTTGATGGGCCATACGGGAAAGGAGAGAAAGACCCCGAAGGGTGGCCGCACCCCTCCTCATGGGCTAGTCCGAATTGGACTAGGGAGGGGGGCACCCCGTTCCTTCTTTCTCCTTTCCCCTTCCCTTCTCCTACTCCCACAAGGAAAGGAGGAGTCCTACTCCCGGTGGGAGTAGGACTCCCCCCTTTGGCGCGCCTCTCCCCTTGGTCGGCTGCCTCCTCCTTGCTCCTTTATATACGGGGGCAGGGGGGCACCCCATGGACACAACAATTGATCCTTGAGATCTCTTAGCCGTGTGGGGTGCCCCCCTCCACCATATTACACCTCGAGAATACCGCTGCGGAGCTTAGGCGAAGCCCTGCGTCGATGGAACATCATCATCGTCACCACGCCGTCGTGTTGACGAAACTCTCCCTCAACACTCGGCTGGATCGGAGTTCGAGGGACGTCCTCGAGCTGAACGTGTGTAGAACTCGGAGGTGCCGTGCGTTCGGTACTTGATCGGTCGGATCGTGAAGACGTACGACTACATCAACCGCGTTGTGATAACGCTTCCGCTTTCGGTCTACGAGGGTACGTGGACAACACTCTCCCCTCTCGTTGCTATGCATCACCATGATCTTGCGTGTGCGTAGGAAAATTTTGAAATTACTACGTTCCCCAACACAATAGAGCGAACAACTAGCAAAGCAAGGATAGAAGTGATTTCGAGGGTATGGTCATCTTGCCTGCAAGGTTCTCAGAGTTGTCGAAAGCTTGATCCTCGTAAGCGTACTCAACAGGTTCCTCGTTCACGAACTCGTCTCTCGGCTCTACCCAAGACAAGAACATAAGCAATGGAAACACAATCAAACACGGGAAATGCACAAGCAACATGGTGCAAAACATGAATGATATGCAAGATATGATATGCGATGCATATGTGTGCTCCGGACGAAAAATGATGCACAAGGCAGTAACTTGACAAACCAAGCATGCCACTGGAAAGATGAGATGATTTCGGTTGAAATCGATATAAAGATCACCGGAAACGGATGCACGGTTTTGCAAATGGCAAGCAAAACAAAAATGACACGAATCTGCGATTAACAGCATGATAGCACTTAGAATGCAACAAGTAACAATGCTACAGCACTCGAACATAGCAACAAAGCATATGGCAGTAATCTACAGGAGATGCTTCACAAAAGATGAACACTGAGCTATGGCTAGATCACACTATAACAGGTTCAAACAAGCATGGCAAAAGTGCAAAAGATAACAGGTTCACAGACGGTGAAATTACTGGACATGACTGAAACAGCATCAGGTAGCAATGTTGAGAGCACGAAATCAACATGCTACAGGAACTTAACATGGCAAAACAAGGCATGGAAGTATTCTACTAAATTCATATGACAAAAGTCCCTTACTGACCATAAGCCAAAAAGGTCCTGAAGATATGATGGCAACCATGTAAACATAGCAAGTTTCGTTAACAGGTTTCAGACTTAGAAGAAAACAGAGCATGGCAGAAACAGTAATATGAAGACATCTTGGTGAGCTTGATGCACTCACCACAAAGCAATACATGACAAAACAAGCATACCTACATCAAGATGGCATGTTTATAAAGCTATCCATGGCAAGAGCAAGTACATAGCATGTATGGATCAACTACAACAAGCTTGGCAAAATTGAATAACACGTAAACAATCTGCCAGGAATATTTTATAGCAAAAGTAGAGCAAGATTGAGTCATACTATGGCACTCTGTAATTGCGAACAAGGGCAGGAATGGATCAATTACAACAATATCTATAAAACATACTTACTGAACATCTCCAAAATTTGCATGGATCTCTCTGTAGCATCAAGTTTAAATGGCAACAAAATAACAGCAGTCACAGACGTGGAGAAATTACTAAGTCTCTGAAATCAAAAACATTACGGAGCCTAGTTTGCATGCTTGTGCTAGTCACCACAGAGATCACAAAAATACATGGCATACACATCTGTAAAAATGGCATGGCATACAACAAAACACATGTAGAGCTCATGCCCATAAGATGCACAGATTAAATGCAACAAAAATAACAAATCCTCAAGTTCTGATAAGTAACAGCGGATAACAGCAACTAGCACTCTTGCACCAGAGATTTGGGCATCAAGATGGACTCAAATGAACATGATGCAATGGAACAAAATGTAGAGCATCACGAGATGAACATTTTGATATATTACACGTGAGAAACAGAGCTATATGCAGAGAGTTATGATACGATGAACATGTGCACTTATTGTAAAAACTCGGGGACTTGGAGAAAATCGGGAGAGGGGAGAGTCAACCTGCGGACGTTGACTGGATCGGGATCGACCGAGGGAGCTCGAGCTCGACGGGGCGGTTGCCGGCGGCGGCGCGGAGAAGGAGGAGGCGCCGAGGAGGCGCGGTGGTCGGCGGGGAAGAGGGGGGGCGACGCTGGAGGGAGGCGGCGTCGGGTGCGGCGGCGTCGTGGTGCGCGGCAGCGGCGAGCAGTGGCGATGGCGGGCAGCGGCCGGAGGCGAGGGGTGGCGCCGGCGGAGCGGGCAGCGGGCAGCGCAGGCGGCGGGAGGGGCGCGCGCGCGGATCTGGGCCCGCGGGGGCCGGCGGCGGGCCTGGCGGGCCGTGACGCGAGGCGGCGAAGTGGGGCGCCCGGGTGGTGACGTGGCGCGCCCCTACTGGCTGCGGGCGGCGGCGGTTTTTCGTCCGGCGTGGACCGGACGCGTCCGGCGGCGGAGAGGTAGCGGGGCTAGGGTTGGACTGCGAATGTTTTCGGGAAGGGATGCAAATATATAGGCAGAGGGAGCTAGGAGAGTCCAAATGAGGTGCGGTTTTCGCCCACACGATCGTGATCGAACGACCTAGAGCATGGAGGTGAGTTAGAGGGGTTTTGGGCTGGTTTTGAGGGGGGGTTTTGCTGCAACACACAAATGGACTTTGCGGTTACCCGGTTAACAGTTGGAGTACCAAACGACCTCCAAATGGAACGAAACTTGACCGGTGGTCTCCCGGTGGTATACTAGGGCCACTTGACAAGCCTCGGTCCATTCCGATAATGCTTGACACCCGCTCACGAAACGAAAACAAAAGGGGTGCGCCGGAGGAGGTGGGAGCGCCGGATTGCAAAACGGACAACGGGGAAAATGCTCGGATGCCTGAGACGAACACGTATGCAAATGCAATGCACATGATGACATGATATGAGATGCATGACATGACCAAAATGCAAAACGGAAAACAAAACCCGACCACGAAGGGAATATCATAACACATAGCCGAAAATGGCAAGACTTGGAGTTACAAATATGGAAAGTTACATCCGGGGTGTTACAATCCGGCTGCATCGGGGGCAGGCGGTACGAAGATAGAGTCCGACTCTGGAGACGGCTTGATAGATGGTTTGAGGAGGCGCTGGAGAGAGACACCGGTTGGTATAGCCTGTCAGGTGGAGCCGATCCGCGCCAGGGCATCTGCTTGGTCGTTGTCGGCCGTGGCACGTGAAGGAACTCGCACCCTTCGAAGTACCCACTGATCTGCTGGACGAGGAATCGATAGCTCGCCATGTTTGCATCCTTGGCGTCCCAGTCGCCAGATGACTGCTGGATCACTAAGTCTGAGTCGCCATAACACCGGATCCGGCGTATGCCGAGCTCTTTGGCTAGCCGGAGCCCGTGTATGAGCGCCTCATACTCGGCCACCTTGTTGGAGGCGGCGAAGTGGATTTGCAGCATGTATCTGAGCTTGTCGCCTTTGGGAGAGGTGAGGACGATGCTGGCTCCCAAGCCGGTGCGCATCTTGGAGCCGTCGAAGTGCATCCGCCAATGAGTAGAGTCGGGAGCCGGCGGTAGGTACTGGGTCTCGGCCCAGTCGACGAGGAAGTCGGCCAATGCTTGGGACTTGATGGCGGTGCGGGGCTGATAGAAGATTGTGTAAGGTGCGAGCGCAATGGCCCATTTAGCCACCCGACCGGATGCATCCCAGCTGCCTATGATCTCGGCAAGCGGGGCGGTGCACACGACCGTGATGGGATGCTCTTGAAAATAGGGCTTCAGCTTCTTGGCGGCCAAGTACACTCCATAGCACATCTTCTGGTAGTGCGGGTAGTTTTGCTTTGAGCTGGATAGTACTTCTCTTAGATAATATACCGGCCTCTGGACTAGCTGGGCTCGGCCTTCTTCTGGTTGCTGAACCACGATGACTGTACTGACCACTCGGCTAGTTGCGGCAATGTAGAGGAGCATGGGCTCCTTCTCAATCGGCGCCGCCAGGACAGGTGGAGTGGTCAGCATCCTCTTCAACTCATGGAAGGCTTGATCTGCTTGGTCATTCCACTCGAAATGAGCGGATTTCTTCATGAGTTGGTACAGGGGGAGAGCCTTCTCTCCTAGCCGGTTGATAAAGCGGTTTAGGGAGGCCAGGCACCCGGTGAACTTCTGAACGTCTCGCAACTTGGTGGGAATCTCCATTCTCTCAATGGCCTTGATCTTCACAAGGTTGCACTCCATGCCACGTTCGGAGACCAGAAAGCCTAGAAGCTGGCCGGCTGGTACTCCGAACACGCATTTCTCAGGGTTGAGCTTGATCTGGAATCGGCGCAAGTTGGCAAATGTTTCTTTGAGGTCTTCCAGCAGGGTGCCGCGCTTCTCCGTCTTCACCACAATATCATCTACGTAGATGTGGGCATTTCTGCCGAGTTGCTTGAGGAGGCATTTCTGCATGCAACACCGAAAAGTGGCACCGGCATTCCTCAAGCCGAATGTCATAGTCAGGTAACAGAAAGCTCTGAATGGTGTGATGAAGGCGGTTTTCAGGCGGTCTGCTGGGTCCAACTTAATCTGGTGGTATCCTGAGTAAGCATCCAAAAAACTCAACAGCTCGCATCCGGCTGTGGAGTCTATCACTTGATCAATCCGTGGCAAAGCAAACAGATCTTTGGGGCAGGCCTTGTTGAGGCTAGTGTAGTCTATACACATACGCCATTTGTTGTTCTTTTTCAACACCAAGACTGGGTTGGCAAGCCACTCTGGGAAAAACACTTCCATTATGAAGCCGGCGGCAAGGAGCCAGGCTATCTCTTCTCCTACGATTCTTCTCTTCTCTTCTGACAGTCGGCGGAGAGGCTGCTTGATCGGCTTCGCGTCGGCTCGGACGTGTAACTTGTGCTCGGCGAAATCCTTCGGAACACCCGGCATGTCCTTTGGGGACCATGCAAAGATGTCTCGATTCTCACGGAGAAGGTCGACGAGCTCGCCTTCCTATTTACTGTCCAGGTTTGCACCAATGACTGCAAACCTTTCCGGGTTCTCCGGGTCCAGAGGTATCTTCTTCGTTTCCTTGGTCGGCTGGGAGGAGCCCTGCGCATCATAATCCTTGGGGTTGGGGGACAAGGCCGGCTGCTTGCCGGCCATGGCCACAACTCGCTCCAGCATCTTCTTCTCTTCTGCCACTACGAGGGACTCGGCCAGCCGGCTACTGGCTGCAGCGCACTCAATGGACTTCTTGTAGTCGCCGGCTACAGTGATGATCCCCTTCGAGCTCGGCATCTTAATCTTCAGGTAGGCGTAGTGGGGCACAGCCATGAACTTGGCCAAAGCAGGTCGGCCAAGCAAGGCGTGGTGGTAAGGGTTTTCCAGGTCCACTACCTCGAACCAGATTGCTTCTCGGCGAAAGTGATCCTTGTGTCCGAAGACAACATCCATCTTGATCTTGCCGATCGGGGAACAGGACAGGCCGGGTACGATGCCATGGAACACGGTCCGGCTTGGCATGAGCTGCTTCGCCTTGAGGTCCAACTTCTCCATGGTATCGCGGTACAGTATGTTGATACTGCTTCCGCCATCAATCAGAACGCGGGAGAATCGGGCAGCTCGCCTCTCCGTTGCGAGGGTGACATCCAACACTAATGCGTAGGAGCCAGGGGACGGCATCACCTCTGGGTGATCGGCCCGGCTCCAGTTGATAGGCCTTTCGGACCAATGCATGAACTCGGGGTTGCTGGAGGCGACTGCGTTCACCTCTTGGTGCTGTCGGCGCCGGCTGCGCTTGTCTTCAACCTGGCTTGTGAAGACGACGTAGGCGGCGTGCTCATCAGGGAACTCATCTTGAATGGCTCCGACTGCTGGGGGGCTGGAGGCGGCGGGCCGGGAGGCGGAGGCGGCACCAGCCCCTCGCCCTTGGAGATCCGCGTGAGCCAGTGGCACTTTCGGGTCGTGTGGTTGGACGGCTTCGCGCCGCTGTGGAACTTGCAGGGGGCATCGAGAGTCTGCTCGTAGGAGAAGGTCGGCTGCCAAGACGGCCTGCCGTCCTTCTTCTTGGGAGCTGGCCGCTCTTTGGGCTGCTCATCTTCGACTGTGGCCACCTGCCGACTGGTGGAAGGCGGCATAGAGGCCTTGCGCTTGTGGTTGTTCTGGTAGGGGCGCCGATTGGAGTCGCCAGCCGGCGTCTTGGGAGCCGGAGCGAGCACCTTCCCAGAGGCGTCCACTCGGAGCTCGGTTTTCATCGAGGAATCGGCCGTGGCGTACTTGTCCGCAATGATCAGCAGCTCGTCGAGGGTAGCCGACTCGTCGCAGAGGAGTCGGTACTTGAGGAGGGTGCCCTCTCGGCACCCGGCGGTGAAGTATTCAATGGCTTGAACCTCGTGCACCCCCTCGCAGGAGTTGCGAAGCTCGGCCCACCGCGTGAGGTAATCGCGGGTCGACTCGTTGGGCCCTTGGACGCATAGGGAGAGCTGGCGGGGCTTGGGAGGCCGCTTGTACTTGCTGGTGAAGTTGCGGACGAAGACTTCCGTGAAGTCCAGCCAGCTGTTGATGCTGTAGGGCTTGAGGCTGTTGAGCCAGGTGCGTGTCGTGCCTTGCAGCATGAGAGGGACATACTTCACGGCTACACGCCTGTTGCCGTTCGCTATGCTGACAGCGGTAGAGTAGTCGATGAGCCAATCTTCCGGCTTCACAGAGCCGTTGTACTTGGGCGTGTCTCTGGGGAGCGAGAACCCTTTGGGGAAGGGCTCGTCGCGGATGCGGGGGCCGAAGCATGGCGGGCCGACATCATCATCTTCTTCTAGCGCCAGGGATCGAGCTAGGCGGTCGATCCGGTGACGGGCGTCGTTCTCGCCGACTCCTTCGCGGTGGCCTAGTCGGCCACCAAGAGTCGGATGCGTGACAGGCGGCGGGGTGGGATATCTCTCCCCTCGAGGCGGGGGAGGAGGCGGATTTCCTTGGCGCTCCACTGCTCGAGGGCGGCCTTCCGCGTCGCGCTCGATGGTGATCCGAGTCCGGGTGCGGCTAGCATCCGGCTCCTTGTCTTTCCTTGCGCGGGCGCCGCTCGCAGTCGGCGACCGGGATGTCGCGGCATGCTCTCGGCGTGGGGGAGGACTCTCAGTGCGGGCGCCGGCTTCATGCCGTTCTGCGGCCGCGTCAATCAGCTGCTGGATGCGCCTTGTCATGTAGGGGAGCTCATCAGCCCCCAGCCCGTTCAGCTCTTCAGCGGCCGCCTGAGCGGCTCGCAGATTCTCGAGCGGGGTGGCGTAGACGGGGCGGTCTACCCCCAGCATGCTGGCGATGGCCGCGCCGCGCTTCTTGACGAGGCCGGCTCGGCTCGGCCCGCCATGAGGCGGCGTACCGAAGCCAGCGCGGTCGACTTCGCGCTGGTAAGCCTCGGTGAGGCGTCTCATGGAGGCTATCTTCTGGCCTTCCGTGATGAGGGCGAGGCGGCGTGCCTCCAGGGTCTCGGCGTCGGCGTCGGCCGGGATGGGGACGGACAAGTCATGCATCGCCGCTTGCAGGGCGTCGTGAGCGTTCTCGCCCGAGTCGGCGACGTGGCTGATGACCAGCACCTCAGTGACAGCGCTGCTGCCGCTGTCAGCTCGGGGAAGAGGGTCGTTGAAGACTACCATGTCGGAGGGGTAGGCGTCGAGCGATGCCGTGTCGGAGTCGACAAGCATCGGGTCGGTGGAGCCGACCGACTCCAAGCCTACAGCAAGCTCCCTGGAGACGTGAAGTTGGTCGAGGAGGCTGACGAGGCGACTCTCGGACGCGGGCTCGTCAGAGATGTGAGCCTCGCCAAGAAGATCGGCGAGGCAGCTCGCTGCGCAGGCGTCGTCAACGCCTTGCAGCGCGTCGGGGCAAGCGCCATCGGGTGCAGCGGGCTGGCTGCGCTCGCGGGGGAGGAAAAGGGTTCCCGTCCAGAACAGGTCTCCGGACGACGGTGCACCTGGCCCCACAGTGGGCGCCAAATGTCGGGTGGTAGGTGCGACATATGCCAACGGGTGGCTTATCATTGTGGGAGCCAGTAAGACGTCGCCGGTGCCTGGAAACGGGATGAGGCGAAGAGATGCACGCCGGCGAATCTTACCCAGGTTCGGGGCTCTCCATGGAGATAACACCCCTAGTCCTGCTCTGCGGGGTCTCCGCATGATCACTAGATCAATACAAGTGGCTACAAGTGCTCCTCGAGCTGTCTGGCTAGAGGAAGAAGAAGGGCAAGGCTAGCTCTCCCTTTCTCTCTAGGTGGTGTGTCTAACTCTATGAGATCAAGCCTTTGCATGGGTGTCCCGGGGGGTTTATATAGGCCTACCCCCTAGGGGTACAATGGTAATCCGGCTGGGCGTGGGTCCCAGCCGTCAGCGTCTATGTTGGCCGGCTTCTCCGCCGGTCAGTGGGGCCCGCCGACTGGTGGGTCCCGCCGGCTGCCGGCTTCCTGGCCGGCAGGCCGGCCCCACCGCTTGGGGGCTTTGTCGGCGGCTGGTTACTGTTTCCTCGCCTCTGATGACGAGGGCTTTGTCGAGGTAAGCGTGGCTACAGTGTCGCCGCCTTGTGAGCTCTCACTGTAGCTTTACCTCGTCTTGTTTTCTTAATGAGGCACATGTTTCGAGGGAGGGAGGTGGCCGGCTACTCGGAGCCGGCTACACCCCTGGCCGACTAGAGGAGGCCAGGCCGCCTTCGGAGGTCTCTCTGGCAAAAGGGGCCCGCCGCCTGCGGGCCGTACTGGCACCTGTCGTGGGTGACATCGAGGCCAACATGGCTACAGTGCCGCGCCGGACGGGGGATGGCTGGCCCGTACGGCGCCCTGTAGCCACGCCTGCTCCGGGAATCGGGGGTAGTGGGCTGTACTGTGGCCACACCCCATCGTACCGCCGCTATGAGGGTTCAGTCTTGGTGGGTGCCATCTTGGCCGGCTTCCGGGAGCCGGCTTTCTTCGTGGCCGGCTTCTGGGAGTCGGTCTTCTTGGGGCCGGCTTCCCAGAGTCGGCCATCTCGTATCTTTCTTGGAGGAGGTTTCTGGGGCTGGGTCGCCTTCTGGGAGTCGCCCCTGGGGGTAGCCGGCCGGGGGAAGGCGGCCCTATGCTTTGTATGCTTGAAGGCCCGAATGGCCTGATAATTTTCAAAGAGCCAGGGGGAGTCGGTTTGGCTACCCGTGGTCATTTACTCCGACACCACAAGTAGGATATAATTTTCATTGCTTGATTATTGACTTTCGTGCATGCATAGGTAATCACAAACCTTAACACCAATATTCTTACTAGAGCACAATTACTCATCAACATAACTCACATATCACATCATCATATCTCAAAACTATTACTAAGAATCAAGATTATTTTGTCCAGTGATCTTCATGACATTTTCTTTTTTCTTTCTTTATCCTTTTTGGATATCTATCACTTTGGGACTAATTTTCATGTGTTGCTTTTCATAAGCTCAAACAAATATAAGTGAAGATCATGAGCATAACAAATTTTGTTTCTCTCATAATAATTTAAGTGAAGTAAGAGAGAATTTCTTCAAAATTTTACTAACTCTCAAATAAATCTAAGTGAAGCAAGATAGCATTTCTTCAAAAATAACAAAGCACACCGTGCTAAAAAGGATATAAGTGAAGCACTAGAGCAAGTCCTAGCTCATAAAAGATTTAAGTGAAGCACAGAGAGCAATTTTAAAAAATCATGAAATAATTTTGGCTCTCTCAAATAGGTGTGTCCAGCAAGGATTGATGACTTAAAACACAAAATAAAACAAGCAAAGACTCAAATCATACAAAACGCTCCAAGCAAAACACATATCAAGTGATGAATAAAAATATAGCCTCGAGTAAAATACCGATGGTTGTTAGAAGAAAGAGGAGATGCCACTCGGGGGCATCCCCAAGCTTAGTTGGTTGCTCATTCTTGGATAATAGCTTGGGGTGCCGGGGCATCCCCAATCTTAGGCTCTTCTATCCTTCTTTCATCCATCGTAAGATAACCCAAAACTTGAAAACTTCAATCACACAAAATTCAACAAAACCTTTGTGAGATCCGTTAGTATAAGAAAGCAAACCACTACTATAAGTGTTGTATCAAACCAATTAATATTTTGTTTTTGTATTATATCTACTGTATTCCAACTTTTCTATGGCAAAAACTCATCAAAAAAACCATAGAGCCATCAAAATAAGCACACAACACAAAGAAAACAGAATCTGTCAAAATAGAACAGTTTGTAGTAATCTGACTTTAGAAAATACTTCTGTAACTCCAAAACTTCTACCAAAATAGGAGGACCTGGGTAATTTGTATATTAATCTTCTGGAAAAAAATTGGCATTTTATCACGTTCTGGTGATTTTTAACAATTGTTTTCATGAGCACAAAGTTTCTGTCTTTTTCAGCAAGATTAAACAACTATCACCCAAAAAGACCCTATAGGCTTTACTTGGCACAAACACTAATTAAAACATAAAAAGCACAATCATAACAGTAGAATAATTGTGTAAGCACTCAAGAACAGAAAGCAAAAAGCAAAAATAAATTTTATTTATTGGGTTGCCTCCCAACAAGCGCTATAGTTTTACGCCCTTAGCTAGGCATAAAGCAAGGATCTAAGTTTTGTCATCTTTGGTTCGAGATCCATAAGATGCCCTCATGATTGATTCATAAGGTAGCCTAATTTTTGTTCTAGGAAAGTGTTCCATACCCTTCATCAAAGTAAATTGGAACTTGATATTGCCTTCTTTCATATCAATCACAGCACCGATAGTGCGTAAAAATGGTCTACCAAGAATAATTGGACAAGACGGATTGCAATCAATATCCAGAACAATAAAATCTATGGGCACATAGTTCCTATTTGCAAGAATAAGAACATCATTAATTCTTCCCATAGGCTTTTTAATAGTAGAATCCGCCAAGTGCAAATTCAAAGAACATTCTTCAAGATTGGTAAGACCAGGCACATCACATAAAGATTTTGGAATTGTAGAAACACTAGCACCAAAGTCACACAAAGCAAAACACTCATAATTTTTAATCTTGACTTTGATAGTAGGTTCCCATTCATCATGCGATTTTCTAGTTTGAAACTTCTAATTCCAACTTTTCTTCCAAAGCTTTCATCATAGCATCAACAATATGTTTAGTAAAAGCTTTATTTTGTTCATAAGCATGGGGTGAATTTAGCATGGGTTGCAACAAAAAAATAGAATCAATCAAAGAGCAACTATCATAATTGAAGTCTTTGTCATCCAAAATAGTGGGTGCATCACTAACTAAAGTTTTGACCTCTCCAAACCCACTTGCATCAATTTTCTCAACAAGATTTTCACCCTCCGAAATATTGGGACGCCTTCTACCTAAAGTTGACTCTCCTCCAGTTCCTTTTTCATCAATCTTATCTTTACTAAACAATGAATCAATAGAAGAAACACCAATCATTTTAAGATCTTCATCATTTTTGCAAGAATAATCACTAGAAAAAGCTTTCTCTAAAAATTCTCTTTTAGCTCTAAGCATAGCAGTTCTTTTATTACTTTCATCCATAGAAACATAAAGAGCTTTAATTGATTCATCAACTTTAGGCACAAAAATTTTCATCTTGCGATTTTCCACATCATGGGCAATTCTATCAACACTTCTAGACAAATCATCAATCTTATTCAACTTTTCTTCTATGGAAGTGTTGAAAACTTTTTGCGTGTTGATACATTCTTTAATATTATTCTCAAGATCAGAGGTATTCCTATTATTATTGTAAGATTTATTTCCATAGGAATTACCATAATTATTAGATGAATTACTAGGAAAATGCCTAAGATTAAAATTTCCTCTATAAGCATTGTTGTTGAAATTATTATTTTTTTGACTGGGTTGTTGTTGAAATTATTGCGAGAAATAAAATTCACATCAATGGCATCACTAGTTTTCTCAATCAAAGTAGGCAAAGGCATATCATTTAAATCAATAGGATCACTTTTACTAGCAACCAATTTCATGAGAGCATCAACTTTATCACTCAAAGAAGAAATTTCTTCAACTGAATTAACTTTTTTACTAGTACGAGCTCTTTCGGTATGCCATTGCGAATAATTTGCCATGATATTATCAAGCAATTTGGTGGCTTCACCCAAAGTAATTTCCATAAAAGTTCCACCCGCGACGGAATATAAAAGATTACAAGAAACAAAATTCAAGCCCGCATAAATTTTGTGTATGATCATCCAAAGATTTAACCCATGAGTTGGGCAATTCCTTAGCATCGTTTTCATCCTTTCCCAAGATTGTGCAACATGCTCATGTTCAAGTTGCTTGAAATTCATGATCTGGGTTCTAAGGGAAATATTTTTTGCGGGTGGAAAATACTTAGTGATAAAAGCATCTTTGCACTTATTCCAAGAATCGATACTATTGCGAGGCAAAGAAGAGAACCAATTTTTTGCAGAATCATGCTAAGAAAACGGAAATAATTTCATCTTGACCACATCATTGTCCACATCTTTTTTCTTTTGCATATCGCATAATTCCATGAAGGTATTAAGATGGGACGCGGCATTCTCATTAGGAGTACCGGAAAATTGGTCTTTCATAACAAGATTCAGCAAAGCAGAATTAATATCACAAGTCTCTGCACTAGTGGCGGGAGGAGCAAGCGGAGTGGCAATAAAATCATTGTTGTTGGTATTTGAGAGATCACATAACTTGGTGTTCTCTTGAGTCATGATGACCACACAACAAGATTGCACTCAAAAACAGATCCGACAAGAAAACAGCGAACGGAAAAAGAGAGGCGAATAAAACGACAAAATTTTGTGAAGTGGGGAAGAGAAAAATGAGAGGCAAATGGCAAATAATGTAAATTACGAGGAGATGAGATTTGTGATTAGGAACCTGGTTTTGTTGAAGATCCTCCCCGGCAACGGCGCCAAAAATTCCTTTTGATCGCTCTCTGACTATAGCGCCAGAAAAGCTCCTGTTGCTAGGACTACGTCGGTATTTCTCCAAAGAGGAAGGGATGATGCAGCACAGCGACGGTAGGTATTTCCCTCAGTGAAGAAACCAAGGTTATCGAACCCGTAGGAGAACCAAGCAACACAACGTAAACAACACCTGCACACAAGTAACAACACCTCGCAACCCGACGTGTTAAAGGGGTAGTCAATCCCTTTCGGGTAACGATGCCAGAAAATTGGTAATAGATTGAAATAATAGATCGCAAATAAATAAAGTGCAGCAAAGTATTTTTTATTTTTGGTTTAATAGATCTGAATAAAAATGCAAAGGAAAAATAGATCGCAAGGCAAATATATGAGAAAGTAGACCCGGGGGCCGTAGGTTTCACTAGTGGCTTCTCTCGAGAAAAATAGCAAACTGTGGGTAAACAAATTATTGTTGGGAAATTGATAGAACTTCAAATAATTATGAAGACATACAGGAAATGATCATTACATAGGCATCACGTCCAAGATTAGAGACCGACTCCTGCCTGCATCTACTACTATTACTCCACACATTCACCGCTATCCAGCATGCATCTAGTGTATTAAGTTCATGGAAAAACGGAGTAATGCAATAAGAACGATGACATGATGTAGACAAGATCCGTTTATCTATTGCACTAGATATAGATCTTGTCTTTTTATCCTTAGTAGAAACGATACATACGTGTCGGTTCCCTTTCTGACACTGGGATCAAGCACCGTAAGATCGAACCCACTACCGGGCACCTCTTCCCATTGCAAGATAAATAGATCAAGTTGGCCAAACAAAACCCAAATATCGGAGAAGAAATACGAGGCTGTAAGAGATCATGCATATAAGAGATCAAAGAAACTCAAATAACTTTCATGGATATAAAAATATATAATTGATCATATACTCGAAGTTCATCAGATCCCAAGAAACACACCGCAAAAGAGTTACATCATATGGATCTCCAAGAGACCATTGTATTGAGAATTCAGCGAGAGAGAGGAAGCCATCTAGCTACTAACTACGGACCCGAAGGTCTACAAAGAACTACTCACACATCATCAGAGAGGCACCAATGGAGGTGGTGAACCCCATCCGACATGGTGTCTAGATTGGATCTGGTGGTTCTACACTCTGCGGTGGCTGGATGAATCAACTCCCCTAGGGTTTTGGGATTTTTGGGGTATTTATAGAGCAAAGAGGCGGTCCCGGGGGCACCCGAGGTGGGCACAACCCACCAGGGCGCACCTGGGCCTCCTGGCGCGCCCTGGTGGGTTGTCCCCTCCTCGGGACTCCCCCCAGGTGCAACCAGGGCCCAACTTCTTCCTTTTGGTCCATAAAAAATCATCGTGAAGTTTCGTTGCATTTGGACTCCGTCTGATATTGATTTCCTGCGATGTAAAAAACATGGAAAAAACAGCAACTGGCACTTGGCACTATGTCAATAGGTTAGTACCAAAAAATGATATAAAATGACTATAAAATGATTATAAAACATCCAAGATTGATAATAAAACAGCATGGAACAATCAAAAATTATAGATACGTTGGAGACGTGTCAGCGGCCATGTCTGTGAAGGAGCGAAGCAGGGGAGGGGGAGGTGGATACGAGAGAGCTTGCGCGGTGGAACCCAGCTGAGCCTACTGATGTCTACTACGCAACCTTCTTCTTGTAGACGTTGTTGGGCCTCCAAGTGCAAAGGTTTGTAGGACAGTAGAAAATTTCCCTCAAGTGGATGACCTAAGGTTTATCAATCCATGGGAGGCGTAGGATGAAGATGGTCTCTCTCAAGCAACCCTGCAACCAAATAACAAAGAGTCTCTTCTGTCCCCAACACACCCAATACAATGGTAAATTGTATAGGTGCACTAGTTCGGCCAAGAGATGGTGATACAAGTGCAATATGGATGGTAGATATAGGTTTGTGTAATTTGAAAATATAAATACAGCAAGGTAGCAAGTGGTAAAAGTGAGCGTAAACGGTATTGCAATGCTAGGAAACAAGGCCTAAGGTTCATACTTTCACTAGTGCAAGTTCTCTCAACAATAATAACATAATTAGATCATATAACAATCACTCAACATGCAACAAAGAGTCATTCCAAAGTCACTAATAGCGGAGAACAAACGAAGCGATTATGGTAGGGTACGAAACCACCTCAATGTTATCCTTTCTGATCGATCTATTCAAGAGTCCGTAGTAAAATAACACGAAGCTATTATTTATGTTCTATCTATCCTAGAGTTCATACTAGAATAACACCTTAAGATACAAATCAACCAAAACCCTAATGTCACCTAGATACTCCAATGTCACCACAAGTATCTGTGGGTATGATTATATGATATGCATCACACAATCTCGGATTCATCTATTCAACCAACACAAAGAACTTCAAAGAGCGCCCCAAAGTTTCTACTGGAGAGTCAAGACGAAAATTTATGCCAACCCCTATGCATAAGTTCACAAGGTCACTGAACCCGCAAGTTGATCACCGAAACATATATCAAGTAGATCACGTGAATATCCCATTGTCACCACAGATAAGCACATGCAAGACATACATCAAGCGTTCTCAAATCTTTAAAGACTCAATCCGATAAAATAACTTCAAAGGGAAAACTCAATCCATTACAAGAGAGTAGAGGGGGAGAAACATCATAAGATCCAACTATAATAGCAAAGCTCGCGATACATCAAGATCGTGCCAAATCAAGAACACGAGAGAGAGAGAGAGATCAAACACATAGCTACTGGTACATACCCTCAGCCCCGAGGGTGAACTATTCCCTCCTTGTCATGGAGAGCACCGGGTTGATGAAGATGGCCACCGGTGATGATTCCCCCCTCCGGCGGGGTGCCGGAACACGGTCCCAATTGGTTTTTGGTGGCTACAGAGGCTTGCGGCAGCGGAACTCCCGATCTAGGTTTCTTTCTGGGGGTTTCTGTATTTATAGGAATTTTTGGCGTCATTCTCACGTCAGTGAAGGAAATATGCCCTAGAGGCAATAATAAAGTCATTATTTATTTCCTTATATCATGATAAATGTTTATTATTCATGCTAGAATTGTATTAACCGGAAACATAATACTTGTGTGAATACATAGACAAACAGAGTGTCACTAGTATGCCTCTACTTGACTAGCTTGTTGATCAAAGATGGTTATGTTTCCTAGCCATTGACATGAGTTGTCATTTGATTAACAAGATCACATCATTAGGAGAATGATGTGATTGACTTGACCCATTCCGTTAGCTTAGCACTCGATCGTTTAGTATATTGCTATTGCTTTCTTCATGACTTATACATGTTCCTATGACTATGAGATTATGCAACTCCCGTTTATCGGAGGAACACTTTGTGTGCTAACAAACGTCACAACGTAACTGGGTGATTATAAAGGTGCTCTACAGGTGTCTCCGAAGGTACTTGTTGGGTTGGCGTATTTCGAGATTAGGATTTGTCACTCCGATTGTCGGAGTGGTATCTCTAGGCCCTCTCGGTATTGCACATCACTTAAGCCTTGCAAGCATTGCAACTAATGAGTTTTTTGCGAGATGATGTATTACGGAACGAGTAAAGAGACTTGCCGGTAACGAAATTGAACTAGGTATTGAGATACCGACGATCAAATCTCGGGCAAGTAACATACCGATGACAAAGGGAACAACGTACGTTGTTATGCGGTCTGACCGATAAAGATCTTCGTAGAATATGTGGGAGCCAATATGAGCATCCAGGTTCCGATATTGGTTATTGACCGGAGACGTGTCTCGGTCATGTCTACATAGTTCTCAAACCCGTAGGGTCCGCACGCTTAACGTTTCGATGACAGTTATATTATGAGTTTATATGTTTTGATGTACCGAAGGTTGTTCGGAGTCCCCGATGTGATCATGGACATGACGAGGAGTCTCGAAATGGTCGAGACATAAAGATTGATATATTGGAAGCCTATGTTTGGATATCGGAAGTGTTCCGGGTGAAATCGGGATTTTACCGGAGTACCGGGAGGTTACCGGAACCCCCCGGCAACATAATGGGCCTTAGTGGGCCTAGGTGGAAGAGAGGAGAGGCGGCTAGGGCTGGGCCGCGCGCCCCTAGTCTGAATAGGACAAGGAGAAGGGGGCGGCGCCCCCCTTCCTTCTTCTCCCTCTCCTCTTTCCCCCCTCCCAAGTCCTAATCCAACTAGGAAAAGGGGGGGAGTCCTACTCCCGGTGGGAGTAGGACTCCTCCAGGCGCGCCCCAAGGCTGGCCGCACCTCCCCCCCCTTGATCCTTTATATACGAGGGCAGGGGGGCACCCCATAGACACAACAATTGATCATTGATCTCTCAGCCATGTGCGGTGCCCCCCTCCACCATATTACACCTCAATAATATCGTAGCGGTGCTTAGGCGAAGCCCTGCGTCGGTAGAACATCATCATCGTCACCACGCCGTCGTGCTGACGAAACTCTCCCTCAACACTCGGCTGGATCGGAGTTCGAGGGACGTCATCGAGCTGAACGTGTGCTGAACTCAGAGGTGCCATGCGTTCGGTACTTGATCGGTCGGATCGTGAAGACGTACGACTACATCAACCGCGTTGTGTTAACGGTTCCGCTTTCGGTCTACGAGGGTACGTGGACAACACTCTCCCCTCTCGTTGTTATGCATCACCATGATCTTGCGTGTGCGTAGGAATTTTTTGAAATTACTACGTTCCCCAACAGTCAGGGGGGGTCTCCGAGTCATCTACGAGATAGGGGGGCAAGCCCAGGGGGGTAGGGCGCGCCCTCCACCCTAGTGGATGGCTCGGGAATCTTCTGGCCCAACTCTTTTACTCCGGGGGCTTCTTTTGGTCCATAAAAAATCATCAAAAATTGGCACGTCAATTGGACTCCTTTTGGTATTCCTTTTCTGTAAAACTCAAAAACAAGGAAAAAACAAAAACTGGCACTGGGCTCTAGGTTAATAGGTTAGTCCCAAAAATCATATAAAATAGCATATAAATGCATATAAAACATCCTAGATGGATAATATAATAGCATGGAACAATCAAAAAATATAGATACGTTGGAGACGTATCACCTACAAGGGGTGGAAATGACTCAGCGGAAAAGGTAGGCACCAGTGGGCCAGCCCCCAAAAGCAGCCCAGCCCGCACCAAAGGCCCAGACAACAGCCCCGGCCCAACACACCCCGCACCTAGCGTTGCGGCCACAACAGCCCCATCCTCCACCACCGCCTCCGGCGCCAACCGCGAGATCTGGACCACCAAGTCCTGATCCGGCGAGGAGGAGGGGGAGCACAAAGAATGTGAGCACGGGGAAGGGGAAGGAGAGGGGGACAGAGCGCCAGAGCCCAGGATGCCAGCCGCCGAAGAACGAGATGCAAACTTACCAAAGCAACGAGAACGACGGGGGACCACAGACGACCAAACAGGCTTCGACACCCCCGCCACGCCAAGCACCGCCACATCCGCCCAGCGCGAAACGATGACGCCGAGAGGTAGGAGGCGGTGAAACGGCGACGAGCCTCGACGGGCCAGCCACCGCGTCATCCTCCGAGTTGTACAGGCAATCCCCCAACGCCTAGAAGCAGTTGGAGACCGGACCAGCTTAGGAGGATGAGCGGGCGGGCGGAGGGAGAGCACCGGGAGCAGAAGGGGAGGGAGCACTGGCGGCGCCAGCGGAGAGGACGACCGAGGAACGGGAGGTGGAGAGGGGGAAGCGGAAGAGGGGGAGAGGTGAGCCATCCATGTTGGGTATGTCGCTCAAGTACGTCAACATAAGGAAACAAACAAGAGGATGGTATCCCATCACGGCATGTGTCGTTATAACTGATAGGAATGTTGTTGCACTTGTTTCCAAGAGTATCTTTTATTTTCGAGTTGTGTCTTCTTTTTTATCTCTCTTGTGCGCTTTGTGTGTGTCTTCTCTGAAACAAGTAAACGAGAAACTTAGACCACAACTAGAGGAAAATAGGTTCTCAAAGAGACGGCATGCTAAATGCAGTATGTGGCAATGAAAGGGAGCAATAAATCTACATGTGTGTTTGTTGATGACAACACATATAGTAGCACCCACTACTGGCTATGCCACATAATACTGTCTTCGGTGTGGCAACACCACTAGTGAAATGACAAAGGAAAATAGCATTTGAATATCCGCAGTGATGTGTAGTTTTCATATTCTTGTTGCATAGAAGCAAAATCATTCATAATTTGGATACTCACCCCGAAAGCTGTTGTATTCCTATTTTTCACACATAAGTTTCTCCGTCTGTGGCCACAACCTACCGGTAAACTTTGAAGGGGAGGCACAAATTTGACCCGTTAACATAAACAATGTTGAATTTGTTGTTTTTGTTTTTCAAGTTGTGTTTAAATTTGGATTTTTTATTTTTTTTGACATTGCATATACTTGTTATATCTACGTTGTAGATCATCTTTAGATATTTGAGATTGTCTAAAATTTGTATTAATTCACCAGTGCACCGGATGCGTTATACCTCATGCTTCCTGGATCGTCCTTTCTTTCCGAGATTCAACATTCTCTCGGATCATGAAAGGTTCAGGGATGTCGATTAGGGTGGGGGTGTTTGACTAGGAGATTGCAAGTTTTAATCAACATTTTTAATTTATGGAATTTTAGATATGTAAACTAGGTAAGTGTAACTACCAAAGACAGCCTACATGACATGGCAACTAGCAAAAAAACAACAAGATAAAAAATGGTCACCACTAAGCAAGTAAATGAGTAAGTCATAAAAATAACCAAAAGGACTCAGAGCCGATGTTGATTAAAACAGAAGTTAAATTCCTTAGAGTAACTCTACTATCTGTGGGAGACGCTTGGCACAATGAGTCGAAAATGACTACAGAGGTCCAACCTTCTTCTGGTTAAGCTTCAACCACAATGTATGAGCTCAGCCGCCAAGGGTTGGTCTTGAGGCGATCTCCGATCTTTACAAATTCTCGGGGAAAATCAATATCTCTGATGCTCCCGGTGGACTCTAAAAGCTTAGGAGTCCCAAAATTCCTAAGCGGTAGGTATGAAAACTGAGCGGAAAAAGATGAACCAAGTGTGGTTGCATTTGTTTCTTTATTTGTTAGCGCAAGCAAAACACAGATGAAAATCTTGTAAACAAATATGAAGCAACATTGCCCAAAACGAATACAAAGTGAACCTGGTGCAGACACCTATACGAAACTGAAAGGTGACCAGAACTTAAAACCCCGACAACCATATTGAAAAATACACTCAAAATAACAAAGATATTAAAATGTACACCAGCGAGCAGACGAGGAGGTGTGTCGGCGAGCATGCCTAGGGGATGTGAGTGGGAGGTGTAGTCGGGGGGACAAGGATCACAAGACTAGTGGGGTGGTGGATATTTTTTTGCGTGTGAAAGGAATCAGTTGTTCCCAAAGTGTATATGTGCTGGGATGAAATGGGCTATGGCGATAAGTGAAAATTTCTCCACATACGTTTACTTTCATTCTGCTTCTGTTATGTAAATTCCATTTCCGATTACGTATTGATGTTTTGTTTTTGTTTTTCCCCTGAATGGACGAAAATTTTATGCCTAGTTTTCATCCCTAGAAAGAAGCATGTAAACCCACACATTAAGTATATACATGATGTTTTAACTGGTAAAGGTAAAATATGCTAGAAAACATGACAAGAAGTATCTATCCTTTAATTTGGTATTGCCATCTTTGAATTAATTAACGAAGCATAGACGACGGATCTTGGTAACTGCCTATGCGGATCACGGTCAATGGTGTACCTATGCATTTTAGCCGATATAGAACATTAAATTATGGCTAACCTAAACATATCTACTCCCTCCACCGCAAAATGTAAAGCCATTTTTGACATTATGATAGTGTCAAAAATGGTGGACGGAGGGAGTATCTTTTTGCAGTTTAAATAAGCACACCATGTTAATCAGCTATAGTTAGTTCTGCAAAAAAAATCATTACTTAGCAACCCGTGTCTTCAATATTTTCGTAGCATGTCTAGAGAACACACATGGTTGTATACATCGTCCTGATGCAGAGGCAGGGAGTAATCCTCCTTTTCAAAAAAAATGTGTAGAGGACAGAGAGCTATATGCATGTCTTTTTCTTAGCAATATATATGCCTGTCTTTGGTAGTGTGAGTGTGGTGTTAATATATCTGATGCCATAAATATTCATTTCGTCACCAACAGGGCTATCTAGTAGGTAACCCGGCAACAGGTGAAAGGATCGACGAAAGCTCCAAAGTGCCTTTTGCTCACGGATTCGGTATAATATCAGATCAATTATATGAGGTAATTAACCTCACCTGTATCCACTATTCCCGTTAATCTGCTCATACAACTATATATGTCAAAATTGTTGTGGTAGAAATATTAATCATAGTATAAATTTCTTTCATATACAGACGATATTGGGGCATTGCCAAGGACAAGACTACAAGAATCCTACAAACGTGTTGTGTGCAAAAGCTTTGCATACTTTCCATAGTGTAAGAACCCGCTACCCAGGATAACGTTTACTCCATAGATATGAAGCAAGTATATGACCAAGTACTCCAATTGCAGCTCCTCTCTGAATTTATGTCGCCGCATATTTTGTTGATCACATGTGTTTATTCATCTGCTGGACCACATGCGGAGATGGACGATTCGGCTAGTGCTAGCTGGAAGATCTTAAGCGAGGAAGCAGCTGGAATCAAAATGGGGAAACGGCTGGAACATCCGCCAGTTCGCCCTCCACTTGACTGTATTGTAAGTCAGCATCATGCGTGTATGCCTCTAGCCTGTATGTGTTCCCCGTTCATTGGACTGACCTGATGCATGCCCGATGGTCCGATGGATCAGGAATACGCCCACTACCTGTCGTATTTCTGGGCAAACGACGAGCGCACCCAAGACGCCCTCGGCATTAAGGACGGCACCGTGGACGAGTGGGTGAGGTGCCAAGATGGCGGCGTCCCCTACACCAGAGACATCCTGAGCAGCATCAAGTATCGCCGGAACGTTACAGCCAACGGCTAGCGCGCGCTTGTATACAGGTCCTCACATTTTGCCCTGTTACTACTGCATAATAAACTAGGATCGGTTGGAGTGAGTCAGCTGAAGGATTTTTTGATAAAGGGCGATTTTATTATCTCAAAATGTAGCATCAAGCGAATACGAGCCAGCTGAAATTCTGATTGGGGTTTTGTTTGGTGTCCATTGCAGCGGCGACCATGATTCGGTGGTGCCTCACCTAGGGACGCAGGCGTGGGTGAGGTCGCTTGGCTTCCCCATTGTCGACAAATGGAGGGCGTGGCATCTTCATGGCCAGTCTGCCGGGTTCGTCATCGTTTCATTTTGGTTGCATGCTCTGTTTACTTCACTCACTGACAGTAATTCATCTGCTTTCTCTTCCCTGGCTTTGCAGATTCACCATAACTTACTCTAACAACATGACGTTCGTGACCGTGAAGGTAATCAAATTTATCCACCTTCTCTGCGTGTGTTGGTGGGATGCACGGTTGTAAATTGGCCTTTGGTTTTGGTTTTCTGGGTGGTGGTCACACGGCGCCTGAGTACGAGCCTGACAGGTGCTTGGCCATGTTCAGCCGTTGGATACTGAATCAACCACTCTAGCCTATGTGTATTCTCCGTTGTGAAAAATAAACCCTGCACATATAGTTCCCAAAAACAAACATGCTCATGGGGGATGTATCGATGCAATATGTGGGTTCCTGACTTTGCGTCGGAGTCATCTCCCCAGTGCGCAAATTTTCAAACAAGAAAAAAAACTACACAGTACTAAAATCAGCAGTTTTGCTGCCACCAAGGTCCACTTTGGACGGGAACAGAAGCGCTGAACATCAAAGATGTTGTAGAAGATTGACATGCGAGCCCATTCCGGCTAACGCCACCAGAACAGCCTTGTTGACCTCCGATGTCGTTGCCGCTACATCCTGGTCGCATGTGTTGCCTTCAAGCACTGGAATTATCTCTGCGGATTGTTAAGGAAATCGGTAACGGTAGCTGCTCGGTCGGCTTGGGAGTAGCGATTAATCGGTGAATCGGCAAATTAACTGGATTAATCGGTCGACCATTAATCGGTAAATTAAATAGTAACCTAGCAATATATATCTTTTTTTTGTACTATATTTTTATGTACTATACCATACTCTCATGCTCTCGGTTATTTAATATACCAAAAATATGTTACAATTTGGTCAAACCCTAGCTATTGAGGAGCGAGAGGGGGATAGGGGGTTACAAGCCAAAAATTTGAGCTTTGTTTTCCGAGAAGTTAATGGGATAGCAACGAATAATCGGCCTGGCAACCTATTACTCGGTCTCACATGCAAGTAATCAACCTGACAAGTTAACGAGACGAATATGTGTTATTCGATTCGGTCATCCTACGAGTAGCGATTAACTGGCCCGTTAACTGATTAATCGGTTGAATTCTTGAACAGTGTGCAAACTACTAGGCAACATACCTGGGGTCCTCTGCCGCCATTTGGCCATAGCTGGAGCTCATCGTCGGTCGTCGTGTCTCCGACCCTGCCCGCGCACAAGGTGTTTAACAAATTATGCCCAACAAGTTTTTCTCTGTTGTTTGTTGATTACTATCTAAAATTGATCATGAAACACTCCAATATGTAGATGAAGAGGTTGTGGGAGTTGTACTTGGACGATTTTGCGTTAGAGGAGGATGAAGAAGCTGTTGATTTGAGTTGGTGCCCACCGCGATCATTCGAGAGGAGGATTTTAGGAGACCGAGGCATGGTTCTCGGACTGGTCGCATCCTTCAGGGTCGTCATGATCTAGTGCGGGATTACTTTGCTCTGAACGAAACATATCCCACGATATATTCTCGGCAGTGATTACAGATGCACCGGATCTCATCAACACCTTTGCAAGAGCTGCGGAGAAACATCATCGTTCGTTTCAATTCAGAAGGAATGCCATAGGAGAAGCAAGTGCAACTCCATTGTTGAAGATTACAACGGCTTTGCGAGTGCTTGCATATGGATGTCCTACTGATGCCATCGATGACAATGTCTGCATCGAGGGAAGATCTCATCCTCGAGTGTGTGCACAGATTCGCCAAAGGCATGATCGAGATATTTGGACTGGAGTACTTGAGGGCACCCACTGATAAAGATACCGAGAGGCTTTTGGTAAAAAGTGAAGAGAGAGGTTGGCCGCGTATGCTCAGATCCATTGACTGTATGCACTGAACATGGAAGAATCGTCCTGCGCAATGGGAATGTTAATACAAAGGGCATTGTCATGATCCAACCATCATTCTTGATGCAGTTTGCATCACATGATTTGTGGATTTTACATTCATACTTCGCTCTCACAATCACCTTAATGTCCTGTAGAGATATCCTCATTTAGCAAGGCTTGTTGCCGGTGATGCTCCACCTTGCAACTATGTTGTCAATGACCATAAGTACAACATGGGGTACTACCTCGCGGATGGTATCTATACCCCATGAGACACATTTTGAAGGCAATACAACATTCTCAAGGCAACAAGAGATCTAACTTTTTAGCATGACAAGAATATGCTAGAAAGGTTGTTCAGACAACTTTTGGTGCACTTCAAAAATGCTTTACAATAATCCGTGGCCCTACTGAGTATTGGAAGCCGCAGAGACTGTGACAAGTCATGACAACATGGGTTATCTTGTTTTTTTAGGAAAGCACCTAGGCTTACAACCTAATCAAACGGCTATTGCAATCCCTGGCAACCAGGGGAAAGATCTCAATAGGAACAGTAGCAAGCATGTTATAGTCGCCATGCACTACGGCGTAAGCCGCCAACTCGTGTGAAACACTGTTGCAGGTTCTTCTAATCACTGAGGTCGCAGTCTCCTTGAAGTTCTGCATGACAAGCTTAATGTCAGCAATGACATGGTGCAAGGCCGGTTTGTTCGGTGACTCGGGCTTCACTAGAAGCATAGTCAGTCTCCACTTTGATTTTGCCTATGAATTTAGAGGCTAGCTCCTGCACGCCGTACTTTATGACAAGAACATCTGCCTCTTTGGCACCTGCACAAGGCATGAGGCGCCGACAACCCGACAGAGCCAGTACGCCAAACTGGTCTCTGACAACCCAATCGACGGACGCTTGTCAATCAGTGCTCCTAAATGCCACATTCGTGTTAAGTTTCCACCAGCCAACAGGAGGTGCATCCCAATGAATGGTTTTAACAGTCGGACCGGCACTCATCTTGATGTCAGAGAATAGGGTTTGTTTCCCCTTGTCATCACCTTGTAGTTACATGCATTGGATCAGCTCTAGTTCGTACCTCTTCAGGAATTCAATAGAGACAGAGACCGAGGCTTTTTCCCCCTCGTGCACATTGTTGTTACGGAGGTGCCACGCACATGTGTTATCTTGCATAATACGATCACTGGGGATTAGACATAGGACCCGTAGAACTTGAGTTTCCTCTATAATTGTGTCATCATGGAGGCAGAATGTCACTCAAATAGAATCCAAGCATTCCTTCAAGCACAACGAAGGATCGAGAACTGAGAAACTCACAACCAACTCCTTGAAGATCTTGCCGAGCACCATTGGTAACTTCATAGCACTTGAGTCTTATGATTTTATCATGTTTTGTTTGGATTATTAGTTCATTTTGACCGCATGTTGTGTTTAAAATTGAATGGTTAAGTTTGAAAACATTAAATATGTTATTGTATTTAAATTTTACACATTTGAGTTCTCAAGCTTCAAATTGATATGTTGTGAAAATATATGTTGAGATGGAGTTTGCATGCAAACAGTTTGGATGATTTTGCAAAATAAGTTTTTTTGTGGATTAAGTTTTAAGGAATGGGCTAGATGCATAATAATCTAATCTCTCAAAAATAGGGGTATTAAAGGATGGAGAATGGGATGGGTGTGGATAGAGATGCTCTATGTCTGAACAAAGTTGCAAACCAAGACTACAAGACTAAAGGACGACATATGTTTGCCGAGAGGCTTGGTGCTTAAGCAGTTCAAGGTCTTGTCCACACACAAACACTTCGCATGTACTGTCGGTGTCGCGCGTGGTACGCAAAACACGTCGCCGGGAGTGCAATTCGAAAGACACGCCGACAGTGATGTTTTTTAGAGATCTGAAACTGTCGTGGACTTAACACGGCAGATGCCCTAGCAAAAGGACTTAGGTGTGGAGCCATCGCAACTAGGTTAGCTTGAAGGGCTTAAACAGGGACAAAGGACACAGAGAGTTTACCCAGGTTCGGCCCCTCTCAATGAGGTAAAAGCCTACTCCTACTTAAGGTTGTATTGCTTGGGTTTCGATTACCAGGGAGCGAATATGCTTGACCTAGTTCTCGATGAGTTGTCTCCTAAGTTAACCCGCCGCCGGGTCACCCCTTTATATACAGGTTGACACCTGGCAGCTTACAGAGTCCGGCCGGCTCACACAAATGTGACCGGCTCGATTTCTACTAAGCTTGCCTTACAATACAAATTAAACATATGGCGGCTTATCCCTTCGGGCCTTAAGTCGCCTCTGGGTCTTGGACTTTCAATAAGCTAGCTTCATGAACCACCATCTTCATATCTTCTTGGGCCTCATCGGGCTTCTTCATCTGTAAGTTGCCAGTGGCGTGACCCGGCCCCTCCTGGGCGGGTTATACCCAATAGTCATATCCCCAACATTAGGCCCCAGGTTGATTTGAACTTGTTCACATCAATCTTCACTTCTTGATTTATCTGAATCTTCCATCGTCAATTCTGTACTCATTCATTGTAACCCGCCATGACGTCACACCTCAGCATGGTGTTAACCTGCCATGACATCATTTCGCATTAACTTCGCACAAAACCTAAGATCTCTCAACAAATCTTTTTCTTCAATGGACCTCCCAAAATCGAGGCGTCCACATAGCCACATAATCATTTTTCAACCTTCTCGACTCCCGCGCATGCCATCTATCCACTTCCTTATAAATAGGGACAGGGGGTCCTCCTTTTCACTTTTACCCCTTCCTCTGCCTCTTCTTCTCCTTCCTCGCGACGACCGACGCCTCCGGAGCTCCTCCGCCCCCGTCGACTGCATCAACCTGACCTCGACCAGAAAATGGCGGCGCCCCTCCGCTGTTCATCAGCATCTCCAGGTACTTACTTTGATTCATATCAGATCTGCACTAGGGTTTGCTCATTTCATCGGAGTTCTTCGCCGTTCTTCCTCTGGCTTCTTTAGATTGCATAGTTAGATCTGAACTCAGCATCAAAGTTATGTCGTAGCAATTTTAGCATTCATTTTCAATAGCAAAAGACACCCCCTCTGTTAGAAGATCTCATTTGAGCCCACCAGCTCTTCTGCTGCCGCGACCTTAGGTTTACAATTTATTTTATTTTCTGAACTGCTGCAGATCCAAAAACATAGAACCAATCTGTGGAACCTGTTTGTCCATCACTTAGCAAAAATTCCACTTATAAATTTGCCATGCTGATATGTGCGGGCAACTTACACGATAATCTGTAACCCGCCATATAGCATTAGTCCCCTTGTTAAGCCGCTAGTATATGTTAACAATATGCATAACCCGGCCATGTCCTCTGGTTTAACCATGCTGACCTTTATAGCACGTATTCCTCTACTTATGATCTGGTCTTGTATAATACAATTACGTTTTGATCACTGGCCGGATTAACAGCATAACCTTAAACCGGCAATATCTTTCTTTTTAGGCTTTCACCAACAAAATGACCAAGACTGTTACCTCATGCAACTGGGTCGCCTCCTGGGTTACCGAACAGACGCTGAATGAACATGTCCAAGTGGGCGTTTTAGCTGCAAAAGACATCATCCATTGGAGGGTCCCAGGAGCAGAGACCACTCCTGACCCCAAAGAAGGCGAAGTCATTGTCTTTACTGACCATATGCTCCGGGGGTTTACCCCACCCGGCTCAAAATTCTTTCGTGATGTGCTGCATTTTTCAAGCTTCATCCTCAAGACATCGAGCCCAACTCTGTTTCAAACATCTGCAATTTTCAAGTGTTTTGCGAAGTATACCTTCAACAGGAGCCTACTATGGACCTGTTCAGGGAATTTTATTACTTAAATCGGTAGACTGAGTTCACAGATGGGCCCAGCCTAGAATTAGGTGGCATTTCGATTCAGAGGCGGAAAGAAGCCACTTTTCCTACCGCCGCACTTCCCAGTCATCCTAAGGATTGGAACCAGACTTGGTTTTATTGCCAAGATACATCTCCAGAGGGTGAAAATCCCCTGCCGGGTTATCGTGAAAACCGGCTTAGCAACAAACATCATCTTCCAGGACGGATTAGCACAGAAGAACGGGCCAAATATATGCTCACCTTTTCAAAGATCAAAGCCTTAATGGCCAATGGCTTGACTGGAATCGACCTAGTTCAATGTTGGTTCGCATGGAGAATTCTGCCCTTAAGCCGCCGGTCCGGCTTAATGTGCGAGTATACTGGTGATGTCAAAGATCCTCAATGCCACTGCAGATAGAACTGGGTGATGATGACATCAATAATATGACCAAGTCTCTACTCAACGAGAGCTTGGAAGATTGTAGCAAGACGGACTTAAACCCTTTTTGCACCCTTGACAAACCTCCAGCTGTAAGTATTTTGAGTCATTTCTATTTTACTCATTGCCTTAATAAACCGCCCTCTCATCATTACTTGATTTTTGTGCAGGCCGACTCCCCCTTCTGGAACAGGAAACTCTAGGATAAACTGGCCAAGAAAACCAAGAACAAGACCAAGGTGACCAAGAAGCCTGCCAAAAAGAAGGCAGATGCAACTAATATTTTACTCTAGATGATGAGTCGGAGGTAGAACTTGACTCTCTTGGCTCATTCTTTGTTCATCTTATTGACATTGACTACTATCAGGATGACGTGGAAGGCAGCCACGCAGATGGTGAAGAGGTAACTATCCTTTCCTCCGACTCAGAACCTCTGCTAAGACAGAAAGTTCATCAAGCGAGCCGGAAAGTAAGGTTTTCTCACCCTTTAGCTTGCTTGGATCCCAACTTTATTTTGAAGAAGAAGCAGCATGAAGTTCGCCGCACAACCCGGAATAGTGGCGGCTGGATCCTCTCCTCCGGCTTACCCAACACGTCGGCTCCTCGCAAGCGCCGAGTAGAGGTTTCACAAATTTCCGACTTAGCTTTTCCAAAGGCGGGTCTTATTCGACAACCTCTTAACCCTTCTGATTCAAACTATCAGGGAACCTCTCACTCTTCATCTGGTGACTCCACTGGGACTCAGGTCCCTCTTTTCAAAACCATACCTGGGTGAGAACATTAAGCTTGCTTGCTTTAACACTTTACTCAATTGATATACTAATCCCAGCATGTGTCTTATTTTCAGTGCTATAGCCAAGCCCACCAAGAAGCTGAAGGTGAATAAACCGGCCGAAGACCCCAAGGTTGCTGACCCGGAGAATCAGACAATATCTGAATCTTTTCATCAAAACTCTGAAGCAGCCCTTGATGATCCACCACCAGAAGAGCACCATGTCACCATGGACTCCATGGATGTTAATTCGGCTCCTGCTAAACAGCCCAGTCCCGCTCAGCCGGATCAAGAAACAGAAGATGTAATAGTTACTGGGACGGCTTACACAGCACCAGGCAATCCCACCATCTTATCCAAGCACAACGCCAAAGAAGAACTCTCAGCTGCTGACAAAGGCAAGTGGAAATTGGATCTGGAGAGCTATGCTCAATTCAATGTCCATGAGATTCACGCAGGTTATCTGAACCGCCTTCACACCAGCCGTGACTTTGAAGCCGACTTGGTTAACCTCGTGAAGGAGCGCTTTGAGGTAAGCACTAACAAAACCTTCTCATATAAGTATATACTGCCAGCCGCCAAGTCTACTGAATATGAAAAACTTGAATATGTTGTAGACTTAAATATCCTTGTTCTTCTATATATGTCATGACAATTTGTAACTGCTGAATCAAAACGAGTAGTTCCCAAGGGCCGTCTTAACTGGAAAGTTAAGCCAGAACTTCAAATTGCAGTGCTCAATTGCGCACATGTAGCCCCCAAGGGCCGGCTTAATCAGCATGGCTAAGCCGGGACTTCAAATTGTAGTGCTCAATTTCTCAATTGTAGCCCCCAAGGGCCGGCTTAAGCAGCATGGCTAAGCCGGGACTTATCACCATATTTACGAACAAATCCAAATATGTAGCCCCCAAGAGTCGGCTTTAGTTCAAGAAACTTAGTCAGGCCATTAGAAATTTTTTCTTCAAAAAGCGATCTACATTAGCCCCCAAGTGCCAAGTAAAATACTTGTATTATGCTTGGGACTTCAAATAAGGTGATTAGCATAACCATATATTGCCGTTGGCTCGCCTTATCTTGCAGGCTGAATTAAATACGAAAGAATCTCAAGTGGCGGATCTGCGGCAAAACATCCAGTCCCAACAATCAGAGACTTCAAAGGCCAAACCAGAGCTGAAAACTGCCTTAAAAGAGATCGAAAGGTTGAAAAGGGATTTCAGCGCTGAGAGAACCGGTTGGGACACCGAGAAGGCAGCTCTATTGAAAATAGAAGAAGATGTTGAGGCTGCTCTTAAGCCGGTGACTGATGAGTTATCCATCTTAAAGCATCAATTCAATTGCATGACATCCGCCATCTTTGGTAAGAAATGTTGCATTCCAATCTTTCACCAGCAATGTGTAACAAACTAGTAGCCGGTTTAACAATATCTTTGCTAATGCAGTCTCCAGGATCTCCCACCTTGGCTCAGACATGCGCATGAAGCTGAAAGTCGTCTACACTCTTGTGGAGCAATTATACATTGGCGCTCAAAGAGCCATAGTTGTCGTCTCTTATACTAAGCAACCACCCTCCCTTATCAGAGAAACACTGGAAAAGCTGTCAGTCGTACCCTAGAGGGCAGAGGAGATAAAACGGTCAGCTGCCAGAGCTGGCGCCATCACTGCCCTGAGCCGGGCCAAAGCATGGCAGGTAGAGCTTGACCCGGAGGAGTTAGCTACTGGCTGCCCAAGCTTAAAAGAAGACGGGTCTCCCTTCACTGCAGAGGACTTCACCAAAATTGTAAGAGAGATGCGACCTTTTGCAAGCAAGCTGGCTGAAGAATCTGAGCTCTCCAAGTATTAGGCGGCTTACACCATTCAAAATGAAAAATTGAAAGTGTCGGCTTATCCCGTGATGGATCTTATTCCTCCAACACGTAAAAACACTTTCGCTCCTGATATAGATCCATCCACGCTCATAGATGATGAGGTTGTATTTCAAGATGGCAACGGGGACGAAACCCATCGGGTTTTGCCTTCCCAAACCCATCCCCACGAGAAAATCGTAAACCCGTCCCCGTCCCCATCACCGTGTGCGGGGCTAGTTTTCTGCCCGTCCCCTAAACCCATCGGGTTTCGGGGAACCCACGGGGAACCCATGATAAAATCAAAATATTTAAACAAACATAGTGACGACAAAGAATAACATTTCAGCAGCAAAACAAGCACATAACTTGAGTAAATTTCAATAGAAAACAATAGTAGATGGTTCAACAGCTATATAAGTTCTGAAATAGAACTTATAGTTCACAAATCACTTTAAAGTTGGAATCATCATGGCATCTTTCACATCTCCAAGCCTCCAAACGACCATCTTCAAATCTTCCAATGCCAAATCAAAGTGCCAAGTCTGAGGGAAGATCAAAATTCGCTCAAGCTAAAGTTAAACATGAGAAAAATATACAGATTAGTATATGAAATTTGCAAGTACCTGTACTTCACCTGCATTCCCTCTTGAATGTCTTGAAGACAACTCCAAAAGCTTTGTCCTTATTCATTGTCAGCATCTATGAGAATCAAATAAGTAGTAATGAACATCTTATGAAACATTGCAGCAAGATAATGATAAACTTTATGATGATATGTAAAGAAAGACACACCTTTATATTTGTTTCTTATCCAATCTAGTGAACACATCAAGGCCTCCAAGATTTCGGGGGTAAGATGACTACGGTGGTACAAAATAATGTAATTTCGCGGGTATTGCCGGGTTTCGGGTTCGGGGACTACCGAAACGGGTGTAAACCCATGAAACGTGTCGGGTTGTATAATGTGCCCAACAACAGCCCCGCGGGGATGAAAAGATGCCCATCCCCGTCCCCTAATAGGGTAAAAACCCACGGGGACGTGGGTTTTGGGGCCCCATTGCCATCTTGAGTTGTACTCAGAGCCATAACTGGCGTGAATTGGATATCACCCGATTTCCAGCCAGTGGAAGAAGAGGAAGAACCGGCGCTGGATAAACCAGAAGCTTCAACCCAGCAAGAACAAGGCAACTGAACCGTAAGATGGCTCCAAGACTGCCTCCCGGCTCTTCTTGAAAAAACATTTAATCATTTGGGCTTGGAAAGTCGTGTAATAGGGTAGTAAAAACAATGATCTGCCATGCCATCGTGCATGTTTATTTGCATAATACTTTGACCCGCCGATCTGGAAAAAGATCTGCTGCTTATGCTCATAATGTTATCAATCATGCAAGTCATATGCTCATAGTCCCTGCACACAAGCAGATAACATGTGCCTTGGCGGTTTACCCCAGGGTGGGTCGTGATGCCCCATATAAAATTTGCTAGTGACTGTATAGTCCATAACCAAGCCGGGTTATTAAAACCGTGTATATTCATATAACAAGTAAATAACATACCTCCAAGTGAGATTTGTTCATACTGCTGGCTTAAAGCGCCATTTGCAGCAAAGGTAAAAGCCCAAAAAAATAGAGCGCGGAACTCCAAGTGCACAATCACATCATACTGGCGACTTATCGTCCAAAGCCAGACTGGGTTATTAAACCTCCAGATATGCTCAAATATGAGCCATAAGGATTAAGGCTACATGGCCTGAATTGTTTTAAACCATATATCAATATGGTACAAAAATATGAACCCAAACAATGTTCAAATAAAATAACAAACCGGAAAAACAAGGCTTTCATAGGCTGCCAAACCTCAATATCAAGTGTTGTTCAAAGGGCCGCACAGCCACTGAGTTAATCCCTTATTCAAACCTGTAAACCAGGCCTCACATGACCAACCGTCGTTTTAACTTTGACAAGTTCAGGGTCTTTATAAGATTGACTGTCAAGAGTACGATGGGTCATTCCAGGATTACCTGGGCGGAGTGGCCGATATACAAAGGCAGGATAACCCGGAGTTTTTGGTGAATACACCTGGCGTCCAAGCCGATCAAAAGGGTAAATATAGCTATGTTCATTGAACAGGAAGCCCCCAAGTTACCTATCATAAGCCATCAAGGCAGGTTACCTATGTTTGAACTGCACATTGTAGCAAGTTCTCTTTGGTAACCTTTAAACCTGGGCAGAAAGCCCCCAAGTCATTTGCAACAAGGCGTACAAGCCGGATCAAAGGGTAGTCATAGCTATGCTCAGTGAGCAGGAAGTCCCCCATGTTATTTGTAACAAGGCGTGCAAGCCGGATCAAGAGGCTAGTCATAGCTATGCCCAATGAGCAGGAAGCCCCCAAGTGATCTTATGAATTGACAATAAAGACTTAAATGCTCAGAGATGAAACGGCAGAGGCCCTGAATTATCAGGGATGCCGGCTTTATTATACTAATCATAATATATACATTGGTAAAAGTATGTACAACACAAGAGTCGGTGGCTCAGGTGTAATAAGGCCGAAGATGAGCAATGTTCCACAGCCGGCGGGTCTCCTCCTTCGACGTGCGTGAGTCCTTGTGGTCTCGAACATCAATGAGGTAGTACGACCCGTTGTTCAGATTTTTTTCTCACCACAGATGGCCCTTCCCAAGGTGGGGATAATTTGTGCATATCTGTTTGATCCTGGATGAGCCGGAGCACCATGTCACCTTCTTGAAAGGTCCGGGTTTTAACCCGGCGACTATGATAACGACGTAAATCTTGCTGGTAGATTGCTGAACGAGCCGCCGCAAGGTCACGTTCTTCATCCAACAAATCAAGAGCATCTTGACGTGCTTTTTCATTATCATCTTCAACATAAGCCGCCACACGGGGCGAGTCGTGACGTATGTCACTGGGAAGAACCGCCTCTACTCGGTAAACCATGAAGAAAGGCGTGTAACCCGTAGATCTGTTGGGGTAGTATTGATACTCCATAGCACTGAAGGCAACTCCTCAACCCAATAACCCGGCGTCCTCTACAAAGGGACCATAAGCCGTGGTTTTATGCCTCTCAAGATTTCTTGATTGGCTCTTTCGGCTTGACCATTGGACTGGGAGTGAGCCACTGACGAAACATCAAGACGAATATGTTCTTGTTGACAGAATTTTTTCATAGCACCCTTGGACAGATTAGTGCCATTATCAGTTATGATACTATGAGGGTAGCCAAACGGAAAATCACCTTTTTGATGAACTGAACCGCCATTGCCGCATCACATTTGCTGACCGGCTCTGCCTCAATCGACTTTCTAAACTTGTCAACTCCACCAAGAGGTGAGTCTTTTGTCCTAGGATCGTTTAAAAGGCCCAACCATATCCAGCCCCCAGACTGCAAACGACCAAGTAATTGGAATCATCCTCAATTCTTGAGCCGGCGCGTGAGCTCGTCTGGAAAACTTCTGACAGCCGTCACACTTGCTAACCAGATCTTCTGCATCAGCATGAGCCGTCAGCCAATAAAACCCATGATGAAAAGCCTTTGCCACGAGAGACTTAGAGTCGGCATGATGGCCACAATCTCCTTCATGAATCTCTTGTAAAATCCCACGACCCTCTTTAGGAGAAATACAACGTTGAAACACCCATGTGACACTGCATCGGTGCAACTCGCCATTGACAATAGTCATCGACTTAGACCGCCGGGTTATCTGCCTAGCCAAAGTTTCATCTTCAGGTAACTCACCTCGGGTCATATAAGTCAAATATGGAACTGTCCAATCAGGAATAACGTGAAGAGCTGCCACCAACTGTGCCTCCGGGTCAGGGATAGCAAGGTCCTCCTCCATAGGCAATTTAACTGAAGGGTTATTAAAAATATCAAGGAAAATATTAGGTGGTACCGGCTTACGTTGAGACCCGAGCCGACTTAAAGCATCAGCCGCCTCATTTTTCCTGCGATCAACATGTTCCACTTGATAACCCTTGAAATGACCAGCAATAGCATCAACCGCCTGGCAATAAGCCGCCATGAGCGGGTCTTTGGAATCCCAAGTCCCTGAAACTTGCTGAGCCACCAAATCTGAGTCGCCAAAGCACCTCACCCGGCTTAGATTCATCTCTTTAGCCATCTGAAGACCATGGAGAAAGGCCCCGTACTCAGCTGCATTGTTAGTACAAGGGAATATCAACCTTAAAACATAGCAAAACTTATCACTGATAATCCCCAAGTGCAGGGAATCATCGTAGCAATTCCCAAAGGTGGAAGTGATAAGTATGGAGTGTCGAACCCACAAGGAGCTAAAGGTAAGATCAATATTCTCTCAAGTCCTATCTGCCACTGATACGACTCTACGCACACCGAACGTTTGCTTCCAACTAGAAACGAGAAATAAAACTATGTTGTGGGTATGAAGAGGATAACTTTGCATGGTATCGGAGAGCTAAAACATAAAAGTAGGTGCTGTTATCATAAAGTTAGAATATATTACTAAATATTATAAATAGCGAGTGTGGAATAATGATGGGTCGGTGTGCGGAATTGTCCTAGGCAATTGTTAACAAGACCGGTGGTCGTCATTGCAATTTCATATGAGGGAGAGGCATAAGCTAACATACTTTCTCTGCTTGGATCATATGCACTTATGATTGGAACTCTAGCAAGCATCCGCAACTACTAAAGATCATTAAGGTAAAACCCAACCATAGCATTAAAGCATCAAGTCCCCTTTATCCCATACGCAACAACCCCCTTACTCGGGTTTATGCTTCTGTCACTCAAGCAACCCACTATAAGCGAATCATGAACGTATTGCAACACCCTACAGCGGGAATCCCTCATGCTTGCGCAACACGGAGGGCACAATAGGACAGCACCAAAATAAAACATGCAACTCGTACCAATCTAGATCATCAATCAACCCAAAGACAAAGGATATCTACTCAAAACATCATAGGATGGCAACACATCATTGGATCATAATATGTGGCATAAAGCACCATGTTCAAGTAGGGATTACAACGGGGTGCGGGAGAGTGGACCGCGTAAAAGAGATGAGGGTGGTGATGATGATGGTGATGTTGATGAAGACGATCACCGCGGCGATGATTCCCCTCCCGATGGCACTCCGTCGCCACCAAGAGAGAGGAGGAGAGGTTCTCCCTCTGGTCCTTGGCCTTCATGGCGATGATGGCCCCTCTGGGATCCTTCCCCATGGCCTCCGGTGATGATGGCCCCCTCCGGCAGGGTGCCAGAGAGGGCCTAGATTGATTTCTCATGGCTACAGAGGCTTGCGGCGGCGGAACTTCCGGTCTAGGTTATTTTCTAGGGGTTTCTGTATTTATAGGAATTTTTGGCGTTGGTTTCACGTCAGGGGGGTCTCCGAGTCGTCCACGAGGCAGGGGCCCACACCCAGGAGGGGTGGGCGCGCCCCTCACCCTCGTGGACAGCCCGGGACTCTTCTGTCCCAACTCTTTTGCTCCAGGGGCTTCTTTTGGTCCATAAAAAATCAACAAAAATTGGCACGTCAATTGGACTCCGTTTGGTATTCCTTTTCTGTAAAACTCAAAAACAAGGAAAAACATAAACTGGCACTGGGCTCTAGGTTAATAGGTTAGTCCCAAAAATCATATAAAATAGCATATAAATGCATATAAAACATCTAATATGGATAATATAATAGCATGAATACTTCATAAATTATAGATACGTTGGAGACGTATCAATCACCTCGTGGGGAAGTCAAAATAACTCCAGGCCCCGAGCGTTACAATTGCCTGGAACCATCAAAATGAATAGTCCAATATGTCTTATCATGCTTCTCCTCAGGCATCTGCAGCTCTATCCAAGTGCTTGAGACTTGATAGCTGTTCCGAGGCATATATTTCAAACCATGGGGTCCAAGCTCAATGGCTCACTTGGCCACCCGGCCTGTGGCTTCTCTGTTTTGAATGATATCCCCTAGGGGAGCAGAACTGAACACAGTGATGGGATGACCAAGGAAGTACTGCTTCAACTTGCGACTAGCCATGAACACTCCATAAACCAGCTTCTGCCAATGTGGGTATCTCTGCTTAGATTCAATAACTACCTCACTGACATAATAAACCGGCCTCTGAACTAGATATTCCTTGTCTGATTCCCTTCTTTCCACAACAACCGCTACACTGACGGCTTTGCTGTTAGCAGCCACATATAAAAGTAAGGGCTCCTTATCAATGGGAGCTGCAAGGATTGGCGGCTCAGCCAACTGCTTTTTCAGTGCCTCAAACGCCTGATTGGCAGCATCACTCCATACAAAGTGAGTTGTTTTCTTCATCATCTGGTATAAGGGGATAGCCTTCTCTCCCATGCGGCTTATAAACTGGCTCAAAGCCGCAATACGACCCGCCAAGCACTGGACGTC
The DNA here is from genome assembly GCF_002575655.3 of Aegilops tauschii subsp. strangulata. NCBI lineage: Eukaryota > Viridiplantae > Streptophyta > Magnoliopsida > Poales > Poaceae > Aegilops > Aegilops tauschii. The sequence goes on from NC_053036.3 coordinate 526,475,851, forward strand.
ATTGATACATGCCGGCTTAGCCAAAGAAGTGATAGCCTTGATTTTCTCCGGGTTAGCTTCAATGCCTCTCTCAAAAACCAAAAGGCCCAAGAGCTTACCGGCTGGCACACCGAAAACACTCTTGGTCGGGTTAAGCATCATTTTTAGACCTGGAGGTTGTCAAAGGTCTCCTTCAAATCCTCTAACAAGGTTTCCTTCTTCATGGATTTCACAACTATATCATCCACATAAGCATGATCATTGCGTCCAATCTGGTTGTGGAGGCAATTCTGAACACAGCGCTGATAAGTTGCATGGGCACTCTTGAGCCCAAAAGGCATAGACACGTAGCAGAAGGCTCCAAAAGGAGTGATAAAGGTTGTCTTCTCCTGGTCCTTAACTGCCATCTTGATCTGATGATAACCAGAATAAGCATCTAAAAAACTCAAATGCTCACAACCCCCCGTAGCATCAATGATCTGATCAATACGAGGGAGAACAAAAGGGTCAGCCGGACGGGCCTTGTTAAGGTCCGTGTAATCCACACACATGCGCCAGGTGCTATTTTTCTTAAGGACCAGCACCGGATTAGCCAACCATTCAGTATGAAAAACTTCAATGATAAAGCCGGCCGCCAAGAGCCGGGCCACTTCTTCACCAATGGCCTTGCGCCTCTCTTCATTAAAACGACAAAGAAATTGCTTGACTAGTTTAAACTTTAGATCAACATTAAGAGTGTGCTCAGCGAGTTCCCTCGGTACACCTGGCATGTCTGAAGGCTTCCATGCAAAGATGTCCCGGTTCTCACGGATGAACTCGATGAGCGTGCTTTCCTATTTCGGATCCAGGTTAGCACTAATACTAAACTACTTGGATGAGTCGCCAGGGATAAAATCAACTTGTTTGGTATCATTTGCTGACTTAAACTTCAACAAAGGGTCATGCTCCGTGGTTGGCTTTTTCAAGGGGGTCATATCTGCCGGATCAACATTATCTTTGTAAAACTTTAACTCCTCTGTTGCACAAACAGACTCAGCATAAGCAGCATTGCCTTCTTCACATTCCAGAGCTAACTTCCTATCACCGTGCACCGTGATGGTACCTTTATGACCCGGCATTTTAAGTTGCAGATAAACATAACAAGGTCGTGCCATAAATTTGGCATAAGCCGGTCGTCCAAACAAGGCGTGATAAGGACTCTTGATCTTGACCACCTCAAAGGTCAATTTTTCAGCCATGTAGTCATGGTCATTGCCAAAAGCCAAGTCCAAAGTGATCTTACCCACCGGATATGCCGACTTACCAGGCACCACCCCATGAAAAAAAGTAGAAGACGACTTAAGATCTTTGTCAGTCAAATTCATACGGTGAAATGTATCATAGTAAAGGATATTTATACTACTGCCTCCATCCATAAGAACCTTTGTAAACTTGTATCCTCCCACCTAAGGAGCAACCACCAAAGCCAATTGACCCGGATTATCAACCCGGGGCGGGTGATCCTCACGGCTCCATACGATAGGTTGTTCAGACCACCGCAAGTATCGAGGGACCGCCGGCTCAACCGAGTTCACTGCCCGCTTCTGAATTTTCTGATCTCATTTGCACAAACTCATGGTAAACACATGATATTGACCACTATTCAGCTGCTTTGGATTGCACTGATAGCCGGACTGCTGCTATTGATTCCCTTGATTAGATTGTTGATTAAAACTGCCTTGATTGCCTTGACCCTGAAAGCCAGAGTTTGAGCCGCCACCTCCGAAGCCAGGCCTGTGAGAACCGGATCTTGATCCGCCATGCGGGCCATTATTGTTCTAGAAAAAACCAGAATTGTATACTCCCTCATGATGAAGCAATCCTTTCACAGGTGATTGGCCGGCTTCTCCTGCGTACCGTGCTTTGGGCAAGGCTGATTCATAATCACCTCAAGATTAAACTTTGGCTCGCCAAACCGGGGCATTGATGATTCCCCTTACGACGTTGATTTTTACTTTGCGTGTTGGTATTGGCCACAAAGTCTGAGCCGCCATCCATCTGCTTGCGCTGACCATTATTACCTTGACCTGCCATATTATGTTGTTGTCCCTTTGCATTGCCACTCTTCTTCCCCTTGCCAGCCTTCTCCTCATCAGTCTCAGGGTCCTTGGTATTATCAGAGTTGGTGTATTTGATAAGAGCCGCCATGAGATCTCCCATATCATTGCAGTGGCGCTTAAGCCGCCCCAGCTTCTGTTTAAGGGGAAGGAAACAGCAATTCTTCTCCAAAAATAGGACAGCTCAGCCGGCGTTGATACTATCCCATGAGTGGATAACAGCCGAAATCTGGTGCACCCATCGGGCGGTTGATTCGCCCTCTTCCTGGACGCAAGTGTCTAAGTCAAGAATCAATAGAGGTTGCTTGCATGTGTCCTTGAAATTCTGAATAAAGCGCGTCTTCAATTCAGCCCATAATCTGATGGAGTTAGGGGGCAGCCCCTTTAACCAGGTATGAGCCGGCCCGTCCAACATCATGGTGAAATACTTAGCACACACAGCGTCATTGACATCCAACATCTCCATGGCTAGCTCATAGCTCTCAATCCAAGCCTCTGGGGACTAATCTGCTGTGTAATTAGGCACCTTGCGAGGGCCCTTAAAATCCTTGGGCAGGCGCTCATTACGTAAAGCTGGCACGAGGCACGGCACACCAAGGGTTCTTGAGGTCATTCCTGCCTCCACAGACACCGATGGGTAAACTGGAGATTGTTGATGAGCCGCCAACTGAGCCGCCAGCTCAGCCTCCCGATGTGCCCTGCCCTGATCCACCAAAGCCTGAGCATTGTAATCAGCCCGCGGCGGGTCATGCCTACGAGGCTGGTTATGGTGTCGCTCACTGCTTGAAACTGCTGGCGAATCAATATGCTTGCTATAACTCTGGCTTGGACGAGGGGTTGAATGAATCTGATCATGACTGTACGAGTAAGCCGCCTATTGAGCCACCGCTGTCTGAAGAAGCTCATCGGCCCCTCGTATCTCCATCGCGGCTAGAGACTCACCTTCAACGGGGAGAGCCGTGATATGTCTCCAACGTGTCTGTAATTTTTTTATTGTTCCATGCGGTTATATTATCAATCTTAGATGTTTTATAATTATTTTATAGTTATTTTATATAATTTTTTGGTACTAACCTATTGACATAGTGCCAAGTGCCAGTTGCTGTTTTCTGCATGTTTTTTACATTGCAGGAAATCAATATCAGATGGAGTCCAAATGCAACGAAACTTCACGGAGATTTTTTTGGACCAGAAGGAACGTAATGGGCCCTGGCTGCGCCTGGGGGTGCCCCGAGGGAGGCACAGCCCACCAGGGCGCACCAGAAGGCCCAGGCACGCCCTGGTGGGTTGTGCCCACCTCGGGTGCCCCTCGGACTGCCTCTTTGCTCTATAAATACCCAATATTCCCAAAACCCTAGGGGAGTCGATGAAATATTCATCCAGCCGCCGTAGAGTCCAGAACTGAAGGAAATATGCCCTATAGGCAATAATAAAGTTATTATTTATTTCCTCATATCATGATAAATGTTTATTATTCATGCTAGAATTGTATTAACCGGAAACATAATACATGTGTGAATACATAGACAAACATAGTGTCACTAGTATGCCTCTACTTGACTAGCTTGTTAATCGAAGATGGTTGAGTTTCCTAGCCATGGACATGAGTTATCATTTGATTAACGGGATCACATCATTAGAAGAATGATGTGATTGACTTCACCCATTCCGTTAGCTTAGCACTTGATCGTTTAGTATGTTGCTATTGCTTTCTTCATGACTTATACATGTTCCTATGACTATGAGATTATGCAACTCCCGTTTACCGGAGGAACACTTTGTGTGCTACCAAACATCACAACATAACTGGGTGATTATAAAGGTGCTCTACAGGTGTCTTCAAAGGTACTTGTTGAGTTGGCGTATTTCGAGATTAGGATTTGTCACTCCGATTGTCGGAGAGGTATCTCTGGGCCCTCTCGGTAATGCACATAACTATAAGCCTTGCAAGCAATGTGACTAATGAGTTAGTTGCAGGATGATGCATTTCGGAACGAGTAAAGAGACTTGCCGGTGACGAGATTGAACTAGGTATTGAGATACCGACGATCGAATATCGGGCAAGTAACATACCGATGACAAAGGGAACAACGTATGTTGTTATGCGGTTTGACCGATAAAGATCTTCATAGAATATGTAGGAGCCAATATGAGCATCCAGGTTCCGCTCTTGGTTATTGACCGGAGATGTGTCTCGGTCATGTCTACATAGTTCTCGAACCCGTAGGGTCCGCGCGCTTAAAGTTTGGTGACGATCAGTATTATGAGTTTTTGTGTTTTGATGTACCGAACGTAGTTCAGAGTCCCGGATATGATCACGGACATGACGAGGAGTCTCGAAATGGTCGAGACGTAAATATCAATATATTGGACGACTATATTCGGATACCGGAAGTGTTCCGATTGGTTTCGGAGAAAAACCGGAGTACCGGGGGTTACCGAAACCCCCCGGGGAGTTAATTGGGCATTATGGGCCATAGTGGGAGAAGAGGAGGGGCGGCCAGGGCAGCCGCGCGCCCCCTCCCCCTCTAGTCCGAATTGGACAAGGAGGGGGTGGCGGCGCCCCCCTTTTTTCCTTCTCCTCTCTCCCTTCCTTCCCTCTCCTACTCCAAGAAGGAAACGGAGGAGTCCTACTCCTGGTGGGAGTAGGACTCCCCCCTTGGCGCGCCCTCCTCCTGGCCGGCCGCCTCCCCCTTGCTCCTTTATATACGGGGTCAGGGGGCACCTCTAGACACACAAGTTGATCTGTTGATCTATTCCAGCCGTGTGCGGTGCCCCCTCCACCATATTCCACCTCGGTCATATCGTAGCGGTGCTTAGGCGAAGCCCTGCATCGGTAGCAACACCATCACCGTCATCATGCCATCGTGCTTACGGAACTCTCCCGTGAAGCTCTGCTGGATCGGAGTTCGCAGGACGTCATCGAGCTGAACGTGTGCTGAACTCGGAGGTGCCGTACGTTCGGTACTTGGATCGGTCGGATCGTGAAGACGTACGACTACATCAACCCGTTGTGCTAACGCTTCCGCTTTTGTTCTATGAGGGTACATGGACAACACTCTCCCCTCTCGTTGCTATGCATCACCATGATCCTGCGTGTGCGTAGGAAATTTTTTGAAATTACTACGTTCCCCAACAGTGGCATCCGAGCCATGTTCTATGCGTAGATGTTATATGCACGAGTAGAACACAAGTGAGTTGTGGGCGATACAAGTCATACTGCTTACCAGCATGTCATACTTTGGTTCGGCGGTATTGTTGGATGAAGCGGCCCGGGCCGACATTACGCGTACGCTTACACGATACTGGTTCTACCGACGTGCTTTGCACATAGGTGGCTGGCGGGTGTCAGTTTCTGCAACTTTAGTTGAACTGAGTGTGGCTACGCCCGGTCCTTGAGAAGGTTAAAACAGCACTAACTTGACGAACTATCGTTGTGGTTTTGATGCGTAGGTAAGAACGGTTCTTGCTCAGCCCGTAGCAGCCACGTAAAACTTGCAACAACAAAGTAGAGGACGTCTAACTTGTTTTTGCAGGGCATGTTGTGATGTGATATGGTCAAGGCATGATGCTATATTTTATTGTATGAGATGATCATGTTTTGTAACCGAGTTATCGGCAACTGGCAGGAGCCATATGGTTGTCGCTTTATTGTATGCAATGCAATCGCCCTGTAATTGCTTTACTTTATCACTAAGCGGTAGCGATAGTCGTAGAAGCAATAGTTGGCGCGACGACAACGATGCTACGATAGAGATAAAGGTGTCGCGCCGGTGACAATGGTGATCATGACGGTGCTTCGGAGATGGAGATCACAAGCACAAGATGATGATGGCCATATCATATCACTTATATTGATTGCATGTGATGTTTATCTTTTATGCATCTTATTTTGCTTTGATTGATGGTAGCATTATAAGATGATCTCTCACTAAATTTCAAGATAAAAGTGTTCTCCCTGAGTATGCACCGTTGCCAAAGTTCGTCGTGCCGAGACACCACGTGATGATCGGGTTTGATAAGCTCTACGTTCATCTACAACAGGTGCAAGCCAGTTTTGCACACGCAGAATACTCCGGCTAAACTCGACGAGCCTAGCATATGCAGATATGGCCTCGGAACACTGAGACCGAAAGGTCGAGCGTGAATCATATAGTAGATATGATCAACATAGTGATGTTCACCATTGAAAACTACTCCATCTCACGTGATGATCGGACATGGTTTAGTTGATTTGGATCACGTGATCACTTAGATGATTTGAGGGGTGTCTATCTAAGTGGGAGTTCTTAAGTAATATGATTAATTGAACTTAAATTTATCATGAACTTAGTACCTGATAGTATTTTGCTTGTCTATGTTGATTGTAGATAGATGGCCCGTGTTGTTGTTCCGTTGAATTTTAATGCGTTCCTTGAGAAAGCAAAGTTGAAAGATGATGGTAGCAATTACACGGACTGGGTCCATAACTTGAGGTTTATCCTCATTGCTGCACAGAAGAATTACGTCATGGAAGCACCGTTGGGTGCCAGGCCTGCTGCAGATGCAACTGACGACGTTAAGAACGTCTGGCAGAGCAAAGCTGATGACTACTCGATAGTTCAGTGTGCCATGCTTTACGGCTTAGAACCGGGGCTTCAACAACATTTTGAACGTCATGGAGCATATGAGATGTTCCAGGAGTTGAAGTTAATATTTCAAGCAAATGCCCGGATTGAGAGATATGAAGTCTCCAATGAGTTCTAGAGCTGCAAGATGGAGGAGAATAGTTCTGTCAGTGAACATATACTTAAAATGTCTGGGTATAACAATCACTTGATTCAACTGGGAGTTAATCTTCCGGATGATAGTGTCATTGACAGAATTCTTCAATCACTGCCACCAAGCTACAAGAGCTTCATGATGAACTATAATATGCAAGGGATGGATAAGACAATTCCCGAGCTCTTCGCAATGCTAAAGGCTGCGGAGGTAGAAATCAAGAAGGAGCATCAAGTGTTGATGGTCAACAAGACCACCAGTTTCAAGAAAAAGGGCAAAGGGAAGAAGAAGGGGAACTTCAAGAAGAACAGCAAACAAGTTGCTGCTCAAGAGAAGAAACCCAAGTCTGGACCTAAGCCTGAGACTGAGTGCTTCTACTTCAAGCAGACTGGACACTGGAAGCGGAACTGCCCCAAGTATTTGGCGGATAAGAAGGATGGCAAGGTGAACAAAGGTATATGTGATATACATGTTATTGATGTGTACCTTACTAGAGCTCACAGTAGCACCTGGGTATTTGATACTGGTTCTGTTGCTAATATTTGCAACTCTAAACAGGGACTACGGATTAAGCGAAGACTGGCTAAGGACAAGGTGACGATGCGCGTGGGATATGGTTCCAAAGTCGATGTGCTCGCCGTCGGCACGCTACCTCTACATCTACCTTCGGGATTAGTTTTAGACCTAAATAATTGTTATTTGGTGCCAGCGTTAAGTATGAACATTATATCTGGATCTTTGTTTGATGCGAGACGGTTATTCATTTAAATCTGAGAATAATGGTTGTTCTATTTATATGAGTAATATCTTTTATGGTCATGCACCCTTGAAGAGTGGTCTATTTTTGTTGAATCTCGATAGTAGTGATACACATATTCATAATGTTAAAGCCAAAAGATGCAGAGTTGATAATGATAGTGCAACTTATTTGTGGCACTGCCGTTTGGGTCATATTGGTGTAAAGCGCATGAAGAAACTCCATACTGATGGACTTTTGGAATCACTTGATTATGAATCACTTGGTACTTGCGAACCATGCCTTATGGGCAAGATGACTAAGACGTCATTCTCCGGAACAATGGAGCGAGCAACAGATTTGTTGGAGATCATACATACTGATGTATGTGGTCCGATGAATGTTGAGGCTCGCGGCGGGTATCGTCATTTTCTCACCTTCACAGATGATTTGAGAAGATATGGGTATATCTACTTAATGAAACATAAGTCTGAAACATTTGAAAAGTTCAAAGAATTTCAGAGTGAAGTGGAAAATCATCATAACAAGAAAATAAAGTTTCTACGATCTGATCATGGAGGAGAATATTTGAGTTACGAGTTTGGCCTACATTTGAAACAATGCGGAATAGTTTCGCAACTCACGCCACCCGGAATACCACAGCGCAATGGTGTGTCCGAACATCGTAATCGTACTTTACTAGATATGGTGCGATCTATGATGTCTCTTACTGATTTACCGCTATCATTTTGGGGTTATGCTTTAGAGACGGCTGCATTCACGTTAAATAGGGCACCATCGAAATCCGTTGAGACGACGCCTTATGAACTGTTGTTTGGCAAGAAACCAAAGTTGTCATTTCTTAAAGTTTGGGGCTGCGATGCTTATGTGAAAAAGCTTCAACCTGATAAGCTCGAACCGAAATCGGAGAAATGTGTCTTCATAGGATACCGAAAGGAAACTGTTGGGTACACCTTCTATCACAGATCCGAAGGCAAGACATTCATTGCTAAGAATGGATCCTTTCTAGAGAAGGAGTTTCTCTCGAAAGAAGTGAGTGGGAGGAAAGTAGAACTTGATGAGGTAACTATACCTGCTAACATATTGGGAAGTAGTTCATCACAGAAACCGGTTCCTGTGACACCTATACCAATTAGTGAGGAAGCTAATGATATTGATTATGAAACTTCAGATCAATTACTACTGAACCTTGTAGGTCAACCATAGTAAGATCCGCACCAGAGTGGTACGGTAATCCTATTCTGGAGGTCATGTTACTTGACCAAGGTGAACCTACGAACTATGAAGAAGCGATGGTGAGCCCAGATTCCGCAAAATGGCTTGAGGCCATGAAATCTAAGATGGGATCCATGTATGAGAACAAAGTGTGGACTTTGGTTGACTTGCCCGATGATCGGCAAGCCATTGAGAATAAATGGATCTTCAAGAAGAAGACTGACGTTGACGGTAATGTTACTGTCTATAAAGCTCGACTTGTTGCGAAAGGTTTTCGACAAGTTCAAGGGATTGACTATGATGAGACTTTCTCACCCATAGCGATGCTTAAGTCTGTCCGAATCATGTTAGCAATTGCCGCATTTTATGATTATGAAATTTGGCAAATGGATGTTAAAACTGCATTCCTGAATGGATTTCTGGAAGAAGAGTTGTATATGATGCAACCAGAAGGTTTTGTCGATCCAAAGGGAGCAAACAAAGTGTGCAAGCTCCAGGGATCCATTTATGGACTGATGCAAGCCTCTCGGAGTTGGAATAAATGTTTTGATAGTGTGATCAAAGCATATGGTTTTATACAGACTTTTGGAGAAGCCTGTATTTACAAGAAAGTGAGTGGGAGATCTGTAGCATTTCTGATATTATATGTGGATGACATATTGCTGATTGGAAATGATATATAATTTCTGGATAGCATAAAAGGATACTTGAATAAGAGTTTTTCAATGAAAGACCTCGGTGAAGCTGATTACATATTAGGCATCAAGATCTATAGAGATAGATCAAAACGCTTGATAGGACTTTCACAAAGCACATACCTTGACAAAGTTTTGAAGAAGTTCAAAATGGATCAAGCAAAGAAAGGGTTCTCGCCTGTGTTACAAGGTGTGAAGTTGAGTCAGACTCAATGCCCGACCACTGCAGAAGATAGAGAGAAAATGGAAGATGTTCCCTATGCTTCAGCCATAGGTTCTATCATGTATGCAATGCTGTGTACCAGACCTGATGTGTGTCTTGCTATTAGCCTAGCAGGGAGGTACCAAAGTAATCCAGGAGTGGATCACTGGACAGCGGTCAAGAACGTCCTGAAATACCTGAAAAGGACTAAGGATATGTTTCTCGTTTATGGAGGTGACAAAGAGCTAGTCGTAAATGGTTACGTCGATGCAAGCTTTGACACTGATCCGGACGATTCTAAATCACAAACCGGATACGTGTTTACATTGAACGGTGGAGCTGTCAGTTGGTGCAGTTCTAAAACAAAGCGTCGTGGCGGGATCTACGTGTGAAGCGGAGTACATAGCTGCTTCGGAAGTAGCAAATGAAGGAGTTCATATCCAATCTAGGTGTCATACCTAGTGCATCGGGTCCAATGAAAATCTTTTGTGACAATACTGGTGCAATTGCCTTGGCAAAGGAATCCAGATTTCACAAGAGGACCAAGCACATCAAGAGACGCTTCAATTCCATCCGGGACCAAGTCCAGGTGGGAGACATAGAGATTTGCAAGATACATACGGATCTAAATGTTGCAGACCCGTTGATTAAGCCTCTTCCACGAGCAAAACATGATCAGCACCAAAACTCCATGGGTGTTAGAATCATTACAGTGTAATCTAGATTATTCACTCTAGTGCAAGTGGGAGATTGAAGGAAATATGCCCTAGAGGCAATAATAAAGTTATTATTTATTTCCTCATATCATGATAAATGTTTATTATTCATGCTAGAATTGTATTAACCGGAAACATAATACATGTGTGAATACATAGACAAACATAGTGTCACTAGTATGCCTCTACTTGACTAGCTCGTTAATCGAAGATGGTTGAGTTTCCTAGCCATGGACATGAGTTGTCATTTGATTAACGGGATCACATCATTAGAAGAATGATGTGATTGACTTGACCCATTCCGTTAGCTTAGCACTTGATCGTTTAGTATGTTGCTATTGCTTTCTTCATGACTTATACATGTTCCTATGACTATGAGATTATGCAACTCCCGTTTACCAGAGGAACACTTTGTGTGCTACCAAACGTCACAACGTAACTGGGTGATTATAAAGGTGCTCTACAGGTGTCTTCAAAGGTACCTGTTGAGTTGGCGTATTTCGAGATTAGGATTTGTCACTCCGATTGTCGGAGAGGTATCTCTAGGCCCTCTCGGTAATGCACATCACTATAAGCCTTGCAAGCAATGTGACTAATGAGTTAGTTGCGGGATGATGCATTACGGAACGAGTAAAGAGACTTGCCGGTAACGAGATTGAACTAGGTATTGAGATACCAATGATCGAATCTCGGGCAAGTAACATACCGATGACAAAGGGAACAACGTATATTGTTATGCGGTTTGACCGATAAAGATCTTCGTAGAATATGTAGGAGCTAATATGAGCATCCAGGTTCCGCTATTGCTTATTGACCGGGGATGTGTCTCGGTCATGTCTACATAGTTCTCGAACCCGTAGGGTCCGCACGCTTAAAGTTTGGTGACAATTGGTATTATGAGTTTTTGTGTTTTGATGTACCGAAGGTAGTTCGGAGTCCCGGATATGATCATGGACATGACGAGGAGTCTCGAAATGGTCGAGACATAAAGATCGATATATTGGATGACTATATTCGGACACCAGAAGTGTTCCGAGTGGTTTCGGAGAAAAACCGGAGTACCGGGGGGTTACCGGAACCCCCCGGGGAGTTAAGTGGGCCTTATGGGCCTTAGTGGGAGAAGAGGAGGGGCGGCCAGGGCAGCCGCGCACCCCCTCCCCCTCTAGTCCGAATTGGACAAGGAGGGGGGCGGCGCCCCCCTTTTTTCCTTCTCCTCCTCTCTCCCTTCCTTCCCTCTCCTACTCCAACAAGGAAAAGGAGGAGTCCCACTCCCGGTGGGAGTAGGACTCCCCCCTTGGCACGCCCTCCTCCTGGCCGGCCGCCTCCCCCCTTGCTCCTATATACGGGGGCAGGGGCACCTCTAGACACGCAAGTTGATCTGTTGATCTATTCCAGCCGTGTGCGGTGCCCCCCTCCACCATATTCCACCTCGGTCATATCGTAGCGGTGCTTAGGCGAAGCCCTGCGTCGGTAGCAACATCATCACCATCATCACGCCGTCTTGCTGACGGAACTCTCCTGTGAAGCTCTGCTGGATCGGAGTTCGCGGGACGTCATCGAGCTGAACGTGTGCTGAACTCGGAGGTGCCGTACGTTCGGTACTTGGATCGGTCGGATCGTGAAGACGTACGACTACATCAACCGCGTTGTGCTAACGCTTCTGCTTTCGGTCTACGAGGGTACGTGGACAATAGTCTCCCCTCTCGTTGCTATGCATCACCATGATCCTGCGTGTGCGTAGGAATTTTTTTGAAATTACTATGTTCCCCAACAAGAACCACCAGATCCAATCTATACACCATCTCGGATGGGGTTCACCACCTCCATTGATGCCTCTCCGATGATGCGTGAGTAGTTCTTTGTAGACCTTCGGGTCCATAGTTAGTAGCTAGATGGCTTCCTCTCTCTCGCTGAATTCTCAATACAATGGTCTCTTGGAGATCCATATGATGTAACTCTTTTGCGGTGTGTTTGTTGGGATCTGATGAACTTTGAGTTTATGATTAGTTATATCTTTTTATATCCATGAAAGTTATTTGAGTTTATTAGATCTCTTATATGCATGATCTCTTATAGCCACGTATTTCTTCTCCGATATTTGGGTTTTGTTTGGCCAACTTGATCTATTTATCTTGCAATGGGAAGAGGTGCTTTGTAGTGGGTTCGATCTTACGGTGCTTGATCCCAGTGACAAAAGGGGAAACGACACATATGTATCGTTGTTGCTAAGGATAAAACGATGGGGTCTATCTCTACATAGATAGATCTTGTCTACATCATGTCATCGTTCTTATTGCATTACTCCGTTTTTCCATGAACTTAATACACTGGATGCATGCTCGATAGCGGTTGATACGTCTCCAACGTATCTATAATTTTTTATTGTTCCATGCTATTATATTATCCATCTAGGATGTTTTATATGCATTTATATGCTATTTTATATGATTTTTGGGACTAATCTATTAACCTAGAGCCCAGTGTCAGTTTCTGTTTTTTCCTTGTTTTTGAGTTTTACAGAAAAGGAATACCAAACGGAGTCCAATTGGCATGCCAATTTTTGATGATTTTTTATGGACCAAAAGAAGCCCCCTGAGTAAAAGAGTTTGGCCAGAAGAGTCCCGGGCTGTCCACTAGGGTGGGGGTGCGCCCCCTCCCCCCCCCCCCCCCCGGGTGCGCCGCCCTATCTCGTGGACGACTCGGGCACCTCCCTGACTTGTTCCCAACGCCAAAAATTCCTATAAATACTAAAACCTCCAGAAAATAACCTAGATCGGGAGTTCCGCCGCCGCAAGCCTCTGTAGCCACCGAAAACCAATCGGGACCCTGTTCCGGCACCCTGCCGGAGGGGGAATCCATCACCGGTGGCCATCTTCATCATCCCGACGCTCTCCATGACGAGGAGGGAGTAGTTCACCCTCGGGGCTGAGGGTATGTACCAGTAGCTATGTGTTTGATCTCTCTCTCTCGTGTTCTTGATTTGGCACGATCTTGATGTATCGCGAGCTTTGCTATTATAGTTGGATCTTATGATGTTTCTCCCCCTCTACTCTCTTGTAATGGATTGAGTTTCCCCTTTGAAGTTATCTTATCGGATTGAGTCTTTAAGGATTTGAGAACACTTGATGTATGTTTTGGTGATCAACTTGCGGGTTCCGTGACCTCGTGAACTTATGCATAGGGGTTGGCACACGTTTTCGTCTTGACTCTCCGGTAGAAACTTTGGGGCACTCTTTGAAGTACTTTGTGTTGGTTTGAATAGATGAATCTGAGATTGTGTGATGCATATCATATAATCATACCCACGGATACTTGAGGTGACATTGGAGTATCTAGGTGACATTAGGGTTTTGGTTGATTTGTGTCTTAAGGTGTTATTCTAGTATGAACTCTAGGATAGATTGAACGGAAAGAATAGCTTCATGTTATTTTACTACGGACTCTTGAATAGATCGATCAGAAAGGATAACTTTGAGGTGGTTTCGTACCCTACCATAATCTCTTCGTTTGTTCTCCGCTATTAGTGACTTTGGAGTGACTCTTTGTTGCATGTTGAGGGATAGTTATATGATCCAATTATGTTATTATTGTTGAGAGAACTTGCACTAGTGAAAGTATGAACCCTAGGCCTTGTTTCAACACATTGCAATACCGTTTACGCTCACTTTTATTGCTTGTTACCTTGCTGTTTTTATATTTTCATATTACAAAAACCTATATCTACTATCCATATTGCACTTGTATCACCATCTCTTCGCCGAACTAGTGCACCTATACAATTTACCATTGTATTGGGTGTGTTGGGGACACAAAAGACTCTTTGTTATTTGGTTGCAGGGTTGTTTGAGAGAGACCATCTTCATCCTACGCCTCCCACGGATTGATAAACCTTAGGTCATCCACTTGAGGGAAATTTGCTACTGTCCTACAAACCTCTGCACTTGGAGACCCAACAACGTCTACAAGAAGAAGGTTGCATAGTAGACATCAGCGGTCGATGTGTGGAGTAATAGTAGTAGATGCAGGCAGGAGTCGGTCTACTAATATTGGACGTGATGCCTATATAATGATCATTGTCTGGATGTCGTCATGATTATTCGAAGTTCTATCAATTGCCCAACAGTAATTTGTTTACCCACCGTTTGCTATTTTTCTTGAGAGAAGCCACTAGTGAAACCTACGCCCCCGGGGTCTTCTTTCTCATATAATTGCCTTTGCGATCTACTTTTCCTTTGCATTTATTTCAGATCTATTAAACCAAAAATAAAAAAATACCTTGCTGCGTTTTATTGCTATTTTTTTGGTGTTCGATCTATCAATCTACTACAATTTATCTCACGTCTGTTTGCCTATCTTGAGGGGCCGTACCCCGGAAGGGATTGACAACCCCTTTAACACGTCGTGTTGCGAGGATTTGTTATATGTGTGCAAGGGTTGTTTACGTTGTGTTGCTTGGTTCTCCTACTGGTTCGATAACCTTGGTTTCATATCTGAGGGAAATACCTACCGCCGCTATGCTGCATCATCCCTTTCTCTTTGGGGAAATACCGACGTAGCTTCAAGCGACATCAAGCCGCCAATCGCGTAGCTGCAGCAATCATATTATCCAGAGGGTTAGAATAATGACCCGGTGGTGTCGGAATTTGCTGAGGCGGGGTCAAATTCAAATGAGGTGGGTTTGCAGCATGTGGTTGAACCGTCGCTCCAGTCATAGGCGCCTCAACAATCCGGTTTATCCCGGGCGTGTCATTGGTTCCTGCCCCAGGTGTATTGAAAAGGATCCTAGCCTCAAACTCTGTGGGTAGATGGGTCTGGTGCCTCCTCCTCATGACGGCGTTTGAAGCATTCTGGTCCAAGGTGAGCCGGAACGACTCTGCCTGAATCCGTTGTGTTGCGGCGTCTAAAGCAGCGCGTTCTGTCGCCATCCTAGCATTCTCAGCATTAAACTCCTCCTTGGCTTGAGCTATCTCATCTCGCAGTTTCGCAACATCGTCCTTGTGATGTGCTTGATTCTCTGGTGTCACCTCTGCAGTCAATAAGGTCGCCAAATCCTCTAAGAGATCAGATAACACTTGAGCCAGCGGACGCGTAGAGCCGCTTGCCCCGGCCATCGCCGCAGCCGTTGAACTGGAGGTCATAGCCGCAGCAGTTGTCGAATTGAGTAATGGTTGTGTGCCAGCCATGAAGATCGCAACCCTTTTTGGCGGCTCATAGGGGTCCAGGATACTGTCGCCATCGGAACAGCCCCCAAGCCCGCCATCTTGCAATTGATATATGGAATTGGTCTCGCCGGTTGAGGACTCATCACCAGAATAGATGGCTATCTCTCCACCGGACACAGATCCCTCCTCAAGATCCACTCCGTGAGTAAAACCCACAAAAGCGTGCTTCTCAGCGGCTTGAACCTTGGCTGGTCGTGCACGCCGAGCCGTCTCGACGATGTAGGTGCGGGTGTCCGGCTCAGGCTCCGACTCACCGATCTTCCCGATGAAGACGTGGATTCCACCGAAGGGGACCCGGTACCCATACTCGATTGAGCCGGCCTCAGGGCCCCAGCCAGCGTCGTCGATGTAGAGCTTGCCGCGGCGGCTTTTAGTCATGCAGCCAACGGCGTATCCCTTGATCCCTGCGAAGCTGCCCTTCAAGAACTCGAAACCACCGTGCGTTGGCCCCACGGTGGGTGCCAACTGTCGTGGACTTAACATGGCAGATGCCTAGCAAAATGACTTAGGTGTGGAGCCATCGCAACTAGGTTAGCTTGAAGGGGTTAAATGGGACAAAGGACACAGAGAGTTTACCCAGGTTCGGCCCCTCTCAATGAGGTAAAAGCCTACTCCTGCTTTAGGTTGTATTGCTTGGGTTTCGATTACCAGGGAGCGAATATGCTTGACCTAGTTCTCGACGAGTTATCTCCTAAGTTTTTTTTTATAGAAAGACTACAAGGGAACCCCCTACAGTATAATTGGTGCAACAAACCCAAATTGCAAGTACCATGCCTTGAACCTGGGTGGGTGGGAAGGTATCAACCCCTCCCACCACTAGGCTATGCCTTAGTCTGCTAAGTTAACCTGCCGCCGGGTCACCCCTTTATATACAGGTTGACGCCCGGCGGCTTACAGAGTCCGGCCGGCTCACACAAACATGACCGGCTCGGTTTCTACTAAGCTTGCCTTACAATACAAATTAAACATATGGCGGCTCGTCCCTTCGGGCCTTAAGTCGCCTCCGGGTCTTGGGCTTTCAATAAGCTAGCTTCATGAACCACCATCTTCATATCTTCTTGGGCCTCATCGGGCTTCTTCATCTGTAAGTCACCAGTGGCGTGACCCGGCCCCTCCTGGGCGGGTCATACCCAATAGTCATATCCCCAACAGAAACCCTACATGCCCGAGGGGGGCCCCATCAGGGAGTGCGGCGGCTATGAGCTGCCCTAGGTCGACTTGTTCGCCGCTAGGGTCCCAAGGTTCACTTTACTATAACAAGTAAAACAACAAAGAGCGGGAAGAAGAAAACGAGGGAGATTAAAAAATAAAGGTAAAGGCGGATGGATTTCCCTGTATAAGAAAATGATTTAAAATTTCGTCCAATAAGTCAAAAACCTATCCTGACTTGGACAGAAAACCCTTGTTCTCTGATAAGCTCGGATATTGCGTCGAACATTTGGTCAGACGTTGGGTTGGACATTCAGACTAAATGTCAGGTCGAAGCCTAGGAATCTTGTGCAAGTTAGACATTTGGTCGGAACATCCGAACTGATTTCTATAGCACTTTTCTTCGGCTTCATAGGTTGCATATATACTACTTTGGATTGAGATGACCCAAAAAGTAAAATTGCGACGGAAGAGAATTTGTAGCGCGTAGGTCCGGGGGGACACGGGTTTGCGGTCGTCCGACTGCCTCGTGATTCAAAAACAAGTTTGGTCTTTGCATAAGCTTTAGCCTTTAATTATCTTAGATGGGGTCCATGCATGCAACTTTTGGCAGGTCCACCCATCCTACATCCCATGCTATTTATTTTGACATTCAAACTTGAATCTATTGTTGTTGGGAATCGTAGCATAATTTTAAAATTTTCCTACGCTCACCAAGATCCATCTATGGAGTATACTAGCAACGAGGGGAAGGGAGTGCATCTACATACCCTTGTAGATCGCGAGCGGAAGCGTTCCAATGAACGTGGATGACGGAGTCGTACTCGCCGTGATTCAAATCACCGATGACCGAGTGCCGAACGGACGGCACCTCCGCGTTCAACACACGTACGGTGCAGCGACGTCTCCTCCTTCTTGATCCAGCAAGGGGAAGGAGAGGTTGATGGAGATCCAGCAGCACGACGGCGTGGTGGTGGATGTAGCGGGTCTCGGCAGGGCTTCGCCGAGCTTCTGCGAGAGGGAGAGGTGTAGCAGGGGAGGAGGGAGGCGCCCAAGGCTGTAATTCTGCTGCCCTTCCTTCCCCTCCCCCTTTATATAGGCCCCCTGGGAGGGGGGCGCCGGCCAGGAGCCCATCTGGATGGGGGGCGGCGGCCAGGGGGGATACTTGCCCCCCAAGGCAAGTGGGGTGCCCCCCCACCCTAGGGTTTCCAACCCTAGGCGCAGGGGGGGGCCCATGGGGGGCGCCCCAGCCCACTAAGGGATGGTTGCCCTCCCACTTCAGCCCATGGGGCCCTCCGGGATAGGTGGCCCCACCCGGTGGACCCCCGGGACCCTTCCGGTGGTCCCGGTACAATACCGATAACCCCCGAAATTTTCCCGGTGGCCGAAACTTGACTTCCTATATATAATTCTTCACCTCCGGACCATTCCGGAACTCCTCGTGACGTCCGGGATCTCATCCGGGACATCGAACAACTTTCGGGTTTCCGCATACTCAGATCTCTACAACCCTAGCGTCACCGAACCTTAAGTGTGTAGACCCTACGGGTTCGGGAGACATGCAGACATGACCGAGACGCCTCTCCGGTCAATAACCAACAGCGGGATCTGGATACCCATGTTGGCTCCCACATGTTCCACGATGATCTTATCGGATGAACCACGATGTCGAGGATTCAATCAATCCCGTATACAATTCCCTTTGTCAATCGGTATGTTACTTGCCCGAGATTCGATCGTCGGTATCCCAATACCTTGTTCAATCTCGTTACCGGCAAGTCTCTTTACTCGTACCGCAATGCATGATCCCGTGACTAACGCCTTAGTCACATTGAGCTCATTATGATGATGCATTACCGAGTGGGCCCAGAGATACCTCTCCGTCACACGGAGTGACAAATCCCAGCCTCGATCCGTGCCAACCCAACAGACACTTTCGGAGATACCCGTAGTGCACCTTTATAGTCACCCAGTTACGTTGTGACATTTGGCACACCCAAAGCACTCCTACGGTATCCGGGAGTTGCACGATCTCATGGTCTAAGGAAAAGATACTTGACATTGAAAAGCTCTAGCAAACGAAACTACACGATATTTTATGCTATGCTTAGGATTGGGTCTTGTCCATCACATCATTCTCCTAATGATGTGATCCCGTTATCAACGACATCCAATGTCCATAGTCAGGAAACCATGACTATCTGTTGATCAACGAGCTAGTCAACTAGAGGCTTACTAGGGACACGTTGTGGTCTATGTATTCACACATGTATTACGATTTCCGGATAACACAATTATAGCATGAACAATAGACAATTATCATGAACAAAGAAATATAATAATAACCATTTATTATTGCCTCTAGGGCATATTTCCAACTGTCTCCCACTTGCACTAGAGTCAATAATCTAGTTACATTATGATGAATCGAACACCCATTGCGTCCTGGTGTTGATCATGTTTTGCTCTAGGGAGAGGTTTAGTCAACGGATCTGCTACATTCAGGTCCGTATGTACTTTACAAATATCTATGTCTCCATTTTGAACACTTTCACGAATGGAAATGAAGCGACGCTTGATATGCCTGGTCTTCCTGTGAAACCTGGGCTCCTTTGCAAGGGCAATAGCTCCAGTGTTGTCACAGAAGAGAGTCATCGGGCCCGACGCATTGGGAATCACCCCTAGGTCGGTAATGAACTCCTTCATCCAGACTGCTTCCTGTGCTGCCTCCGAGGCCGCCATGTACTCCGCTTCACATGTAGATCCCGCCATGACGCTTTGCTTGCAACTGCACCAGCTTACTCCTCCTCCATTCAAAATATACACGTATCCGGTTTGTGACTTCGAGTCATCCAGATCTGTGTCAAAGCTAGCGTCGACGTAACCCTTTACGACGAGCTCTTCGTCACCTCCATAAACGAGAAACATATCCTTAGTCCTCTTCAGGTACTTCAGGATATTCTTGACCGCTGTCCAGTGTTCCATGCCGGGATTACTTTGGTACCTTCCTACCAAACTCACGGCAAGGTTTACATCAGGTCTGGTACACAACATGGCATACATAATAGACCCTATGGCCGAGGCATAGGGGATGACACTCATCTTTTCTCTATCTTCTGCCGTGGTCGGGCATTGAGCCGTGCTCAATTGCACACCTTGCAATACAGGCAAGAACCCCTTCTTGGACTGATCCATATTGAACTTCTTCAATATCTTGTCAAGGTATGTACTCTGTGAAAGACCAATGAGGCGTCTTGATCTATCTCTATAGATTTTGATGCCTAATATATAAGCAGCTTCTCCAAGGTCCTTCATTGAAAAACACTTATTCAAATAGGCCTTTATACTTTCCAAGAATTCTATATCATTTCCCATCAATAATATGTCATCCACATATAATAAGAGAAATGCTACAGAGCTCCCACTCACTTTCTTGTAAACACAGGCTTCTCCATAAGTCTGTGTAAACCCAAACGCTTTGATCATCTCATCAAAGCGAATGTTCCAACTCCGAGATGCTTGCACCAGCCCATAGATTGAGCGCTGGAGCTTGCATACTTTGTTAGCATTCTTAGGATCGACAAAACCTTCCGGCTGCATCATATACAACTCTTCCTTAAGGAAGCCGTTAAGGAATGCCGTTTTGACGTCCATCTGCCATATCTCATAATCATAGTATGCGGCAATTGCTAACATGATTCGGACGGACTTCAGCTTCGCTACGGGTGAGAAAGTCTCATCGTAGTCAACCCCTTGAACTTGTCGATAACCCTTAGCAACAAGTCGAGCCTTATAGATTGTCACATTACCATCCGCGTCTGTCTTCTTCTTAAAGATCCATTTGTTTTCTATGGCTCGCCGATCATCGGGCAAGTCAGTCAAAGTCCATAGTTCATTTTCATACATGGATCCTATCTCGGATTTCATGGCTTCTAGCCATTTGTCGGAATCCGGGCCCGCCATCGCTTCTTCATAGTTCGAAGGTTCACCGTTGTCTAACAACATGATTTCCAGGACAGGGTTGCCGTACCACTCTGGTGCGGAACGTGTCCTTGTGGACCTACGAAGTTCAGTAGTAACTTGATCTGAAGCTTCATGATCATCATCATTAACTTCCTCCCCAGTCGGTGTAGGCACCACAGGAACATTTTCCCGTGTTGCGCTGCTTTCCGGTTCAGAAGGGGTGACTATCACCTCATCAAGTTCCACTTTCCTCCCACTCAATTCTTTCGAGAGAAACTCCTTCTCCAGAAAGGACCCGTTCTTGGCAACGAAGATCTTGCCTTCGGATCTGAGGTAGAAGGTATACCCAATAGTTTCCTTAGGGTATCCTATGAAGACGCATTTCTCCGACTTGGGTTCGAGCTTTTCAGGTTGAAGTTTCTTGACATAAGCATCGCATCCCCAAATTTTTAGAAACGACAGCTTAGGTTTCTTCCCAAACCATAATTCATACGGTGTCGTCTCAACGGATTTCGACGGAGCCCTATTTAAAGTGAATGCGGCAGTCTCTAAAGCATAGCCCCAAAATGAGAGCGGTAAATCGGTAAGAGACATCATAGATCGCACCATATCCAATAGAGTGCGATTACGACGTTCGGACACACCATTTCGCTGAGGTGTTCCAGGCGGCGTGAGTTGTGAAACGATTTCACATTTCCTTAAGTGTGTACCAAACTCGTGACTTAAATATTCTCCACCACGATCTGATCGCAAGAATTTTATTTTCCTATCACGTTGATTCTCAACCTCACTCTGAAATTCCTTGAACTTTTCAAAGGTTTCAGACTTGTGTTTCATTAAGTAGACATACCCATATCTACTTAAATCATCAGTGAGAGTGAGAACATAACGATATCCTCCGCGAGCCTCAACACTCATTGGACCGCACACATCAGTATGTATGATTTCCAATAAGTTGGTTGCTCGCTCCATTGTTCCGGAGAACGGAGTCTTGGTCATCTTACCCATGAGGCATGGTTCGCACGTGTCAAATGATTCGTAATCAAGAGACTCCAAAAGTCCATCTGCATGGAGCTTCTTCATACGCTTGACGCCAATGTGACCAAGGCGGCAGTGCCACAAGTATGTGGGACTATCGTTATCAACTTTACATCTTTTGCTATTCACACTATGAATATGTGTAACATCACGTTCGAGATTCATCAAGAATAAACCATTAACCAGCGGGGCATGACCATAAAACATATCTCTCATATAAATAGAACAACCATTATTCTCGGATTTAAATGAGTAGCCATCTCGAATTAAACGAGATCCAGATACAATGTTCATGCTCAAAGCTGGCACTAAATAACAATTATTGAGGTTTAAAACTAATCCCGTAGGTAGATGCAGAGGTAGCGTGCCGACGGCGATCACATCGGCCTTGGAACCATTCCCGACGCGCATCGTCACCTCGTCCTTCGCCAGTCTCCGTTTATTCCGTAGTTCCTATTTTGAGTTACAAATATGAGTAACCGCACCGGTATCAAATACCCAGGAGCTACTACGAGTACTGGTAAGGTACACATCAATTACATGTATATCACATATACCTTTGGTGTTGCCGGCCTTCTTGTCCGCTAAGTATTTGGGGCAATTCCGCTTCCAGTGACCACTTCCCTTGCAATAAAAGCACTCAGTCTCAGGCTTGGGTCCATTCTTCGACTTCTTCCCAGTAACTGGCTTACCGGGCGCGGCAACTCCCTTGCCGTCCTTCTTGAAGTTCTTCTTACCCTTGCCCTTCTTGAACTTAGTGGTTTTATTCACCATCAACACTTGATGTTCTTTTCTGATCTCCACCTCTGCTGATTTCAGCATTGAATATACCTCAGGAATGGTCTTTTCCATCCCCTGCATATTGAAGTTCATCACAAAGCTCTTGTAGCTTGGTGGAAGCGACTGGAGGATTCTGTCAATGAGCGCGTCATCCGGGAGATTGACTCCCAGCTGAGACAAGCGGTTATGCAACCCAGACATTCTGAGTATGTGCTCACTAACAGAACTATTCTCCTCCATTTTACAGCTGAAGAACTTGTCGGAGACTTCATATCTCTCGACCCGGGCATGAGCTTGGAAAACCATTTTCAGCTCCTCGAACATCTCATATGCTCCATGTTTCTCAAAACGCTTTTGGAGACCCGGTTCTAAGCTGTAAAGCATACCGCACTGAACGAGGGAGTAATCATCAGCACGCTGCTGCCAAGCATTCATAACGTCTTGGTTCTCTGGGATTGGTGCTTCACCTAGCGGTGCTTCTAAGACATAATCTTTCTTGGCTGCTATGAGGATGATCCTCAGGTTCTGGACCCAGTCCGTATAGTTGCTGCCATCATCTTTCAGCTTGGTTTTCTCTAGGAACGCGTTGAAATTGAGGACAATGTGGGCCATTTGATCTACAAGACATAGTGTAAAGATTTTAGACTAAGTTCATGATAATTAAGTTCATCTAATCAAATTACTCAATGAACTCCCACTCAGATAGACATCCCTCTAGTCATCTAAGTGAAACATGATCCGAGTTAACTAGGCCGTGTCCGATCATCACGTGAGACGGACTAGTCAAGATCGGTGAACATCTCCATGTTGATCGTATCTTCTATACGACTCATGCTCGACCTTTCGGTCCTCCGTGTTCCGAGGCCATGTCTGTACATGCTAGGCTCGTCAAGTCAACCTAAGTGTATTGCGTGTGTTCCGAGGCCATGTCTGTACATGCTAGGCTCGTCAACACCCGTTGTATTCGAACGTTAGAATCTATCACACCCGATCATCACGTGGTGCTTCGAAACAACGAACCTTCGCAACGGTGCACAGTTAGGGGGAACACTTTTCTTGAAATTATCATAAGGGATCATCTTACTTACTACCGTCGCTCTAAGCAAATAAGATGCAAAACATGATAAACATCACATGCAATCAAATAGTGACATGATATGGCCAATATCATTATGCTCCTTTGATCTCCATCTTCGGGGCACCATGATCATCTTCGTCACCGACATGACACCATGATCTCCATCATCATGATCTCCATCATTGTGTCTTCATGAAGTCGTCACGCCAACGATTACTTCTACTTCTATGGCTAACGCGTTTAGCAACAAAATAAAGTAATTTACATGGCGTTATTCAATGACACGCAGGTCATACAAAATAATAAAGACAACTCCTATAGCTCCTGCCGGTTGTCATACTCATCGGCATGCAAGTCGTGATTCCTATTACAAGAATATGATCAATCTCATACATCGAATATATCATTCATCACATCTTCTAGCCATATCACATCACATAGCACTTGCTGCAAAAACAAGTTAGACGTCCTCTAATTGTTGTTGCAAGTTTTTACGTGGCTTGTATAGGTTTCTAGCAAGAACGTTTCTTACCTACGTAAAACCACAACGTGATTTGCCAATTTCTATTTACCCTTCATAAGGACCCTTTTCATCGAATCCGTTCCGACTAAAGTAGGAGAGACAGACACCCGCTAGCCACCTTATGCAACTAGTGCATGTCAGTCGGTGGAACCTGTCTCACGTAAGCGTACGTGTAAGGTCGGTCTGGGCCGCTTCATCCTACAATACCGCCGAAACAAGATACGACTAGTAGCGGCAAGAAGAATTGGCAACATCAACGCCCACAACTGCTTTGTGTTCTACTCGTGCATAGTAACTACGCATAGGCCTGGCTCATGATGCCACCGTTGGGAATCGTAGCATAATTTTAAAATTTTCCTACGCTCACCAAGATCCATCTATGGAGTATACTAGCAACGAGGGGAAAGGAGTGCATCTACATACCCTTGTAGATCACGAGCGGAAGCGTTCCAATGAACGTGGATGACGGAGTCGTACTCGCCGTGATTCAAATCACCGATGACCGAGTGCCGAACGGACGGCACCTCCGCGTTCAACACACGTACGGTGCAGCGACGTCTCCTCCTTCTTGATCCAGCAAGGGGAAGGAGAGGTTGATGGAGATCCAGCAGCACGACGGCGTGGTGGTGGATGTAGCGGGTCTCGGCAGGGCTTCGCCGAGCTTCTGCGAGAGGGAGAGGTGTAGCAGGGGAGGAGGGAGGCGCCCAAGGCTGTAATTCTGCTGCCCTCCCTCCCCCCCTTTATATAGGCCCCCTGGGAGGGGGGGCGCCGGCCAGGAGCCCATCTGGATGGGGGGCGGCGGCCAGGGGGATACTTGCCCCCCAAGGCAAGTGGGGTGCCCCCCCCCCCACCCTAGGGTTTCCAACCCTAGGCGCAGGGGGGAGGCCCATGGGGGGCGCCCCAGCCCACTAAGGGCTGGTTGCCCTCCCACTTCAGCCCATGGGGCCCTCCGGGATAGGTGGCCCCACCCGGTGGACCCCCGGGACCCTTCCGGTGGTCCCGGTACAATACCGATAACCCCCGAAACTTTCCCGGTGACCGAAACTTGACTTCCTATATATAATTCTTCACCTCCGGACCATTCCGGAACTCCTCGTGACGTCCGGGATCTCATCCGGGACTCCGAACAACTTTCGGGTTTCCGCATACTCATATCTCTATAACCCTAGCGTCACCGAACCTTAAGTGTGTAGACCCTACGGGTTCGGGAGACATGCAGACATGACCGAGACGCCTCTCCGGTCAATAACCAACAACGGGATCTGGATACCCATGTTGGCTCCCACATGTTCCACGATGATCTTAGCGGATGAACCACGATGTCGAGGATTCAATCAATCACGTATACAATTCCCTTTGTCAATCGGTATGTTACTTGCCCGAGATTCGATCGTCGGTATCCCAATACCTTGTTCAATCTCGTTACCGGCAAGTCTCTTTACTCGTACCGCAATGCATGATCCCGTGACTAACGCCTTAGTCACATTGAGCTCATTATGATGATACATTACCGAGTGGGCCCAGAGATACCTCTCCGTCACACGGAGTGACAAATCCCAGTCTCGATCCGTGCCAACCCAACAGACACTTTCGGAGATACCCGTAGTGCACCTTTATAGTCACCCAGTTACGTTGTGACGTTTGGCACACCCAAAGCACTCCTACGGTATCCGGGAGTTGCACGATCTCATGGTCTAAGGAAAAGATACTTGACATTGAAAAGCTCTAGCAAACGAAACTACACGATCTTTTATGCTATGCTTAGGATTGGGTCTTGTCCATCGCATCATTCTCCTAATGATGTGATCCCGTTATCAACGACATCCAATGTCCATAGTCAGGAAACCATGACTATCTGTTGATCAACGAGCTAGTCAACTAGAGGCTTACTAGGGACACGTTGTGGTCTATGTATTCACACATGTATTACGATTTCCGGATAACACAATTATAGCATGAACAATAGACAATTATCATGAACAAAGAAATATAATAATAACCATTTATTATTGCCTCTAGGGCATATTTCCAACAATTGTATCCTTTAAATCAAAAGTCCAATTTATATTCCATTTGCCTATTCATGTTTCTTGCGACGAGCGCTTTCAAATAAGATTCATTTTGAATAATTGATGACTTTTAAGAAAATGTTAAGTTTTAACTTCTGAAACTTAGTACAAGAGGCTAACAAATCACAACTTTAGTACCTACGGCCGACAAAAAATTGCTTAAAGTTTTAACTCTGAAACTTGATTCAAGTGACCAAGAAAATTGCAACTTTCAGATGCAAAATCGTAAGTTTCAGTGATTAACATAAAACTTATTGTACTCTCACGAGGAATCTAACGACTTTGCTGATTGCAAGCAAAATCGGGCGGTCTAGTAAGCTTCAACTACTAAAACTTATAAATTTAGCAAGTTTCAAAAACTAAAACTAAAAAGCTAAACACTAAACCCTAAAAACATATGAACTTTACGAGTATCAAGTTTTAATACTTGCAACTTAGGTTTCTTTTCTAAAGAAAGTTGTCAAAATGTATTCAAGATTAGTCTTCTTCAAAAGTTATCGTCGCGATGAACACAAATATGCAAACAAAAGTTAATTCTGACTTTCGGTTCAAACGATATTGTAGATTGAAATTAGAATATGAAATAGAAAAGACATGGGAGGCGGGATGGATGGCACATGAAACTCTGGCAAAAGCTGCCAAAAGCATGCGTGGTGGACCCGAGTGTACACTAATTAAAGGGCTAGTGCTAGACAAATTTATGAATATTAAAGTAGTCGAACGCTCGGAAAGGAGTAGGCAGGTGCGTGCCCCACACCTTGGTGCCCCTACGAATTTTCGCCATCTCAAGAAGTTTCATGTTGAGCACTTTTTCATTTGAAGCCATCTTTGAGGACGATTCTAAGCAATTTGTCGTAAGTTTCGCGTCCAGGCATCGTTTTGAACCATATTTAAATCTATTTTGACCGTCTTGGAACGGGTTATCAAGTGGCAAACATCAATTTTCAAATCGACATCATCTTGAGCTCAAACCCATCTTTACGATGGTGCCACTTTTGAGCGTCAACGGTTCATCCAAAGTAAGTTGAAATATGGCAATGGACCTAAAGCGTGCGAGTGCGACGCCTATTACATACCCGCGCGGTCACGGAGTCACTCGAGACATCGACCACGCGTACGTATGTGCACTCAATTCGCCTGCGCCAGGGGCGATTAAAGCTAAATATGCTTTTCTACGGTGGTGGGCTCAACGGAAAAGTGGAACCGGACGCCGTGCCCCGCCCTCCCTACGAATTTGTCTGTTTCAGAGAGAGAGAGATCAAGCTCCGATGTGCTCCCCGTGACCTGTCATTCTCGCCGAGCTAGCAGCCTGCATCCATCCATGCCGCCCGACACCTTCAAACGTTTCAAAACCGTCGCCTTTCCTTCCGGTGCTACGCTACACAAGTGGACGCTCCACTACTGTACAAACAAAACCACGGGCAAGCGCGCGCGTCTCAGGCCGCGTGTGACTCGCGGCGGTAGGCCACACACATGCCCGCTCCATCCCTCTCGCGCCTCGACCGCATGCATGCGCGCGGCGACATCGCACGTCGCGTCACCGCCGTGCCGCCTCCAGCGCGCGCAAAAGTGACCGTTGCGCCTGGCCCGCCGCCTCCGACTGCATTGCGCCGGCATGGTGGTGCACGGCGAGTGCGTGGTCACCGCGCGCGCCGCGCCCAGTAAGTACGGCGCGGAGAAATGGAGAGGTCTGGATGGTGCGTTCCCACTGTCTTGCAATGGTTTCTACTCTCTCGGTAAACTAATATAAAAGCATTTAGATCACTAAAATAGTAATCTAAACACTCTTATATTAGTTTATGAAGGGAGGACCTACTTGGCATTGCGCTGTCAGTCTGTCCGCTGCGTAGCATTCGTTTCTGAGGAAATAGTTACTCGCGTCTCTCATTCTCTGATTCGAACCGGAGGATGAATGCATGAGCGTGCATGGATCGATATGGGTGTGCCGATCCAAGGCTACAGCTTTCAGTCACGTCTCTGAACTGCACTGTGCAAAGGTAAAAGTGATCGATCGAGAGGCATGGATCCCAACCCAAAAAAGTTTATTCTCAATAGCAAGGCGCGGTCCTGCTTTTTGACAGCACCATGCCATGTGGGCCTCGGTACTCAGCAGGCATAGGCAGTCCTCCCGTCGTACTCCTATAGTACTAGCAGTATTGTAATGACCAAGGAGGTTCTCATAGCCCAGAAGAGAACAAATGCCAACGATGAAAAGGTTTCAGTCCACGATCTCTCATCAGCTGCTAATCACTCGACTCGAGCATCAAGGGACAAAGAGGATGGACGGATCGTGCAAAAGGGCCTCAGCTTTGCGGCTCGCGGCGGGGCACGCTCGGCCTGCCCTGCCGCGCGCGCGCGCTTCCCAAAGCGAGGCTTCCTTTAGCTCGGCGTGTGCGTGCATGGCGGCATGGGCGCGCCGGCGGCATGCATGCGCGTCGTACGCTCGTTCGTCCTCCGATCGTTCCTGCAGTTTTCCCGTTGAGCCATGCTGCCCGTACGACACCTCACGTCCGAATTTTGTAGTAGGACGCATCAAACGAATCATTGGATCAAATCAGTTTTCTAATCCACGATGTTAATAATAGCATCGTATCAAAATCGTACATGCAGTTGTCGTAAGCTCAGCTATTTTCTTTCCGGCGCGGGTTGCCGACGCCAGATAAGGGTCGGGTTTAGAGGAAATGGTGGACCGATGGGGGCGCCGGGAGGAGGAGTTCTCCGTCGCCGGAGAAAGGGTCGGATTTAAAGGGATGACTGGAGCGATGGTGGACCGGCAGGGGTGGGGAGGAAGGCGACTGCAGGTGGAACATGGACTCTTGGTCGTCGGATTTCAATCGGATGGCGCGGAAAAAATGGCTAGAATAAAAAAATCAATAGACTGGCAAATAGTCGTCCCCTTAGTTTAGCGCCCTTCAAGGATTTTTGCATTAATTTAACACAATAGCTATATGTAAGTCGCCTGAATTTAAAATTTGGATCGGTCGATTTTCTAGTGAAGGAAGGAAGCACCGGAGGTGAGGAAGAAGCTCACCGGCTCGCCGGAGAAGAAATCTCATCATTTATCTTATGATGGCAGAGACCTCATTATCTATCTTGGGGTGCAGGCTTCCCCATTATCTATCTTAGGGGTATTATGGGGGAGGGTGCAACCGCGCATGTTCGCTGGAAAAAAAGGCGAATGATCAGGGTTAGAAGGGATGGCCGGGGGCGGCAGCACAACGGTTGGGGCAAGGGTGGGGCGGCGAGGCTGGCGCTGGAGCGCCGCCGCCCGTGGGCGACGGCAACAGGCGGTTAGGCCGGCGGTGGCTGGGTGGTTCGAAGGAAGAAGATGGCCGGATGTTGAAGACACACATCTGGCCGTCTGTTCTTCATCCAACGGCTGGAAATTATTACTGGTTTCTAGCCAGTCCCTTAATTTAAGGTTGCCTTGGCTGTAAGCCTGTAACGGATACTAGGAAGGAAGGAAGAAGATGTTTGTGTGCACTGTTCTATCCCGTGAGTTTGCGGTGGCATTTCCTGAGCCTCTACAGCGAGAAAATGGGCAGTAATCGGTGCATGCATGTTGCTGTTGGTGCTCCTATCAATGCACGCTCTTGTCTACATCCAATCTACCGTTTCAGGGAGGCCCACGGCACATCTGGGTTCAGGACCATCCCTTCCCTCCCTCCCGTCTTAGGGATCCGGAAAAGCTGATGTGCCACGCACGTCGTAAACATACATGCGTTTTCTGTTTGGTACTAT
This sequence comes from Aegilops tauschii subsp. strangulata, assembly GCF_002575655.3. NCBI lineage: Eukaryota > Viridiplantae > Streptophyta > Magnoliopsida > Poales > Poaceae > Aegilops > Aegilops tauschii. The sequence goes on from NC_053036.3 coordinate 526,505,835, forward strand.
ACACTGATCGAGCATACACTGCTCCATCGATGTGAAAACCACAGCTGCTGAACAGTTCAGTGAGACGTACTGATGTGTGTGTAAAGAGGTCAACGGGCTGATGTTGGATCAATTGTTCAGTGCAAAATATGTGTTGCAAACAGAAAGAGACATTATAGGGTTCACTAGTGAGTCTGATCTTATTACTTATAGCTGTGAAGTGAACTTATGGGCAGTGGGATATGGTCCAACTCTGTTAGATTGCCGGCCGCTCACTCATCAGGTCTGCAAAAACCTCCCTCCTCTTGAGCTTAAATATTAGTGGTACTACGTACTAATACGCGTTGCTCATAGCTGAGCTAGCATGCAAATTAAGCAGGCGAGACCTTAGGCGGAAGCATGACCGTTGGCGTCCGACCAAAGCACAACTTCCAAAACTGGCCGCTCCATGGAAGCTATAGCATTTGGACTTTGGTGCACTCCAGACTCGAGACTCTCTCCTCCATTATTCGCTCCTCGCATCGTGCCCAGCCCCCTCCCACCTCTATATATTTCAAGCCTCTCTGCCGTGGGAAAGAGCCTACCTAGCTAGCGTTGCTCTCAGGGTCTCACCATACACACTGCATATATGCATGTGAAGAAGGTGAGAGATAGAGAGCACTGCGAGTGAAAGCTAGAGCGGCAAGCTAGCAAGCTAGGCACACACGAGCACACAGATATAGAGTACTCAAGAACATTGTCACACAAGCACGCACACGCAGGAGCTCGACGCTGAATCAGATGGCTCGCCCGCTCTTGGCGGCGCTGGTGCTGGCGGCGACGCTGGCGAGCCTCGTGCCGCCGCTGGCGAGCGAGGCGACGACGTGCGAGAGCGCGAGGCGCGGGCACCACCAGTACAGGCAGCCGGTGGGCGTGCGGAGGATGGTGGTGGACGCGAGCGGCGCCGGCGACTTCCTGTCCATCCAGCAGGCCGTGGACTCCGTGCCGGTCAACAACAGCGTGCGCGTCATCATGCAGATCAACGCCGGCACCTACATGTAAGCTCTAGCTCTAGCTTCTCACCATTCTTCGTGTGTGCAGTGCCGAGCTTTCTTTCCTGACTAGACTGGTTTATTTATGCATGCATGCGCAGAGAGAAGGTGGTGGTGCCGGCGTCGAAGCCGTACATCACGCTGGAGGGCGCCGGGCGCGACGTGACGGTGGTGGAGTGGCACGACAAGGCGAGCGACCGCGGCCCCGACGGGCAGCAGCTCCGCACCTACAACACCGCCTCCGTAACCGTTCTCTCTAACTATTTCACCGCCAAAAACATCAGCTTCAAGGTGAGTCGCCAGTGGTCCATGGACGTACGAGACGTGACACGGGTCACAAGGCACAAGCAGATGCGGTTACGCGCCCCCGTCCCCGTGCTGCATGCATCAATGCGTACCGTCTCGGCAGCGCACTGTGCAGCAGGGGGTGCAGACAAAGTGACAAAAGCTTCAGGGTCACAAGCCACACATCTCGCGAACGCGCGCTGCTGTCTCTGTGCATCCCTGTTCCTGTTCGTTTTGAGATTTTGAAACTCGTAGTACATGCATGATGTGTTTTGAGTTTTGCTTGGAGCAGGCAAATCACCCGGGTTCGTCTGGCTACGGCCGGCGAGATGGACGGTAGCTGGCTGGAGCCTGGGCCGAGCAAATACGAGGCCACTCTGCTCGTGACTCGTGAGGTTGGCATGATGTGCGACTTGACTGACGTTGTGTTCCTATCTATCTAATGGCTTCACAGAACACGGCTCCAGCACCAATGCCCGGCATGCAAGGGGGCCAGGCGGTGGCGTTCCGCATATCCGGCGACAAGGCCTTCTTCTTCGGGTGCGGGTTCTACGGCGCGCAGGACACGCTGTGCGACGACGCCGGCCGGCACTACTTCCGCGACTGCTACATCGAGGGCTCCATCGACTTCATCTTCGGCAACGGCCGCTCCCTCTACAAGGTGCGTACTGGTACTGCTGCGTGCACATATATATGCAGCGCACTATGGCACACACATAGAGTACATTACATGTGCATACGTGGTAGCTCATGCTGAAAACACGTACGAGCAGGACTGCGAGCTGCACTCGACGGCGCGGCGGTTCGGATCGGTGGCGGCGCACGGGCGGCAGGGGCCCTGCGAACGCACCGGCTTCGCGTTCGTCAACTGCCGGGTGACCGGCACGGGGATGCTCTACGCGGGGCGAGCCATGGGGCAGTACTCGCGCATCGTCTACGCCTACACCTACTTCGACAACGTCATCGCGCCCGGCGGATGGGACGACTGGGACCACAACAGCAACAAGAGCATGTAACTACTACTACACCACTACTCTACTGCATACATATTCAAACACACACAGCATGAATAAAATAAATTGAGCAAAACTAACCTGCACTTGTTACCATAATACAGCACGGCGTTCTTCGGGATGTACAGGAACTGGGGGCCCGGTGCCGACGCCGTGCACGGCGTGCCATGGGCGCGGGAGCTCGACTACTTCACCGCCCGCCCGTTCCTCGGCAAGAGCTTCGTCAACGGGTTCCACTGGCTCACACCAGATGTCTGAACTCACAGACAGTTTCCAGCACCACAGATTCAGCAGACAAGATACATTCATACTATACATCACAAGCATACAAGGGTAGCACAGATATAAAGGAACTAGTACAGTATAGTTACTCGTTTTTCATCGATTTAAACTTCCCAGTGTAGTTACTACGTAGTTATTCGAAAGCACAGGCACAGCTGGCCGTGTACCAGACCAAATTGTTCATGTAATCTTCAAAAACTAAACAGCACAGTTGAATTGGTTATACGCCTGCCCATATATGATGCTTTGCAGGGGACAGTAACTCTTTCGAGGGTACATGTATATAGCTCAACGCTGCTTCATGTGGTACAAGGACTGGTATCAACAGAGAACAATTTGTCATATTTCTGCAGCAGCTCGGCCATCCCAGTAGACCTGCAAAGGTAGAGGAGATCCTATAAAGTCAAATCTACTGCAAAAGGTGCACTCAACTTGCAAACAACATACAACTATTATAAGGAGTAGTTTGTAAAAAATATGTGGTTAATAAGGTACCAAGATGTAAAGCACTACATCTCAACCGAGCAAATAGAGCATTGATGCTTCATCCAGTTACATAACACTTAACCTTGGAATTAAAATCTTACATCTATTCTTGGTAAGCATGCATGTCGGTGTATTTCATTATGTCAAGTTATATAGCAGGCACGGGCCGTTGACTTACTAACGACAGCCAATGAATTTTCTCTTTTGTTAACACAGTTGCCTGATTCCCACTGTACATATCTTGAAGATTTCAATAGAAGGCTATATGTCCGTTTTTCTAACCATTTAACAGGGCAATGATTTACCTACAGACAGCCTTCAACACCATGCATGACATGAACCATCACTGTTAAGATCTATCTCTCGCATTACAGATTTGTTCAAGTGGATTCTGATGGACCTATGAGCTGTGTTAGGCTCCCCACCAAAGTCCCAGCAGGACATTAGAAGCATTATGATAAATATTCTACAGATGTTAATGTTAGTTTGACGTTGTTGTGCTGTGGAATCTAGTTAGTTAGTTACTTGTTTACTAATTCCACTAGGGAGGATACACAGGATTGCTCCGCCATGTAGTCTGTCATTCCTCTTCTTTTCCAAATCACATCCAAAAGATGCTCTCAAGTTATTATTACATCCTGAATTAGAAATAAATATGTGGTTTCCAAAAGAAGTTGTAATACCAAACGGGATGTCAGAAGAGAAATATGGTAGAAATTCTTATAAAATACTCACTCCGTCCCATAATGTAACACGTTTTTTGACACTACACTAGTGTTAAAAAATGTCTTACATTATGGGACGAAGGGAGTACATATACACTCAAATCAGTGGACCCTAATATCTCAAATTTGATACAAGTGCATTACACCCTCAATATGATGGAAACTAATCATAAATTGACATAAGTGGGCAATCGATGTCAAGTATGAAGTATCTCTATAATGCGATAAAAACAGATAGTGTGCGGTTTTTAGGTCACAGAATAAAGCTGGTACAGCCAAATATTTCCAGAAAAAAAAACCAGACTCAGTTTGGTAGAGCCTGACTATAGCCAAGCCACATCAGTTAAATGCAGTATTGCAAGTAAGATTGTTTGTAGTTGGGCTTTTTATTTACATACAAGGGCTTTATTTATAGATTCAGGTAAAAAGCCTTCATTCCAAATAGTAAGATTGGAGGCTGCTGACCAAAATTATATAGTTATTACTACCAAGAGGCTAAGTTTGGTGTGGATCATACGAGTTCCAGAAAATATTATTTCCAATACTACCCTGAAAGACATTGATATTCGATGGGAACATCCTTTTTTTCCGTACAGAAACACAATTGCTCAACTAAATTCAAGTTAACAATTACAAAAATAAAATCTAAATTAAATACATAGGATATCCCTCCTCGCATTAAGTCATAGTTAGAAACTTAGAAGCAATGGACAGAGCCACATATAATGACAATGAGAGTAAATAGCTAAGGACTTACACTTACTGCATGGTACTCTCATAAACACGAGGAGATGCAGCATGAATGACACCACTGGGAGGTGGACCATATTCTCCGATCTTGTACATGAGTTTCATTATCATGGAGAAATTCTCAGGCTCGTCATCATAAACAGTAGTAAGGTTCACCATGGACTCAAACTGCTTCACATACTGTTCATAGTTTTCCTTATCTAACTTTTCCTTGTTATCTTCCAGCCACTTTGGGTATTGTCCAACATACTCCTTAAAGAGCTCATAAAGAATCTCCTTGGAATAAACTTTCGGTATCGATGTCTCGACAATGTCCTAAAAAATTTGCAGGATATGTTATTGCCCTGTCTGGGGTGTTTTATTTACTCAGAGGCTAGTTCCGAAAAAATAGTACTCCCTCTGTTCCTAAATATAAGTCTTTGTAGAGATTCCACTAGATGGACTACATACGGAGCAAAATGAATGAATCTATACTTAAAATACATCTATATACATCCGTATGTGGTTCATAGTGGAATCTCTACAAAGACTTATATTTAGGAACAGAGGAAGTACTTGATACAGAAGAAAAATAAAATGATGATAAAAATCCAAAACATGAGGCAGAGTAAGAACTAAACACAGAAATATTACTTACATGAGGGGTGGGGTAAATAAAGTTTTTCCTGTGCTCATAAGTGTGTTTTGATCCACAGTTATTGCACAAAGGAAGCATACCAATGGATAGATAGGAAAGAGTAATTATTGAGGGAGGGGGTGCATTATCTTGCAAAAGTGGGTTTACGTTTCAGTTTGGTAAAAAAAACTCGTGACGTTTTAGCATATGAACTGCCAAAAGATGGGACCTATCTAGTTGAGATGCCAAGTCAATTATGCTGCTCCCAGATAAGTAGCAGTCCCACTGTACAGAATCACAAGACATCTTTTACATCCTACGAATGTAAATTTAGAGAAATATTCCTTCTTAAAATAGTGGAGAACTATTCTTTTCCTTAAAACAGTGGAGAATTATTTGTGTAGCGGACAGTTAACAAACTGTTCTAGAATCTAACAAGACATCATGAATTCGTCATATGAAAGAACATGGCAAGGAAGTGCTTCTCAATATATCACAAAGACATTTCCCCGAAGAAGATCGAGTCGACTTCAGAAGTTGGATTTCACCACAGTGACTTATATACAATATAAACTCCAAAGAAAGAGCTGATCGGCGAGACAAAGCTGTACATAATCAAAACTCTCTCCCGGTGTATTTCATATCGCCATGAAAAATGCAGAAGAAAACAACATACCTGCATGCCCTCCACATTCAGCAAATTGTCTATCGCGTCCTCATCAAGCCTCCGGTCCAGATTGCCTCCAGCTGTGGCACCAGAACCTGCCTCTGGGTCCAGCAGCCGCATGAACTTCGTTGAGACTTGTCCGGCCAACCTCTGGGTAGAGCAGCCCTCATGGAGTCCCTCTGCCTGTGCTTTGATGACTTGCGGCACCTTATTGTGCAAAACGTCTACTGCTCCAGCAGCGGCGCTGACCAGAATTATATACACCAATAAATTCAAAAGAACAGATAATGCTAACGACAGATCAACACTTAATAAAATCAAATGTTGAGTTTTAGAATTCCACATAAATGCACATGCAATAAATACAGTTGAAAACTTAAACTAGCAAGCATCCTAGTTGTATAGAAAAATATGAAAAAAATGCTTGCAAGTAAGACTGTACTTGGGCTTTTTATCTACAAGGCCTTATTTATAGATCCAGTACTACCGAAGAAAGGCATTCCTATTTGATGGGAACATCCATTTTTTCCCACAGAACATAATTATTCAACTAAATTCAAGTTAAGAATTACAAAAACAAAACCTAAATTAAACAGAGGATATCATTCCTAGCATTAAGCCATAGTTTAAGGACTTACAGTTGCTCCATGGTACTCTGATAAAGACGAGGAGATATAGCATGAATGACACCACTGGGAGGTGGACCATATTTTCCGACCTTGTACATGAGTTTCATTATCTTGGACAAATTCTCAGGCTCCTTATCATAAACCGAAGTAAGTTTCACCATGGGTACAAGCTGCTTCAGGCACTTCTTGTATTTTCCCTTCTCTAACTTGTCTCTGTTATCTAACAGCCACTTTCGGTATTGTGCAACACACTCCATTATTAAGTCATAAAGAATCTCCCTGGAATAAGCTTTTGGTATCGATGTTTTGACAATGTCCTGCAAAGTTTGCAGGATATGTCATTGCCCCGTCTGGAGTGTTTATTTACTCAGATAGTTCAGAAAAAATAGGACTTGATAAAGAAAATAAATAAAATGACGACAGAAATCCACAACATGAGGCAAAGAAAAAACTAAGCACAGAAATACTACTTACATGGGGGGTGGGGTAAAGAAAGTTTTTCTTTACTCACAAGTGTGTTTTGATCCACAGTTATTGTAGAAAAAGAAACATACCAATGGATAGATAAGCAAAAGTAATTATTGAGGGAGGGGGAGCATTAAGCATGTATTACATAGATCTCAGTTCGGGGAAACTTTGTTCATTCTAGAAACAAAGGCCATGGTATACATTATGTTGCAAAAGTGGGTTTACATTTCATCAGTTTAGAGATAGAAAAACTCATTTCAGCAAATGAAATGCCAAAAGAAGGGAACTATCTGGTTGAGATGCCAAGTAAAGTATGGTGCTGCCAGATAAGTAGCAGTCCCTCTATACAGAACAACATCCTGCCAATGTAAATTTAGAGAAATATTCCTTCTTAAAACAGTGGAGAATTTCCCCTAAAATACAGTACGGAGAACTATTCTTATGGCCGTCGTTAGCAAAGTGATCTAGAATCTAACAAGGACATCATGAATTCGTCATATGCAAGAACATGGCAAGGAACTGCTTCTCCATATATCACAAAGACATTTCTGATTTCCCTGAAAAAGGTCGAGTCGAGTTCAGAAGTTGAATTTCACCACAGTGCATTATATACTACAATATATATCTGACTACCAATAAAGAGCTCGTCGGCGGGACAAAGCTGCATATCATCAAAACTCTTTCCGAGCACACACATTTCACATCGCCATGAAACACACGCAAGAAAACAACATACCTCCATGCCCTCCCCATTCAGCAAACTGTCTATCGCCTCCTCATCCAGCCTCCCATCCAGATCGCCCCCAGCTGCGGCGCTAGAACTCACCTGTGGGTCCAGCAGCCGCATGAACTCCGTTGAGACGTGTAGGGCAAACCACTGGGCGGAGCTGACCCCATGGAGCCCCTCTGGCTGTCCTTCGATGGTTTGAAGCGCCTCGTCGTGCAAAACGTCTTCTCCAGCCGCAGCGCTGGAGCTGGGCTCCCGCGACCCCACGAGCGGCGTCAGCTTCGAGTAGTCCACGCAGCGCGCGCCCCTCCGCTTATCAGGCTCAGGCATCATCTTCGTGAGCGCATCGCGTACTCTAGCCGCGGCGCCAATGCCGGCCGTGTCCAGGGGCGGCCCGTCCCGCTTATGGCGCATCACCCTCTTGCCCACGTCGCACTCGCGATACCCCCTCTCCTCCGCCACCGAGAGAGGCCGCTTCTTCCAGCGCCGCGCCTCCTCCTGCAGCCTCCGCCCCAGCTTCAGTATCGACTTAGTGCTACCAAGCACTGGTATCCCAAAGTAGAACGGCATCCCCAATGACGGGGGCGGCGGCGGCGGCGACGGGGGGAGCTTGCCCTCCCTGCAGAGAGAGCTAGCGTGAGGCCTACGGGAATTCGTGGCGGAATCGAGGGATCTGGACGTGGCTAGATAGATTCCGACCTTCGGAGACGCCAGTCGCGCAACGACTTCTTGTGCTGCTCGCACGGGTCGCACCACCATGTTGCCGGGGGCGCCAGCGGGTCCTGAAGCTCCGTCCCCGGGCCCTGCACCGGCGCCGACGGCGACGACGATGGCACCCCGTCGTCACTGCAGAGGGAACTAGCTAGAGTCAGGATCGCGACGAATTCGCCGCGGAACTCGAGGGTTCAGAGGTGGATAGGCTAGACAGATTCTGACCTTCGGGGACATGCCAGGGGATCGAGGCCGCGCGCCGCCTCCCACTTCTCGCGGAGCATCTTCTTGCGCGCGCACGAGCTGCACGCCCGCTCCTCCAAGGCCCACAGCGGCAGCGGGTAGAAATCCTCCATCGTCCCCGTCACCGACGCACCACCATCGCCCGACGACGTCACCGGCGCAGAGGGCGGCGGCGCCGGGGGCCCGATATTCCTGCGGAGGAACCCGGCGTTAGGGCTACGCAGATTCGTACCGGAACCCGAGACGCTTGGGGTTGGGGGGAATGCGGGTGGGTAGGGGCCGACCTGTGGGGATCGGGGCCGGCGGGGCTGCGCGGGGCGATCTCCGGGGGCTTGTCGTCGCCGGCGTCGGCGGAGGGGGCGGTCGAGGCCATGGGGGCGGCGATGGGTCGAGGGGGGCGGGGCGGTTGGGGGGTTTGGGGATTTGGAATGGCGCGTTCGGTTTTCGCGGCGGGGACGAGACCGAGGGGGGGCAGAATTGAGACGTCTGGCGAAATTAATACGGGTCGGGTGGCCAGGCCAGGCCAAGTACCCGTCCCCGTCCGCGCCGCACCGGCCCACTCGCCAGACGGACTCCGCCACGATGTACGGCCAGATTTGGCGCCTCGTCCCCAACGCCTGCTCGCCGCTGCCGCCGATCCGCGCCGGGGCGGGAAGGGGCGGCTGGCCGGCCGGTCGCCCCGCGCCACTCCGCAGGCCGGCGCTCGCCTCCGCGGCCACCCGAGGCCTATGCCGCCCCCTCGCCGTCTCCGCCCAGTCGGCCAGCCTCGACGCCGGTTTGAGGTTCGTTCTTTGCTGAATTTCGTATAAGAGAGCATCGAAGTTATCGCCCGTGCTCCGTGGCGAATCGGGTGCAAACTGGAAGGGGGATTTAACCCATTTTTGCTGAGCATGTGGTACATGCGCCTGCGTATTCTTGTCTATCTAATTGATGTGTGCACGGTGCTTCCATGTGTGGAGTACAAACTATGTCTGTCAAGTACAGTAGTAGCTTCAGACATCAGTGGTTTGTTGAAAGCAGGAAAGAGGTGTCAGTGATTTTACTAATGAACTACACAGTTTGGTACTAGTATCTTTGGATGATATACTGGAAAGTGAAAACTATGCTCTGTTCATTCAGTTAAGTTTGGAATGCACATGGATGTGAGTGGCTCACACTGTCTCTGGTAATTCTGGTTTTTCAGAGTGGATAAGTTTTTCGAAGTTGAGATGAAGGTGCGCGACTATGAACTCGACCAGTATGGAGTTGTCAATAATGCTATCTATGCTAGCTACTGCCAACATGGTGAGTTCAGACTTCAGACCAAATTCCAGCTGAATCTCTCGCTAGCGAATCTCTCATTGTTGTACACTTGGTCAGTGAACATGATTCAGATGCCATCTTAAGAACTCGTACTTCATTCAAAAATGAAATTTATATAAATTCATATCTCATTCGATGACATTCTACTTATATCGTAAGCATGATTGTAGTTTATATTGATATCTCTCATTGGATTCTATGCCTTCAAGTTGAGTAGGCCGTCATGAGCTACTTGAGAGCGTAGGAATAAGCGCAGATGCAGTAGCTCGCAGCGGTGAGTCGCTGGCCCTCTCTGAGCTGCACCTCAAGTACTTCGCGCCTTTGAGAGTAATGCCCTCCTTTCCTATGTTGAGCAAAAAATAAAAGAAGTTAAGATACTTGTTGCAGTACTGTGAAACCAGTAACATTACAAGTTCACACTTCAACATACTGCCATAGGTTATCTTCAGACCTGAGTTCCATTTTTGTATTTTCTTGCGCTGTCAGAGTGGTGATAAATTCGTCGTCAAGGTGAGGCTTGCAAGCATCAAAGGTATAAGGATGATATTCGAGCACTGCATTGAGAAGCTGCCTAACCATGAGGTATTATAAATTCAGAACAGAGTAATAAGATGCAACGTATGTTTCAAGCATGTTTGCAGTTCAAACAAGGCAGCAACGACATTCAGTAGCATTCTGGAGTGCATTGTGTCAAATATGTACAACTTGTACAATTTGTATTCTGTTTCACGTATAAATTATTCCTACGCATTTCTGTGCCACCCATTCTATACAGCCAAATATTCATATATCATGATAAAAAGTTTTTTTGAGATTTATATATGTTGACTTTGCATATCTTATTTTCTCATGTCAGTTGATTGTGGAAGCAAAGGCAACGGCTGTTTGTCTCAACAAGGACTACCGCCCTACCCGTGTGTCTCCAGAGTTTCTGTCCAGGCTACAGCTCTTTTCATCCGTGGACAACAGTGGTTAAGTGACGGTGATCTCAGCAACAATCTTCTCGGATGATTCTGATAGCAGCCATGTGATGAAGAGCTACGTTCAGTTTCCTGCTGTATCCATGTAACTGCTATTTGGAATAGTGTTGAACTTGTAGACATTTGTAACCCAAAATTTGTCGAGTGGTACTGAAGTAAATGTATACAACCTCTATATTGTTTTGAAATGTATAAACACTCTATAACCCACAAGCGAAAGAAGCTCGTCTGACTGGACTCGGGGGCATGAGCTACTCCTAGTTCTAGCTAGTGCTTCAGCATGGATTCATCTCTAGGTAGTTGGCACACGCCAGGTTCTTCAGAGTCTGTATTTTGTACGCAATCACCATGGTCTATCAATCAGTTTATTATAAATGTGATTTACAATTGAATAAATACTTATTGTGAAATACTCCCTCCGTACCAAAATAAGTGTCTCCTTTGTACTAAAGTTGAGACACTTGTTTTAGGATGAAGGGAGTACTTGAGAAAGCCAAATGCCGACGACACAAAGAAGTTAATGGCAATTGGAGTAGCAAGGGATTTTTCAGTTATGCTTGGTTCAATCTATTACGTGTGCATTTATGCAAAGGAGAGAGAGAGAGAGCGCAACAACTATCATGCCCTTCAGTGAACCCTTCAAATTGAGAACATGCTCCTCTTTTTTCGACATCTCTTCCTGGATGCTCATCACCACTGTCACCTCAACATCTTTGTCATCGTTGATATCTGAATCAGACGAATCAATGAACTCTTTGAATATGTAGTCATCAAGCTCCTTGTGCACAAAACCATCATCTGGTGGATCCATCGTTTGCCTACAAAATGAGCAAAAGAATCCGCTCAAACATTTCGTCAAACACATCACGGGCGAGGTGTGTGTCCGACCGAGTAGGGCGTACAGGGGCAGCGCATGGGGTGACGATAGTGCTCGGGGCGAAAAGAACGACCTGGAGGGGTTTAGGGGCCGTGGTGGCGGCGCTTCGTGTTGGGGACACAAACGAAATTAGGGTGGGGACGACAAAGGAGCTAGGCAAGGGACGGCATGGATGAGGCGAAAGAGAGGAAGAAATCAAGTCCGGTGGGGGTTAGCGACGGTTTGGAGGGGATTTGGGTGGGTTCGGCCAATCAGATCCGACATGATGGACGCTTCCGAACATGTTCGGGTGTCTCTAAATCCGTCTCAAGGATAGCCTGGACATATGCGCCCGATATGGTGGGTCCCATTGGGTGGCTTTTTTGCTCCGGGCAGTGTCTGGACCGTTTGCCTGGGCGTATAGGGGGAGATTGGGGGTCTGGTTGGAGATGCTCTAAGATGGAGGCGGACATCATACAAATGGGCCTCCCCTGATTTTGCCCTAAATTTCAAGAGAAATCGTAGGATGGGTCGACAAATGGACATTATTAGGACAATTGGGAGATGCCCTTGGATTAGTTTTTTTTTTTGTGCAAATCCCCAAATGGGAGTTTGGGGGAGAAACAAGGGGATGCCCTTGTAAAGGCCTTCCTTGTTTTTTTTTAGGCAATTCGTTCCAGCCGGTGTCATACAGGCACTGTTCTACAGCCCAGCCTAATATACATGCACGAACATGCATCCCCATGGCAACGGTGCTTCGGAACAAAGCGCAGCTGGACTTTAAGGGCCAAAACGGATGTCCCCATCAATTATGTTCACGCTAACTAGCTAGGATTTGCATCAGGAACTGGCAGTAAACAATGCAAGGATACGAACTCGAAAACACTCGGCCAGTGAAAACCAGTTCCCAGCTGCCCAGCGTTTCTCTGACTGCATTCAACTACTCCACCACTAAAACATTAGAAAGAAAAATGGTACACTATGCTAATCTTCAGCAGGATACTAAACAAGCACTAGGTTCCTAGCATGACTAACTAACAGAACCGGTAACAATCCGCAAGTCAGCCACCGGAGATCTTGTTGATTCAAGCTCTGGTCCAAAAGAACACCTTGCCGCCGGAGCTTGCGCAAGCAAGATGCCCAACTTTATATGGGTGTGCCGAAAACCTGCACGGAATGGCCGTCATGTGTTCACTCTCCAGGCTTGCGCCGTTCGAAGCTGAGAGGCTACTGTCATCGCCACCAACTGAGATAATATCTAGTGCCCTTTTCATGTTCCCGATAAACAGGTCGGTGTCGTTCCAGCCCCAGATTGCCCTGCAACAATCGAATTAATCTGCGAGGAGATATTCATGCAAGGTCACGAAGCTAGCCAGTAGGTGAAAGGAGATATCATACTTGAATGTAGAAATCCATCTGCCTGTCTGGTTATTATGCTTGATAATGTGTGACCTATCAAAGTCATCCCCACAAAAGACTCGGACAGTATCGTCGAGGCTGGACAGTGGACAGAAGAAAATTAGGCCTTCTGTAACAACATAATTCTGTATAAACTACACCTCTGTAGCTAAATATAAGAATGTGTATTTAGTGAACTGCAAAAACGTCTTATATTTAGTTACAGGGATAGAATTAAATAAGTGCACTGTTTAAAACAGTGTACTGTCGCAGACAGGGGGGAGGGGGGGGGACAGCAGCTGTTCTAAAGATGCTAACGGGTTAAGGACGGTATATGCTATGGGGGATTATTTAATCTTCAGTAATTGAAGGCCAGTTAAGGGTGAAAAGGCAGAGGTAACAACTGTGTGTGATGGTATGAAGATGATGATGTTTAGGAAAGGAAGAAGCTAGCAGGGGCAGAGCCAGGATTTCAGACCACGCAATAGAGAAGTCAAGACGATATTAAATCTTAAAAAATATGACGCCTATATCAGATTCAGCGACATATATTTTGCAATTCAAAAGATAATGACATTTCTGTAGTAATCTTTGAAGCATAACACAAAACTGAAAAATAAATAAGTCTTTCTATCATATATTGCCTTATGGCAGTTAACTAATCAATTACTCCCTCTGTCTCATAATGTAAGATGTTTCTTGACACTATATTAGTGTCAAAAAACGTCCTACATTAGGGGACGGAGGGAGTATATGTTATTAAAACAAGAGGCAAATGAGCCACACCCTGTTCTTCCATATAAACTAAAAAATATGATCTGTCAGATTATGTGGTGAGCCCATATTATAAAGGTCTAGACTCTAGACTTAATCTCACAAAGCATGCTTAATATACGGGAATTGTACTCCCTCCGTTCCGATGGTTTAGGCATATATTTTTTCTCGGTTTTTCCCGTTACTAAGGCGCAGGGTGGGACTCAAGGGCTATGGACGATGTTAAGCCCCCAGGGTATAGCAATGGAAGGAAGAGTCGGCCCAACCACCATGGGGCGGCCCAAGCCCAAGACTTGGAAGCCTACCGCGTATACCAGGGCATGTCAACTACACATGCAAGACAAGTACATCCTGAAGATCTAGCGAGATTCCACAGATTAGGCTGGATTGTAACCGACTCAGATACATGTAAACCCTAGCCTTGTCACTCAATATAAGGCATGGCAGGGACCCTCCCCCCCCCCCCCCCCCCCCCCCAGCAGCAGCCTTCTTTCACCTAATAGCCTATACATTTTAGCCATCTGAGGAATTTGGAATGAGTGGGATAGCTGGGTATTTGAAGCTAAGGTCGCGCCGGTGCAGCAGGTCGGTAATCAGATCAAGGTGGGCACAAATTCTAGTTCAGCAGGATGAGTTAGGTTCAGCAAACACATTCTAAATCAAACAGGAAATCATTTCTTTCAAACAACATTACAGACATTAACCACAGCAAGTGTAGGAAAAGTGTTACCTTGTTGTTGCTAGCATACTGCCACTAGGTGAGAAATAAGCTGACTGAACAGATCTATTATGTTTTAGAACCTTCAAGCTCTCTTCTTTCTTCCTTTTAAGCCTTCTGAGATCCCATATGCGTGCTGTTCGATCTGTTGAACTTGTGGCAAGCATATGTTTTTTCTCTGGATGAAAATCTATTGAGTTAATTGTATTGTCATGTGAATCCCATGTGGTTGATACCTTACCCATCCGCTCATCAAGAAGTTTCAGTTCACCATTTCCGTCACCAAAATATAGGCAGCTAGGACTATCTGGTGCTTGACAAAGTGAATAAACAGGATAGTCGCACAGCTGGATCATATTAAAGCTCTCCTTCTCAAGGTCCATAAGACAAATTTCACCCTCATAACTACAGCTGTAAATCTACAAGGCAAATATATGAAAGACAACAAAATTAGAATCATGATCGAATGCGGAGATGTTCAACAAAACATAAATCACTGTTAGAACATTGTCTTCTCACCCTATCATCAACCTTGTCAGAAGACGCTTATGCTTGTCAACACTACACGTATCAGAAACGGGAGCATACAACCTAGTCGATCTACCTTGAAACATGGTTACCATATGTTGCTACAGGATGCTTCTGGGGAAAAAAGGTCCTAGAATTAGCTGCTAGAGGATGATTGGCTGCTTAAGATTAATAAGGAAGAACACCAACAAAATCTAAAGCCCCTCTGTCTCCCCTAACAACTAGCCCCTGCCTTCTTCCATCCTCTCCCATGACCCATTTTGTACGGTCACCGCACACCGATCAAAATGTTCCCCTATCGTCAGATGACAATTAATCCAGAATATCGACCAGCCAACCCTGCAGTCCCCATAACCTAATATATGATTCTCAGCTGTTAAGCAGCAGCAATAATTTTCTTCAACAGTACATTTCACAGATGTCATCCTAGAAATAATCCAATGACTACTAACAGTGCTAAATATTATCATCCCTACAAACAATTGCCTATACAATAGAAACTTCTAGTGGCTTTATCTACATAGCTTCGAACTTGTTGACATAGTGAGTTTGGTTAACAGGAGACTTGTGAGTTCTTTTAGTGAACTGCGAAGTTATGTGTGTAAAAGATTTATGCACAAGTTAGCAAAGAGAAGTGCAATTTACTCTTACCAAATCCTGTGTTCATACTATCCAGCCACCCAATTTAAGCGAACGCCATACAACTAACTTAAATTCTAAATGTTAAATCAGTAATCAGAAAACCAGTAAAAGAGCAGAAGAACAGGGAGCCATCACCTTCTGTGGCGCGGCAGGGTGCGCCACGATTGCTGGCACAGGGCCCCTGTGAGGCAAATACTCGAACACCCCATCCGCACCGTCGCCATCCTCATCTTCCACCATGCCGTCCACAACCCAGAACCCAACATTCCCCAACTTGTTCCCCGCCGCAACCACGGTCCGGTCGACCAGCGGCAGGACCCGAACCCCAAGTATCCTGTCGGGCACCACCTTCCGAACGTTGGCAGGCGTCAGCACGAGCTCCTTCCCGGCATCGAAATCGTCCGCCCGAACCCTGGCAGGCGGCGCAAGCGAGGCGGACTCGATGATGGAGGACGCGAGCGAGGAGGAGAAGCTGGTGCTGCGCGGCACCGGAGGGGGCCCGGGCGTGGGCTCGGCGTCCGGGGAGTGGGAGGGGGGGAGCTGAGAGAGTCGGAGGGAGCGGCGGAGCTCGCCGGGGCTTGTCTTGGCGGCGGGCTTCTTGCGGGGCTGATTGCTGGGGCGTCCTCGTCCTCGTTTAGACGAGGACTTGATGGCGGCCGAGAGCTCGTCGGCCTTGCGGCGGAGGGAGGCGAGGATGGCCTCGTTGCGGCGGATGTTCTCCTCGCGGAGGCGCTCGTAGTCGGTGAGGCCGGCGGCCTGCCGCGACGCCATTATTCACCCCTGGACAGCGGCGGACCCAGGAACCAAATTTAGCCGGGAGGAACATTTTAGGCCTAAAAAAATTTAGGTACCAGCGCCGAAGGTAGCGCCGCTGCTGCCAAAGCTACGACCTTCTCGACGTCGGGCGGTGGCTCAGCAGGCAGCAGCGGCACGGAGCAGAAGACACCAGCGGGCAGCGCTCGGAATACAGCAGCAGGCGGTGGAGGCGCACGGAGCGGCCGGCGGCGGCGCAACAGTCGCTACTGGCTAGGGCTCGAGTCGGAGTCGGGGGAATGGAAGGGGATCGATTTGGCGAGATAGAAATAGAAGCCGATCGATTCGATCGGTACTTTGTTTTTCCCCTTTTTTTTAGGGTAGCGGCTGCGTGACTGCGTGTGGACTGTGTGGTGATCTAAGTTGGGCCTTAAGTGCAACAGCCGAGTACTGCTAGTGTCCACTTCAGCCCAAGCTGCTAGCGGGGCTCCTGGCCTTGCGCAAGATCTTATTAATCTTCACAGGTTTGGTTAGTGCTTCGGATTGCTTAGAAATTATATCAATCATCAAGAATGGAGAAGATCAATTCTAGTAGGAGAAACTTTACTCATTTAGAATTTTGTTTCGAGCATAGGGAGAACAATTTTGAAGCCCACTCTTTAGCAAAAGGAGTTGCGTCTCTTTCGGTGGGTCGCCATGTGTGGCTAGGGGCCTTACCGGTTGTTGCTTGTATTCCAGATGTTTCAAACTTTGAATAGAGCCCCAAGTTGCCACCAAAAAAAGGTTAAGATCAATGTTGACGCGGCTATGTCCAGAAATGATGGCTATGGAGCTGTTGGAGTAGCGTGCCTTGACCACAACAGCGTCTAACACCAGGTAAATAACTGATTTCGTGGATTGGTAGTACTAGCAGCCCTGCACTTTCCAATGCATCGTTTGAACAAGCGAAAGGCTTAATGTCACGCAGTGCCGTGGGATCATCAGACTAACAGATAACGAAATGAGAATATATTGAAATTCTTAATTCTCTAAACTACAGGATCAAGAAGGCACAGTAAAAGACCTGTACGATCCCATGCCAGATGAATTTCGCAGCCAGCAAAATGATGATCTGACATGTGTAACCACTCACACGCTCAAAGTTAAAATTCAGAAGTTAATCCTCTTTGTAGGCCAACGGATGTCTTCAGCGCACAATCAGATCAGCTGTACCATACAGGAACTAAATCAGATCAGCTGTGTGTAACTGACTCACACTCAACAGTTCAAACACCAAATCCAAAAGTCAATGTCCTTTGTAGGCCAAATAGTATCACCAGCACACTCGTTTAGAAATGTAGAGGTGTACGCTCAGAGTATCAGACTGAAAGTCTACAGAGAATGTTGAAGAATCAGGTGCCTACTGAGATAACAATCCCTATAAGTAGCAGCATTGCCGCGAATAACAAACATCATTGGTATCCACAATGCAGCAGATAGGTGTCCTCATTCCTCTTGCCACCGATCAGTGGGGAAGACTAGTATAGGATCAGCCCTTTAGGTGAGATTGTAGGATCAACCTAAACATTTCATATTTAGATAATCCAAAAAAATTTGAAAAAAAATGTAGAACATACCTGCGGGGTATGTCTACAACTTCAAAAAGAATCAGCTCAAAACTCGATCTACAGTTAGAGATTCAAAAAAGACAAATTTGAGTATGAATAGTGCCAGCTTGGGGTGAATAGTATTTGACACTATTCACATCAGATTTTGTCTTTTTTGGTCCTCTAAGTGTAGTTCGCATTAGGAGCTGAAACTTTTTGAGCTTGTACATCACACATGAATGTGTGTCTCCAAAAAATTTCAGAATTTTTGAACATCTTTTGTATTTTCAAAAAAATTGATCTCATTGATCTCACCTAAGGGCTGATCCTACACAAGTCTTCCCCACGATCAGTTCCCTCAACACCCACGCCGGGTATACATTGCTGGTGGTGGCAGTTCAAGTTACTGCAACCGTGTGATGCCCTTTGGCCAAGCATATCTCCACCAGCACCAGGTCAAGGCTGCTCCTAGAGCAATCAGCCCCCTACATGCTGTGACTACTGTGAACAGAAACCAGGATTACAGTATAAGGTTCTCTGATACCATCCCTCTTCTGTTACTTTATTGTAGCAAAGATATTATATTGGTGTGTTTGCTAATACTACTTGCTATGTCAGGAAAGACAAATATTTCGAAGTTGAGATGAAAGTTCAGGACACGGAACTTGACCGATATGGTGTTGTCCACAATGCTGTCTACAGTAGCTACATTCAACATGGTTAGCCATGTCAATTTTCAAGTGCTGCGGATCCTTCCAAAGTCAAATTATCTATATATAACCTTCATGTTGTAGCAGGTCATGACAAGCTATTTGAAAGCCTTGGAATCAGTGTAGACGCGATAACATCCAAAGGCAATGCACTCGCTCTTTCAGAAGTACAGCTTAAGTACATTGCACCTTTAAGGGTATGTTTTGCTAAAGCACAGCACAACACAGAAAACATAGATGCTGTAAAAAAACACAGAAAACATAGGACCACTGGTGCTGAAACTGAAATGAAATTCCTTAAGGATTTAACAAATATAAGATACAAAGATCAAGTTTATCAATTAAGATAGACATGCTGGTCATGCGATAGAGATACCATAATATAGTTCACCAACACATGATTTTCTTAGTCAGATTCATGTACGTCAGATATACCATATCATACAAGAAAACTCAATAAGTTTATCTACTTTTGCCAGAGTGGTGACAGGTTTGTCATCAAGGTGAAGCTCAGGCAAATCAAAGGTGTAAGAGTGATCTTTGCGCACACAATTGAGACACTGCAAGATCATAAGGTATGCATTTACTATCAATCTTGTGCATGTGCCAAGTGTTCCAACACAAGGTACTCAAATTCGTGGTCTATTATCAACTAGTATATTTCTAAGCATTGCCATGTATATCTCACCTTTTGAACTCCTTGCAGCTCGTACTGGAAGCCAAAGGAGCCGTTGTTTGCCTTGACAAAGACTATCGTCCAACTCACATATTCCCAGATATGTCGAAAAAAATTCTGCAGTTCTTCTCATCCAAGGATGACTAAAGCATCGAAAAGAATTGCCACTAGTCTTAATAAGGCCTAATGTATGTGATATCCTGGAGTACAACGTTGCAATTGATCAACAATACTGATCACCAATTCACTGTAGTTTCCTCACAGCACCATATCTCACTAAAAACATTTGTATTTTACAGTGCCGCTTGAACGCTTGAGCTGATCTTAAAATGCTTTACATCTCTGTTAGCAAGTGCAACTTGGACACAAGTAGTTTTATTTCTTTTTTTCAAGTGGTGGTAAGACTATACACAAATCAGATGCAAACAATTGAGCAAAAAATTGCAGAATGTGCATAAGGCATAATAGTTTACTTCCAAAGGATATCACAACAAAAATAACTCATTCACCTGGAGCGTGGCTGATGTTGCAATGCTGCCCTCCTTGAATCCACTACTACACTTTGGTCAATGTACAGACCTAAATTATGCTGCTACGACGCAAAATTTTCTCCTCTGTGGTCTTGCCTTAACCCATTGCGTGCTTCAGCGAATCACCAGCACCAGCCTGGAAGAACAGGCACGAAAGGGCGAAGTCTGCAATGAAAATCCCAACTAAGGAAATGACCACTGCAGACGTTGTGGACTCGCCAACGCCCTTGGCTCCTCCGTGGGTTGTCACACCCCATGCACAGCTCACCACCGCGATAATGGCACCGAACACCTGAGATTTTATCAAGGCGCTGATCAAGTCCCACGGACGCAGCGCCTTGCGTGCTGACTCCAGAATGATGCTGGTGCTTACACCAAAGACGGCGTCGGCCAAGAACGCCGAGGAGGCGAGCCCGAGGGCGAAGCTGATGAGCGTGAGGACAGGGAGCGCAAGCACGCAAGCGAGGACACGAGGGACCACGAGGTAGTCGATGGGCTGTGAGCCGAGGACGCGGAGGGTGTCGGTCTGCTCGGACACCTGCATGGTGCCGAGCTCGGCGGCAAAGGCGGAGCCAACTCGGCCGGCAGCGACGACAGCGGTGACGACCGGGGTGAGCTCGCGGGCGAGCGCGAGGGCAAGGACGCCACCAACGGAGCGGTGGAGACCGAGGCGGGTGAACTCGCGCACGAACTGGATGGTGAAGGCCATGCCGACGAAGGCGGCGGTGAGGAGCGAGACCCCCGCGCTCCCGGGGCCCACGCGGCGGAGCTGGGCGAGGAGGTTGCGGCGGTGGACGCGTCCCGTGAGGACGCGGTGGAAGACCTGCCCTGCGAGGAGCAGCGCCGAGAGCCCCCGCCAGATCGCGCGCGGCGGGGTCCAGTTGGAGAACAGAGGAGGCGGGGGCGTGGCGGACGGGGGCGGAGGGGAAGGCGAAGGCGCTGAATTGCTGCCGGCGGTGGCCGGGGGCGTGAGGGAGAGGCGGAGGACGGGGAGGCGGCGGCGCGGCGAGTGGAGGCGGAGGAGGTGGGATTTGGGGCAGGGGCTGGCAAGGCGGAGGAGAGGGTTCGTCGTGGCGGAAGTGGGGCGGAGGAGGAGGGCGGCCCCTGCCGTGGTGGACGACATGGTGTCGGTGGCGGTGGCGGTGGCCGGAGATCGGGATAGTGGTGGTCGCGGTGGCCGTGTGGGAGTGGGTGGGAAGCGATGGGGAATGGCCGTATCGGCGGGGAGGAAGGAGTCTCTGGTGGGCCACGATAAAGGCGCTACTGGGCTGGACAAGAAATCCCCTTAAACATCCAACCCGGTTAAATCACCCCCCGTCCAACTCAAAAGAAGAAAAAAAATGTCTCAAAAAAAGATAAGGTTAAGTCACCACCCAAACTCTTGCAAAATCATACAAATCACAAATGTGCCCCTAGGTGGTACTCACTTACCCACTATAACTACTGCTCTCCTCACGACAGCCGTCGCTCGCTCTTTTCGCCGGCGATGGACGCTAGCTCTAGTTTGCAACGGGCCATCCAGGAGTTTCGCGCTCGAGATTCGATCAAGCTCGCAGAAGAGACTGAGACTTCATGGTGGTTTCCCAGCGTGAACATGCTAGTCGCCCACACACAGGGGCTGCTAAAGATTGCGACGCCACAGGAGAGGCTCACATGTTATCACTACAAAAAAATACACTTCCGTGATGATACGTGTTTGTCACAGTAGGTCGCATTTTTTGTCATGCATGTACATCCATGACAATTTTATGACAGAATCAAGATAGTCATACTTGTGCTGTCGTAGAAGTGTTCCATGATATTACCAAAATTATCATCACGGAAGTGTCCATTTCCATGATGATAAATCGCGCGTCACATAAGTGCTTTCGTCAAGGGTGACCGACACGTGGCATCCACCGTAACGGAACACCGTTAAGCTATCGGGTCCGGTTTTGAATCCGATAACCCGCTAACAGCCTCGACCAATGGGGATTTTCCACGTGTAAAATCATCATTGGCTGGAGGAAACACGTGTCGGCTCACCGTTGGGACAGATGTCATCCACTCATTGGACGAAAGGCGCCTATGATACGTCGACACGTGGCACGGCCCAACAGATGCCCATTCATGTGAAAAGGCCGGCCCATTTGACTTAGTCAAAAGGTGGCGGGCCCGGCCCACAGAAAGCCTGTTAACGGCATGTTCGCATATAGTCCATTTACAGCCCGCTAACCCAGGGCCCGTTACGACCTATTCGAATTAGGCCCAGTAGCGTCATCTGGGCCGTCCAATATGATTCCAGCCCATTTTAAGTTCCGGCCCATGTATGGCCCATGACGTCTTTCGGCCCAGATGAGGCCCTTTGTAACTCTTGGCCCATTAACGGCCCGTGGTGAAACTGGCCTGTAATGAACAGTGTATCATTTTATACCCATTAACGGCCCATTAATCCATTGGGCCGTTTGCAGTCCATGTTATCTTTCGGCCTTCTCAGGGCCCATTTATTCTTGGGCTCATTTCCAGCATTCGGTTACTTACGGCCCGTTACTGCCATTTTCTGCTTGTGGGCCAAATTCAGCCCGTGGTTACAGTCGGCCCGTTTGTGGCCCGTTAATACGTTGGGCCGTTTTCATAGCGTCATCAAATACGGCCTATTAACGACGGCCCGTTATGGTTGGCCCATGAACGGACGACTCCAACTCTAGCCTGTTTACGGCCATAATGCGGTCTGTTTTTGGCCCATGTTTGGCCAATCGATCATACGGCCCGTCTAAGGCCCATTGATGATACGGCCCGTAGAAGGCCCATTGTTTCTAACGACCGTAGAAGGCCCATTGTTTCTACGGCCCGTAGGAAGCTCAGTGTCACTATAGTAAATATGTAGCCCATGGCCTGTTAAAGGCGGGAAACTACTATAGGTTTAGACCTGCTAATGGCCCAAGATGATTATAGGCCCATGTTTTGGCCCATATGAGTAACGAGTCGGCCTGAAGACCGACAACACTGAGATCCACTGAACCTTCCAGCCTAAATTACAGCATACCGACCAAAGAATAAACCTCGACTATACAACAAAGAAATTACGGCATATTAGGAATCAAAGTTCGCTACCCGGTGATAATAAAGCGCAACATGACCGCGGATTACATACACTGGGCATCAAAGGTCGCCACCAGTGCATATAAACGCGCCGACAAAAGAATATACAAAACTGATAGCACTTCAGAAGGCACTAGACCTGGCAAGCTCGGGCCCCCGCAAGCAGCCGAACAAGCTGATGAGACCTCAGTTGTGTCAACAATAGATGCTTCATCCCTAGCTGTATGGCACCATAGTGCGCAAGGCAGTCCCCTGACATCTTCATTACATCTTTGACTTCAAGTCGGAGCTGAGCTGAAGCAAGCCTTTCCGCTTTAAGTTGAGACTGAATAAGTCGAACTGATTGAGGCAGCGACTGCACAGAGGTTGTCTCACACCTGCTGGTGAGTAGCTTCAACTCACTGTCTTCATCAAGACAGGACCTTGGGGTCATCTCGCTGTCCTCAAGATGGTTTGGCTCACTATCTTTCCTAAAGTTCTGCCTGGTATAAGAGATACGACTCTGAAAGAGAAACAAGGAGACACGTAACAGGTTTCACAATTATATAAGCAAATAAATGGATCTGTTCTGCATAAGGAACATGTTTTTACAACTACAATTTAAAACTGGTAGTTGTTGCAAACATCCAATCAGATGTAAACAGCAGTGGAGGAAATGATGCCTATCAAATCTATACTAGAACAAAGTTTGAAGGCTTGAGAAGGATGAACTTACATTACATGTTAACACGGGCTGGACAAAGCCCTTCTCCATGTTGATGGAAAGATAATTCAATAAATTCCCCAAAGAAAATTCTTTATAAGCGTTGCCATTATTCTACATTTTGCAAAGAGTAAATATAGATCAAATAATATTGGAAGAAATAGAGGATAATGAAGCTCAGGTGCAGACTGATGATACATAATCAAATAGCAATTAATTAAGTAAAGCGTTACAAGGCAAAAGGTACTGACAAGAGGAATGCGGACATCAACGTGTGCAGTGGCATTGGCTTTATTCAACATTTTGGTAAGAGTAAATGTAGATATGATAATTTGGAGAAAGTGGAGGGCAGGGCAGATAAGATGCAGAGTAATGCTAGACAATCAACTATCTCGCGATGCATGTACAGTAATACCACCACCGTCCGTTATTAGTTGTCGCTCAAATGGTTGTATCTAGCACTATTAAGTTCTAAATACATCCAATTGATCAACAATTAATTCGATACAGAGGGAGTACATGACAACAGGTACTTACATGAGCAATCCAAAACTTCATAACCATTGTGTTAATTCTACATTTATCTAAGAGTAAATATATATCTTATAATTTCAAGAAAAGGAGGGATAAAGAAGCGAACATTTACAGTGATGCTACATAATCAAACAGCAATGAGTGTAAGTATGCTGACAAAGGGCAAGAGGTACTGACAAGAGCAATGCAGAGCCCAGTATTGTCGTGAGATCCTATGATCCTTTGAGCAAGGAGATTCATCTGAAATTAGTTTTCATACAAGAGAGAAGGTAAGGCACATGCAGAAATTTAGGAGTTCAAATTTTGAATTGATATCATAGACAGTACCTGACGCTGGGCTGTCAGCAGTTCTAATAGGGGTTTGGCCACTGGAGTAGGGGTAAAGTCTGTTACAGTTGGGCCTGTGTTTTCTGTGGCTGCTGATCTATCTGATTTAACAAGTATCACTACCTTTTCCAAATACCTAGTTTGTACTCCTTGAGGATCTGCAATCACCCTCTTCCTTTTGGACATCTATTACGAAAGAACAACATTTGACTGGAAAAACATAGTATGACGACACATGGAATAGGTACAGAAAATGGATAGGTATGGCATATACTCATATATGATGCTTAAACTAAGCATATGGTGTAACAAAGTAGAAGTAATGCAAGAGGTCAGATGCAAAATATGTGCGACCAATACAACCTTGCCAAGTTAGAGCATGCACCTTGATGGGTGAATAAGATAGGCCATCCTCCACCATGCCAAGTTTGCTAGCCAGTGGATCGTTCCGCAATATTCCTCTCGTGCGCTCATTCTCATATTCATTTTGGTAATGTTCAATACCTGACATGCATGAAAACATAAAAACAAGTGAGATTATCTTTGTAATGCAGAAGTGATTCTAATCCAATACTTCCTCCCTGTAAACCCCTTTGTGCTATCTCTGCAATTCTTCTAAGAGGTGCCATGCATGCTGTAATTTGGTGTGTGCATTAATATAATATGGCCTACTACTCAAAATATGAGAGCTTCAGAAGTGATGATACTTCGCAGATGACAGCTTCAACATATAGTAAAGAAGAACATGTTGACCTGACCTGACAGATCCAAAATATACTAAGGGAGAATAACTCGACCTGACCAGTCAACCGCAAGAGAAGAGGATCATCTTAAAGAAGAGCAGAAGAGCAAGCAGATTGAAGATATTACAAGTCTTTCTATACAATGTCGGTTGGCCACCCATGATGAACCAGAGCGCACAGAGAATTACTATTCCTTCCGGTCTCTCCATATGTGGCTCACATGCATTTTGAAACTAAAGTAGGAACATTTAGCTGACCAATTAAACATCTCTCAGTTTTACTAATATCAGCATAATATCATATTTGAATTTGTACAACTAAGCTTGTGTAGCTCGATGGGTGGAGCTGTGCTATTACGACACGAACCACGTAGGCTGATCGTGGTCATCATAAAATGGGGAAACCGTAAGCATGATGAGTATAGTGTTGACTGTGGCAGTGGGATGGCAGATCTGAAGCTGCAAACCGCGCAAAGGGTAGTTAGCAACCGATATTTTCTTTGAAATAACAACTAAGATTTGGTATGAACAAGAAAGTACAGTCAACAAGTGACAAAGAAATGCAATTCTGCTGTCTCTCTATATGTCGCGACATGCATTTGGAAACTCAAGTGGGACCTTTAGCTAACCAATTAAATGTGTCTGTTAACTAATATCAGTATCATATCACAATCATATTTGAACAACTAAGCTTTGGAATTTTGAGTGTTGTGTTGTTTAGCTTGAAGGGTGGAGTAATGCTAGTATGACAAAAAGCACCTACGCAGATCATAGTAGAGTAGATAAAAGGGGAAAACCCTAAGCATCAAGAGTAAAATCAGGAAAGTGGAACTAGCTGGACCAGTGGGTGGCGCACATGCTTTTCAAAATGAATATAGGAACATTAGGTGACCAATTAAACGTTCTCTGTTTTGGTAATATGAGCATCATATCAGATTCGTATTTCAACACGTAAGCTTTGGAATTATGAGTGGCATGTTGTTTCGCTTGATGGGTTGAGGTCTTGAGGA
The DNA here is from genome assembly GCF_002575655.3 of Aegilops tauschii subsp. strangulata. Taxonomy (NCBI): domain Eukaryota; kingdom Viridiplantae; phylum Streptophyta; class Magnoliopsida; order Poales; family Poaceae; genus Aegilops; species Aegilops tauschii. The sequence continues at coordinate 526,532,297 of NC_053036.3, forward strand.
GCAGTGCTAGCACAACACGAAGCAGGGAAGCACCTACGATGATGGTAGTGAATATAAAGGGGGGGAACCATAAGCTTTACGAGTATAGTGACCGTGACATGGCGGATCTGAAGGTGCGAACCGGACAAAGCTACTTCGCAACCAATGTTTGCATTCAACTAGCCACTACGATTTGGTACGGACAAGAAAAGTACAGTAAACAATTTAAGATCTATTTTCCGGGTGAGATCAATAACTTAAGCACATATGGAAGAGTACCACCTCTCTTGCGATGCCGTGTAGGACCCTGCTGATACGTTGAGGGTGCTGCGGGTGCGATGGCTATCGGTGGCGGGGAAGAAGACTTTAGATGGCAGACGGCCGGGTTGGGGGATAAATCCTGTTGCCGTGGATGAGGCGGCCGTAGGAGCGGCAACGGCAAAGTGGACGACGGTGCCGATGAAGCGAGATGATGTGATGAAAGGATCCTGGTCCAGCGCCGTGGATGAGAGACGTCCATCTCTTGCAGTTGACGACGGGGTAGGGGTAGGGCTACCTCTTGAGCACTGCGTTGGTTTTTCCTTGAAGAGGAAAGGGTGATGCAGCAAAGTAGCGTAAGTATTTCCCTCAGTTTTTGAGAACCAAGGTATCAATCCAATAGGAGGCTACGCGCGAGTCCCTCGTACCTACACAAAACAAATAACTCCTCGCAACCAACGCAATAAGGGGTTGTCAATCCCTTCACGGTCACTTACGAGAGTGAGATCTGATAGATATGATAGGATAATATTTGTGGTATTTTTGTGATAAAGATGCGAAGTAAAATAAAAGCAAAGGAAATAACTAAGTGTTGGGAGATTAATATGATGAAGATAGACCCGAGGGCCATAGGTTTCACTAGTGGCTTCTCTCAAGAGCATAAATATTTTACGGTGGGTGAACGAATTACTGTTGAGCAATTGACAGAATTGAGCATAGTTATGAGAATATCTAGGTATGATCATGTATATAGGCATCACGTCCGAGACAAGTAGACCGACTCCTGCCTGCATCTACTACTATTACTCCACTCATCGACCGCTATCGAGCATGCATCTAGAGTATTAAGTTCATAAAAACAGAGTAACGCCTTAAGCAAGATGACATGATGTAGAGGGATAAATTCATGCAATATGATAAAAACCCCATCTTGTTATCCTCGATGGCAACAATACAATACGTGCCTTGCTGCCCCTACTGTCACTGGGAAAGGACACCGCAAGATTGAACCCAAAGCTAAGCACTTCTCCTATTGCAAGAAAGATCAATCTAGTAGGCCAAACCAAACTGATAATTCGAAGAGACTTGCAAAGATAACCAATCATACATAAAAGAATTCAGAGAAGATTCAAATATTGTTCATAGATAAGCTTGATCATAAACCCACAATTCATCGGTCTCAACAAACACACCGCAAAAAGAAGATTACATCGAATAGATCTCCACGAGAGAGGGGGAGAACGTTGTATTGAGATCCAAAAAGAGAGAAGAAGCCATCTAGCTACTAACTATGGACCCGAAGGTCTGAAGTAAACTACTCACACTTCATCGGAGAGGCTATGGTGTTGATGTAGAAGCCCTCCGTGATGGATGCCCCCTCCGGCGAAGCTCCGAAACAGGCCCCAAGATGGGATCTCGTGGGTACAGAAGGTTGCGGCGGTGGAATTAGTTTTTTGGCTCCGTATCTGATCGTTTGGGGGTACGTAGGTATATATAGGAGGAAGGAGTACGTCGGTGGAGCAACAGGGGGCCCACGAGGGTGGAGGGCGCGCCCTGAGGGGTGGGCGCGCCCCCCTACCTCGTGGCCTCCTCTTTTGTTTCTTGACGTAGGGTCCAAGTCTCCTGGATCATATTCTTCCTAAAAATCACGTTCCCGAAGGTTTCATTCCGTTTGGACTCCGTTTGATATTCCTTTTCTGCGAAACTCTGAAATAGGCAAAAAACAACAATTCTGGGCTGGGACTCCGGTTAATAGGTTAGTCCCAAAAATAATATAAAAGTGGACAATAAAGCCCAATAATGTCCAAAACAGTAGATAATATAGCATGGAGCAATCGAAAATTATAGATACGTTGGAGACGTATCAAGCATCCCCAAGCTTAATTCCTACTCGTCCTCGAGTAGGTAAATGATAAAAATAGAATTTTTGATGCGGAGTGCTACTTGGCATAATTTCAATGTAATTCTTCTTAATTGTGGTATGAATATTCAGATCCGGAAGATTCAAGACAAAGTTTATATTGACATAAAAATACCATCGCTCGTCCCCGACCGCCACTCATAAGGAAGACAATCAATAAATAAATCATGCTCCGACTTCATCACATAACGGTTCACCATACGTGCATGCTACGGGAATCACAAACTTTAATACAAGTATTTCTCAAATTCACAACTACTCAACTAGCATGACTCTAATATCACCATCTTCATATCTCAAAACAATTATCAAGCATCAAACTTTTCTTAGTATTCAACACACTCATAAGAATTTTTACAAATCATTTATGCTTAGCATATTAGGATTATTCAAGCAATCACCATGCTATTTAAGACTCTCAAAATAATCTAAGTGAAGCATGAGAGATCAATAGTTTCTATAAAACAAATCCACCACCGTCCTCTAAAAGATATAAGTGAAGTACTAGAGCAAAACTATATAACTCAAAAGATATAAGCGAAGCACATAGAGTATGCTAACAAATTCCAAATCATGTATGGCTCTCTCAAAAGGTGTGTACAGCAAGGATGATTGTGGTAAAATAAAAGACAAAGACTCAAATCATACAAGATGCTCCAAGCAAAATACATATCATGTGGTGAATAAAAATATAGCTCCAAGTAAAGTTACCGATGGAAGTAGACGAAAGAGGGGATGCCTTCCGGGGCATCCCCAAGCTTTGGCTTTATGGTGTCCTTAGATTATCTTGGGGGTGCCATGGGCATCCCCAAGCTTAGGCTCTTGCCACTCCTTGTTCCATAATCCATAAAAAAAAATTCACCCAAAACTTGAAAACTTCACAACACAAAACTCAACAGAAATCTCATGAGCTCCGTTAGCGAAAGAAAACAAAAGACCACTTCAAGGTACTGTAATGAACTCATTCTTTATTTATATTGGTGTTAAACCTACTGTATTCCAACTTCTCTATGGTTTATAAACTATTTTACTAGCCATAGATTCATCAAAATAAGTAAACAACACACGAAAAACAGAATCTGTCAAAAACAGAACAGTCTGTAGTAATCTGTAACTAACGCAAACTTTTGGAACTCCAAAAAATCAGCCAAAATAGGAAGACCTTGGAAATTTGTTTATTTATCAGCAGCAATTAGAATCACTATTTTATCACGTTCTGGTGATTTTTAACAATTGTTTTCGTGAACAGAAAGTTTCTGGAAATTACAGCAAGATCAAATAACTATCATCCAAGAAGATCCTATAGGTTTAACTTGGCACAAACACTAATTAAAACATAAAACACATCTAACCAGAGGCTAGATCAAAGATTTAGTCCTAAACAGAAGCAAAAAGAAAAAAAACTAAAAATAAAATTGGGTTGCCTCCCAACAAGCGCTATCGTTTAACTCCCCTAGCTAGGCATAAAAGTAAGGATAGATCTAGGTATTGCCATCTTTGGTAGGCAATCCATAAGTGGCTCTCATGATAGATTCATATGGTAGTTTTATTTTCTTCCTAGGGAAGTGTTCCATGCCTTTCTTTAATGGAAATTGGAATCTAATATTCCCTTCCTTCATATCAATAATTGCACCAATCGTTCTAAGGAAAGGTCTACCAAGAATAATAGGACATGAAGGATTGCAATCTATATCAAGAACGATAAAATCTACGCGCACATAGTTCCTATTTGCAACAATAATAACATCATTAATTCTTCCCATAGGTTTCTTAATAGTGGAATCCGCAAGGTGCAAGTTTAGAGAGCAATCATCAAAATCATGGAAATCTAGCAAATCGCACAAAGTTTTGGGAATAGTGGAAACACTAGCACCCAAATCACATAAAGCATAGAATTCATGATCCGTAATCTTAATTTTAATAGTTGGTTCCCACTCATCATAAAGTTTTCTAGGGATAGAAACTTCCAACTCAAGCTTTTCTTCATAAGATTGTATCAAGGCATCAACGATATGTTTAGTAAACGCTTTATTTTGACTATAAGCATGAGGAGAATTTAGCACGGATTGCAACAAGGAAATACAATCAATCAAAGAACAATTTTCATAATTAAATTCCTTTAAATCCAAAATAGTGGGTTTATTAACATCTATGGTTTTGATTTCTTCAATCCCACTTTTATCAATTTTAGCATCAAGATCTAAAAACTCTGAATTTTTGGAACGCCTTCTAGGTAAAGGTGGATCATATTCAGTCCCATCATTATCAAGATTCATATTGCAAAAAAAAGATTTAATAGGGGACACATCAATAACTTTTAGATCTTCATCTTTATTTTCATAGAAATTGGAAGAACACGCTTTTATAAAGCAATCTTTCTTAGCACGCATCCTAGCGGTTCTTTCTTTGCACTCATCAATGGAAATTCTCATGGCTTTGAGAGACTCATTGATATCATGCTTAGGAGGAATAGATCTAAGCTTTAAAGAATCAACATCAAGAGAAATTCTATCAACGTTCCTAGCCAATTCATCAACTTTAAGCAATTTCTCTTCAAGCAAAGCATTGAAATTCTTTTGCGAATTCATAAACTCTTTAACACTAGTCTCAAATTCAGAGGGCATCTTATTAAAATTTCCATAAGAGTTGTTGTAGGAATTTCCATAATTATTAGAGGAATTACTAGGATAAGGCCTAGGATTAAAGTTTCCTCTATACGCGTTGTTACCAAAATTATTCCTACCAACAAAATTCACATCCATAGATTCATTATTATTCTCAATCAAATTAGACAAAGGCATATCATTAGGATCAGAAGAAACACTCTTAGTAGCAAATAATTTCATAAGTTCATCCATCTTTCCACTCAAAACATTAATTTCTTCTATCGCATGCACTTTTTTATTAGTAGATCTTTCAGTGTGCCATTGAGAATAATTAACCATAATATTATCTAGGAGTTTAGTAGCTTCTCCTAAAGTGATTTCCATAAAAGTGCCTCCCGTGGCCGATTCTAAAAGATTCCTAGAAGCAAAATTCAATCCGGCATAAAATTTTTGTATAATCATCCACAAATTCAAACCACGAGTAGGGCAGTTACGTATCATTAATTTCATCCTCTCCCAAGCTTGTGCAACATGTTCGTGATCAAGGTGCTTAAAATTCATAATATCGTTTCTAAGAGAGATGATATTAGCGGGAGGAAAATACTTAGAGATAAAAGCATCTTTGCACTTGTTCCAAGAATCAATACTATTTTTAGGCAAAGACGAAAACCAAGCTTTAGCACGATCTCTAAGAGAAAAAGGAAATAGCTTCAATTTAACAATATCATTATCAATATCTTTCTTCTTTTGCATATCACACAAATCAACGAAGCTATTTAGATGAGTAGCGGCATCTTCACTAGGAAGGCCGGCGAATTGATCTTTCATGACAAGATTCAACAAAGCAGCATTGATTTCACAAGATTCAGTATCAGTAAGAGGAGCAATCGGAGTGCTAAGGAAATCATTATTGTTGGTATTGGTAAAGTCACACAATTTGGTATTATCTTGATCCATCATGACAAACAAGCAATCCAACACACGAGCAAACAAAAAGCAAGCGAAAAAGAGGCAAACGGAAAAGAGAGGGCGAATAAAACGGCAAGGGTGAAGTGGGGGAGAGGAAAACGAGAGGCAAATGGCAACTAATGTAATGCGGGAGATAAGGGATTTGTGATGGGTACTTGGTATGTTGACTTTTGCGTAGACTCCCCGGCAACGGCGCCAGAAATCCTTCTTGCTACCTCTTGAGCACTGCGTTGGTTTTTCCTTGAAGAGGAAAGGGTGATGCAGCAAAGTAGCGTAAGTATTTCCCTCAGTTTTTGAGAACCAAGGTATCAATCCAGTAGGAGGCTACGCGCGAGTCCCTCGTACCTACACAAAACAAATAACTCCTCGCAACCAACACGATAAGGGGTTGTCAATCCCTTCACGGTCACTTACGAGAGTGAGATCTGATAGATATGATAGAATAATATATTTGGTATTTTTGTGATAAAGATGCAAAGTAAAATAAAAGCAAAGTAAAAAAGCAAAGGAAATAACTAAGTGTTGGGAGATTAATATGATGAAGATAGACCCGGGGGCCATAGGTTTCACTAGTGGCTTCTCTCAAGAGCATAAATATTTTACGGTGGGTGAACGAATTACTGTTGAGCAATTGACAGAATTGAGCATAGTTATGAGAATATCTAGGTATGATCAAGTATATAGGCATCACGTCCGAGACAAGTGGACCGACTCCTGCCTGCATCTACTACTATTACTCCACTCATCGACCGCTATCGAGCATGCATCTAGAGTATTAAGTTCATAAAAACAGAGTAACACCTTAAGCAAGATGACATGATGTAGAGGGATAAATTCATGCAATATGATAAAAACCCCATCTTGTTATCCTCGATGGCAACAATACAATACGTGCCTTGCTGCCCCTACTATCACTGGGAAAGGACACCGCAAGATTGAACCCAAAGCTAAGCACTTCTCCTATTGCAAGAAAGATCAATCTAGTAGGCCAAACCAAACTGATAATTCGAAGAGACTTGCAAAGATAACCAATCATACATAAAAGAATTCAGAGAAGATTCAAATATTGTTCATAGATAATCTTGATCATAAACCCACAATTCATCGGTCTCAACAAACACACCGCAAAAATAAGATTACATCGAATAGATCTCCACGAGAGAGGGGGAGAACGTTGTATTGAGATCCAAAAAGAGAGAAGAAGCCATCTAGCTACTAACTATGGACCCGAAGGTCTGAAGTAAACTACTCACACTTCATCGGAGAGGCTATGGTGTTGATGTAGAAGCCCTCCGTGATGGATGCCCCCTCCGGCGGAGCTCCGAAACAGGCCCCAAGATGGGATCTCGTGGGTACAGAAGGTTGCGGCGGTGGAATTAGGTTTTTGGCTCCGTATCTGATCGTTTGGGGGTACGTAGGTATATATAGGAGGAAGGAGTACGTCGGTGGAGCAACAGGGGGCCCACGAGGGTGGAGGGCGCGCCCTGGGGGGTGAGCGCGCCCCCTACCTCGTGGCCTCCTATTTTGTTTCTTGACGTAGGGTCCAAGTCTCCTGGATCATATTCTTCCTAAAAATCACATTCCCGAAGGTTTCATTCCGTTTGGACTCCGTTTGATATTCCTTTTCTGCGAAACTCTGAAATAGGCAATAAACAACAATTCTGGGCTGGGCCTCCGGTTAATAGGTTAGTCCCAAAAATAATATAAAAGTGGATAATAAAGCCCAATAATGTCCAAAACAGTAGATAATATAGCATGGAGCAATCAAAAATTATAGATACATTGGAGACGTATCACGTAGCGGCTCTGGCAAGGTGGAGGATGGGGTGGCGGACGGAGGAGGCTGGCCGCAGTGGGGAGGTTGTCGTGGCGCCGATGGTGTATGAATGGGGAAATGGAGGGGGAGGGGGGATCTCAAACTTTGGGACGCGCTTGTCTGAAATGTGGGAAAGTTACGAACTTATCCCCCGTTTAAAATTTCGGACATCACGACGGTTGGGGATAGGACGGTAATCTCGCATCTCCCAAATATTTGCCGGTAACGATTTCGGGCGAGGAGAGGGTGTTTTGCCGCCCACGGTTGGCACCCACGGTGTATGAACGGGGCTGACAGGTAGGGCGGTTGTGTCACGTCTGAGGGAAGTTACACATCTGCCCCTATTTAAAATATTAGCCTACATCGATTTCGGACGAGGAGAGTTTGTTTTGCCGCCCACTGTGGATGAATGGGGAAATGGAGGGAGAGACGCATGTCTTTCGGACAAGCTTGAATCAAATGTGTTTTGCCGCCCATGTTTGGCGCCCACCGTGTCTGAATGGGCTCAGAGGCCGTCGTGTCACGTCTGATTGAAGTTACTAGTCTACCCCTATCGATAGCTGTCGGTGTCAAAACCGGCGGATCTTGGGTAGGGGGTCCCGAACTGTGCGTCTAGGGTCGATGGTAACAGGAGACGGGGGACACGATGTTTACCCAGGTTCGGGCCCTCTCTATGGAGGTAATACCCTACTTCCTGCTTGATTGATCTTGATGAATATGAGTATTACAAGAGTTGATCAACCACGAGATCGTAATGGCTAAACCCTAGAAGTCTAGCCTATATGACTATGGTAATGTGTATATCCTTTCCGGACTAACCCCTCCGGTTTATATAGACACCGGGGGAATCTAGGGTTTACATAGAGTCGGTTACATAAGAAGGAATCTTCATAATCGGTCGCCAAGCTTGCCTTCCACACCAAGTAGAGTCCAATCTGGACACAGGTACAGTCTTCGGTCTTCATGTCTTCACAGCCCATCAGTCCGGCCCAGGGATAACAGGCCGGATGCCCGAGGACCCCTTAGTCCAGGACTCCCTCAGTAGCCCCTGAACCTGGCTTCAATGACGAGGAGTCCGGCGCGCAGATTGTCTTCGGCATTGCAAGGCGGGTTCCCCCTTCCGAACTCCAAGATAGTCTTCGGATGCGATGATAGTATCCGGACCTGCCACATACACACCATACATGACCGCAGAGAGAGTATATATATTTTTACACGAGTTCCATCCGCTAACAGCTCTTTTACAACGTAACATCACGTCTGCCCGGTCATAATTTCGAACCGTTTTTGTCTGCCGCTCCACGTTTCGAGACGCGGTTGCCATTGGCACGTCTTGTCGAAGCAGAGATCGTGTCCCCTTATTGCAGGATTCTCATCAATACGCCCGTGGGTGACCCAACCGTGCCGTTTTCACGGCCCTTTGGGAATAGGCGAGCTTAAGGCGAGTGGGGAGGCACTTGATATTCATGGCCTTTATAAGGAGATAAGGATTCCCTTTCTTCACCCACTCCTCAGTCCCTCCTCAGCCCTTCCGTCCTGAGCTCCAGCGCCCAAGCTTTAGCTTTTCCTCGTCCGAGAAAGCACTCCAAATATGTCTGGATCCGGAGCTGGAGGCAAGTGGATGGCCTCCTCCGTCAAGAAGAAGGATATCAAGGAGCTCCGGGAGGCCGGATACCTAGCCAAGGAGATCGCTCATCGACTCCCGGCTAAGGGACAGATCGTCCCTACTCCCGAGCCCCACGAGAGGGTTGTGTTCCTTACACATTTTGTCCGCGGACTGGGGTTCCCTCTTCACCCATTCGTCCACGGGTTGATGTTTTACTACGGGCTGGACTTCCATGACCTGGCCCCCAACTTTATTCTCAACATCACGGCCTTCATTGTCGTGTGTGAGGCCTTTCTCCGCATCCCACCTCATTTCGGCCTATGGCTGAAGACCTTCAACGTAAAGCCGAAGGTGGTGAATGGCCAATAAGCAGAGTGCGGAGGCGCCATGGTGGGCAAGATGCCCAACGTTACCTGGCCCGAAGGCTCGTTCGCGGAGACGGTGAAAGGATGGAAATCGGGGTGGTTCTACATCACCGAGCCACGCGACGCCAACTGGGCGGCGGCTCACCTCCTGGCAAGAGAAGGGCCTAACCTGGGGTCCCTCGGACGGGCTGACTGGGCTCCAGACGTGCGTCCAGAACATGATAAGCAGGAAATCAAGCTTGTCAACATGGTCCAGGTCATGCTTATTCGTCTGGTCCTTCCATGCCAATGCCGGCTTGCTATCTGTGGGAGTTCGATCCGGCCAAGCACCAGACGCTACTAGAGCTCTTCGGCATGACGCACGAAGAAATCTGGAAAGTGCTCTTCAAGGCCGGCGAGACACCACCGCCTACGACCGAAGATCGCGGGCTCAGCTTAAAACGCCAGGCGAACCCGGTAAGTTCTTTTAATGTTTTCGGGGAGTACCTTCTACCAACATATTTTGAGAGGAAGCCTAAGCTTTCCTTCCCCTGTTTTCAGGCCTGGATCAAGGTAGCAGAGGAGATTAACTGTCCGGCCCCGCTGCCCGAAGACCAAGAATTCCCATTACTGGCGAAAATGCTGTTCCCGGCACCTTATGAGGTGCCGGAGAAGACGGCTAAGAAGGCGACCAAAGGGGCCAAGAAGGGCCTTCGCCGAAAAGGCACTCCGGACGTGACGTCCGGAAGCGAGACTTCCTCTTCGTCCGCTGACGAAGAGGAAGAGGAAAACGACTCCCCACCTGAAGTGGGGAGGAAGAAGAGAGCGGCCCCCACAAGTCCGGGGGCAAAAGCGCCTAAGAGGGTTAGAGGCTCCCTCGCGGATAACTCCGTGTGGGATGTTGATAGCAGTCCGGAGCGACCTCGCCGGACCAAGCCTTGGGCCGCCTCGTAAGTATCGGAATCCGAAAACGTCTGGCCTTTCCGGTCTGTGACATTGATATACCTTAAACCGTGTTATTGCAGTCCAGCACGCGATGGCTTCCCGATATCCTCGACAGAGGGATCGCTACACTCAAAGGAAATGGCTAGCATGTCTCCGCCACCTGCCCATTCCGTCTCTCCCAATGGTGATGACGTGGGGGTGTCGCAAAGGACCTTCCCCAACTAGGGGGAGATTTCGGAGATCGTCGGGGAGGCGTCCCGGGACGATTCCTCAGCCGCCGGACACATGGGGGTGAAAGCCTCTATGGGGACTGGTGACGGGGGCCGAATTCCCTTCGGTCCTCAGCCGGATACCATTTTGGAGATCTATACGGCTCCGGAGTCCAGCGAACGGCATTCCCTAAAAGGAGGGAGTGTGCCGGTTCCGCTGGTGACCTCTGTCCAACCAGAGGCACCGGATAATCTACTAGAGGCGCTACGAGGCGCTCCTATTGTAGATGAACACCGTGCCCTTATGGGCATGGTAATAGAGAAGGTTCAGTTTGTTAAAGACGGACTGACCGAAGCCTGCACTAGCCTTCTAACAGGCTTTGAGGTAAGTAATGTGGTTGTAGGAAGAATATCACAGTATAGACAGTAGCCCCTGATGCTCTGTTTGGTGTTCGGGAAGAAAAAGCCGAACAGAGGATCAAGAATAAATATCGCAGGAGTCTAACATAAGTTGTCTATGTGAATAAGTAGGTATCGCTGCAGGCTGCCACCGCTCATGCTGCGGAGGTCTCCGGACTGAAGCAGAAACTGGAACGGGCTGAGGAGGAGCTCAGCCTCGTGAAGAAGCAGCTGGAGGATAGCCAAGGTACGCAGTAACCTGCGGGTATTTTTCAAGAAAAGATGAATAGTCCATCCGGACTAAAGGGTCATAAATTTTATTAGGGGCCACGACCGAGGTGGCAGCCCTCAAGAAGGCGTTAGCTGAGGCCGAGGATAGGGCGGCCAAGGAACGTGCCTCGCGCGAAAAGCACGAGGCCCAGGTTGGTGAGGCGCAGCAACAACTCCAGGGCGCGATCGAGAGATTTGAGTCCTTGGAGCGCGATTGTAAGGCGCAAGAATCCGAATTGGCGAAGGCTCGCCAGAGTGCACAGGATGCACGAGCCGAAGCCCAGAACGCCCTCCAGGAAATTCAGGCGGCCACAAAGATTGTGGCAGGTAAGTCCTTCATCATGTAAAGCAAGTATGTAGAGGAAACGTTCCTTGTACTTATCCTGAATTTGGATTTTCCAGGGGCGTTTACGGATCTGCCGTGCGGTGTATCAGATTCTGCCGAGCATTATAGAGCCGAAGAAGGGATGTCTACGGAGAAGCTGTTCTGGTCCCAATATCTGGGATCCGAACATCCGGTGCCCTTTAGCGACCAGCTAAAGCAGTTGGTCAAGCTACACAGGTCGGTAGAGCTAGCCATGAAGGACCTGATAGTCCGGCTGTGGCCTGCCGAGCCTATACCTAGCAGCTACTTTGGACTTGTTAAGCGGCTTGTAAGTGCCTGTCCGCGGCTCGAAGCCGTGAAGCGGTCGGTCTGTATTGAAGGTGCGCGTATGGCCTTTGCCTGCATCAAGACGCATTGGGCAAAGCTGGATGCCAAGAAGCTGATGACCGAGGGACCACCAGAGAGCAAGGAGCATCGTCAACCCGAGCTTTATTTTGATGGTGTCCTGGAGGGGTCCCGCCTTATGGCGGAGCAATGTTCGAAGGATGTTATATTCCCATGAGAACATTTGTTTTATCCTGTCCTGTAATATGGAACAATGATATTATAATGCTTGTGATTTTAAATTTTACCTCCCGCGCGACCGTTTATGAAATCTGAGGGTTGACCAGTCGTCGGCTTCTACCCCCACGTAGATAGTACGGGGGTGTTCGGGATAAATCTAAACACTCTTTACTCCACATTCTGGTCCTTAAAGGAGGTGTTTAGCGCGACGAACAAGGCAATCAGACTATGCGGCCTTTACCGCCCTCACTTAGCCATAGGAGTTTGACAATTAAGGAAGTTGGCGAAGCCCCTGGTGTTCGGAAGGCCGAACCCGGGGCGTTATACACGCCTCGGAAGAACCGATTCTTCGCAAGAAGCGAAAAAAAACTCCAACGATTTGGAACCTCTCGAACAGCCGACCGGCTCTCGCCGCATCATGACAATCAGTTTTCGGCTTTCTCTACTGAGGTGCTCATCCGGTCAAGGCCAGGGCACAATCGCAGTAGTTCTCCCTTTACTACCCTAGCCGATAGAGCGGAACGTAGGGTAGCAAGCACAGGAGCCGGGCAACCCAACTATTGACCAAAGACATGATTCGGAGCCGATGCATATAATGCTATAAGTTCGGGGTGCCGAACCATACTGTAAAAGTGTTCGGACTTTTATTGCCATGATGTGGGGCGTAATGAAGCCCCTGGCGTAGTAATACGTACCATGGTGTACGTGTGCACCGAGTAATAAATACTGAGGTGAGGAAATGGGAATTTTTTTAGTAAGGAGCTGACACCATCATTTATTCACCGGTAGGATGTAATTGGTACGTCAAGGCGTACTTTTGTACAAGTAATGTGATAAGCAAATAAGGCTATTTAACATGCCGTAACCAAGGGCGGGCTGAGTGCAGGTATGTAAAACAAGCATGGTAATCGTTTAGTAGAAACCACCTGGGGATTTCCTTGTATGCCAGAGCTCCTTGCCTCCTTGGTGTGTTCTGCAAGTGGGTCGTCCGTATAGACTTCGAAAAGAGAAGTAAACCCGTAATAAAAAGAAAAAGAAAAAGCGTGCGAATCCCGGGGTCGGTCAAGCCGTACTGTGGATCGCGAGCGAGTTATGCCTCCGTCAATACCCATGGGGTTTTGAGTGTGTAGTTTATGTACGCGCTGTATTAGTGCCATTGCCTCATCGGGGCTGGGACGGAGGCCAAATTGCTAATTCGGCTCGTGACGAGTCGAGCTGTCCTGTTGCAGTGTAGTCCGGACCCTCTTACTGGTGTCCAGGGGCTCGGCAGCCGGATTATAGTGCTGCTTGAGAAGGCCGCTCTGTACTTCTGCTGCTAGGGCGGCGGTGTGCTCCTCTGTACGGACGGAGCGTTCCGTGTTTCCATTGACTGTAATGACGCCACATGGACCGGGCATCTTGAGCTTGAAGTAAGCATAATGTGGCACCGCGTTGAATCTAGCGAATGCGGTTCATCCGAGCAGTGCGTGATAGCCGCTGCGTAATGGGACGATATTGAAGGTTAGTTCTTCGCTTCGGAAGTTATCCGGGGAACCGAATACTACCTCCAGCGTTATTGAGCCCGTACAATGGGCCTCTATGCCTGGTATGACTCCTTTAAAGGTAGTCTTCGTGGGCTTGACTCGTGAGGGGTCAATGCTCATTTTACGTACTGTATCCTGATAGAGCAGGTTGAGGCTGCTACCACCGTCCATTAGGACTCGTGTTAGGTGAAATCCATCGATGATTGGGTCGTGGACCAGTGCGGCTGAACCGCCATGCCGGATGCTAGTTGGATGGTCTCGGCGGTCGAAGGTGATTGGGAATGATGACCACAGATTGAATTTTGGGGCGACTGGCTCTACCGCATAGACGTCCCTGAGTGCGCGCTTGCGCTCCCTTTTGGGAATGCGTGTAGCGTATATCATGTTCACCGTTTTGACTTGAGGGGGAAATTTCTGTTGCCCCCCAGTGTTCGGCTGCCGGGGTCCCTGGTCATCGCCCTCGCTCTGTGATTCCCCTTCCTTGTTTCTGCTATTAACCTTGCTGGCTTGTCTAAAGATCCAGCAATCTTTGTTAGTATGGTTGGCCGGTTTGTCTAGGGTGCCATGTATCTGGCAAGGACGATCGAGTATGCGATCCAAGCTGGATGATCCTCCGCTGCTCCTTTTATAGGGCTTCTTTCGCTGGCCGGACTTGGAGCCACTGAATCCGGCGTGAACTGTACTGTCATCGGTGTTACCACCATTGCTTCGGCGTTTATGTCTGTTGCGCCGGAGCTTGCCGGTGCTGTTTTTGGCCTCGGAGGGGCCCGTTTCGTTGGCTGTGTTCGTACTGCGAGCCAGCCAACTATCCTCTCCCGCACAAAAGTGGGTCATGAGTGCCATGAGGGCTACCATGGACCTCGGCTTTTCTTGGCCGAGGTGGCGGGCGAGCCATTCATCACGGATGCTATGTTTGAAGGCCGCTAGGGTTTCGGCATTCAGACAATCGATGATCTGGTTCTTTTTGGTTAGGAACCTAGTCCAGAATTTTCTGGCTGATTCTCCAGGTTGTTGAATTATGTGGCTTAAGTCATCGGCATCCGGTGGCCGGACATAGGTTCCTTGGAAGTTGTCCAGGAAGGCTTCTTCCAAGTCCTCCCAGCTGCCGATAGAATTTTTAGGCGGGCTGTTAAGCCAGTGCCAAGCTGGCCCTTTGAGTTTTAGTGGGAGGTATTTAATGGCGTGGAGGTCATCTCGTCGAGCCATATGTATATGGAGAATAAAATCCTCGATCCATACTGCAGGATCGGTTGTGCCGTTGTATGATTCGATATTGACGGGCTTGAACCCTTCGGGGAATTCATGATCCAGTACTTCATCTGTGAAGCAGAGGGGGTGTGCGGCGCCTCTATATCGGGCCGCGTCATGGCGCACCTCCGACGCAGTCCGTCTGTGGTTATCGGCTCGGGCGTGGTTAGGTTTGTCACGTCCGAATAGGTAGCCGTCGTCGTGCCTCGAGGCACGTTCTCGTGATCTGTAGATCGATCTTGTATGTCCTGCTCTACTGTCCAGGGTCTGCCGGAGGTCGTACGTGTGACCCCAAACTCTTCCGTCTCTATTTTTGCGGGGTGGTGGGGCAGGCTGCTGTTCGGCCTGAGTTGCCGCTTTATCCCGACCGCGGGGTGGCCGGTCGGCCGCCCTGTCTCGACCACATGGTGGTCGTTTCACATTACGCGAGGGAGATTTGTGCTCCGGCGCCTCCTCATCGAATTGAGGTAGCAGTCTGTGTTTCGGGTAGCTCTTGGCTGGGCGCTTGAGGTCGTATTCTTCGGCTGTCAGGACATCAGTCCATCTGTCGACGAGCAGATCTTGTTCAGCTTGAAGCTGTTGTTGTTTCTTTTTTAGGCTCCTTGCAGTGGCTATGAGCTGAAGCTTAAAGCGCTCCTGCTCCAGAGGATCCTCAGGCACGATGAAGTCTTCGTTGCCGAGGCTTGTCTCCTCCTCGGAGGGTGGACGGTAACTATCATCCTCCGAGTCATTTTCTATGGCCTGTTCATCAGGGTTATCTTGCCCGTTGCCATGTCCCTCCTGTTCGGATGCAGCTCCGACAGGGTCTTCATTGTTTTCGGCGTTGCCCGGAGTACTATTTTCTCCGGTGCCAGTGTTGCCGTGTTTTGAGCGATGAGGCTTAGAGCGGCGTTTAGGGCGTTCGCGCCTGGACTGTGTTTCGGAGTGTTTGTTCGCATCTCGCTCTTCTTTGTCGTCGCCAGATCCTTTAGGTGTATCAACCATGTACATGTCGTACGAAGAGGTGGCCGTCCAACGTCTAGTGAATGGCGGGTCTTGGCCTTGCTCCTTGTCATCATCGTCGTCCATACCGTCGATGTCTTCGGAGCCATAGTCGAGCTCGTCGGTTAAGTCCTCGACGGTAGCTATGAAGTGGGTGGCGGGTGGGAAGCAAAATTCCCCATCATCAAGCTCTAACTCGAACCGAACATAGTTCGGCTGCGAGTCCTTCTCCAAGGATAAATTCTTTAAAGAGTTCAGCACATCGCCCAAAGGCGAGTGTTGGAAAACGTCAACGGCACTGAATTCGAAGATCGATAACCAATCTAGCTCGATGTCCGCAGGCGTCCATAGTCTGGAACTTATAGCCGGAGACGAATCCAAAGTTCCATGAAAGCAAATATTGCAGGGTGTTGAGTCCGTGTGTGGCTCCAATGCCGCGGACTCCGTGGCCACGGGTGGCACGATCTGCTTTGGCTCTAAGGCCGTTGCAGTAGCAGGAACCATCTCCTGGGTGTGATCCGATGATAGATTTACGTCATGTTCATAGGGGCGAGGGGGAGCGATTGCTGCGGTTTCGAACCCATTGAAGATCAAGTCTCCACGGATATCCGCGACGTAGTTCAAGCTTCCAAATCTGACCTGATGGCCAGGGGCGTAGCCGTCGATCTGCTCCAGATGGCCAAGCGAGTTGGCCCGCAGTACGAAGCCGCCGAACACAAAAATTTGTCCGGGGAGGAAGGTTCCTCCTTGAACAGCGTCGTTATCGACGATTGAAGGGGCCATCAAAACCTTTTGTTGACGGCACAGTGGAACTCTCAATGAAAGCACCAATGTCGGTGTCAAAACCGGCGGATCTCGGGTAGGGGGTCCTGAACTGTGCGTCTAGGATCGATGGTAACAGGAGACGGGGGACACGATGTTTACCCAGGTTCGGGCCCTCTCTATGGAGGTAATACCCTACTTCCTGCCTGATTGATCTTGATGAATATGAGTATTACAAGAGTTGATCTACCACAAGATCGTAATGGCTAAACCCTAGAAGTCTAGCCTATATGACTATGGTAATGTGTATATCCTTTCCGGACTAACCCCTCCGGTTTATATAGACACCGGGGGAATCTAGGGTTTACATAGAGTCAGTTACATAAGAAGGAATCTTCATAATCGGTCGCCAAGCTTGCCTTCCATGCCAAGTAGAGTCCAATCCGGACACGGGTACAGTCTTCGGTCTTCATGTCTTCACAACCCATCAGTCCGACCCAGGGATAACAGGCCGGATGCCCGAGAACCCCTTAGTCCAGGACTCCCTCAACAGCAGTGTAAATCCGGTCGATAAGGATGTCAAGTGTCAGGGGTAGACAGTAATTTCCATATCGCAAACACTTGCTTCGGGCAGCCCACAAATGATAGTGGGTGTTTAGCCGCTTCGTTCAAAACTTGGGAGAATTAGCATTCACGTTTGCCCTGGGCCCTGGCAACTAAATCCAAATCCAATTTTTATTCAACTACGAATATCCACAGATAATTCTACGTTTTGTTATTTATTTCTTCAAAACCACAACAAAGATTTATTCCACCTTTATATATAATTATGATTTAGAAATGCCGTGATCTTCGAATTCACTAGGTTGGATACACTTTGAGTCAAATAGTTATTTCATCCAATACAATATGCTCACACGAAAAACAGTTCACCTTATGTCAATCATACAAGTACTAAGGATTACCTCGCCTAAAAAATTCGGATCATTACAACACATGGACAACATAGGGGGTCTTACAACATAATCCATTCAGAGACATGACACAACATGCAAGTACAATAATCTAATGAAAATTTCAACTGCTATCTAAAGAAGAACTGGGATTACCCTGGGCTTCAGATAGCAGAAGCAGCAGGACCTCCTCCGTCTTCAAATGCAACATTCTTACTTGCTCCAATTCTTGGGTTGCTTGCATAATGCGTGCAGCTAATTGCATAATTTCCAGCTTCAAGATCGAGATTACCTCATTCATGGCAGCCACACCATCTCTTTCTGGCTCTAGTAGAGCCTCAAGAACTATAATATCTGTGCTCAGACTGCTCTCCGGCGGTGTTGCCTCTGAACTGCTACCATCTGGTAACATGGATGGCGCACTGCTTCCACAAATAGATTATGGGGTTGTACATTGTGTCCTAGTGTGAACGGCATCCTGAAAGGTTTCCGCTGGACATAAGTAAGAGATAGTTATCGCATGATCCAGGCAGTAAGCTTACATGGTAAACGACATACGAATTATTGCCGAGCATGGCAAGCTATATTTAAATGGTTCAAAGCAGCATCAGCCGAAAAGAAATTAAAATGGTAAGATGAAACTAGGGATGTAAGTGGCAAATAAACGACATCCGCCAGTCCCATCTAGTTAGTTTTTGCTAGCTCCCTGGTTCATTTTCCTCAAAAAACAAAAACTCTTTTGAACTATCATACCACTAGTGGACTTTAATCGGGATTAAACGGGACCCAGTTGACATCCCTAGTTGAAAGGGAGTGTACCACCGCTATATTTAAGTTGCCAAGGCATCTACGCAGTTGAAATAATCTGAGAAAGCACTTAACAGTGTGGCCTCATATAAACTACGAAGACAGTCTTGTGATGAAGTTCAGAGGAAAAGTTAAGGACTCAAATGAACTAGGCATGCATTTCTTTTCGATAGTACAACAGGCACTGCTGACATATTGGCCAACTCAGGTATAGCGTAACAAGTACAACAAGCATTCAAATCAAGCAATACATCAAAGCAGACAACTGAACTATTTGTTATTCTGTAGGATTACAGGTTGAGGGCACAAGCCAAGAAAGCAGCCCACATGCATTACATTTCACATGTACTAAAACACACTGGCTTACCATATGTTGCTATGAAGCCTCGCTGCTGTTGCAATGTTCTTTGAAGATATCGTCAGCATCCCGTGGTTGCAAATCTACTTGTTGTAGTTTATTCTGCACCCTCTATTTAGGTAAAATTAATTTTAATCGCATGCACTGGTTCGAGTTGATCATCAATGGTTCATCTAAACTAATGCAAGAAGGGTGTGTGCATACACGACAATATATCTGCTTCCCTCTATTTTTATGCTTGTTCGAGGTGCCAGCCCCAAAAGAACAAATATTTTGCTTGATGGGGTTGGCAGCTCCATAATTAATAGAAGCATCAAATTAGTCATGCAACTTGGGAAGATCAAGAACACACAAAAAAGTAATGAACAGAGGCTCGTAGCAGTGATGTAATAGCTAGCATCAGAAAATGTAGGGTAAAACGAACAAAAACCAGCGGAACCACATGCTAGTTTGCTGATGTGTAATTAAGCATAGAGAACATGAAGCTGTCTGATGGAACCAACAGGTGGCATCAGAACAACACCATTATCATAAATATAGCATGCAAGAAGTAAAATAGTAGGCAGTGATATCTAGGAAGTACAGTAATACTTAGGACAAAACTAAAGCATATTAACTATATGTGCACTGGTATGTAATTTAGCACATGTAACATGTTCACTGCCAGAAGTATGGCCCTACAGGTGCAAGCAGAATAACGCGTCTCGTGAAAAACTGAATGATGCCCTGAAGAAATTCAAAGGTGCGGTGCTTATGCTAAGAAAGTGAACGTAGGCGCCGACCGTTGGATAATAGTACCTGATTCTCGGCGCTGTATGGGTATCGTTGGCATACTTGATAGCTAAGGATTGTCGATGGTGCTCGTGTTGCGGTTGAGTTTGGGCCGGCTGTCGCCGTCGCTGAAGCGGCTCCGGTGCTACGGTTGCGGCGCCTATCGACATACAAGAAAGCTTATCTATGGTAAGTGAATAGTTGCATGATAAAGAGAAAAACCGAAGGAGTACAGATCGAAATAACCTGATGAGGCCGCAGCGTTGATAACCCACAAGTATAGGGGATCACAACAGTTTTCGAGGGTAGAGTATTCAACCCAAATTTATTGATTCGACACAAGGGGAGCCAAAGAATATTCTCAAGTATTAGCAGTTGAGTTGTCAATTCAACCACACCTGGATAACTTAGTATCTGCAGCAAAGTATTTAGTAGCAAAGTAGTATGATAGTAACGGTAACGGTAGCAAAAGTAATATTTTTGGGTTTTGTAGTAATTGTAACAGTAGCAATGGAAAAGTAAATAAACGAAGAACAATATGTGAAAAGCTCGTAGGCATTGGATCGGTGATGGAGAATTATGCCGGATGCGATTATTCATGCAACAGTTATAACATAGGGTGACACAGAACTAGCTCCAATTCATCAATGTAATGTAGGCATGTATTCCGAATATAGTCATACGTGCTTATGGAAAAGAACTTGCATGACATCTTTTGTCCTACCCTCCGGTGGCAGCGGGGTCCTAACGGAAACTAAGGGATATTAAGGCCTCCTTTTAATAGAGTACTGGGCCAAAGCATTAACACATAGTGAATACATGAACTCCTCAAACTACGGTCATCACCGGGAGTGGTCCCGATTATTGTCACTTTGGGGTTGCCGGATCATAACACATAGTAGGTGACTATAGACTTGCAAGATAGGATCAAGAACTCACATATATTCATGAAAGCATAATAGGTTCAGATCTGAAATCATGGCACTCGGGCCCTAGTGACAAGCATTAAGCATAGCAAAGTCATAGCAACATCAATCTCAGAACATAGTGGATACTAGGGATCAAACCCTAACAAATCTAACTCGATTACATGATAAATCTCATCCAATCCATCACCGTCCAGCAAGCCTACGATGGAATTACTCACGCATGGCGGTGAGCATCATGAAATTGGTGATGGAGGATGGTTGATGATGACGATGGCGACGGATTCCCCTCTCTGGAGCCCCGAACGGACTCCAGATCAGCCCTCCCTGAGAGAGTTTAGGGCTTGGCGGCGGCTCCATATCGTAAAACGCGATGAATCTTTCTCTCTGATTTTTTCTCCCCAAACACGAATATATAGAGTTGGAGTTGAGGTCAGTGGAGCTCCAGGGGGCCCACGAGGCAGGGGGCGTGCCCAGGGGGGCAGGCGCGCCCCCACCCTCGTGGAAAGGGTGTGGGGCCCCTAGCCTTGATTCTTTTGCCAGTATTTTTTATTATTTCCAAAAATAATCTCCGTGGAGTTTCAGGTCATTCCGAGAACTTTTGTTTCTGCACATAAATAACACCATGGCAATTCTGCTGAAAACAGCGTCAGTCCGGGTTAGTTCCATTCAAATCATGCAAATTAGAGTCCAAAACAAGGGCAAAAGTGTTTGGAAAAGTAGATACGATGGAGACGTATCAACTCCCCCAAGCTTAAACCTTTGCTTGTCCTCAAGCAATTCAGTTGATAAACTGAAAGTGATAAAGAAAAACTTGTACAAACTCTGTTTGCTCTTGTTGTAAATATGTAAAGCCAGCATTCAAGTTTTCAGCAAATATTATGAACTAACCATATTCACAATAACTCTTAGGTCTCATGTTTACTCATGTCAATGGCATAATCAACTAGCGAGCAATAATAATAAATCTGGGATGACAACACTTTCTCAAAACAATCATGATATGATATAACAAGATGGTATATCGCTAGCCCTTTCTGAGACCGCAAAACATAAATGCAGAGCACCTTTAAAGACCAAGGACTGACTAAACATTGTGATTCATGGTAAAAGAGATCCAACCATAGTCATACCCAATATAAATTAATAGTAATGGATGAAAATGACAGCAGTGCTCTCCAGCTAGTGCTTTTTAATAAGAGGGTGATGACTCAACATAAAATTAAATAGATAGGCCCTTCGCAGAGGGAAGCAGGGATTTGTAGAGGTGCCAGAGCTCGGTTTTGAAGCAGAGATAAATAATATTTTGAGCGGCATACTTTCAATGTCAACATAATAACCAAGAGATGGCGATATCTTCCATGCTACACACATTATAGGCGGTTCCCAAACAGAATGGTAAAGTTTATACTCCCCCTCCACCAACAAGCATCAATCCATGGCTTGCTCGAAACAACGAGTGCCTCCAACTAACAACAGTCCTGGGGGAGTTTTGTTTGCAATTATTTTGATTTGATTTGCATAAAGCATGGGACTGGGCATCCCGGTGGCCAGCCATTTTCTCGTGAGTGAGGAGCGGAGTCCACTCCTCTTGAGAATAACCCGCCTAGCATGGAAGATACAGACAGCCCTAGTTGATACATGAGCTATTCGAGCATACAAAACAGAATTTCATTTGAAGGTTTAGAGTTTGGCACATACAAATTTACTTGGAACGGCAGGTAGATACCGCATATAGGAAAGTATAGTGGACTCATATGGAATAACTTTGGGGTTTAAGGGATTGGATGCACAAGCAGTATTCCCGCTTAGTACAAGTGAAGGCTAGCAAAAGACTGGGAAGCGACCAACTAGAGAGCGACAACAGTCATGAACATGCATTAAAATTAATAAACATTGAGTGCAAGCATGAGTAGGATATAATCCACCATGAACATAAATATCGTGAAGGCTATGTTGATTTGTTTCAACTACATGTGTGAACATGTGCCAAGTCAAGTCACTCGAATCATTCAAAGGAGGATACCACCCCATCATACCACATCACAACCAATTTAATAGCATGTTGGCACGCAAGGTAAACCATTATAAGCTCCTTGCTAATTAAGCATGGCATAGGTAACTATAATCTCTAATTGTCATTGCAAACATGTTTATTCATAATAGGCTGAATCAGGAATGATGAACTAATCATATTTACAAAAACAAGAGAGGTCGAGTTCATACCAGCTTTTCTTATCTCAATCAGTCCATCATATATCGTCATGATTGCCTTTCACTTGCATGACCGAACGATGTGAATAATAATAGTGCACGTGCATTGGACTAAGCTGGAATCTGCGAACATTCAATAAACAGGAGAAGACAAGGCAATACGGGCTCTTGGTTAAATCAACAATAATGCATGTAAGAGCCACTTCAACAATTTCATTATGGTCTTCTCCTATCGACCCCCAAAGAAAAGAAAAGAAATAAAACTATTTACACGGGAAAGCTCCCAACAAGCAAAAGAAGAACATGAAATCTTTTTGGGTTTTCTTTTAATTATTACTACTACAGCAAGAAAAGTAAACTAGCTAAAAGCTGCTACTATTTTTTTGGTTTTCTTAAGATTTAACAAACACACAAGAAGAAAGCATAAAAAATAAAATAAACTAGCATGGATATTACAGTGAAAAGGTATGAGCACCGACATCTAGCAATGAGTGTGAAAACATGAATGTAATGTCGGTGAGAAATACGTACTCCCCCAAGCGTAGACTTTTGGCCTAAGTTGGTCTATTGCCACGGCTGGCCTGGCGGATATCCAAAGTTGTAGTTGGGGTCGTACTGAGAAGAAGCCTCAGATTGCCACTGGTTGGCAATCATCTCCGGATCCCACTGGTAATCAGACTGTCATGGAGGATCAAATTGTGGTTTCGGCTCTGGCTTTGTAGCTGATGTAGGGTTCCGGTAGGCTTGGATGGTCGCCAGCGGAACGAGATACTGGCCTGCAGATAAATCAAACAAGGAAGGAGCAGGCAAGGTAATAGTCTCAGGGTGGTTCTTATCAAATAACAATTTGTATTTAATCGCCCTTTCCCTATTCTTAACAATAAAATCATGCACTACCATACTCTTATAGTCTAGAAAAACAGTAGGCAGCAATTTTTCTTCTTTCTCATAGTGCCTAATAGGTATGTTATAGTATGCAGCGAGGCGCGAGGCGAAGATGCCTCCCAAGATGGGCCCCTTAGTATGGTTAAGATTTAACTGTTTTGCAACAATAGCGCCCATACTAAATGTATCATCATGAAACAAGGCATGGCACAAAATAATAATGTCAGGGACACTCAAGTTTCCACAGTTTCCGCAACCAATTAAGCACCTACTAGCAAATATAGCAAAGTAACGTAGAACAAGAAAATGTATGCTAGTGATTCATGCGTCGGAAACCTTCCTCGTTTCCCCTACATCAATTGTATCAATAAACCCCTCCACATCGTTACTATGTGGTTCCTCTATGAAACCCGGAAAAGGTAACTTGCACACATCACAGAATTCACGAAGGGTCATCTCCTTATACTCATCATATAAATAAAAATCCACCATAGGTGGTGACCTCCTAGAATGGAAATGAAAATTTTGCACAAAGGTATTAGTGAGTAAGAGATACTGTTCGCGTTGGTCGCGGAGGAAGTCGGTAAGGCCTGCATTCTCAGCCAACTCATAAAAATCATCATAAATCCCGGCTGCTCTCAAGAAATCATCACAAGGCCATTCACACGGCCGAACCTCCGCGGTGCGAGGCAAATTATATTTGGGCCTCTCTGCTTCTTCACTTTGCTTTTCCTTTGAGCTTCGGCTCGATGAGCCCCTAAAAAATCTCTTCATCATTTTCTGAAAATTTCTGAAATTTTTAGTAACTTCAAATAAAAGTGAACCAAACTCAACAAAATTGATAGCAACTATTACTACAAGTGGCTAGAGCCTATATCATGCATTAGAACTACTTGGAACCATATAAATTTGACATGCAAGCTCAAGAACATGGTCACCTAGGCAGCAAAAATTTGCAATGAATAAAGCACTAGAACAACTAATTGGACCATTGGAGGAGTCACATACCAAGGAACAATCCCCCAAAGCAGTTTTGTGAGAGGTGCTTTGAGCAAGGAGATCGAAAATCGCAGCAAAATGAGCTAGAACTCGGGCTTGAGCTGGTTGGTGATTTTTTTGGGAGGAAGGAGTGTGTGGTTGCTGGAATAAGTGGAGGGGAGCCAGCGTGGGCCCATGAGGCAGGGGGCGCGCCCTGGACCCTCGTGGCCAGGTGCCAGCTCCCCCTGATGTGTTCTCAGTGCCAAATATTTTCAAATATTCCAGAAAAAATCATATTCCATTTTCAGGGCATTTGGAGAACTTTTATTTTCGGGGTATTTTTTATTGCACGGATAATTTAGAAAACTAACAGAAAATACTAATTTTACTTTATTTAGTCTAAATAACAGAAAGTAAAAGGAGGGTACAGAAGGTTTTGCTTTCTAACTTCATCCGTCTCATGCTCATCAAAAGGAATCCACTAACAAGGTTGATCAAGTCTTGTTAACAAACTCATTCCGAATAACATGGAACCAGAGAAATTTCAAATAACACTATGTTACCTCAATGGGGATATGCACATCCCCAATAATAAGAATATCATATTTCTTCTTGACAGTAGGTAGAGGAAATTCAAAACCTCCAATAATAATCGATGGAATTTTTCCAATAGAATTGATACTGTGGACTTGAGGCTGTTTCCTTGGAAAGTGTACCATATGCTCATTACCATTAACATGAAAAGTGACATTGCCTTTGTTGCAATCAATAACAGCCCCTGTAGTATTCAAAAAGGGTCTTCCAAGAATAATAGACATACTATCGTCCTTGGGAATATCAAGAATAACAAAGTCCATTAAAATAGTAACATTTGCAACCACAACAGGCACATCCTCACAAATGCCGACTGGTATAGCAGTTGATTTATTAGCCATTTGCAAAGATATTTCAGTAGGTGTCAACTTATCCAAATCAAGTCTATGATATAAAGAGAGAGGCATAACACTAACATCGGCTCCAAGATCACATAAAGCAGTTCTAACATAATTTCTTTTAATGGAGCATGGTATAGTGGGTACTCCTGGATCTCCAAGTTTCTTTGGTATTCCACCTTTAAAAGTATAATTAGCAAGCATGGTGGAAATTTCAGCTTTCGGTATCTTTCTTTTATTAGTAACAATTTCTTTCATATACTTAGCATAAGGATTCATTTTGAGCATATCAGTTAATCGCATACGCAAAAAGATAGGTCTAATCATTTCAGCAAAGCGCTCAAAGTCCTCATCATCCTTTTTCTTGGATGGTTTGGGAGGAAAAGGCATGGGTTTCTGAACCCATGGTTCTCTTTCTTTAACGTGCTTCCTAGCAACAAAGTCTCTCTTATCATAACGTTGATTCTTTGATTGTGGGTTATCAAGATCAACAACAGGTTCAATTTCTACATCATTATCATTGCTAGGTTGAGCATCAACATGAACATCTTCATTAACATTATCACTAGGTTCATGTTCATTACCAGATTGTGTTTCAGCATCAGAAGTAGAAATATCATTTGGATTCTCAGGTATTTCAGCAACAGGTTCACTAGAAGCATGCAAAGTCCTATCATTTTTCTTTTTCTTCTTCTTAGAAGGACTAAGTGCATCAATATTATTTCTCTGAGAATCCTGCTCAATTCTCTTAGGATGGCCTTCAGGATACAAAGGTTCCTGAGTCATCTTACCAGTTCTAGTAGCCACTCTAACAACATAGTCATTATTCTTACTACTCAATTCATTGAGCAAATCATTCTGAGCTTTAAGTACTTGTTCTACTTGAGTGGTAACCATAGAGGCATGTTTACTAATGAGTTTAAGTTTACCTTTAACTCTAGACATATAATCACCCAAGTGTTCAATCATATAAGCATTATGTTTTAATTCTCTACCAAAATAAGCATTGAAGTCTTCTTGCTTAACCATAAAGTTATCAAACTCATCCAAACATTGGCTAGCAAACTTAGTAGGAGGGATTTCAGCTTTATCATATCTATAGAGAGAATTTACCTTTACTACCTGTGTCGGGTTATCAAGACCATGTGTTTCTTCAATAGGTGATGGATTAAAACCATGTATTTCTTCAACAGGCGGTAAATTAAGACCATGTATTTCTTCAACAGGAGGTAAATTCTTAACATCTTCAGCTTTTATACCTTTTTCTTTCATAGATTTCTTTGCCTCTTGCATATCTTCAGGACTGAGAAATAGAACACCCCTTTTCTTCGGAGTTGGCTTAGGAATTGGTTCAGGAAGTGTCCAATTATTTTCATTGGTCAACATATTATTCAATAAAATTTCAGCTTCATCTGGTGTTCTTTCCCTGAAAACACAACTAGCACAACTATCCAGGTGGTCTCTGGAAGCATCGGTTAGTCCATTATAAAAGATATCAAGTATTTCATTTTTCTTAAGAGGATGATCAGGCAAAGCATTAAGTAATTGGAGAAGCCTCCCCCAAGCTTGTGGGAGACTCTCTTCTTCAATTTGCACAAAATTATATATATCCCTTAAAGCAGCTTGTTTCTTATGAGCAGGGAAATATTTAGCAGAGAAGTAATAAATCATATCCTGGGGACTACGCACACAACCAGGATCAAGAGAATTAAACCATATCTTAGCATCACCCTTTAATGAGAATGGAAATATTTTAAGGATATAGTAATAGTGAGTTTTCTCATCATTTGTGAACAGGGTGGCTATATCATTTAATTTAGTAAGATGTGCCACAACAGTTTCAGATTCATAGCCATAGAAAGGATCAGATTCAACCAAAGTAATTATATCAGGATCGACAGAGAATTCATAATCCTTATCGGTAACAAAGATAGGTGAAGTAGCATAAGCAGGATCATATTTCATTCTAGCATTCAGAGTTTTTTTGTTTTAACTTAGCTAATAATTTCTTAAGATCACTGCTATCATTGCAAGCAAGAAAGTCTCTAGCAGTTTCTTCATCCATAACATAGCCCTCAGGCACAACAGGCAACTCATATTTAGGGGGAGAGTCTTCATCATCACTTTCATCAATATTATCAGTTTCAATAATTTCATTCTCTCTAGCCCTAGCAAGTTGTTCATCAATAAATTCACCAAGTGGCACAGTAGTATCAAGCATAGAAGTAGTTTCATCATAACTATCATGCATAGCAGAAGTGGCATCATCAATAACATGCGACATATCCGAATTAATAGCAGAAGCAGGTTTAGGTGTCGCAAGCTTACTCAAAATAGAAGGTGAATCAAGTGCAGAGCTAGATGGCAGTTCCTTACCTCCCCTCGTAGTTAAGGGATATTTTTTTTCGCGTCTTTCAAGTTCTTCATAGTGACCAGCAGATATAAATCCCAAGTGACTCAAAGAATAGAGCTATGCTCCCCGGCAACGGCGCCAGAAAATAGTCTTGATAACCCACAAGTATAGGGGATCGCAAAAGTTTTCGAGGGTAGAGTATTCAACCCAAATTTATTGATTCGACACAAGGGGAGCAAAGAATATTCTTAAGTATTAGCAGTTGAGTTGTCAATTCAACCACAGCTGGATAACTTAGTATCTGCAGCAAAGTAGTATGATAGTAACGGTAGCAAAAGTAATATTTTTGGGTTTTGTAGTAATTGTAACAGTAGCAACGGAAAAGTAAATAAATGAAGAACAATATGTGAAAAGCTCGTAGGCATTGGATCGGTGATGGAGAATTATGCCGGATGCGATTATTCATGCAACAGTTATAACATAGGGTGACACAGAACTAGCTCCAATTCATCAATGTAATGTAGGCATGTATTCCGAATATAGTCATACGTGCTTATGGAAAAGAACTTGCATGGCATCTTTTGTCCTACCCTCCCGTGGCAGCGGGGTACTAACGGAAACTAAGGGATATTAAGGCCTCCTTTTAATAGAGTACCGGACCAAAGCATTAACACATAGTGAATACATGAACTCCTCAAACTACGGTCATCACCGGGAGTGGTCCCGATTATTGTCACTTCGGGGTTGCCGGATCATAACACATAGTAGGTGACTATAGACTTGCGACATAGGATCAAGAACTCACATATATTCATGAAAACATAATTGGTTCAGATCTGAAATCATGGCACTCGGGCCCTAGTGACAAGCATTAAGCATAGCAAAGTCATAGCAACATCAATCTCAGAACATAGTGGATACTAGGGATCAAACCCTAACAAATCTAACTCGATTACATGATAAATCTCATCCAACCCATCACCGTCCAGCAAGCCTATGATGGAATTACTCACGCACGGCGGTGAGCATCATGAAATTGGTGATGGAGGATGGTTGATGATGACGATGGCGACGGATTCCCCTCTCCGGAGCCCCGAACGGACTCCAGATCAGCCCTCCCTGAGAGAGTTTAGGGCTTGGCGGCGGCTCCGTATCGTAAAATGCGATGAATCTTTCTCTCTGTTTTTTTTCTCCCCGAACACGAATATATAGAGTTGGAGTTGAGGTCGGTGGAGCTCCAGGGGGGCCCACGAGGAAGGGGGGCACGCCCAGGGGGGCAGGCGCGCCCCCACCCTCGTGGAAAGGGTGTGGACCCTCTAGCCTTGATTCTTTCGCCAGTATTTTTTATTATTTCCAAAAATAATCTCCGTGGAGTTTCAGGTCATTCCGAGAACTTTTGTTTCTGCACATAAATAACACCATGGCAATTCTGCTGAAAACAGCGTCAGTCCGGGTTAGTTCCATTCAAATCATGCAAATTAGAGTCCAAAACAAGGGTAAAAGT
This sequence comes from Aegilops tauschii subsp. strangulata, assembly GCF_002575655.3. NCBI lineage: Eukaryota > Viridiplantae > Streptophyta > Magnoliopsida > Poales > Poaceae > Aegilops > Aegilops tauschii. Next base: position 526,561,703 of record NC_053036.3, read on the forward strand.
GTTTGGAAAAGTAGATACGACGGAGACGTATCAGGCGTCGGTAAAGCAGGGCCGGTGGAGTTGAATATGGCATCCGTGGAGCGGGTCCGGTGCAGTGGACGAAGGCTTCGGCGGGCGCGTTATACAGTGCTTTCGGTGAGGCGGATCTGTTGCGGCGGACGAGGGCTTGTATGAAGGGCCATCGAAGGGACGGACGAGGGAGTCAGTGAAGGGCCTACACTGTGGTGGACGAGGGCGCCGGTTAAGCAGATCCGGTGCGGTGGACCATGATGGCGGTCATGGAGATCTGGAGCGGTGTACAAGCGAGTCGCTGAAGCGACTCCGGTGAAGTGGTGAGTTGGAAGTTGGGGGTTCCAAGGTGCGGAAGGTAGATCCGTCGGGGTGTGAGGTCCACCGTTGCGGCGGAGGACTAGATTCGGCAGCTTGCCATGGTTGGGGGGGGTCGGGGAGGGGAAGGGGAGGGGCTCTGGGGAAGAATGTTGGGGGCAAAGAGGGGAAAACAATGGAGTTACCAAAGCAGCCCTTGTCCGTTCATGTGGGAGGGGTAAAACAGGAATATCGCAGGGCTAAACTTTCGGGCGCGAGATATTTTGATGTGAGCGGGATGTTTGAAAGCTTTTGGCGCCTGAAATTATATTCTGCTCTTGTACGGCCGACTATGATATCATGGCCGAGAATTTGTTTGTTTTGCACGCAAAAAAAGTTGCAAGTTTTGAAAATCAATGTCTCCAACTCGAAACTTAGATTGTCCATTCAATTCAAATATGGATCATTGAGCTACTACAAGCAAATACCATCATATGGTCCAATTCAAATGAAATTCCAAATGTGTTTATCCTAAATATGATGACAAAAGCAAAAATGTGTATGTGTATGTATAAAGTGGATGATTATAAAGTTTGAACATGCCCGTATGTGTATATCTCTAGGTTTGATATATGAATTTGAAATCACGAAATCCCGGCTTAAAAATGTACCTCCATTTAAATGAATTACAAAAGCTAATGATGGAGTCGAATTCCAAAATTCCAATCTTAGGTTTGTAATTCTGGTACATCAAAGTATATCACACATGTTCAAAAGTATCGTTATCTCATAGTCCAAACTATGAAACAAATTGATCAACCTTGAGTGCACACACTATTCACCATGTATATCTCAATTATGCTAAAGTCCCTCAAATATAGACACCCCACTCTTTATCTGAAGCAACCCCCCCCCTCGTCGCCCCCCACACACAGAGAAGTCGTTCTCTCCCCCAAACACCAACACACGAGCACATTAACACCCCTCTCTCTTGGACCCCAATATAGGTCTCTATCACTTTATCTCTTGGGCATGCACACATCTCTTCCCCCACTCTCTAGCTAGGTCTCCCGGCATCTCTCTTTCCCAAGCACACGCACTATGTAGAGTGTATCTTTCCCATACACACAAAACGTCGCCCCAAATGTTTATCTCCCTAGTTATGTGGTTCTCGCACACTCACCTCACACACCACCCCCACTGCAAAACAAGCACACTTTGTCTCCTTGTGCACCACTCTCCTCTTTCTATCTCTCCCACATGCGGACCCGCCCCAGCTCCTCCCTGTATACATATATGTCGTGACTCTTTCCATAGCTCCCTAATGTATCATCATTCTCGATCTCGCACATTGTTCTCTACACCATCTATTCTAGATATCTCATGAAGTCCCTATCACACACACGATGACTCGCTTCCCTTGCGTCTCCGTACATAGGCCAATTTCAAACAACATCAACATTGTCTCCCTATCTATACGCCATTTATGGACACAAACGCCCCCTCTCTCGCCCCTCTCTTCCTCTCTCTCTCTCTCTCTCCGTCGCTAGCTCTCTCTCTCTCTCGCTCTCACACCCCTCTCCCACACACAATCGATGTCTCTTCCAAGTAGTCTGCTCCCCCCGCCCGCACCCATGCTATCCCGCTACTACACATGTCACACCATTCCCCCTTCCCTTATACTAGGTTTACATCATTAGTGGTCTCTCTACTCACTACAAAAAATACACTTCCGTGATGATACGTGTTTATCACAGTAGGTCGCGTTTTTTGTCATGCATGTAAATCCATGACGATTTTATGATAGAATCAAGATAGTCATACCTGTGCTGTCGTAGAAGTGTTCCATGACATTACCAAAATTATCATCACGGAAGTGTCCACTACCATGACGATAAATCGCGCGTCACAGAAGTGCTTTAGTCAAGGGTGACCGACACGTGGCATCCACCGTAACGGAACGTCGTTAAGCTATCGGGTCGGGTTTTGGATCCGATAACCCATTAACAGACCCGACCAATGGGAAATTTCCACGTGTAAAATTCTTATTGGCCGGACGAAACACGTGTCAGCTCATCAGTGGGTCAGATAGGCGCCTATGATATGTCGACACGTGCCACGGCCCACCACTGGCCCATTTAGCTTACAAAGCCGGCCCGTTTGACTTGGTCAAAAGTTAACGGGCTGGCCCATGAAAAGCCTGTTAATGGTCTCTTCGCAAATAGCCCATTTTACGGCCCGTTAGGCCCTAAAGGAAATCGGCCCAACAACGTCATGTGGGCCGTCGAATATAACACCAGCCCATTTCACTTTTGGCCCATGTATGGCCCACGACGTCTTTCGGCCCATATGAGGCCTTCGTATCTTTCGGCCCTTTACAGGCCCACGGTGACTCTAGCCCATAATGAACAGTAATTTTCTTTATACCCGTTAACGGCCCGTGATTTACATGGGCCGTTTCCAGCCCGTGTTAGCTTTCGGCCTATTGACGGCCCATACGTTCTTGGGCTCCTTTTCGGCCCTCGATTACTTCCGGCCCGTTACTGGCATGTTCCCCTAATGGGCCAAATTTGGCCCATGGCAAGAGTCGGCCCGTTACTAGCTTGTTCCCCTAATGGGCCAAATTCGGCCCATGGCAAGAGTCGGCCCGTTACTGGCCTGTTACCCTAATGGGCCAAATTCGTCCCATGGCAAGAGTCGGCCCGTTTCTGGCCTGTTAACCCGTTGCGCCGTTTCCAGCCCGTCCTATATTCTGGCCCATTAACGACCCGTTATGCCTGTGACAGAATTAAGCCTTTGCTGTCCTACGGCCTGTTACCGTGCTGGGCCGATACCAATTACGCCTGATTACGGCCCATGTAGACCCATTTATCCGACGGCCCGAGGCCCACCGATTACAGGCCCATTTATCGATGGCCCGTAGGAGACCCATGGATCCTATGGCCTGTATATGGCCCATGGTAGTTGCGGCCACTAGAAAACCAGGGAAAAAGAAGACTAGGAAATAAATAAGGCCAAAACTAACGCTAGGCTATTAAGGCGATTGCACAGATTACATCCACTCGGCATCAAAGATCGCCACCAGTGCAAATATAGGGAACACCCTACACTATACAAAAATGGCTTGCTGTTTTCTTCAGCCGGTGGCTGCACGTTAAGAATAAATTTTGTATCGCACCAAAACAAATTACAACTATATAACAAAAGGAAGGTTGGCATAAAACTTAACAGTCTAGCAGATAAATGCACCACCAGAAGTTCAGAAGCTCAGTTCATTTGACCTGACTGTTATGTTTTCATGCTGTATTGTCTGATGGAGCACCATAACCCCCGCCTTCATTTCCCCTAGGCTCCTGAACAACATAGAAACTGTCTGATAGTCTGGTTTCAAAACCATGCATATCTTGACGACATTGAGCAATGTTTCTCCTTGTTTCACAAAGGGTCTCTGTTAGGGAATGGACTTGTGTCTGGAGCGCAGATACAACATTGCTTTGAGCTTGCATATCTTGATCATGAGGCAGTTTGGACGATATTGCCTTAACAACCAACCCAGTATTACGCAGGAACGTGCTTTTGGCACTGTTAGTGGACATGTACTAACCCACTGCAGCAAGAGCTGACATTGCGGTTATAGTTGCCTCGCCACCTTCAGAAGGTGGCGGTTCCACCATTTTTTCCATAGCTCGCTGAAAAGTTGAGGTTTTACATTAGTAGTACCAGAACAGAAGATATTAAGGAGGCAGCAAAACCAAACAAAATAGCTTTGGTCTATATACAGAACTTATTCTGGTGAACCCATGTAAAATATTAGTTGTATTTTATTGCAAAGTACACAATAAAACCATGTTCCAAACATATGACCATGTACCATTGCTAATGTATTGTCTATTTCTTCACATTGTATTGAGGGCTAAGGATAAAGAGACGAAGTTTATAATACGGTAAGCATAGTATGACATCATTCATATCACAAAACAACTGAGAACAGACAAACAGGCAATTGTAACGTTGTGTGGGCAAGTCCAGCACGGAACTAGATTACGGGTCAAGATCAAAGGAACATCACTCCTCTCTTTTAAACCTTGTAAGGTGCAATGATACGCTAAGACAATTGTGTATAAAATTGAAAAGAGTAATAGACATTGGCTGCAAACCATGCATTTCAAGGCACAAGTCAGAGTAAGTAGTAGTTAAAAGGCATGAGGATTAAGGACTTACAACAGCGGCTTTGACTGGTGTAGTCATGCCCTTCTTCTTGCTGGTGTGACAGTTCTTGAAGATTTCCACAGCATTTGGTTCAGGTACTTTTTGGTCCTTGCGGGCTTTCCTCTGCATTTTGAACAAGTCAATATAGATCTGATAATATGGTACAGCGAAAAGAGTGAAACAACAGCTAATTACAAGAGCCTCACAGTGTGCAATATAGCTACGAGATCCTGTCGTCTGTTGGAATTTCACTTTCGTACGGTTGGCCTTGTTCTTTGAACAGTTCACCTATAAGAAGATAGATTTGTGTGGCACATGCGTAAATAGGACTTCAACATGTGATCTGATCACATATATATAATGTACCTGATACTTCAGATCAGACCAGTGTTTAACAAGGCCCCTCCAGTCTTCATCCGATATATTTTCCAATGGAGATGTTTGGGAAAGTTCACTGTTAGCCTTGCCTTCAAAGTGAGTTTTCCTCAAGTTATACCGATACTATCGCAGAGCAGACTTGAAAACATGGGTGCAAGCTTGTCTGGTTGCATCATCTTGGCTATCCAACTTGAACCTCATCTGTTGAAAATTATGGGAGTCTCATTATCAGCAACCTAGAAAGTATGGGACAGAGCAAGACGATATTACTAGTTTCCATACATAACCATACTTACAGATAAATGGTCGAGGAAGGTGTTGAACTGGGTTTCGTCTTTGTCATTCCTGTACTGAATCCATGTTGGGAGGATACGTACATGACACCTAACGGCAACCGCTGCCTCTGATACTACCTTGGCTGACTCTGTAGCATCACGTGGCCTTTTTAAACCTGCCTCAAAACGGATCTCCATTCTTCCTCCTCTAGATTTAGTTAACCTATCGAGCATTATCCCTGATGTTTGTTTCCTCTTGCGCCTAGGTGCTAGTCCAACAACGAGCATAGGAAGTGTTAGTGTACATCAAACTGTGAGACTACATATAAAGAAGCATGCAACTGTAACTTGACTCCAGCAACTACCTTCTTGCTGTTGAAGCTCACAGGGTTCATCTGATATTGCCAACTCGTCTTGTGTCAAGAGTGCTTGGGAAGTAGTGTCAGGTGGCAAGGGAGCTTGGGAACGTGCTGCTAGCTCAGTTGACGCACGAGTAAGTCGTGCAGCTGGTAGTACTGTGGTAGGTGTTGCAAGAACTAGGGCTGTCTCTGCTTGTTTGGTGGCAGCTATTTGTTTCTGTTTGGCTTTTTTTGCAACTCGTGTAGCATGGGATGCCGTGTTTGTAGAATTTTCCGCTGGACTTTGACCTTCTATTGCACCATCAGTACCAGCAGAATCTGCAGGATTCATCCGCTTCTCATTCCCTGCCATTCTGTGTTTCTTCCTCTTTCTCTATGCCATGTTAAGTCAAGCCAACAAGAAAAACGAATAACAATTTAGTTCTTCAGAACAAATTGATGCGTGATGCAGACGAACTGAACTTTGATGTTAGACAACCACATGATAGGAGGATGTAATATGTATGAAAAACAGGACGAAAGAGATAACCAAAACTATGATGTGTAAACTAAGAAGAAGACATTTCACCAAATTAGAAGCAATGCAATGGATGGTAGACACCATATGAAAGATGCTACAAATATCGCTCTGCCAAGTTAACAGTGTCTCATCATAAATGGCATTTAAACAAATGTGAAGCAGTACAAGAAATAAATCATATGCAAGATGCAAACAACATCACACTACCATGTTAGAGGTCTCTCGTCATTAGTGCCATTGCATATTCACATCATTGCATATTCACATCATTGCATATTCACAGCTTATGATGTGTAAACTAAGGAGAAGGCATTTCAACAAATTAGAAGCAATGAAAGCTAGACACCATATGAAAGATGCAACGAATATCACTCTACCAAGTTAAAACTGTCTCGTCATAAGTGCCATTTCAACAAATTAGTAGTACAAGCTAGAAAAGAATGTGAGATGTAACCTATATCACACTCCGAAGTCAAACGTGTCTTATGATAAATGATTGTTGCAGGTTACACAACAATAGTAATTTGATGTAAGAACATGGTGTGATAGACAGATATTGTATGTTCTAGAAACAGGAACACGTGTCTTATTCAAGTATAATGTGTAAAGTAAGCAAGAAATTCAACAAAATTAGAAGCAATACAAGCTAGACATCACACATAACATGCAACCACATATAACAGTGCCAAGTTAGAGGGAGCACCGGTGATGCTGCACTAGGGGAGACGTGCTCATCATAAACACAGCTTTGTTGAGTGTCTATGCATGTGTTGTCTTGGAAATCATCTTGGGGGTGTGGAGGAGTAGAAACTGTAGAGGCCCTCCGTTCGGAAGGAGCACCTTTATCCGCTGCCTTGCTAACTTCCTTCCGCTTTATTGATTTTGAATTGTCAAGTAAAACCGACAAGAAATAGCAATAAAATTCTCTCTTCAGAACTCATTCATGCATGATACTGACAATCACTACTTTGATGTAAGGCAAACCCATGATACCAGGATGGAATATGTACGAAAAACAGGACGGCATGGCATGTTCACAACTGTTTGTGTAAACTAAGCAGAAACCATTCCAGCAAATAAGAAGCAATGCAAGCTAGACACCACATGAAAGATGCAACCAATATGACTCTGCCAAGTTAAAAGCGTCCCATCATAAATGGAATTTCAACAAATTAGAAGCAGCGCATGCTATAAATCATATGAAAGATGCAACTAATATCGCACTGCATATACTAAAGGTGTCTCGTCATGTTGATTGATGCGGGATACAAAAAAAACAATAGTTTTATGTAAGGACATGCTTAATAGACAGATGTACTATGTACTAAATACAGGAAGGCATGTCACATTAACAGGTATAATGTATAAGCTAAGCAGACTAGCACATGCAGTTTAACCAGATTGGAAGAATTACAATCTAGACACCATATGCAACATTCAACCACATATCACGCTGCCAAGTTAGAGCAAGCACCTGCAATGCTAGTGTAGGGGAAATGTTGTAATCAACTACAGAGCTACATTCACTATCTTCATCTAGCATTTCTGTTTCTTGAGAATCATGTCGGGAGGCTGACACTGCATTCTTTAAATGAGGAGTAGTCCCCTTGCCTGCCTGCCTCGTCATAAGTGATTGATGAGGGATACACAAGAACATTAGTTTGATGTAAGAACATGGTTAATACACAGATGTACTAGTACCAAAAACAGAAAGGTATGTCATATTCAAAGGTATAATGTGTAAGCTAAGCAGATGCAATTTAACCAAATTGGAAGCTATACAAGCTAGACATCCGGCTGGAGTGGTGAGCATGATCATCTAGGACCTGAGAGCCTGGTGGGAGGCGGGCTGCTTCGCCACCACCGCAGCTTTTTAGTTGGCTTCCAGGTGATGCCTATCTTTGCTGGGCTTGTCACTGGCTCGGCCAGTGCCCTGACTAGCTATTTGTCTTCTGGTGCTCACGGGATGGTGGTTCATGTAAAAAAATATCTTTCCTTATCTTACCGACTTCGGCCTTTTGAATACAAGCTAGACACCATATGGAACATGCAACCACATATGACACCGCGAAGTTAAAGCAAGCACCTGGGATGGTGGTTCACTGCGAGCGAGGTCATCAACTCCAGAGCTACGTTTACCGTCTCCATCTGCTGACACTGCACCCTTTATAGCGCTGTAACGTGTCTTGCCTACCCGCATATGAAGCTGGAGTGACTTCTCTCTTTTCTTTTTGGCTTCTCTCATGGCAGCAGAGTCTGAAATACCCTTGCATAAAAACACAATAGTGAGAGTAAGGGTGAAGTGTGTGCAGAACTAGTGCACTGTAAAAGTAGCAGATAGCAGGTGGCTGAAAAATAAAAGACAGGAGACATATGATAGCTCTACAACATTGCATGGCAAACAAAATTTGATTCTACTCCGTATGATTTTGTAATATATGAGCACAGGAAATGCAGGTACTCCTCCAGCACACCACCACATGTGGTCATATCTAAGATAGCAGTCGACTAAAAATAAATAGGTCAGTCGATTTTTTTAATGAACCGTCCGATCTATAAGGAACGGGCAGATGGCCTTCGTCTACCTCCCGCTAGTCACTGTTGACGATCTTTCTCGAACCGCCAGCGACCACCGGCCCAGACCCCTGCCTCCGCTGCCCCGCCCTCCCATCGACCTTACACCACCGCCGTGCTTGGCAGCGCCCCCAGGCCATCCCTTTAATCCCGGTCGACCTCCAGATCGGGCGCCAGTAGCTCTAGGCCGCACACGCCCCTAAGATAAACACCAAGGCGCTGCTTCCCCGGCGTAATAGGCGTACTAGCACCTGTTACGCCGGGGAATGCTTCCGTTAATTGGGAATCAACTGGCCAGAAATTGAAATTCAGGGGGGCGACGGACCTCTAGCTAAGGTGAAATAGTATATGACGAGAAACCTTGTGCATCGCGAGTTACTAGGAACATCTAGTATCAAGAAGAAGCGGTCAACTAGTGTCTTCTGTGGGATGAATACCGTGCAAGCAGAGACGTAAGATTTGCACGAATAAGGGAAGATGAGTACCTTTTTCGATTGCCGGTGTGGTCACCTCCACATGTCGCGCCGATCTTCTTCTTTTTACGGGGGAAACCGATGTTCTGGAGGGTGCAGGCTTGGACGAACCCATGGCCAAATTGTTGACTGTGTTGCCGTGGCCGTATGTCGGCGGAGGGGAAGCAGATCCGAGGCGGCGAAGGACGGCGTAGCAGGAATAACTTCGGTGCGGTGGAGGGTGGCGAAGTTGGAGCGGCAGCGGTGAGGCGTAGGACGGCGTGGTTGAACTGGCTCGGGTACCGACGGCTCGGCCTCGGCTTCAACTACTAGCCGTGCAGGGTGTTGCGGTTGAGGTTGCGGTGGACGACGACGTCGGGGTATCGGCTCCGGCGTGATGGAGGAGGGCGGCGGTTGATGGGTGGGATGGGGTAGCGGACGGAGGACGCCGGGGTTTCGCGGCTGGTGGAGAGGTAGTTTTGGCACCCAAGGAGTACGAATGGGGAATCGGACGGGTGGGGGGAACCATGTTTCGGTCTGGGACGCGCTTGTTTTTGGCTTTTTTGAACAGAAGATGGGACGCGCTTGTTTGAAATTTGGGGAAAGTACAAACTTTGCCCCCCTCTTAAATTTCGGACCTACTGCGGGTCGGGGGTAGGATGGCAATCCCAGGTGTCCCAAATAGTGGGCGGGAGCGATTTCGGCCGCGCGCATGTGTGCTTAGGCGGCCATTGTGTATGAATGTTTTTCGGATGCGGTTGCGTGGCGTCTAGATGAAGCTACAAACCTACCCCGGTTTAGACCTTTGGACGCCGGGCCGGTAGGTTTCACGGGTCGGAGTTATTAGAAAAGTAATTTCCTTGTACTACCAAACATTGGTCTCACGCGGTTTCGGGCGAGTAGAGGCTCTTTTGGCGCTTCGTTCGAAATTTTGAAACACAAGCATTCACGTTTAGAGTACTCTTGAACTATGAGGATTGACCTAAATAGACAACGTTATATTTGACCTTGTATGTTTGAAAACCTCATTAAATTATCTGCTTCTTTTTGAAATTTTGACACTTGAAAATCCTATAACTACGATTATTTTGGAATGGAGGAGCTAAATTTGAATCTATTTTGTACACGACTACATATGCTATTATGTACAAAATCAGAGCAAAGATTGGTGCCCCCATAATTTAGGTATGGTTTAGAAATGCCATGATATCAAATTCAAATAATTGAATGGACTTCATATTGAATTCGATTTTTTTAAACCACCTTAAGTTGAATTCAAATGTATCCTAGTTCATAGGTAGCTATTTATAATGTCCATTGTGTAACTTTCGTATGTATAATGTGCTTTACACACACAACATGAACTATACTCACGTTTATATTCGATTGCTAAAGCGATGCATTGTTTGGAGTTCAAAATACTAACTATGTGGATCAATTGTGTCGAATAATAACATAGACATGCTCAAATTCGATAGAATCTAGATGTCTGATGGATCAATGACCGCTCCTTACGCGAATTGCAAATATCATGATCCCATCCTAATATTTGGACACAATTTATATCCTTAATCAATGTGTAGAGCAGTCTTTTACGTGTAGTTTCACTCTCCATCGGTGGTCTCTCACACATGCTCACACACTCTCTCCCGAGGTGTCTTTCTCGCACACATGCTCTAGATATAACCCTCCCTCCCTCTCGTAACCATTTACAACTGTTTTCACTAACCTTTATCACAAGCACTCTTCCTCTCGCAAACATACACACGCACAATCCTCATCGACCCTTTCTATATACATGGACCTGCCTACGTGTCTCATGTACGCACATTATCTTTACGCCTGTCTCTCACGCATTGTCTCACACCTCTCTTCCTAATCGACGAGTACGATTCTAGCAGAGCATTCTGTAGGATGCCCCTTAAAGTTAGGTTGGATGAATAGTAATATCAGAGATAAAGGGGTTACCTTAGTCCGAGAACCTAGGGTTACAAATCCTAGCCGGCTTTGTCAGTGGACACAGAGTCCTTCACAATTCTGCTATCTTTGTCTTGTACGACTAGTCATCCATGGGTCTTCCTAAATGCGTCACGGGCTGACCAATGTGGCGTAGGACGGAACCGAACGAAGGGCCTCACCTCGACCCACCGGACCTCACGCGGTGACACACCCTCTGCCCCCACATCTCATTATCTTCTCACACCCACACATACCAACACAAACACCACACACACAGAAAATTTCTCCTGGTGCCTCTATTCCCTCCCCCTTACATATACACACTCAAGGGAATGGAATCTCTTGTCGTGACGTCATATTCGTCTCTCTCTCTAGACCACTCTCATTTCTCGTGCTATCTCTCCCACGCCCCCCGTTGACCCCTCTATCCATGCCTCTCTCGAATACGTAATACACACACACACCTCTCTAGGCCCCGCCAAATGCATCAACTACACATTCACACATGTTACATCACGTACCCCATTGATCTAAAAAACCCTCTCTTCACGTTTATTTCGCATACAACATTCCTTTTGAATAAAGTGTGTCCAAAAAGTATTTTAGAGTTTCTACATATATACAACATTACAAAGTTATATGGAGGAGTATGAACGCTAATTTGCATTGCATGGTGCCCACAATGATATTTATTCTGCACTGTGAATTTGTATATTTTTATACTATATACAAAGTTAGTCATAATAAAGAGAAACGAAGAGCATCTCTCTCTCCATCGCATACCCCCCCTGTATGCCCCTTTCACGTATGCACACAAAACTATCTCCAGGTCCTCTAAAAGTAAGCCCCCAGAAAATTCACGCATGTTTCATCTTTCTCTCGCGATATATGGAATGACGATCATTCTATTTGAAGCGAAAGCACGATACGTACATTGGACTTCAGAATCCACTCATTACGGTCACCATTTATGTTTAGTGGTTATTATACAGTCACGGGCTCACCGTACAACTCTGTATTTGCTCATGACATGACTAGTTGACCAATTAAACGCTCCACGTGGCACCTCTAGTGTTCCATCACATTATCTCACTACCATCGTGCCCACCTGTCGACTTGTATCTACTGTACATCTACACTCTTATAAAATACATAAAATACACTCTTATAAAAAACAGAGTTGGTGATGATGGTGTGCCTGCCATCCTGCAATATAGGCCGTCCGATTTATATCTGACGGATAGGAAAGAAACTATGGCAATTTTGCAAAAAGGTACCCACACACCTCTCCACATTTGCAAATAAGGCCTTCCCTCGTTCATCCTTTTCTCTCACAAGATAAACAAGTCATACAAATGCATCTTGATGTTACGTGCAACGCACGGGCATCTTGCTAGTAAGAATGAAAACAAATGACAAAAAAATATTTGGACGGTGGTTCGAAGTCATGACCGCGGGCACAACGGACAAGGTGGCCTTGTATTGGTATGCTGAGCCGTCTGTTTTAACACACAGGAGCTGGTGTGGTGATTATACACACACACACACGCACGCATGCACACGAACTGCATCCACGCAACACTCACACAAACACATGCACCCACACACGCACGCAACACTCACACGTACACACGCAGCCACGCACGCACGCAACACTCACACGCACGCACGCAACACTCACACGCACACACGCACACATGCATGCACACACCAGTACACCACACGACCAACACACACTCTCACGCTCAAGTGCTCAACCTACACGTGCATGCGCACACATCAGGCCCTGACAGACACATACACAACCAGGTGATTCCCGCGCACGGGTTGGAGCCTTGTCGCGCCTGCGTAAATTTGTGTTTATCTGACCTTTTGCCTATGCGAACTGACAGGTGGGACCACAAGGAACGTGGTCAATTTAACTAGTCAACATGGCGCCATGCAGACTATTTGGCCGGTCAACAGAGTGCAATCCAATGCTGAACTGTGAGCAAGTGACCGTATAATCACCGCAAAACGTATATAGTGACCGTAATTAGCTTATTCTGAAGTTCGGTGACCGTATTACGCTTTTCTCTCTGTATGCCCACCAAAACTACATCTCTACACGTTCTCGCATGTTACATCTAACAACTATGCAATACAACACTACTACTACACTCTAACACAATAAATCATATGTGTTTTTAGTTTTACTAGATATCATATTGTTACTTATAATTATTCAGTTTGCATACATTAAAATTGCCTTTGAAATGTATGGCCAGTATCATCTACCGCGCGGGAAAAATCCCGCCCTTTCCTGTTTAATCGGGTTTGTATCGATGGATCGTGCGAAACAGCAAAACTAGTACTATACAGTACTACAAGTGACAGTTCACTGGGCCGTCGTGTCGTCTACTCCTCCGTCGTAAGAGTGGAGCGCTCGCGTTCATAAATCTTCTAGTCCCTTTCGCCGACATGTGGGACATCAAGCTACCGGGTCCACGTGCCATACCGGAATACAGTGCAGAGCAGCCGGGGTGAAGCACCCCAGTCATGGCGCCGGCGTAGTAATGAGCAATGAGGCGTCAAATCACAAAGCTGCACCTTTCCCGCAGTTAAGTTGGAGGGACGAAGCAACCATCACATCATTTCACTCGTTGCTGAATCCGCTTCTCCCTCATCTTCTTCAACTTAACCACGTGTTGCTTCTGCCGTTGTTCTGCCTCATGTGGGACGTGGATCGGCTTGGTAAAGCACTGACACATGGGACCGCATGTTAGCAAACCGCCAGGACAACGTCCTCCGAAAATAAGAAGCCTAATCCTAGACTTACAAAGGGCTACGTAGCTGCTACGTATACTTTCCATCTAATCTATATATGCCCCCCCTGATTTTCAGGTGGGGTGGGCCTAATCCTCTCCTTTAATCCAATCAAATAGTCCCACATCACATCAGTTCGTAACTTTACGTAAACCATTATGTGGATGTAGCATTGCTCAAATAAGAAACCTCCCCCGCCATCCGCGCGGCAAAATCACCTCCTTTTTACTAATCTTGATTCTATAATTTTTTAGATCAATATAATTGAGATTTGTATAGATAGCACACAGGAGCAAAACCAAGTGGTACGGTTAAGGGCATCCACAATGTGTAGCCAAATGTGAAAATAGCTTTTGGCATCGTGGGAACCATTGTGGACGGTGTTGCCAAAGCCAAAAAGATGGAACCGAAGCTCCCTGATTGATTGATTGAAGGAATAGAAAAATGCAACGTCTCTCCTCTTTCTCCCATGCTTGGACGCATGTAGTACAGTATAGAGCACAGAGTCTACTCCCCTGTCCCTTCTATCACAAATCACAAAGCAGTGAGGCGTCAAATCACAAAAGCACGGACGAAGCAACCATCATTTCACTATTCACTGACTCCGCTTCTCCATCGTCTTCTTCGAGAAACCATCTCACCGCACTAGTACTCCTAGTAGTACTAGTAAAGGACTTCCTGGATGCAAATAAGGCGGTTGTCTCGGCTTGCAGGCGGCACTTGCGAACGACTTACCGTGGTCTCCCTCAATGGTGTTCTCCGTCGAACGCACTTCGCCAAACCACCCAAAAAAAGATATCGTCGACGTCACCGCAATGGGGAAGGAAGTCAAATATAGTTACTACCTCCATTTTTTTGTACACAAGGCCAGTATATCAAAATTACAATTTGCAAAGGGCCACTAACACTAATCGAGGCAAAATTGATGGGGTTAGCAACCAAGGACATTAATATCCCCTGCATGCATGCGGAAGTGAGAAGGTTGGTTTGCATGGCGCTGCATTAATCAAGCGATGAGGAGTGAGATGGTTAGCTCTTTGGTCTTTGGAGAAAAAAATACGCATTAATTGACACATGAAACGAGGATTTGTATCGATTAAATCCCGCGAAGGAAAACCCCGCCTTTCTTTTTTAACACTAGTACTCCTGGTACGTACGTACTTATCCTGTTTGGGTCTAGGCCTTGCATTGCCAAACTTCGCCACACATTTTTGCCATGCTTGCCTAAAGTTTTCAAAATGAGAAGGAGGTACACTTGCACACGGCTGTCGCGGTCGCACCGCACCCTCACACGGTCGTTCCTGCACGCCGTGGTCGGACCGCACCCTCACACAGTCGCTCCTGCACGCCGCAAACCCAACCAAGGGAACGCACCCTCACTGACACGTGCTGTCGCATGTGAACAAACCAAACTCAGTCATCCTATCGCTGACACATAATTTTCGTTCATAGAGTATGTTTATCCAACCGCATGTTGGGGAGTATTCGTACGGCCCGTGCGGTGGTCTGTTGGGGAAGAAGAAGAGGTGAGGAAGAAGGAAAGAAGGGTTAGGAGACGTAGGATATTCATCCAACCGCCTGAAATGGTAGACTGACCCAAGTCAGGCGACTTGCATAACAAATATATGTTTTTACACAACAAAAGATCCATAAAAACAACAACATAAAGAAAAACTATCACTGCTCACGGAAAGAGACGGCCTCGTCGTCTTTGGCTGCCGGCGCGAACCAGCCGTCGCTGCCGACGTGTGTCTCCGCACCATGGTTGTCCTCGCCCTCCAGCTACTCGTTCAAGCAGAGCGTTCGGGCACTCTGCACGGACAAGAGCACAGCCCGGTTCAAGTCGAGGACGTCCGGTTCCGCCTGCAGGAGGGCCTCGATGCGAGCGGCATCCGCGCGCTCCGCGTCGAGTCGAGCCTCCGCCGCCCGGTTCAAGTCCAGGACGTCCGGTTCCGCCTGCAGGAGGGCGTCGATGAGAGCGGCATCCACGCGCTCTGCGTTGAGTCGAGCCTCTGCCGCCCGGTTCAAGTCCAGTACGTCCGGTTCCGCCTGCAGGAGGGCCTCGATGGCAGCGGCATCTGCGCGCTCTGCCTCAAGTTGAGCCTCCGCCGCCCGGTTCACATCCACGACATCCGGTTCCGCCTGCAGGAGAGCCTCGATGGTAGCGGCATGCGCGCGCTTCGCGTCGAGTTGAGCCTCTGCCTCCCGGTCCTCCTTTAGTATCGCCATGTTGAACTGTTGGTCTGCCTGCACCATGGGGGACTCGGACGCTGGCACGAAGTCAACGTCCATCGTCTCATACCCATCGGGGGCCTTCTGCGCCGCGACCTCCGCCATGAACATTGGATCGGCTTCCTCCTCCTCGTAGCTTGTCTCCAGAGAACTCGGGGATTGGCCCGCCGCAAAGCGAGCTTGGGAACGGAGGTTTGTGGCGCCGACCGCCGCCGCGATTTCTGCGCGGCGCTCCGGCGTCAGCATCTTGTAGTAAGTGATTTTGCGGCGCACCATGGCTTTCCGGCGAACTAGGGGACGCTTGATGCGGGCTAGGGGATCGAAAGGTGGGGGAATGGGCTGGAGATTTGGTGTGGTTTTAGGGCAGTGGCTGCCGTAGGCCGGGCAGCGAAGGTTCTGGTGTGAATAGTGGTTCCGGTGACGACCGGTCAATCGGTTTTGACTGTACATTGCTCTTGTCGCGTTCGCGTTGCAGCCCGGCACGCTGGACCCTCCACGTCGCTCACCGAATGGAACGCGCTTCGTCTTGCGTTTTCGCTCGCTTGCGGGACCGCAGTTGAGAGCAAACCGACGTCCCTCCCCCTCCCCCGCCCGCGTCATTTATTATACCACCACTCCCTCCGTTTTATGCGGAGTAAATAAAAACAGAGGGAGTATACTACGGATGAGGATCCCCTGACGTGGCCAAACCCATTGAGTAACTGACATGCGGGGCCTAGCAAGCATGGGGTCCGCCAGTAAGTGACCGAAAGGGAGGGTAAGGCAGGGATACCTACGTCAGAGGATCCACTTCCACTATACTACTTTGACTAAATGTTAGAGTAATAATATATGACATGCAACTTACACAAATGTTAGAGTAATAATATATGACATGCAACTTACACAAAGCATACAGGGTCTAATGCGTTTTTCGAGGCTAACTTTGACCAAATGTTAGAGTAATAATATATGACACGCAACTTACACAAAGCATACGGTCAAATTCATATGTGAAAGGAGTTTCCAATGATATAATTTTCACATTATACATCTCATGTACTATTAATCTTGTCAATAGTCAAATTGGAAACCATCTCGAGTACAAATCTAGGAGTACGTACGAATCTAACAATATTGATTGGGCGTTGTTGAATGTTGATACCTTTTTGATCAAAGTAGAGATACTTTGACCACACATAAAACTTATATGTAAACTAGAAAGGATAGGGGGAGTATATTGTACGTTCAAAAACGAAACGAACATTGAATACCCTTTATATATGATTTGCGGATGCTATGATCACCGGTTCAAAATTTTGAATCCGGGTATCACGTGCCCCCACTCGTTCCCTCTCGATTTCATCTCAGGGTCCAGAGATCTATTGAAAGAGGACTAGGGTGGGTACATGCGAATGATACTCGGCGGAATGTTCAAATGAGGCATGCGGGAGGATGGACTTGACTGGAGGGCGACATGATCGATGGAGAAGAGGGTTGGAGAGGAATGAGAAATAAGCAAACGCCACATGATTATACTTGAACGGCTCAAATAAACAATAAGTTGTCTCGCTTGGCCTACATAGTGAAAGGCCTAATGCGCAACGCGGAGCACTGGCGCTCGAATATGGCCGGGAAAACAGGGAAAACGACATGTGGGGCACACCCGTCGGGACGACGTAGCGCAGACTAGTCCAATGGAGGAGCTGGCCCACGACCTCCTCGCCACCGACAACCGTTCATGTGGGTCGTTGGGGCCAACAACGGGGCGCAGCTCCAGCACCGCCTCTGGACACGACGACCGCGGTGAGCGACACGCTCATATCATCACTAGACACGGTCGGTTTCAGTGTGCCGAGGGTGGCGTTAGTGCTGTGGCACGACCAACGGTATGTTTGGTTTGTGCCCAAGGTTGCCCCATCAAAGCATTGGGTAGCCAAAATTTTGGTTGAGGTATTGGTTGCCCATGATTTGGCCAACATTGGCAAGAAAAATGAACTAGAGTTGGCTAGAGTTCATTGGCATGCCAAAGATAAGGCAACCATCCAAACAAAGACCAATCTTTGGGTCATGACCAAAATTTTGGTTGAGGTATTGGTTACCCATGATTTGGCCGACATTGGCAAGAAATATGAACTAGAGTTGGCTAGAGTTCATTGGCATGCCAAAAAATGGCAACCATCCAAACAAAGACCAATCTTTGGGTCATGACCAAAATTTTGGTAAGGTGCACTTTGGCCACAATCCAAACACACCCCAACACCCGGCTCGTCGAGGATGCACGGGGCGCCGCGACGCGTCCGCGGAGTGGTGTAGCGCGGCCAACTGCATCCTCTGGACTTGAGACCATGCCGGGTCGTCTTGCTTTTTCAATGACATGCGGGGATCGCATGTGAGCAAAGGGCATCTCCAACGTTGCCACGACCG
Source organism: Aegilops tauschii subsp. strangulata (assembly GCF_002575655.3). NCBI lineage: Eukaryota > Viridiplantae > Streptophyta > Magnoliopsida > Poales > Poaceae > Aegilops > Aegilops tauschii. Next base: position 526,580,178 of record NC_053036.3, read on the forward strand.
CAGCTGACTACCCTGGCACACCAAAACCCTCATCCCTCGCGCCGTCGCGTGGTGCGTTCCCAGCCGGCGCCAGCTGCCCGCATTCATGCCGTCCATTCGTATGTCGTCGTTAAGAGGCTCGGTGCCCGAGGAACCAACTCCGGCGACTTAATGACGCACCCGGACGCTTGGCCTCACCGGAATGCGCTACTTAAAGCGGCAACGCCTAGCTAACCTCCACACCATAACGCATCGTCCTCCTACCTGGCACCACATCCGCCATGACCGCAAGTGCGAATGCTCTGCGGGAGAGCTTGTCTTCGGGGATGAAGCTCGAGGTCGCCGCCCTCGCTAAAGTTGCCTCTCGCGACGCAATGGCGGCTTAGCCGGACGCGGACGCGACCGCACAAGCGGTGGCCACGCTGGCGGCCGACGACGGGAGCACCGTCAGCCACGCGTCCTACTTGCCGCTGTCTAATGTCCGGCACCGCCGAGGTCGGGGACTCCTTCGAGGATGAGTAGGGCATGGGAGGCGGCAGGGCATGGTGTGCCAACTGGCCGGTCCATATCCCGTGTTCTACTCTTCCTCGCCGAAGACCGCACCTTCACTTCACGGGTCTTGAACCCCGCCCCCGTACATAGAGATCGCAGATGGAGGACGTCGATCGCCGCCGTAGAATAGGTTTATGGTCGGGTTTCTTTTATTTTTTTGTCCTATAAAAGTTCGAAATGTAATGAAAATCTGTCGTGTTTGCATTAATCTCGGCCGGTGTATATGAACTTTCACAATAATATACATATTGTAGGAGTACTAGCAAGATGCCCGTGCGTTGCACGGAAGATCAAGATCTTGTGGGAGAAAAGGATGAACGAGGGAAAGCCTTATCTGCAAATGTGGAGAGGAGTGTGGGTAAATTGTCATAGTTTCCTTCCTATCCGTTAGATATGGATCGGACGGCCTATATTGCAGGATGACAGGCACACCATCATCACCAACTCTGCTTTTTATTGAACCGAGACAAATCTAACATGCGAAGTAAAATAAACAAATAGGGTCTATACATACACAAATTATCTTAGGCACTCCAATAGTACGTCCACTACACATTCACGCATTTCACATCTTTCTACATCTACGGGAACCTATGAAAGGGTTAACGTAAATTGCCTCTCTCTCTCCTCCCCTGATTTTCATGGTGGTGGGCCCCTCCCTCCCCCCAATCTACAATCAACAGCTCACACGTTTCACATTACGTTAATTACGTAACTGGGATTACGTAGGTGTAGCATTACTCGTCCTAAAAAATCCAACTAAGCCAACCTCCCAGCATATCGCGCGGGAAAAGACCCGGCCGCGCCGTTTTAGTCGGGATTACCGGATTACTAGTAGTAGTATCGACGGATAGCGCGAAGCAACAATTTTTTTTGAGGGGGCGAAGCACCTAGTTTAAAAGAAAAAAGGCGGTACACTCACAACACTCCTGTCGCGGTCGCATTGCACCCCACACACGTTCGGTCCTGCACACGGCTCACGCAAACGGAACGCGCTTCGGCTTGCCTCTTCACTGACACGTGGGACTGCACTTGGAGAAACCGACCATGCGCCAAACTCCCCCCGCCCACCGCGCGAAAATCCTCCCCCCCCCCCCCCCCGCACCCAAAAATTCCCCCCAAATCCGATTCAACCGCCCTTCGGCCAACTAGCCAATAGTATTCCCCAAACCCCCTCCCCCCTGTCCCCCTCCACTCCATTCGCTCCGCCAAAGCCGCCCTCCCCGCCGTGCCGATACATCAGCGCCGCGGTTCGGCGATCCTCTCGCTCCCACAGTACGCTCTCATAGACTGCCGTCCTCTAGCCGTGCCGCCACCTCTGGCTACGTTCTTGTGGAGGCGCACGGCGGTCAGTGTCGCCACCGCTGGCGACGTTCGTGTGGAGACGCACGGCGGTCAGCTTCTCCCACGGTACACACATTCTAGACTGAGGCCCCGTTCATGTCAGTGTAGCGCTGAATGTTAGCTGATAGACGATGTTAATCTCATTGTTTGCCGAAGTAGTTTACTGTCAATATGCTCTGCTTAAGAAGCTTCCTTGCCCTGTTCTGCACTCAGTCTGCTTAGCTGAGATGGCATGCCAAGGCCGATTAGTTGCTAAAATATCCTGCCATATATTTATTGTGACGTAGATTGCCATGGTCTAGTAGCCAATCTGTTAGGTGAAATAGCTCTACACCGTTTTATACTCGATCTTTGTTGCTGCGATGGCCTTTGATAGTTTGATGGTTGTGTGCTCGGCCTCATTGACTGCTGAAACAGCCTGCCATAATTTGGCACTCAAATCTGTTTGCAGAATTAGCTTTACATATATTTCGTTACTTAGATCTGCTCGTCCAAATATCTTGCCATAGCTTTAGACATCGACCTAGGTTTTTTTTTTCTGGACTTCATAAAAATGGATATATGTTTTTCCTGTAATATCTAGTAGAAGAACTAATTTGTATGTCTAACAGATGGACAGGACTTGGATAACTTCTGCTCGAAGATTCTCCGCTGCATATGTCGAGGGGGTTGAAAACTTCATGAATTTTATCAGAGCTGAGTACGGTGGTCCAAAATCAGATGTGCTCTGCCCGTGTAGCAGATGTATGAATTCAGTTACAAGACCCCAGTCAACTGTGCAAAATCATCTACACTTGTATGGGATGTCGGTCACATATACTAGGTGGGTTCATCATGGTGAAGCTGTGAACGTCAATGTTATTGACTACATGGAAGTAGTAGATCACCATCTTGATCTGCCTGATGCTCAGGTGGAAGAGGAGGAGGAGGTGGTGGTGGTGGAGCCAGTGAGTTTGACCAACATTGAAACAATGCTACGAAATGCTCGTGCATTCCGTGAACTTTCACCTGCAGAAGAAAAACGGTGGGCCCGCATGTTGGAACAATGCAACGTTGCTGTCACCCCAGGAAATAAGCTGTCAGTATTCTCAGCTATGGTCACCTTTCTTCAGGTGAAGACATCTGAGCGGATGACCAACAAATCATTCGATGCGATGTTGGCTGCTTTCCGCAAATCTTTCCCAGATGCGTCTGAGCTTCCACACACCTACAGTAAAATGAAGAATTTCCTTCATACAGTTGGAATTGGATATGATATGATCCATGTTTGTAAGAATAATTGTGTTCTGTTCCGGAAGGATTATGCCAACTTAAGTGAATGCCCGAAATGCAAATCATCAAGATGGAAAGATGGCGATGCTGTGAAGAGGATTCCTCATAATGTTCTGAGACATTTTCCAATATACGAAGATTGTAGAGGTTGTTTCATGATGCTGAAACAAGAGAGGATGTACTGTGGCATTCTAGGAACCAGGAGTACAGAGATCAGAATGTAATGAGCCATCCATCTCATGGTAGTGAGTGGAAAAGCTTCAATGATAAACACAAAGAGTTTGCTGCTGACCCGAGAAACATTAGACTTGGCTTAGCTTCAGATGGATTTAACCCATTTGGCCACCAGAGTGCCACATATAGCATGTGGCCAGTGCTTGTTATCCCTTACAACATGCCTCCAAATGTCTGCACCAAAGAATCAAACTACATGATGGCCTTGCTCATCCTAGGTCCAAAAAGTCCTGGAAAGGATTTTGATTTGTTCATGGAGCCTCTTGTGGAGGAACTTCAACAGCTATGGAAGGGTGTTCTCACTCGAGACCTATATAGCTGCCCACCAGCTGGTTTCTTTCTGCGTGCTATTATAATTTGGTGCATCCATGATTATCCGGCTTTGGGCACTATGTCAGGGCGAACGACACATGGTTACAATGCATGTGTTCGCTGTGACAGGAATCAGCTGTCATACGCAATACTTAGCAAGATCTGTTACATTGGACACTGCCGTTTCCTTGCCAAGGACAAGCCGCATCCTAGAAAATACCGAAGACATGTGTTCAATGCAAAGCATGAAAACCGTGATGCGCCAAAGAGTCTCACTGCCGGTGAGTTGCAAGTGGAATTAGAGAAGGTCAGGCATATTACACCAGCAAACCATCCTGGTAATGGTAGCGGGAAAAGGAAGCGTGGCAGGGTAGAAGAGAGATTATTGTTTACCCGCAGGTCCACTTTGTGGGACTTGGAGTATTGGAAAGATTTGGATTTGCGGCATAATCTTGATGTGATGCACATCGAGAAAAATATACGTGACAGCATTATCGGCACACTTCTTAATATTGAAGGCAAGACGAAAGATACCTTAAAATCTAGGATTGATTTGACACACCTGGGTATCAGAAAGGATTTGCAGGTGCAAGATGAAGGTAAACCACGGGATATGGCACCAGCTGTGTACGTCTTGGACAAGGTAAAAAGAAAAGAATTCTGCGAGGTCCTGTCACGTGTGAGATTCCCACATGGATTTGCTTCCAACCCTGAAAGGAGAGTCAGTGCAGATGGAAACAAGGTACAAGGGTTGAAAACTCATGACTGCCACGTCCTACTTCAAAGGGTTTTACCTGTTATCCTTAGAGGATTGGGCCGCCCTGACTTATACAGAGCAGTTGCAAAGTTGGGACAATTCTTCAGGGAACTCTGCAGTAGGAATATCAGGATAGATGCTTTGGAGCGTCTTAGAGACAAGATACCAACTATCCTATGCGACATTGAGAAGATATATCCTCCAGCCTTCTTTGATGTGATGGTGCATTTGGCTGTTCATCTACCTGATGAGGCACTACTTAGAGGTCCAGTACAGTATGGCTGGATGTACCCTATTGAAAGGCGGCTAGGCACTTTCAAGGGCTATGTTAGGAACAGAGCTAGACCCAAGGGTTCCATTGCAGAGGCCTACATTGCTACAGAAGCGTTGACATTCTGCTCAAAATACATTGAAACAGCTGATCAGCTTAGCAAAGAGGTGGGTGAAGACAATCCCGGGCTCAATGTTTTCGATTATTCTGTTCGAGTTACAGGGAAGAGTCGACAAGATGACAAACCTAAAGATTTGGACAAAATGGTTTGGTATGTGTTGAATAACTGTCCTGAGATACTACCTTATATCAAGTAAGTGCAGTACTGCAGCTTATACATCGTAATCTACTAAACTTGCAGCACATTCTTATATATTTAGATGTTTGATGCGATCACTATGTTGTGCAACATCTACAAAGAGGAGTTACTGCCGCAAAATCCAAGAAACATTGACAAACTGGTTATGGCAGGATTTGCGAAATGGTTCAAGAACCATGTAAGCTTTTGAAGTGCACTATCAGTTTTTTAATATATTGAGTACATAAGATGATTAGCTTGTCTATTTTCTAACCATAGGTTAAGAAGATGCGGGAGGATGGGCACGCAGTTGATGATGCCCTTTACTCACTAGCAATGGGTCCTGATACTCGGGTAAGACATTATGAATCTTGCGTTGTTGGAGATGTGCGCTACAACACCCTTGCACGAGACGAAGGCAGGAAGACACAAAACAGTGCCATCATGAGCACGGATACGTATGACAAAGAGACAACTGAAATGTATGCTAACATAACAGACATTGTTTAGTTGCAGTATATCTCCAGTTTCGATGATCATCGGTGTGTGGTTCTGTTGTGCTGTCGTTGGTATAACCTGTTTTCCAGGATCGCAAAACCCAGAGATGATGATTATTTCAAATCCATCAATGTTAAGGCGGCGTACCAGACCAACGGGCCTTTTATTTTGGAAAATCAAGCAACACAGATATTTTTCTTGGAAGACACATTTGCACGTAGCGATGACTGGAGAGTATTGCAAAGGTTTGAGCAGAGGAATTCGTTTAATGAAGTTGCACAACAAGATGATGCTTACACTGCTCCTGATGTACAAGATAACACATATGTTCCTAATATCTTTGAGAACCATCACGTCAATGACGCCGGCGAAAAGATTGCATGTCGTGTTGTGGACATACAAGAGTTGATCAAGAAGAAGCCAACGTTCGAGGATGTTGAGGACGAAGAAGAAGATGACACCATGGGGAATTACGATTCAGACTGATACACATGACGAAGATGTTGACGCTGCTGTTGCGGATGATGATTACATTGCTTTTGTCGTATTTGCCTGTCAGAAGATGTTTTTTTATCTACTATGTGAAATTGTGTTTGCTATGACAACTGAAACCTGATGAACATGTTGTTTAGTATTTTGCTGTGAGAACATCACTTGTTATGTATGCTGATTTGTGTTTGGTGATAGTATGACAACTAAAACATGATGACATTGTTGTTTAGTTGTACTCATATTTGGCTGTGAAACTTGAATTTGATGACATAGTTTGCTGTTGGACTGCAATTTGCTCGACGTCTTTGAATGAGAACAAAGCTGACCCGACAGGGCCTCTGCTATTTATTTATTTATATGAGCAAAAGGGGATACCCCCTGATTTCCGTTAATAGAAATCATTAGATGTTCACAACACTACGCCCATCCTGCTACACAGGTTTCATTCATTACTAGTTTCAGCAAAGTGCTGATGTCGTAGCCACTGAATACATCACGAGTGCTACATACACTGCAAATAAAGAGACAATCATCCTACAAAGTACATCGATTTTGCCCATTATCTTCACAAGCTCTTTCATCTCCTCATTGCTGTCAAGGCCGTTCAGCAACTGTTGCTTGGCCATGATCAGAGGAACTGCATCTTTAACCTTCTGCTCTGCATCTTCCTCTTCTGCCATTCCTTCAGTTACTTGTCCAACACCCCAACCTGCTGGTATTGGGATTCCTCGACTAACCAAATAATCAGCATAGTTGCATTCCCCCACATCAGCAACTTCCTAGAAATACAAATCACACAAATCTTCCCTTTTCTACACGAATCAAATTGGAAGATCATCAACCAAACTATTAAAAAAATCAGCAACTCAAAGCAGCAGAACAACACTTAAACATATTATTACCCCATGATTCGGGCATTTGTAGAAGACTCGGCCAGGGTTGCGGATTGTGGTTGAGACGCGATGGATGACTCTGCGTGATTTGCAGCACTGGCACCACACCAACGGCAGCGGGTTGCGATGAGCAACCGACTGCGGTGCGCGTGCCGGCGGGGGTGTGATGAGACCCATATGCGATGGTACGGGTGGCGACTTGGCGCATATCTGGTTGTTGCCTGCTGAAGAGCAGGTGGACGAGCAGCCAGCGGACATGGTTGCTGCGGCCAGAGCTTCTGATGCTAGGCAGAGTAAGTAGAGAAGAGGAGAAGCGAACGTTGGATATGTCAGTTTCATTACTTGTAGAGTAGCATAGCACCATATATAGTCATAGTCTAGGTTTGGATTCGAACCGGCTACAGGAGCACGTCTTTCTTTTTTCTAAAACTCGGCAACGTCTCTTTACTGGTACACTAGCTTGTTCTGTACGCCTTCCCAAGTCTTTGATTTTCTTTCCCTTTTTTTGCGAGGAAGGAAGGAGGACAAAATTGAGAGTTCCTGGGACTCGAACCCAAGACCTCTCAGTTGAAAACCAAGGGTGCTAGTCACTTATGTGGCGAACGTTCCCTGTGAGGATGACGGCAGACGAACACATTTTCCTCGCAGTTTTCTTCCTATATATAAAAAAGTATGCTACTTGGTGTCCTCTTAGTCAACAAACGATTGTGCCAACCTTGACTGTTGGATTGACATTCAACGTCTGTCACGTTTCTTCAGTGTCTTCTTCCTCGAGCCGCCAAAGCCAAACCAGCGCCGGCGGGACCGCCTGCTCCCGCCTCCCACGGCTGGCTGTGATCTTCCCCGGCTCCTGTTCATTCCCGTCCGAGGCCTCACCATCGTCCTCCGCCTTGGTTCGCTCGCCGCGGCGCCGCCCTCCGGTGTTGTCAACATGGTCAACAACCGAGAGGAATAAGGAGATGACTGTACATGGTGAGGATGACAGTAGGGACCCAGCAGCGCGCGCAGTAATTTTGTTTTTCCGGGACGGAGAAGGGTATCAACTGGGTTGTGCGGGACCCATGGCCCGTCTAGCCCAGGCTTTTATTTCATATGTTTAGCACATGACCAACCCAGTTTGTTTTTTTCCTTTCTGAAAATGGCTAGCCAGCTATTTGTTTTTTGCAGAATAACCAACGTAGGCCTACTTGCTTTTCTACGCCCTGTTGGGCCGGAAATCATTCAAGACGAGGAGGGATGCATTTTGCCCAGAAAATGGGCTATAAGTAATAAGAAATGGGCTATAAGTAATAAGAAATGGGCTGTAAAATGAAAAAATACAGCAAAAAGGCAATTAGTTCCAAAATACTGTTTTCTTTCGGATTTTGATATTTTAAATTTCATTGTTTTTGTGCGGGTAAAATTTCATTGAATTTAAATTAAGGTATATTTAGATTTAAAATTAATTTGAATCTGGCTAGAAATTTCGGGATGTATGCTGTTTGGGACAGATTTGGAGGCTGACTTGTGGGTCTACTAGGTTGACGTGTACTTTGGCTTTGTCAACTTAGTCCACAAACGATTCTAGCAACAGTGACCGTTGGATGTTAATCCAACGGCCGTGCTGCTTCTTCAATATCTGATCTTCTTGCTCCAGCCGCCCAAACCAGCTCCAGTGGGACTGCCTGCTCCCGCCTCCCGTGGCCGGCTGTGCTGCCGCACAGGCCGCACCGCCCCACCCTACTTCATTGCTGGCCAGGCCATTCCTCTACTCACCCACACCTCCTGTTATTTTCCAGCGACGGCAGCCGGACCAGTAAACCCTCGTACTCCCCACCACGTGGGCAACCTTTGCCGAGTCTTCCCCGGCTCCGTGTCGTTCCCTTCCTAGGCCTCGCCGTCATCCACCGCCATGGTGCTCTCGGCGCGGCCTGGTCAACGTGGTCAATGAACGACATCCATCGGCCGTGGACTGTACGCGCAAAATAATGATCCCTCCACCTGACAGCTGGGACCCACCGGAAGGGCCTCTGTATTTCACGAAAAAAACGTTCCCCCCGCTGACATGTCGGACCCACCAGCTATATCTTCGCACGCAAGGAAGTGCCTCCTTATTATGCACAAAAAAAGAATACCCGCCTGCTAGCTGGGACCCTCCATAGTGGGAGGATGACTCGTGGGCCAACTAAGTTGACGGGGACGGAGGGCTTTGTCAACTTAGTCAATATGAACGATTCTAGCTCCAGTGACCGTACGATGTCCATCCAATGGCCGTAGTGCTTCTTCAACCTCTTCGTGCTCCAGCCACCCAAAGCAGCGCCGGTCGTGCCGCATGCTCCTGCCTCCCGTGGCCGGCTGTGCTGCCGCGGAGGCCTCACCGCCCCCTACTATTCCCACCGCTGGCCAGGCCCTGCGGTGACGGCAGCCTCACACCACAGCCGAACCAGTGAACCCTCGTACTCCTCTCCGCGCGGGCTTCCACTGCCGCGTCTTCCCCGGCTTTGCATCGTCCCCTTCCTAGGCCTCGCCGTCGTCCACCGCCGTGGTGCTTTCGGCGCGGCCGGGTCAACATGGTCAAGGAACGACTTCCATCGGACGTGGACTGTACGTGGAGAGGCTGACAGCTGGGTCCACGGCCGCAGCAAGGAAGTGCCTCCTTATTACGCGGAAAATAATGATTCCTCCACGTGACAGCTGGGACCCACCGGACGGGCCACTGTATTTCGCGGAAAAAAACGTTTCCCCCTGACTACTGGGACCCACCAGCTTCATATTCACACGCAAGGAAGTGCGTCCGGGCAAAAAAAAAATGATTCGCCCCCCTGACTACTGGGACCCACCAGGTACACCTTTGCACGCAAGGAAGTGCGTCCGGGCAAAAAAAAAAAAACGATTCGCCCCCCTGACTGCTGGGACCCACCGGCTACATCTTCACACGCATGGAAGTGCGTCCAGGCAAAAAAAAACGATTCGCCCCCTGACTGCTGGGACCCACCAGCTACATCTTCGCAGGCAAGGAAGTGCCTGACAGTCGGGACTCACCTGGTCGAAGCATACGTAGCGTTGTCATTCTGGTCTCGAATGTGTACGTACATACTGGTCGATGTAGAGGCGCGCACGTGTCGTAGTAGAGGCGCGCACGTAGCATGTACACGTACGTACAGCGGCCAAGGTGCAAGAAAGAAAATACGGCCACGTATGTGTACATACGGGCGGGGTCTCGAACGCCTACTCGAGCATACGTACGGCCAGGGCTCGTGTACATGGCTGGGTCGGAACGGAGAAACAGCGTCGTCGTCGTGTTCATGGGGAGGCAACGGAATGCGTCGTGTTCATGGGGAGGCAACGGAATGCGTCGTGTTCATGGGTAGGCAACGGAATGCGTCGTGTTCATCGGGAGGCAACGGAATGCGTGGGAGCCAACCGGCTGGGTCGGAACGGAATGCGTGGTCATGTTCATCGGGAGGGCTTGGACGGAACAGGAGATAAAAACGAGGCCTGGCGTACCGCAAAACGGAGGAAACGGACCTCCTACGTTCGGAACGGGGTCCTGTTGATCGGGAGGGGTGTGGCGTACCGCAAAACGGAGGAAACGGACCTCCTACGGTTGAAACGGGGGTCCTGTTGATCGGGAGGGGTGTGGCGTACCGCAAAACGGATGAAACGGACCTCCTACGGTCGAAACGGGGGTCCTGTTGATCAGGAGGGGTGTGGCGTACCGCAAAACGGATGAAACGGACCTCCTACGGTCGAAACGGGGGTCCTGTTGATCGGGAGGGGTGTGGCGTACCGCAAAACGGACGAAACGGACCTCCTACGGTCGAAACAGGGGTCCTGTTCATCGGGAGGGGTGTGGCGTACCGCAAAACGGGACTCCATGGGATACTGTTCATCTCCACCGTCGACCTCCTCCAGCCTCCACGGGCTACCGTCGACCTCCTCCAGCCTCCACGGGCTCCTGTTCATCCAGCCTCCATCGCGCGCTACTCCACCGGCTACTGTTCAACCACCCCTCCACGGGCACCCTCCACCGTCTACTGTTCATCCAGCCCTCCACACCACGGGGTCCTGTTCAACCACCCCTCCACGGGCACCCCTCCACCGTCTACTGTTCATCCAGCCCTCCACACCACGGGGTCCTGTTCATCCAGAGGCAACGCCACCGCTCACTGTTCATCCACCCCCCCAACGCTCACTGTTCATCAAATCGATCAGCTTCAGTTAGCAGCAGTAGCGAAGGAATCGCTCGATCGGGTTCAGTTACCAGCCATCGATCGATCGCTCGGGTTCAGTAATGCGTAGCCTGTAGTGCAATCGCTCGGGTTCAGTTAGAGCCCAACGCCTCGCTAGGGTTCAGTTAGAGCCAACGCCTCGCACACACGCGCGTACGTGTATGAGAGAAACGCGTATCGCTCGGCCCCCGACCTCCCACCGTAACCGGGAACTCCCTGAAATTTTCCTCCCCCTCGCTTCTACCACGGTTTTTTCCGTCATGGACGGCCCAAAGAATGTCATGCAGCTGCGTCTCCGGCCCGCGCAGGACGAAAAGCCCATTTTCTGTCATGATTTTTTGTCATAGAAGTATGAGCCCACCACATCTATGATGATACCGGGTTTTGTCACAATTATCGTCATAGAAGTGTCATATGTATGACAGAAAAAAATTTCGTTCGGCCCAAAATGTCACGGATGTGTCTTTTTTTGTAGTGACTCCACATACACACACTCCCTCTCACACACAAACGCGCGCACAAACACACACAGACACGCACAAACACCCATTAATCTGGATCCTCATCTCTCCCCATGTCTGCATGTGTATCTCGCACACTCACTCTCTAATTATGTATATGTGTGTCCACGTTACACAACACAAAGCCCCATGTACATGTCTCTCTCTATCCTCCACACACATAGACACAAAGAATCTGTTATCATTGCCTCAGTCTCTAGACATATCACACATGCACACTGTCTCTCTCTCTCTCTCGCAAACACGCTCAACAAGGGTTTCCCCGTGAATAACTTATCGTCTATTCATCAACAGTCGTGGCAGTACGGCGAACACGAGTCGTGAAAAAGAATAAATCTACATGTGGTTAGACCACCTAGTATGACCACTAGGACTAGAGCAAGCCAAAAAGCGCGCCGCTGTCACCCCCTCCTTATCGGCGATGGGAAAACCTTTGTTTTACACAGTCGAGAAGTCATTGTGCTAAGGCCTCACATGCTGAGGCGTTGAATAGAATGTAGATGCTAGTTTACGGAAACAAGTATCGATAATACGTTTGTATCTCCATACTTATATTTCTTCTCTTATAAAAAACCGAGTTGGTGATGATGGTACACGTGCCATCTTGCAATATAGACCGTCCGATCTATATCTGACTAATGGAAATTAAACTAAAAGATACCCGCACCCCTCTCCACATTTGTAGACAAGGCCTTCCCTCGTTCATCCTTATCTCCAACAACCTCATTGTTGTGCAATTAAGAAAGGAAGCCTCTGGAACAAACTGGCCTGGTGGCTGCTGCCAGCGTCATCAATCCCCATGCCTCCGCTCAGTCCGACCACCAATCACCACCATGCCCCACTCCTCTTCACCTTATCTCCTATTTCTCGAGATATCATTAGTTTTTACACATGGGATTACTCCCGCATGGGTCAATCACAACGAGTGTTTTTATAAAAAAATGCATCTTGATGTTCTGTGCAATGCATGGATCTTGCTAGTACTCCTACAGAAGACTACGTTGGTGATGATGGTGTGTCTGCCATCCATCATTTGTGACCATTAGATCTACATCTAACGACTGTGAGGTAAGTTGTTGCCTTTTCTCACAAACATCCCACTTGTCTACCAATTTGCAGAAAAACCCATAATTAGTATCTTAAAACCAACCACATCCCTCCCTGACCTCACCAAAACAGCCCAAGGAATATATTCTAATTGAAACATAATATATCTCTAGTGATATATGTATATCAAAATTAGAGTGTTTTGTATCAAGTTTTTGAATAATTATTATTCTAATCATGATTCGTTGCAATGCACATGAACATTGCTAGTATTTCCAACCATGCAATTTTTTCCCTAGTATTCCATAGATTCGAGTTTTCCATCAAGATATTAGTCACTCATGGTTGATATTTACTTTCAATCATGTACACATATGCACTATGTAACTAGCCTTGCTTATTGGGTTCCAAAGCTTAACTTTCACTCCTACTTACAATATGTAGAGTACTTAACAAAAAACTACCACTTTCAACCAGCCCTAGGAAGAATCTATTGTACAAAAAATAGAAAAAACATACCCAAAATTTCTTAATCCACGCCAAAAACTACTACCTACCGATTAGGTTAGTTTAAACCCATTAATGACAGGGTTGGCCCACACGTCCGTGCTGACGAGGCAGCTTAAACCAACACATTTTGTTTGACCGTTGACACAAGGGACCCACATCTGACCTTCTATCCTGTTATTCCCCCTCAAATCATTATTTTTCCTGAACATTACTTCAAACAGTGCTGATGCGTGTTCGTCGGTGGTGCCGGTGATCAGCGAGTTGGCCGCCGTTCCGCCGGACGGGCCGGACGCCGCGCTGGCCTCCGCACGGGTTGGCAGGCTGGCCCGAGCGTGACTCACGAGCGAGCAAGCCGCCGCGCTGGCCTTTGCTCGAGCCAGATGGCTGGCCTTAGTGCGGCGCGCGCGAGCAAGCCGCCGCGCGCCGTGCCAATCTAGCTAGCAAACCTTGTAGACAAGCAGCTGGAAGGAGCTATCTTGGCTAGCTAGCGGCCGCGAGCGCCGGACGGAGCTGGCATCCGGGCTGCCGCAAGATGGGCTCCGCACCGCCAGCGGTTTTGACCTCGCCTTTTGCCGGCGACGGTAGCTGCGTCCCATGGCCGAGGATGACTAGGTGGACGGGCCGAAGGTAGGAGGTCACTCGGGGATTTTTGTGCAGACTGACATGTAGGTCCCACAAGTCATAACACCCGGTCGAATAGAAGGCGTTGACTTAATGGGCGACACGGGCCCTATTTGGATACTCTAAGTCAGAGGTTAGATTCTAACCCTGAACTAACTCTAACCAAAGTGGTGTTTGGATGGCAGGGTTAGATTGACAACAAATGTATCCAAACATGGCCATGGGTTGAAACGTGCCTATAACGACACTTTGTAGAGTAGTCGTTTCTTGGTAGGGCTGGTTGGTAAGAGCATGTACAATGGTTGATAAGGTAGTCTTATCTTAAGTCTGCCACGTATGCAAGTGGTAGTAGTTTCCTGGCATTATTAGTGGTTTCTTGCATTATTAGGGGTTTCTTGTAAGGAACAATGTACTATTAGCGACAAAAGGCGATTCTAGGTTGCGTTGTACTCCAACGAGTACTACTAGTGGCCGCGGGAGTGTATACCTCGTTTTGTGGGTTCGATCCCGGCCGAACGCACGGCGGCCTTTTTTTTAAATAGTAACTTCGCTGCGAGCCAATATTTTACACGGGTAGTTTGAGTTTTGAAGTCAAACGGACGTGCGGCACCACAATCTAGGTGCACTGGATAGCCTAGCCACGTGAACGGGTTTTCCTTCCCAGCATCTCGTGGCTCGCGTGCTCGCCCTAGCCGCACCTCGCTTGCAGCTTCCTCATCAGCTAGTAGCATATTTAAACTAGCGCCTCCCAATTAAGCCCGAGGAGCCGGAAAAGCCTGGCGGGGCATTGGGAACTGTGCAATATGGCTCTGTACGTAAAGTGCTGTACTACTACTCTGTAGCTTGTGGCGTTGCACGCATGGACTTCACTCCATTATCGGCTCTACTATAAAAGAAATTCCTCTTGACGTGTTTTTTTTGAAACGGAGGCAAAAGCTTTGCTTCATCTCATTCATAAAGAAGGAACTACTAACAAAGTTTGACGAGATCCATTACACCTCCACAAATGGAAGCGAAAAGCCTAGTCTCGCTGTATCAAATAACTCAAATGTTCTGCCCCCGCAGTAACCGTCGCTGATAAACAGGCTGCTAGTGTGTGCGTGAGAGGAGCGGCTGAGTAGGCCAGCTACGTGAGAGGAGCGGCTGAATAGAGCACTGGGAGTACCCACTAGGCCACTACGCAGGTGTACTTTCTCTGCATTGATAGTACATCGATGGTTCTAGAGAACAGTAGTACCCTCCACTTCCAACTGTAGCTCCTTGGCCCTGAGATTCAAGAGTTCAAAATTGGTGCACTATACTAGAAGTACAGTACATAGCACTAGTAGTACCCTCGCACTACTAGTTGAGAAAGTAGTACTAGTACTGCTACAGTACGAGTACGTACTCCTCCGTCACATAATGTAAGACATTTTTTGACACTAGTTGGCGTGTACAAAAAATAGCAAAAACATACCCAAAATTTCTTAATCCGCGCCAAAAACTACTAGCTAGTGCCAAAAATTTCTTACTAGTGCTATTATTTATAGTATAATGCAATCCCATAACGTCCCATAATGCTAGTACTAGTAGTAAATAATAGCCTCACCCCTTCGCTACAGTTGGAAGGAACGATCTGCAGTTGGAAGGGACGAGGCCCTGCGGTTACTACGCTCTTATCTCCTCCTCGCCAGTTCCCCTCCCCCCGAAGAGAAGGCAGTTCGTCGCTGCTCCCATGGATTCGCCAGGCGGTTCTCCTCCGCGTCGGGGCTGGGAGACCTTGGACGACGATCCTCTGGGAGAAATCGCACGCCACTCCGACGTCCTCACTGCCGCAAGACTCGGTGCTTCCTGCACCAACTATTTCAAGACGGTGCTTAAAATGGCTTGGGAAAAGGCCATGCTTGTTGGTCTTCCATGCGTCCTCGAGGAGAAGGTTCTTCTATGGGACAATCCTTCGAACAGTCCACCGCTCCCTGGCCATGGTTGCACGTTGACTCCGCTAGAGTTGCCGACGTTGAGAGGTAGTCGGATTTTGTCCGATGAGCAGGTCAGTAATGGAGTTTGATCATGTAGTACTTAGTTATTCCATTTCCATCCCGTAATTTCTCCGCTGCCCACCGTCTTATATATAGGTCTGGGTCGGTGCCAACGAAGATTGGCTTGCATACCTCCGGCCGGATACCACCATCATTTTGCACAACATCCACAGCAGTGCGGCCGTTCCGGTAGACCCCTTCTCCACCATTGGGATCGGCCTTCCGGACTGGCTGGGCTTGCATACGTATGATGATGCCTACATGAGATTGAAGAAGATAGCAATTGCGGACCCACCGACAAAGCGACGCGGCTACGACGATTACTATCTCATCGTGGTGTTCGACATAAGGATTGCCATCAATGCAAGAGGCAGTAACGGCAGAGGCTGGCGCATGTTGGCGGCGGCAGATTTGTACCCCTACACGTTCAAAGATGCCATGCGCCATCTAGGCCGCATCTTCGCGGTGACAAGCCAGGGGACTTGTTTCATCTGGTTGCCATCCTACGGTATGGGAGATTACAAACAGAATGCACAAACCATCATTTGCATCCCTAACGATACTCCATTATTTTGCAGGGACCAGTCATCCCGTGATCAAAATAAGATCGCCGATCCTGGATGTGCATTTGCATCCGTGATTCGGTCTAACCTGGAACCTTGTAGCTGACTTTGGCATATTGGGATCAACTATCTTAGCAGTCGTTACCCATGGTACCACTGATGTGCAACATGGTCACACAATCTACCACGATCGGACCGTCACCATCTACCCAGGAATTCCATTTTTTAACCCTCTCGCCTTCTCTTTCATTGTTGTACTAGTACTCTACTTACGTACTAGTAGTAGTACTTTTTACCTTGGAGGACGCGTGTCGGGGGGATGGACCCCGGGCAGGCAACGGAACCCGGATTCTCTTCAAAAACAACGGGGCTGGCACCGCCCCTCAATACCGGCGCGCGCATGGCCGGGTCGCTCGACCCGGCCAAGCCCCCCAAGCCGGCCAGACTAGCCGACCCGGCAAGACACGGCGACTCGGCCCCAACAACTGGCGCAAGACAGCCGAACCCGGCGCGGCCAAGGCCTCCTCACCAAGCCAGCGCCACCCATGGCGTGCTACGCAATCCAGCCGCGGGTCAACTCCCGTCCCATCCAGGCCGTATGACCGGGACAAGACTTCAATCAACGATGACCAAGGCAATAGTGCCCCACCCATGCCTCTGGTCAGCAGGAACGTGGCAACAGTGCCCCTCACCTACCCGCTGACCATGCCAGCGTGGCAACAGTGCCCCCACCCTCACCGCTGACGACAGCAAGTGGCAACCTGACGGAGAGCACTGTAAGATGCTCGACTCAGCCACGCCCTAACGATCGACAAGACGGCGCATAGTCCCCCTAGGCTTGCGGGGCCCGCACCTAGGGGAACCTGGCGAACCACAAGCCCTCAGCGGGGCCCATCCCGGGATCCCGGACACCGACTACACGGACCCACCGACTTATAACATTACCATTGTACCCCCGAGGGGTTGGACTATAAAACCCCCGGGAGCCCACGATCATTCGGGAGGGCGAAGCAGAAGGACTAGCCACAAAACAGCAACACCGGAGAGAAGGAGCAGCCCAAGCCTTGGCCAGCTTCCTTCCTCCTTCATACAGCTCCAGGAGCAACATTGTACTATCGATCATCCAACCATACTCGGCAGGACTAGGGGTATTATCTCTCCGGAGAGCCCCGAACCTGGGTATGTCCGGCGTCCCGCGCCCGCTAATGCCAACCTCGCCTCTGGAGCCCACCAGCGCCCTCGAGCCTCCTCCTCTCTTTAGCCATCCCTTGGCATCTGCCGTGCGCCCACCACGACAGTTGGCGCCCACCGTGGGGCAGCTCGAGGAGCTGGCTGGGAGCATGCTTCGGACGGGGCCCTTCTCCTACGCCAACGAGTCCGTCGCTCTGGTGGACGACGTCGTCGGCGCGCTCGCCGCCTCCGTCGCCGCGCTGCGCATCTCCGATGCGTTCACGGCCGACGAGTACCCCAGTGAGGTGTGCAGCTACTCCGGCTCTCCCCTCTCCCTCGGCGGCGGCGTTTTCGCCGGGGAAACGAGCGTCAATGTGGAGGTCTTCGTCACCGGCGACGGCGCCTCCTCCTCGTCGAGCAAGACGAGGAAGGCTGCCGAAGCCAGGGCCGCAGCAGGTCGGATCGAGCCGTCCGATCCGTTGCGCGCCATGATGGAGAGCCTCCGCATCCCCATCGACACCGACGTCGACGCCACCAACGTCGCTGAGGCCTGAACCCAGCTCGAGGAAAGGCGCCAGCAGATGCTGGACCTATCTGAGACGCTCGCCGCCACTCAGTGTCGCCTGGACGCCGCTCAGCTGGAGCGCGACGCCGCCTACGGATTCACGCCCGCCGCGGCCGAGCCAAGCCGGGTCACCGATGTGCGTGCCCGGGGAGGAGCGATCAGCCGGGCCCTCGGCGCCGTCCCAACCGTCTACGAGACCCCAGCGAAGAACATGCGCGTGGCCCAGGCAGCCACAGTCGGCCTGGACCAGCTCGCGGGTGAGGAGCTGAAAGAGCGCATTGGGCGGATGCCTGAACTCCTCCACGCCGCCAACACCCAGCACGACCGCCTCAACCAGCTCGCCAAGCCGGCGGGATCCGGCTCCGCCCCCTTGGCGGGCCCGGCGAACTTCTGCACATGCATCCTCGCCACCCGGCGATGCGCACTCCGGCCAAGCCCGGACTCAGCGCGTTCCGGCAGCTACAGCCGCCGGCGGATTGGGTAACGAGCCCATCCTGGAGATCCAGCGCGGACCCGGCCAGCATGGCCGGCGTCCGGCTCCAACCGACCCGGCCTCCCGTGGCCTGGCCGCAAGTCGACTCGGCCCGCGTGCCATCGACGACACCGACGCTCGCCACCGCCTCGATCAGCTTGCTCGCTCCCTGGAGGTGGAGGAGAGCGGCGCTATCGGGCCGGCGTGCTTCGGCCCGCGCATCCGGGAGGAGCCTTTCCCCAAAGGATTCATGCTCCCCCGCGACACCCCCAAGTACAATGGGACGATGAAGCCAGAAGACCGGCTCACCGACTACACCACGGCCATTGGCATCACCGGTGCCAATCGTCGTCTCGCCGTGCGCTACGCACCGCTCATGCTCCAAGGGTCGGCCCGCACGTGCTTGAATAGCCTGCCGATGGGCAGCATCAACACATGGGTGGATTTCGAGGAAGCCTTCGTCCGCAACTTCACGGGGACCTACAAGCGACCCGGCCGCCCTAGCCAGCTCGCCATGTACGTGCAAGGGCCTACGGAGACCGGTTGCGAGTACCTCGCACGCTGGACTGAGCTTTGGAACAGCTGCGAGGGCATCCATGAAGTCCAGGCGATCTAGTACTTCGTCAGCGGGTGCCGAGACGGCACCCTCCTCAAGCACAAGCTCTTACACTCCTAGCCGGCCACCATGGCCGCGCTCATGGTGACGGCGGACAAGTACGCCAACGCCGACTCCGCCATGAAGATCCAAGTGGCGCTGGATGAAGCCGGCAAGGAGAAGCCGGTTCCCCCTTCGAAGCCGGCCGGCGAAAGCAGCCGACAGCAGCATCACCAGAACAACAAGCGCAAGGCCGACCAGCCAGCGCCGCGTCACGACAACCGGCTCGTCGCAGCCACCGAGCCCGCGGCAGACCCGGCGGCAAAGCGCCGGCAAACCGGCAAGACGGCATGGCAACCCGCCATGAGCTTCGAGCAGATGCTCGACGCCCCCTGCAAGCACCACAATGGCGCAAGACCCTCCACGCACACGCTTCGGCAGTGCGCCATCACCAAGCGCATCATGAGGGGCGACGTCCCGCCTCCTCCGGCTCCGGCTCCAGGCGCGGGACAACCGCCTCCGCCTCCACCGCCGCCTCCGGCTGGCGGCGCGATGCGCGACGTCGCCTACCTCGGACCAGAGCGCGGCCTACGTCGTCTTCACCAGCCTCGGCGACGACAAGCGCAGCGAGCGCCTCCTTCGGCAGGAGGTGAACACCGTCGTCCCGGCCAAACCGGAGTTCATGCATTGGTCGGATCGCCCGATCACCTGGACCCGGCAGGATCACCCGGCAGTCATGCCGAGTCCGGGTGGTTACGCCCTCGTCCTCAACCCCACCATCGTTGCGTGGCGCACATGCAAGTTCTCTCGAGTCCTCATCGACGGCGGCAGCAGCATCAACATCCTCTACCGCGACACGATGACCAAGCTCGGCCTCAAGGCCGAGGACCTGGAGCCAACCCGAACGATTTTCCACGGCATCGTACCCGGCCTCTCCTGCTCCCCCATTGGTCGGGTCCGGCTAGATGTCCTGTTCGGTGATAGCGGCCACTTCCGGCGCGAACCGGTCTGGTTCGAGGTGGTGGACTTGTCCAGCGCGTATCACGCGTTGCTGGGCCGGCCCGCGCTCGCCAAGTTCATGGCGGTTCCCCACTACGCGTACCTGAAGATGAAGATGCCGGGTCCCAAGGGCCTCATCACCGTCGCCGGCGATTACCGCAAGTCCCTTGAGTGCGCCCGAGACGGCGCCAAGTTGGCCGAGTCACTGGCCATTGCCGAGGAGTGGCGCCAGCTCGACCGGATCGTCGCCTTGGCAGGCGAGGCCTCCACCGCGTCAATCCCGACCCCGGACCCGGCCGACGAGGCCGCCTTCAAGCCCTCCAAGGAGACCAAGAAAGTGAAGCTCAACCCAGAAGACCCCAGCTGCAGCAAGTACGTTGTCGTAGGTGCCCGCCTCGACAACAAATAGGAAGGTGAGCTCGTCGACTTCCTCTGTGAGAATCGGGATATCTTCGCATGAACCCCCAAGGACATGCCGGGTATCCCGAGGAAGTACGCCGAGCACAAACTTCATGTCCGCAAGGACGCCAAGCCTGTCCGTCAACCCCTACGACGATTTTCCGAAGAGAAGAACCATTGGTGAAGAGGTCGCCAAGCTTTTGGCGGCCGGCTTCATAATAGAAGTGTTTCACCCCGAGTGGCTGGCCAACCCAATCCTCGTCCTAAAGAAGAACAAGACCTAGCGCATGTGTATCGACTACACCAGCCTCAATAAGGCCTGTCCCAAGGATCCGTTCGCCCTCCCGCGGATCGACCAAGTCATCGACTCGACCGCCGGGTGTGAGCTCCTGTCCTTCCTGGACGCTTACTCCGGCTACGACCAGATCAAGCTGGACCCGGCCGACGCCCTGAAGACGTCCTTCATCACGCCCTTTGGGGCGTATTGCTACATCACCATGTCGTTCGGCTTGAAGAACGCTGACGCCACCTTCCAGCGCTGCATGCAGAAATGCCTGCTGCCGCAACTCGGCCGCAATATCCACGTATATGTGGACGACATCGTGGTGAAGACCAAGCAGGACCTCACGCTCCTTGACGATTTGAAGGAAACCTTTGCCAACCTCCGCGAATACAAGGTCAAGCTTAACCCGGAAAAATGCGTCTTCGGCGTCCCGGCCGGAAAGCTACTCGGCTTCCTCGTCTCGGAACGCGGCATTGAGGCGAACCCGGAGAAGATCAAGGCCATCGAGCGCCTGCGCAAGCCGGCTCGGCTGCGCGATGTCCAGAAGTTCACCGGATGCTTGGCCTCGGTCAGCTGGTTTCTAAGCCGGCTGGGTGAGAGGGCGCTACCCCTGTACCAGCTGATGAAGAAGACGAGCCCGTTCGAATGGAACGACAAGGCAGAAGAGGCCTTCCAAGACCTCAAGCGCATGCTCTCCACCACGCCGGTCCTGGCCGCGCCGACCGACAAGGAGCCGCTGTTGCTCTACATAGCCGCAACCTCGCGGGCGGTCAGCACGGTGCTGGTGGTCGAGCGACCAGAGAAGGGCAAGATCCAAGCCATCCAGCGCCCAGTCTACTACCTGAGCGAGGTGCTCTCCATCTCCAAGCAGAACTACCCACACTACCAGAAGATGTGTTACGGCGTGTACTTCACCGCCAAGAAGCTGAAGCAGTATTTCCAAGAGCACGTCGTCACCGTGGTCAGCACGGCGCCTATCGGAGAAATCATCGGGTGCCGGGATGCCTCTGGCCGGGTCGCCAAATGGGCGATCCAGCTAGCCGGCCACACCATCCTCTACGAGCCCCGCACCGCGATCAAGTCTCAAGCCCTGGCCGACTTCCTCGTCGACTGGACCGAAACCCAGTACTTGCCGCCGCCTCCCGACTCGACGCATTGGCGCATGCACTTCGACAGGTCCAAGATGCGACTCGGCTCGGGGGCCGGCATCGTACTGTCGTCCCCGAAGGGCGACCGGCTCCGCTACGCGCTCCAGATCCACTTTGCCGCCTCCAACAACGTCGTCGGGTATGGAGCCCTTGTGCACGGCCTCCGGCTGGCCAAGGAACTCGGCATCCGGCGCATCCTGTGCTATGGCGACTCGGGCCTGGTGGTGCAGCAATGCTCCGGCGAATGGGACGCCCGTGACTCCAACATGGCAAGCTACCGCTTCCTTGTCCAGAAGCTGTCCAGATCCTTCGAGGGCTGCGAGTTCCTCCACGTCCCGCGTGCGGAGAATGAAGCAGCCGACACGCTTGCCAAGATCGCCTCGTCACGACAAGCCATCTCGTCCGACGTCTCCCTCGAGCACCTACGCAAGCCGTCCGTCAAGCCATCGCCGGACTCCGAGTCCATCCACATTCCAAACGACCCGGCCGCACCTCAACCTGGCCCGGGGAGTGCTGAACCTGGACCGGGGGCTGCTCAGCTCGACCCGGCCACCATCGTCCCGGACCCGGCCGTCGCCATCCTCGACCCGGGGGCTGCTCAACCCGACTCGGGTGCTGCCGACTCGGAACCCACCCTGGTGGCCGTCTTCGCCGTGGTTATGGCTCCATCTTGGGCCCTCTCAATGTCAGAGTTTTTGGAGAACGGGGTTCTCCCCATGGACGAGACCGAAGCTCGGCAAGTGCAGCGCCGGGCGTCCGCCTACAGCATCATCAACAACGAGCTCGTCAAGCGTAGCTCCACCGGCGTGTTCCAGCGCTGCGTCAAGCAGGAGCGGGGCATCGACATCCTCCTCGACATACATCAGGGCGAGTGTGGGCACCACGCCGCATCACGATCCCTGGTGGCCAAGGCGTTCCGCCACGGTTTCTACTGGCCCACGGCCCTCCAAGACGCCGAGTCGCTCGTCCTCAAGTGTGAGGGATGCCAGCGCTTCAGCAAACGCAGCCACCAGCCGGCGTCCGCACTCCGCACCATACCGATCGCCTGGCCCTTCGCGGTCTGGGGACTCGACATGGTGGGACCCTTCAAAACCGCCCGAGGCGGCATGACGCACTTGCTGGTGGCAGTGGACAAGTTCACCAAATGGATCGAGGCAAGACCAATAAAGAAACTGGATGGGCCAATAGCCGTCCGATTCATCAAGGACATAGCGGTGCGCTACGGCATGCCGAACAGCATCATCACCGACAACGGCACCAACTTCGCGAAGGGCGCGCTCGAGCAATACTGCTCCGTCTCCGGCATCCGCCTCGACCTAGCCTCCGTTGCGCATCCGCAGTCCAACGGGCAGGTCGAGCGGGCCAATGGACTCATCCTGGCCGGCGTCAAGCCGCGACTCGTCGAACCGCTCATCCGCTCACCCAGCAGCTGGCTTGACGAGTTGCCAGCCGTTCTCTGGAGTCTACGCACCATGCCAAATCGGTCGACCAAGTTCACTCCGTTCTTCCTCGTCTACGGAGCCGAAGCCGTCATCCCGACCGACGTCGAGTTCGACTCGCCGCGTGTCGCGATGTACACCGAAGCCGAAGCCAGAGAAGCCCGCGAAGATGGCGTCGACCTACTCGAAGAAGCACGCCTCCTGGCGCTCAGTCGCTCGGCCATCTACCAGCAAGGCCTGAGGAACTACCACAGCAAGAAGATGAAGCCCCTCGCGTTCCGCGAGGGCGACCTTGTCCTCCGACTCGTCCAAGAGCAGGCAGGCCAGCACAAGCTGTCCCCTCCATGGGAGGGCCCATTCATCGTGAGCAGGGCCTTGCGCGACCGCAACGCCTACTACCTCATCGATGCACGCAAGTCGAGGAAGCGCAAGAAGGACACCGCCGGTGAAGAAACGACTCGGCCGTGGAACGCGGAACTCCTCCGTCCGTTTTACAGTTAGCCGCACGAGCGTATGTATCATCACCTTTTGTAAACGCATGAAACTATGGGGTCCCCGAACGAGACTCGGGGGCTGCCTTTTGTCGACCAATTTATTGTGTCCCTATTTTCTTGCATCACTATACCACTGAACCCGGCCACCGGTCCGACTCGCTCGACCCGGGGGCTCGAGGGCTGGCCGGCTCGGTTGCCACCCCGCCGCCTTACTTGGTGATTCCTGATAAAGTTAGGATGCCGCGGTCCCCCACTTCGCCCTAAAGCCACAGATCCAGCTTTGGCTGTCGGCTGGCAAGCACAACAGGCTAAAGCTCCTTTACGCTTCATACACTAAGCCAAAGGTTGTCGGGTCGATCAACCCGGCCCGCCATTCATCAAATGAAAAGCCGCACGACCGGCTGCTCGCCAACCGGCTTCGCCGGATTGCCGCCAGCCAGCCCAGTGGGTGTTTCGCTCGCGCTCAACGTTTCGAGGGACCCAAGTCCTGTGCGCTCCTCTCAAAGAACCGAACTCCTTGTCACGGACCGGAGCCTCGGCCGTCTGACTCGCGCGGGGGGGGGGGGGGGGGGAGGTTTGAGAAAGGAAAAGCGCATGAAATCGGTCCAAAAAACGGAAGGCAAAAAAGCAAAAGCACCCACGACATCTGCAAGTATTTAAGAAAAGGCCCACGGCCTGAGTTCATTACACCCTAAAACCCCCAGTGGGTGGGTGGACCTGCTATTTAACAAATTTTACACAAAGTGTCTCAGGCATCTCCAGCGCCGCGTCGCGACATCGACGGCTCTCCCCTCGCGGCCTCCGGGTCCGGCGAGGTGCCGGTGCCCTCCTCAGCGTCCGCGTCGCGGTAGACGCCCGTCTCCTCCGGGCTCCCCTCCGGATCGTGGAGAGCAAGCCGTAGTCGTCGCCGTCCATGACCCCGCCGTCTTCTGTCCGCTTCGGATGGAACACATCGTGGAAGGCGAACTCGACGATGTAGCTGGCCCGGGAGGCGATCCGGCCGGCTTGCTCCTGCAAGAGCTGCTCCGAACCGGCCCGCTGGCCCATCAACGCGTCCAGCTGCAGGTCCGGATGCCAGGACAGCGTGAACCGGAGCGCCATCTCAGCACCGGCACCAGCGGCGGAGACGCGCCACTCGCCAAGCCGGTCCGGCCCCATCTCCAACCAACGCGCCAGGCGCGAGAAGCTGCTCGGTTGGACGGAGTCCGGCCATAGGGCCGCCGTCATTGCGGTGCCGGCCTGGGACAGCCGCCTCAATTGCGTTCCCAGGGCCTACAGGCGGGCCTCAGCGGCGGCGATGATCTCCGGGAAGGTCCAGGCCACCCGCGGATCCGTCCCGGACCCAACGACGCCGGTCGGGTCGTGCTGATAGCGGACGGCTTCCTCCGCAAGCCGCTGCGTCTCTGGGAAGGCCCCTGCCGCAAAGGAAGAAGCGAGTTAGAAGAAGAAGAACAAGGAAGAAAGGCCGAATCCCGACCCGGCAAACGACAAGAAAAAAGCACTTACTGGAGAAGGACTCTTCCAGGTGCTGCGCCTCAAGCAACGTACCACGCCGCTCCCGCTCGATGGCGCGGTCGCGCTCCTCGAGCGCCTTCTCCAGATCGGCCGCCTTGGCAAGGGCCGCCTTCAGCTCGGCGTCCTTGTCTTCGGCCGCCTTCTCGGCCGCCTCACGGCGACGGGCCTCGTCCTGACGGGCCCCCTCAGCCGTGGTGACCTGCCCCCGCAGGCGATCCACCTCGGCCTGGAGCCGGCCCTTGTCATCGGCCAGCTGGCCGCGCTGCTGGTCCGCCTCCACCAGGGCCTGCTGCGCCTCTGCCACATTGGCGGCTTCCGCCTTAAGGAGCTCCACCTCGGCCTCGAGGCGGCTCTTGTGACCCGCCAGCTGCTCATGCAGCCGGTTTGCCTCGTAGAGAGACCGCCGAGCCGCGGCCGCCTCCGCCCTCGCCTGCGCCGCCTCGACGCCAAGACGGCCGGTGTCGGCAACGAGTCGGTCGTAGTGATGACCGGCCCGGAGCAGACGAGCCCGCCAGGACGGCACCTCGGCTGCGAAAAAGAAGAACTTAGCAGAAGAAAAAAGCAAGACTTAAGATTTGGCCCAACTGTTACACAGTTGGCCCGAATCTCGGGGGCTACACCCGGTGGGTGCGCTAGCGCGACCCCACTAGAAAAGAGCACAGGGATACCTGCGGCGATGCGGAGCTCCTCCTCCTTGGTGGCAAGCCGCTCCACGAGCTCCCGGTGCTTGCCCAGGAGACGATTGTAGGCGCCGACCCGGAAGGCGTCGAGATGCTGAAGAAAGCAGAAATCAGAACAAGGCCAACACTCTAAAGATTCGACCCAACTACTACGTAGTTGGCCCAAACCTCGGGGGCTACACCCAGTGGGTGCGCTGGCGCGCCCCCACAAAGAAGAAAATTGCAAGAAGACTTACCAGGACGGCGTGCTCCAGGTCACGCGTCCGCTCCACCTCGGCCTGGGCGAAGGCCTCGAGCCGTTCCGTCCGGCCTCGCAGGCGGCGACTGACGGCGTCCAGCGCCGCCTCCTCCTGGGTCTGAGGCCCGAAGACAACGGCGCCCCCGCTCCGCGCCGGCTGTGGCACGACAGCTCGGCGCTCTCCCTGCCGGGGCACCAAGGCGTGCTCCCCGCTGACCGCTCGCGACGCGGCCAGCACCTCCTCCGGGACGCCCTGCGCCGCCGTCCCTGACCCGGACGCCGGGACGCCCTGCGTCGCCGTCTCCGGCCCAGCTGCTGGGGTGACCTCCGGCACCACCGCCCGCGGTGCCTCCTCCAAAACCGGCGGTGCCTCCGCCGCCGCCGCCCGTAGCGTCTCTTCCAAAACGACGCCGCCTCCACCACCATCAGTCCCCGCTCGCCTCGGCCACGTCGGCCCGCGGCGGGGTGTCATCCTCCACCTCCACGACCCCCCGGTCGGGGATCACCACCTCAGCCCAGCCTCCACAGCCGCGCTCCCTCACCGACGACGGCTCAAAGACCGTCGCCGCCACCACCGTGCCCTCCGGCATCTCGCGCCAGATCGGCTCCGCGCCGCGTCGGTCCAAGCCCGGACCGACGCCGCCTCTAGCTCCGCGTTGGCCCGGTTCCTGTCCCGCCAGGCCAAGGCTTCGGCGTCATTCGGATCCAGGCCGAGGTCCGAGTCGGCTCGTCCCTCCGCCTCGGCCTGGTCGGCGAGGTCGGGCCGGCTCCTGCAGAACGCGGCCCCTTCGGCGGTCGCGGCTTCTGCCGCCGCCCTCGCCAGCGCGATTGGCAACCTAGAGAAGAAGACAGAATGAGCAGAAAAGAAACAAGACTAGCTCAAGAAACAAAAAAAAACAGAGCACAAACAAGAGATGAAGCTCACCCTGCCAAGACCGGGACCGGGGTTGGCCTCCCGTGCCTGCCGCCGCGCTTCCTCTCGGCCGGCCTCCCGGCCCCGGCCGGGTCCGCCATTTGCTTCGAGCCCCGGGGTTGCGGTGCGACGCTGTCTTTCCCATGCGGGCGGCTCGGCGCCGCCCCATGCGAGGACCCGGCTCCGCCCGCGTCGCCGCCTCCCCCGCCCAACGCCACTACACCAACAACTGGCGTCAGCATCGGCCGTTCCGTGCCGCGGTCAGCAATTCAAGACACATGAAGAAAAACGCAAGACTTACCCGTGCGACGCCCTACGCGGCGTCGGACTCGGCCTCCTCCTCCCCGCCACGAGCCACGGGCTCCTCAGGCGCCGCTGGCTCCACCTGAGACGGAGCCCGGGCGTAAGGATGCCGAATCAGTTCAGAAGTACCCCCCGCGTCGCGTCAGGACGGATGAGAAGGTGCATGGCAGAAAAGTGAGAAGACCAGACACTCACCTGCAGCGCCGGGTTCGACTGGCTGTACGGTGCCTTGCCGAACCGCCAGTCCTCCCCAAGGTTAGCCTTGCAGATGTCGTTCACGCCACGCGTGACCTGCTCCGCGGACAGCCGCGTCGACCCCATGCGTTTGGGGTCTTGAAGGCCGACCATTTCGCCGATGAGGCAGGAGCGCCCCTGAAGCGGAAGGACCCGGCGCATGATGAACGCGGCGAGGAGGTCGGTGCCGGTGAGCCCCTCCTGCGTCCTCATCACCGTCACCCGCTCGCAGAGATTAACGATCTCCTGCGACGGGCGCTTGGGCGAGTAGCCCCAGTTCGTCTTCGCTCGCGGCGGTGCGATGGCGAAGGCCGGAATATTGATGCGATCCGCTCCAAGGTTGCGAATGTAGAAGAAGGAGTTCTGCCACTTCTTGGCAGAGTCCTCCACCGGGATCTTGGGGAAATCCGCCCCCGACAGCTTCGAGATGACGGCGGCGCTGCAATCGGCGAACTCCCCGGCCGACGGGCCCTGCTGCTTCAAGGAGAAGAAGCGCGCCCAGAGGTCGATCGTAGGCTCGACCCCCAGGTACCCCTCGCAGAGGGTGACGAAGCCGGAGAGCTGGACAATGGCGCCGGCGCCAAGATGATGCGACTGGAGCCCAAAAAACTCCAGGAAAGCGCGGAAGAAGGTGCTCGCCGGTAGCCCGAACCCGCGCTCGAAGTGCGTGAGGGAAGACCATGCGCTCCTGCCCCTCGGGCCGAGGCCTCTGCTCGCCGCGCAGCAGGCGGATGCCGACGTCCGTCTCCCGCGGCAAGCGCCGCGTCGCCCGGAGCTGGGTGATGTCCTCGGAGGTGACGTTCGAGCCCATCCAGAGCCCGATGGCAGCGACATGATCGAAGAAAGAAGAAGGAAGATGGACGGCAAAGGAGTTCTGCTCGGAGTAGCGGGCGCCGCAGTGCATCTGTTGCGAAGAGCGGAACAAGAGCAAAGGGACAGGAGGGCGCGAGCGAGAATAATGTCCGCCGCCCCCTGCCCCCCCGATTTATAACCCTCGGTTTGAACATGGGGAAGTGGGATCGTCTGCATGCGCCCGTTCCAGTACCCCGCAATAAGTGCGCACGTACACGTGCAGTAACTGCCCGGGGAAGAGTAACCGGCCCCCGGACACCGCAATAAATCCGCGCGCTTGGGCCGAGGGCGCGCGGTGGCGGGCCCTAGCCCGTCGCCCGGTCCCGTCACGCGCGTGGCCTGTCAGGCCCCTCCGGCTTCCGAGCACCACGTGGCGCCCGTGCAAAGCCCGAGGGATTGCCCCAAGATTCGGCGGACTTCTCGGTCCCGCCACGACCGAGACGCCGCGATCCGGTTTTCGAGAAAACTGGCACACAGTGGGTGTTGCCGGACCTGGCGCTCGCAGAATCCACCTTGCTTAAGGGGGAAACTGTGAAGGCCCACCCATCCGAAGATGGCGGACCTTCACAACTTCAGGGACTACTGTCGGGGGGATGGACCCCGGGCAGGCAACGGAACCCGGATCCTCTTCAAAAAGAACGGGGCTGGCACCGCCCCTCAATACTGGCGCGCGCTTGGCCGGGTCGCTCGACCCGGCCAAGCCCCCCAAGCCGGCCAGACTAGCCGACCCGGCAAGACACGGCGACTCGGCCCGAACAACCGGCGCAAGACAGCAGAACCCGGCGCCGCCAAGGCCTCCTCACCAAGCCAGCGCCACCCATGGCGTGCTATGCAATCCAGCAGCGGGTCAACTCCCGTCCCATCCAGGCCGTATGATGGGGTCAAGACTTCAATCAATGATGACCAAGGCAACAGTGCCCCGCCCATGCCTCTGGTCAGCAGGAATGTGGCAACAGTGCCCCTCACCTACCCGCTGACCAGGGCCGGCGTGGCAACAGTGCCCCCACCCTCACCGCTGACGACATCAAGCGGCAACCTGACGGAGAGCACTGTACGATGCTCGACTCGGCCACGCCCTGACGATCGACAAGATGGCGCACAGTCCCCCTAGGCTTGCAGGGCCCGCACCTAGGGGAACCCGGCGAACCACAAGCCTTCAGCGAGGCCCAGCCCGGGACCCCGGACACCGACTACACGGACCCACCGACTTATAACATTACCATTGTACCCCCGAGGGGTTGGACTATAAAACCCCCGGGAGCCCACGATCATTCGGGAGGGCGAAGCAGAAGGACTAGCCACAAAACAGCAACACCGGAGAGAAGGAGCAGCCCAAGCCTTGGCCAGCTTCCTTCCTCCTTCATACAGCTCCAGGAGCAACATTGTACTATCGATCATCCAACTATACTCGACAGGACTAGGGGTATTATCTCTCCGGAGAGCCCCGAACCTGGGTATGTCCGGTGTCCCGTGCCCGCTCATGCCAACCTCGCCTCTGGAGCCCACCAGCGCCCTCGAGCCTCCTCCTCTCTTTAGCCATCCCTTGGCATCTACCGTGCGCCCACCACGACAACGCGTATAGCTAGCTAGGCCCTTGAAGACTTGAACCCACTAGCTGCCACCATTTTGTTTTTCCATGTCTTACTATCTCATCCATGTAGCCAACAATGGCTATATATAATAAGCCGGTTATTTTACTTCCTCTATACCGGAGTAGTACTATTTGCTGCACAGTATTACTGACCGCCATATTTGAGCACAACATTATTATGCATGGACCTTGACTATGTATGTCACCAGGTGTCCAGATCTGAGATGCCGCGTGTACCAGATGAACGGCGCCGAGTTCGACCCCCGTGATGCTACGTGGGTGCCGAGGAACACTCTTGGAGAGTACTAGCTTTTCATTGGGGACAGCTACCCCATTGTGAAGCGGATGCCACCTTCCGTGCACGACACAGAAGGCCTGCCGTTCATGAAGCATGGTTGTGTCTTCCGTGCGCACCACCGGATGAACGACATGCTGGGACACGCTATCCCTTATTTATGCCGCTTTAGCTTGGACGAGTCTTCGTCGTGTGGAACCGGACTAGAAAGCTGCGACAATGATTCCCGTTGCCCACCGCTATGGATCGTGCCATCCATGAAGAACACCTGGGACTGGAACCTGGAGGAAGACATGTAGCCCATCTATAACGTGTAAGTGGAGTACTGTAAATTGTGAATGGTAGCGCTGTGAATATATGTAGACTAGTCGTGCACAAATTTATCACATGAATTGGAGATGAACTTGTGTGGCATACTGGCATTTGTCCTTTAGAATTTATTCCTAGTAAATGTGTATGTGTACGTGCAACTTGTGTGGTTGTTGCACGGGCTCCAACACACTCTTTGAGAAAAAAGGTGGCATAGCTTTGGATATACGTGACGTGGCGGCATCATACAGTAGCATCGTTCACTATAGTTGTAGTACGCTCCTACTAGGACGACAACTCCTATAAAACCTTGCGCTTGGCTCTTTGCCTCTTCAGGAGGTTTAACAGTTCGTACTCGTGTGAACCTTGCACTTGGCTCTTCGCCTCTTCGGAAGGTCCAACAGTGATGATACTACAGTACACATTATGCTTCTGGCAATCTGACACCGATTGAACTGCTGCACGTCCACCGCGAGGGCGAGGGCGAGGGAGAGGGAGAGGGAGAGGGAGAGAGCGCGCTGTAGTCAAAACCCTCTCCTCGTCCTGCGAACCACCGCGCGCGTGGGCGAGGGAGAGGCGTAGTAAGCAAGCTTCTCCTCGTTCGGCGAGTTGACGGGACACATCAAAGCAGTACTAGTACTAGTCCATACTGCATCCTTTCCAGTTAATATGGCTTAACTAGAAACGAGAAAAATACACTAGCGGTCAACGTATGTAACAATACGCTCTTTACGGTCACTATATATAGTTTTGCGGTGATTATACGATCACTACCTCATCGTAGAGCACCGTATTGCACCCTACTAACCGACCACATAGTCGACGTGGCACTTTGTTGACTGGTTAAATTGTCACCTGGTTTCTGGGTCCCACCTGTCAGTTGGCAGAGCAAAGAAATCAGCTAAAAAACAAATAGTGTAGTACATCTACACTTCCAATGCATTTAGCCTTTAATCTAAATCGATATTGATTGACTAATGCACCAACTTGTGCTCTAGGTATAGGCTACATGTCTATCCTTAATTACAGCATGCAACGACCTTCATTTAATCTTCTTCTCTCAATGGTCGCATGCACACATAACTTTTGGGCGTTAATTATGCCCTGGTCAATGTGTAAATCTCTAAATGTACAGTCTTTCACGGACGTAGGGAGTAGGTTAAGCACTTGAGCGTGAGCGTGTGTGTTGCGTCGTGTGCTGTGTGCCACATGGGTGCGTGAGTGTTGCGTGCGTCCATGTGTATGTGTGAGTGTTGCATGTTGCATGCATGCATGGGGCTTACTCCCTCCCATTGACATGTTCATATTTCAAGCTTCCTCTGTTCCCTCCATATGGTGATACTCCCTCTGTTCCCAAATACGGAGTAAAATCCTCCCTCTGTTCCCAAATACGGAGTATTTGTCTTTCTAGAGATTTCAACAAGTGACTACGTACGGAGCAAAATGAGTGAAGTGAGCGTAGAGGCATAGGGATAATGTAGAAAGGAAGTCTTCGCGATCCATTATTCCCATCTCGGTCAGAGAGAACTATTCAACTAGTCTTCGTAGTGAAGTGACAATACACGCTGCAGCAGATGGGACACTTAATTAATAAGCTGAACCAGCGTGTTGGTGTAACTAAACCATCCTTACCCAGTATTGCCATCATGTTTGCCAGTAGAGCACGCTTCTGTCCTCCATTAACTGACATATGGGCCCTCTTGTGGTAGACACACATGTCCTCGGTGTAACTGTTTACACTCCGAAGGACGGTATATCCTGGTAGTAGTACTAGAATTGAGATTTAATGCACTTTCTTCCCCGTCTTCCACTCTTCTTCCTCCTCTCTTCTTCTTCCTCCTCTCTTCCCCATCGTCGGCCGCACACCATTTCCCCCCGCTCACTGCTCACCCGCCCGCGCTATCTTCCTTGGTAGCTCGCGCGTACCATATCCCCCCCGCTCACTGCTCGACCACACGAGGAGAAGCTTCTTTGCTCGCCCGCCCGAATCCACTTCCCCGCTGGCTCGCAGGCACCGAAAACCCCAATGGCAGAACCGACTGACACGCAGAGCCGCGATTGGAATTCCCTCCCTGATGTTCTCTTGGAGCAGATCTGTAATCGTATGGACCTACTCAGCACCGTCCGTCTGGCCGCATGCTTGGTGTCTTTGTACCATCTACTTGTCTACAACCGGCCGGCTCTTTTCAAGATACCCTGCTTCCTGATGCCCGATCCTTGTAGGTGGCCCAGACACTGACTTGATGATCCTACGGAGGTTGCCGTGGTGCCCCTCGACATGCTACCACTACCCGTCCACCTGCCCTTCATGCGCGGCCACTACTGGGCGGGCATGAAGGCCAACTGGATCGTCCTCATCCACCATCTGGTAGTCTGTGGCGTCTCGTGGATATCTACACCCAGCGAGGGATCACCCTTCCATCTTTGGATACCGCCGCCATCGAGCCTCACGGCCCGCCGGACACTCCTGCCTACTACGCACGAGATGCGTCGAGCTTTTGGCTCGACCTCTGTTTGTTGAAGGTTGTAATCTGCGAAGTGCCCACACCATCAGAAGACTACATGGATTACAAGCTCATTGTCGTGTTCAACATGGGATTAGTCTATCTGGAATCTGGTCGCCATACATGGTTATGGCTCATCGTTGATCCTCTTCACCCAACACTTCTGTCTGATGCTAAAGTGCACGATGGCATCGTTTATGCGGTCGACGCACAGATTAGCTGCCTATACTGGTGGAATCTATCGTCGTGTAATTGTTCTATCTCATCTCATCTTTACCTTAAGAATACGACTGCCTGTTCATTGTTACAAATTTAGAATATATAGTATGTCTATAACCACATCATTGCTATATGTTCCTCTCATTTCCTAGATTTTTATGACCACACATGTTATTGTTAGGGTTGATATGAGAACAATTGGTATCTAATGATTGTTAGAATAGATATTATGAGTATAACCTCATGATTGCTATATGTTACTCTCATTTCCAGGATTTTTACAACAACGCATGTTATTGCTTAGAGTTGATATGATAACTGTAGTAAGTGCTATGGTAGAATATGAGTAGGCCCTGTCATATCTGTTTTCCTCTCATTGTTACATGATGTTTGAACCATGATATTGCTAGAATATGAAAGCCATTGGCTTATTTTTTTAACTTGGGCTATGATTATGACCACGGCATTGCAATTCTCTCTCTACGATATGTGTCACTGTTATAATAATCTTAATTCCACACATACTCTGAACATGATTGTTTATTTTTGTCCTTTTGGTCTCCAATTTGAATTGTTGCAGCAGACGCAAATGCGCTGGCCTTCATGATTCCAGGACCTGGAATCATACTAGCCGATGGGTGGTGGTTTATCTCTCGTTCAGCTGATGGTGGTCATTTGATGCTCATTTGCACATACCAAATTGATCAAACCATTTCATAAAACCACATGCAGTACAATGCCTGGGGCGTTCGTGACATTGATGGCTATGGCTGCTTCGTGTTCGAGAAAGATCCCAGCTCCGTTGGGCCAGGCATATTCAACTGGAGGCGGGTTTACATCCTTGGCAACCACTCCATGTTCCTCGGGCTCAATTATCCGATCACCCAACCAATCATCGATCATATCACCGGCGATGATTACCGTGCTATGCAACTTCCATTCGTCAGGGGGACTGTGTTTACACATCATACCATGGGTTTCATGAATCACCATATCCAGAGATTCGTCGACACAGCTTGTTACGAGATAATCTTCAGTGTGTGAAAGGCATAAAGCTTCCATGCGATAGATGGCTTTTGCAAACCCGACATGCGGCGATGTGGTTCATGCCAACAGCAAATATGCACAACTTGATTCGTACTGATATGTAGACTGAGCCATGTATTCTGCTGCTGTAGCACGACCCTCTTTTGTTGGATATTATGTACTGTTGTTAGTTTGAAGCACTCCTCTGGTTTGAAGGATAGATACCTTTCTGGGATCAAGTGCATCCTAACTCACCTGCGCAGGATGTACTGATAATGATGATGGAGATGCTGTGCAGTATATATATATATCACTTAGGTTTCAAGTGCGTACTTGTTAGTTAAACCTATGGTTAAAATGTGACACTAAATACGACTAGTAAGTAGTACAGTAGTAGTACTAGTATACGTCGGTCAAATTATTCATCATGTCCACACATTGAATTGACGTGACAACACACTGCGCGTGAGGTGACACAAGAATCCCGGCTGCGTGTTCGGGTATTCTGGACTTTAGATTTGGAGTACCACTTATCTGTCCAAATCTTTCATCATTCACTTAAAACAGTCGATTGATCATACATTGAGTACCATATAACTGGAATTAACCCATGCAAGTCGAAGAAGGATTGGCCGGTGCTGCCGGCTGGCGTCAAGTTCGATCCCACGGATCAGGAGCTGATTGAGCACCTTGAGGCCAAAGTGAGTGCTGGCAGCGCGAGATCTGACCCTCTCATCGATTTGTTCATACCAACCATCGACAGCGAGCACGGCATATGCTACACCCATCCTGAGAAACTTCCAGGTAAGACACCGATCGGCCGTCTACTTGCACAAACATATTCCTTTGTTTATAGCTCTATTTTTCTTTTTAGACGCAGACCTGGTGAAGCAATTACAATTTGATAGTTAATAAAAAGTGAAACAAGTGACTGCAACATGCCAAAGATGTTATGAAAATGCCAACTACGTACACTAAAACCTGTATTCGACAATACTACAGGTATCACACTGAGTGGCCTAAGCAAGCATTTCTTCCAGCGCAATTCCAGGGCGTTCAAAAGGGGCACGTGGACACGTCGCAAGATAAAGTCGGAGTGCGGCATGCACGCGATGTGGCACAACACCGGCAATACCTTGCCGGTGATGGTCAACGGCCGGCAGATGGGCAGCAAAAAGGTTCTGGTGCTGCACACCAACAAGAACTTCGACCAGCAGAGGACCAACTGGGTGATGCACCAGTACCACCTCGGGGACCTGGAGCAAGAGAAGGAGCGGGAGCTGGTCCTCTGCAAGATTTTCTACCAGACGAACACTAGGGCCAGGAGTAAAAAGATTATAAGTTAATTTGGTATTGGTACTTGTACTACCTTGTCGTCCGCATGTTGGTATTGTTGTTAACGATCTTTTGGTATGAACTTGTCATTTGCTTCCAACCATCATGCCGAGGGTCGACGTGGATATAAAGCTGAATCATTTGTTTCGAAACAAATTTTCAGGCACCTGATTTTTATTTGATGGGTAGCATAAGCACCTGCAGTTCGAATTCCCAGTTCTCCAAATTTTTCGAAACAAGTGCATGCTCTTATTATCACAATGAGAAAACAATATCCCTGCTGCATCCCAGTTATCAGTCTGTACTTGCAGAATTCTCTCATTTATTGAGCACGTATATTGTTTTTTCAGGTCGAGCAAGTTTCAGCTGGGCTGTAGACTGCCCAGGCTTGGTTTTGTTTTTAACAGGCCCAGCCCATGACGACAACGGGGCACAAAGATCCAGCAGGTATCTACTGGCCTCTAGCCCGCCAGCGTTAGTTATATTTTGTCTTACAACATCCGCAGGCACTTTTTTTACTGAATCAAACACACAGCCCAGTTCTATTTTCCTCTTGAAACGCATGTCCTACATCCGTTTTCTAATCTCTACCTATAGTTTTACTAGTTCATATACACGTATCATTATATTGAAAATACATAAAATTCACTTTTCATATTTACATCCTTATTTTTGTTGTTGTTTTCCCTCCCAGCGCTGATTTTTTTACCACTGGTTTTCCCTTAAACTAACTCAATTGTCCCACGTCTTATTTGCTTACAAAAACAAAACGATTTTTTGGCAAATCAATAAGTTCTTAAATTTTTTTTTATCATTTCGGGATTACAAAAGTTCGGACTCCACCGAAATATGCAAAATAAGGTTGAACTTTTTGACCGTGGTCCTGGGCAGAAAATGGGCTGTAATAAATTACTTAAGAATTAGCAAATGGGCTGCAAATTATTAAAAAATAGCAAATGGGCTCTATGTTGTTTGCCACGGATTTGGAAGCTGACTCGTGGGCCTACTAAGTTCATGCGTACACAAGGTTTATCAAAAAATAAACTTAGTCAACAATCGACTCTACCAGCGTCAGACCATTAGATGTCAATCTAACGGCAATCGTGCTCCTTCAGTCTCTGATCTTCCTGCCCCAGCCCCCCAAACCAGCGAAGTCGGAACCGCCTGCTCCCGCCTCCCATGGCCGGCTGTGCTGCTGGGGAGGCCTCACGGCCCCATCATATACTTGCATCCCTGGCCTGTCTATCCCTCCACTCACCCACACCTCCTGTTATTTTCCGGCGACGGCAGCCGAACCAGTCAACCCTCATACTCTCCACCGCGTGGGCAGCCACTGCCGTGTCTTCCCTGGCTCTGTGTCGTTCCCTTTGTAGGCCTCACTGTCGTCCACCACCCTGGTGCTCTCGGCGCGGCGTGGTCAATGTGGTCAACGAACGACATCCATCGGAAGTGGACTGTACGTGGAGAGACTAACAGCTGGGTCCACGTCCGCACACAAGGAAATGCCTCCTTATTACACGCAAAATAGTGATTCCTCCACCTGACATCTAGGACCCGCCGGAAGGGCCTCCGTATTTCATGAAAAAAACATTCCCTCCGCTGACAGGTCGGACGCACCAACTATATCTTCGCACGCAAGGAAGTGCCTCCTTATTGCGCACAAAAAAATGAATACCCCCTGCCAGCTGGGACCCACCATAGTGGGAGGCTGACTTGTGGGCCTACTAAGTTGACGGGGACGGAGGGCTTTGTCTACTTAGTCAATATGAGCGATTCTAGCTCCAGTGACCGTACGATGTCCATCCAACGGCCTTAGTGCTTCTTCAACCTCTGGTCTTCTTGCTCTAGCCGCCCAAAGCAGCGGCGGTCGTGCTGAAGGAAATATGCCCTAGAGGCAATAATAAAGTTATTATTTATTTCCTTATATCATGAGAAATGTTTATTATTCATGCTAGAATTGTATTAACCGGAAAATTGATACATGTGTGAATACATAGACAAACAGAGTGTCACTAGTATGCCTCTACTTGACTAGCTCGTTGATCAAAGATGGTTATATTTCCTAGCCATAGACATGAGTTGTCATTTGATTAACGGGATCACATCATTAGGAGAATGATGTGATTGACTTGACCCATTCCGTTAGCTTAGCACTCGATCGTTTAGTATGTTGCTATTGCTTTCTTCATGACTTATACATGTTCCTATGACTATGAGATTATGCAACTCCCGTTTACCGGAGGAACAATTTGTGTGCTACCAAATGTCACAATGTAACTTGGTGATTATAAAGGTGTTCTACAGGTGCTTCCAAAGGTACTTGTTGGGTTGGCGTATTTCAAGATTAGGATTTGTCACTCCGATTGTCGGAGAGGTATCTCTGGGCCCACTCAGTAATGCACATCACTATAAGCCTTGCAAGCATTGTAACTAATGAGTTAGTTGCGGGATGATGTATTACGGAACGAGTAAAGAGACTTGCCGGTAACGAGAATGAACTAGGTATTGAGATACCGACGATCGAATCTCGGGCAAGTAACATACCGGTGACAAAGGGAACAACGTATGTTGTTATGCGGTTTGACCGATAAAGATCTTCGTAGAATATGTGGGAGCCAATATGAGCATCCAGGTTCCGCTATTGGTTATTGACCGGAGAGGTGTCTCGGTCATGTCTACATAGTTCTCGAACCCGTAGGGTCCGCACGCTTAACGTTACGATGACAGTTATATTATGAGTTTATATGTTTTGATGTACCGAAGGAGTTTGGAGTCCCGGATGAGATCAGGGACTTGACGAGGAGTCTCGAAATGGTCGAGACGTAAAGATCGATACATTGGACGACTATATTCGGACATCGGAAAGGTTCCGAGTGATTCGGGTATTTTTCGGAGTACCGGAGAGTTACGGGAATTCATATTGGGCCTTAATGGGCCATACGGGAAAGGAGAGAAAGGCCCCAAAGGGTGGCCGCACCCCTCCCCATGGACTAGTCCGAATTGGACTAGGGAGGGGGGCGCCCCCTTCCTTCTTTCTCCTTCTGCCTTCCCTTTTCCTACTCCAACAAGGAAAGGAGGAGTCCTACTCCCGGTGGGAGTAGGACTCCCCCCTTCCTTCTTTCTCCTTCTCCCTTCCCTTTTCCTACTCCAACAAGGAAAGGAGGAGTCCTACTCCCGGTGGGAGTAGGACTCCCCCCTTGGCGCGCCCTCCTCCTAGGCCGGCCGCCTCCCCCCTTGCTCCTTTATATACGGGGGCAGGGGGCACCCCATAGACACAGCAATTGATCATTGATCTCTTAGCTGTGTGCGGTGCCCCCCTCCACCATATTACACCTTGATAATATCGTAGCAGTGCTTAGGCGAAGCCCTGTGTCGGTAGAACATCATCATCGTCACCACGCTGTCGTGCTGACGAAACTCTCCCTCAACACTCGGCTGGATCGGAGTTCGAGGGACGTCATCGACCTGAACGTGTGCTGAACTCGGAGGTGCCGTGCGTTCGGTACTTGATCGGTCGGATCGTGAAGACGTACGACTACATCAACCACGTTGTGTTAATGCTTCCGCTTTCGGTCTATGAGGGTACATGGACAACACTCTCCCCTCTCGTTGCTATGCATCATCATGATCTTGCGTGTGCGTAGGAATTTTTTTGAAATTACTACGTTCCCCAACACATGCCGCCTGCTCCTGCCTCCCGTGGCCGGATGTGCTGCTGCGGAGGCCTCACCGCCCCATACTACTCCCACCGCTGGCCAGGCCATCCCTCCACTCACCAACACCCCCTGTTATTCTGCGGCGACGGCAGCCTCACACCGCAGCCGAACCAGTGAACCCTCGTAATCCTCTCCGTGTGGGCATCCACTACTGCGTCTTCCCCGGCTCCGTGTCGTCCCCTTCCTAGGCCTCGCCGTCGTCCACCGCCTTGGTGGTCTCGGCGCGGCGCGGTTAATGTGGTCAATGACCGACTTCCATCGGAAGAGTACTGTACGTGGAGAGGCTGACAGCTGGGTCCATGGCCACAGCCCAGTTTTTTGTGATTTGCCAAGTAAGTCGCTTTGTCAGGCCTGTTGGGCTGCAAATCTTTCAAGACGAGGAGAGCTTCATTCGGCTGGCCGAGAAAATGGCCTATCAGTAATGAGAAATGGGCTGTACATTTTTAAAACACATCAAACCGGCAATTAGTTTCAAATTTCTTTTTTTTTTCATTTCGAGATTTTAAATTGCATTGATTTTTATGCGTCGACAGTTTGTTGGATTTTATATTGATATACATTTATTTTTAAAATCAGTTTGAATGTGACTCGAAATTTCGGGATTAAAAACAGTTCGGACCGCACCGAAATATGCAAAATTTCATATAGTTTTTTAACCGTGGCCACAATATGGGCTGTAATGCTAACAAAAAGAATATGGGCTCCAATAAAAACCTTAAGAATTAGCAAATGGGCTGTAAATTATTAGATATAATGGCAGATGGGCTGTATGATGTTTTCCACAGATTTGAGGCTTTCCTAAAAAAGGTTGACGCACAAGAAGTGACTGTTGAATGTCCATCCAACGACCGTCGTGCTTCTTCAATCTTTGGTCTTCCTGCTCCAACCGCTCAAACAAGCGCCGGCGGGACTGCCTGCTCTCTCCTCCCCACGGCCGGCTGTGCTACCGCGCAGGCCTCACCGCCCCACCATACTCCCATCGCTAGCCTAGCCATCCCTCTACTCACCCACACCTGCTGTTATTCTCCGGCGATGGCAGACGAACCAGTAAACCCTCGTACAGTCGTACTCCCCTCCGCGTGGGAAACAACTGCCGAGTCTTCCCTGCCTCTGTGTTGTTCCCTTCCTAGGCCTCGCCGTTGTCCACCGCCCTGGTGCTCTCGGCGCGGCCTAGTCAACGTGGTCAACGACCAACATGCATCTGAAGTGGACTGTACGTGGAGAGGCTGACAGCTGGGTCCACGGCCGCAGGCAAGGAAATGCCACCTTATTACGCGCAAAATAATGATTCCTCCACCTGACATCTGGGACCCACCGAAAGGGCCTCTGTATTTTGTGAAAAAACGTTACCGCCGCTGACAGCTTGGACCCACCAGCTATATTTTCACACGCAAGGAAGTGCCTCCTTATTACGCACAAAAAAATGAATACTTCCCCTGCTAGCTGGGACCCAGTATAGTGGCAGGCTAACTTGTGGGCCTACTAAGTTGACAGGGACGGAGGGCTTTGTCAACTTAGTCAATATGCACGATTCTAGCTCCAGTGACCGTACGATGTCCATCCAACGGCCGTAGTGCTTCTTCAACCTCTGGTCTTCTTGCTCCAGCCGCCAAAACCAGCGCCGGTCGTGCCTCGTGCTCCTGCCTCTCGTGGCCGGCTGCGATGCGGCGGAGGCCTCACCGCCCCCTACTACTCCCACCGCCAGCCAAGCCATCCCTCTACTCGCCCACACCCCCTGTTATTCTGTGGTGACGGCAGCCTCACACCGCAGCGAACCAGTGAACCCTCATACTCCTCTACGCGTGGGCATCCACTGCCTTGTCTTCCCCGGCTCCGTGTCGTCCCCTTCCTAGGCCTCGCCGTCGTCCACCGCCCTGGTGCTCTCGGCGCGGCGTGGTCAACGTGGTCAAGGAACGGCTTCCATCGGACATGGACTGTACGTGGAGAGGCTGACAGCTGGGTCCACGGCCGCAGCAAGGAAGTGCCTCCTTATTACGCGCAAAATAATTATTCCTCCACCTGACAGCGGGGACCGACCGGACGGGCCACCGTATTTCGCGAAATAAAGTTTCCCCCTGACTGCTGGGACCCACCAGCTACATCTTCGCACGCAAGGTAGTGCGTCCAGGAAAAAAAACGATTCGCCCCTGACTGCTGGGACCCACGAGCTACATCTTCGCAGGCAAGGAAGTGCCTGACAGTCGGGACCCACCTAGTCGAAGCGTACGTAGCGTTGTCATTCTAGTCGCGAACGTGTACGTACATACTGGTTGATGTAGAGCGCTCACGTGTCGTAGTAGAGGCACACACGTAGCGTGTACATGTACGTAAAATGGCCAGTGTGCAAGAAAGAAAATACGGCCACATACGTACATAGGGGCAGGGTCTCGAACGCCTACTCGCGCGTACGTACGGCCAGGGCTCATGTACATGGCTGGGTCGGAACGGAGAAACAACATCGTCGTCGTGTTCATGGGGAGCCAACCGGCTGGGTCGGAACGGAATGCGTCGTCGTGTTCATCAGGAGGGCTTGGACGGAATAGCCGATGGAAACGAGGCCCGGCGTACCGCAGAATGGAGGAAATGGCCTTGTGTTCGACCGGCCACGTTCGAAATGGGATCCTGTTCATTGGGAGGGGTCTGGCGTACCGCAAAACGGAGGAAACGGACCTCCTACGGTCGAAACGGGGGTCCTGTTGATCGGGAGGGGCGTGGCGTACCGCAAAACGGAGGAAACGGACTTGTGTTGGAGCGCTACGGTCGAAACGGGGGTCCTGTTCATCGGGAGGGGTGTGGCGTACCGCAAAATGGGACTCCACGGGATACTGTTCATCTCCACCATCGACCCCCTCCAGCCTCCATGGGCTACTGTTCATCCACCGTCGACCTCCTCCAGCCTCCACCTGCAACTGTTCATCCACGGGCTCCTGTTCATCCAGCCTCCACCGCGCGCTACTCCACCGGCTACTATTCAACCAACCCTCTCCACATGCTCCTATTCAACCACCCCTCCACGGGCTACTATTCATCCAGCCCTCCATCGTCTACTGTTCATCCTGCCCTCCACGGGGTGGTCCTGTTCATCCTGCCCTCCACGGGGTCCTGTTCATCCAGCCCCAACCGGCTCGATCGATCGGGGTCCTGTTCATCCAGAGGCAACACCATGGGGTCCTGTTCATCCACCCCCACTGGGAGCTGTTCATCCAAACCCCCCAGCAACGCTCACTGTTCATCCAGAGGCAGCATCGATCGGCTTCAGTTAACAGCCATCGATCGATCGCTCGGGTTCAGTAACGCGTAGCCTGCAGTGCAATCGCTCGGGTTCAGTTAGAGCCCAACGCCTCGCACCCACGCGCGTGCGTGTACGAGAGAAACACGCATTGCTCGGCCCCGACCACGCACCCTAACCGGGAACACCCCGATATTTTCCTCGCCCTCGCTTCTACCACGGTTTTTCCCCGTCATGGACGGCCCAAAGAATGTCATGCAGCTGCGTCTCCGGCCCGCCCAGGACGAAAAGCCCATTTTTTGTCATGATTTTTTGTCATAGAAGTAGGACCCCACCACATCTATGATGATACCGTGTTTTGTCACAATTATGGTCATAGAAGTGTCATAAGTATGACATAATTTTTTTTCGTTCTGCCCAAAATGTCACGGATGTGTCTTTTTTTGAGTGTATGTGGATGCCGTTTTCGATTCAGACAGGGGACCTAGAGCAATACTCTGTGATATGCAAACGACTTCTTCCTGCTATATTCTTTTTGTGCAAGACGGCCTCGTTCTAGCAAGAAAGGTTGGCTACAACCATCAGGTGGTTGAAGCCGATTGCATGAAATTGATCCAGGTGATGCAAAGTGTCGGCAATGCCCTCAGACGGAGGCGGCTATTTTTTAGGGATGCATCTTTTTTATGTCGCAATTTCAATATTGTTAAGTTTAATCACTACCCTAGGGAAGCCAATATGACGACAGTGTGCTGGCTAGCAAGTCGGAGGCCTTATGAACCATTGCCTGGGATTTTCTAATTGATATATTAAAAATGATGTATCGTTGTTCTCACATGAGATATAGACCACCATGTAGTCATTTCTTTGGAAAACATAGTGCAGACCATTGTGCACATAGAGAACGACACGATCCTCCATGTCGAACGCCCATGCTCTGCGCTTAGATAGCCGGGCTCGCACCGCACCTCCGTGTAACTAAGTGGACGCCCGAGGGAGGGGATGGCACTTGGCGCAGCAAGACTTTCAGTGGGAGGAGATGTTCATGTCGACTACGAAGACATGTGTGGCAACTTCGTCAATCTCAAAATGATGTCTCGGCTCAGTCTCTCGGAGATGCTCATAGGGCCAGGATGTGCGTTCATAGGGATATGAGCATATCTGTGTATGTATGGGCATCTACGTCTGTCATGTGTTTAAAACAATTCATAAACTTTGACCCTATCATTTCCACCTTGATGGCGTTTTTCTTTCAGCGTTGGTTCGTACACCTCTCTGAACATGCATCCCGACTTGATGCATCTGCAATGCCCGTGACCAGTACGCGATTGAAATGAAAAGCTTAAAAGAATCAGGAATATCTGAGAGTTTTTTAGAATCGGAATATCTGAGAGTAGCATATGGTCAATTTGCGTACATAGATCTAGTCGTCATACAGAGAGGAGACTACATAAGTTAGGTGTGAACCGACCCTCTTCTGATGTACCGAGTTAACCTTTTTTCCCCGAGAAACCCGGAGCCTGGCGAAAAGGCGATTAGGTTTTAAGGGTGGACTCACGGTGGCGCTCGTCGAATCTGCCGGCAGGGCACAACTCTGGTCGAGCAGGGGATGGCGTCGTCATCTGCGGCGAGCAAAGGGAAGGAGTCCTTGTCCCCTAGGGCAGCGAGGTCGAAGTTGGCCGAGGCACTAGAGAAGTTAGACATCACCAATGAGGAAGCAACACCGCTGGCCGTGGATGATCTTGAGGAAGGAGAGCAGAAAAAGTGGATGTTGGCCGGCAAGGTACTCCATCGAAACATCCTGCACATCCAGACGATCTCCAATGATCTCCATCCAGTGTGGGGTAATCCAAAGGGATTGGCCTTCAGATATGTGGGAGATAACGTGTTTGTGGCAGACTTTGCTACAAAGAGAGATAGATATCGAGTTTGGGAGGGATCACCATGGCACGTCAGTAAACATGCTGTGATTCTTTCAGATTTTGATGAGTGCATGCGTCC
Source organism: Aegilops tauschii subsp. strangulata (assembly GCF_002575655.3). Classification (NCBI taxonomy): domain Eukaryota; kingdom Viridiplantae; phylum Streptophyta; class Magnoliopsida; order Poales; family Poaceae; genus Aegilops; species Aegilops tauschii. The sequence goes on from NC_053036.3 coordinate 526,625,092, forward strand.
CTCTGAATTACAGTTCGACAAGCTTCAGTTATGGGCTAGAGTTGTCAATCTCCCGTTTATTCTACGTCATAAAAAGTGGAGTAAAGCAATAGCATGTCAAATTGACAAACATGCGACGAAAGTTCAGTTTGATCACACGGCTGGACACCTCAAAGCCAGAGTTATTGTGGATGTGGACAAACCTCTGAGGAGATGGATTTTGATTGAATCCAAGAGGAGGAAGGGCTTGGATCTGTATGATATACTTTATGAAAATATTCTTCATTTTTGCTTTTCCTGTGGCTGTTTAGGCCAGGCGGACCTTTATTGCCCTACACCTGGAACTAGGGATGCTAATTCTGATCTCCCCTTCGGGAAAGGACTGGGAGCTCCAAAGGATAGGAGGAGGAGTGCTTCGGGAGATGGCTCGGCCAGGGAGCAAACTGCTCCCCAGAACAGGAAGGCTGAGATGCGTCAGTCATCTACGAAGGAAAAGGGAGCAGCTGAGGTCACATCCCCATTGAAGAACATGGTCAATCAGCACAAACGTAAAGGGGGCCCTAAGGCGCAGAAACAAGTTTACAAAAATGTTGAGATGCCATTGTTGGCTAATAGCCCACATATGGAAAACGATGATACAAACGAGATTGATAGTTCGAGTGGAGGTCTTGGGATAGGAAGAGAACCGGAAGGGGACCCTGAAAAAGAACCCAAGAAGAAGAAACCTACTCCGAGCACTTCAGAAGCATCGGTAGAGGTTGTGGAGCAGCCCTGCCGGAAACAATGAGTTGCCTGAGCTGGAACTGCCGCGGGCTTGGGAACCCAGAGGCAGTTCGAGAGCTTCGCAATGTTGTGAAGCAAGAAGGGCCCAGTCTCCTTTTCTGATGGAGACAAAGATTTCGACAAAAAGAGTGGAAAGTCTGCAGAAACAGCTTGGTTTTGCGGGTTGTTTTGTAGTAAATAGCAATGGTTTGAGTGGGGGCATCGATATGTTTTGGTCAGCGGATGTAGAGGTGGAACTGAAAAACTACAGCTTAGCACATATCGATGTCAAGGTCAGCAAGAAGGCTCGAAACTCTGTTGAGTGGAGAGTGACTGGTTTTTATGGAGCTCCACGGGTAGAAGATAGACGCCAAAGTTGGAGGTTCCTTCGTACTTTGTTTGAGATCCAACATGATGCTTGGCTGTGTGTTGGGGATTTCAACGAAACAATCGCTACAAAAAAATACACTTCCGTGATGATACATGTTTGTCATAGTAGGTCACGTTTTCTGTCATGCATGTACATCCATGACGATTTTATGACAGAATCAAGATAGTCATACCTGTGCTGTCGTAGAAGTGTTCCATGACATTACCAAAATTATCATCACGGAAGTGTCCACTTCCATGACGATAAATGCCGCGTCATGGAAGCGCTTTCGTCAAGGGTGACCGACACGTGGCATCCACCGTAATGGGTCGCCGTTAAGCTATCGGGTCCGGTTTTGGATCCGATAACCCGCTAACAGCCCGGACCAATGAGGATTTTCCACGTGTAAAATTCTCATTGGCCGGAGGAAACACGTGTTGGCTCACCATTGGGACAGATGTCATCCATTCATTAGACAGGACGCGCCTATGATACGTCGACACGTGGCAGGGCCCAACAGAGGCCCATATAGGTTAAAAAGGCCGGTCTAGTCAAAGGCCCGTAGTACTTACTCAGGTACGAGTGGGTGAGGGAGTCCTGGACTAAGGGGTCCTCGGGCGTCCGGCTTGTTAGCCACGGGCCGGACTGATGGGCCGTGAAGATGCGAAGACCGAAGACTGCACCCGTGTCCGGATGGGACTCTCCTTGGCATGGAAGGCAAGCTTGGTGACTGGATATGTAGATACCTTTATTTGTAACCGACCTTGTGTAACCCTAGATTTCCCCGGTGTTTATATAAACCAGAGGACTTAGTCCGGAAGAGAGATTCATTAATATAGTTATACAGGCTAGTCTTCTAGGGTTTAGCCATTACGATCTCGTGGTAGATCAACTCTTGTAATACTCATATCCATCAAGATCAATCAAGCAGGAAGTAGGGTAATACCTCCATAGAGAGGGCCCGAACCTGGGTAAACATCGTGTCCCTTGTCTCCTGTTACCATCGATCTTAGACACACAGTTCGGGACCCCCTACCCGAGATCCGCCGGTTTTGACACCGACATTGGTGCTTTCATTGAGAGTTCCACTGTGCCGTCGACAAAAGGTTCGATGGCCCCTTCAATCGTCAATGATGACGCTGTCCAAGGAGAAACCTTCCTCCCCAGACAGATCTTTGTGTTCGGCGGCTTCGCATTGCGGGCCAACTCGTTTGGCCACCTGGAGTAGATCGATAGCTACACCCCCGGCCATCAGGTCAGATTTGGGAGCTTGAATTACGTTGCGGACATCCGCCCAGATTTGATCTTCGCTGGATTCGAGACCGCGGCGACCGCTCCTGGTCACCTTGAAGAGCATGACCTAAATCTGTCGTCAGACTGCATCCAGGAGAAAGCTCCTGTGACCACTTCGGCCTTAGATCCAGAGCACACTACGGCATCCAAGGATTGGAGGCTCGACCCCACCACGGAGGCCACAGATTCCCCGACGTTGGAGCCGCACATGGACTTAACCTCACACAATATTGGTGTCACCGGAACTCCGGACTCGTCTCTGGTCATAAGTTCCGAACCATGTGAGTCCGCGGACACCAAACTCGATCACATGTCGATCTTCAAATTCAGCGCCGCGGACATCTTCCAGCACTTGCCTTTGGGCGATGTGCTAAACTCATTAAAGAGCCTGTCCTTGGCGGGGGACTCACAGCCGAACTCTGTCCGGTTCGGACTAGGGGCTGATGATCGAGAATTTTGCTTCCCACCCGCCACCCACTTCATAGCCACTGTCAAGGATTTAACCGACATGCTTGGCTATAGCTCCGAAGACATCGCCAGTACGGATGACGGTGCCGACAAGGAGCAAGGCGAGAACCCGCCATTCACTGGACGACAGACGGCCACTTCTTCCTACGACGTATACATGGTGGACATGCCTGAAAAAACTAAGAACAAAGACAAAGATGATCCAGCTGAGGATAAACCTCCTGAGAGACAGCCCAAGCGCCAACTTCCTCGACGCCGTTCTAAGTCACGTCACTCCAAAGACTGCAGTACGAGCACCGGAAAAACAACCCTCCAGACGATGCCGAAAATAATGAAGACCCCGTCAAGGTAACCTCCGAACAGGGGGAACGGGAAAGTGGGCAAGATAGCCCTGATGAACATGCCATACACGGAGACTCGGAGGATAGTAATTATCTTCCGCTTTCCGAGGAAGAGGAGAGCCTCGGCAACGAGGATTTCACCGTGCCTGAGGAACCTCTCGAACAGGAGCGCTTCAAACGCCGGCTAATAGCCACTGCAAGAAGCCTGAGAAAGAAGCAGCTGCAGCTTCAAGCGGACCAAGATCTGCTCAATGATAGATGGACCGAAGTCCTAGAACCCGAAGAATACGCCCTTAGTGGCCCAGCCAAGAACTACCCAAAGCGTAGATTGCTACCTCAGTGCGATGACAAGGCGCTAGAGTCCATACCATCGTCACACAATGCGGCAGGTCGAAAACAAGCCGGTCCGGAAAAAGCGGCAACTCAAGCCGAACACCAGACCGCCCCACCTCGCCATAAAGGCAAGAATAAAACAGCTCGGGGATGTACATACGACCCTCAACAGGACTTGGATAGTCGAGCAGGACAGACAAGATCGATCTACGGATCGCGAGGGCACGCCTCGACACGCGACGACGGCTACCTATTCGGACGTGACAAACCTAGCCACGCCTGGGCCGAAAACCGCAAATGGACTCCATCGGAGGTACATCGCAGTGTGGCCCAACATAGAGGCGCCGCACACCCTCTTTGCTTCACATACGAGGTAATGGAGCATGAATTCCCAGACGGGTTCAAACCCATAAATGTCAAATCATACGACGGTAGAACGGATCCCGCGGTATGGATCGAGGACTTCCTCCTCCATATCCACATGGCCCGCGGAAATGACCTTCATGCCATCAAATACCTACCACTAAAACTAAAAGGACCAGCTCGTTACTGGTTAAACAGTCTGCCTGAAAATTCTATTGGCAGTTGGGAAGATTTGGAAGATGCTTTTCGTGACAACTTCCAAGGAACATATGTCCGGTCACCGGACGCCGACGGCTTATGTCATATTGTCCAGCAGCCCGGAGAGTCAGCGAGGAAGCTCTGGACTAGGTTCTTAGTAAAAAAGAACCAAATCATCGACTGTCCGGACGCGGAAGCCCTCGCGGCCTTCAAACACAACGTCCGGGATGAATGGCTTGCACGCCACCTCGGTCAAGAAGGACCTAAATCAATGACAACCCTTACCGCTCTAATGACTCGCTTTTGCGCGGGAGAAGACAACTGGCTCGCTCGTAGAAGCAACAGCGCCAACGACTCGGGCACTTCCGAAGTCCGAGACGGCAATGGCAAACCACGACGAAGCAAACACAACAGTCGCGATGATAATGAAAGATCACGCAACACAGCGGTCAACACCGGATTCAGCAATCCCAAACCCGGTCAACGGAAAAAGCCACTCAAGGCGAACCGAGATGGACCATCCAACCTAGACAGGATATTGGACCGACCCTGCCAGATTCACGGCCACCCCGATAAACCAGCTAATCATACCAACAGAAACTGTTGGGTCTTCAAGCAGGCCGGCAAGCTCAACGCCGAACACAAGGGGAGGAGGCCGCCAGGCGATAGGGACGACAGAGAGGTTCACCAACCAAACACCGGGGGTGAGAAGCAATTTCCCCCCGAGGATCGATCAGACCCAGAGCGGAAGTAGCAGTTCGGCTTCCGCCACCCGTCTCATATACCTGCAAAATTTGCACCGCGTATACACCACTACGCACTTAAGATACCATGGGCATTGGCGGAAGCACAATACGGACAAGCTGGCAAGCATTCCCGTAACATTTTTTACTTTCATTCTTTCTCTTTTCATTATTTCTTAAAAACAGGTGACGCAAAGGACAAACGTCTAAACCGACTCCATCGGAGTTCGGATCCATACATTCACCTAAGGGGCTACTTCCGTCAAGGATTCCCCTTGCCGAGGACAGGCGGTGCAGACGTGCGACAGGAGGTCCAAAATAAATTTTTTGTAGACCGCACTCTTTATTTCGAGCCTGTAATATGCCTTTCTCCTCCTCCTTGGACCCTGGGCATGTCAAATAGCTGGGGTTGAGGTCTTTTTATATATAATGTCACCATTGACATGCCGCTCTGGTCCCAGTAAAAATTATCCAAATTAATCATTCGCGTTTTTCCGCAAATGAATGTGGCTCCTATGGTTGTTTCACAAGATATACCTTGGCATAACATGCCAGGAAGCTCGGTATGGGAACAAATGAGTTGCCAACAAAGTTCGAACAGCTTTATAGCATACTTCGGCGTCATGAGTTTGGTCTTATATGCATCAGCTCCGAATCATGTCTTGGGTCAATGGTTGGGTTGCCCGGCTCCTGTGCTTGCTACCTTACGTTCCGCTCTATCGGCTAGGGTAGTAAAGGGAGAACTACTGCAATTGTGCTTCCGGTTCATCTGGTTAAGCACCTCAGTAGAGAAAGCCGAAAACCGACTGTCATGATGCTGTGAGAGCTGGTCAACCACTCGATGACTTATCGAAATCTGTCGCGGTTCCCTCCGTATTATACGAAGGACCTTTTTCAGGTCATATATGTAAGGCACCATATTGGAAGTAAGCCGTACGCATACCAGGGGCTATATCGTAGCCCCACCTATAAAACTTCTATGGCTAAGTGAAAGTGTTAATGCCCTATAGTCTGATTGCCTGGTTCGCCGCATTATCACCTCCTTCATGGACCAAGACGTTGGGTCAAGAGTGATCAAATGCTTTTTTGAACACCCCCGTACTTCCTATGAGGGGGCTGAAGTCGACGACTGGAACGCTTTCAGATTATATTAAAACGGCCGCACAGGAGGAATAAAAGCTTTCGAGCAAAATATAAAAATAGATCAACTATTAAATTGTCTTTTACAATTCTCACACACCTCACTCGAACATTATGTCTTTCGAGCATTGACCCTCTATCAAGCGGGCGGCCTCTAGGACGTCTTCAAAATAATGCTCCGGTTCGTAACGGTCCTTGCCCTTGGGTGGACTCTTCCCGCAACATCGATGGCCTTCATCTTCCCCCAGAATGTATTGACTCGGGCAAAAGCCATCCGTGCACCTTCAATGCACACCGATCACTTCACAGCATCGATACGTGGCACCGCATCAACAAGCCGTTGCACCAAGCCAAAGTAGCTATGCGGAACAGGCTCAGTTGGCCATAACCGGATTATGACGTTCTTCATGGCAGCACCAGATATCCTATGAAGCTTGGCCCATTGAGACATCTGTTCATTGAGCAACAGAGGGCGCTTCGACGCGCCAAATTGTGACCAGAAAAGCTCCTCCGTTGCATACCCCTCTCGCTCCTGGTAAAACTGCGTTGCATCGGAAGAACTCTTCGGCAAGTCTAAAAACTCGTCCGGAGAACTTCACACTTGGTTAAGTTGAGCATAGTTCGGATCGCCGAACTTCGTTTGTAGCAAAAAGGGCTTACCAGCCGCAATTTCCCTAGCTTGCCGGATCTCCTCCCGGGCTGCTCTGGATTCAGACCGCGCTTCGCTCGCCTCTAGTAAGGCCTTGTCAAGTTCAGCCATTTCGGCTTTATTCTCCTTCTCAAGAAGCTCACAGTGGCTAGCAGCATTTTTTAGCTCGAGCACCATCGTGGATATCTTCTCCTCGTCTTGGCGCCGAGCAGCTTGTTTGGCTTTCAATTCAGTCAAGGCCTTTTCGGCAGCCGCATTACTAACCCGGGCCTGCTCCTTGGCCCGGGCCAGCTCCACCCGCAGAATTTCAACGGCGGCAGCATAATCTGCAGTCATGCATATTCAAGTATATAACTTTCAGTGCCATGCTTATATCACAAAAACCTATGTGAAGGGACTGCCCCGAATACATACCTTGCGACTCGTCAAGACGCATATTGATTAACGGAATGTCATCCCCTGCCACATCAAGCTTCCACTGCAGCTCGGCAATTTCCGTAGTCTGGGAAGTAGCCAGGGGGGAAGCAGCCCGTGTTCAAGTTAATTAGATTAGTCCTTGAATATTTCTTCTCGATCCTCCATTCGCCTCCCATGGGAAGCCAACCCGAGTCTCAGGGGCTACTACCTATACGCAGGTACATCTTTGCAAACAAAATATAATTGAAAACACTACATTACAAACCTTGAAGCCTTTTAGCAGGCTCGTGAAGGCTTCATTCAATCCGCTCTTCGCGGACAGAATCTTCTCAACCACCGTACCCATCAAGGCACGCTATCCCTTCGAGACCGATGCTTTTTGCAGCATATCCCGCAATATATCCAGCGTTGTCGGGTCTCCGGAAGCCGCTCTAGGAGCACGACCATCCTTTGAAGGAACCCGTTCACCCGTCTCCAGAATCATCGTTGGCTGAAAACTGGACAGTCCGGGGTCTTCATTATTGGCCCCCGAATCCTGGACGATCGGAGACTCGCCTTCGGGTACTGCCTCTTTCATCCCCTGTGTAGCTTGTTGATCAGGAAAAACCCTCCGAGACGACACTTCGGAGTGGTCCGCCCTATTAGGCGAGGAGGTCGGGGGAGGCGTCTCGCTTTCTATCATCTCTGGGAGGAGATCTCCCGAAGAAGAGGATTGCCCGGAAAAACTCTGCGCCGAACTGTAAAAATACACAGGCACATTACGTATCTCCCCGGTGACAGGGAAAAAGCGGGACGCTATTAAAGCATCCCAGATTCACTTACGGTTTGGTTGAGGGCTTGTCCTCATGATGGAGTTTTTCAACGGTGTCGCCTTCCAAACCCGAACCGCTCGACGGTGTCATCTTGCCCCTCTTAGGAGACCGCCCCTCCCAACCTTCGGAGGCGACCCTTTTCCTCTGGAATGGAGAAGGGATACTGGCTTCTCCTTCGCCTTTGTCTTCGGGCGAGGAAATGTCGATCTCTCCGGACTCAGTATCTGATTTACCTCCGGAATGAAGGTCATCCCGGGTCTTCTCACTCGCCACCTTGCCCTCCCCTGTCGGCGCCTGGTACAGCGCCAGTACCTGCATCCTTGTTAACAGGGGGTCTGTTGAGTCTTCGGGAAGAGGGGACGGACACCTAATCCGTTCCGCTTTCTTTATCCAGCCCTGGAAGAAGATGGTTTGCTCAGTATCTTACCATAGGATATCTGATTATGAGGTGTTCGGCGAATGAGTACTTACCGAGGTGTCCAGATGGTTACAGTCTAGGCCGGTATCTTCAGTGGTGTCCGGCCATTGTTTTCGTCTCCCGATGAATAGTTTCCACATTCCGTCGTGCGTAGTGCCGAAGAAGTGCTGAAGAGTCCGTGGCCCTTCTGGATTAAACTCCCATAGGTGGAGAGGCCGTCGCTGGCACGGCAGGGTCCGGCGGACTAGCATTACCTGAATAACATTGACAATATTGATCTCCTTCTCAATGAGGCTTCGGATGCGGCTTTGCAAAGTCCGCACCTCGTCAACTGATCCCCAGTCCAACCCCTTATTGATCCACGATGCAAGCTGAGTTGGGGGGCTGGATCGAAACGCGGGCGCAGCTGCCCACTTGGAACCATGGGGCTCGATGATATAGAACCACCCCTGCTGCCATAAGTCGGAAGATTCTTTGAAGGATCCTGTCAGCCAGATAGCACTGGAGAGCTTGCTCACTGAGGCACCACCGCACTCCGCCTGCTCCCCCTCTATCATTTGCAGTGTCACATTGAAGGTCTTGAGCCACAAGCCGAAGTGTGGAGGGGTCCGGAGAAAGGCTTCGCACGTGACGATAAACGCCAAGATGAGAAGGACAGAGTTCGGGGCGAGATCGTGCAAATCTAACCTGTAATAGAACATGAGCCCCCGAACGAAGGGATTGAGGGCGAACCCCAATCCTTGGAGGAAGTGGGAAACAAACACGACCCTCTCGCCGGATCTTGGGGTAGGGATAACCTGCCCCTCCGCGGGAAGCCGGTGGAGGATTTCCGCGGTCAGGTATCTAGCCGCCCGAAGCTTTCCGACATCCTCCTCTGTGACAGAAGAAGCCACCCACCGGCCTTGACGGCTGGATCTGGACATGACTTAGGCCTACGAAGGGTGAGACCTGGGTGTTGGAACTCGAGGTAGTAGGAGTCAAGGAAGAAGCAAGCGTGGGGAGGAAAGGCAGGTATGTGCTCCTTTATAAAGGCCAAGAATATCGAACGCCTCCTCCCGGGCCTTAAACTTTGCCTATTTCCAAGAAGTTGTACCCTAAGGACGGTTGGGTTACCCATGTATGTATTGATAAAAGAATCCCTTAATAAGGGGCACGATCTCTGCTTGGATAAGACGTGTCAATAACAACCGTGTTTCGGAACATGAGGCCGCGGGCGAAACAACGGTTCGAAATAATGACCAGACTGACATGATGTCATGTTGTAAAAAGTTGCCAGAAGATTGGACTTATGAATTATTACGCCCTCTGTGGAAATATACGCTGCATGCGCTGCCAAGCCGAACTCGATCATTCGAGGACCATTGTGAAGTATCCTGAAAGAAGGGAACCTGCCTTGCAATGGCGAAGACAAATCTGTGCGCCGGATTCCTCGTCATTGAAGCCAGGTTCAGGGGCTACTGAGGGAGTCCTGGACTAAGGGGTCCTCGGGCGTCCGGCCTGTTAGCCACGGGCCGGACTGATGGGCCGTGAAGATGCGAAGACCGAAGACTGCACCCGTGTTCGGATGGGACTCTCCTTGGCGTGGAAGGCAAGCTTGGCGACTGGATATGTAGATACCTTTCTTTGTAACCGACCTTGTGTAACCCCAGATTTCCCCAGTGTCTATATAAACCAGAGGACTTAGTCCGGAAGAGAGATTCATTAATATAGTCATACAGGCTAGACTTCTAGGGTTTAGCCATTACGATCTCGTGGTAGATCAACTCTTGTAATACTCATATCCATCAAGATCAATCAAGCAGGAAGTAGGGTATTACCTCCATAGAGAGGGCCCGAACCTGGGTAAACATCGTGTCCCCTGTCTCCTGTTACCATCGACCTTAGACGCACAGTTCGGGACCCCCTACCCGAGATCCGCCGGTTTTGACACCGACAGTGGGCCAACCCAATAACTGCCTGTTTAATAAAGGCCCATTTACGGCCCGAAGCCAGATCTGGCCCGTTAATTGTTCATCGAATATTTGGGCCCAATTATGGCCCAGTGACTTTCAGCCTGTTAGAGGCCCGATGTAGACATGGGCCCATTTCAGCCCGGTGTGTCTTTCGGCCCGGGAATGGCCCGTGCTGCCCATGGGCCATATATGGTCCGACGCAACATCTGACCCACTAACGGCCCATGATAAAGGTGGCAACAGTTTAGCCCAACGTGACTTTGGGCCTACTAAAGGCCTGTCGTATAATTCGGCCCGTTGATGCTTGTACTAAGCTTTCGGCCTGTTAAAGGCCCATGATATCAGTGGGCCAACTAAGGCCCGAGATATGTTCCGGCCTAGTAACGACCCGTCATATAACTAGGCCAAAAAAGGCCCGTCTACATTTCAGCCTGCTGAAGTCCCGTCGACGACTAGTGAAAATTGAGGCCCAACATGCATTTCGGCCTGCTAAAGTCCCATGGTTTCTTTGGGGCCGTAACAAGCTAGCAGAATATTCAGCCTGTTAAAGGCCCAACGCTACATTGGCCGAACTAATCGCTGGGTTCACAAAAGGCCCAAATAAAATTTGGGCCGAATATAGGCCGGAGTAAGTTGTGGGTCTGGCGCAAAGTGTGAAGGCCCCAATGGCCATTCTAGCCCAAGAAAGATGCAGGCCGGCCCAATTGTGGCCGCTAAAGACGGGGCCCGTTAGAGGCGAATGTTTCGGCCCGGCCGACTACATCAGATTTTTGTCAGATAGCGAGTGATGGCAGTAACTAGTAGGAATTAAGAACAAACCTAGTCTATACAATAAAGAAATTGCAGTATAGTAACTTAGAATAAACCTACACTATACAATAAAGGATTTATGGTATATTACATCCACTGGGCATCGAAGTTCGCCACCAGTGATCATAAAGCGCAACGAAGAAGCAGATTACAAAAACTGGGCACCATTGCAGCGTAACAAAATAATACTAAATCGAGACCACTTCCAAGACAGTTCAAGAAAGGTTAGGCTTGCGCGGGAACTGCTGCGCAAGCTCCTGAGCAAGGCTATGAGACCGGCCTAGCATGTTGGTCATAGCTTCCAGGTGTAGCTGTTTAGCAATGAGGTTCTCATTGGTGTTCTCCGCAATCTTTCTTAGAGATAGGACTTCAAGTCGAAGTTGAGTTGCAGAATGCCTTTCTGCTAGAACTTGGGATTGAAGGAGTCGAACTGATTCAGACAGCGAATTCTGTGAGCTTGTCTGACTGCTAGTCTCAAGTAACTTGAACACTGCATCAAGACAAGACTTTGGGGTTGTCTCGCTATCTTCAAGATGTTTTGCCTTCTTTGCTGCAATATATGTTGGGTTTGTCTCACAGCCTTCAGCAGACTTGTGCATGCCATCAGGCATATCACCCTGAAACAAGCAGAGAGATGACTGGTTTTGCAGGTGTATAAACAAAGATGATAACTGTGCTGTCAATTCCATCCAATTTCAAATCAGAAAATAAAGAGTAAGTTCAAAATATCAATAGCATAATTTGGCATTGTTCATAATGCGGGGAGCTTCACCACACTACTGGATTACCATGTCAACATAACAAGCATAGATGAAGGGCAAAGACAATCATTGTATCTATTTTGGTTAATGTGCATGGCATGTTGTTCATATCATCAGCCACATCAGTAAGATAAAACATGAGATGACAAGGTGCAAATGTGGGCTGCTTCACCACACACTGTATTATAGATCCACAAAAACAAGCATACATATAGGGAGTATTGAGTAATGTGCATGGTATGAATAAGGAATTTGGTTCTACAAGTAAAACTTGGAACTTACGGTTCTTGCGAACATGCATTTTGATAGAAACAACAAACTAAACAGCAGTAAACGATAGGGAGTATGAGCAAATTAAACAGCAGTTGAGGATAAAGGCTTTTGAAGGACTGACTTACATTAACAGTTAACACCGGCTTTATAATGCCCTTCTCCATGTCAAGGGAAGGATAACTCAAGAATTTCAGCACAAAATCTTCTTCATAAGCATTGCCTGTACTCTACATTTTGTAGAGAGTAATTATAGATATGATAATACTGGAAGGGATAGAGGATAATGAAGATAAGATGCATATTGATGCTACATAATCAACTACCAATCCCTGGAAGTACAAGTGTTACAGGACAAAATGTACTGACAAGAGCAATGGGCTACACTTTTGCACTGGCATTGTCTGTGTATTCAACTTTTTGGTAAGATTAAATATAGATCTGATATTTTTTAGTAAATGGTGGGCGAGGGAGATAAGATGCAGAATGCTACACAATGAACCAATCCCTCTTCCATAATACAAGAGTGTTTTGAACACTAGTGTACTGTACAAAAGGTACTTATATTATGGGACGGAGGGAGTAGCTGTTAATGTAAGTACAGTGATAGACGACGTTCAGTCCTTACAAGAGGACTGCAGAGCTAAACCTCTTCAAAGCATTGGGTTGATTCTAAATTTATGTAAGAGTCCATACCGATCTTATAATGTTCACCAAATGGACGATAACGAGGCTAACATGTGCAGTGATGCTACATAATCAAACAACTATGAAGGTAAGTATGGTCATACAGGGCAAGAGGTACTCACAAGAGCAATGCAGTGTGCAGTATAGTTGCGAGATTCTGTGGTCCCTTGAGAATGAGTGTTCTTCTGCTAACAGTTCTCGTACAAGTGAGACATCAAGGCCAATGCAGAAATGTAGTTCAAATTGTGATATCATAGACAGTACCTTACGCTGCAGACGAGACCAATGTGTAACAAGATTATTCCAGTCACTGTCTGATAAATGTAGCAACGGAGACTTTACAGAAATTTCGTTTAGGGGCTTTCCATCGAAGTGCGCTTGCCTCAGGTAGGAACGATACTTCATCAACGAGTGCTTGAAAAGCGCAACGAACCCTTGCTCGTCTTGACAATCCAGTTTGGTCCTCGCCTATTTAAAAGAATGAAATCTTGTGTCTTCTGTCAGAAGAAACATATGCAGTAATTACCATGAATAACATTAGTACATTACTTATGCGTAAGTTGTGGAGGAAGACTGTAAATTGTTCTGTGTCTACGGTATAATCTTTCCATGAAGGAAAGATGCACACAAAGTTCCTGACAACAATTTAAGCTTCGTCTTCTAAACTGGGAAGAAATGGAATAGGGGTCCTATTTGCTGCAATTGGGCCTCTCTCTGGTTCGAAAAGGGATTTGGCAACTGGATTTGGTGTACTCTTTGCTGGATTGGGGGTTTTGCGTCGTAGAGCTGGTGCTATGTCAACTGGCATCATCATACTGTTTGCTGCAGTTGGGGTCTGCTGAGTTGGGGCATCAGAAATGACCAGTGTAGTAGGGCTAGAGTCTGCTAGAGTTGGGGTGTTTGGTGGGTCAGGTGATATTGCAACTACACCTAATGGGCTATTTGATTTATCAGGTGTCACTACCTTTTCCAAATACTTTGCTCGTGCTCCTCCGCGATCAGCAATTGCCCTCTTCCTTTTGAATGTCTGATACACAAGAACAACATTTCAATTGATAAAATATGGTATGATGACAGATGGAATATGTACTGAAAATGGATAGGCAGGGTGTATTCACATACACGATGTGTAAACTAAGCTAATGGCAGTGCAACAAAGTAGAAGCAATGCAAAGCATCAGTTGCAAGATATGTGCGACCAATATAACCTTGGAAAGTTAGAGCAAGCACCTTGATGGATGAATAAGATAGGGCATCTGCCTCTGACTCCTCCACTAGGGAGCTACATTGACTTAGGTCTCCTCTAGCTCAGAATCACTGTTTGGATCATATTCTGAGCATGAATCTGTAGGTGGAGAGCGTTTGCATTGCATTGCATCCAGACTTGATTTCAGTCCCTTAATGCCAAGTTTGACAACCATGGCATTGTTCTGCTTTATTCTTTTCATGCGCGCAAGCTCATAATCACTATGATGCTGTTCAGAATCTGAGATTCATGAAAACATAAAAAGTAGTCAGATTATCTATGGAATGCATTGCGGATTCAACTCGAAGAGTGTCTCCCTATAAACCCGTGCATATGCAAAGTTCACCCCCAACCGTGCTGACCAGACCACACAGAAATACAAACCTCTTATGTATTTATAACAGGCAGACACACATTTCAAAACTGAAGTAGGAACATTAGAATCATACGAAATTCCTATTTGAACAAATAAACTAAGGAATTATGAGTGGCATAATGTTTAGCTTCAAGGGTGGAGTGCTGGTAGTGCGACACATAGCAAGTAGGCAGATTGTATTCCATGTAAAAGATTGTAGTCTATGTAAAAGCTGGAAATGACACTTTCTTTCTATACAATGAAGTGTTCGTTGCCCACACATGATGGAAGAGATCACACAGAGAAATACTATTCACTCATGTCTCTGGTTCCAGTATTTTGAAACAAGGTGGTCCACCCTAAAAGAATATTGAGAAAAGCTGGAAATGACACTTTCTTTCTATACAATGCAGTGTTCGTTGCCCACACATGATGGAAGAGATCACACAGAGAAATACTATTCATTCATGTCTACGGTTCCAGTATTTGAAACAGGGTGGTCCACCCTAAAAGAATATTGACGACAAATATGAAAAGGCAAGCATAGATGTAGTGAATCAATCATTTACTTGTGAGCTTACTAGGACAAGTATGCAGAATTGTAACTGCAGTAAGAGACCGTCCAAAATCTGAATCAAGAAGTTTGTCTAGCACTTATTGTTTGCAACTAATCGATGTGAATAATTGGATATCATATCGAATAGTAAGAAAGACAAGTAAAATTTTCAACAAACCTGGCCTGCAGTAGTAATTTGGGTCAATGTCACTACGACCAACATTCCAAAATGACTAGTGTCTGTTCCTAGGGCTGGAATTTTAAAACCCTGTGAACTTTACAGGTACTAAAGATTACTGAAATACATCTAAACCATTAAGTGTAGGTAGCACTCAGCACACAACAAACCCTAATAACAGTCCTGCCTAATGAGTAATGAATCAATTAGAAAATGGGTTATGAGGAGTGGCTGCTGAGTGTTGAGGACGTATCTCAGGATAAATCGGGCTGGCTTAGTGGGTGCTGCACGCCTGAACCCTGAACGGGCTGGGAAGGTAGGCATGGCGGCGCGCTCGGGCGGCGGTGACGCTGTTGGGCGATCGGCTCCTGACCTCCTGTTAGTCTGGGGTGTCCTCCTAGAGTCATGCCGCCCGGGGACGGCAAGTCGCCAGCGAGGCAGGCGGCTGGGGGCGAGTAGAGATCGGAAGAGCGCAGCAGAATAGAGGGGAATCGGGGCCTGGGTCGACCCAAAATCTACGGTGGGCCGCGGCCCACCGTGGGCACCCTGTAGAGATACACACCCGAGTGTTCTTCTGCTAGCATTTTTTTTGAGCAAAAGAGGATTTCCCCTCCGATTTCTATTAAAGAAACCACCACGGAACCAACATGATCAATTAAACCTTAAGCATGATCAATTAAACCCTATTATGACTGTGCCATGGAACCAACATGATCAATTAAACCCTAAGCATGATCAATTAAACCCTATTGATACTTGATGATTGTTTTGAGATATGAAGATGGTAATATTAGAGTCATGCTAGTTGAGTATTTGTGAATTTGAGAAATACTTGTGTTGAAGTTTGAAAGTCCCATAGCATGCATGTATGGTAACCGTTGTGTAACAAATTTGAAGCATGAGGTGTTTCTTTGATTGTCCTCCTTATGAATGGCGGTCAGGGACGAGCGATGGTATTTTCCTACCAATCTATCCCCCTAGGAGCATGCGCTGTCGGATCACGGGTTCCGGCAAAACCCTCGAGGTTCGAACACTTGGGGTGCGCGCGAAGATCTCCTCCCTAATGATCCACGCCCTAGCTCTCTAAGATCTCGCGGATGAACTCGACGAACTCACAACACAAAGACACAAGATTTATACTGGTTCGGGCCACCGTTGTGGTGTAATACCCTACTCCAGTGTGGTGGTGGTGGATTGCCTCTTGGGCTGATGATGAACAGTACAAGGGGAAGAACAGCCTCATGAGGTTGAGGTGTTCTTGTGCTCGGTGTGTGGCTAAGGGTTGGCTCTAGATCTCATTTTTCTCCCCCCTACTGGGGTGGCTAGGTCTACTTATATAGGCCCTGGTCCTCTCCCCAAATACTGAGCGGGAAGGGAGCCAACAACGGCCAATTTGAAAGGGGACAGCTAGTACAACTTATCCTGACAAAAGCGGTCTTCGCCTGCAAAAGGCTCTGGTGGTGACGCCGTCTTGGGCTCCATGGTGACCTCTGTCTTACCGTCCTGCTGGTCTTGGTCTCATTGCACAAATATGGAAACCTTTGCTTGATGCCTCGGTACTCCACGCCTGCGCTTGCCCCCTTGGCACCAAAGAGGAAACGAGGATGCTGCGCGCTGGCGCCCGCCTGGTCTCGATCGTCATGGCTCATGTCACGAGGACCTCGTGCGGTTTGCCTTGCCTTCGTCTCTCTGCCCCTCATGAGCCTGCCTAGCGAGGCCGCTCCTGAGGAGGTCTTGCGTCGTCCGCCTCACGAGGCTTGGCCCCTCGCGAGGGCCTTGAATGCCTTGTTGATGAAGATGGGCCGTACAGGCCTGCTAGCACAGCCACGCCATGGGCCGCAGGTAGGCAAGTCTAGTGACCCCCGTTCCCAGAACGCCGACGGTAGCCCCCGGGCCCAAGGCGCACTCGGGCTTGGCTTCGAGGCGAAGCCAAAGGTCAAGTGCGGAGCGCCGCGGCCCCAAAAGCCCGCGGCCTCAGTTGACGCATGGGGGTTGATTGGACGTGGGCGTCTCCGCTTCCCTACGCTGCCTCAGCAACTACCCGACTTGACAAGTCCCTGCGACATGCAAGGAAAACCATCATTACCTGTGATCATGGGGGCGCTAGTTGGCCTTCTCCTGCTATAAATGAGGGAGGGGGCGGAACCCCCATTGCCCATTTCTTCCCATTCCGCTTGCTCCTTCTTCCTCCGCTCCACTGCTAGTAGCAACTTCAATGGTGCCGATCCGAAGGTTCTCAGCTGAGGAGAAGGGAAAGGTTCCCCTTCACGTGTCGGCACTGCTTCCACCGAAGAAGAGGTCGGTCCACCGCCACGACGCTGCGGCGTTGCAGGTGGTGACGAGGCCTTGGTGTGAGCGGCCTCCTCCTGGGTATCCGCTGCCCTTGTATGCCCAAGCCGGGGGCTCAGGAGGAAGGAGTAATGAGCGTCGGCGCGCGCGGCGCGGCCGAGGTCGACGTGCCGCAGCGACGAGCGCCGTCGGTCCTGGAGTCCATGCCGTGGACTCCTCACGCGAGCTCGTGCTATGGGCGGCGATGCCCGCAAGCTCCTGGGTCCGGTTCCCGTGCTTCTTCTCCGATGTGATGCCGCCGAGGGGACCCCTCGAGCTCTGGTTGCAGCATGCCAACTGTGACGCTCCGGCGACCGGAGCAGAGGTCGAAGCAGTCTCCACTGGCAAGATCTTCATGACCTGCGGCTGGGGCGAGGTCGCGTGGGTTTGCCGTGTGGAGGGCGCCCTCGCGATCCACTTCGAGTACGACGGCGCCTCCACGCTGTTCTTCAAGCTCTTCGACACGGAGGGTCGCCGCTTGGAGTTTTGCCCCGAAGGGGAGCGCCAGGATGAGGCGTGCCCCGCTCGCGGCTGCTCCAGTAGCAGCGACTCTTGGGAGTCCATCGGCTCTCCTGAGCTCTACGATACTCCGGAGACGAGCGACGACAGCTACGTGCCCCCGAGCTCTCGCCGTGCTCGGAGCAGGGCCGCAACGTCCGGCCGCCGCCGTCGCTGATCTGGATGGGGTTGGCGCCGGCCTCCCGCGGCCAAATGTTGATGATGGCGTCGGCCGCGGGTGTGTGTAGATAGGGTTCTCCTAAGTTCTTGTCCTTTGTTCCCTGCAAGGAATTATGAAGTACCCCGTGGGGGCGTGTAAAGAGTCTGCAATGTCTTTTGTTGATATTGTCCTGATTATGGAAGCCTTGTGAGCGCAAGTCCTGTTTAGGCTCGGTCTTCCCTTTTCAATCTCGCGACAACTTGTTGCTCTACGCTGACAGGTCCCGATCCCCAGGCAAGCTTCAGCCGTCGTTGGTATGCCAGGTCGCGTGCCGTGGTCAAGGCCAGGAGGTGAGCGGCCCAAGGTCCAGTAAGAACACCTGAGGCGCGATGCTCAGGGGGTCCCCTTTAGCGCTCAAGCAGCCGTGGTAAGATAAGAAAGGGAGGCGACATGTCCGCAACAGGGCTGCGGCGAGCGTGTCCCCTAGGTTCCAACGATTAGTTGACCTGAGCTCGTGACTTATCTTGGCGGCCCGGGGTCGATTCCTCGTGACGCGCGAGGCCTGTGCGCAAACATCTGCAACGTAGTTAGGTCGGGCCCATACGAGTCTCCCCCTTTCCCATGCTCTCCTTTGTGCTCTACATCCTCAGGTCCCGGCCCTCGAGCAAGCTCAGCCGCCGCTGGTATGCCAGGTCACGTGCCATGGTCATGGCCAGGGGGTGAGGGCTGGAGAGCCAGTAAGACCTCCTGAGTCGCGATGCTCATGAGCCCCCCTTTTAACGTGAAAGCGGATTACATGGAAGAGGTGGGGGCTCGCAGTGTCGCTTGATGTTATCCTCGTGAGATTCCTGCGAGCCAGCACAAGGAAGAACGTGATCTGCCGTTATGGTTGCCAGCCTGCCACTGGTTGCTCCGCTAGGGAGTGAGAGCACTGAGGGCCTGGTGAGGTGACATGCGCGGGGCGTGCCGCGAGCCAGAGCTCGTCCACTCAGATTTGTCGACGTGACAGGGACGAACCCATGCACCAGCGTCGTGCCGGCGTGCGTAGCCCCCGTGGTGGGTGGCGATCAAGCAGCTAATAATCATAGGTAGATTAAGCATGGAGAGCAGCAGGCTTTAGTAAATGCAAGGGAGATACATGCCACTGGGTCTGGCCCGAGTGGCTTGGGGATGATGCAGCCCAAGGGGCGCCCCCAGCAAGGTAAGCTAAAGACATAAAAAGGATACATGCCACAGGGACGGACCCGTGCGGCATGGGAATGATGCAGCCCAAGGGGCGCTCCCAGCTAAATGAACTCATAAAATGTCACCTGGTTCTATTGACGAAGGAGAGTTGGGGTAGCGGAAGGTGCGCGGCGAAAGGATTGCTCCTCACGCGCCACAGGGGCCCTGAGCCTTGGGAGGCTCTGGGGGGCTCAGGTGGTTCCTTGAGGACCGTCTCCATCTCCATCAGGACGGCGTGGTGCCTGGCCTCCTGAGCCGCTAGGATGCGCCGCAAGTTGCGCTGGTAGGCGGACAACACGCTCGGCAGGCCAAACGGCATGCGAACGTAGCTGTGCGGTGCGCCCTCGTAGCGTCCCACGCACGAAGGCCAGTAAAGCTCCTGAGAAGCGGCCATGTTGAGCCCTGGGACGTCGATGCAGACGCGCAGCCCGGCATCCTCGCCTGGATGGGAAGATGCGCCTCGTGAGCGGCGGTCGCGGCGCATGGCCCTTGCGTCTTGCAATTCCTGGGTGGTCTTGGTGATGAACTCTTGAACGGTGGGCGATCCTTGCCTTGTGCCCTCCTGAGGGAAACGTGCCGCGAAGCATGCCTCCAAGTGGTGCCCAAGCGCCTCCCTCGTGATGTGAGCAAGGTCTGAGGCCCTCCAGAAGAAAGCCCTCGAGCCCTGCCCGAGAAGGGCGCCGGGCGCGCCTTCCTATGCGATGGAGGGAGGCGCGCCTGGAGCGGGCGCTGATCCTGACGAGGTTCGAGCTACGACACCACCCTCCTGAGGTCCTGCACGGCGCAACTGCTTCTTCTTCTTGGGGATGGCCTCAGGAGGGCCCTTGCCCTTGCTGTCGGGGTCGTCGATTGCTGCAGCTTGGAAGGCACGCTCGAGGGAGCACACTGCATCTCTCTCTTCACATGGGACCATGATGATCCCGCCAGTTCCCGGCATCTTGAGGACATTGTAGCCGTGATGGGTCACGGCCATGAACCTGGCTAGGGCTCGATACCCGAGGATGGCAATGTACAGCAGATGGATGTGCGCGACGTCGAAGTCGATGAGCTCGGTGCGGTAGTTCTTGCATTCTCCGAAGGTGACAGGGAGGCGGACCTACCCTATTGGTGTGGTGGAACTGTCGGTCACTCCTGAGAAAGGCTTGGTAGGCTCAAGCTGGTCATATGGCACTTGGAGGTTGTCGAACGTGTCGACGGACAAGACGTTGAGCCCTGCGCCGCCGTCGATGAGGGTCTTGGTAACTTGCACGTTGCTGATGACTGGGGAGCAAAGAACCGGGAGGGCACCTGCGGTAGCTGCACACTTGAGCTGATCAACCGAGTTGAACGTGATGGGGCACCGGGACCATCTGAGCGGGCGTGCTGCCTCGAGCTTGGGGAGGACTGCATTCACTTCACGAGCAAACTTCTTGAAGATACGCTGCGAGGCTGGGGCCTGGGCTCTGCCCAAGATGCAGGCGATAGCACGCGGCTCCTGGAAGCCCCTAGCCCCCTCGTCTTGATGGTGTTTGTCATTCCTTCTTGGCGGTGGCGGCAACAGAGGGAGTCCAGCGTTGCCTTGAGGACGATCCTCACGAGGCTGATCCCTCCAAGCGCCCTCGTGAGGCTGATCCTGCCAGCGGTCCTCACGAGGCCGGCCACGCCACTCCTGGCATGGGCCACGGTCGTCCCAACATCCCCGCCACGTCCTCCTCCTCGGCCGTAGCCCAGTCGTCGTGCTCGAGGCGTCGACCAAAGCGTCCTTCGCGAATGGCTCTGAGCTCTTGACAGTCGCTGGTGTTGTGGGTATTCAGGTTGTGGAAGGCGCAGAACGGACGGCTGCCCTTGGATGACTCTGGTTGGTCTCTGCCATGCTTGGTGTCTGGTTCCGCTGCAAGCACGACTGCTCCCTTGCGCTTCACGTCCTTGGCCTTGGCTTTCTTCGCCTCCGAGTCTGCAGCTGGGAGCTCGAGGAGGGAGAGGCGCCCCTCCTCAGCTCTTGCACACTTGGTCGCCAAGTTGAACAACTCCAGGGACGTGCACAGCTCCTCATGGATAGCGAGCTCTTCCTTCATCTTGACGCCGCAGACGCCATCAGAGAACGCAGAGATGATGGCTTCGTCCGTCACCTTGGGGATCTTGAGGCGGACGTTGTTGGAGCGCTGGATGTACTTCTGGAGGGTCTCTCCTGGTTGCTGCTTGACGCGGTGCAGGTCACCCGCAGCCGGCGGTCAGTCGCGAGGGCCCTGGAAGTTGGCAACGAAACGGTTGCGCATCTCGTCCCAGGAGGAGATCGAGCCTGGGGGCAGGTTTAGGAGCCAGTAGCGGGCGCCATCCTTGAGAGCCATGGGAAACCAGTTCGCCATGACTTTCTCGTCGCCGTTGGCCGCTTTGATGCTCAGCTCGTAGAGCTGCAAGAACTCCGCGGGGTCAGGGGTGCCGTCGTAGCGAGGAGGCAGATCCGGCTTGAACTTGCCCGGCCAGGCGACGCTACGCAGCTCGGGGGTGAAGGCGCGGCAGCCGACTGTGGTCACTGGGGCCCGCCTTGGGGGTGGAGCTTGGTCTTGATGGGGTCCGCGTGTCGGGACCCTGATTCTAAGTTACACCGATCTAGCATGTAACACCTCATATCACTTTGCGGCCTCACGCACGGTATTCCCACGGGTGTCGCCTTACCATGGCCCGGGACCGTTTGCGCCTTTTGGCTCACGTATATGATAGTGTCGCTAGCATCCATATGACAGAGAACCCGGGCCGACATGACTAGTCGTGAACCCAAAGTGGCACTAACTTACGGGGACAGGCATACATGAAACAACATCGAGCATGTCGGTCAGCAACGTGTGAATCCGGGCTGTAGCACTGGGCTAACAGGACTCCGGGAACCCGGGCTGTAGCAGGCTAGGCAGGACTCCGGATGTCACCGCGTGACATTTCCTCGAAGGGACAGACACAGGAACGAAGTGAATCCCATGCCGGCCAGTCTAAGTGTTCCGGGGCAGTAGTGCTGGGCTAGCAGGACTCCGGTAAACCGGGCTGTAGCGGACTACCATGGCTCGGTGGAAGCACTAGACTACATTTCCCCATAAGAGAGGCTACCAAGGATAGACAACTAGGTTGTCGGATCCCACACATAGCAATACACGTTACACGTACGCATAACATGCAAGTATGTGATGTACAACATGTCATCACAACATAACGCAAACTCATATAGATAAAAGGCCCAGAAGAGCCACATAGCATTAAGTACAAACAGGGGTCACATGACCCATCATTCAGAGCATACAAGCAACGGAAGCATTACATGTCTGGGTACAGACAACTACAAAAGAAAAGACCGAGAAGCCTGACTATCTACAAGCCCCTCCCAAGGGTACAAGATCGTAGCTGAGGTACAAGCTACTCGTCGAAGTCCAAGCGGAACTACTAATAAGACTGAAGTCTCCGCTGCAAAAAGCATAAATAAAGCAACATGAGTACAAAGGTACTCAGCAAGACTTACATCAGATCCTATCATACATGCATTTGTATCAAGAAGGTAGTGTGGGTTTTAGTTGCAGCAAGCCAGCTTTGACTCAGTGGCTATCCTGTTCTACGACTACGAGAAACTTCTTTGAGGTAAGAAGGCGCACACGAGTCCACTAATCACCACCTCAATACACCACTATGGATTCATTCCCGTCTCACTACGAGAAGCCATCCATAGCACTCACACTTATCTTGAGCATTTTAGAGTATCCACTTCAAGTTGTCTATGTACCACGTAAGCATCCAAGAAGTCCATAACCGAGGACACGGCTATTCGAATAGATCATGATAACCCTGCAGGGGTGTACTGCCTCACACACGCTCTCGCCACTTACCGCCATGTACACGTCATGTACCTCGGCAACCTTCAAGCGGAAGCCTGGCGAGGGTGTCGGCCACGACCTGACTAACCACACAAGACTCTAGTCCAGGTTTATCGCCTATTCGGGTTCCATCCGCAAGGAGATCCGGCCGAGGTTTCGCTCACGGCCCCAAACGATGTGTGCAGGGTTCCCGAGCCCACCATCCGGGTGCCACTCGGTACACCAGGCCACGTGTGCCTAGTCTGTCCCAAGCCCACCCTGCCGGGTGCCACTCGGTAGAAAAATAGCACTACCTACAAACACCAGAAACTATTTGCAACTCCTGGACAGAGATCAAGGCGGTTATTAAGTCGAGAGAGCTTGGAGCACCCGGAGCCCAATGTGTGGTAGTAGCTAGTCATTGGACAACTTACAGAGAACTCGGTTCTTAAGGACGGTCCCAATGAGACAACCCACCATGTACTCCTACATGGCCTCTCACCGCTACCTTTACCAAATCATGTTCACACGCTTAACTCTCGGCACCAGAACATATCGTAACACTCCAATTCATTCCCAATGAACCAGACCTCAACTCTAAGCAATAGCAGGCAAGGCATGGTAGGAACACAACATGGCTCAATCAACTCCTACACATGCTAGTGGGTTTCAACTATTTACTGTGGCAATGACAGGTCATGCAGAGGAATGGGTTCAACTACCGCAGCATAAAGTAGCAGTTGAATCGTTGTTGTCCTAATGCAGTAAAAGAGAGCAGGAGCGAGAGAGTAGGATTGTATCGGAATGAACAAAGGGGGTTTGCTTGCCTGGTAGATCAACAGGGTGGCACTGCTCCTCAGACAGGTACTCTGGAACACTCTCCGGAGCAGGACCTATCGAGAAGGAACGGTGTCGACAATTAAAACACAATCATATGCAAAAATATGATGCATGAATATGGCATGAATATGTGATGTACTTTGAGCCAATGCATTTAGCATTCAACTTGGAAGAGATCCATTTGAACCGAAGGTTCAAATGCAACTCTAATTTAAGTCCTTATATATGCCATTTATATGTTTTCACTTATACAGTAGGTATAAGTTGGTTTGTCATGCATGAAACTAGTACAGATGGATAGATTGCATTTTTCTGATAATTTTTCATATATAAATTATTTAAATCTGAGCTACGGTTGAATTTCTATGAATTTTAGAAGTTTTGAACATTTTCTGGAATTTCCTGATTTAATTTAAATCCAGAAAAAGGGTTTATTGCGTCAGCACTGTGTCATCATGACGTCAGCGGGTTAGCGGCGCTGACCAAGTCAAACCTGACGTGTGGGGTCCACACGTCAGTGACACAGGGTTAACCGGAGGGGTTTTCTAGTAAATCCAAATTATTTAGCGGTGCTGGGGCCCATTGTCAGTGTCAGTGGGGGTAGATTAGAGGGTGATTAGCCTTAAGCTAATCACCTGACAAGTCGGGCCCACATGGCTGGCCGGAGAGGTCGTCGCCGGCGACCTCTGGACGCGGCGGCGTCCGCGATATAGGCCACGGGGGCGGCAGCTGAGGGCACCGGGGCGTAGCCCGGGCTCGTCCGCATCCAGGGGAGGCGACGGAAGGACGCGGGGATGCCGGAGCTCGCCGGAATCAAGCTCAGGGCGGCGACCAGAGCACGGGTTCGAGCGGGATGCGGCTACGAGGCACGGCAGGGGCTGCGGAGGTTCACTACGGCTTCCTGGCGTCACCAGGAGCACGGTGACGCGCTCGGGAGCGGCTAGTTTGGCTTCTGGTCACGGTGGCACCATGGACGGCGGCGAGGCGCTACGGCCGCAGCAAGGAGCGGTGCTGGAGCACGCAAAAGCAAGGGGGAGAAGAGGGGTTCGAGTCAGTGGCTCACGGTGAGGCCGGCGAGCAGATCAGCAGCTCGGGGGAGGCCCTGCAGGCGACGAGCGGCCGATGGAGATCCGCGACGGCCGGAGACGAAGATGGCGACGGCTCCACGGGCTGCTCCGGCTTGCGTGGCTCGGCGGAGAGCTTCAGAGCGAGGAGGCGAAGCTCCTGGGCGTGCCGGAGAGGCGAGGGGGTGGCGGTGGCTACGACAACGGTGGCCGTGGCGACGGCAGCGCTCGGCCGTGAGAGGGAGAGAGCGAGGGGGAAGAGAGAATGGGCACGGGAGAGAGCGAGAGAGGTGCGGGGCGGCGCGTGGCGTCGTTCGGGCGATCCAGGCGACGAGGGGAGAAGCAAGAGGTGGCGCGCATGCGCGCGGGCGGCGAGCGCGTGCCCCTGTCCTCCTGGCGTGAGGAAGGGGACGACTGGCACGGCCAGCTGGCTGGGCCGGCCTGCTGGGTCGCTGGGCCAGGCCAGGTAAGTTTCTCCCTTTTCCTAGTTTGTTTCTGTTTTCTAATTTTCTGACATTTGTTTGATTTAGTAGAAATACTAAACCATTTATTTACTTCTGTCAATTTTTGCAGGGACCTAAGGGATTAATCCAAAGCCCCTCACCAAAATTCAGAATTTTTGGACATATATAAAATATATAACATATATATATATATCCAATGCAAATAATTACTGCATTAATTCCAAATGGCCAAGATAAATATTTATGAGCTCCTAAAAATATTGGTTTGATTTTTATCTCTGCCATTATTTTCAGGGAGCAACATGAACATTTTCTTGGACCCTTTTGGAGCAATTTTTGTCTGGGTCATTTCCAGAAATGATTCTGAGGGTTTCACAAATCCCCATTTCAAATTTAAATGAAATTTAGACATGATGCACACATGACTAGCTAGTCTAGGTCATACCAGAACTAGGGACGTGACACCGCGCCCTGCCGCTACAGGTGGCGCGCGGTCTTGCTGCAACAGCCGGTCCTGGCGCGGTGGTGCGAGGAGCGGCGGAGCGTTTTCTTGTGGCGGAGGGACTTCTTGACAGCTTCTTTCTTCATGCGCAGGCGCTGGACGCGGTGGGTCGCGTCGTGGAGCCGCGCGTCTTGGCGCCAGGGCGCCGTCTTGATGCAGAGGTGGTGGAGGCGCTCCGTGAGCCACGTCGCCCGTGGCTGGCGGAGGGCGAGGCAGAGAGAGGGACGGCACCGGGGAGCCCCCTGCGGCAAGGACGAGTTCAGCGATACGGTCGAGTCAGTCCTCGTAGATGTCATCGACCGGGCGGTAGCGCAGGAGCTCGTGCGCCGTGAGGAGCGCGGCTCGTGTGTCCATGGGAGCACGACGTGCACGGGACGAAGAACCGGCCGGGTCAGCGATGGAGTGGCGGTGCGGCCAACCCGCCGCACCGAGGGGTGCAGCGAGGATGCTTGCTGCTCGTTCCCCGTCGGGCCGGTGGCGGCGTTGGTGGCAGGCGATGGGGAACGACGAGGTGGCCCGCCGACGGGAGCCGTCTGAGCGACGCGGGCGGCGAGGGCTGCCCGACGCTCAGCACGAGCGCGGCGAGCGTCCGCCATGGAGACGACGGAGCAACGGGGCGCGGAGCGGCGGAAGGAAGCTTCGGCGCACCCCTACCTAGCGCGCCAAATGTCGGATCACGGGTTCCGGCAAAACCCTCGAGGTTCGAACACTGGGGTGCGCGGGAAGATCTCCTCCCTACCGATCCACGCCCTAGCTCTCTAAGATCTCACGGACGAACTCGATGAACTCACAACACAAAGACACAAGATTTATACTAGTTCGGGCCACCGTTGTGGTGTAATACCCTACTCCAGTGTGGTGGTGGTGGATTGCCTCTTGGGATGATGACGAACAGTACAAGGGGAAGAACAGCCTCCTGAGATTGAGGTGTTCTTGTGCTCGGTGTGTGGCTAAGGGTTGGCTCTAGATCTCATTTTTCTCCCCCCTACTGTGGTGGCTAGCTCTACTTATATAGGCCCTAGTCCTCTCCCCAAATACTGAGCGGGAAGGGAGCCAACAATGGCCAATTTGAAAGGGGACAGCTAGTACAGCTTATCCTGACAAAAGTGGTCTTCGCCTGCAAAAGGCTCTGGTGGTGACGCCGTCTTGGGCTCCATGGTGACCTTCGTCTTGCCATCCTGCTGGTCTTGGTCTCGTTGCACCGATATGGAAACCTTTGCTTGATACCTCGGTACTCCGCGCCTGCGCTTGCCCCCTTGGCACCAAAGAGGAAACGAGGACGCTGCCCGCTCTGGCGCCCGCCTGGTCTCGATCGTCATGGCTCACGTCACGAGGACCTCATGAGGTTTGCCTTCCCTTGATCTCTCCGCCCCTCGTGAGCCTGCCTATCGAGGCCGCTCCTGAGGAGGTCTTGCGTCGTCCGCCTCCCGAGGCTTGGCCCCTCGCGAGGGTCTTGAATACCTTGTTGATGAAGATGGGTCGTACAGACTTGCTAGCACAGCCACGCCGTGGGCCGCAGGCAGGCAAGTCTGGGGACCCCCGTTCCCAGAACGCCAACATGTGCGTAGTACTTGGTTTTGATGACTTGTAGATTTGTGCAATAAGTATGTGAGTTCTTTGTGACTAATGTGGAGTCCATGGATTATACGCACTCTCACCCTTCCATCATTGCTAGCCTCTTCCGTACCGTGCATTGCCCTTTCTCACCTCGAGAGTTGGTGCAAACTTCGCCGGTGCATCCAAAACCTGTGGTATGATGCGCTCTATCACACATAAACCTCCTTATATCTTCCTCAAAACAGCCACCATACCTACCTATTATGGCATTTCCATAGCCATTCCGAGATATATTGCCATGCAACTTTCCACCGTTCCGTTTATTATGACACGCTTCATCATTGTCATATTGCGTTGCATGATCATGTAGTTGACATCGTATTTGTGGCAAGGCCGCCATGCATAATTTTTCATACATGTCACCCTTGATTCATTGCCCATCCCGGTACACCGCCGGAGGCACTCATATAGAGTCATATTTTGTTCTAGTATCGAGTTGTAATCCTTGAGTTGTAAATAAATAGAAGTGTCATGATCATCATTATTAGAGCATTGTCCCGTGTAAGGAAATAAAAAAAGAGAAAGGCCAAATAAAAAAAGTGATGGCCCAAAAAAAAATAGAAAGGCCAAATAAAAAAAGAGAAGGCCAAAAAAAAGAGAGAAAAAGAGAGAATGGACAATGCTACTATCCTTTTTCCACACTTGTGCTTCAAAGTAGCACCATGATCTTCATGATAGAGAGTCTCTTATTTTGTCACTTTCATATACTAGTAGGAATTTTTCATTATAGAACTTGGCTTGTATATTCCAACAATGGGCTTCCTCAAATGCCCTAGGTCTTCGTGAGTGAGCAAGTTGGATGCACACCCACTTAGTTTCTTTTGTTGAGCTTTCATAAATTTATAGCTCTAGTGCATCCGTTGCATGGCAATCCCTACTCCTCGCATTGACATCAATTGATGGGCATCCATAGCCCGTTGATTAGCCGCGTCGATGTGAGACTTTCTCCTTTTTTGTCTTCTCCCCACAAAATCCATCATAATATTCTATTCCACCCATAGTGCTATGTCAATGGCTCATGCTCATGTATTGCGTGAAAGTTGAAAAAGTTTGAGAATACTAAAGTATGAAACAATTACTTGGCTTGTCATCGGGGTTGTGCATGATGGGAGCATTTTTGTGACGAAAATGAAGCATGGCTAAACTATATGATTTTGTAGGGATGAGCTTTCTTTGGATATGTTATTTTGAGAAGACATAATTGCTTGGTTAGTATGCTTGAAGTATTATTATTTTTATGTCAATATTAAAATTTTGTCTTGAATCTTTTGGATCTGAACATTCATGCCACAATAAAGAAAATTACATTGAAAATTTTGTTAGTTAGCATTCCACATCAAAAATTCTATTTTTATCATTTACCTACTCGAGGACGAGCACGAATTAAGCTTGGGAATGCTTGATACGTCTCCAACGTATCTATAATTTTTGATTGTTCCATGCTATTATATTATCCATCTAGGATGTTTTATATGCATTTGTATGCTATTTTATATGATTTTTGGGACTAACCTATTAACCCAGAGCCCAGTGCCAGTTTCTGTTTTTTCCTTGTTTTTGAGTATCACAGAAAAGGAATACCAAACGGAGTCCAATTGACCTGAAGTTTCACGGAGATTGTTTTTGGACCAGAAGAAGCCCACGGAGTACCGGAGATGGACCAGAAGAGTCCCGAGGCCACCACGAGGGTGGGGCGCGCCCCCTACCTCGTGGCCGCCTCGGAGACCCCCCTGACTTGTTCCCAACGCTAACACCTCTTATATATACCCAAACTTCCAGAACATAACCTAGATCGGGAGTTCCACCACCGCAAGCCTCTGTAGCCACCAAAATCCAATCGGCACCCTGTTCCGGCACCCTGCCGAAAGGGGGAATCATCACCGGTGGCCATCTTCATCATCCCGGCGCTCTCCATGACGAGGAGGGAGTAGTTCACCCTCGGGGCTGAGGGTATGTACCAGTAGCTATGTGTTTGATCTCTCTCTCTCTCTCTCTCTCTCTCTCTGTCTCTCTCTCTCTCGTGTTCTTGATTCAGCACGATCTTGATGTATGCGAGCTTTGCTATTATAGTTGGATCTTATGATGTTTCTCCCCCTCTACTCACCACAAAAAAATACACTTCCATGATGATACGTATTGGTCACAGTAGGTCGCGTTTTTTGTCATGCATGTACATCCATGACAAATTTATGACAGAATCAAGATAGTCATACCTATGCTGTCGAAGAAGTGTTCCATGACATTACCAAAATTATCATCACGGAAGTGTCCAGTTCCATGACGATAAATCGCGCGTCATAGAAGTGCTTTCGTCAAGGGTGACCGACACGTGGCATCCACCGTAACAGAACACCGTTAAGCTATCGGGTCGGGTTTTGGATCCGATAACCCATTAACAGCCCCGACCAATGGGGATTTTCCACGTGTAAAATCATCATTGGCTAGAGGAAACACGTGTCGGCTCATCGTAAGGACAGATGTCATCCACTCACTGGACAGAAGGCGCCTATGATACGTCGACACGTGGCACGGCCCAACAGTGGCCCATTCCTGTGAAAAGGCCGACCCGTTTGACTTGGTCAAAAGCTGGCGGGCTGGCCCATGGAAAGCCTGTTAACGGCATGTTCGCATATAGCCCATTTACAGCCAGCTAACCCAAGGCCCGTTACGGCCTATCCGAATTAGGCCCAGTAGCGTCATCTGGGCCGTCCAATATGATTCCAGCCCGTTTTCACTTCTGGCCCATGTATAGCCCATGACGTCTTTCGGCCCATATGAGGCCCTTTGTAACTCTTGGCCCATTAGCGGCCCGTGCTGAAACTGGCCCGTAATGAACAATATATTACTTTACACCCATTAACGGCCCGTGGTGAAACTGGCCCGTAATGAACAGTGTATCACTTTATACCCATTAACGGCCCGTTATTCCGTTGGGCCGTTTCCAGCCCAAGTTAACTTTTGGCCTTCTGAGGGCCCATTTATTCTTGGGCTCATTTGCAGCATTCGGTTACTTACGGCCCGTTACTGTCATTTTCTGCTTGTGGTCCAAATTCAGCGCGTCGTTACAGTCGGCCTGTTTGTGGACCGTTAGTCTGTTGGGCCATTTTCATAGCATCACCAAATACGGCCTATTAACGGCCCGTTATGGTCAGCCCATAAATTGTACGATTTCCATTAAAGGTCCGTCTACGGCCCATTAAAGGCCCGTACAAGAGCCATAAATGAGTCGGCGGCCCATGGATCCTACGAGACATAGAAGCCCATGGATCCTACGAGACGTAGAAGGCCCGTGGATCCTACGAGATGTACAAGGCCCATGGATCCTACGAGACGTAGAAGGCCCATGGATCCGACGGCCCGTGAAGGGCCATGGTCGGGCGAGTTGGCCCCTGTTTGAACGATATAGCATATTCAAAGAATTATCCTACTCAATACTATCACCGCTAAAAAGCATACACTATACAACAAAGAGATCAAGGCATAGAAAGGTAGAATAATCCTACACTATACAAAAAAGAAATTACAGCCGATTATACCCACTGGGCATTATGGTTCGGCACAGGTGATAATAAAGCATACACAAACAGCAAATTACATACACTGGGCAAATACAGCTCATACATCATGGACGCGCATCAACTTAACTCCATTTGAACTATAATCTCTTCAGAAAATAGGATTGGCCGGATTTAGATAGCACAAATTTCAGTCTGCAAAATCTCCAATTCCTTCATGGTTACCTCAGTGTCTTGTTTCATTTTTTTGACTCCTGCATCTAATACCTGCATGTCCAGTCTCAACTTGTTGATTATACGTTGACAATCATGTACACGTTGTCTTGCCACCTCTAGTTGATGCTCGAGAACATCAACACATTCCAATTCCAATCCATAATCATTCAGTAACGGCCATGCCGCACTGCTCACAGATCTTTGTGTTGATGTCTCTTCATCCTGAAATGTTTCTGTAAGTACACATGACTAGGGCAAAAATATAGTTACAACAGTGAAGCGAACAAGACACTATTTTGTACTACATGGCAAAACAGGACTAACAATAATGTTACACGACACTTAAAAAAATGTTACACATCATGGAGCATAAGCAGGTGATATTTTAAAAATTATAAAAAAGATAGTCTGTGCAGCCTGCATACAGAAACCCCTCTTAGCTCACCAGAGGAGCATGATGTTGGGCCCAATCGAAAACATAGACAAGTTACAAATTTAGACAGCACGTTGCGTATAAGTAAGCAAGCAGTTGGCCATTCTGTGCCTCAATTAAAGTCTTAGGGAGCATAACGAACAGCAGAGGGTTTCATACAAATATACTACAACAGGCAAAACTATGCAATCATTAGCGTAGTATAAACTAGGTTGTGAGCCTCATGCAATAATAGTTGGTTAATAGACTTCGAAGCTTCAGGCACACTTCGGCAGAGTAATTAAATGGTAAGGCCTTTAATTATGTCATCTAATAGTGATACAATTACCGAACATCAGGCATGATTATTTGGGCATCTCATTAACTGAGGACAAATAAAGCAATTGAAAAGAGAAAATTAAATATGCCTGAAACAAACAAGGAATTGAACTGTTGAGTTGCATACAGTGACTTACCTTAGCAGGTTGAAGAGGCTCAGCACAGCTCCTACTTCTCTTGCAAGGGTCCTTCCTAACATCTTGTACTTGGAAATCCTCAATCTTATCTTCATTGCACCCCCTCTGCAAGGTGACACAAACTAGTTACTCGTCTCCTTGGAAGATAAATATGCATACTTTCCAGTCTGTGAACACAAAAGGATGAGATTATAACAAAAAAACACCACATAATGAAACATGCCGCATCTCTTGCACTTGCACACAATGAAATGAGCATTTACTATGTCTGCACTATGTAAAAACTAGCCATACCTTCGAACTGGATCTCCAGGTACTCTTGGAGAGCCTACTGTAGTGTACAGCCAAACCTTTATGTCACCTATGAGTTAGACAAGGCCCCACTACAGCAGCCCTTAGTGTTTAAATAGTTGACAAGCTCTGTTAGAGTGTTAGGTCAAGAACTACAAGTAATCAAAGCAAACAGTCCTAGTATGGCTGGCTGATGCAAACAAGCAATTGAATAGATGTGTGAGCAAATCTTACATATCAAGAAAAGAAGCAAAGAAGGAGGCTTAAAGACCATCACTTGACTGACCAGATTTAAGGGGCATTTAAACATCATGTGCAACATATGAACTAACATAAACATTGCATATTCCAGATTCTACAATGGAATGCACATGTATTAGGTTATGCCATGTATGATGATGCCTAAATGTACAGATAGCAGGCAGGAGTGATTCATCATTGCACGCACAATTGAATTGCAGGTTAAGGGCCAGTTCGATTCCGCCTTTTCAGGGCATATTGTTGAAA
Organism: Aegilops tauschii subsp. strangulata; assembly: GCF_002575655.3. NCBI lineage: Eukaryota > Viridiplantae > Streptophyta > Magnoliopsida > Poales > Poaceae > Aegilops > Aegilops tauschii. The sequence continues at coordinate 526,658,119 of NC_053036.3, forward strand.
TAAGCCATAAAAGATGTAAAGAAGTCATTTTTGAGTTATGGGCTTGGGCTTAACTAATTTTGCTTTGGAGGGGGCTGTTTCGGGTAGAACCTCATTAAAAATTGAAGGGAAGGGGAATAGTGAAATGACTCTGTTGTCTGCCTATATTACACTCAAAATACAACTGCTGACGCCCGTGTCACACCTGACCCTCAAGTAAAAACAAACACGCAAGCATTCATTGCCCTGCCCGCTTGCATCTCCTCTCCCCGTTCCCTCTACCTCGATCCCCTGCCTGCAGCACTAGGGTTCCTCCAGCGAGCCGTCGCCACTGGTCCCATCTGGCCTGGTCCTCGACGATGCTATGTCCAGCTAGGCTACATGGCCGGCGGGTAGGGGCAAATCTCCTTGGCTGCTCCTCCCTCTGGCGCCGCCCCTCATTCTCATGGTCTCCAGCAGCTGCTCCACTGTGGTTCGTCCAACGCACTACTCCGGCGGGCGCTGCACAACTACGGCTGATGCCACACTGCGGCAGAAGGCACCTTATTCCCCCTCCCCTCCTCCCAGGCCATGGCCTTGAGGTGCTGTTGAAGGATGAGCTCATCCAACAAGGTGAGGATCTCCTCTGATTTTTTGCCAAATTTTCATTCTGATCCACTATACGATGAATTGCTATGATCTGCTGCTGCTATATGATGCATTGCTATGAGTTGCTCCTGCTGCTGCTATATGATGAATAGCTATGAGCTGCTGCTGCTGTATGATGAGTTGCTATGAGCTGCTGCTGCTATATGATGAATTGCTATGAGCTGCTGCTGCTGCTATATGATGAGTTGCTACAAGCTGCTCCTGCTGCTGCTATATGATGAATTGCTATGAGATGCTCCTACTGCTGCTATATGATGAATTGCTATGAGCTGCTCCTGCTGCTGCTATATGATGAATTGCTATGAGCTGCTGCTGGTATATGATGAATTGCAGACTGCTGCTGCTGTATGATGAGTTGCTATGAGCTGCTGCTGCTATATGATGCTTTCAAGTGGTGCTGCTATACGATAATAACCAGCCACTTGGACCATCGAATTTCAATAAATAATTGTTCTTCATTTAAATGTGGGTCATGCGTTCTTCGTTTAAATTAGGCAATGGGATCTCTATGGAAAACATTGACCAAAGTAGATTGTGCCAAGTAGATGGTATCTTTGTATTTGCATTTTGAGCTAGTGATGGTCTGTTTTCCTATCATATTAATTACTGCACTGGGTTCAATTTGTGATGTTTGCAAGTCAAATTAATTTCCAAATGGGCAGCAAAATGAAAAAAATATAATGCAATCTAGACTTTCCACTGATCATACCAAAGATAAGCTGAAAACGCAATGAAAAGAACAGGTTGGCTTATTACATGGAGCTTATATTCACAGGTGCTTATTTTCTTAGGATAACTCGTAATAACTGTCCCTAAGAAACTTGGCTAATAGAACTGGCATACAAATAACATGTCACGATGATTGCAATGGAGGAGTGACGTACCATAGCACATTGTATAGGCTCATCGCTGCCTCTCCTTTTTTTGAGATGTTCCATGAAATTGCCACATACATCTTGTACTTTTTCATTGTGTAACCCTATCTGCAAGTTGACACGGCTAATTTCAGACATCTCAACATGATACTACATTGCATATCCCTTGCGCATATTTAACCCACCAATAATGATTGTGTGCGTACCATAAACTAGCCATGACTCTGTATGTTGGACTAGCAGGCACCCTAAGGGAGCCTAATGTAGTGCACTGGAATTCCTACATGCCACCTACAATTTTGTGTAATGTACTACCCCTGTTCCTAAATATATGTCTTTGTAGAGATTCCAGTATGGACCACATACAGATGTATATAGAGGCATTTTCGAGTGTAGATTCACTCATTTTGCTCTGTATGTAGCCTATAGTGGAATCTCTAGAAAGACTTATATTTAGGAACGGAGGTACGAGGTAGTATCATGTCTGACATCTACATATCTAATTTAGCAGCCAGTAGTAGAAATCATTGTCTGCACAAAGGGATTACTGGTCAAAAATCCTAGCAAAGCACGCTGGCAGGCACAGAACAATACAAGAGAGAGAGAGACGCGCTTACAAGATCATAGCAATGCCTCAGTCCAGGATCTTGGTTGGCCAAGCTGTTAGATCCAGAAGAAACATCGTCCTTGTAGTTTTTGCCAGCTGCATAACAGGTAACGGCGACCGGTTAGTATATTTGAAGTACATCGGGCAGGTGATGCTGGGTTTAAAGGTGACAAGTACCTAGGCCGTGGCGGGTGCTTGGCATCTCTCCAGACGGTGGGAATCAGGTTAGAAACGTCGAGGGTGATGACGCTGCGCTGGCTGTCGGGGTCTGGTAAGGAGATCTAGGACCGTCGAGTAGGGTGTTTGTGGAGCGCCTCCGGTAGGGTGGACTACGGTGTGGGCGAAGCGGATCTGTGGCCGTGGACGAGGGCGTAGGTGAAGGTGCTCCGGTGGTTGGGTTAAGGATGGTGTCGACGACGCGGATCTGCGGTCGTGGACGGGGCGTGAGAAGCTGCTCTGCTGGTTGGGTTAAGGATGGTGTCGACGATGCGGATCTGCGGCCGTGGACGGGGCGTCAGAAGCTGCTCCGGTGGTTGGGTTAAGGATGGTGTCGATGATGCAGATCTGCGGCCATGGACGGGGCGTCAGAAGCTGCTCCGGTGGTTGGGTTAAGGGTGGTGTCGACGATGCGGATCTGCAGCCGTGGACGGGGCGTAAGAAGCTGCTCCAGTAAGTTGGATGAGGGTGCGAGGAAGCGGATCTGAGGCCGTGGACTTGTGAGTTGGCAAAGCGGCCCCGGTAGGGTTGAGAATGGTATAGGCAAAGCTACTCCGGTAGGGTTGACGATGGTGTCGGCCAAGCGGCTCCGGTAGGGTTGAGGAAGGTGTCGGCGAAGAGGATCAGAGGCCGTCGACGGGGGCGTCGGTGGGGCGGCTCCGGGGGGTGTGGACGAAGCGTCTCCGGTGGGGAGTATGAATGAGCCGCTGCAGAGGAGCGGCGGTTGACGAGAGTACCGGCGAAGCAGATCCGGCGCCGTGGACAAGGCCGGCACTGAATGGGCTGTGGTACAGTGGTGGATGAGCAGTCTACTTGTTTCTAGGGGAGGTGGGAGGGGTAGATGCGGCCGTAGAAGCAGATCCGGCGAGGTGGACGCCGCTGGCAGTGAATGGGCTATGGTACACCGGTGGATGAGCAGTCTAGGGTTTCGAGAGGGGAGGGGACAAAGGGCGATGAAGTACGGACGGCGTGATGTAAGATGCTCTGGTGCTGTGGAGTTAGTCGTTTTTGCGGGAGGGGGAGAGGAAATGGGGATGCCGTGTAGTGGGGGAACCGGAAGTTACCAAAGCAGCCCCGACCTATCATGTAGATGAGGGCGGTATTGTAACTGTTGGTCTCCGTGCACCAAGGACAAAAGGGGGATTTCGCATGCCAAAGACTAAGGTGGCGGAAATTTAAGAAGGAGGCGGGAGATTTTGCCGCCCGGGGATCGTTCGTATCCAGTTTCAACTAATTTTGGACCGTGCTAGCGGGAAGGTCATGCTAGACTGTGTACACGGGGCACGCGTCACCAGTTAAAAACTGGTGTGCGGTCCACCCTAGAAAAAAAGACAATAACTCAGGATGATGCGCCGATAACTTGGACGTTCACACGGGCGCGGCCAATCATACGGGTGTAGTGGCGCGTTCACAAAAAAAGGGATCAAACACTCTGCCTATGTATTTCTCGTGTAAATAGATAATTTAGTGCCATTGGTTATTTACTTTAAACATAATGCATTGACGTGTTAGTGTAGAGGCGCACAAAAAGAAATGGATATTGTAGTCAGCTACTTAAAAGTGTTACCTCATATGATTACATAGCCTCCATTTCGTAAATTGCGTACCCGTTGAATTCATATATGAATATTACATATATTACTTCAAAATAGAAACTTAAATCATCCAAGACTAATGAATTTGAATGCAAGAGTAACAATGGTGCATATACATGATAGCTACATTGGTTGTTTGAACAAACATCACTGTAACTTAGGCATGCACAACTGAAAAGGTTTATTTAAATAGAAAAAATGTGATATGTGAGTCTCCAATCTTTATAGCGTTGAATCGATATTGTACCTTTGGCCACGATACGACGTAGATATTGACTTATGTTCAAGCGATGCACGTCCACGATCGCTAGATAGTGATACGTGAATGAATTATGCAATCTCTCTCGCACGCATACATATCTCATTTCCTTGTGGGCATCGGAATCACACACGCGCACTTCGTGTATTTCTCTCCCTCCGTCGGGGTTAAATTCGTCTTTCTACCCCGTCCTACAAGTCTCTCACACAGAAACACACACGCTCTCTATGTCTAACACGCCCACCCCTTTCATTCCGCCCACCCACAGCCACTAATGTCTCAAAGTATAATAATGTCTCTCACACATATGCTATCTACCTATCCCTTAATATAGCTAGATATGTGTCACACAAACTCCTTCTCCCTACTAGCAAGATGCCCATGCGTTGCACGGAACATCAAGATGCATTTGTATGAGAAGTTTATCTTGTGGGAGAAAAGGATGAACGAGGGAATGCCTTATTTGCAAATGCGGAGAGGGGTGTGGGTATCTTTTTGCAAAATTGCCATAGTTTCCTTCCTGTCCATCGGATATAAATCGGATGGCCTATATTGCAGGATGGCAGGAACACCATCATCACCAACTCTGTTTTTTTATAAGAGTAGAGATATGTGAGTGTCACTGCCCCCCCCCCACACACCCACACTTCCCAACACCGAAGGTGTAGGGTGACACCTCGATCTTGATACTAATCTATCGACTGGCTTCTCTCTCAAACATACACACACACACACACTACCCGGCACCGAAGGAGTAGGGTGGCACATCGATCTTGATAATAATCTATCTACTCCTCTTCCAAACACACACACAGACACACACACACACACACACTCGCTAGTTGTGCCTCTATGCCTACCGCGCACACTCTCGATACGTCTTTATCTCCCCCCCCAACAATGACAGCAGAAGGGTGACAACTCGATCTGATCATAATTTGTCAATTGGTTTCTCTCTCTCAATCGTTGTGTCTCGGTGCCTCGCTCGGTAGCCCCCTCGATATGTAGACTTCTCGCGCGCGCACAACTGTAGTGACGATGACGCTGAACCCAGTCTGCCTTGTTTTTACCGGCCTCATGTGATAGTTTTCACCCTGTTTTCTGTTAATTAACAAGGCAACCTTTTCTTTGTTACTACTAGTGAATCTGAAATCATTCGTGGCAGACATAAAATATATCACTTCAACCCAATTATCGTAGCAACTATTTTAAAAGAAATTAGCTAGCTGCCTGTGCGTTGCACGGAACATCAAGATGCATTTGTATGCGTAGTTTATCTTGTGAGAGAAAAGGTTGAACGAGGGATGGCCTTATTTGCGAAAGTGGAGAGACGTGTGGGTATATTTTTGCAAAATTGCCATAGTTTCTTTCCTATCCATTAGATATAAATCCGACGGCCTATATTGCAGGATGGCACGCAGACCATCATCACCAACTCTGTTTTCTACTCCCTCCGTCCGAAAATACTTGTCATCAAAATGGATAAAAAGAGATGTATCTAAAACTAAAATACGTCTAGATACATTTCCTTTTATCCATTTTGATGACAAGTATTTCCGGACGGAGGGAGTATTTGTCTTTTTAGAGATTTCAACAAGTGACTATGACCGGACCTTACCAACAAACTCAAAAAAGTAGTCCATAATTTTGATGTTACCCTCTTTTCTTGGTGGTGCAGTGCCATCTGGATACCTCATAAATAAATCAAGGACAAATCTGACCCCTTCCTGAAAAGACATACGGAGCAAAATGAGTGAACCGACACTCTAAAATATGTCTACATACACATCCGTATGTGGTAGTCCATTTGAAATCTGAAAAAGACAAATATTTAGGAACCAATGGAGTATATATAAGAGTAGACATCGAGATATATCTCCAGCATGGTCTACAACAAAAATGTGCTGGGCTGGTTAGCGCCGGATGCTCGCAACGCGATGAGATGAGTTTGAATTCTGTCTTTTAACTTTATATTTTTATATTATATATTACTCTACTTATTTAATATATACTTCTTTCGCTACAGTACTGACAGTGGAACCCACAGAGTACTTAGAATACAAGATTAAGGATGGACTTGTTTCTTTTTAACTTTCTGTACGAAGCTGTAGCCACCCTGCAAGTCACGTGTACACTGTACATGCAATTAACTTTTTATAGAGGGACAATCATACAGGCAATTAACTCAAATGGTTTGGATGTCACTCTATTATTTCCAGCATAAAGAGCATCTCCAACGGCAGCCGGCAAATTTCCTCCCGCTTCCTTAAGGGGAGGACGACATCAAACGCTAGCGGCATACATTTTTACAACTCTAACCAACCAGATGAAATTCGTGCAAACACGGACTGATTTCATATAAGCATGAAGGATTTCGTATAAAAAGCCGGATCTTCATATAAACATGATGGATTTGATTACATTTACATGAACTAAGAGGTGCCAATCCGGCTCTCTTGTACAATTAATACTCCCTCCGTCCGGAAATACTTGTCCTAGAAATGAATATATCTAGACTTATTTTAGTTCTAAATTACCTTCCTCATGTCCGTCAGACACTTGCGGGGTCGACGAAGGTCCTCAGAAGAGACGAAGCAGCAAAGAAACCACCTGAATCCGCGGTCGTCGCCTCGGCGGTGGCCTTCATGGGTCCCAAGTGGCGGCGGCCTCCCGTGTTCTACTTCTCCTCGATGATGGCGGCGGACATGGAGAAGCTGGCCACCGACTCGTCGATCTCCACGCACCCAGCTTCTGTCTCTGCCTGCATGGCGCTGCCGCAGGCACGGGAGGCGCGGCCACCGCAGACACTGGTGGCGCGGTACGACGCGGCAGCGACGGCGCCCGTACCGGCGTGCTAGCCGCCGTGCCGGCGTGGAGCAACTCGCCACTCCTCGTCGAGCTGAACTGGAGCAGCGAGTTGCTGAACCACGCGCCTGCTTGGGGCGGCAACTGGCTCCGTCGGGCCAAGCGAGGTTGGTGAAGCACCGAGCGGCCTCGCCCGTATCCGGAGGGCTCGGCGGGCCACCCAGCCGGGTAATATGCCAGAGAACGGCTCATCGGAAGCCATCGGAAGAGTGGAGAAAATGGTGAAGGAGGAGATGGGGGAGCGGCGGAGGGGTGCGATTCTTGCCCGCTGTCTGTCTGGCCTCGTGTAAATAGAGGGCGGACGGTAGGAGCTTGGCCGGCGTCTGGCCTCGTTTAAACTTAGGGCGGACGGAGGAGCTCGGCCGTGTTGCATTTAATTCTGGCCCGCTCATGAACGGACGTGTGGCAGGAGTAGGATTCTCGGTTTGCATGCGGGTTTAACGGAGGGGTTTAATGGAGGCGTCGGGCGTGCAGCGGGCGGCGCAGTACTATTCGATTTGACAGCAGTAATGAGCCGTCAAATCACAAAGGCCCTCACCTCTCGTGAAACCGACCGAGCTAGACTGCCCCGCCCTCTAGCCTTTTAAAAAATGTATATACTCCACTTTTGTACAGTAGTAGTATCGATGGATTGCGCCATGGAGCAAAACTTGAAATTAAAAAAAGGTGGTACATATAGAGAGCGCTCGTCGCCAAATTATGCATATAGTACTATTAAAAAGGCTTGTCACAATAATGGTGTCCAGCACAAGTGCACAACCCACCCCTCAAATAAAACTAAGCACCCTGGAATTCTCTGACAAAACTAAGCACCCGGAAATTCTTTGACAACTAAACTGCTGGCTATATGATGTTGGCCATATATAGTGTACGTATATAATGTGAAGAAACGAGTGGTAGTACTATACCAACTAAAAGATGAAATGTAAGAAATAGTAGTATGTACGTACTGAAGAGTTAAAGTAACAAGAAGAAACATAACATAGTTCTGCTGGGGGCTCAGCATAACACACCTCTCAAATTAAATTAAGCACACCTGAAATTAAACTTTGTAACTATTTCGGTAGACACTGCATTAGAACCACCATGAGCAACAACACTACCACCTTACTCGGAGTCCTCGTCCACGTCCTCGACTTCGTCCTTTTCCCTCTTCCTCTTGGCCGATACTTCTTTGCTTGAACCGCACACTTGGCTGTTGCTCTTCATCCAACCCTTGTAGATATTGAATCAAAGGTAGCCATCCATTGCAGCGTAGTGGATGTGCTCTATATCTAGTACATTCCGCTGCCATGCATGACGATGAAACGTGTATGGAGGTTTCTCCAGTTTACCGTACGAAGGATGAACCATGGCTCCTGCCAGGGCCAGCGTTGAAGGCTGACAAGAGGACACCAGCCGATTCTTCTGGAGGTCGAAGGTCTTGCCTATAACGAGGCCTATCTGACGCAGGACTTCTTTGTCGTTACCAAAGTATACAGTAACGAATTTGACTAGGTTGCTCTCGAGGAAGTCCTTAAAATCCTGGCACTCAACGTCGGCATGGCATATGTGGTAGAGAAAGCATAAGTCATGCACGCAAACCTGGATCACGGCGGGCTTCTTCCTCTCTTCGTCCTTTAGATCCTTCTCTCATCCCAGGACTGTGGTGTACTCAACATCTAGCCCAGCGACCCACTCATCATCTGAGTCTTCGAACATGTGTCTGAAGCGAGAAAGGCATCCTTTCACCGTCGCGGAAGAACGGGTGTAGACGACATCGAACTCATTGCCGGTGATGGTTCTAACCTTGTACTCACCGCCGATCGGGGAGATTTGGGACGCCATGGATTTGGGAGGAGGGTTAGGATTAGTGGAACTGCCGTAATGTGAATGACGGGACGACTAGGAGCGAACCGCCATAGTATTGAAGAACGTGCGGGGACGAGTAGGAGCGAACTGCCAGCGTGCGAACGGTAGGGTAGTGGCTTTCCATTCTCACATGATACGGGCTTCCGAGAGCCCTTGGATCTGAGATCGAACGGTTGCATGACGTGATTCTATACCTATGGGTGAATATCCTATCCTGGAGGGTTATTCTGCAAATTTTCAGCAACTTAGCATGCGACCGTTTGATCTCAGATCCAAGGGTTGCCAGCAGCCCGTATCGTGGTCGCGCCTACCATGACCGTCGCGTCGCTCGTGCGGTCGCGCCCTTGGAGATTTAACGCGGTGCGTTAGGCTATCTGATGTTGGCATGTCATACATAGTCATCACTTAGTCACTCATACTACAACAAGGTTTTGGCTATAAGGTTGGCTATAAGTGTATTTTTTTACTTCTCTCTATCTCTTTCTTCGTACTCCCTCCGTCCCATAATATAAGAACGTTTTTGACACTAGTGTAGTGCCAAAAACGTTCTTATATTATGGGACATAGGGAGTACTAGTATTTATTGCATTTGCCATGGAGTGACCTCTTCCAATGAAATGGTGTTGCTAAGTTTGCTTCATTTAATTAGCTATAGACTCAAAATTGTCTTTTCACCTAGGTACACGCGCTTAGCACCGTTTATTCCTTGGGTCACCAAACTAGTCTCTCTCTTCTTGATTAACTTGCCACATCAGACTTTATGCCTATGTGGCAAGCTTAAGCACCTGTAGGAGCAAGTAAGTACAATAGTGCGCTTTACATGGCATTTTTGCATATGTGGAGGAAAGAGAGGCAAGGAAAAAGTGGAGAAGTGGGCTCTCATGCAAGAGCTAGCCTCTACTACATGGTGGAGCATTGGGAGAGGCACCTGTATGGAGCTGGTCAGGAATCGGGAGACTCACACCGGTCGTAGCGCCACAGTTAAAATGATAATGGCAAGTCAAATCACGGGGCCCCACCTGTCCAGCAGTAACTCGCTGTCAAATCACACAGCCCTACGTTTGCAGCAGCCTACTCCCTCGTCTTCTCGCGTCTCTGTCAAACCGACTAGGCGGAACTGCCCCACCTACCGCGCACGAAAAGCCCGCGCAGTATACTCCCTCCGTCTAGGTGACCAAGGTGGAGAGGAAAACGAGAGAAGTTAATGTATAGTATTTGCTAAGGCTGGTTGTAATGGTACTAGCCTTAGCAATTTTGATGAGGTGTCATAGAATTAAATGAAGAAAGAGAGAGAGTTGAGTACTATGTGTCATACATGGCAATAAATAAAGTACTACATGATACTAATATATGATACATGGCGCAGGAGTACTAAGTATTATTAATACAGTTTTGCTAGAACTCATCTAGATGTGATATAATTTGGTCTCATTCATCTTTTATAGCCATTGGATGTGATGCTATATAAGATGCGTGTGTGCTGATGTGGGTTGTATTTGTTCTTGTGCAACGAACTGACCACTGCATGTCATGTTTGATAGTCTCAAGTCATTAAAAGCATACAAGCCCCACATCTCTTCTTGGTTGATTCCTCTATTTATGTCAAAAAATAATAAACAACGTGAGAATTAATGCACCACGCCTATGTGTTTACTATTTGGTTTTCGTAAGATGACTTAATACTCACCTAGACGGAGGGAGTATTCGATTTGACAGCGGGCGGCGCAGTTCCCAATACGGCTTTAATGCAGACGAGGGAGGGAGTAGCGGTTCCCGATATGTTGAACGGCCAATGCATCCTCCTTCAATTAATGCATGAGGGAAGTAATGGGAGGAGGTCCGGGAAAAGGGGCTGCACGATGTGAATGCAACGCAGTTTGCCCTCATTGCCCTCATATAACGGCGCCCCTCCATTCCAATGCATCTACCACATCGTACGCACCTAAGCATTTGCCTAAGCACCTACACTAAGCGCAAAAGAGCTCACTGCAGACCCATGGCGGCGATGCACGTGAGCGGCCAGCGGCGGCGCCAGATGGTCCACGACGCCGGCCTGCGGCATGGCACCGAGGATCGTCTCCAGACGGTGTTGGAGACCGGCTGGTGGATGGCCGCCGTCGACGCCAACTACAACTCTCGGACCAGATGATCGTTGCCACCAGCAACAAGTTCACCGTCCTCAAGAAGCTCGCGGACGACATCGCCGTACTCCTCCAGCCCGTGCGCCCGGGCTCCTCATTTCCTGCCACCCTAATCGGCCTCCATGGCCGGAACCTCTTTCAAGCACTGGTGGCCCTGCGACTGCCCGCCGACGCCACGAAGAATGTCCACCTGGAGGTCGCGCTCGCCGCGAGGCGCCTCGCCCTGCAAGAATTCGTTGACCTACACATCCACGTGTATGAGCAAATCGTGTACATAGGTATCTACAAGGCCAGTGAGGACGCTACGGCGTTGGCCTTCCTCAACCGGCTGGAAGCCTTGGATGCCTTTGCTGAGAAGCACCTCGACCTCGCCACAAAAGCCGCCGCTCCTTAGCCGCCGGTCGGTGGCCCGGCGCACTAAGTTGAGGAGGAGGAGGTCGTACGTTCGTGGATACATATTTCTTCTTGCCTTCTGTAACCACCACTGCGATCGCATCATCGTGGCCTTAATTCTTATTGTGATGTTGCATTGTCGTTCTAGTCAATACCGACATGTGCGATCCCTTTGCTTAATTATATGCATCACTCTAACTAGTACTCCATCCGTCAATTTATAAGTTGTGCTTACCTTTTCCATCAACTTCGTGCAACGCGCGGGCATCTTGCTAGAAACACTAGAATATGTCTATATAATCCGTATGTGATAGTCCATTTGAAATCTCAAAAAAGACAAATATTTAGATACGGAGGGAGTAATATATTAGGAGTATATCAAAACAATAGTGATTTCTTTCAAGTTTGTGAACAAATACTACTACTCTACTACTTTGGATCCGTCGCAACGCACGGGCACATTGCTGGTAAAAGGAAAAGGCCTGCCGCGTTCGCGTCGCACCCCCACACGCCCGGGAATCGGGAGTACAACACGGCCTATCCGGCACGACACATAGCTTAGGGAAGGTGTGTTTCCTAGCATTTTCACTTTCATGTGGGACCGCCGTTGAGCAAACCGACACCCCGCCCGCCGCTGGGTTGGAAAACAGAAACGAGGGGAAGATCTAGCTGTAGCACGGAAGCCAAGAAATTTGGCGTCAGACGGGGCTCGTTGATAGAGTAGGAGCATTCCGTACTAGTACTACTCCTACTAGTACCAAGTTTGTACTCCTAATACTATATTACTAGTACTAGCACTATACAACTAGTAGGTACGTGCACGGCACAACATCGAAGGAACAAAAAATGGGAAGATCTTGTTTTGGGTGATTTATCTTTTTTTCAATCAACGTAGTATGAATAATATGATGTGTGGGGCACCCATGAAGCTTATGTGGCTTGGTTGCATGGCTACGGAAGGTTAGAGATAAATAAATAGATAATGTGTTTAGAGTGCACTCCACTAAATAGATATACTTTGGATCCATTGCAACGGACCGGCACATCTATATCTATACCCCCTATATAGTGTGTGAAAAACTTTGAAAGTTGGTCATTGGATGAAGCCAATCCGACGGTACAAAGATGGAAATCTGAGCACTACTGGCCGTTGGATATCATCCACCAGATTCTGCCACATGTATAATCTAGAAGACTCCATGTTTGAACATAATTCATGACTAACTTTGCCACAACTAAGCTTAGGCAAAGTTATTAGTTCTTCAAAATGAGAGCCACAAGTTGGCAAGCCTAAGGGAATCTCGCCACATTTTTTGTGTGTATGTCATGTGGGGCCTTAGTGTGGCTTGCCTAAGGTGTGGCTTGAACCAAACACTCACCTAAGTTAATCAAACTTGCCTAACCTTACATTCCACCAGATTTTGCCACATGTTAGAATCCAGAAAGCTCCACATGTAGAAGCATAATGCACAAACCACCAGAATCTCATGCGTGCAATGCACGTGTACCTTACTAGTACTAGTTGGTAGTAGTAAGAAAGAAATTCCAGTTTTGGCACGAGCTCGTACTGCGGGAGCACCACAAGGCCTGCCGCAGGAGTTACATTTCCCTCTCGGGGCCCACGGGACCGAACTTCAGTGGCTTAGTGCCCGGCCTATGAGTCAATGACATGCGGACCTTAAATGCGGCTGGCCCACATGTCATTCTCATGGTGGTGGCGTGGTTCGCGACTCACTCGTTCGAGATGAACCGGCATGTGGTGGCGTGGCCGTGGCGAGGGTGCCACAGCTAGGCGTCGGGGCGTTACGAGGCATAGATGCCCACACCGGCGGGTACTACCTGTAGTACATAAGTACTCCAGCTGAGGATTGATGCCCGGGACGAAATGTGTCATAGCCGCTGGATGAAAATTCGATGGTGCGGGAGTACGGATCGGAGCACAGCAGCGGAGCAGGCAAACCGCGTCCAATCGGGTGTGTATGTGGTAGAAAGTTGATGGTCGCCGCAGTTCAGCTGGCCCGCATGTCATGCACACAAAGGCAGAGGAGCGGTGGGGCCGAGAGGGATGAGGGGCACGTCGGGGGGATGAGGATCCCCTGACGCGAACAATCCTACCATTCTGTCACTGACATGTGGGACCCACCTGTTAGCGAAGGAAAGGCAGGGCAAGGCAGTGATAGCCACGTCTGAGGATCCATGTCCACGTCGGGGGACGTCGTGCCGTGGGTTGGAGCGGCGTCGTGGGAATCGCGTGTGGGTGTGGCAGCGGTAGAAACAAGAAATGTGATGGTCGCTATGGTTCAACTTCCATGGACAAGCTGCCATGTCTGCTGACACATGTATATCAAAACTAGAGTGTTTATATTTCAAGCATGTGAACAAGTATTATTCTACTACTTTGGATCCATTGCAACGCATGGGCCAGCACATTGGTAGTAGTAGTGTCCATCTCCATCTCTAGAGGCCTTCCCTCGTTCATCCTTTTCTCTCACAAGATAAACTACTCATACAAATGCATCTTGATGTTCCGTGGAATGCACGAGGATGTTTCCTTGGGGGTCTCTCCAGCGCGGCATGGCCGTAGTTGCAAGTTGACGCCACTTGAGATGCCGACGTTGAGGGGCACTCGGATTTCCTCAGATGAGCACGTAAGATGAGTTTGATCACGTAGTAAATGCATTCTAAAGAATACTTCCGTGTCCATTTCCTAATTCTCCCCCTGCCCACTGTTTCACAGGTTAGGCTCGGTGCGAGTGGAGATTGGCTTGCATATGTACGGGAGGGTACGAACATCAATTTGCACAACATTTACAACGGTGACACCGTTCCCGTAGAACCTTTGTCCAACATTGGGATCAGCCATGCAACGGGCCACCGTATGAATTGGTACGATGGAACCACGGTGAGATTGAATAACATAGCACGAACCTTGCACATGGCGGTCAAAGGCGGACCATGCTGTCTGCGGCAGATTTGTTGCCGTACGAGTAGGAAGACGCTGTGGTCCTTTCTAACCGCATCTTCGCAGTGACAAACCAGGGGACTTATTTTGTATGGGACACATCCTACGATATACTCCCTCTCTCCCAGTTTATTTGTTTTGAATCTTTTTGTTTTATAAGTTTCAAATTCAAATTTAGAGCTCCCCATCACATGTTGAGATTACAATGTCCATTAAATCGTTGCGTGCATGTATAGTAAAGAAACAAATCTCGAGTTTGGCACGAGTTCGTGCTGCGGGAGCACCACAAGCCCTGGCGCAGGAGTTACATTTCCCTCTCAGGGCCGTCGGGACTGAGCTTCAGCGCCTTACTACACCTACCTTTGAGTCAATAACATGTGGACCCGATAGGTGACTGGTCCACATGTAATTCTCCCGTAGGCAGAGGGGCAGTTGGGGCCAAGAGGGGTGAGCCGCAGGTCGGGGGACATGTGGTTTCATGGGTTCGAGCGGCGTCATGGGAATCGCGGGTGGCTGTGGTAGAAACTTGATGCTCGCCGCATTTTAGGTGGCCCACATGTCATGCAGACAAAGGCAGAGGGGCGGTGCGGCCGAGAGGGGTGAGGCGCACATCAGGGGGCGTGGTGCCGTGGGTTGGATTGGTGTCATGGGAATCGCGAGATGAAACGTGATGGTCGCCGTAGTTGAACTTCCATGGACAAGCTGTCATGTCTACGGACACATGCACTGCATACCGATCACTGGAAGGAGTAGCAGAAAGCTATATATGCGGATAAATAGTTCCTTATAGTCAAGCGGACCCATGCTACTACTCTGTTCCAAAGACATGCACACCATCGAAATAGTCCATCTATATCAATATACACCGAGAGGGAATAATTTTTTTTACAAGAGATGAAATAGTTCATCCATCCATAATGCCCTCCTGCTGGTGCAGCCTTTTCTTCTTCTTCTTCTTCTTCTTCTTCTTCTTCTTCTTCTTCTTTTTCTCATTCTCTATGGGAGACGGCTTCGCAACAAGCTCTTTGGACCATCCAGCTATCTCGAAACTCACACGGGCATCGAGGGCAGCATATTTTATCCGCTCATACGTCAAGGGATAATTCTCCCATCCAGACGACCTTAATGTCACCGTCTCATCACCCTTCTGAAGATTTGTACCGAGCACAAAATTTGCTACGTCGAATAGGGATGGTGTCTGTTTGTCACAATCTTCTACAGGAATTTTGATTCTGGTTTGTAGGTCAGCGATGCTTTTCAAATCAAGGTTGTACGGCTCCAGCTTCTGTTTGTCCCCTTTGATGGCTGCCCCACAGAAGTATACGTCCTCCCGAGACAAGAAATCGTGAAGCTCACCTGGTATGGAGGGCGAGTGCATGATGTGGTACACCAAAACATCATCTTCGAGGCACAGCTGAAGGACGGCGGCGCGCTGGATCTTCCCAGGGGCACGTCGGTGTACTCTGCGTCGAGACCGATGACCCTTGTCTCTACCTTTTCGAGGGAGTTGGATACATTGTTGATCCACTGCCGAACAACCCTTGGGTGGACGGTGACGGTGGCAACTATGCGCATCGAGCCTTCGACGAGGACATGTAAACCTGCATCTCGATCTCATTCGCCATTTGGACCCGCTGGAACGTAGGGCTATGGTTTGGAGAATTAGGATTAGATGGCTAGTCTAACTGAAGTAGTAGATGATTATTTAAAGAGGTTAAAACAATGTGAACGCAGTGGGGTTTGGATGCAAATAAAGACGAAGGGGAGGTGAAGGAGCCGAGGAGAATCGGTTCCCGATGGAGAAGTAAATGGGAGAAGTGGCGTGCAGGCAGTTGATTAGACGGCTAGGTAGACTAAACGAAAAGGCTATGCGGGTAGACTGATGAGTCGTACCTGTTCGTGTACGTGCCCATCCTTCTTGATAGGTGGGACCTATGCAAACAGATAAAAAATGTGTCGTAGTTTTTTTTGAGCACGTGAGTGGGAGACACACCATTCTCTGGTTAAGGAATACTCCCTCCGTTTAGGTGAGTATAAGTCACCTTGTGAAAATCAGGTTTTCCCAAAACCTTTAGGCGTGGAGCATTAACTTCCTGCTCGATCCCCTCCCAGCCTTGTTAGCCAGCGTTCTCTTCCTCTGCTGCCGCGTTCTACCTTTCCATTTTTCCTCTTCTCAAGTGTGGAACGATCCGCATGCCGTCCTTGATGCACCAGAACGACCACTGCATGCATCGCGGCAGGGCGTTGATTGCGCATGCACGAGAATTTGGTTCTTCTCGCAATATGGATGATACCTGAACGATGAAGTGAACAGGCATGCTAGCACGGGAGACCTATTTCCGCTATACAATACTTGAGTACTCATGTTCCTACTAGTAGTAGTAGTAGTACAACTGTGGTACTCCCTCCGTCTAGGTGTGTAAGTCATCTTACGAAAACCAAATAATCCCAAAACACTTAGGCGCGGTGCATTAATTTCTATCTCGTTTCTTGTTTCTTGACATATCAACCAATAAGAGATGAGGGGTGTGCAAGCTTTTAATGACTTGAGACTACCAAACACAACATGCAGTGGTTAGTTCATTGCATGCAATGCTATTAATTAGCAAATAAACATTAAGGTCTCTCGTTTTCCCCTCCTCCTAGGTCACGGCGCACAACCTAAGATGACTTACTCACCTAGACGGAGGGAGTACACTTGATGGTCAAAATACTATTCATCCGGTCCTCACAGTGAAGTGACAACACCCTGCGCCTGACACTAGTCCAGGCGGCGTGTTCAGGTTACCAAAGTCAGCCTCACACTGTGCACTGTGCAGTCTGTCACCGCCGCTGTACAGCACATTGGCGCCTCGCCTCGTCTCCCTCTCCGCTCCCATAGCACCACTCCATCTCCATCTCCTTCTCCGTCTCCGTCTCCGTCTCCATCTCACTGTGCCCCCGTGTACCGTCGCCTCACTCGCCTCCCCCAGTACCACTATTCCCTCGCTAGCCGCTCCAGCACCGACATCCTTCTCCCCCGTAAATCAAGCCCCCTTCCAAAGTCCACCATGGCCGAACGCGAACTGCGCAGCATCCATATGAGCCGCGATTGGAGCAATCTCCCCAGTGACATCCTCGACCTCTGTTGTTCGTGTATGGATATGTTGAGCGCCCTGTGGCTGGCTGCATTCTCGAGGGACATGCACACGACCATCGTCGAAGCGAGGCCTAAGCTTTTCAAGATACCCTGCTTGCTGCTATTTGGTCTTGCGAGATTGGCTCACCATGATACGGAGGCGTGCATGGTGCTCGTGAACTTCCAGACCTCCCATGAGATTATCCTTCCTCCGTTGGATTATATAGAGTATTACCATCGCGGTCCAAGTCATCTAGATTACTACGTCAGTTCGACGGACCTTGTTTTGCAGAAGATTGTAATCTGCCAAGTGCCCACACGACATGCGAATTACGCAGACTTCAAGCTAATTGCCTTGTTCGATCGCGGACTCGCCAATCTTTACGCCGGTGCCTTCTTTAGCTGGAGACAACTCAGCTCGCAGTGGATCATCGTCAAAGCTGATACACACTTCTGTGATGCTATTGAACACAATGGCATCATCTACGTGATCGACAAAGCAGATGGCACCACGTATTGCTGGGACGGCGCGTGTAAGTTGTTTCCATCTCATGTTAATGATGACGCCATGACACTGTTTGAACTTTTTGTGATGATTGGCATATCCCTGTTTGAGCAGAATTTGAGTAGAACTATGGCAATGTATTAGAGACGCCATAAATCAGCTATATTTGGAATGAGTTAATTCATGCGATTGTGACCATGTCATTACAGCCAATTTGTACCCTGAATAATCAAACGGTTAGGAATATATGGATATTATCCTTATTTTACAGTAATCTATATACTACTACTAAATATGAGTGTGTATCAATGGCCATGTTAGTTTCCTCATTTTCATGATGTAGAAACATGCACCACACTGTTGGTTTCATCTAACCATACATTAGGGAAGTAAATGTGCATATGGAGAACTCTATATTTGGAAGTAGTGAAATCCTACAATGCTTACCATGTGTACATACCTATATTCGCCCTTCAGCAATCAATGGCTAGAATAATATCCTCACAAATTTTTTGCCCATAGAACACGAGTATATAACAATGCATGGTCTGTTAGTTACCTTGAAGAATTTGCTTGTGAGGACAGAACATGATTACTCCCTCCGTTCCCAAATATTTGTCTTTCTAGAGATTTTAACAAGTGACTACATACGGAGCAAAATGAGTGAATCTACACTCTAAAATATGTCTACATACATCCGTATGTTGTGTCTATTTGAAATGCCTAGAAAGACAAATATTTGGGAACGGAGGGAGTACATAACATGCATGACATGGTAGTTTCCTGTGAAGAATCGATTGCGAGATAACATGAGTATAACCATGCATGGCACTTCTATATTTTCGAACCCAGTATACATTTCCCTATATTTTCCTCCCAATTCCAACAGGGACTTATCAATGCTGTTTCTTGCATTATCCTACTCATACTCTGAACAATGCTGATCTTACATTAACAATGTCTGTCCTTTTTGATATGATGCAGTGTCCCTACAGTTACTGCCCTTTGTAATCACACCACCTTTGACAAAAACAGGGAAGCACAACTGGTTCCTCGCTCGATCAGACGACGACAAAAGACTGATGATCATTCGGACACATGAGCCGGAAAAGTTATATTGCAAAAACCCCACTGTATACAAGCACCGTGTAATATGTGAGTATCCGGACAGTGGCTGTTACATCTATGAGTAGGATACCAACTTGTTGGGGCCTTTAGGATTTTTTAGTTGGAGGCGGGTAAACAACCTTGGTTCACACTCTCTGTTTCTCGGACTCAATTATCCGATTAACCAGGAGATCACCGTTGGCAAGGACCTTGATGGCAGAGAGGCTCTGTTTGCTATGGAATACTGTGTCTACACGGCGAGCCCTAGGAGTTCGGGAGCAAACTCCCCTGATTGTCAATGATACAGCCTGCAGCCAAAAGAAGGTGAGAATGACAAAGGCATCCGGATTAACTTTGATCCTTGGATGTCTCAATTACGACAGGCAGTGATGTGGTTCAAGCCTTCAGGTTGATAGGTAATTGGGCTGTTGCATCGAAGGGTGGAGTACTAGTGTCTCCGGATCACTGGTCGCTGAAGCGGGGCTGCAAATTATGATGGTGTTGGATCATCTCTTCGAATGACTTTGTTGTCTTTGCTGCTGGTTCTGGATGGGTAGTTCTTTCTTTTGTTATGCATATTCCTTGTCATTTGGTCATCCTCGTCTATGTCACTCTTACTATGTAATAGTTGCTTCTGTTTAGAATGTCATTCTCGTCTGGATCACGAGAGTCTGAGCGCTGCAGATGGGTGCCTTTTGGTGGTGTAGCAAGACTTCTTATGAACTATCATGTCTTGCTGTTTATGTCAGTAGTAGTCACTAGTCAGTGTTTGAATGTTGTATATATTGTTGTTTCCAACTGTTTATTGTCTCGAACTACTGGTGGGCTAAATGAGGGCATCACGATTCTCCAGTGTTCAGAGTATATCTCCTTTTTTCAAGTTATATAATTTGAGCTCAGTGTCTTTTTGACGATGTACACTTGTTTGGGCCAGTGAGGTGTCGTTGAATATGGGCCGAGTAGTAACGCAATGCCAAACAGGTCAATTATGACTCTCAGGCCGGGCTCTCAAAAGATCCTGAAAAAAAGGCTGGGCTCTCCAAAAAAGAAAGAATAAGGACTCTTAGGCCAACATGTGGGTGCCACCGGTGGTTTCGTGCGCTTGCGTGCCGAGAGCATATTGGCGCGTGCTCGAAATTCATGCTACCTTTTCATCCCCAGACTCCCGCCCCTCCCCCACTTCTGGAATCTCGATTCCTACTCCACTTTCCCCCGAATCCCCCTCCTATACTCCCTGTACTCAAGCGCACTATCATGTCGCCGGTCAATGCGGATCTCCGAGCCGGAGATCCTGAGGTCCGTCCTGCCTTTGATCGCTGCGTGCTGTCGCTCAACAGTGGCATGGCGGCGCTTGACGACCAGTTTGCCGGCAAAGTGCTGATGGTAACCATCAACGGCGACCGGCCTCCCGTCTAGCCGGACGACCTTGTCAAAGCTCTTGGCATTACGCATGGCATCCAAATAAGTGACTTTCTCGTTGAAGTCTGTCCGCCACCGGCTGATTTCTTCGTCAGGTTCCGGACAACTTTCGACTGCAGTCGTGTGTTCGAATCTTCCCGGTGTTTGTTCTGCGATGGCGCGCTGGTGAGCTTTGATCGGTGGCACCCAGGATGGGGCTCGGTGCCCTCTGAGCTTGAGTTTTTAACAAAGCTTACCTTCCACGGCATGCCTCGACATGCTTGGAACAACGAGTCCATGAACGAGCTTATCAACGACCTTGGAAGTGAGCTCGTAAGTATGTTTGTTCCTCCAGACAGTTGGGCTCTGACGGTTATGGCATGGATGAAGAAGCCGTCCACCATACCGAAGGTGATTGGTGTTGAGATACCGGTGCAGGAACCGGGGTTGTACTATTCGTCGCCACCAAGGCCGCCGCGGACCACGTTAGGGATGTACCTGTATCGAGTGTTCGTGCATGTCGAAGAACTGGTCAATCCATCAATCGAAGTCCTGCCGCCGCCGCTGGTGCCAGGGTCCGTCGACGACGTCCATTACAGGAGTCAACGTCAGACTTTCCCCATGTTGCTCGGAACGATGGTTGGCACAGGGCCTACTCCATCGCGCGGCGGAGGCCACTACTTCTTTGGGAGAAGAGGTAGGGCTGGCTGCCTGGATGTGCTCTAATTTGAGATAACAACTGAATCTTGTCAGATACTAGTTAAATCCGAGCTATGGGTGTGAAGCACTGATATGCCAGTACATTTGATCGTGACCTGTTCTAATTTTGTACCTGAACTTTTTTAGAAAGGGTTGTACGTCAACTTAATGTGCTAGCAGAACTTATTGTGTTGTCTGTCTGTTTTCTTTGCACAACATTCAAGATATTTCCCCGTCATTGATAAAGACGATGAACCGTTATGTACGACTTTGTTGGTTTCAACATATCCCTTCCCGTAGCGATCCACCGCTTCCATCCTGATTGTGCCGCCTGCGTGAAATTTTTGTATGCAAGTTCAGTGTGCTATGATGTTCTATATGATTGGGTCAACTATATAAGTTTTTGCTGAGCATCAGCAATGCATATGGCTGAAAGATGTATTTACGAGCATCGACCGATGGGTCTCTCTCTCTCTCTCTCAAACACACACACACGCACACACACACACGCACACGCACACGCACAAGTGGGACCCGTTGAATTATTTATTTGCTCGTGACAACTTTTAATTAGGTTCCACTGTAATCTAACTTTTTTCTGAAGTTATTAATTGAGCTTAGTGACTTCAAAAAGTTGTACAGAAGCCTTGTTTGGGCCTTTCCGGCATCGCTGAATGTGGGCTAACCATGTTAGGTTGTACTGTACTACACAGGCCTTTTTTTTCAACATCAGCAATGCAACTGGGCCGACAGTTGTACATAATATCCGGGTCAACTTGTTATTCTCCGCCCGCTGGGCTGCAAACTTTCCTAGGAGGTATGCATTAGGCTTAACAAGAAAATGGACTTTAAGAAATAATAAATGGGATGTAATTATAATAACTGGACAGTTACTATGCACCAAACACGTAACAAGTTTGAAAAAAAAAATTATTTTTGGAATTTCAAAATTTTAATTTCATTGCTTGTTGCGCGAGCAATATTTCGTTGGATTTTAACGTAATACAACTTTATTTTGAAATTATATTTAACATGACTAGAAATTTTGGATAAAAATATTTCGGATCCCATCAAAATGTGGGAATTTTTTTAATTCTGTTTTGAGCGGTTGTTTGAAATTATTAAGCGTTGTCCTAGCTAGAAGTTGGGCTGTACTTTTAACAAACTGTAAATGGGCTGTAGTAAATTCCATTAGAATTAAAAAATGGGATGTACATTCTTACAAATCGCAAATGGGCTATATGTTCTCTGCCAAATCCGAGCTGTGGGCCTACTAAATTGACGCGTACCAAGGGCTTTGTCAACTTAGTCAATATAAACGATTCTAGCTGCAGTGATTGTACGATGTCCATCCAATGGCCGTAGTGCTTCTTCAACCTCTGGTCTTCTTGCTCCAGCTGCCCAAAGCAGCGCCGGTCGTGTCGCGTGCTCCTGCCTCCCGTGGCCGGCTGTGATGCCGCGGAGGCCTCACCGCCCCGTACTACTCCCACCGCTGGCCAGGCCATCCCTCTACTCACCCACACCCCCTGTTATTCTGCGGCAACGGCAGCCTCACACCGCAGCCGAACCAGTGAACCCTCGTACTCCTCTCCGCGCGGGCTTCCACTGCTGCGTCTTCCCCGGCTCCGCGTCGTCCCCTTCCTAGGCCTCGCCGTTGTCCAGACCACCGCCCTGGTGCTCTCGGCGCGGCGTGGTCAACGTGGTCAACGACCGACTTCCATCGGAAGAGTACTGTACGTGGAGAGGCTGACAGCTGGGTCCAGGCGGCTGCAAGGAAGTGCCTCCTTGTTACGCGCAAAATAATTATTCCTCCACCTCACAGCTGGGACCCACCGGACGGGCCACCTTATTTCGTGAAAAAAACGTTTCCCCCCCGACTGCTGGGACCCACCGGACGGGCCAGCGTATTTCGCGAAAAAAATGTCCCCCCCCCCCCCCCGCTGTCAGCTCGGACCCACCGGAAGTGCCTCCTTATTACGCACAAAAAAATGAATACTCCCCCTGCTAGCTGGGACCCACCATGGTGGGAGGCTGACTTGTGGGCCTACTAAGTTGAGTGGGACGGGGGCGTTTGTCAACTTTAGTCAATATGAACGATTCTAGCTCCAGTGACCGTACGATGTCCATCCAACGGCCGTAGTGCTTCTTCAACCTCTGGTCTTCTTGCTCCAGCCGCCCAAAGCAGCGCCGGTCGTGACGCATGCTCCTGTCTCCCGTGGCCGGCTGTGCTGCCGCGGAGGCCTCACCGCCCCCTACTATTCCCACCACTGGCCAGGCCCTGCGGTGACAGCAGCCTCACACCGCAGCCGAACCAGTGAACCCTCGTACTCCTCTCCGCACGGGCTTCCACTGCCGCGTCTTCCCCGGCTCCCCGTCGTCCCCTTCCTAGGCCTCGCGGTCGTCCACCGCCCTGGTGCTCTCGGCGCAGTGTGGTCAACGTGGTCAAGGAATGACTTCCATCGGACGTGGACTGTACGTGGAGAGGCTGACAGCTGGGTCGACGGCCGCAGCAAGGAAGTGCCTCCTTATTACGCGGAAAATAATGATTCCTCCACCTGACAGCTGGGACCCACCGGACGGGCCACTGTATTTCGCAAAAAAGGCATGCTGGGACCCACCACCTACATCTTCGCACGCAAGGAAGTGTGTCCGGGCAAAAAAAAATGATTCGCCCCCTGACCGCTGGGACCCACCAGCTACATCTTCGCAGGCAAGGAAGTGCCTGACAGTCGGGACCCACCTGGTCGAAGCGTACGTAGCGTTGTCATTCTGGTCGCGAACGTGTACGTACATATATACTGGTGGATGTAGAGGCGTGCACGTGTCGTAGTAGAGGCGCGTACGTGTCGTAGTAGAGGCGCGCACATAGCATGTACACGTACGTACAGCAGCCAGGGTGCAAGAAAGAAAATACGGCCACGTATGTGTACATACGGGCGGGGTCTCGAACGCCTACTCGCGCATACGTACGGCCAGGGCTCGTGTACATGGCTGGGTCGGAACGGAGAAACAACGTTGTCGTCGTGTTCATGGGGAGGCAACGGAATGCGTCGTGTTCATCGGGAGGCAACGGAATGCGTCGTGTTCATCGGGAGGCAACGGAACGCGTGGGAGCCAACCGGCTGGGTCGGAACGGAATGCGTGGTCGTGTTCATCGGGAGGGCTTGGACGCAATAGGCGATGGAACGAGGCCTGGCATACCGCACAACGGAGGAAACGGACCTCCTACGTTTGGAACGGGGTCCTGTTGATCGGGAGGGGTCTGGCGTACCGCAAAACGGAGGAAATGGTCCTACGGTCGAAACGGGGGTCCTGTTGATCGGGAGGGGTGTGGCGTACCACAAAACAGACGAAATGGACCTCCTACGGTCGAAACGGGGGTCCTGTTGATCGGGAGGGGTGTGGCGTACCGCAAAACGGACGAAACGGACCTCCTACGGTCGAAACGGGGGTCCTGTTCTTCGTGAGGGGTGTGGCGTACCGCAAAACGGGACTCCACGGGATACTGTTCATCTCCACCGTCGACCTCTTCTAGCCTCCACGGGCTACCGTCGACCTCCTCCAGCCTCCACGGGCTCCTGTTCATCCAGCCTCCACCGCACGCTACTCCACCGGCTACTGTTCAACCACCCCTCCACGGGCACCCCTCCACCGTCTACTGTTAATCCAGCCCTCCACACCACGGGGTCCTGTTCAACCACCCCTCCACCGTCTACTGTTCATCCAGCCCTCCACCACACCACGGGGTCATGTTCATCCAGAGGCAATGCCACCGCTCACTGTTCATCCAACCCCCCCGCGATGCTCACTATTCATTCCCAGTCAAAAAAAATGCTCACTATTCATCCAATCGATCGGCTTCAGTTAGCAGTAGTAGCAGAGGAATCGCTCGATCGGGTTCAGTTAACAACCATCAATCGATCGCTCGGGTTCAGTAACGCGTAGCTTGCAGTGCAATCGCTCGGGTTCAGTTAGAGCCCAACGCCTCGCTCGGGTTTAGTTAGAGCCAACGCCTCGCACACACGCGCGTACGTGTACGAGAGAAACGTGCATCGCTCGGCCCCCGACCTCCCACCGTAACCGGGAACTCCCCAAAATTTTCCTCCCCCTCGCTTCTACCATGGTTTTTTCCGTCATGGACGACCCAAAGAATGTCATGCAGCTGCGTCTCCGGCCCGCCTAGGATGAAAAGCCCATTTTCTGTCATGATTTTTTGTCATAGAAGTAGGAGCCCACCACATCTATGATGATAGCGGGTTTTGTCACAATTATCGTCATAGAAGTGTCATATGTATCACAGAAAAAAAATTCGTTCAGCCCAAAATGTGACGGATGTGTCTTTTTTTTGTAGTGACTCTCTTGTAATGGATTGAGTTTTCCCTTCGAAGTTATCTTATTGGATTGAGTCTTTAAGGATTTGAGAACACTTGATGCATGTCTTGCATGTGCTTATCTGTGGTGACAATGGGATATTCGCGTGATCTACTTGATGTATGTTTTGGTGATCAACTTGCGGGTTCAGTGACCTTGTGAACTTATGCATAGGTGTTGGCACACGTTTTCGTCTTGAATCTACGGTAGAAACTTTGGGGCACTCTTTGATGTTCTTTCTGTTGGTTGAATAGATGAATCTGAGATTGTGTGATGCATATCGTATAATCATACCCACAGATACTTGAGGTGACATTGGAGTATCTAGGTGACATTAGGGTTTTGGTTGATTTGTGTCTTAAGGTGTTATTCTAGTACGAACTCTAGGATAGATCGAACGGAAAGAATAGCTTCGTGCTATTTTACTACGGACTCTTGAATAGATCGATCAGAAAGAATAACTTTGAGGTGGTTTCGTACCCTACAATAATCTCTTCGTTTGTTCTCCGCTATTAGTGACTTTGGAGTGACTCTTTGTTGCATGTTGAGGGATACTTATATGATCCAATTATGTTATTATTGCTGAGAGAAATTGCACTAGTGAAAGTATGAACCCTAGGCCTTGTTTCCTAGCATTTCAATACCGTTTACGCTCACTTTTATCGCTTGCTACCTTGCTATTTTTATATTTTCAGACTACAATTACTCATATCTATCATCCATATTGCACTTGTATCACCATCTCTTCGCTGAACTAGTGCACCTATAGAATTTACCATTGTGTTGGGTGTGTTGGGGACACAAGAGACTCTTTGTTATTTGGTTGCAGGGTTGTTTGAGAGAGACCATCTTCAACCTACGCCTCCCATGGATTGATAAACCTTAGGTCATCCACTAGAGGGAAATTTGCTACTGTCCTACAAACCTCTGCACTTGGAGGCCCAACAATGTCTACAAGAAGAAGGTTGCGTAGTAGACATCAGGGGATAAGTCCCATTGCGGTGGAAGAGAAGGTCGTGTGAGCGGCCTCGGCAAAGAGGACAACGGTGCCAATGAAGCAAGAGGACGCGAAAGAAACGTCCATCTCTAGCAGTGGACGACGCGGTCTTGGTAGTCACTCCGGCATGGTGGAGGACGGTGGTGATGGATGGGGTGGAGGACGGCGGCGATGGATGGGGTGGCGGATGGAGGAGGCTGGTGTGGGGATGATGTTCTAGCGCAGACGGTGTGTGAATGGGAAAATGGAGGGAGAGGTACGAGTTTCGCGGTTTTGTCACGGCAGATGTCCTAGGGAAAGGACTTAATCGTGGAGCCATCGCAACGGGTTAACTCAAAGGGGTTAAAGCGGACAAGGGACGCAGAGAACTTATACTGGTTCGGCCCCTTGCGGTGAAGGTAAAAGCCTACGATCCAGTTGGTGTGGGATTGCTAGGGTTTCGATGACCAGGGAGCGAATACGCTTTGCATGAGTCTCGAGTTGTTGTCTGTCCTCCCTAAACCGCCGCCGGGTCGTCCCCTTATATACATGGGTTGACGCCCGTCGGTTTACAGGGTCCCGAGGCCGGCTCATAAACATGTCCGGCTCGGTCTCTGCTCTTTCTATCTTACAACACAAGTTTACATATCAATGTCGGTTTACGTCTATAGACCTTAAACCGTCTTTGGGCCCTGGGCCTTCATAAAGCCCCACCGTCTGTCTTCATGGGCTTCAAGTACAGTGAACCATTATGGGGATAACCCGGCCTCTCCTGGCTGGTTTACGCCCAGTAGTAATATCCCCAACATTAGGCCCTAGATTGATTTGAACTGGTTCATGTCAATCTTTAACACATCATCATCTTCACAGAAATCTTGTAAACTGCCATGATGTCATCTTCCAGAATCGTGATAAACCACCATGACGTCTCCTGCTATTAAAAATTGCATATAGCTCACCTTCCTTAATGAGCCTCCGACAATCGATGCGACAGCTCTGCTGTATATCTAACTTTTGGGCTCCTCGATTCTCGCGCCTGTCACTTATCCCTTTGCCTTTATAAATAGGACCAGGGGGTCTTTCCATTTTCCCCCCTGTGCCTCTTCACATCGTCTTCTTCCTCACGCCGACCGAACCTTCGAGCTCTGCCGCCGCCGTCGATCTTCGCATCTGCCTCAACAACAGCCGCTGCATCAACCTGATCATACCAAAAAGCCGCGGCGCCTCTCCGTTGTTCTTTTGACATGGGTAAATCTTCTACCCTAGATCTTATCACTAGGGTTTGTACTTATCGGAGTTCTTCGTAGTTCTTGGAGCTGTTCTTCCTTGTTCCTCTTCAGTAGTACAAATAGCGAGTTAGATCTGATATTTTCCAGTGCCTTTGTAATTAAAACTCCTTTTTCCTCACTAGAACGTCTGCTTTGGGTAGAAAAACTCATCTGGAACTATTAAACTGCTTAAGCACCTGCGCTTTAGGTCAGACTATATTTTGATTTTCCAACGCACTTCAGATCTGAAATTACCATGCCAAGCTGTGAAACTTGTTTTTCCTTCACTTATGCATCTTAGATCTGTATCTTCAATACTAGAATAGGCGGTTTAATCTCATAGAAAAAATATGACCCGGCAGGTACCATTAGTCCCTTGTTGAACCGCCAAGCCGCTTTATCTTTGCACATCTCCCATGTCTGATTCCGGTTTAATAATATGTACATATTTATGTCTTCTTCTGCTCTTGCACCGCTTTATACTTGTTCATCATAAACCTTAAACCGGCAATAACCATGTTTCAGCTTTCCATTGAAATGGCCAAACAAGTCTATGAGTGCAACTGGGTTCCTTCCCGGGTAACTGAAGAACAATTAGACAGATGTGTCGCAACTGGCGCTTTAGCCAAGAAAGAGGCCATCCACTGGAGGGCCCCTGGCTCGGAAAATCCTCCTGAACCGAAAGACGAAGAAGTAGTTGTTTTTGTTGACCATCTGGGTCGAGGTTTTAGTCCTCCCGGTTCAATGTTTTTCCGAGATGTGCTTGCCAGTTTTCAGCTCCACCCTCAAGATATCGGTCCAAACTCTATTTCCAACGTCTGCCATTTCCAAGTCTTTTGCGAGGCATATCTTCAAGAGGAACCAACAGTTAAATTTTTTATGGATTTCTTTTATTTAAACCGTAGCACAGAGTTCACAGATGGACAACACTGAACTCGGCGGAATGGCGATTCAAAAGAGGAAAGATGTCAGCTTCCCTCACGCCAAGCTTCACAGTCACCCTAAGGAGTGGAACCAGACCTGGTTTTATTGCAAAGATACATCTCCAACTGACGAAAATCCTTTGCCGGGTTACCGCCCTCACCGTCTTAGCAATACACATCCCTTTCCAGAGACTAACTGCAAAGGAGAGGTCCAACTATGCTCCACAACTGTCAAAGCTTAGAGCCTTCATGGCAAACGGTTTAACAGGTGTTGACTTTGCTCGTTGTTGGATAACTTGGAGCATACTGCCCTTAAGCCGACGCCCCGGTTTAATGTGTGAATACACCGGGAGTTTGAAGGACCCTCAACGACACATTGATATTCAGCTTATAGATGGTGAAGTTACTGAGGCTGTGAAGAAGATGCTGAATGAACTGGAGGCTTTCTGTAGCCAGACCGTATTAAGTCCTTTCTGTGTTTCTAACAAACCGCCAACTGTAAGGATCACATAACTTTTTTGTTCTAACTTGCTTCTTTCAAATATTCTCTCAAAATATTGTCCATCTTTGACAGGGCGATGATCCGTTCTAGAAGAGAAAACAATAGGATAAACCGGCAAAACCACAAGATAAAACGGCTAAGCCACTTCGCTAGAAGACCAAGGTTGTTAAAAAACCTGCCAAGAAGAGGAACACTGCATCTTCCGAGCCAAATGCTGATGCCGATTTGGCTAATCCGGACTCAGAGGTAGAAGTTGACTCTCTTGGTTCATTTTTCTTACATCTCATTGACAATGACCCTTATCAGGACGACGCCGAAGGCAGCCAAGCTGATGATGTAGAGGTAATTATCCTTTACTCCGGTTCTGATCCTCTGCCAACACCGAAAATCCATCGAGCAAACCGGAAAGTAAAATTTTCTCACCCCCTTGCTCACTTGGACCCAAACTTTCTTTTGAAGACGCAGCAACACGAAGCTCGCCGCACAACCCGGCATAGTGGACAGGTAGTCACCACAGCCGGTTTACCAAATACTCCAGTCCGGAAACGTCAATCAGAGGTCTCTTACATTCCTGACACTTCTTGTCCCAAGGCGGGTTGTTTCCGTCAGCCTATTAATCCGTCTGATTCAAATTATCAGGGCACGCCTCACTCATCCTCTGGCGAGTCAACGGCCACACAGCTTCCAGCCCTCAAGACAGTTCCTGGGTGAGCTATGCCCTTGATTTCATACTTGATGTGTTATTTTTGTATATTGTACTGATTTTTTACATCTATTCTTCTCAGTGCTACACCCAGACCCAGTAAGAAGGCCCGGTTAAATAAACTGGCTGACGACGATACAGCCGTTGAACCGGAGAAGACTCCAGATCTGGAAGATACCAACGCTGACGCTATACTTAATGACCCGCCGCCGCATGATCATGACTTTGTTGCTGATCAAGTGGAAATTGATCCAATGAGTCAGTCCGATAAACCGACTAGTCAAGTCCGTGACACTGATAAACCATCGACTCCCGTGAAGGCCGCTGATGGTGAAGAAGATGATATTATGATTACTGGCATTGGCCACACCACTCCTGGAAATCCTGTCGCTTTATCAAAGCATACTGCCAAGGACGAGCTTTCTGCTATCGGCAAAGGCAAGTGGAATGCCGATTTATCAAGCTATGCCCACCTCAGCGCTCAAGACATTCATTCTGGCTTCTTGAACCGTATGTATACAAGTCGTGACTATGAAGCTGGTTTGGTAAATCTGATGAAGGAGCGATATGAGGTAACCGCATAACTGCTTCTCTCTTATGTCCAATTCAAATATCAAACTCCAGTAGCCCCCAAGTGCCGGTTTATGATACTCATCTGAACTGGTACTTTGTAATATCTTGACTTTGCATTTTTAGCCTCCGAGGGCTGGGTTATCTTTTTAAGATGAACCGGTACTTTTTATAATACTGTAATTTTCGCCAGTGTAGTCCCCAAGGTCCGGTTTAACTTATAAAGATGAACCGGAACTTTTAGAAGGATACCCATAATGTTACTTTGAGCAAACATACATTAGCCCCCAAGTGCCAAGAGTAATACTTGTATTGCGCTTGGGACTTGTAGACATTTCCGAGAACAAGCAAATATGCATTAGCCCCCAAGTATCAGGTGCATAACTTGTTATGTGCTTGGTACTTCAAATATGTACTGTCAACTCATGATATACCTGTCTCTTATAGGCTGAACTGAGCAAAAAGGAAACTCAAACCACCGATCTGCAAGAAAACGTCAAGTCCCAACAAGCCGAAACCTCCAAGGCCAAGGATGAGCTGACCAGCGCTTTAGCCGCTATGGAAAAACTAAAGGAGAGTTTCAATAAGGAGCAGGCGGATTGGGACACAAAAAAATCTGCTTTGCAAAAAAGAACTGAGGACGCAGAAGCAGCTCTTAAACCGGTAGTAGATGAGCTGACTGGCGTAAAGCGGCAGATACATGCCATGACGGCTGCTGTGTTTGGTAAACATCCTTGCTTCACACTTTCAACATATCTTCCCATACTTTGCCGGTTTACTGATGGTTGTAAATATGTAGGGACTCGCATTAGTCATCTGGGCTCTGACGTACAGAAAAGCTAAAGGCCGCCTATACTCTTATAGAATAGTTATATACCGGCGCGCAACGGATCATCTATACCGCTTCACACAACAAGCCTCCCCCCACTTTAATCAAGGAAACCTTAGAAAGGCTGTCAATGCTGCCT
The DNA here is from genome assembly GCF_002575655.3 of Aegilops tauschii subsp. strangulata. Lineage (NCBI taxonomy): Eukaryota > Viridiplantae > Streptophyta > Magnoliopsida > Poales > Poaceae > Aegilops > Aegilops tauschii. The sequence continues at coordinate 526,689,618 of NC_053036.3, forward strand.
GCCCGGGTAGAAGAGCTAAAGAGATCTGCTGCAAGAGCCGGTGCTCTGACCGCGCTAACCCAGGCAAAAGCATGGGTGCCCGATCTTGATCCGGAGGATGTCAGCAAAGGCTATCTGAGCTTAAAAGAAGACGGATCAGAATTTGGCAATGATGACCTCCGAGCCATAAATCGGGAAGTACGTCCACTGGCTTGCCAATTAGCTGAAGAAGCTGACCTTTCACATTATCAGGCGAGTTATGATGTCAACAACAAACGGGTTGCTACACCAACTCCTGAGGTTCAAAATAACATCCCGCCAATTCGTAAGCACACCTATGCCCCTGACATTGAACCGTCCACCCTTATAAGCGACGAAGCTGTTTTCCAAGCCCTAACTGGGATCGACTGGGCAACTATTGACTTCCAGCCGCTGGGTAGAGACGAAGAGGATGAACCGGTGCAAGATGATCCGCAGACGTCAGGTCAAGCTGGTGATGAATCATGATCCGGAGGCCGGTTTAAACTTCCACGTGCTACAATGCTTGTCGAGAAAACAATTATCCTTTTGGGCACAGAAACGCCTTGTAATAGGCTAGTTAAAACACTTGGTCTGCTACGCCATCGTGCATACTTATTTGTGCCTGATAATTGTTCATCTGCCATGCTTAAGAAATATGATGTTCATAATCCGTAGCAATTTACTCAAGCTATTCCTGCACATAAGAAGTTGATAGTGTCCTGGCAGTTTACCGCCGGACTGGTCATGATGCCCAGATATATAGCCAGGGTTTATAACCAAGGCTTGTGAAAAGATAATCATATATGAAAATAATTGATACCTGTGACCTTGAGTCATAATGTTGGCTGACCAACTGTTGTAATGAGGGTAATAACCCTAATCTTCGGACATATTGTGCCAGTTTATCATAAAACAGTTCCGGGTAATGATAAACACCGGTTTATTCATATTCAATTCTGGCGACTTATAGTCAAAACCAGACTGGGTTAATAATCTCCGGATTATGACTGATCAGATACTGACAACTTGTAGTTGAAAGTCAAGCATTATAAATGTCATCAAAAGAGAAAAAACCAAAAGTGAACCAACCCCTTGGACTGCTGCGAAAAACACCATCAGATTTCAAAGTAGCCCGGTCAAATAGGATTATTTTCTTCGCGAGACCTTTTACTTTTTTTATCATGTGGGATTCGAAGCCACCTGTCGTAATAGTACCTGCGGGTTCTTTCTGGGCCAGCAGCCCCCAAACCAAAGTCTGAGATCAGAACTCATACCGCGGTTGTGGCTTAGGAGGTTTTTGTACATGTGTCTTTAGTTTCCCTTTTATCATCTCGTTTGGCAAATAATAGCATATGAAAAAACTTGTAGTCGAGGCTTTTCACGGGCTGCCAGGCCCCAAATTCGAGGCTTTTCATGGGCTGCCAGGCCACTGAGTTAAACCATTTCACAAAGCCTTTTAAGATGGTCCTCAATCCTTAACCAATCGTCGTTTTAACTTTGGCAAGTTCAAGGTCTTATCAGATTGACTTGTCAAAGTTGGCGGGTCATACCGGGTTTACCTGGATGGAGTGACTTACTTAAAAAGGCAGGCTAACCCGGGGTTTTAGGTGTATACACCAGGCTTCCAAGCCGTGGCTTGATAGCCTATTACAAGTGTAGATTCTTTGTTCATTGCGATAGCAAAGAATCCCCAAGCAATATTTTGAGCTGTGCTCAGTGGGTGCCTATGTTTGAATTGTTCTTTTGCAACACTCTCTTTGGCCCCGAATTAATTTGGCTTTGAGCCGATCAAGAGGTGTGACTATGGTTCGAATACGACCAAGCCCCCAAGTGATTTTTCTGGTGGCTTTACGCCGATCAAGAGGTGTAGCTATGGTTCAAATACAACCGAGCCCCCAAGTGATTTTTATATAAAGCTTTATAAGCAGAATCAAGGTGTAAACCGGACGCCGCTTTATGAACAGAAGCCCCCATGTAACCACACATGATATAAGAAAAACAACAGATACCCCACTTTAGCTGAGGCTCCGGTTTATTATATTGATCATAATATATACATTGTCATAACTATGTACATAAGCAGAGCCTATGGCTCAGGTGTAGTAAGGCCGAAGATGAGTGATATTCCACGGCCGGTGGGTCTCCTCCTCCGATTTACGTGAGTGTTTGCGCTCTCGAACATCAATAAGATAGTAAGACCCGTTATGTAGATTCTTGCTGACCACAAAAGGTCCTTCCCAAGGCGGAGATAACTTGTGCATATCAGTTTGATCCTGAATGAGTCGGAGCACCAGATCGCCTTCTTGAAAAGTTCTGGTTCTAACTCGGCGGCTGTGATAATGACGCAGATCTTGCTGATAAATCGCCGAATGGGCTACTGCAATGTCGCGCTCCTCATCTCATAGGTCAAGTGCTTCCTGTCGTGCCTTCTCATTGTCAGTTTCGACATATGCCGCCACATGAGGCGAGTCATGACGGATGTCACTAGGGAGAACCGCCTCCGCTCCATAAACCATGAAAAAAGGCATGTAACCCGTGGATCTTTTGGGTGTGGTGTTGATGCTCCACAATACGGAAGGTAACTCTTCCACCCAACAACCCGGCGTCCACTGCAAAGGAAACATAAGCCGGGGTTTGATGCCTCTCAAGATTTCTTGATTGGCTCGCTCCGCTTGACCATTAGACTGGGGGTGAGCCACTGATGATACGTCAAGCCGGATGTGCTCATGTTGACATAACTCCTTCATAGCACCTTTGGACAGATTGGTACCATTATCAGTTATAATGCTGTGTGGAAAGCCAAGCCGGAAAATCACCTTTTTGATGAATTGAACCGCCGTAGCTGCATCACACTTACTGACTAGTTCTGCCTCCACCCACTTAGTGAACTTATCAACCGCCACCAGAAGGTGGGTCTTCTTGTCCTTGGATCTCTTAAAGGGCCCAACCATATCTAGCCCCCAAGTCGCAAACGGCCAAGTGATTGGAATCATCCTCAACTCTTGAGCCGGTACATGAGCGCGTCGTGAGAATTTTTGACATCCATCACACCTTTTGACCAAGTCTTCAGCATCAGCATGAGCCGGCAGCCAATAGAAACCGTGAAGAAACGCCTTAGCTACCAGAGATTTTGATCCGGCGTGGTGACCACAATCTCCTTCATGGATCTCACGCAAAATTTCACGGCCTTCTTCAGGAGATACACAACGCTGAAACGCCCCTGTCACACTGCAATGATGTAACTCTCCATTGATAATAGTCATGGACTTGGACCGCCGGATTATCTGCCTGGCCGAAGTTTCATCCTCTCGTAACTCGCCCCGGTTCATATACGCCAAATATGGAACCGTCCAATCCGGGATAGCATGAAGAGCCGCCACCAACTGAGCCTCCGGATCAGGAACAGCCAAATCCTCTTCGCCAGGGAGCTTGACACACGGATTATGCAGCACATCCAGGAAGACATTGGGTGGAACCGGTTTACATTGGGAACCCAATCGGCTTAAAGCGTCCGCTGCTTCATTCTTTCGCCAGTCCACATGATCCACCTGATAACCTTTGAAGTGACCTGCAACAATATCCACCTCTCGATGATATGCTGCCATGAGTGGGTCCTTGGAATCCCAAGTACCAGACACTTGTTGAGCCACCAGGTCCGAGTCACCGAAGCACTTAACGCGGCTTAGATTCATCTCTTTAGCCATCCGAAGACCATGGAGTAAAGCCTCATATTCAACTGCATTGTTAGTGCAAGGGAACATTAAACGGAGAACATAACAAAACTTATCACCTCGTGGGGAAGTTAATATGACTCCAGCCCCCGAGCCCTCCAATTGCCAGGACCCATCAAAATGAATAGTTCAATAAGTATGATCCGGCTTCTCTTCTGGCGCATGTAATTCTGTCCAGTCATTGATGAAATCCACAAGTGCCTGAGATTTGATCGCCGTCCGGGGCATATATTTTAACCCGTGAGGGCCCAAGCTCAATAGCCCACTTAGCAATCCGGTCAGTTGCTTCCCTGTTTTGAATTATATCCCCCAAAGGAGCAGAGCTGACCATAGTAATGGGATGACCTTGGAAATATTGCTTAAGCTTCCAGCTTGCCATGAAAACTCCATGCACAAGCTTCTGCCAATGTGGGTACCTTTGCTTGGACTCAATAAGTACCTCACTGATATAATAAACCAGCCGTTGAACCGGATACTCCTTTCCGGCCTCCTTGCGCTCCACCACAATAGCCACGCTAACAGCCCGGGCGTTAGCTGCCACATATAGCAACAATGGCTCTTTATCAACAGGAGCAGCAAGAACCGGCGGATTAGCCAGCTACCGCTTTAAGTCCTCAAATGCTTCATTGGCGGCGTCACTCTAGACGAAGTCATCCGTTTTCTTCAACATCTGATATAAAGGGATGGCCTTCTCACCAAGGCGACTGATAAACCGGCTCAAGGCGGCAATCCGGCCTGTCAGGCGTTGAACATCATTGATACACTTCGGTTTAGCCAACGAAGTTATAGCCTTGATTTTCTCCGAATTAGCTTCAATGCCCCTGTTAGACACCAGAAAGCCCAAGAGTTTGCCTGCCGGTACACCGAAAACACACTTGGCCGGATTAAGCATCATTTTATAAACCCGGAGGTTATCAAAGGTCTCCTTCAAGTCATCTATCAATGTATCCTTCTTTCTGGATTTTACCACAATACCATCCACATAAGCATGAACATTGCGGCCGATCTGATCATGAAGACAATTTTGCACACAGCGCTGATAAGTCGCCTGGGCACTCTTGAGCCCAAAAGGCATAGACACATAGCAGAAGGCTCCAAAAGGAGTTATAAACACTCTCTTCTCCTGGTCCTTAACTGCCATTTTGATCTGATGGTAACCAGAATATGCATCCAAAAAGCTCAAACGCTCACAACCCGCCGTAGCATCAATGATTTGATCAATACGAGGGAGAGCAAAAGGATCTGCCGGACAAGCCTTGTTCAAATCTGTGTAGTCCACACACATACGCCAAGTGTCGTTCTTCTTTAGCACCAGCACCAGATTAGCCAACCATTCAGGATGAAATACTTCAACGATGAACCCAGCCGCCAAGATCCTGGCTACTGCCTCACCAATAGCCTGGCGTCTTCCTTCATTGAACCGGCGAAGAAATTGCTTGACCGGTTTATACTTGGGATCGACATTGAGAGTGTGCTCAGCGAGTTCTCTCGGTACACCTGGCATGTCAGAAGGCTTCCATGCAAAGATGTCCCGATTCTCACGGATGAACTCGATGACCGCGCTTTCCTAATTCGGATCCAAGTTAGCGCTAATGCTAAATTGCTTGGATGAATCACCAGGAACGAAATCTACCAGCTTAGTCTCATCAGCCGTTTTGAACTTCAAGTCCGGATCATGCTCTGTAGTTGGCTTTTACAAAGAAGTCATATCCGCCGGATGAACATTGTCCTTGTAGAACTTCAACTCCTCAGTTGCACAAACCGACTCGGCATATGCCGCATCACCTTCTTCACATTCCAAAGCGATCTTTCGGCTCCCATGAACTGTGATGGTCCCCTTATGACCCGGCATCTTGAGCTGCAGATAGACATAACAGGGCCTTGCCATGAACTTAGCATAAGCCGGCCGTCCAAACAGGGCATGATACGGGCTCTTGATTTTCACCACTTCAAAAGTCAATGTCTCTGACCTTGAATCATGCTCATCTCCAAAAGCCACCTCCAGAGCTATCTTACCGACAGGATATGCCGATTTACCAGGCACTACACCATGGAAGACTGTGTTGGACGTTTTAAGATTTTTATCTGTGAACCCCATCGACGGAAGGTTACATAATAAAGGATATTGATACTACTACCTCCATCCATGAGTACCTTGGTGAACTTATAACCTCCAACCTGAGGTGCCACAACCAATGCCAGATGACCCGGATTATCCACCCGAGGTGGACGATCATCTCGACTCCATACAATAGGCTGTTCAGACCAGCGCAAGTAACGGGGCACCGCCGGTTCAACGGAGTTCACTGCCCTTTTATGAAGCTTCTGATCGCGCTTGCACAGGCTGGTGGTGAAGACATGATACGGCCCACTATTCAACTACTTCGGGTTCCTTTGATAACCCGACTGCTGTTGTTGCTGCTGATTGCCCTGATTGCCTTGATTACCGTGAAAACCTGAACCAAAATTGCCTCCACCGTAACCCGGCCCATGAGATCTAGGGCCTGAACCGCCGCCCGGTCCATGATCATACCGGAAAAATTCGGAATTTTTGAACTCCTGCATGATATAACAATCTTTCCAGAGGTGCGTGGACGGTTTGTCCTGCGTCCCGTGCTTTGGGCAAGGTTGGTTTACCAGATAAGACAAGCGCTCCGGATTAGGACTTGGTCCTCCATCGCGATGGGGCGGTTTACCCTTACGCCTCTGGCCTTTGTCCTGCGTGTTGGTATTAGCCACAAAATCTAAACTGTTAACCGCCTTACGCTTACCGCTGTTTCCATGACCCGTCGGGTTATGCTGCTGCCCCTTGGTGTTGCCGCTCTTCTTTCCCTTCCCTGTCTTGTCATCGTCAAACTCGGGGTCCTTGGTACTATCAGAGTCGGCATACTTTACCAGAGCTGCCATATGTGTTCCCATGTCATTACAATGACATTTGAGCCGTCCCAACTTCAACTTCAGAGGTGCAAACCGGCAATTGCCCTCCAATGTGAAAACTGTTGTATCAGCGTTGATGCAGTCCGATGAATGCAAAATCTCCGAAACCCGGCGCACCCAATGGGTTGTTGATTCTCCTTCCTCCTGGACACAGGCAGCTAAGTCCACAATTGACATGGGCTTCTTGCATGTATCCTTGAAATTCTGGATAAACCGGGCCCTTAATTCGGCCCATGACCCAATGGAGTTAGCCGGCAAGTTCTTCAGCCAAGTGCGGGCCGTCCCCTCCAGCATCATGGTGAAGTATTTAGCACACGCCGCATCGTCCACATCCAGCATCTCCATTGCCATCTCATAGCTTTCAACCCATGACTCGGGGGATAAATCGGCGGTGTAATTCGGCACTTTACGTGGGCCCTTGAAATCCTTGGGCAGGCGCATGTTGCGCAGCACTGGGACGAGACGCGGCACTCCCAAAGAGCTGGAAGTAACCCCTGGTTCCACTGATGTGGTTGGACGAACCGGAGTAAGCTGGCGAGCTTCATGCTGCGCCGCTAACTCGGCCTCTCGACGTGCCCTAGCACGATCCACCACATCCTGAGCATCACCATCGTTGTCCGTCGGGTTATGGCCACGGGGCGGATTACGGTTTCGCGCGCTGCTTGATACAGTCGTCTCATTGATATGCCTGCTGTAACTCCGGCTTGGGCGGGGAGTATAATGGATCCTTTCGCGACTATATGAATAAGCCTGCTGCTGAGTCAAAGCTGTCTCAAGGAGCTCCCTAGCCCGTCGCGTCTCGACCGCTACTGGGGACTCGCCTTCGATCGGGAGGGCCGCTAGTCGTGAAGCGGCAGCGACAATGTTATCCATCGGGTTAGAGTAATGACCCGGTGGTGTTGGGACGTGCTGTGACAAAACATTGTTCTGACGAGGCGGATCAGTCGGACGTGGCTGAACCGGCGCCCCCGTTCCAGGTGCCTCCGCCCGGTTTACCACTGGCGGATTACTGGTCCCCGCTCCTGGGGTATTAAAGAGGTTCTTGGCCTCATAAACCGGCGGCAGGTGAGATCAGTACCTTCTCCTCATGACATCGTTTGACGCGCTCTGATCCAGCATAAGCCGGTAAGCCTGTGCACCCAATGCGGCCCGTTCCGCAGCCATCCTGGTATCCTCAGCTGCCAGGGCGTCCTTGGCCTGGGTTATCTGATCTTTCACCTTCGCGATTTCCGCATTATGCTCATCTTGATTCGCCGGATTAACCTCCGCCATCAGTGCTGCTAAAGCGTCAAATAAATCAGATAAAACCTGAGCTGGCGGTTGCACGGGGCCTCCTGCCCCAGCCGCTGTCGCTGCTACTGATCCGGAAACCATCGCCGCTATGGTCAAAGAGTGGAGCGCTGGTTGCGTACCGGCCATGAAGATCGCAACCCAGTTTGGCGGATCAAAGGGGTCCGGAATACTGTCGTCGTCGGAACAGCCCCCAATCCGGCCATCTTGCAACTGGTACAATGACTCAGTCTCTCCGGTCGATGACTCGTCGCCGGAATAAACGACGGTTTCACCACCAGATTCCGATCTATCCTCAGATTCCACTCCGTGGATAACTCCCACGAAGGCACGCTTCATGACAGGCTTAACCCGGGCAGATCTCGCACGCTGAGCCGTCTCGACGATGTCGGTGCAGATGTCCGGCTCAGGGCCCGGTTCGCCGATCTTGCCAATGAAAACATGGATGCCGCCGAATGGGACCCGGTACCTGTACTCGATTGAGCCAGCCTCGGGGCCCCAACCTGCGTCGTTGATGTAAAGCTAGCCACGACGACTCTTGGTCATCCGGCCCATAGCGTAGCCCTTGAGTCCTTCGAAGCTGCCCTCTAAGAACTCGAAACCATCGTGCGATAGCCCCACGGTGGGCGCCAACTGTCGCGGTTTTGTCACGGCAGATGTCCTAGGGAAAGGACTTAATCGTGGAGCCATCGCAATGGGTTAACTTAAAGGGGTTAAAGCAGAGAAGGGACGCAGAGAGTTTATATTGGTTCGGCCCCTTGCGGTGAAGGTAAAAGCCTACAATCCAGATGGTGTGGGATTGCTAGGGTTTCGATGACCAGGGAGCGAATACACTTTGCCAGAGTCTCGACTTGTTGTCTGTCCTCCCTAAACCGCCGCTGGGTCGTCCCCTTATACACATGGGTTGATGCCCGTCGGTTTACAGGGTCCCGAGGCCGGCTCATAAACGTGTCCGGCTCGGTCCCTGCTCTTTCTATCTTACGACACAAGTTTACATATAAATGTCGGTTTACGTCTATAGACCTTAAACCGTCTTTGGGCCCTGGGCCTTCATAAAGCACCACCGTCTGTCTTCATGGGCTTCAAGTACAGTGAACCATTATGAGGATAACCCGGCCTCTCCTGGCCGGTTTACGCCCAGTAGTAATATCCCCAACAACAGGGAACCATGTTTTTGGGACGCGCCTGTCAGAAATATGGGAAAGTTATGAACTTAGCCCTCGTTTAAAATTTGGACGTCCGTTCGGTTGGGGATAGGATGGTAATCTCGCCTCTCGCCAATATTTGCCCAGAGCGATTTCTGGCGAGGAGAGGGTGTTTTGGCACCCATGGTTGGCGCCCACGGTGTATGAAGGTGGCCGACAGGTAGGGCGGTTGTGTCATGTCTGAGTGAAGTTACAAACCTGCCCCTATTGAAAATATTTGCCTACATCAATTTCCGCCGAGTCGAGTTTGTTTTGCCACCCACCGTGTATGAATTGGGAAATGGAGGGAGAAACAGAGGTCTTTCGGACGAGCTTGAATCAAATGTGTTTTGTCGCCCATGTTTGGCGCCCACTGTGTTGGAATGGGCTCAAAGGGGGTCGTGTCACGTCTAATTGAAGTTGTCGGATCTCGGGTTCCGGCAAAACCCTCAAGGTTCAAACACTGGGGTGCGCGCGGAGATTTCCTCCCTACCGATCTACGCCCTAGCTTGCTAAGATCTCGCGGACGAACTCGACGAACTCACAACACAAAGACACAAGATTTATACTGGTTCCAGCCACCGTTGTGGTGTAATACCCTACTCCAATGTGGTGGTGGTGGATTGCCTCTTGGGCTGATGATGAACAGTACAAGGGGAAGAACAACCTCCTGACGTTGAGGTGTTCTTGTGCTCTGCGAGCTCGTGGATGTGAGGATGAGAGGTCCAATCCCCTGGATCCGATGCCTCTACTGTAGTGGCTAGTTCTACTTATATAGGCCCTGGTCCTCTCCCCAAATATTGAGCGGGAAGGGAGCCAACAACGGCCAATTTGAAAAAGGACAGCTAGTACAGCTTATCCTGACAAAAGTGGTCTTCGCCTGCAAAAGGCTCTGGTGATGACGCCGTCTTGGGCTCCATGGTGACCTCCGTCCTGCCGTCCTGCTGGTCTTGGTCTTGTTGCACTGATATGGAAACCTTTGCTTGATGCCTCGGTACTCCGCGCTTGCGCTTGCCTCCTTAGCACCAAAGAGGAAATAAGAACGCTGCGCGCGCTGGCGCCCGCCTGGCGCCCGCCTGATCTTGATCGTCACGGCTCACGTCACGAGAGCCTCGCGAGGTTTGCACTGCCATGATTTCTCCGCTCCTTGCGAGGCAGCCTGGTGAGGCTGCTCCCGAGGAGGTCTTGTGTCGTCCGCCTCGTGGGCCTTGGCCCTCGCGAGGGTCTTGAATGTCTTGTCGATGAAGATGGGCCGTACAGCCCTGCAGCACAGCCACGCCGCGGGCCGCAGGCAGGCAAGTCTGGGGACCCCCGTTCCCAAAATGCCCACAGTAGCCCCCGGGCTCAAGGTGCGCTCGGGCTTGGCTTCGAGGCAAAGCCAAAGGTCAAGCGCGGAGCGCCGCGGGCCCCAAAAGCCTGCAGCCTTGGTCGATGCGTGGCGGTTGATTGGACGTGGGTGTCTCCGCTTCCCCACGCTGCGTCGGCAACTGCTCCACTTGACAAGTCCCTGCGACATGCAAAGAAAAGCATCATTACCTGTGATCGTGGGAGGCGCCGGTTGGCCTTCTTCCTCTATAAATGGGATGGGGGCAGAGCCCCCGTTGCCCATCTCTTTCTTGTTCGCTTGCTTCTTCCTCCTTGCTCCTCTCTTAGCAGCAATGGCGCCATCGAAGAGGTTCTCCGCCACGGAGAAGGGCAAAGCCCCTCGGGAGGGGCCCGGCTCCCCGGCGCCCAAGCGCGGACGTAGCCGTCCCCGCAAGCGCGCCGCGACCCCCGCCGTGGCCCCCGGCTCCCGGGGTGGCACCGCTGCGCGGGGCAGGAGTCGCTCTGGTCGCGGCGGCCCGGTCGATGAAAGGAGACACGCCGTGGTTGCGCGGCCTCCCTGACCACGGTTCCACGCGTCAGAGGTGCTGCCGGAGTTTGTTGTCTGGTCGAAGGATCCGGCTAGCAGCTGCCTCCAACTTCCTCACTTCTTTGCCGACGAGCTGCCGGCCTCCGGTCCAGGCGGGCTCTGGCTGCAGGCAGACGGTTTCTGCAGCCGGGCTTCTTGGGTTGCGGTCGAGGTCTCCGTCGCGGGCAACATAGCTCTGGCCCGCGGCTGGCAGACGTGCGCCTGCGCGCGCGGCCTGGGCAGGCGGTTCACCCTCCACTTCAAGTTTGACGGCGACGCGACCCTCTACGTGAGGGTGTTCGGGGAAGAAGGTCGCCGCGCCGGATGCTGCCCCGAAGTGAATGACGGCGAGGAGGTGCTCGGCCTTGGCGATGGGCGAGACGAGGAGGAGGGTGGACCCGCCGGCCGCGCCTCGTCCGGCTACGGTGGCTCCTCTCTTGGCGACAGTTCCAGCAGTGGCGGCTACGACCAGCCACCATGTCGTTGCGCCCGCTTCGAAGGTGGTAGCGGGTCGTCTCGTCACCATGCATTCGTGAAGCGCGAGGAGTCCGACTAAGCTCGGGACGTCGCCAAGGGCCTGCTCCCGAGGACTGCTGCAGGGGCGAGCGTCGCTTTTATTTTGTTCCTCTTTTCCTTCCTGCACCAAAATGAAAACCGTATGGGCCCGGAGGGGCGTGTATCGAACCATGACTTCTCGATCATTATGCTACGCTTGTTGTTTCCGTGCTATGTTGTTATTTTGCACTGAGATAACTTAGCTTGGTGCGTTCGGGGCGGCCTCCTCCTTACGAGGCATTTGTTTCCTCATGCCCGTCTTGACCTAGTGGTCTGTGATTCCTCATTAACTGCAAAAAATTCGTTAGGAAGCTCGCTAGGAGGCTTATCGTTCACCCAAGCCTTGACCCGGCGCTTCATATCGCGGTACCCGAGGGGCACGGATTAGGAGAGGTGCGCCAGCTTGCGGGCTCGAATAAGCGTGGCTCGCGAGAAGGCAGAGAGAAAGAAAAACGCTCGCGAGGGCGCCTGCCTAGCCCCCCTCGCGAGGTATGCGAGAGAGAGAACACAAGCGAACCAGAGTCGGAAAAGGCGGTAAAAGGCGAAGGAACCAAATTGATAAGGAACACCAGAAGCAAACTTCGATTAAGAGAAGGCGAGCCAACTACGGAAAGCAAATGAAAAGCCGCGTCCGGCACCTAATCTATTCTTCAGTCTTCTCACCAGCGCGGAGCTAAGTGCTGCCACTAGGCGTGGGTGGGAGCCCTCGAGGCCCAAGGGAGGCACTCCTGAGACTCCGGGGCATGTACAGCCCCACTCATTATTACGTGAGAGTGTCACGGGCGGCGATTCTTCACAGGCACCGGGCCTTCTTGATAGGCACTGGGCCTTTCTTCACAGGCACTGGGCCTTGCTTCATGAGTAGAACTTCTGGAGGTGCTGGATGTTCCAGGCGTTCTGGATGGGTACCCCGTCCTGCGTCTCCAGGCGCGCGGCGCCAGGCCTGGAGACATGGACGACCCTGAACAGGCCCTCCCACATAGGTGAGAGCTTGTGCATCCCTTCCCTGGAGAGGACCCGCCTCAGGACAATGTCGCCTGCTTCGAGCGTCCTGGAGCGGATGTTGCGGCAGTGATATCGCCGCAGGGCCTGCTGGTACCTTGCCCCCCTCTGTGCGGCTTCGCAACGACGTTCCTCCCCAAGCACGATATCCATCCCCCGCGTGGCGTCCTGCTGCATTTCATCAAACGCCAGGACCCATGGGGAGCGATGCTTGACCTCGTGAGGAAGGACCGCTTTGGCTCCGTAGACAAGGAAGAATGGGGTCTCGCCCGTTGGCTTGGTGGCGGTGGTGCGGATGGACCACAACACGGACTGGAGCTCGTCATGCCAGCCCCTGCCGCAGGCCTCGAGCTTCTTCTTGAAGGTCCTGGTCTTGAGGCCCCTCAGGACCTCTGCGTTGGCGCGTTCGGCCTGACCATTGCTCCTGGGGTGCGCCACCGAAGCGTAGCAAATTTGCGTTCCAAGGTTAGCACACTAGGTTTTGAAGAGGTTACTAGTGAATTGCGAGCCGTTATCTGTGATGATGCTGTTGGGAACCCCGAAGTGGCTCACGAGGCCCTTGATGAACTTGACAGCGGAGCCAGCTGGGATTGTGGGGACGGCTTCCACTTCTGCCCACTTGGTGAGCTTGTCGATGGCGATGTAGAGGTAGCGGTAGCCCCCAGGCGCTCGAGGCAACGGGCCCAAGATGTCCAGCCCCCAAACCGCGAACGGCCACATGAGTGGGATGGTCTGGAGGCCTTGAGCTGGCTGATGGATCTGCTTGGCGTGGAACTGGCAGGCTTCGCAGGACTTCACCAGCTCGGCCGCGCCATTGAGCGCCGTGGGCCAGTAGAATCCGCTGCGGAATACCTTGCCGACGAGGGTCCGTGATGACGAATGGTGTCCACAGTCCCCGCCGTGTATGTCAATTAGCAACTCCTTCCCCTGATCTTTGGAAATGCAACGCTGTGAAACATCATTTGGCCGCTTCCTGTACAACTCACCATCCCGGATGCAGTACACCATGGCTTGTCGGGCCACACGCTCTGCGTCCTCCTCTTTCTCCGGCAGCGCCCCTTGCATTAGATATTTCTTGAATTCCTTGGTCCAGCATCCCTCTTGAGGCTCCAGCGCCAAGAGTAGGTGAGCTCCAGAGGTCGGGCCGCAGGCTGGGGCTCTAGTGGCAGGCGGCTGTGGGAGCTCCTCCCGAGGCTGAGCTGCGCTTGAAAGTGGTGGCGTTGCTGACGGCTTGAAGAGCCGCTCCTCGAAGACGCCGGGCTCTTGGGGCTGCCTCTTGGACGCCCTCCTGGCGATGTCGTCGGCTTCCTTGTTGGTGCCACGGGGCACATCCTGCAACTCCAGGCCCAGGAACTGCTTTTCTATTTTACGCACTTCCGCGAGATATGCCTCCATGTGCTCGTCCTTTGGCTCGTACACTTTGTTGGAGAAATTGACGAGGAGCTGTGAGTCGCCCCTAACGGTGAGGCGCTTCACCCCTAGAGCTGTGGCGGCCTTCAAGCCGGCTATGAGGCCTTCATATTCTGCGATGTTGTTGGAGACCTTCTCGCCCTACTGAAAGCAAAGCTATACTGCGTAGTAGAGCTTGTCCTGAGTGGGTGAGATGAGTACCGCTCCAGCCCCCGCGCCCTGATGCGCGAAGGCGCCATCGAAGTACATGACCCAACTGTCTGGCGCCTCGCTTCCTGGTGAGGTGGACCGGTCTTCGCCTACTTCAAGTGCCGTGGCGTCCGTCCACTCTGCCACAAAGTCAGCGAGCGCGGCTCCCTTGATGACCCTGGTAGTGCTGAATTCTAACTGGAATGCTTGCAGCTCAATGTTCCACTCGGCGATCCTTCCAGCAAAGTTGGGGCTCCTGAGCACCCTCTCCAATGGGTAGGCTGAGACGACCTTGATGGGGTGGCCCTGGAAGTAGTGCCGCAGCTTGCGCGAGGCCACCAAGAGCGCGAGTAGGAGCTTCTGAGGTATGGGGTATCGCGCCCTCGCGTCCCGCAACACTGTGCTGACAAAATAGACCGGGTGTTCAATGAGGTCCGGTGCGTTGTTGAGGCTCGTGTCTTGTGAGAGTTGAGACATCTCCTGAGGTGCTGGGACTCCTGACGCCTGATCGCTTGCGGGAATCTCGGTGACGTCGTCCTGCCAAGCTTGGTCTTCCGTTGACGCCGCTAAGGCTCTCGCGGCGCCTCCCTGATCTTGCGTCATTTCAGCTGTAGCTCGGCGCAGCGCGCCCTTGGCTTGGTGCTCCTCCCGAACCGCCACCAGCGCTGCGCTGGCGGAGTATGAGGTAGCGCAAGGTAGAGCACTAGGGGCTCGAGAGTTCGTGGCGCCACCATCACCGGTGGGCTGGCAGGTATTTCTTGAGGTCTTGAAAAGCTCGGTCGGCCTCTGGAGTCCACTCGAATGGGCCCTTCTTCTTCATCAGCATGAAGAAGGGTAAGGCGCGCTCTCCTAGCTTGGAGATGAAGCGTCCCAACACGGTTACCCGACCATCCAGCTTCTGCATTTCCTTAAGGGTCTGCGGTGGGCTCATGATCTTCTCTGGGTTCACCTCGATCCCTCTGTGGGACACGAGGAAGCCCAACAGCTTGCCGGAAGGGACACCGAACACGCACTTCTCCGGGTTAAGCCGCAAGTTCACCTGGCGCAGGCTCGCGAAGGTCTCCTCCAGGTCTAGAATCAGGGTCCTTGCCTCCTGAGACTTCACCACAATGTCGTCAACGTAGGCCTCCGTGTTTCTCCCGAGCTGCCGCCCCAAGGCGATGTGCATCAGCCGCTGAAAGGTTGCACCCGTGTTGCACAGTCCGAAGGGCATGCAGGTGTAGCAGTACACCCCACACGGGGCCAGGAAGGCAGTCTTCTCCACATCTTCTACCGCCATCTTGATCTGGTGATACCCTGAGAACGCGTCCAGGAAGCACAGCAGGTCGCACTCGATGGTGGAGTCGACGATCTGATCGATGCATGGGAGCGGGAACGGATCTTGGGGGCAGACCTTGCTGAGGTTGGTGAAGTCGACGCACATCCGCTCCTTTCCGCCTTTTTTCGTCACCACGACAGGGTTCGCCAACCATTCGGGGTACCGAACCTCGTGAATGGCACCCGCCGCCTCCAACTTGCGGGTCTCTTGGACGATGAAGGCCTGCTTCTCCATGGACTGCCGTCTCGCCCGCTGCTTCGCAGGGCGCACATTGGGGCATACCCTTAAATGATGCTGAATCACCTCTCTCGGGACTCCCACCACCTGATTGGGCTCCCATGCGAATATATCCTTGTTTGCGCGCAGGAACTGCACCAATGCTTCTCTTGGCTTGGGTCGAGGCCGGCGCCTATGGTAAAGGTGGCTCCTGAGGACCCGTCCTCGTTGATCGGCACCTCCTTGGTTTCCGCGTTGTCTTGTGTGAACAATTGCTTCTTCTTAGTTGGTGCGGCTCCCTTGGGCTCGGAGGTGAACGCGTCGGCAGGCTGTGCTGCCGCAGCGGTCTTGATGGCAAGCTTGAGCACCGCAAGGGCCTCCTTGGCGTTCCCCCTGATAGTGAGGACGCCTTTGCTCCCAGGCATCTTCATGAGGTTGTAGGCCGGATGAGTCGCCGCCATGAACTGGGCCAGAGCTGGGTACCCGAGAATGGCGTTGTACGGGAGGACGATGCAGGCGATGTCGAAGTCTTCCAATTTAGTGCGGTAGTTGTCATGCGTGCCGAAGGTGACGGGGAGGGGGATCTGCCCCAGGGAGCGGGCGGTGCCGCCACCGACCCCTGGGAAAGGCTTGCTGAGGCTGAGCCGCTCGAGCGGCACATGAAGAAGGCTGAAGGCCTCCACGGAAATCAAGTTGAGGCCGGCACCGCCATCGATGAGGGTCTTGGTAACGGCCACGTTGCAGATGGTGGGCGTGCAGAGCATCGGAAGCATGCCTAAGCCGGCGGTGGTGATGGGGTGGTCCTCTGAGCTGAAGGTGAGGTCGGCCTCGGGCGCAGCCCAACCCGGTGGAGCCCCCGACCGCTTGGAAGCGGCACCGATCTGGCGGAGGAATGACTTGATGTGGCGATCCGAAGGCGGTGCTTGAGAGCCGCCAAGCAGGGCCGCGACCGCGTGGTGTGTCGGTGCCACGTAGCGCGCAGTGAAGAGGTCGTGGAGTTCCTCCCAGGATGCCACCGTGGATCCAGGGAGGTTGAGCAGCCAGGCGTGTGGTGCACCGGCGATGGCCATGGGGAGCCAGTTGGCCATGACCTTGTCGTCGCCCTCGGCCTCGAGGACGGCCTCCTCGTACGCCAGCAGGAAAGCCGACGGGTCCGCCACACCGTCGTAGCACGGCGGCATCTCCGGCTTGTACTTGGGCGGCCAACGCACCTGCCGCGGGGCGGGGGCCAGGGCTCGGAGCCCCCTGGCCCCGCTGTCGGTGCCGGCCATCGGAGTCGGTAGCGGGGCACCCGCCATGGGGGCGAAGTGCGGTGGCGGTGGAGCGTAGGTTGGCGGAGAGGAGCTACGGCGCACCCCTACCTGGCGCGCCAAATGTCGGATCTCGGGTTCCGGAAAAACCCTCAAGGTTCGAACACTGGGGTGCGCGCGGAGATTTCCTCCCTACGGATCTACGCCCTGGCTCGCTAAGATCTCGCGGACGAACTCGACGAACTCACAACACAAAGACACAAGATTTATACTGGTTCGGGCCACCGTTGTGGTGTAATACCCTACTCCAGTGTGGTGGTGGTGGATTGCCTCTTGGGCTGATGATGAACAGTACAAGGGGAAGAACAGCCTCCTGAGGTTGAGGTGTTCTTGTGCTCTGCGAGCTTGTGGATGTTAGGATGAGAGGTCCAATCCCCTGGATCCGATGCCTCTATTGTGGTGGCTAGTTCTACTTATATAGGCCCTGGTCCTCTCCCCAAATATTGAGTGAGAAGGGAGCCAACAACGGCCAAAGTGGACAGCTAGTACAGCTTATCCTGACAAAAGTGGTCTTCGCCTGCAAAAGGCTCTGGTAATGACGCCGTATTGGGCTCCACGGTGACCTCCGTCCTGTCGTCCTGCTGGTCTTGGTCTTGTTGCATTGAGATGGAAACCTTTGCTTGATGCCTCAGTACTCCGTGCCTGCGCTTGCCTCCTTAGCACCAAAGAGGAAATAAGGATGCTGCGCGCGCTGGCGCCCGCCTGGCGCCCGCCTGATCTTGATTGTCATGGCTCACGTCACGAGAGCCTCGCGAGGTTTGCACTGCCTTGATTTCTCCGCTCCTCGCGAGGCAGCCTAGTGAGGCCGCTCCCAAGGAGGTCTTGTGTCGTCCGCCTCGCGAGGCTTGGCCCCTCGCGAGGGTCTTGAATGCGTTGTCAACGAAGATGGGACGTACTACAGCACAGCCACGCCGCGGGCCGCGGGCAGGCAAGTCTGGGGACCCCCGTTCCCAGAATGCCGACAAAAGTTACTAACCTACCCGTATTGAGAGAAGTGCAAATCGGGCCGATGGATTGTCCGTGTAAGGGGTTGACAGTAATTTCCATCTCCCAAACACTTGGCTTCGGGCAGCCGACGTGGGAGTGGACATTTTGCCGCTTCTTTCGAATTTTGGGACAATAAGCATCCACGTTTACCCTGGCAACTAAATTCGAATCCATTTTGTATTCCTATACGAATCTTTATAAATCATTCTTTGTGTTTTTATATATCTTCAAAAGCACGAGAAAGATGTATTCCACTATCATATATGAATATGATTTACAAATGCCGATACTCCAATTCAGAAGCTAGAATCCAGTTTAAGGTGAATTCGAATATTTGGAACACTTTATGTCCAACTCAAATGTCACACGCAGCATAATGTGTACTCCCATTTAGATATGTACACAAGCGATGTATGAAGATTCAAATACGAGTCAATCAACCAAGAATGTACAAAACTAACAGACATATAAACACTTATAGATATGGATCAATAATATCAACTAACATACATAAGCCAGGCCGCTGTATTTTTTTTGCTAGAAGAGCATCCTTTTTTCAGCGAAGCTAGTACAACATCTTGGCCCTTTCCGATGTGTTCCACTTATGGTCCATCTATACTTCTATTATTGCTGAATGCACATTCAGCCCGATTGGCATATTTGTAGGTCTGGCACAGCAATCGAAACAAAATGTCTCCGAGTCTTATCAATTAATACAGACTTGTTCTCAAATAAAATTACAAACCAAAAACCAAAAAACAATTATTACATGATCTCTAAAACAAATGGTTTGATCGATTACATCAACAAACAACACAAAGGTTATTCAACGATGGAAAGAACATTTCACCTATGATTTACCAAGTGGGAATTTAATTTCCTTTTTTCCTTCAGGACCTTAACAATGCAGTTAGTCTTAGCTTGCTTCATTTTGAAATCCACCAAATATTTAATGGTTGTCTTGAGTACTTCTTGTGATTGTGTTGTTTGCTTCCTCAACATGTCAACTTCATCTCTAAGTGCAGAAGCAGAATCTCTTTCTACCACTAGTTTAGCGTCTAGAGCATCAGCAGTTGACAATTCATGATGCACGATTGGGCCGGTGCCACTGCTGTGGGATGATACAACGTCCATGGGGACCTCGCTCTTTGATCTTGGGCTAACCTGTTTTGCAATTCAAGTTTTGATTGGATTCCAAAAGGTTGACGTTAGCAAAACATCTCAACTGGGAGTTATAACAGCAAACCAGTTAAACAAACAAGGAATTAAAGAGTTTCAATTGGATGCTGAAAAGTAGTTATTAACATCATTGTAAATGGTTGTTGCAGCAGCAAAGCAGTTAAACAAACAAGTTTTGCAAAAGGTACCTGTTGTGGCATTGGAGTTTCTCTTGGATCCTGAAAAGTTGAGTAGCCAGTAACGTGATTAGAGCAACCGGTTGCAGCAGCAAAGCAGTTAAACAAACAAGTTTTGCAAAAGGAACCTGTTGTGGCATTGGAGTTTCTCTTGGATCCTGAAAAGTTGAGTAGTTAGTAACTTGATTAGAGCAACAAGTTACAGCAGCAAACCTGTTACACAAATATATTTTTGAAAATGTACCTGCTGTGCAATTGGACTTCCAATTGGATCCTGAAAACTTGAAGTTGGTAAGATGATTATAGCAACAAGTTACAGCAGCAAACCAGGTAAACAAGGAAGTTTCTGAAAACACACATGTTGTGCCAACGGAGTTTCAGTTGGATCCTGCAAACTTGAATGCTAGCAATCAATAAATAAAGTTTTGCAAGAGCCATAAGAAACTAACATCAAACTAGTAAAACTAACTAGTTTTGGCAACATATTTAATTACACATGAACTAGTAAAACTAACAAGTTCTTGGCAACGTATTAAAGTAACAAGTCGGTACCGTTTACCAGCAACACAGACATCTGTAAATTTTTTTGATGCAAGCAAAATGATTCCAACACATATATAAGTTAAAAAGATGGTGTGCCTCATATAAACCTGACAATTGTCTATCTATGAACATGCAAACGTTACTAGTGCAACAAGTGATAACAGCAAATCATTTAAACAAACAGGGTATCAGAACGTAAATTACACGTGAATTCTGCTGCACCCTAGAAGTACATATGACTAGCTATCTACATGCTTAAGTAGCTATTTAAGTTCAGGTAAATAGGTAATTCTTAACAGTAAGTATCAAACACATAGATAGGCGCAGTGTATAATATGATTAACAGGCTATGGCATTATGTAATCAGTAGCAAACTAAATTAAGCCAAGCAACGTAATTGAACAATTTTGCAATAAATGGCTAACTAAAATTCCGAGAAGCAGGTAACTGAACTTACGCTAGCTCTTTGTACAGGCACACTGCAACTTCTTTTTCGCTTACAAGGTTCTACGAAGGAGTCCATGTCATCAATTTCTTGGATACGTAGTCCCAATACTTCTTTCTTCCCACACTGCATTGGTAAGTCGAATGGTTAATCTGGTAAGATGGTGCGTCCTTGATATGTTATATGAGGACGTGTAGTCAGACTAGTTGTAGCCACACACATCACACTGGATTTTACTTTATATTTCATGCGATTACATTTGATGTATCGAGATCTAAGCAATCTACAATAGGATGAAAAGACTAGCATCCTTCACATTATTGGCGAACACAGTTCATAGAAACAAGCAATTCAACCATTCTGTGGGTAAATCAAAAGCGCCACTGGAATATTTTTCACTACCCCAATCATACACGCAAAAAGGGGCGACGCCACCATAGGGGCTGGAATGGGCGGCCGCCTCGGGTGGCTGGAAAGTGTGCACCTAGTTTGAGTCGTCCAGGTTGGCCCAAGCTAGTTTTGTTCGTCCCAACACACGAGCAGGCAATGTAAAAAATGAAGAAAAATGTTTCAATTTGGATCGGCCAATAACGTAAGTGCAAGGCAGGCCCTATAGCAGGATCGCGGCCCAAACAAGCGCCTCCCATATTGATCGACGGCAGGAAAAATCCCAATTCGTTCGCTCCAGCCTCCAGTCTGGTTCGCTCCTAACCTTGCCGCCGCTGGACAGACCGACACAGCACTTCCTCACACCCTCGTTGGAGGGCGGTCGCCGGGCTTCAAGCGAATGGAAGGACAAGAAGATGAAGATCCAACCCTGGGTGTAGCCTGCGTGGGAGGCAGCGGCGGCAACACGGGCATGGCATCGAGCTTGCGCAAACGGACAGTCGCAGCTTGCAAGAGCAGCATGCGCAACGAGTAGGTACATCACATCCCTGATTATACAATTTCTGGCCAATAGTTAAACCTGACGGTGTTGTAAAACTGCTTGTATGTAGGGAATCTATGAGAAAATGAAACCAATTCACTGGTGCGCGTCGGTCCTAAACAAACGGTTTAAAACCCCTTTCCGCGACGGCATTCGGAACCATCGCCAAGTGAGTGTGGGCGATAGGGGGGTCCTTCCAACATGACCCAGAAACCTTCGGGGATAGGGCCCCTACAGTACTCCTACTCATTTCTGCTCGCATTGCCATCGCAGTCGGTATTCTGTGGTGCTACGTTTACGATGCGCGTCCCATCACAAATGGTTCACTATTACAGAACGTGTATGATGCGCGGCCTATCACAAACGGTTCACCATTAACAAGATTAGCTAATCGTCGTACGAGTGTCGGACAGGATTACGAAACGTCGGACCGTCGTAACATCGTCATACACAACAACTATCGCACACACTATTCTGTGGTGCAACATTTACGATGCATACTTCATCAGAAACAGTTCATGGTTGCGAATCGTGTACGATAAGGCAACTAACACAAACGTTTAGTTTGCCTGCACCGTTTGTGATATTGTCTGACATCGCACACGCTTTGCAAATGGCAACTGTGTGCATGCTTGCACATGTTTCCTCTTTGTTAATCATCTCGGTTTATGATGCATATCGCAAGTTTGTGTTTTACCACCCGTGTGTGCCGTAACAACCTGGAGAGCGTAATTTCACCATAATTTAATTGCTGCTTTTCCAAATTGTACTAGATTTGGATTTGAATTTTAATGTATGCTACAGCTTTATTCATATCCATCAGGTTCAAACAACCAATGCATTATTCGATTCATTGGTACATATGTTCAAGAATTACATAAGAACCAAATAAAGAATGATGAACCATAGTTGTATACTTGTACTTTTAAAGACGGTAAAGAAAGAGGCGAAATATATTCTGGTTGCTGAACAAGGTGAAGCGGAATGCCCATATTGTGCCCTCCTCCATGCAGAAGGCACGCACGACTCTAGGCCAACCCCTTGTGATGGACGACCGCCCATCCTTCATGGTCTTCATGAAAACATCTAGATAATCATCGTGTTCTAGTAGAAATACTTTAACCTTTGCACGCCCACCAATCATGTAGTTTGAGAGGTAATCTTGAGTAAACTGCTTTGGCAACCACTTCAAAGGAAAAACATTCAGACATTTCATCTAACACAACTCATTATGGGTAGTAAAAAGAAGGCTGCAGAGTTCTTACTTACCATCCTGCAGTTTGCTGTTGTCTTGGATAAAGTGTAAACAAATAGTTTAATTGCCATCTTTGGACCCATTTTACTAACCATCTTTATCAGCTTCCTCACTTGATGCTGGTTCATCGATATCTCATTGCCCCATACGCAGAAAGGGTTGAAACGCGGATCTTTACCAATGACATATGTACCTAAAAGTACCAAGTTAATATCAGAAGCTAAACAGCAATTGCACAATGATGTAGTACAACACTCTTTTATAATATGTCTATATACATCCGTATGTGGTAGTCCATTTGAAATTTCTAAAAAGGAAAATATTTAGGAACGAAGGGAGTATCTTATGACATCCAATATACTCACATATTAGATGAAGTAACATCTTATATTATGGGCCAGAAGGAGTTTAGTTCGTTCTTACCAATTATCGGCTGATTAACTGCTGCTGTATCCATGGGTTACAGTTAGTTTGAGCTAGTTCGGGCTCGAATAGCCCTAAAGTATATCTAAACATGAGGGCTAGTTTGAGCTAGTTGCATCTATAACCCACCCAAAAAAACTATCCAACCCAAGAGGTGCTAAATGGAGCTAGTTCTCCTAGTGCATTTATTGTCAATCTAACCCTGCCATCCAAACAACTCTTTGGATGGAGTTAGTTCAGGGTTAGTAATGAGCTAGAAACTAACTCTAACCTCTAGCTAAGTTGAGTATCCAAACAGGGATGTGTTGTTGCTGTTGTTGCTGCTGCTCTTCTACGTATATGTAGACATCATTAGAACATTAATGTAAAACTCTTCCTTGTTGCTATGTAGCCTAGGATTGCATATTTAGACACTAAGTACAGTGCATGTTGCTATGTAGCCTCAGATATATTACATATGGCCCTAGTTAACCTAACGAAAAATGGGTTGCAGATATATTCAGTTAAAAGTCTGATTCACCGATTAGTCCCTTATCAGCCGCCGGCCTATATGGTACCAGCTACCGATATCCTGAAAAGTGAGCAGATATAAGCCATGGGATGAAACTAACCTCGATGGAAAACAGTAGTCATTCCCAAAATTGTCCTGTGTAGGTACATCGAGAAGCATGTTAAGCACAACAGGTTAAACATCAACCAAAATTATACATGGCAGACAAAATAATCTCCAAAAGATAGCTTCAGTGTGCAAGTTTAAGCATGCTAGTAAAGCAAAACAAGTGTAAAGGTGTGCTAACTGCAACAGGCCTAACATTTAAAACCAAGCAAACATAGTCATTCAAACTGGTATTGTGCCGGTCTAAGTACACTGGTTATGGTTAAATAAAAATGGAAAGGCGTGTTAACTACAAGATGCAGCAACCAAGTGTAGTCATTCATAGTGGTATTGTTGAAACTGGTACTGATGAAATTGAACTGCACAGTTCATACTTGCACATATAGAACATCACGTTGTGAATAGCTGGAATAAACAAGGCATACTACAAACAACTAAAGATAGAATTTGAAACTGAACATATGCTAACTACAAACAACAGAGCAATCAAAAAACTTCAAAAGAGGCATATGCTAGCTATAACAGGCTTAACAGCAAGCAAATATATGCATTCCTATCGGTATGTTTAAAATTGGATTGATGAAATGTACTGCACAGTAAATAATTGCACATATAGAGCATCACATTGTGAACAACTGAAATAAACAAATCATGGGTTTCCTCAGTTGTCACAGATGGGCTCGTTCCCGTGGGAGGAGCACAGGCCCTAGATGCGCTCCATGTTATCGCAGATGGGCTCCTTCCCCTTGGAAGAGCACGGCTGTAGGGTGCCCTCCCTGATGTCGCAGACAGGCGATTTCCCCTTGGACGAGCAGATGGGCTCTTTCCCCTTGGAAGAGCCGGAGAGGGTGCCCTCCTCGTGGTCGCCGTTGATGAGGTCTGACTTGGAAGCTGTGGATCCCAAGCCCACATCGCAGAACATGTCCTTCAGAAATGACAAAAGGGGCTCGATGGCGATGTAGAATGGCAAATTGTTGACAGCGAGCCAGAGGAGATCAGCGGCGGGGCCATGGATGAGATCGACGGCGGTTGAACCCGAGGGGTTGGGGTGGGCCACTTAATCTGTGACACAGCCGCATCAGGCCGTCGCTGTCGATGACCTCAATGTCATACCCGGTGGCCGAGACATGCCCGCATACTCTAGCCCACTTCTTGAGTGCCTGCCGCCAGTAATGGTCGTCAGCTTCCTCGGCGACGTCGGGCGAAGAGACCGCTATACACCTATTTTGGGCCAGTCGCTCCTCGAGCTCCACGGGAAGCGTAGCCGGGCTTAGGCTGCGACGCTCTAGAGTGGGGGATGGGGATGGAGATGGGGATCTGTGGGAAAGGGGGCGTTTGGCAGGCGTCATCTAAGAAACTCAGGGCGGCCTGGGTATGGAGATCGGTGGGTAAGCTGCACGGGTAAACTGACAGATGTTGACAATGGAGGCCTTGCGACAGCGGCGGCAGGGACCTTGCTAGGGTTTCGAGCGAGGGAGGGTGTGTGTGTGTGTGCGCACACCCGAGGAGGTATTGGTGTGTGTGTGTGGAGGGGGGTGTTTGAGGAAATGGCGCGGGTACTGAAAATTTTACTACGTAGGAGTCAAACGCGGGAGTGAAATGCCGGGCTATTGAAAATTTTGATGATAGTGCATCGCACACGGTCCGGAGATAACAACCGTGTGTTATGAAACAGAAAAATCCTTGAGTTGGGCAGATATTTTCTAGGGATGCAGGCGGGATTGGGAACAAGAAACATCGCACACGGTCCGGAGATAACAACCATGTGTTATGAAACAGAAAAACCCTCGAGGCGGGTAGATATTTTCTAGGGATGCAGGCGGGATTGGGAACAAATAAACATCGCTCACGGTCCGGAGATAACAACCGTGTGTTATGAAACAGAAAAACCCTCGAGGCGGGCAGATATTTTTGAGAGGGGGAGCCTCGTGGACCCCAGTGTACTGTGTGGATGTGTGCGTGATAGGTGCACTGCGCGTGGCACACGGTTAGCTTGAGTGAACCATTTCTGTTGCGTCATCCGACTTGTCTAATGTTCATAAATTTGGCGAAAAATGACGCGGGAGAGGGTCAGAACACGAACACACTTGCATGTGGACAAACTTTACGTATCAAAAGGGTGGTTTGGTTTTCAAATACCAAATGCCACTTCGATGTGGCACCTCTCTCGCAAAGCACACGGTATTGCTTGCCCCCACCCCCCTCGTGTCGGCACGAAGGGAATCCTTAGCTATGAATGCATGCCCCCTCCACCCCAACCGAGGTTCACCTAGCAAAGTGCGAAGTAGCTAGCAGCCCCCCTCCTCCCTCGTGCCGGCACGAAGGGAATCCTAAGCTATGAATGCATGCCCCCCTCCCCAACCGAGGTTCATTCAAGTAGCAAAGTGCAAAGTAGCTAGCAGCCCCCCTCCCTCGTGTCGGCACGAAGGGAATCCTAAGCTATGAATGCATGCCCCCCAACCGTGGTTCACCCTAGCAAAGTGCGAAGTAGCTAGCAGCCCCCCTCCCTCGTGTTGGCACGAAGGGAATCCTAAGCTATGAATGCATGCCCCCCCAACCGAGGTTCATCCTAGCAAAGTGCAAAGTAGCTAGCAGCCCCCCTCCCTCGTGTCGGCACGAAGGGAATCCTAAGCTATGAATGCATGCCCCCCAACTGAGGTTCACCTAGCAAAGTGCGAAGTAGCTAGCAGCCCCCTCCCTCGTGTCGGCATGAAGGGATTCCTAAGCTATGAATGCATGCCCCCCAACCGAGGTTCACCTAGCAAAGTGCGAAGTAGCTAGCAGCCCCCTACCTCGTGTCGGCACGAAGGGAATCCTAAGCTATGAATGCATGCCCTCCCCCCCAACCGAGGTTCACCCTAGCAAAGTGTGAAGTAGCTAGCAGCCACCCCTCCCTCGTGTCGGCACGAAGGGAATCGAGGTTCACCTAGCAAAGTGCGAAGTAGCTAGCTGCCCCCACCCCCCCTCATGTCGCCACGAAGGGAATCCTAAGCTATGAATGCATGCCACCCCCCCCCAACCGAGGTTCACCTAGCAAAGTGCGAAGTAGCAATCCCCCCCCACACACACACTTTCAGTCGGCGGGCCAGAGAGGCATATATCTCACAAAGATGGATCGTAAAACGGACCAAGAATAATACACCTTGGTCGTACAACCTCTCTCTTGTTGTTGCTCAAAGTGATGTCCGTCCATGCGACCCCGGAGATGGGCTAGCTCGCCAATAATCACGCAAGTAGCTAGTCCCCGAAGACAACCACTGCATGCGTGTGGCCCAAACATATGTATGGAGAGGTGTGTTTTTGAGTAACAATGGAACAACTTTGATGTGGCACCATGATTTTGAACTAGAAATCCCCACACTGAGTGAGGGTTAGGTTGATGATGCATATGTATGTTACACCACACTTCAAGCCAACGACGGGGATTCATGCATGCATGCGTGCATAGTATATGCGCTCAAACTTAATTAGGTCTGAATCTCACCATGACCTATACTATGATAACACGAACCAAATGAAGAATCCGCCATGGTAACCTATCTTGTTGTTGGTCAAGGTGATCATGGATGTCCATGCGGGCCCATGAATATATAGGCTTGTCGCCGATAACCACGCGAGGGAGTGTATCTTTCAAAGGCAACCACTACATGCATATGTATGGAGGTGATGCGTGCATGCATGTTTGAATACACAACATTGATGTGGCGCGTGTGTCAAAAATCATACACTAGCTCCCCACACAGAGCGAGATCGGTTCATGATGTGTCGTTGTACTTGCCACTTCGACTCGATGGGACGGATGCATGCGTACACATGCATGTGTGTGCTCAAACTGTATCATGCATGTCATCCCAGAGCAAAAATAATAATCCCCTCCTAAGTCAAATTAACCTCTCTTGTTGTCAGGCAAAAAGTAGTGATGGACCAAGCGGGCCCACGAATGGAAAGCATCGATATCGCTGATAACCGCTTAAGTGGGTGCGAGAGGACAACCACCACCGCTTTGCATGTGGGCCAAACATATATATGTTGAATACCCATAATGCACAACTTTGATGTGCCACATGCCTCAAAAACCGTAAACCATGCACCCACACAGAGTGATGTTCATATCAAGCGTACAACATATGATGGTCCCCTTCCCCCCTCTTCACCACATACTAATTATATGCTCCTGTCGTAATATATGTACAACCCAAAAGAATCCTCATCGATGGTGAAATTAATTAGCCTCTCCCGATGTAGGTCAAAGTGATGCATGCATGCATCGATGATGGCCTCGTGGGCCCATAGATGGAAGCGTCACACGCGAGTGTCCTAGCTAGGATATGCATGTGGCCCAAAAAGGTGTTGTGTGAAGTTTGAATAACCAATTTCACAATTTTGATGTGGCACGTGCCTCGGTAACCAAAAAGTCCCGACACTGAGTGAGGTGTACTTGTTCACGGACGCGTACGTATAGTATATATGCTAGTCCCCTCCCACCTCTTCGACGCGTACTATATACCACCATAACACAAACAAAAAAGATTCTACCTTGCTGGTCAAATTAACCTCACTGCCGGTTGTTCGTCAAAGTGATGGACGACGACCTCGTGGGCCCACAGAAAGCGTCACATGCGAGTATCGAGTGTCGTGTAGGACAACCATCGACTGCATGTGGCTAAAACATTTATGTATGAAAGGGTTGTTTAATGTTTTAAATAATGATTTCACGACTATGATGTGGCACCGGCCTGCCTAACAAAACGTCCAACCCACACGGTGGCTCACAATTCGTAGTGTACTGCGAGCCACCCGCCACCCCCAGACGCACACACCCACACACAGACCGCGAATCCACCGCAACTACGATGCATGTTAAATTAATTATCCCGCGGTGAACATACATGTTACCAAAGGAGGGACGTTTCAATTTCAAAAATATTACAGAGATCATTAAGACGTTTTAGTACATTGATTGATTTTCTACGGGTATAATATGCAAAAATCAAATTTGAGCTACATGCACACGTGATAGTGCACCTAAATGGATTGCAAAAACACATGTGTCTCACTGGGTGCATGTTTACTCCCCATTCAACAAATTTCAAACATTGAGAATCTTGATTTTTAAATTCTAGTACATCCAAAACTTATTTGAAGTTCGTGAAACTTATCGTATTGTCATATGGACACCAATACAAAGTGGCATTGTACTTTTTTTTGTCAAATTTGAGACCAGTTTTGATATAATCTTTATCTAATTACATACGGGAGATTATTAATAATTGGGAACCAATATCCCAAACGGATTATTTATTCGAACCGTGAGCGTTAGACCAACAATGGATACGTGCCATGCTTCGGTTAAGCAATAAAGTGGCAGCATTAATCATCTAAATAGAAAAACAATATACATGCCACCGCACGACCCGTGTGGCGTGAGTTGACGGGATGCATGCGAGCAGTCCACCGCGCAGGCAGACGGGGAGGCGTGCGTGCAGGTGTGTGAATTGACGGAGGCGTGCTCGCTGCGCAGTGTCATCAATAGGCGTGCGAGTAGCTATGTGAAACGTTGGTAGGCATGCCAGCAGTCCGGTGCGCACGCTCATCGGGAGGCAAGCCATCGGTTTGACCACCGCCCTCCTCTCTCCCACAACTCCCACTACTCCATATTAATGGTGCGCCCGACCGGCCGCACCCCCATCCTCGCTACGCACACACAATCCTCTCTCTCCGCTTGCATCCTCGACGCCGCTCTCAGTCCTCAAAGCCGTCAGTGTATGAGGATCCCGCCCAAGTGCCCCATCGGAGGGAGTGGCGACGCCGGGGCTGCTAAAACACCGGAGCACGGCGTGGAGATGGAGACAGAGGTTGCCGTCACCGCCGGCGAGTTATCGCTGCACCCTGACGTCGTGGACGGCGTCGAGCTTCCACAGCCGCAGGCGGAGTTCCACACCGACTCCGACGACCACTCCGGCGACGACTCGGACGATGACGGACAGTTGGTTAGTCATCTATACCCATTTATGTGTCAAATAGATCATAGGGTTTCTCTGGTTACTCCTGCCTCCCCCTTTTTGGAATAGAAATCATGTGGTTATGTTCTCCCAATCCATGAAATCTGAGTAAGTTTCGTTAGATCCGTGTAGTGTACTGATTGTTTGAATGGTACAGGTGATAAGTGATTAGTTGTTTCATCTGTGCAAATGATTTCTGCTAGTAATCCGACTAGGGTTAGTGTTCATGCTAATAATTCTTAGGCAGGACTTGACAATTGATTTTGAATGACCTACATATGTTTGTGCCATTATTTTCTTCAAGATTGGTCTGTACATAGACGAGTATGCTTAAAATCGAACCATAATCTCAGGATATGTATAAATAAATAGCCATAAATTCCTAATCCTACTTCATGGCATGTAATCAGTGATTTGATGCCAAATTTGTTTTACTATTTGTATAGGTGCTGTCTGACGACGTGGACAACGAGGATGAAGATGACCAGAGGAGGTACAAGAGGCGAATCCTGAGGGAGCTTTATGCGGGAATGCATAACAGGCGTATTAGGACCTGGAACGACGGCTATGGATGCCCATTTTGCAACCACAAGCTTCATGACGCGTATCTAAGTGTTCTGGTGCATGCAAGAGGACGGGCCGTTGGCTCCTTCAAGCAGAAGTATTCGCGCAGGGTGGCGCACGGCGCATACGCCGAGTACCTGGAGACGCTTCAGGATCGTGCCGGCCGCATGTGAGATGAGATGTGGGATGGATCGAACTATGTACGCTTGAGTATGCTTAATGACGGTTGAACTATGTACTTATGGTTGAACTAGGCTTATGTACGTGTACGCTTATTATCTATGTCTGAGTATGTTAAATATTTGGTCAAAATTTGGTAAAAATTTCAAAGGGGGACCAATAAACCAGGATATGGAGGTAGTACGTCAATCACACATGGTTCCCAAAATTGAAACCGTGTGCAATGGCTTTCATTTTGCCTGTTGCGTCAATCACACACGGTTCGCTCTAGCAAACCGTCGCCCCCAAAATTCTTTGTGGGACAAAAAACTCTCACCACCCAATTCAAAAAAGAAAAAAGAAAACCTCACCATCCCCACGTCACAAAAACCCTCACCCCACCCGCCACCCCCTCCGGTACGGTCCCCATTCACACCTGCACAAGCTCCTCCGTGTCTATGTCATGGCACCGCCTATCGCGGCGGTAAACACTTAGCTCGACGCCTGCCGCCGCCGCCAGGCTGCCGGCAAAGCCCATCGCATTTCGCCACTTCCGCTTGCCGCCGCCTATCGCCATCGACTTTCTCGACGCTGCTCGCGGTCGACCAGCTCCTTTCGGTTGGGGAATCTGTCGTACTAAGGGTTCTTTCTCATGGACGATGAGGTAACTAGTTTAACGAGATATTATCTCACCTCTTATCCCAATTCATCTGCCTCCTTTAATCACCCGGCGGAAATCGCTGTGAATTCATTTTTATTTGAGCTGATTTGAGGGTTTTCTTTCATTCATAGAATGTACAGTGCGCCGACACTTCAGGACTTTGCGTCCGCCACCAGAGATTCCATCTCATCGTACGAGATAACTTGAGGACGCGCTCGGTATGTTCAATCTCACCCTAAATTGGTTGGCATGGCCTACTTTCCTGAACATATTCTAAATATTGCTACATTTGGATAAAAGGTGCCACATGCACCATATACGTCAAAGGGGATTTTCCCCCTCTTCTTTCTATATTAGGCAAATTAATGATGTATTGTTCTTTCGATTACTCTCATTTTTCCATGACATCATGTTTACCCTATCTGTTTAATTATAGATGTTTGTCCTTCGATTTCAACTGCTGTACAGTTCTTTCAATTTGGGCCCATATTTGCATGTTACCATATTTTCTTTAGCAATCCTACCATTTTCTGCAGAACATCCCTTGCTATGCAACAGATTATGTCGTGCACAATTTTTCCCTTTACATACATCAAGGCTCCACGAATGTCATACTGCACACAAACCATGGATTTACAATCGTTACTACTGTAAGACTTGATGAACGTGGTGACTCCTATTTTGGCACTGGCTTTTGGAATGAAATTGCAACATTTTATGTACTGAAAGCTGGCACTAAAATTGCACTGTACATAGAAGGGCCTGGTCATGAGATATATGCTAACTTCCCCGACAAAATGATCCGTCCAGACTTTGTTCGAAGTAAGTTTTCTTTTCAACTATCTACATATGTTGACGTACCCAGCAATGTCAAATGAATTGTGTAGTATTTAAGCAACCAATTGTTATTCCCTTTTCTTACTATATTCCTACCTAATAACTTCTAGCTACCAATACACTTTTCTATTGCCCAGTTTTAACTAAATATTCCATGTACTCCCATTTCTATCAGAAAGCGTCGCTGACAAGGAGACTCCAGAGGTGGAGAACGGGGCTGCCATCAAGCGGAGGCGGGGCGAGCTAGAACCGCAAGCGACTCCAGCAGGCCTAGACTTAATCAGCAGCCTCCCTGATGATATGTTGAGAGTCATCATCTCCTTCCTCCCAATCAAATATGGGGCGCGGACAACCCTCCTTTCCCGGCGGTGATGCCCCCAAAGGAACTCCATCCCTCTCAACCTCATTGACACCCACGAGCTCTGCCATGGCTATCGCATAAGCTTGGATGCGTTCTCCAAGATCCTCGACAGTCACCTTGGCCCAACCAAAGGCCTTAGAATGGGCAAGTTCCGTTCCAACGGCAAGGACCTAGCCAAGCTTGACGACTGGTTCCAATCCCCCGCCCTAGATCAGCTTGAGGAGCTCACTTTTGATGATGGGCATATGCGGTCACTGCCAACGTCCGCACTCCGCCTCACGCCCACGCTGTGTGTCGCCAAGTTCAGGAACTGCCATCCCCCCTTAATAATGCGCCCGCTCTTATTCTACCACGACTGAAGCACCTCGAGCTCGTCACCATCTGCCTCTCAAAGGGTGACATGGAGCGCCTGCTCCGTGGCTGCACTGCACTCGAGTACCTTCGTCTTCAGGCGATCAATGGGTTGAGTACCTTCCACATCACCTCCATGACTGTCCGGACTATTTATGTGTGTTGCTGGTGCGACAGGAAGACATCACAAAAGGTGGACCATGATATGGTCATCCAGGACACACCTGCACTTGAGAGATTACTTGTAGTTGATCAAGAAGGTCCAACAAGAATCAATGTCACTTCTACGCCGAAATTGACAGTGGTGTGCTACTCGTCTGACAAATACTCCGAACTTGTTATTGGATCCACACCCGTTCTGGTACAACAGCCACCTTCTACCTCTCCTTCTACAAATTAATATTATTTCTAATTTTGAATATGTTTTTTCATCTGTCATTCAGAAAATGATTCCGGCAAGCTTGACCCCGAAACTGCTCACAGTGAAGGTCTTGGCACTAGAATCTATCGGGCCCGACCTGGAGCAAGTTTTCAGTTTCCTGAGATGCTTTTCGTGCCTGGAGAAGCTATATATCGAGGTGATGTTGCTTTCCTGTTAAATGTTAACCATAAGGGAGTTCAATTTGTGACACCTTTTTCCAAGTTTACAATGACAATGTACTACGCTTTCTGAAGGTTCTTTTGGAGGATTTCAGTACATACATGCCCCCCCATATTGGTTGCTTGATCTATATGGTTACAATCAATAAGCGTTTCTCCTTTGGATTCATCTGTACTAGTTTTCTTAGGGAACTTATCATCCACTCCAACCTCTTGTGAGTAAGGCTACATTTTTCTAGAATGTAATCAAATGCCCATGTTAATCATGTCAGATCGAAGATGGCATGCTAGTGCATTTTACAAATCCTGCAAACCAAATAGCTAGGCCTGTAGTAATGTTCAAAACTGCATGTAGGCACTAACACGTTTTCTTCTTTTGCAGATAAGATTAGGCCCAGTCGTGGATAATGTGATACAACATAACAATCACGTCGAATGCCTAGATCTGCATCTCTCAGAAATTACTTTGAACTCCTACCGAGGGACCTTACCGGAGATTATATTCGCCAGGTTCTTTGTTCTCAGAGCAAGGGTGCTGACGGAAATGAGGTTTGCCCTACATTTATTTCGCAAAAATGAATGGTCTGTTGATCAGCGCCAGCGCCTGCGGTAGAATGGAGTAGGCTCCAAAAATGCTGAATTTCATTTTGGAACTTCAGATGACAGAGTAATCGGACGTCCTCATGTCAACCCCATACATGACTTCTCAGTGGCTGACCCCTTTGCAAAAATTGTGAGGTTTCGAAGCCAGACTTAGAAGCGGTGATATTAGTTTGAACCTCTCTGATATCCATGTTCAGCGCATCAGTGCGAGTGTTTGCAGCTGATGAGCTGAATTTCATTTATAATATCAGTTTGAACCTTGTAATCTTCGAATTTGAGCCATATAACTCTTGAATTTGAACCTTGTAACATTTCGAGCTTTTGTGGTACAATCGTTGAAATGGCATCGTATGAGACTCGTATATTGCTAGCACTATTTTGACCTTAATATGCAATGGTCTTAGATTTTATTAACCATTCTCGAATCAGTTTACCTTGTCGATCTCACAGCACACGATCTGTATAGCTAACTCGACTGCGATCTTCGACATTATTGCACACAGTTGGTTTCTTCCACCGTGTGCACTGTAGAGCGCAGAATTAATTATCACACTCGAGTGTCCATCATCACCCTTCTGTGTAACTTTGACCTCATCACCCAAGGGTAAACTTATGACCGAAGTCATTCCACACACTTTGTTTTTACAAAGATTTTTTGCCAATAAACGCCCACGATTTGTCCCTCTTCTAGCCGACGTGTGGCCAAACTAGCTAGGCGGGAAGCTTGCGCGGTAAAAAGCGCGGTAGCATGGGAACAGGCTCACCGACTATACATTTTGCACCTCTTCGAGCCCACGCGTGCGGTACGGTGTTGCCAAGCATGCACTGGAATCCTCCGCTATGAACACCGTGACAAGACGTGACGATTACAGGCCGGCCGGCCCCCATTTATTACATCGGCCATTTAACCTACCCTTGTGTCTCTTCAACCTCTCGATCGCACCCCACCATTGCAAGAAGCACACCCACCATGAGAAATTCTTAGTGGGTATCCTGTGCGGCTCCAATGGCGCTCCTAGCAACTGTCGACGACGAGCAGCAGTTCACCATGCGTGCCGTGGTGGACACCCATAGAAGGTTCATGGACCTCTCGGTGGTGTACACCAATGATCCGGTCTGGGTGGAGCACTCCATCCACATCATGGAGCTGTTGCTTGCCAGGAGAAGTACAAGGTGGTCGGGTTCGACCTCGAGTACACCCGCGCTCGTGCCGGGTCTCGTCCCAAGGGCGCTGTCGCCTAGATGTGCATGCGCCACCATGTCCTCGTCTACCACTACCGCCTGGCCACAAGGCCTTGCGAGTGTTTCGCCAGGTTTGTCAACAGCCCCCACTACATGTTTTCTACGGTGGACATCACCAATGATGTAAAGGCGCTCGAGAGTTCGGGCATCGCCTGCCAGAATATTGTCGACATCCAGGGCCAATACAAGATTTGGGGAAGCAAGGAGCATGAGAACGACTCACTGGTTCACCTCGCCGAGGCCATCATCGACCCCTACTATAGAGACATGAAGGATTCGTGCAACAAGGACAAGCGTGCCTGGCACTTGGCCTGGATGGAGAAACTCGACAAAGCTCACGTCGTGTACGCGGCCAAGGAGGCGTACACGAGCTACGACATGTACAGGCGGATCGTTGACATCAGGAAGTGCCTCCTTCCCCAAAACGGCCAGGGATCCAGACGGAAGCAGAGCAATCGCAAGCGTCGTCACAACAATAAGTAGATGATTAGATCCTCGTTTCTCTTACTTTAGTATGCATGTAATTGCTTACTTTGGTGTGTGCAAATGTTATGTGTGTAGTCACTTGTGTAATTGTATGCTTAATTTGGTTATGCAATGCTGTCTTTTTAAATATATATGTTGAAGCTCTGTAGACAGATCGTAGATGGTGTGCGGACAAAGAAAATCACATCGCACACAGACTAAACAATGGAACCCGTCGGTGATGTTTTCATCAATCACTCACAATTGTATACCAGCAATCGTTTGCTCACAACACACACGGCTTGTTAGCAGTAATCGTCTGGGTTCTTATCGGTCTTCATACACATTTCTGATTACAGACCTGTTTGCCGCGTATCACACATATCTTGTTAAGTTGAACCGTTTCAGTTCTCATGTCTCAACGCAAACAGGTCATCCGAGTGAACCGCATGTCGTATATCGCACACACCTTTGATTTGGCTGACCGTTTCTTTGTGTTGCCTAATCACAAACAGTTCATCCGAGTGAACCGTATGCTGTACATCGGACACACCTTCATCTGGTTGCCCGTTTCTTTTGTTCCTCCTCATCGCAAATAGTTAATTGGACTGAACTGTATGCCCTTCATCGCACACGCAACTAAAACCTGAACCGTGTTTAATGCATCCGTCATCGCAAACGTTTTATACATTTTTGACGGTTTTCATACACCACCGTTTGCGATCATTGCATCGCACACACTTTCTCGAAGGGTCTCTGATCGTAGTGTCGCATTAGTAGCATCCTGCAGTAGTGATTTTTGCTTATTTTATAACTCCCCCAATCAATACTGAACTGACTGAATCTGATGTATCTAATCAAGTTTCCCCTGCAAACATACAAGCTCATGTTGTTCTTGAGCCTGAAGTGTCTAATGAACAGACTGCTAAGGAAGGATTTGATGCAAACATTTTACATGCTCCTGGTGATGAACATATAGTGTCTAATGAGGGATCTAATGCAAGCATTTTGCAAGCTCCCATTGAAGGATTTAGTGTCTAATGATGATCTGCTATGTTGAGAGAGACATAGAGATTTGCGGGCATTGATGAAAAGCAAATTATATTACATTTTCATGGCTTGAGGAAACGTCGAGGCCATCAACCAGAAAGTCCTCGTATCATGACACTAGCATAAATACTTTTATAATTTGTTGTTTGAAACTATTGGAATACTTGTGCAGGATAGATATATTGATATGCAGTTTGTGCACTGGTTATAGGTGCAATTATACTTTGATATTTTCAGCCAGAGAACGAATAATTCAAGCAGGTACAGACCACGTTAGTAGTCCTTGTACACCATGTTGCATTTTGTGTTTTTGGTGCTTACATCATTTAGTGTTTTATAATCTGAACTACTTTGGATCATTAGCTGGTTTTCAAAGTGCATGTAGCTTCACATTTCTCAAGTTATGTTGATTTCCGAAGTGCAAGTGCCTTCGTATTTTTTAAGTTAAATGTTCACCCCTGGTAACTTGAATTCGTGGATCCGCCACTGCACACAAATCATACACACATGCCAGTACAAATTAAATGAAATGCAGGGACTTACGCTAGCTCGTTGTACATGCTCACTGCAGCTCTGCTTGCGCTTGGGATGTTCCATGTACAAGTCCATGTTACCACTTGCTTGGATGTGCATGCCTTGTGCTCCTTGCATCCGCCTCTGCATTTTTCACAGGGCGAATGGTTGATCAAATAAGAGGAATCGACCTTGCTGTTCCACCATAGGACAGATACTTACAAGGTTATACGGGTGTGCAGGATGTGTACCAGATCCCGTAGCGCCGTCATGCTTCGCTAAAAAATGGTTTTGCTTGTTTTAGATGATATCTCCAAAAGAAATAAGAGTTTAAGTCAGAGTTGCATAGGCGTGTAAGCTAAGAGAGAGTTAAAGTCAGGGTTGCATAGGCGTGTAAGCTAAGAGAGCAGTGAAAGGATATCCAAACATCGTCGGAACAATGCACAAGGGAGTGATGTGTGGATACCTAGTTTGGGCCGGCGTTTGGGCATGCTCGCCTAGCTAGAGTGTGGGTCACTTTAGAGCCGTTGAGGGTGATGTGCTGCCGTTGGCTGGCCGCGCACGGATGCAGATCTTGAGTGGTAGCGGAGCGCTATGATGCGGTGGACAAGACCGTTGGTGAAGCCCCAACTCCCTCGGGGGGCGGAGGTGCGACGATGTGCTCGGTGAAGTAGCCCCGGTGAGGTGGGAGACGACATCGGTGAAGCGCACCTAATGCGGTGGAAGTCGGTGTCTGTGAGGCACGTCGGTTGCGGCGGCCGACGTTGTCAGTGGACCACCCGGTGCGGTGGACGAGGGCGTAGATGAGGTAGCTCTGGTGCGGTGATGAAGCGCGACCGTCATCTTCGTCGTCGTCGTCCGGCACAGAGGTGGGGAAAGAGACAAGACGAGGGGCGATTCGAACTTTGCTTGCACTACTGCAGGATGCTACAAACGCGACACTACGATAAGAGACCCTTTGACGAAACTATGTGCGATGCATTAATCACAAACGGGGATGTAAAAAAACCGTCAAAAAAGGTGCAAAACGTTTGCGATGGCGGAGGCATCAAACATGGTTCAGATTTTAGTTGTGTGTGCGATTCAGGGCACACGGTTAACCGTTCGAATTGTTTGCGATGAGGCAGAAAAACAGAAATGGGCAGCCATATCAATGTGTGTGTGATGTACGGCATACAGTTCGCTCCAATGAACCATTTTCTATTAGGGAGTGCAACATAAATGGTTAGCCAGATCAAGGTGTGTGTGATATAGGGCATACGGTTCACTCGGACGAACTATTTTCGATTAGTGAACACAATAGAAATGGTTCAACTTAACAAGATGTGTGTGATACGTGGCAAACAGCCGACTCGGATGAACTGTTTGCGATGAGAAATTACAACACGGACGGTTAATACAGTTAGTTCGTGTGCAATTCTGTGTGTACAAAAAACTTTGAAAAATGCAAACTAGTTGATTGCGGTGGCTAGGAGTATCGCACACGATGCGTCTGCGAGTACTCGTGTGCGATGATACACATACGTTTCCTTATGTAAACACTTGTGTGATAAATAACACGTGGCACCGGATACGGTATTCGAGTTGTGTGTGTGCTCCACTTAGTCTTCCCGCGCTCCAGTGAATGCTTCCCGCGCTCCAGCGAATGCTTCCCGTGCTCCACATGGGTGAATTGTAAAATCCACGCCTATTCCTTCACCGGTTTCCCCCACCAGCTAATGGCTTGCTGCATATAAGCAAGGCGGCAACGCACCGTCGCGACACTCTGCGAAGATCTAGTCCTCACCCATCTACCGTTAGTTATTCCAAGCATGCCAGGCAACGACCAAAGCTTCGACGTCGACGCCTACCTGCATTACATCTTCGGCGAGGAGAACGAGCCGAAGTAGGTCGGAGAGCAAGAGCTTCATCGGCCGGTGCAGGCACCATGGCCCATCGGCAGTGATATCGGCGTCACAGTTCTTGGGAGCACAATCGACATATTGAAGAGGAGGTGTGATGAGCAGTTTGCCATCCACCGTGCAAAAGATCCAAAGCTGCTCGGCGACATGATCGACGACCCACCCGAAAGCCGCCGTCACCAGTGCTCATCGAGAGCCTGATGCCCCGCAAGGAATGGGCAGAGGACCTCTGCAATTCAGTCAAGACAAAGGCAGCCTGCGGCTTCATCATTGCCCGCGGCGGCCGTGTCAACCTCGATCCCGATGATGTGGTGGCCAGGCTCGAGCGCATCCTTGGCAGAGTTGACGTCCCTGACGAAGTTGAACATTGCCAACATGATATCTTGAGGATGCAGGTGATCGACGGAATTTTCTACCAGGCCAGAGACATGGAAATGGAGCGGTTCCGGGGAGTTGTCATGCGCGTGATTGCATGCTGTCAAGTTCTTCTAGAAGAGGCCCAGCAGCCCCAAGAGTCTCCCAGCGCCAGCAGCTCCATAGGCGGAGGCGGGTCGGGACACTTGGAGTGAACGGTCGCAAGGGTGCTATGCTGATCATGTAGTCCGAGAAGACCATCGTTGGAAGGCCGCCAGCTCAAGCTTTTAGCTAATATTTTATTATAATTGTATGCATATGTAGGTTGTGAGTGTTCTAGGCCTTGCTGCATTTGGCATTTTAAATTATCCTGAATATGCAACACAATTATCAAGAATTATTAACCATTGCCATTGTAAGTTTGCCTCAACTGTGAGCAGAGCGCGCGCAGGGACGCCAGAGCGGAGCGCGTCGCGGCCGCCTCAACGGCGAGCAACCACGTGGTCAACCTTCTGCCATCAACAAATTTTGACATTGTTTCCCGTCACATTGCTGATTACAACGCAATAAGTAATTGCAAATATGTTCACAACTATCAAACTAATATGTGTTCACACTTAGCACCGGGCTATAAAAACCACCCACTCAAAAATTACTTCACAGTTCCTCTCCTCATCACCCACAAAACTGGTTTTTTATGTCAAGTCGTTCCGCCATGACCGGTAGGACGAGTTTAGGGTGGACATATAACCGGATAGCAAAGACCAAGCCCGCGGAAGCACTAGAGAGGTCCCACCGCGAAGCCGCAGCCGCAACAAAGATGTCCCGGCGCGCTGCGGAGCCCTCAAACGAGCTCTCACGGGCACGCGAGGGCTCTCACAAGCGCATTCGCAGCGTCGGCCATCGCGACGAGCCGGCGTTCCTGAAGTCCTTCGCCGGTGACGACGACATTCTTGCTGGCGTCACTACGCAGCAGGAGCTGGTCGACGGCTTGATGAAGCTGCTCAAGATCAGTGATGCCTCAGTTGACAAGGCGACCGGCCTCGTCGAGCAACTCATGGGTGACAATGCGAAGCTCCTCAAGTTGGTCGCCGAGAAGGAGGAGGAGGCCGCCGGCAGGAAGATGCTGCATGAGCAGAGCAGTGCCTCGGAGATGACACTAAAAGCGGTCGTGGAGGAACTGATGTGTGGCATGAGGAAGCTCTGGATCGAGCGCGAGCAGGAGGTGGAGGAATCTGTGGCTGCTTTCAAGCAAAGTCGCGAGGAATTGAAGAAGGAGCTGGAGGATTTCGCCGCCCAGCGATCCATCGACGAGTAGAGACAGTAGCGACCCAGATCGTTGTCTGCAATTTCCTTCTTCTCTTGTCCCCGTGTTTTCCGGGCTTCGCCGCATGTGGCATTTTAAATTATCTGGAATATGTAAGACAATTATTATTTGCGCCATTGTAAATTTGTCGTCGTATTATCCGTTGCCATTTTATTTGTGGTCGTATTATCCATTGCCCTATGTGGCAATTTAAATTAGGGAGGAATACGAGTTGAAAACACGAACAAAGCAAATGCTTCCATGGGATCACAAGCAAACACCCTCCGTCCAGGTGCTTTAATTAACCCATTAATGGAGAAGTTGTGAGCGAGGCGGGCGGCGGCTGGTGCATGGAGGTCAAAGAGCTCGCTTCCTGGTGAGCATGGGCGGCCTTGCTGCTCGCACGTGTCCCGTCGAGACTGGATGGTGGACAGGATGCACGCGTCCCGTCGAGCCTACACGGCAGACTTCTCGCGCTTGTCGTGTCTAATC
This sequence comes from Aegilops tauschii subsp. strangulata, assembly GCF_002575655.3. NCBI lineage: Eukaryota > Viridiplantae > Streptophyta > Magnoliopsida > Poales > Poaceae > Aegilops > Aegilops tauschii. Next base: position 526,730,664 of record NC_053036.3, read on the forward strand.
AAACAGCTGCACGCACGCCACCGAGTATGGTTAAATTTCGACACGGTTAATATAATACAACCGTTTGCGATATTAACGTGTCAGCTTTTTGTTTCAAAAAGGACTTCGTTGGCAACTAATGTGTGCGCCTATTCTCAAAATGGACAATTTTTTTTACCACGGCATATATGTGCCATGTCATGAAACCATGCCAAGTTTCATGTTTTTTGGGTGACTTTTTGATTTACTGGGATTTAAAAACCAAGGTTCTCAATGTTTCAGGACGACGACAAGTTTGTAATTCATTCCCATTCCTTAAATGAGACCTAAACATGCACCCAATGACACATGTACGATTTCCCACCCATTTTGCTTCACTGGAGCATGTGGTTGTAGTTCAAATTTGAATTATGGACTACATTAAATGCATAGAAAACTTAGTAATTAGTAATGTATATACAATGGCCAAACGAACCCTGAACAGTTTTAAATTTCAGCCCGACACTCCTGTTATTCTATGTTGCCTGTAGAAAACAAAGTTCAAGGCGAGAAGAGGCAGCGATTATCATTTCGCCCACAAGAGGGGCATGTTTCCCTACCGAAACCACGAGGGTTGCGAAAGGCTCCGGTTTGTAAAAGGCTTGTAATATAGCTTCGCCCAAATTGGACAATTATATGTACCATGTAGTGACATCATGCCAAGTTTCATTATTTCCTGGTGAGTTTTGGAAATACAGATATTTAAAAACCGAAGTTCGCAATGTTTGTGGTCAAGCCAGGACGGTGAGACGGTTGAATTCGTTCCCATTCGTTCCATGGGACCTAAACATGCACCCCAAGGAAACATGTACGTTTTTTCTAGCCATTTTGGTGCACTGGAGCATGTATTTGTAGTTCGGATTTGAATTATGGACATTGAAATGCCTAGAAAACTCAAATAATGAATAAAAAAGGTCAAGCGAACCCTGAGTAAGTTCAAAGTTCAGCGCGAATCTCCAGTTGTTCTGTGTTGCATGTAGAAGAAAATACAAGGCTAGAAGAGGGAGTGATTATGTTTTGGCCCACAAGGGGACATGTTTCCCTATCGAAACCACGAGGGTTCTTGCGACAGGCTCCGGTTTGTAATAAAGCTTGGCCCAAATTGGCAATGTTTTTACCACGACATATATGTGCCATGATGTGACACCATGCCACCTTTGATGACTTTCTGGTGAGTTTAGATTTATGGGGACTTAAAAACCGAGATTCGGAATGTTTGAGGATGACCAAGGACACCTGTACGGTTGTAATTCGTTCCGATTCCTGGCATGAGACCTAAACATGCACCCAAGGACACATGTATAATTTTTCTAGCCATTTTGGTGAACTGGAGCATGTATTTGTAGTTCAGATTTGAATTATGGACATTAAATGCCTAGGGAACTCAATTAGTGTATAAAAAGGCCAAACGAACCCTGAATAACTTAAATTTCAGCACGGATATCATGTCGTTCCATGTTGCCCGTGGAACAAAATACAAGGCGAAAAGAGGCAGTGATTACGTTTTGCCCACAAGGGGAACACGTTTCCCTATCGAAACCACGAGGCTTCTTTGAGATAAGCTCCGATTTTTGTAAGAGGTTTGTAATAAAGCTTGGCCCAAATTGGACAATGTTTTTACCACGACATATATGTGCCATGATGTGACACCATGCCACCTTTGATGACTTTCTGGTGAGTTTAGGATTTATGGGGACTTAAAAATCGAGATTCGAAATGTTTGAGGACGAGCCATGACACCGGTACGGTTGTAATTCGTTCCCATTCCTGGCATGGGACCTAAACATGCACCCAAGGAAACATGTATAATTTTTCTAGCCATTTTGGTGAACTGGAGCATGTATTTGTAGTTCAGATTTGAATAATGGGCATTAAATGCCTAGGAAACTCAATTAGTGTATAAAAAGGCCAAACGGACCCTGAATAAGTTTAAATTTCAGCACGGATATCCTGTCGTTCCATGTTGCCCGTAGAAGAAAATACAAGGCGAAAAGAGGCAGTGATTACATTTCGCCCACAAGGGGGACAGGTTTCCCTATCGGAACCACGAGGCTTGTTTGAGAGAAGCTCTGGTTTGTAAGAGGCTTGTAATAAAACTTGCGCCACAATAGACCAAAAAAATTACTCGACATATAAGTGCCATGTCGTGACACCATGCTAGGTTTCATGCTTTTCGTCTTAGTTTTGGATTTACGGGGATTTAAAAACCGAGATTCTTCTGACGAAATGTTTTCAAATAGCACACGGTGCACTCACGAAAGCCGATATTCAATGAAAACTTCGTGGAAACCATCTTTTAAAGTTTCACAAAAATCTAAAAAAATGTGGGATGTTAAGAAGGTGATGTTTTATTGCGACACAAAATTTCAAGTTGAAAACATTACGAGATGTGAGCTATGAAAAAAACAAATTCAGCCCTGAATAGTGACATTACTATTCGACACTATTCAGCGCTAATTTTGTCTTTTTCATAGCTCACATCTCGTAATGTGTTTCAACTTGAAATTTTGTGTGGCAATAGAACATCATCCTCTTAACATCCTGCATTTTTTCAAATTTTTTTGAGACTTCAAAACATCTTTTTCTCGTGGTTTTCACCGGTTTCCACCGAATGTTGGTTTCCGTACGATATCCCCCCCTGCTGCGCGCGCGATCTGAGTCGTGCGTTCTGATTGGCCAGAACCCAAACCCCACGGATCGTACGTCTGCACTGTTGGATTCTCCTTGATCGAACGGCGATCCTCATCCCTTTTGATAGCACATGTAAATGTTTTCAAATAGCCCCTCCAAAAAAATGTTTTCAAATAGCACACGGTTCACACACGAAAGCCGTGTGCCTACCAAACTGTGGCCGATGCCCCCCTTTGCTGCGCGCACGATCTGAGACGTGCGTTCTTATTGGCCAGAACCCAAACCCCATGGATCGTACGTATGCACCGTTGGATGCTCCCTGATTTAACGGCAACCCTGAGCCCTTTCGATAGCGTGAAACGCCTTAATGGCAAGGAGGCAATTCTTATCAGCAAGGGCCGGCTTCCCATCCGCTAGCCTAGTCGAATAGAACGCAGAAGTTAAGCGTGCTAAATATCATTATAGAGATATAGAGATATATTAATATATCTCTATGATGACCTATCTTGGCAATTATATAAACCTTGGGATCCTTGTTTTCCTAATTTGTAGGCTATGTTTTTATGGGTTATTTTTTGCTCTAAAGAATTAAAGAATGATTGACCGGACTTGTCATGGCGATTATATAAACCTACTATGTTTTTATGGGTTATTTTTTCCTCTAAAAAATTAAAGAATGATTGACTTGACCTGTATGGCGATTATATAAACCTTTTTAGGTTGCATGCAGGGTATAGGGGGCAGGGTGTTCTTCTCGAGCATGTCTCCCTTGTGCGGCTTATAGACGCGGCACATAGCTGTGCACTCACCGAGGTATATATACTATCCTTTACCGACAATTAGGGGGCCCCACACAATCTATCCCTTTGACCCAGAACGAGAAGGGTTTGACCATGATGGTTTCCTATTGATACTAGTAAGGTACGCGTGCATTGCACGCATGAGATTTGGTAACCAAATTATGAATAAATACCACACTATAGCATGTAAGCTTTGAGTCATATATGCATGTTGTAGATGTTCGTTTAAATCTTATAGTTCATCTCATCCAAAATCAATTAGTTTTATAAAAAATCTATTTTAAGATTCATGGAATTGTGCATTGTAAAGGTAAAAACAAAAAGCGACAATTCATTTAGAAAAAAAAGGTTTGGGCAATTAAGATATGGAAGATTCTAGGGAACAAAGGGGAAGTGCTTGTGTATTTGAGGTTTGTGCATTATGCTTAAGTTCAACCATGGAGTCTTCTAGATTGTACATGCATGTGGCAGAATCTGGTGGAATGTAGATGATATCCAACGACCAGTAGTGCTCGGATTTGCCATCTCTGTACCGTCAGATTGGCTTCATCCAACGACCAACTTTCAAAGTTACTCGCACACTATATATATATGTGTGTGTGTGTGTGTGTGTGTGTGTGTGTGTGTGTGTGTGTGTGTGTGTGTGTGTGTGTGTGTGTGTGTGTCCCCCATGCTAGACCAAATAAAGTTTGAGCGCATGCGTGGGACGACCCCCCCCCCCCCCGCCGCCGCCGCCTCAAAGTTGGGAAACTGACATCATACGTATTGAACCAGGCTTGGAGTCGGGTACGGTGTTTGGTTTGTAATGTAGTTGGTGGCCCATCAAAGTTGTGCATTTGGGATTTAAACACATCACACAGCACCATACCCATACATATTTTTGGGCCGCATGCAGTGTATACGGAGTCTTGATCGACCACGTCTCCCTTGTGCGGTTTTTTGTGACGACACACATATATGTGGGCTCCCGAGTGTATATATATCATCCCTTTGACCAATAATGAGGGGTATTATGTGTTGGCCATGAATGGATTCCTCCTAGTTCGTGTTAGGGCCGGTCACCATCACATGTCGCTCAACCAAAGCTCGAGCTCATGCGTTGTCAGGATTCCCTCCCACATGCTCGGATTGCTGGGTTCGACCTACATCAAACCATGCGTATCTCGTCCTTAACTACCTTGACTTCATGATTGTTGTTTGTATCAAGAGGTAGGCCCCACATCTAAATTGTACATTGTTCTATATTGAAAACACACATCACCCCTTCCCAACATACATCATTTTGGGCCGCACGCAAGAGGTGCTGGTTTTGTGGTCCCTCTCGTGCGATTTTTATGATGGTTCAATCTATTGGCCCAAGCGGTTTATCGACAACAACAACTGTCATTTGACCAAACGATAGATTCATTGGTCCGTCTTATGGTAGGTCATGGAGACATGCATGTATGACCAAAGTATCGATCATTACGTGCATCCGCCCCGCTGACACGAAGTGGGAGGTTGTGGGCCAAGCATCCTAGCTAGGTACGACATTATGTCATTATATATATCCTAGCTAGGTGGTTGTTAGGGTGCTTTCGGGTTTGCGAGGCAGGTGCCACCAAAGTTATGCATTGTGTATTTAAAGTTTTAAACATCCCTAGTATTCATACATATATTTGGCCACTTCCAGGTGGTTCTTGACTTCTGGCCTCTCTCATCGATCTTCAACGACGCGCCCAACCGTGGGCCCGCGCGGTCAAAGTTGTGCATTGGAATTTTGAACATCGCAGACCACCCTTTTCACTCATATATATTTGGGCCACATGCTGGTGTGGCTGTCTTTTGACCCTCTCTAACGTTATTTTTTGCTGCAAATTCTCTAATGACACTCAACGAACATGGGTATAATATCTTAACCGTGTGCGATACAAGTGCGATGTGAATCACCACGCCTGCGCAAGCGCGAGCAAATTAAGGTGGAGGTACCGGCTCAACCGTGTGCGATGCAAGTGCGCTGAAATCACCACGACCGCGCAAGCGCGAGCAAATTAAGGTGGAGGTACTGGCTCAACCGTGTGCTATGCAAGTGCGCTGAAATCACCACGACCGCGCAAGCGTGAGCAAAGGGTGGAGGTACTGGCTTAACCGTGTGTGATGCAAGTGCGTTGTAAAACCACCACCTGTGCAAGCTAAAGGCGGGTAAGTTTAATTGGAAATTAAGACGAACCGTGTGCGATAGACTAGCTAGCTAGAAATATAAAAAACAAACTACCCGCCTTGAGCGTTACAAAAATCGGCGGATCCGCGCCACTTTTCCTTATTATCATACACGCATATTGTTATTGGACCGTGCGCGATATTGGGCACTCCCACCCCGCATCAATTCCTTTACCCAAATTTTAGTAGCCATTGTACTTCAACCGTCGCCCACACTCCTCTAGCACCGACCTTATAGTAAAATTGCAGTAGCCGAGGCATTTGAACTGTCGCCCTCCCTTGTCCACCACCATCTCCACCCACCATTACTAAAATTTACAGTAGCCGCGGCATACCCTCGAACACCGCGCCCCTCCACAGTCCCCCACTCGCCCCCTCCCCCCTCGAACCCCAGCTCGCGGCCGCCGCCGGCGGCGCCGCCAACCCCTGCCGGTCTACCCGTTCCTCCTAGCTTAGATAATAAAGTTCAAGTTACCCAGCGATTCCCATACCATCGCCCCACTCCCCTCAGTTTTTAGATGAGGCATGTGGTGTCGCTCCCCGCCAGATCCACATCCCCTGCTCCAGAATGTCGCAGCCTAAGCTCGACCACGTATCCCGGGGAGCCCGACGAGCGTTCGGCCAAGAAGAGGTTTATCATGGCCTCTCCGGCGGACGTTGGCGACGTGGCTGCCATTCGCCCCGACCTGTCGATCTCGAAACAACACATTGCCGCGGAAGCCGACAAAGACGTTGACTACGTTGCCATGCTGAAGGCTTCATGTCAGCGGGCTAGCGTATTACTGTATCTCGGGAAAGTTGGCTACGACATCAAGCTCGTCCACACCGACGGCTTCATGCGGGCCATGTCACAGGTTAAGTGGTCCATCCCCAACCCCTCTGGTTCAACCGTCATCGATCTCTTCGACGGCCCTGCCACTGATCTCCTCCACCAAGCGGTCAAGGATTTGTGAGCTTTATACGCCATCGAGCCCATTTTTTCATTTCTGAAGGACACGTTCTACGGCGGCGGCTTGGGATCCTCAATTGCCAAGTCAGATCTCGTCGACCACGACCACGACCACGAGGAGGGCACCCACGAAGGTTCTTCCAAGGTAAAACAGCCCATCTGTGACATCAGAGAGCGCACTATGGGTCTGTGCTCTTCCAACTGGAAGGATCCTGTCCATGAAATGTGAGGCAACATTCTATCAGCAAACCTTACCATTTCTAGCTTGCCAACCGGTACCCTTTGTTGTAGTAGCATTTGCCGTGTGGTGCTTTAACTGTGTCGTGTTTAATTATTTCAGTTATGCAAAAATGTATTGTTCAATAGGTCTATGTGATGTCTAAGTATGAATTGTCCACTTCAGTTTTACGAATGGCTATATTTGGTTGTTTATAGTGAGTAGATGCCTTGTTTACCTGTATTTGCTTGTTAGGTTGGTTGGACTGAGCATTTTTTCAGTTATCGAGCAGATGCCTTGTTTATCTGTATTTGGTTCTTAATTTGGCTGCAGTGAGCATTTGTCCAGTTATCAAGCAGATGCATTGTTTATCTGTATTTGGTTGTTAGGTTGCTTTTTTAGCATTTGTCCGGTTATCAAGAAGATGCCATGTTTATCTGTATTTGGTTGTTAGGTTTCTTTTTTTAGCATCTATCCAGTTATCAAGCAGATGCCTTGTTTATCTTTATCTGCTTGTTAGGTTGGTTTGCAGTGAGCATTTGTCCAGTTTTCAAGCATATGCCCTGTTTATCTGTATTTGCTTGTTAGGTTGGTTGCAGTGAGGCTCTGTCCAGTTTTCAATGGCTATATTCGGTTGTTATACTTGTCATTTATGCCTTGTTTATTTCAGTCATTCACAATGTGATGTTCATTATGTGCAAGTCGGAACTGTGCCGCTCGACTACATCAATGCCAGTTTGAACGGCTATATTTCGTTCCAGTTATTCCTGGTGTAGTTAACACATGCCCTTTATTTCAGTTTTACACATTCATCTGGTGTGATGTTTAAGCATTACCTACATTCTATTCATTTTCAACAATACTAGTTTGAATTGCAATATTTGATGGATGTTAAGCCTGCTGTCGATAACAGTGCCTTCCATTTTATATCTGCTTTAACAGCATGCTGAAACCAACACATTCAAGCTATCATTTGGAGATGATGTTGTTTACCTTTGCTATATTTGTTTGATGTTAAGGTTGCTATACTTATCATGCCTTTCCACTACTTATGCAGGACAACAACTGGAGTGGCCACCATTTTCCGCCGAGGTTAGCTTCATCCCTCGGCTTGTACTCCCCTCGTGGTTCCATAATGTAGTGCATATAGATCTAGGCCTGGACACTAGTTAGTTTCTAATATTGACTTGTTGCTTGTAGGTACATATGCCCTTGGCAAGGATCCACACATCGACCCTTTTTGCTTATGGGGAAATGAGATATTGATGAACAAGCATCAAATGAGGAAACTGATAAGGATTATTAGCAAAAAGATACGAATGGTGGCAAGCAAATTATTTGTTTATGCTCTATCCAACACAAGAGTGAGCTGTAGGATGGTAACTACAAACTCTGCAGCCTTCTCTTTTTACTGCCCATAATGAGTTGTTAGACAACAATGTCTGAATCTTTTTCATTCCTAGTGGTTCCCGAAGCAGTTCACTCAAGATTACCTCGCAAAGTACATAATTGGTGTACATGTGTAGGATCGAAAGTATGTCTAGAGGGGGGTGATTAGACTACTTGACCAAATAAAAATCTAGCCTTTTCCCAATTTTAAGTCTTGGCAGATTTTAGCAACTTAGCACTAGTCAAGTAAACAACCTACACATGCAAGTCTAAGAGTATTGCAGCGAAATGTAAAACATTGCATATGAAGGTAAAGGGAGGAGTTTGGAGGGAGCAAACGCAATGTAGACACGGAGATTTTTGGCGTGGTTCCGATAGGTGGTGCCATCGTCCATCCACGTTGGTGGAGACTTCAACCCACGAAGGGTAACGGTTGCGCGAGTCCACGGAGGGCTCCACCCACGAAGGGTCCACGAAGAAGCAACCTTGTCTATCCCACCATGGCCATCGCCCACGAAGGACATGCCTCACTAGGGTAGATCTTCACGAAGTAGGCGATCTCCTTGCCTGTACAAACTCCTTGGTTCAACTCCACAATCTTGACGGAGGCTCCCAAGTGCACCTAACCAATCTAGGAGACACCACTCTCCAAAAGGTAATAGATGGTGTGTTGATGATGAACTCCTTGCTCTTGTGCTTCAAATGATAGTATCCCCAACACTCAACTCTCTCTCACAGATTTGGATTTGGTGGAAAGATGATTTGAGTAGAAAACAACTTGGAGAAGGCTAGAGATCAAGATTCATATGGTTGGAATGGAATATCTTGACCTCAACACATGAGTAGGTGGTTCTCTATCAGAAAATGTATGGTGGAAGTGTAGGCATGGTCTGATGGCTCTCTTCACGAATGAAGAGTGGGTGGAGGGGTATATATAGCCTCCACACAAAATCTAACCGTTACACATTAATCACCAAACTCTGTGGGACCTAATAATGCAACTCGGTCAGACCGATTTAGTTCAAAATGTGAACGTTAGGATTTTCGATGGGACCAACATGTCAACTCGGTGAGACCGATTTCATTAGGGTTAGGGCATAACGAAATCTCGGTGAGACCGATTACACAAACTTGGTGGGACCGATTTTGGTAACAAGCTAACAGAGAGTTGGTCAGGCAAACTCGGTGGGACCGATTCGCTCATCTCGGTAAGACCAAAATGTTACGACAGGGAAACAGAGAGTTTGCATTGCGAACTCGATGGGACCGATCGCTCATCTCGGTTGGACCGAAACGTTACGAAGGGAAACAGAGAGTTTGCAATCCCATCTCGGTGAGACCGAGATCCCTATCGGTGAGACCAAAATGACTTGGGTTTTGTGGCAGTGCCTATGTCAACTGAACTCGGTGGCGCCGGATAGAAAGTTTCAGTGGGCCCGAGTTTGACTTTTGTTTTGGGACATATGTGGATATGAGAAAGTGGTTGAGGGTTTTGGAGCATATCACTAAGCATTTTGAGCAAGGAAGCCATTAAGCAACACCTCATCCCCTTTTAATAGTATTGGCTTTCCTATGGACTCAATGTGATCTTGGATCACTAAAAGTAAAATGTAGAGTCTTGAGCTTTAGAGTTTGAGCCAATCTTTTGTCCTTAGCATTTTGAGGGGTCCACATTCCTAGTCCATGCCATGCCAATCATTGAGCTTTCCTGAAATATTTATCTTGAAATAGAATTAGCTCAATGAGCTATATGTTGTTAGGAATTACCAAAACCACCCAGGGATAGTTGCACTTTCAATCTCCCCATTTTTGGTAATTGATGACAACATATAGATCAAAGCTTCGACAAATGATCATAAGATTGAAATACATCGTCGCTTTGAGAAGTATGTGATAAGCAAGAGCTCCCCCTAAATTTGTGCATTATTTAAGATTTGCGTTTTCATTCCATGTCACATGCATCTTGGTGGAGCGCTCAAAATAATAGAAAATTAAAAGCATGCACTCATCACCAAGCAAAGTGGATGATCATATAAGAGATATAAGAGTTAATATAATCCAAGCAAGCATTACAGTAGCATATGATCAAACACATGATCAAACAAGTATCTCACACAGACATAGAATAAAGTGTATCAACCAAGCACACAAGTTCAAGCAATAGCAAGAGAGATAACAGGCAAAACACTCTCTCTCGAAGCCTATGATCTATAAATTCCTCCCCCTTTGGCAACAAGTTACCAAAAAGTTCGAAAATGCATAGTGCTATGCGTCTCTCAGGCTTGGTCTTCGGGATGTGGTGTAGAAATAACTCCAAGAACGAAGGCATCTGTTTATGTAGTTGGAGCTGGTGGAGTGGCTGCTAGAGGTGGCACTGAAGCTGTCGGGGATATACCCCGCGGCGTAACCCGGACGGAAGTATAACCCGGCCGGACTTGGTGCTTCATTATAACCCGCCCGAGGACTGGCGATTCATGGATCTGGCGGTTCACTGGTCTGACGATTTACGAGCCTGGCGATTCACAAATGACCCCGACGACGGGTCACATAAAGGACAAGGCCCATGGCCCAGAAGGCCGGTTCATGTTAATGGTGGACCGGTTTATGAGGAAACCATAAGGACTATTCTCCTATAAAGGAAGCAAGACTAGGACTCCAGTTGTAATAGAGTAATCCTAATCCAACTAGGACTAGTCATGTAAACCGCCCCTTCAACATATATAAGGAGGGGCAGGGCTCCCCAAAGAGGGACAGGGCAAGAAGAAACAATCTCTAGGGCTAGACACAAAGAGCCGGTTTACCGGCGACTCCCTCGTGATGATAATGAGACCTAGCCACAAACATCATGTAGGGCTATTACCGGATGATGTTTCCCGGGGCCCGAAGCTGTCTAAACCCTTGTCTTGTGCGTTGATCCGCCCTGCGTCTCTCATCCCAATCAACCCCTTTCAAGCTACCACAAAGATGCGTTGGCCTCACGACTAAGTCCTCACGCTAGGACATCTGTCGTGACAATTCCACGACAGTTGGTGCCCACCGTGGGGCTCGCGCACGATGGTGTTGAGTTCTTGAAGGGATCTCTCCTAGGGATCGAGGAGGCTCGAAATTTTTCAGATGAAGAATAGCTGGGTTAAAACTTTGGTCAAGCCGCCTTGTGATCGTCTGGACTGATTTCAAGTCGCCAAGACAGACAGATTTTTGAAGAGGACGTCTTAGATTAACCGGCAAAAATTGCTGATTCGTTTGTTCATGGTTACGGCTACAATTGAGAAGAAGAAAAGTTATACACGTGGTTGATTCGCCGAGACTGACTTGGGTATCGTCCGTGTGCGGATCAGCATGACACGACTCATAGGACTATAGCAGTACAGAGGCGACCCGGGGCCCGAAGCTGTCTAAACCATTGTCTTGTGCGTTGATCTGCCCTGCGTCTCTCATCCCAATCAACCCCTTTCAAGCTATCACAAAGATGTGTTGGCCTCACAACTAAGTCCTCACCCTAGGACATCTGCCCTGACAATTCCACGACAGAAGCTGTGGCTGCTGGTGCAGATGTTGTGGCTCTTGAGTCAGGTATAGGCACTGCAGCAGACCTCTGTCCTCTAGGCACTCGCTGAAAAGCATCAGTAGTTGCCTTCCTTTTCCTCTCTCCTGCTTCCTCCTGGAGCTGCTCAACAGCTGTTTGTATCTCAGTTACCTTCAGATCAAGATCATAAAATTTTGTCTCTATGATCCTCTATATACTCTCCTGGTTTTGAGTCAGGGTGGCCAAGCCCTTCTCTATCCTTAATGTAGATTAGATCAAATAAGCCAGCTGATCTTGCTTGCTCTTCAGGAAAACTTGAGATGCTTCCTCAACACTTGGCATCTTGGCAGCTTTCTCAGCCTTAGCTTTGGCTCTCTTCTCTTGTGCTTGAGTTGATGATGGTTCCTCCACATTCATCACTATAGTGTTGTCTTCAAATTCAGGATATAAGGGTAGATGCTCCTTGTCCAGCAAATATGTGCCTGTTCCCATCTTAGAATTGATGAGCTCCTGAATATGTGGAGCATACCCACAACTTCTCTTTTGATCAGCAGATGTCCTCTTGATTGTCTCTACAATCAGACTCATGACCTTGAACTTCTGAGGGACATCAAAAAGCTGTAGCAGGTTGATAGAATGTACTCTGATCATCTTGTGATCTCCTGACTAGGGTAGCAGAGTGTGCCTTAGGATGGTGTTGATGGTAGGCAGACCAGACAACAGATAGTGTACAGATCCAAGCTTGTGTGTCTCCAAAGCTTTGTCAGGGATCTCTTTGTACATGTTTGCCATTGAGTTGTGGTCTTTCTTCTTCTTTGCATACACATCCAAGTCATCTTCATGTTCCTCTGTGGCATTGATCAATTTAGCCCATTCTTCAACAGTGGATTGGTACCTTGTACCTTCAAACATCCATATGATCTTCCCATCTGGGTAAAAGTGAGCAGTGGAGTAAAACTGCATGATCAGCTCATCATTCCATTTTGTGAGCTTCCGCCCAACTAACTTATCTACTCCACAAGCTTTGAAGCTGTCACAAACTCCTGGGAAGTGATCTTCCTTCTCCTTGATGTACTCCCAATCAACCCATCTCATGTCACATACAATTGGCTTCTTGTCAAGCAAAATTGTCTCATAGAAGTCTTGTTGTTCTTTTGTATGAAATCTGTAATCAACTGTAGTCTTCTTCCTCACAGCATAGGGATCCGACTGTCTCCACAATCTCACTCCAGCATCCTTTCTGATGTGCATGTCCTCAGCCACTGGATGAGCATCATTGTGGTCTGGAATCTTGGGTTTCAGCTTTCTCAAGATGAGAGACTCATCATCCTCTTCTTCAGCTTGAGGCACTAGGTCCTTGTTCTTCTCTTCAGCAGGAATACTTCTGGTGTTCCTGTTGGGCTTAGGGGGTTTCTGAGCTTGAGCTTTGGGAGCAGTCTTGGGCTTTGATGGAGCAGCCCCTGACTTGATAGCATCTCCCATAAGCTTCTGAGCTTTGGGTGCTGGAGCATCCTCTTCTTCTTCTGAATCTCTTACCATAGTTGATTTTCCAAGAACTTTTGCAGTAGTGGTTCTTGCCCTCTTCTTTTTCTTGTCATCGCCTGCTACTTCACCATCATCTGATTCTATGGTGAATTTCATTGTCTCTCCTGTTGCAACCTTCCTTGGCTTTGACATTGGGATTCTTCTAGCAGGTGCCTTCTTGTTCAAGCCTGGCTTTGTTGCAGCAGTTGTGCCATACTCTTTCTTCAAGACTTTCTTCCTTGAGGTGGCCTCATCCTCAACAGCCACATAGTCCTCATCCTCAGATTCTGAGGTTCTCTTCTACCTGGTTCTGGTCGCTGCCTTGGGCAAGTTACTAGGTGTGCTTCTACTGCCCTCATCATAGCTGCTTGAGGGATCTGAACCCTCACTCAATTGCACTTGTTCCTTAGATTTGTTCTGACTGTCACTCTGGTCAGACATCTTGGCAATCTCTCACTGACAGCAGACCCTGTGAATAGATGTAGATGAGGTAGAGTGGATGAGCATCACAAAGTGTAGAGTTTTTGCAAAACCGATGACTCAAAAAATTAGTTTTAGTTCTCTACAAAAAGCATTTCGGAGCTACCGATTTGATAAATTCGGTGATACCAAAGAAATTTTGGAGCCTAAACTAGTGAAGTCGGTCAGACCGAGTCACAGCTCGGTGGCACTGAGACCGCTAGGGTTTCACTGAGAATCGAACTCGGTCACACCGATGTGCAGTTTTTCAGTCAGACCGAAAATGCATGTGCTATGGCCTAAGCCAAATCGGTGAGACCGATTTCTACAACTCGGTCGGTCCGAGATGAGTTCGGCGGAGACCTAACCGTAAATTTTCAAATCAAATCTAACCTAAAGGATGTTTTCTATGGATAATTTTTTTGCATACGTGGTAAAGATCATGGCAAAGCAATGTACTATGAATCGGAGTTAAGGAATTAGCACATTGAGTCGAACCCATACCCTAGTTCGGCGGAGGTTCACTACTGCGGAAATGACGGAGAAGATTTCCGTGGACGGCGATGAAAACCAGCGGCGGGAGGTCGCTGGCGGCAAGCAAACGATCCGAAGACCCGAGGAGGCAGAGTAGGACACACGCGCGGGCTGAGGAGTTTGAAGAAATTTCCAAAATCTCACCCGTGGGTTTATATATCCCGACCCTGTCGGTGTGACCGAGTGGAACAACTCGGTGGCACCGAGATGCAGAATCGCAAGCGGTTACTGCAACTCGGTGTGACCGAAAAGTTCAAATCGGTTGCACCGAGATTGAAAACCTAGATCAACTTAGTGAACTCAGTGTGACCGAAGTGGATGACTCGGTCATACCGAAATGCACAAAGAGGTATTGGAAGTTTAAGTCTATGACGAATCGGGGACTCCGAGTGCTCCTCACATAGAGTGGTTCGAATCTGACTTGATCAAACTTTGTGATGTAGCATGAATAGAGTTTGAGACGAGAAAAGCATAGATAGCTAGAGGGAGTTCTTAGGCATTCTTGTCCATCCATTTGGCAAAAGAGAAAAAGGCAAACATACAAAACAACAAATGGATGTCCTCGAATGAGTAAAATATGCAACCAACATGCTCACACAATAAAATGGCAAATGAAATATGTGACAAAGCATGCACAATCACTCTAGCATCTATCAAGCAATTTGGCGATGACCAGGTCATCTATATATGAGTATATTGACTTAGGAGTCAAATGAGAACATTCGATCATAGGTCATACTCATCGTTTAAGCACAAGTGGGGTTACCACTTTTACATAAAGCATTGTTGTGTTCACATAATTAGAGATGCTTTATCTCAATTGATTAGAGTAAAGCTTCCCCTAGATGTGATATCCCCCCTCAGAGGGGTGAACTAACCTTGGTTTATGTCGATGATGACTTCATGTAGGTGTTGAATATGTAGATGCTCAATGTTGATGTAGATCATTTGGAGCAATCCATTGGAGAGTGTTGCACTTTGAATACCTACACGGGTTAGTCCCACAAGTAACAAACAAGGATATCCATATACATAGAGTGATGTACACATAGATGATGTCCATGAAAGCATCAGGTTACCTTGTCCCTTGTCTTACCAACAAGAGAGTTTGTGACTCCTTGAACTAGTGCAAGATATGGAAGTTGTTTGCACATGTCCTTGCCAAAAGATATGAGTGAAGTATGTTGGCGGAGTCACCCTCAAGAATTCTCTAGTTCTTCTTCTATGGGACCCACACCATCTTGATGGGAATCCTTGGAGTTGTAGTCGTACTTGATGATGTAGAACTTGATGTAGTCTTGGGAACCCACTTGACCAAGGGCTTAGGAGCTTCTTCAAATGCATCAATCTCCTCTTGAAGTTTGACCTTGCCTTTTTTCTTGTGGTCTTGTGGTGGAAGATCATCTTGAGCTTGTGTTCCTTGGAAAGAAGTAGGATCATACTTCTCTTGTTGATGAACAAACTTCGTCTTGGGGTATTGCTCTTCTTCCCACTCAACTCCATTGGCATTGAACTTTCGTTCAAAACCAACACCTTGATTCTTCCGGTGTCTTCCTTGCTTGCGTACAATCTCCTCAAATTGCTTACTTCCGGCAAGGCTCTTGTAAACATATTTCTCTATAATTCCCTTCAATAAGCTATTTTCTTGCTCAAGTGTAACTTGGCTAAGAGAATCATTAGTGGAATCAAGAGAACTACTAGAAGCAACAACATTTGATTTGGCATGGTTATTGTTACTACTAGATGAAGAATCTTTCTTACTCTTGTTGCTAGATTTTACTTGTGGCATGTAAGTAGACAAGAGTAAACGCTTGGCAATGTAAGAAGAACTTTTCTTGCGAAGATCATCATTGATTGCCTTTAAGAACTCATGCTCTTGCTCAAGGTTGAGCTTTTCAAAGCGTAGCTTCTCATGAGTTTTTAAAAGTTCTCGATGATCTTCCAAGGTAGTTTCATGAGCTAACTGAGGAGTGTTTAGTTCTTTAGTTAGACGCTCAATCTCCTTCTTATCATTGTCATTCGTTTTATCTTGAGTAGCATGATTAATAGCAAGTTCATCATAGTTTTCGTAACTAGAGTTGTCGACAAGTAAATCATCATCTCCTAGCAAATCATCTTCATCACTATTGAAATCAACATACTCGGGGTGTGATACCTTTGGGCCTTTAGCCATGAAGCATCTTCCAATTCCTTCATTTGATGAGTCAAATATGTCGTAGGAGTTGGTTGAAACAAGTGCTAGACCGGCAACACCTTCATCTTGAGTAATTCGGAGTCGGAGTGATAACTTCTTTCGGAGTGATGGTCGGAGTCGGAGCCGGACCCCCATTCACCAACATGAGCTTGATGTCTTCGCTTTGTGTAGCTCCTTGATGACTTGTCCTTCCTTTCCGAATCCTTGCTTCTTCGAGAGGTTCTACGTTCGTAACGATCATCTCTACTCCTTCTCTCGCTTGATGGTGATTCTTCTCTTCTACTTCTTCTTTTGTGTAACATCCCAAATTTCCAATTTGGAATGTTATACATAGATCATTCATGCATATCATATTTTTTCTGCATTTCGTTTCGCGATCCTCGAAATCCTAAGCAACTCAAGGACCCGCGGAGAGAGTTGGGGATTTCCCTGTTTTCATATTTGAATTTTATTAAATATTGAAACGAGGATTATTTGTTTTAATTATTTTTCTCTCCGAAAATATTTCGTATTCAAATATATGAGAGGAGATAATATGACTTATCCAAAATAAATGAAATATTGGAGGAAAAATATTAAAATCAAATATTGGATTTTATTCGGAGTTTTTCGCTATTTTATTTGAATTAGGAAAAATATGCGTTTTTCAAAATTGCATTTTAGGACCAAATAAATGTTAACCTTGTCCGAACTATTTTTAGAGGACGGGGAAAATTTATTTTGGGATTTTTGGAGTCGGTCTAGTATTTATTTTCTTTCCTTTTCTGCACGTCGGAATTATTAAAAAAAATGAACCGAATCAGGGCCGTAACCGGCTAGGACTCCTCGGGCCGGCCTTTAAAGCGCGAGACCCCGAGCCGGCCCAGCCGCCACCCGCACCCTAACCCTAATCCCGCCGCTGCCGCCGCCGCCGCCCCTGTAACATCCCAACTTTTCAATTTGGTATGTTATACATAGATCATCATTGCATATCATGTTTTATTGCATTTTGACAAATCCTCGATAAATCCTAAGCAACTCAAGGACCCTCGGAGAGAGTTGGGGATTTTTCTCGAATTTTCATATTTGATTTTCATCAAATATTAAGACGAGGATTTTGGTTTTAATTATTTTTTTTCTCTCCGGAAAAAAATATTTCATCTTAAAAATAAACGAGAGGAGAAAATATGACTTCTCCAAAACAATTGAAATACTGGAGGAAAAATGTCAAAATCATTTATTGGAATTTATTTGGATTTTATTGCAATTTTTATTGCATTAAAAATATTGCATGTTTTCAAAATATTTATTTTGTGTTAAAAAAATGTTCACCCTATTCTAGATTTTCTAACTAGACGGGGAAAATTTATTTTATATTTTTATGATTTTTATTTATTTTTCTGTGAATTATTTTCCGTGATACATTTAAAAAAAACAGCGCGCGCCCGCTGGGCCGAGCCCAGCCGAGCGCCAGGCCGCCGGCCCACCCCGTCGCCCTCTCCTTCCTCCGCACGGGAGAGCGCCGCCGCCGTGTCCATGGTGGACGCGGGAGTCCGACCCCGCCGGAGCTTGCCCCTCCTCCAAGCTTGCTTCCCCCCCTCTTTATATACCCCTCAACCCCCCCTCTCTCTCATCCCGCCGCCGCCCGCCTTGCCCGCCGCCGCCGCCGCCGCACTCGGGAGCCGCCGCCGCCGCCGGAGCCGCCCCTTGCCCCCCCGAGCCCCGCACCCCCTCGCCGCCCCTCGCCCCGAGCGCCGGAGCCCCGCCGGAACCCCCGCCCCGACGAGGTACTGCCTGCCCCGTTCAACGCCAGTTTTGTTTTAAAAAAAACAAAACCCTTCGTTTAAAAAAAATCCTAGATCGGTTTTTTTCGGTTTTCTTATTTTGCGAGCGTTTACCGAACCGTTCGTTTTAACGAACGCGTTCGTCGGTTTTTCTCTGTTAACGAACGTCCGTTCTTTAACAGTTCATCCGTTTTTCTTTTTCGTCGGATTTTTTCTACGATTATCTCAGATTCGATTTCTGATCGAATCTTCATTTCTGTTTAATTTCTCGCTCGTTTATCGGAATCAGGCGATTCAAGCGCCTAGAGTTTCGTCTCGAAATTCTCTTTCCGTTTAACCTACTCAAACAAGTTTTTGCTACAGTAACATTTGACCTAGATCCAGATTAGTAAACGAAGCTTCTTTCTTTCGCCGTTTGACTTTCGTTGCTTCTTTCGAGTTGATTCTT
Source organism: Aegilops tauschii subsp. strangulata (assembly GCF_002575655.3). NCBI lineage: Eukaryota > Viridiplantae > Streptophyta > Magnoliopsida > Poales > Poaceae > Aegilops > Aegilops tauschii. Next base: position 526,749,315 of record NC_053036.3, read on the forward strand.
TTTGCAAACCGGAGTTCTTAAGTTTAACTTTCTGGTTGGATCTTTCATTCAAGTTTTACCTGTGCATTAGATGAGTACTGATTGTATGTTTGTTTGTTTGCGATAGAGTACCCGGAGTGTGCCGCTTGTTACTTCGAATCGCTAGGTTTTGCGGATCATCAGCAAGGCAAGTAACACTTTGATCATACTTTCCATACCCAGTTTTATTGCATTAGATCTATTCCTCAAACAATTGCATGATTAGGATCTGATTAAATTGTGGGAGCTGGGAAGTAGTTGAGGTAGTACCTATTTCTTGTTTTCTTATCAAACCCTTGGGAGTTACTTCTACGTTGCTATTATATTGCCATGCTATGCTCGTAGACGTGGATTGGGTTTGAGAGATATTCATGACAGATGTGAGATTGTTAATAATGGTTTACTTAAGGTGGCAACTAAAACTCACATCTTGGTGGATTGAGGCACCTGGAGAACCCAGTGTTGTCTGATTTTATAAGGTCCGCCACCCAGGCTCAAAGGGATCATAAGATTATTCATGCTAGAAACTTCCGTGTGCAGCCACAAGCTATTATGGGCTCTAGCATAGTTGAGTAGGTTACATGATCTCTTGAAGAGGTGGACTAGCAGATGTAGGGGAAAATAGGTGTACCGGTCCATCCAGAGTAAAGAGTGATTGTTTCTGAAAGACTGTGTCCCGGTCATTCGTTTCTCAAACATCATGCAGTGCGAGAAATAAAACGGAGGCGATCGAGTCTTGTGGGGAAAAGTGTGCAAACCTCTGCAGAGTGTACAAACTAATCATGGTTAGCCGTGTCCCCGGTTATGGACAACTTGAGTATCTAGTACCTGGATTATCATTTGAATCTCATCACCATGTTACTTTTAATTAATTTTGTTGGGTTAATGATGACACTTAATTGGGATTGAGTTGGAGGTACCTTCTCAATGTTTAACAACCACCATGATAGTTAAATAAAATTTATTCCTTTGTAGTAGGGAAAAATTGGCTTTTCGCAAAACTTTAACCATAGAGCTTTCCACCAGCCATATATGCATGTAGTATAGCATTATTGTTGCTCATTACTCTTTATGTGTTACTTTGCCAGCATATTCTATGTGCTGACCCGTTCTCGGGCTACAACGTTTCATGTAGACTTTTCAGACGACGAGTAAGGTGCCTTAGGTCGTGGTCTTATACTCAGTGATGCCGCTGGAGTTGATGGACTCACTTATCTTCCAAGTTTTCCGCTGTTATCGTTATTAGATGGCCTTAAGCCATGTTTATCATACTTAATCTCTTCGGAGATATTCGATGTAATAAGTGTGTGATTGCTACTCTGTTATAAATCCTCCATTTGTACTGTGCGTGTCAGCATTACTGATCCAGGGATGACACTGGTGCACAGCAGCACAGACCATTTGAGGTCTGGTCGCTACAAAGTTGGTATCAGAGCACACGCTGGCTGTAGGACACGACCACTAAGCTTAAGCCCTAGAAAGCTTCTCTCTTCTCATTTCTGACCCCTCTCCACTTTCTACTCTTTTAGGAATGGCGGATGCAAGGAGCAAGTTCATGCAACCAGATGAAGACACGCCGTTTGGTCGACACTTGAAGGAAGTCAACAAGTACTTGAACATAGGAATACCAAGCATCACCGGAACCTACAACGCCACATTACCTGAAGAGGAGAGCTGGAAGATTCAAGTTCTCATTCCAGGAAGGACGTTTGTGCCAGTTACTGAACCCATAAGATTGGTTTTCGAAGCACCAACCTGGAGTTTAGGGAAGAGCATGGCCGCACACATCGCCATGGGACGCATTGGAGAAGTCTACCACCAGGAGCTTAAGGGTACAATTTACCAAATTTGTGGACGTTGAGACGTGCAATGGGAGATGATCAGAACCAAGAAGGATGGATCAATCGCAGCTTTCATCCAGGAGCAGAACCAACATATTCGTCGCCAGGAGAAGATGTGCACGGACAAGGAAGAACTGAAGAAGGCATTAACCAAGATCAAGGAGCTCCAAGAAGAACTCGAGGCTACACGCGAGGATTATTTGGAGGAAATCAACGCACTAGTAGGGAAGAATGACGACCTGGAGAAGAAGATTGGAGTATTTATGGGAAATCCAGTGCCAAAAGCAGAAGTCGACGAATGCACTTGTCCGGATAACTACATCATCATCGACGACACCGACTCGGAACCAAGTGAAGATGACTTTGTTGATGAAGCCGGAGCAGACATCATGGAGTCTTCAACGGATCAGAATTTCTAGTAGACCACCATATCAGTAGTAGTTTTCCCCCATTTAATAGTATAGTTCAAGCACTTTGTAACGCTAGTTAGATCGATTGTTTTGCCTTGTTTGAATTGATTGAGTGATATTGATTGTATTTGTCTCATGAGCATATGGGTAGTGTTTTCTTTCTAGACCTCATTCTATTCTTAACTCTCATCTTTTCAAAACCTATCAGATGCCTCCGAGACGCGACACCGGATTTGTTTTCCCGCCAGAGATCACCCAGTTGATTCAGCAATAGAATGCCCTGATGCAAGTGTTAGTGCAGAAACAAGGCAACAACAACAACAACCCACCTCCACCACCACCTGTTGATCACTTAGCCCGTTTCTTAAGGCTAAACCCGCCGGTGTTTTCCAGTAGCACCGAGCCGATTGTAGCAGATGATTGGCTCCGCAAAGTTGGAAGGGAGTTGACCACTGCAGGATGCACAGATGCGGAAAGAGTGTGTTTTGCCGCACATCAGCTTGATGGACCCGCAGCATCATGGTGGGAGAATTATACAGCCACGCACCCTATTGACACTGTCACATGGGACCAGTTTCAGCAAGCTTTCCGTACAGCTCATGTTTCAGCAGGAGCTATGGCTATGAAGAAGCGTGAGTTTCGCAACCTACGCCAAGGAGGACGCACCGTAGGCCAGTATGTGGAGGATTTCAGTAAGTTAGCACGTTATGCACCAGATGACATTGCTACAGATGCTGCCAAGCAGGAGAAATTTTTGGAAGGGCTGAATGATGAACTGAGTATGCAGTTGATGGTAGCAACCTTCAACAACTACCAGGAGCTGGTAGATAGAGCTCTCATGATTGAAGGGAAGCAACAGCAGATTGAAAATCGTAAGAGGAAGTATGGACAAGGGAAGTACAATTCTGGAGCTCAGCAGAAGCCGCGATTTGCCCCGAAACCGGGAGGACAGTTTCAGCATACCCATGGAGGAGGTAGTTCGCACAACCATAATGGCTCGAAGAATGGTAATGGGAATGGAGGAGGAAACGGACAGAACCGCACCAACCCATCTACCCCAACCAAGAGGGATCTAAGTCACATTACTTGTTTCAAGTGCCAGAAGACTGGACACTATGCAACTGATTGTCCTGAAGCCCAAAATGGAAACGGCAATGGAAGCTCTGGGAAGAAGCCGAACCCGTTCAACAAAGGACATGTGAACCACGTGAGCGTGGAGGAGGTTGAAGCTCAGCCTGATGCAGTAATAGGTAAGTTTTTGGTTAAGTCATTTACTGCAACCGTTCTTTTCGATACTGGTGCATCGCATTCATACATATCAAGGGGATTCGTGAATAAGTTTAAGATGTCCACCCAAGTTCTCAAAACCCCTATGTTAGTAACCTCGCCAGGAGCAGAGTATATGGCAAGCCAAGGATGTTTTCAGATACCATTGGCCATTGGTAGGCATGTTTTCCCCTCAGACCTCATTGTTTTGGAATCGCAAGGTTTGGATGTAATTTTGGGAATGGATTGGCTATCGTTGTATGGAGGAAACATCGATTGCGCCGGCAAGACGATTTTGCTTACCACCCCGGAAGGAAAAAGGATCAAGTATGTATCCCGGCATATGCCGAAGAGGACTCAAGTAAATTCCTTATCAGGAGTTGTACAGGAGGAAGTATCAGTGGTGAAGGATTATCCGGATGTATTTCCAGAAGAGTTGCCAGGCATGCCACCAGATAGAGACATTGAGTTCTTGATTGAACTTTTGCCAGGCACAGGGCCAATATCTAAGAGACCGTACAGGATGCCAGCAAAGGATTTGGAGGAAATTAAGAAACAGATCAAGGAGTTACTGGATAAAGGCTATATTCGCCCAAGTTCGTCACCTTGGGGATCACCAGTACTTCTAGTGGAGAAGAAAGATGGATCGCTGAGGATGGCTGTTGATTACCGAGGATTGAATGAAGTGACCATCAAAAACAAGTACCCACTGCCGATGATCAATGATTTGTTTGACCGCCTACAAGGAGCTAAAGTATTTTCCAAGATCGATCTACGATCAGGATACCATCAGTTAAAGATTCGAGAGCAGGATATACCTAAGATGGCATTTACCACCAGATATGGACTGTATGAGTATACCGTTATGTCATTTGGTCTGACTAACGCACCTGCCTATTTCATGAACCTGATGAACAAACTGTTTATGGAGTTTTTGGATAAGTTCGTCATGGTGTTCATTGATGATATTTTAATCTTTTCCAAGAACGAGGAAGAGCATGAGGAGCATTTGTGATTGGTACTTGAGAAGCTCAGAGAACATCAGTTATACGCCAAGTTCAGCAAGTGTGAATTTTGGCTGAGGGAAGTTGGATTCCTTGGACATGTTATTTCTGGAGAAGGAATAGCAGTAGACCCTGCCAAGGTTGACACAGTGACAAGTTGGGAATCACCCACGACAGTTGGAGAAATCCGGAGTTTTCTTGGGCTTGCAGGATACTACCGGAGATTTATCGAGAATTTCTCAAGGATTGCTAAGCCCATGACTGAGCTATTGAAGAAGGACACCAAATTCAATTGGACTGAGGAATGTGAAGCTAGTTTCCAAGAGTTGAAGAAACGATTGGTTACATCACCAGTGTTGATTCTGCCCGATCAACGCAAAGACTATGAAGTTTATTGCGACGCTTCTCGTCGAGGACTTGGAGCAGTGCTTATGCAGGAAGGAAGAGTTGTGTCATATGCTTCACGACAACTTAAACCTCATGAAAAGAATTATGCTACGCATGATTTGGAATTAGCAACCGTGGTGCATGCATTGAATACATGGAGACATTTTCTCATCGGAAACCATTGTGAGGTGTATACGGATCACAAGAGTTTGAAGTATATTTTCACGCAGAAGGAGTTAAATCTCAGACAGAGGAGATGGTTGGAGCTCATTAAAGACTATGATATGAGATTGCATTATCACCCAGGAAAGGCTAACGTAGTAGCAGACGCGTTGAGCCGCAAGAGTCATGTCAACACCCTCATGACAGGAGAGATACCCCAGGAGTTAGCCGAGGACCTTCGCGAGCTATGTTTGGAGATAGTCCCAAGAGGCTATTTAGCGACATTGGAGATTCAGTCTACCTTGATGGAAAGGATCAAAGAAGCTCAGAAGACAGACAAGGAGATTGAAGAGATAAAGGAGAAGATGAGCAAAGGAAAAGCCAAGGGATTTCGTGAGGATGAGCACGATACCTTGTGGTTTGAGGACCGCGTATATGTACCAAATGATCCGGAGATCAGGAAGTTGATTTTGCAAGAAGCCCATGATTCACCGTACTCGATTCACCCAGGAAATACGAAGATGTATTTGGATTTGAAGAATATTTTCTGGTGGACCGGAATGAAGAAGGATATTGCGGAATATGTAGCAGTTTGTGATGTATGTCAGAGAGTGAAGGCAGAGCATCAGAAGCCAGCAAGATTGCTACAACCATTGCCGATACCCGAATGGAAGTGGGATAAAATAGGCATGGATTTTATCACCGGATTACCCAGGACTCGTTCAGGCTATGACTCAATATGGGTTGTAGTCGACCGTTTGACGAAAGTGGCTCATTTCATTCCAGTGAAGACCACTTACACCAGTGCTAAGTTGGCAAAGATATACATGACCAGGATCGTATGTTTGCATGGAGTTCCGAGGACCATTGTATCAGACAGAGGAACCCAATTTACCTCGAAGTTTTGGAAGCAGTTACATGAAACATTGGGAACCAGGCGGGAATTTAGTACAGCTTTCCACCCACAGACAGATGGACAGACCGAGAGAGTCAACCAGATTTTGGAGGACATGTTGAGAGCATGTGCACTAGATTATGGATCCAGTTGGGACGACAATTTGCCATATGCGGAGTTTTCTTATAACAACAGTTATCAGACCAGTTTGAAGATGGCCCCTTTCGAAGCCTTGTACGGAAGGAGGTGTAGAACACCGTTGTTATGGGACGAAGTTGGAGACCGTCAGTTGTTTGGACCAGATTTGATTAAGGAGTCTGAACAGAAAGTGAGGTTGATTCGCGATAGGCTCAAGGTAGCCCAGTCCAGACAGAAGAGTTATGCTGATTCTAAACGAAAGGAGACAGTTCATGAAATCGGAGACAGAGTGTATCTTCGAGTATCACCACTTCGAGGAGTGAAGCGCTTTGGAGTTAAGGGAAAGTTAGCGCCCCGTTTTATCGGACCATACAGAGTTGTGGAACGTATGGGAGAACTTGCTTACAAGCTGGAATTGCCCGAAGGATTGTCTGGAGTTCATGATGTATTTCACGTTTCCCAGTTGAAGAAGTGCCATGCAGAGGTGGCTGAGATACCACTGAGAGATACTGTGCCACTGGAAGCGATTCAGCTGGAAAGTGATTTGACCTATGAGGAGAAACCAGTTAAGATTCTTGAGTATGCCAGCCGAGTTACCCGCAGCAATGTTATCAAGTTTTGCAAAGTTCAGTGGAGTCACCACACGGAGGATGAAGCCACCTGGGAGCGAGAGGAAGATCTACGGAAGGACCACTCCCACCTGTTTTCTAGCCAACCCGAATCTCGAGGGCGAGATTCATCTTAAGGGGGGTAGGTTTGTAACATCCCAAATTTTCAATTTGGTATGTTATACATAGATCATCATTGCATATCATGTTTTATTGCATTTTGACAAATCCTCGATAAATCCTAAGCAACTCAAGGACCCTCGGAGAGAGTTGGGGATTTTTCTTGAATTTTCATATTTGATTTTCATCACATATTAAGACGAGGATTTTGGTTTTATTTTTTTCTCTCCGAAAAAAAATATTTCATCTTAAAAATAAACGAGAGGAGAAAATATGAATTCTCCAAAACAATTGAAATACTGGAGGAAAAATGTTAAAATCATTTATTGGAATTTATTTGGATTTTATTGCAATTTTTATTGCATTAAAAATATTGCATGTTTTCAAAATATTTATTTTGTGTTAAAACAATGTTCACCCTATTCTAGATTTTCTAACTAGACGGGGAAAATTTATTTTATATTTTTCTGATTTTTATTTATTTTTCTGTGAATTATTTTCCGCGATACATTTAAAAAAAACAGCGCGCGCCCGCTGGGCCGAGCCCATCCGAGCGCCAGGCCGCCGGCCCACCCCGTCGCCCTCTCCTTCCTCCGCACGGGAGAGCGCCGCCGCCGTGTCCATGGTGGGCACGGGAGTCCGACCCCGCCGGAGCTTGCCCCTCCTCCAAGCTTGCTCCCCCCCTCTTTATATACCCCTCAACCCCCCTCTCTCTCTCATTCCGCCGCCGCCCGCCTTGCCCGCCGCCGCACTCGGGAGCCGCCGCCGCCGCCGGAGCCGCCCCTTGCCCCCCCCCGAGCCCCGCACCCCCTCGCCGCCCCTCGCCCCGAGCGCCGGAACCCCCGCCCTGACGAGGTACTGCCTGCCGCGTTCAACGCCGGTTTTGTTTAAAAAAAAAACAAAACCCTTCGTTTAAAAAAACCCTAGATCGGTTTTTTTCGGTTTTCTTATTTTGCGAGCGTTTACAGAACCGTTCGTTTTAACGAACGCGTTCGTCGGTTTTTCTCTGTTAACGAACGTCCGTTCTTTAACCGTTCGTCCGTTTTTCTTTTTCGTCGGATTTTTTCTACGATTATCTCAGATTCGATTTCTGATCGAATCTTCGTTTCTGTTTAATTTCTCGCTCGTTTATCGGAATCAGGCGATTCAAGCGCCTAGAGTTTCGTCTCGAAATTCTCTTTCCGTTTAACCTACTCAAACAAGTTTTTGCTACAGTAACATTTGACCTAGATCCAGATTAGTAAACGAAGCTTCTTTCTTTCGCCGTTTGACTTTCGTTGCTTCTTTCGAGTTGATTCTTTTTGCAAACCGGAGTTCTTAAGTTGAACTTTCTGGTTGGATCTTTCATTCAAGTTTTACCTGTGCATTAGATGAGTACTGATTGTATGTTTGTTTGTTTGCGATAGAGTACCCGGAGTGTGCCGCTTGTTACTTCGAATCGCTAGGTTTTGCGGATCATCAGCAAGGCAAGTAACACTTTGATCATACTTTCCATACCCAGTTTTATTGCATTAGATCTATTCCTCAAACAATTGCATGATTAGGATCTGATTAAATTGTGGGAGCTGGGAAGTAGTTGAGGTAGTACCTATTTCCTGTTTTCTTATCAAACCCTTGGGAGTTACTTCTACGTTGCTATTATATTGCCATGCTATGCTCGTAGACGTGGATTGGGTTTGAGAGATATTCATGACAGATGTGAGATTGTTAATAATGGTTTACTTAAGGTGGCAACTAAAACTCACATCTGGGTGGATTGAGGCACCTGGAGAACCCAGTGTTGTCTGATTTTATAAGGTCCGCCACCCAGGCTCAAAGGGATCATAAGATTATTCATGCTAGAAACTTCCGTGTGCAGCCACAAGCTATTATGGGCTCTAGCATAGTTGAGTAGGTTACATGATCTCTTGAAGAGGTGGACTAGCAGATGTAGGGGAAAGTAGGTGTACCGGTCCATCCAGAGTAAAGAGTGATTGTTTCTGAAAGACTGTGTCCCGGTCATTCGTTTCTCAAACATCATGCAGTGCGAGAAATAAAACGGAGGCGATCGAGTCTTGTGGGGAAAAGTGCGCAAACCTCTGCAGAGTGTACAAACTAATCATGGTTAGCCGTGTCCCCGGTTATGGACAACTTGAGTATCTAGTACCTGGATTATCATTTGAATCTCATCACCATGTTACTTTTAATTAATTTTGTTGGGTTAATGATGACACTTAATTGGGATTGAGTTGGAGGTACCTTCTCAATGTTTAACAACCACCATGATAGTTAAATAAAATTTATTCCTTTGTAGTAGGGAAAAATTGGCTTTTCGCAAAACTTTAACCATAGAGCTTTCCACCAGCCATATATGCATGTAGTATAGCATTATTGTTGTTCATTACTCTTTATGTGTTACTTTGCCAGCATATTCTATGTGCTGACCCGTTCTCGGGCTGCAACGTTTCATGTTGCAGACTTTTCAGACGATGAGTAAGGTGCCTTAGGTCGTGGTCTTATACTCAGTGATGCCGCTGGAGTTGATGGACTCACTTATCTTCCAAGTTTTCTGCTGTTATCGTTATTAGATGGCCTTAAGCCATGTTTATCATACTTAATCTCTTTGGAGATATTCGATGTAATAAGTGTGTGATTGCTACTCTGTTATAAATCCTCCATTTGTACTGTGCGTGTCAGCATTACTGATCCAGGGATGACACTGGTGCACAGCAGCACAGACCATTTGAGGTCTGGTCGCTACAGCCCCGCGCCGCGCTGCCGGACCCAAGGTAGCTGCCTCGGTTTTTGTGACAAAACCGTTTTGGTTTTTTTCGAAACCCTAGATCCATTTTTTTATATAGATCCGGTTCGGTTTATTTTCGGTTTAGTTATTTAGCGAACGCCCGTTTTATGTTCGATTTAACGAACGGTTTTCACTGTTTAACCGCAGACAGCGAACGTTCGTTCGTTAGCCTGTTCGTCAGTTTTTCTTTTTCTCGGATTTTCCATGATTATTTTCGATCGCAATTTCTGATCCGATTTTTGGTTTAGTTTATCTTTTCGCTCGTTTATCGGAATCCGGCGATTCAAGTGCCTAGATATTCGTCTCGAAACCCTCTTTCTGTTTAACCAACTTGAACAAGATTTTTGTGCTGTAAAATTTGAATTTAGTTCAGATTAGTAAACGGATCTTGTTTCTTTCGCAGTTTGAGTTTCGTTGCTCCGCTTGATTTGATTCTTTTTGCAAACCAGAGTTCTTAAGTTGAACTTTCTGGTCAATTCTTCTTACTTGAGTTCTTAAGTTGAACTTTCTGGTCAATTCCAAGGGAACTGAGATATTTTCATGCTAGAAACTTCCGTGTGTAGCCACAAGCTATTATGGGCTCTAGCATAGTTGAGTAAGTTGCGTGAGCTCTTGAAGAGGTGGATCAGCAGGTAGAGGGATGTAGGTTTGGTATGGTCTGCCCGGAGTAAAGAGTTAATGTTTCTGAAAGGCTATGTCTCGGTCATCCGTTCCTCAAACACCTTGTAGTGCGAGAAATCCAACGGAGGAGATCGAGTCTTGTGGGGAAAAGTGCGCAAACCTCTGCAGAGTGTACAATCTAATCATGGTTAGCCATGTCCCTGGTTATGGATAATCTTGAGTATCTAGTACTTGGAGTATCCAAAGTATCTCATCACTCTAAATTAATATTGTTGGGTTGATAATTACTTTAATTGGGATTGAGTTGGAGGAACCTTCTCAATGATGTTTCAACTACCATGATAGTTAAAATAAAACTTATTCCTTTGTTGTAGGAAAAAATTGGCTTTTCGCAAAAACTATAACCATAGAGCTTTCCACCAGCCAAATATGCATGTAGTGATAGCATTATTCTGTTCTTGCTCTACTGTGTTATATTGCCAGCATATTCCATGTGCTGACCCGTTTTCGGGCTGCAACGTGTTATGTTGCAGACTTTTCAGATGAAGAGCAAGGTTCGTTACGTCGTTGCCGTGCAGCTTAGCTATGCCGTTGGAGTTGATGGACTCACTTTATCTTTCAAGCCTTCCGCTGTTATCGTATTAGATGGCCTTAAGCCATATTTATTGTAATAAGTTCTCTTTTGAGACATTTGATTTAATAAGTGTGTGATTGCTACTCTGTTATAAATCCTTTGAGTACTGTGTGTGTCAGTATTACCGATCCAGGGATGACACTGAAGCACAGAGACTTGACCGTTTGAGGTCGGGTCGCTACAAGATGGTATCAGAGCACACGCTGAGTGTAGGATACGACCACTAAGCTAAAAGCCATAGGTCACTCTTCTCTACTCATTTCGGACTCCTCTCCATTTTCTACTCCTTAGGATGGCGGATTGGAAGAACAAGTTTGCACAACCGGATGAAGACACACCCTTTGGATGCCACCTGAAGGAAGACACTAGGCACTTGAACATCGGAATACCAAGCTTCACCGGGACTTACAACGCCAATTTACCAGAAGAGGAGTGCTGGATGATTCAAGTTCAAGTTCCAGGAAGGACGTTCTCGTCAACCACCAAGCCCATAGAATTTTTCTTTTGAAGCACCCACCTAGAGTCTAGGCAAGAGCATGGCAGCCCACATTACCATGGGACGCATTGGAGAAGTCTAAAACAAGGATCTTAAGGACACTATCTACCAAATATGTGGGCACCGAGATGAGCAATGGGAGATGATCAGCACCAAGGAGGACAGATCCATTGCAGCTTTCATCCAGGAGTTAAACTAGCACATTCGACGCTAGGAGAATCAGATGTGCGCAGACATGATAGATTTGAAGAAGGCGAAGATAAGGATCATCGAGCTGGAAGAGGAACTTAAGTCTACATGCGATGGATATGAGGAGGAAATTGTAACACTACTGGAGAAGAATGACGACCTGATAAAGAAGATCGGAGTATTCATGGGAGATCCTGCGCCGGGAGAAGAGGACGATGATCCCACTTGCCCGGAGAACTACATCATCATCGACAACACCGACGCCGACACCAGTGATGATGACTTTGAAGACGAAGCTGGAGCAGACATCATGGAGTCTTCTACCGATCAAAATTTCTAGACGACCACCAAATGATAGTAGTATTTCCCCCATGTATATAGTAGTAGTTGAGCACTTTTACGATAGTTCTAGACCATTTGTATGCCCTTGCTTGATTGATTGAGTGAAATGTTTGTGTTCGTCTCATGTGCATATGGGTAGTGTTTTCTCACTAGACCCCTTTTTTATTCTAATCTCTCCCCTCTAAACCCGCCAGATGCCTCCGAGACGTGACACAGGATTTGCCTTCCCGCCAGAGCTCACTCAGTTGATCCAGCAGCAGAATGCCTTGATGCAATTGCTAGTCCAGAACCAGTGCAACAACAACAACAACAACCCGCCTCCAGTTGACAACTTAGCTCGCTTTTTGAGGTTGCAGTCGCCGGTGTTTTCCAGTAGCACCGAGCCTATAGTTGCTGATGATTGGCTACGCCGTATTGGAAGGGAGTTGACCACCTCAGGATGCACAGATGCTGAGAAGGTGCGCTTTGCCGCACATCAATTGGATGGACCAGCAGCCTCATGGTGGGCGAATTATACGGCCACTTTCCCCATAGCCAACGTCACTTGGGATCAGTTTCAGCAAGCTTTCCGCACAGCCCATGTCTCAACTGGAGCTATGAATATGAAGAAGCGTGAGTTTCGCAACTTACGCCAGGGGAACCGTACTGTGGCTCAGTACGTGGATGAGTTTAGTAAGTTATCTCGTTATGCCCTTGATGATGTGGCCACAGATGCCGCGAAGCAGGAGAAGTTTATGGAAGGGCTGAATGATGAGATGAGCATGCAGTTGATGGTGGCAACATTCAACAACTACCAAGAGTTGGTAGATAAGGCTCTTATGATTGAAGAGAAGCAGCAGCAAATTGAGAGCCGTAAGAGGAAGTATGGGCAAGGGAGGTCTAGCTCAGGAGCTTAGCAGAAGCCTCGCCTAACCCCGAACTCGGGAGGACTTGTTCATAACCATGGAGGTCATAACCACACTGGAGGAAGTTCGCATAACCACAATGGTTCTGAGAATGGGACTTGGAACGGAACAAACAACAATCAGAACTGCCCCAATCCAGCCACACCCACCAAGAGAGATCTAAGTCACATTACTTGCTTTATGCGGGAAGACTGGACACTATGCCACGGAGTGCTCTGAAGCGAAGAATGGAAACGGCAATGGGAGCGCTGGCAAGAAGCCCAATCCATTCAACATAGGAAAAGTGAACCACGTTAACGTGGAGGTGGTTGAAGAGCAGCCAGACGCGGTTATAGGTAAGTTTTTGGTTAAGTCCTTTATCGCCCTTGTTCTGATACTGGTGCATCGCATTCATACATATCAAGGGGATTCGTGGATAAGTTTAAACTACCAACCCAAACCCATTGGACCCCTTTGTTAGTGAGTTCACCTGGAGTAGAGTTTATGGCTAGTCGATGGTGCGACCAGATACCCTTAACCATTGGTAGCCATGTTTTTCCGTCCGACCTACTAATCTTGGAGTCACAAGGATTGGATGTGATATTAGGCATGGACTGGATGTCAAAGTATGGAGGAAGCATTGATTGAGCTAGTAAGTCGATTTATCTCACCACCCCGGAGGGGAAAAGGATTAAGTATGTGTCTAGGCATGCGCCTAGGAGGAGCCAAGTAAATACCCTCACGGGAGTTGTTCAGGAGGAAGTGCCTGTAGTGAAGGATTACCCGGATGTTTTTCCAGAGGAATTACCAGGCATGCCACCGGATCGAGACATCGAGTTTTTGATAGAGCTATTGCCAGGTATAGGGCCAATATCAAAGAGACCCTATCGGATGCCCGCAAATGATCTGGAGGAGATTAAGAAGCAGATCAAGGAGTTATTGGAGAAAGGTTACATTCGACGGAGTTCATCACCATGGGGAGCCCCAGTGCTTTTGGTTGAGAAGAAGGATAAGTCTCTAAGAATGGTTGTTGATTATCGTGCATTAAATGAGGTGACGATCAAGAACAAATACCCACTGCCGATGATCAATGATTTGTTTGACCAACTGCAAGGAGCTAAGGTGTTTTCAAAGATCGATCTGCGATCAGGATATCACCAGCTGAAGATTCGAGAGAAGGATATACCAAAGACAGCATTCACCACACGGTACGGGTTGTATGAATATACGGTCATGTCATTTGGACTGACTAACGCCCCTGCCTACTTCATGAGCATGATGAACAAAGTGTTCATGGAATATTTGGATAAGTTTGTTGTGTTGTTGATTGATGATATAATGGTATACTCGAAGAATGAGGAGGAGCACAAAGAGCATTTGCGTTTAGTTCTCGAGAAACTCAGGGAACACCAGTTGTATGCCAAGTTCAGCAAATGCGAGTTTTGGTTGAAGGAAGTCGGATTCCTTGGACATGTTATATCAGGAGAAGGTATAGCGGTAGACCCCACCAAGGTTCAGTCAGTCACTAAATGGTTGGCACCCACTTCAGTTAGCGAGATCCGCAGTTTTCTTGGACTCGCGGGATACTGCCGAAGGTTCATTGAGAATTTTTCCAAGATTGCAAAGCCAATGACGGAGTTATTGAAGAAGGATACCAAATTTAAATGGACGGAAGAATGTGAGGCAAGCTTTCAGGAGTTAAGGAAACGTTTGACTACATTCCCAATACTGATTCTGCCGGATATACGCAAGGATTTCCAAGTGTATTGCGACGCTTATCGCCTAGGACTTGGAAGTGTGCTTATGCAGGACGGAAGAGTTGTTTCGTATGCCTCACGACAACTAAAACCGCACGAATTGAATTATGCCACACATGATTTGGAGTTAGCAGAAGTAGTGCATGCGCTCAAGACTTGGAGACATTACCTTATTGGAAACCGTTGTGATGTGTACATGGATCATAATAGTTTGAAGTACATCTTCACACAGAAGGAGCTGAACCTTAGGCAGAGGAGATGGTTGGAGCTTATAAAGGATTATGACATGAAGCTGCACTATCATCCAGGCAAGGCCAATGTCGTAGCAGACGCTTTGAGTCGGAAGAGTTATGCTAACACCCTAGGGAGCATGGGATTGCCAAAGGAGTTAGCAGAGGATCTCAGGGAACTTCGATTGGAGATTGTTCCTAGAGGTTTTGTTGCAACAATGGAGGTTCAGTCTACATTGTTAGGAAAGATTCGAGATGCTCAGAAGGATGACAAAGAGATTGCTGAGATAAAAGAGAGAATGAGCAAAGGAAAGGCCAAAGGTTTTCGTGAGGATGAGCACGACACCTTATGGATTGAGGACCGTGTTTATGTGCCCAATAACACAGAGATCAGGAAGTTAATACTTTAGGAGGCTCATGACTCACCATACTCGATACACCCCAGAAACACAAAGATGTATTTCGATTTGAAGGAACGTTTCTGGTGGACAGGTATGAAGAAGGATATTGCCGAGTATGTAGCCGTATGTGATGTATGTCAGAGAGTGAAGGCAGAACATCAAAAGCCAGCAGGATTGTTACAGCCTATGCCGATACCCGAATGGAAGTGGGATAAACTTGGCATGGATTTTATCACCGGATTGCCCAGGAACAAATCAGGATATGATTCTATATGGGTAGCAGTTGATCGCTTGACCAAAGTGGCTCACTTTATCCCTGTGAAAACAACCTACACCAGTGCGAAGTTGGCTAAGATATATAGGACCAGGATCGTATGTCTGCATGGAGTTCCGAGGACCATTGTATCAAATAGAGGAACATAGTTTACCTCAAAGTTTTGGCATCAACTGCACCAGACTTTGGGAACGAGATTGGAGTTCAGTACAGCGTTTCACCCGCAGACGGATGGACAGACCGAGAGAGTCAACCAGATTCTGGAGGACATGTTGAGGGCCTGTGCGCTAGATTATGGATCTAGTTGGGATGACAATTTGCCCTACGCGGAGTTCTCATACAACAATAGCTACCAAGCCAGTTTGAAGATGGCACCGTTCGAAGCCCTGTATGGACGAAGGTGCAGAACACCGTTGATGTGGGATGAAGTTGGAGACCGACAGTTGTTTGGACCAGACTTGATCAAGGAGTCCAAAGAGAAAGTTAAGTTGATCCGAGATAGACTGAAGGTAGCTCAGTCCAGGCAGAAGAGTTACGCGGATTTGAAACGCAAGCAGGTAACCTATGAAATTGGAGACAGATCCTATCTCCGAGTATCACCCTTGCAAGGAGTGAAACATTTTGGAGTTAAGGGAAAGTTAGCCCCGAGATTTGTAGGACCGTATCATGTTTTGGAACGTATGGGAGAAGTTACCTACAAGTTGGAGTTACCTGAAGGACTGTCAGGAGTTCATGATGTATTTCATGTTTCACAGCTGAAGAAGTGTCATGCTGAGATGGCCGATACACCGTTAAGAGATACAGCACCCTTGGAGGCGATTCAGTTGGATAGTGATTTGTCCTATGAGGAGAAGCCAGTCAGGATTCTTGAATTTGCCAGCCGAGTCACCCGCAGCAAGGTTATCAAGTTTTACAAAGTTCAGTGCGGGCACCATACCGAGGATGAAGCCACCTGGGAACGAGAGGATGATCTTCGCAAAGACCACCCACACCTATTTTCTAGCCAACCCGAATCTCGAGGGCGAGATTCATCTTAAGGGGGGTAGGTTTGTAACATCCCAAATTTCCAATTTGGAATGTTATACATAGATCATTCATGCATATCATATTTTTTGCTGCATTTCGTTTCGCGATCCTCGAAATCCTAAGCAACTCAAGGACCCGCGGAGAGAGTTGGGGATTTCCCTGTTTTCATATTTGAATTTTATCAAATATTGAAACGAGGATTATTTGTTTTAATTATTTTTCTCTCCGAAAATATTTTGTATTCAAATATATGAGAGGAGATAATATGACTTCTCCAAAATAAATGAAATATTGGAGGAAAAAATTAAAAATCAAATATTGGATTTTATTCGGAGTTTTTCGCTATTTTATTTGAATTAGGAAAAATATGTGTTTTTCAAATTGCATTTTAGGCCCAAATAAATGTTCACCTTGTCCGGCCTATTTTTAGAGGACGGGGAAAATTTATTTCGGGATTTTTGGAGTCCGTTTAGTATTTATTTTCTTTCTTTTTCTGCATGTCAGAATTATTTAAAAAAATGAACCGACTCCGGGTCGTAACCGGCCAGGACTCCTCGAGTCGGCCTTTAAAGCCCGAGACCCCGAGCCAGCCCAGCCGCCACCCGCGCCCTAACCCTAATCGCGCCGCTGCCGCCACCGCCCCGCCCCGCGTCGCCGCCGCGCCTGAGACGCCGGACCTCGCCGGACCCGAGGTAGCCGCCACGGTTTTCGTGAGAAAATCGTTTTGGTTTTTTTCGAAACCCTAGATCCGTTTTCTTTATATAGATCCGGTTCGGTTTATTTTCGGTTTAGTTATTTAGCGAACGCCCATTTTACGTTTGATTTAACGAACAGTTTTCACCATTTAACCATAGACAGCGAACGTTCGTTCTTTAGCCTGTTCGTCAGTTTTTCTTTTTCTCGGATTTTCCGCGATTATTTTCGATTGCGATTTCTGATCCGATTTTCGTTTTAGTTTATCTTTTCGCTCGTTTATCGGAATCAGGCGATTCAAGTGCCTAGATCTTCGTCTTGAAACCCTCCTTCTGTTTAACCAACTTGAACAAGATTTTGGTGCTGTAAAATTTGACTTTAGTTCAGATTAGTAAACGGATCTTGTTTCTTTCGCAGTTTGAGTTTCGTTGCTCCGCTTGATTTGATTCTTTTTGCAAACCAGAGTTCTTAAGTTGAACTTTCTGGTCAATTCTTCTTACTTGAGTTTTGCCCGTGCGTCTCTGCTTGATTGCTTATGTATGCTATTGTTTGTTTGCGATAGAATTCCCGGAGTGCGAAGCGTGCTACTACGAGTCCCTAGGTTTTGCGGATCGTCAGTAAGGCAAGTAACACATTGATCATACTTCTTTCATACCCAGTTTTTATGCATTAGTTCCAATCCTCAAACATTGCATGATTAGGATGTGATTAACTTGTGGGTATTGGGAAGTAGTTGATGAGGTAGAACCTATTGCCCTGTTACTATCAAACCTTGGGAGTTACTTCTACGTATTGCTTATATTGCTACGCTAT
The DNA here is from genome assembly GCF_002575655.3 of Aegilops tauschii subsp. strangulata. Classification (NCBI taxonomy): domain Eukaryota; kingdom Viridiplantae; phylum Streptophyta; class Magnoliopsida; order Poales; family Poaceae; genus Aegilops; species Aegilops tauschii. The sequence goes on from NC_053036.3 coordinate 526,767,306, forward strand.
GCTCGTAGACGTGGTTTGGGTGAGTGAATCCATGACAGATGTGAGATTGTTAATTAATGGTTCAACTTAAGGTGGCAACTTTAATACACATCTGGGTGGATTGCTTGTCGGGTACCTGGAGAATCCAGTTTTGTCCTAGGATATCCCGGAGTACCCGTGTGATCATCCTAAGGTCCGCCACCCAGGCTCAAAGGGAACTGAGATATTTTCATGCTAGAAACTTCCGTGTGCAGCCACAAGCTATTATGGGTTCTAGCATAGTTGAGTAAGTTGTGTGAGCTCTTGAAGAGGTGGATCAGCAGGTAGAGGGATGTAGGTTTGGTATGGTCTGCCCGGAGTAAAGAGTTAATGTTTCTAAAAGGCTATGTCTCGGTCATCCGTTTCTCAAACACCTTGTAGTGCGAGAAATCCAACGGAGGAGATCGAGTCTTGTGGGGAAAAGTGCGCAAACCTCTGCAGAGTGTACAATCTAATCATGGTTAGTCGTGTCCCCGGTTATGGACAATCTTGAGTATCTAGTACTTGGAGTATCCTAAGTATCTCATCACTCTAAATTAATATTGTTGGGTTGATAATTACTTTAATTGGGATTGAGTTGGAGGAACCTTCTCAATGATGTTTCAACTACCATGATAGTTAAAATAAAACTTATTCCTTTGTTGTAGGGGAAAATTGGCTTTTCGCAAAAACTATAACCATAGAGCTTGCCACCAGCCAAATATGCATGTAGTGATAGCATTATTCTGTTCTTGCTCTACTGTGTTATATTGCCAGCATATTCCATGTGCTGACCCGTTTTCGGGCTGCAACGTGTTATGTTGCAGACTTTTCAGACGAAGAGCAAGGTTCGTTACGTCGTTGCCGTGCAGCTCAGCTATGCCATTGGAGTTGATGGACTCACTTTATCTTCCAAGCCTTCCGCTGTTATCGTATTAGATGGCCTTAAGCCATATTTATTGTAATAAGTTCTCTTTTGAGACATTCGATGTAATAAGTGTGTGATTGCTACTCTGTTATAAATCCTTCGAGTACTGTGTGTGTCAGCATTACCGATCGAGGGATGACACTGAAGCACAGAGACTTGACTGTTTGAGGTCGGGTCACTACATTTTGGGAGAATCTTCTCTTCTTTTGTAGGCAGCCCTACACTCATTGGAGCAGTGTCCGGGTCTTTCACAATTGTAGCAATTTCGTTCATGACTTGAAGATCTTTTGTCATTGTAGGACCTTGACTTGGAACTTCTCTCCTTGCTTCTACTCTTGTAGAACTTGTTGAAGTTCTTCACCATTAGGCTCAATTCTTCATTGAAGGTTTGTTTCTCACTTGATGATGTGGGAGCATCATATGAGGCTTTGTAAGCACAGCTTGACTTGTTGCGGAGCTCTTCCTTATCCTTAAGTGACATCTCATGAGCAACAATTCTTCCAATGACTTCCGTTGGCTTGAGATCTTTGTAATTGGCATCATTTGGATCAATGTGCACACGGTATCATATTTTCCATCCAAGGCTCTTAGGATCTTCTTGATGATGAATTTGTCGGTCATTTCTTCACTCCCTAAGCCGGCAATCTCATTTGTGATGAGAGCGAGCCTAGAGTACATTTCAGCGACACCTTCACCATCCTTCATTTTGAACTTGTCAAGTTGACTTTGAAGCACATCCAATTTGGATTCCTTGATGGAGTTGGTACCCTCGTGCATATCAATCAACGTATCCCAAATTTCCTTTGCATTCTCAAGACGGCTGATCTTGTTGAATTCTTCGGGGCACAATCCGTTGAAGAGAATATCACATGCTTGAGCATTGTATTGCAGCATCTTCAACTCTTCCGTGGTAGCTTCACGGTTCGGTTCTCTCCCATCAAAGAATTCACCTTGCAAGCCAATACACACACTAGCCCAAACGGCGGGGTTATGTCCAAGAATATGCCTTTTCATCTTATGCTTCCAAATAGCAAAATTAGTACCATCAAAGTAAGGACCTCTATGGTGGTAATTTCCCTCGCAAGACGCCATACTCTCCTAGGTTGTGAAACCAAGGCTATGATCACCAAAAGCTATGGAAATCAAGGCAAATGGAGACCAAAGCTCTGATACCACTTGTAGGATCGAAAGTATGTCTAGAGAGGGGGTGATTAGACTACTTGACCAAATAAAAATCTAGCCTTTTCCCAATTTTAAGTCTTGGCAGATTTTAGCAACTTAGCACTAGTCAAGTAAACAACCTACACATGCAAGTCTAAGTGTATTGCAGCGGAATGTAAAACATTGCATATGAAGGTAAAGGGAGGAGTTTGGAGGGAGAAAACGCAATGTAGGCATGGTGATTTCTGGCGTGGTTTCGATAGGTGGTGTTATCGTACATCCACGTTGGTGGAGACTTCAACCCACGATGGGTAACGGTTGTGCAAGTCAATGGAGGGCTCCACCCACAAAGGGTCCACGAAGAAGCAACCTTGTCTATCCCACCATGGCCATCGCCCACGAAGGACTTGCCTCACTAGGGTGGATCATCACAAAGTAGGCGATCTCCTTGCCCGTACAAACTCCTTGGTTCAACTCCACAATCTTGACGGAGGCTCCCAAGTGACACCTAACCAATCTAGGAGATACCACTCTCCAAAAGGTAATAGATGGTGTGTTGATGATGAACTCCTTGCTCTTGTGCTTCAAATGATAGTCTCCCCAACACTCAACTCTCTCTCACGGATTTGGATTTGGTGGAAAGATAATTTGAGTGGAAAGCAACTTGGAGAAGGCTAGAGATCAAGATTCATATGGTTGGAATGGAATATCGTGACCTCAACACATGAGTAGGTGGTTCTCTCTCAGAAAATGTATGGTGGAAGTGTAGGCATGTTCTGATGGCTCTCTTCACGAATGAAGAGTGCGTGGAGGGGTATATATAGCCTCCACACAAAATCTAACCGTTACACACAAATCACCGAACTCGGTGGGACCTAATAATGCAACTCGGTCATACCGATTTAGTTCAAAATGTGAACGTCAGGATTTTCGGTGGGACCGACATGTCAACTCGGTGAGACCGATTTCATTAGGGTTAGGGCATAACATAATCTCGGTGATACCGATTACACAAACTCGGTGGGACCGATTTTGGTAACAAGCTAACACAGAGTTGGTCAGGCAAACTCGGTGGGACCGATTCGCTCATCTCGGTAAGACCGAAATGTTACGAAAGGGAAACAGAGAGTTTGCATTGCGAACTCGATGGGACCGATCGCTCATCTCGGTTCGACCGAAACATTACGAAGGGAAACAGAGAGTTTGCAATCCCATCTCGGTGAGACCGAGATCCCTATCGGTGAGACCAAAATGACTAGGGTTTTTTGGCAGTGGCTATGTCAAGTCGGTGGCGCCGGATATAGAAAGTTTCGGTGGGGCCGAGTTTGACTTTTGGTTTGGGACATATGTGGATACGAGAAAGTGGTTGAGGGTTTTGGAGCATATCACTAAGCATTTTGAGCAAGCAAGCCATTAAGCAACACCTCATCCCCTTTTAATAGTATTGGCTTTCCTATGGACTCAATGTGATCTTGGATCACTAAAAGTAAAATGTAGAGTCTTGAGCTTTAGAGTTTGAGCCAATATTTTGTCCTTAGCATTTTGAGGGGTCCACATTCCTAGTCCATGCCATGCCAATCATTGAGCTTTCCTGAAATATTTATCTTGAAATAGAATTAGCTCAATGAGCTACATGTTGTTAGGAATTACCAAAACCACCCAGGGATAGTTGCACTTTCAGTCTCCCCATTTTTGGTAATTGATGACAACATATAGATCAAAGCTTCCACAAATGATCATAAGATTGAAATACATCGTCGCTTTGAGATGTATGTGATAAGCAAGAGCTCCCCCTAAATTTGTGCATTATTTAAGATTTGCGTTTGCATTCCATGTCACATACATCTTGGTGGAGCGCTCAAAATAATAGAAAATTAAAAGCATGCACTCATCACCAAGCAAAGTGGATGATCATATAAGAGATATAAGAGTTAATATCATCCAAGCAAGCATTAAAGTAGCACATGATCAAACAAGTATCTCACAGAAACATAGAGTAAAGTGTATCAACCAAGCACACAAGTTCAAGCAAAAGCAAGAGAGATAACAGGCAAAAAACTCTCTCTCGAAGCCTATGATCTATACATATTTCTCCCCCTTTGGCAACAAGTTACCAAAAAGTTCGAAAATGCATAGTGCTATGCGTCTCTCAGGCTTGGTCTTCGGGAGGTGGTGTAGAAATAAATCCAAGAACGAAGGCATCTGTTGATGTAGTTGGAGCTGGTGGAGTGGCTGCTCGAGGTGGCGCTGAAGCTGTGGCTGCTGGTGCTGATGCTGTGGCTCTTGAGTCAAGTACACGCACTGCAGCAGACCTCTGTCCTCTAGGCACTCGTTGAAAAGCATCAGTAGTTGCCTTCCCTTTCCTCACTTCTGCTTCCTCCTGGAGCTGCTCAACTGCTATTTGTATCTCAGTTACCTTCAGATCAAGATCATAAAATTTTGTCTCTATGATCCTCTCCAGACTCTCCTGGTTTTGAGTCAGGGTGGCCAAGCCCTTCTCAATCCTCAGTGTAGATTGGATCAGATAAGCCAGCTGATCTTGCTTGCTCTTCAGGAAAACTTGAGATGCTTCCTCAACACTTGGCATCTTGGCAGCTTTCTCAGCCTTAGCTTTGGCTCTCTTCTCTTGTGCTTGAGCTGATGATGGTTCCTCCTCATTCATCACTACAGTGTTGTCTTCAAATTCAGGATATAAGGGTAGATGCTCCTTGTCCAGCAAATATGTGCATGTGCCCATCTTAGAATTGATGAGCTCCTGAATATGTGGAGCATACCCACAACTTCTCTTTTGATCAGCAGCTGTCCTCTTGATTGTCTCTACAATCAGACTCATGACCTTGAACTTCTGAGGGACATCAAAAAGCTGTAGCAGGTTGATAGAATGTCCTCTGATCATCTTGTGATCTCCTGACTTGGGTAGTAGAGTGTGCCTTAGGATGGTGTTGATGGTAGGCAGACCAGACAACAGATAGTGTACAGATCCAAGCTTGTGTGTCTCCAAAGCTTTGTCAGGGATCTCTTTGTACATGTTTGCCATTGAGTTGTGGTCTTTCTTCTTCTTTGCATACACATCCAAGTCATCTTCATGTTCCTCTGGGGCATTGATCTATTTAGCCCATTCGTCAACAGTGGATTGGTACCTTGTACCTTTAGACATCCATATGATCTTCCCATCTGGGTAAAAGTGAGCAGTGGAGTAAAACTGCATGATCAGCTCATCATTCCATTTTGTGAGCTTCTGCCCAACAAACTTATCTACTCCACAAGCTTTCAAGCTGTCACAAACTCCTAGGAAGTGATCTTCCTTCTCCTTGATGTACTCCCAATTAACCCATCTCCTGTCACATACAATTGGCTTCTTATCAAGCAAAATTGTCACATAGAAGTCTTGTTGTTCTCTTGTTTGAAATCTTTAATCAACTGTAGTCTTCCTCCTCACAGCATAGGGATCAGACTATCTCCACAATCTCAGTCCAGCATCCTTTCTGATGTGCATGTCCTTAGCCACTGGATGAGCATCATTGTGGTCTGGAATCTTGGGTTTCAGCTTTCTCAAGATGAGAGACTCATCATCCTCTTCTTCAGCTTGAGGCATTGGGGCCTTGTTCTTCTCTTCAGTAGGAATACTTCTGGTGTTCCTCTTGGGCTTAGGGGGTTTCTGAGCTTGAGCTTTGAGAGCAGTCTTGGGCTTTCATGGATCAGCCCCTGACTTGATAGCATCTCCCATAAGCTTCTGAGCTTTGGGTGCTGGAGCATCCTCTTCTTATTCTTCTGAATCTCTTACCATAGTTGATTTTCCAAGAACTTTTGCAATAGTGGTTCTTGCCCTCTTCTTTTTCTTGTCATCACCTGCTGCTTCACCATCATCTGATTCTATGGTGAATTTCATTGTCTCTCCTGTTGCAACCTTCCTTGGCTTTGACATTGGGATTCTTCTAGCAGGTGCCTTCTTGTTCAAGCCTGGCTTTGTTGCAGCAGTTGTGCCATACTCTTTCTTCAAGACTTTGTTCCTTGAGGTGGCCTCATCCTCAACAACCACATAGTCCTCATCCTCAGATTCTGAGGTTCTCTTCTTCCTGGTTCTGGTGGCTGCCTTGGGCAAGTTACTAGGTGTGCTTCTAATGCCCTCATCATAGCTGCTTGAGGGATCTGAACCCTCACTCAATTGCACATGTTCCTCAGATTTGTTCTGACTGTCACTCTGGTCAGACATCTTGGCAATCTCACTGACAGCAGACCCTGTGAATATATTACCACAGCCTATATAATGGATAACATGTAATATTATTTTTAGTACATTAGTGGGACCGGCTCGTTAGCACGTACTATTCGCCTTCACTTACTGGTGGGTTCCATATGTGCTCTCTCTCTCCTCCCCTTCTGCGTTTAGATGCACGGGCAAACACGAAGAACTCGCGGGCGATGTTGCCGTTAACCATATCTGGACGTCTTCACAAGTTACGGCACCAGTTCACGTACTAGTAGTACTAGTCAATTTGTACGTGCAATGCACGTTAATTTGGAAGTATATTAAGTGCATGCGGATATTAAGTAGGATATTATTTGCGTGTTATTATGTGATTAGCACTATTTTTGGCATGAAATTAACTGCACGCTAAACATGTTGAGTGTTCGACATTGAAGCAGTCTAGGTCGTTGGATGAGAAGGAATACATGTGGCTTGATGACATTTTATATTTAATTTGATACGGCTCTAGCAGAACATTCAGTTGATCAAACCATAGATTTCATTCAGTCTGACTCCGACTTTACATTCATACGACGATTGATCTAAAATAAACAGAAATGATAAATGTTCGGATTTTAAGCATGGCAATCTGAACGTTTTTCACGGCAAATTTAGATTACGCGGCGGTGGCGGGGGCGTCTTGCGATGGGAAGCGGCTCCTCTGCTGTGCTCTGTGTGTCGTTGGGCCACTGACCGACGGTGACAGCGACGGCGGCGTCTTGCGCCGTTGTTGGCGTACTCCCGGACGTTGGCCCAAGCTTCAAGGAAGGCCAATATGTTCAGGACTTCGGTCTCCAGGAGCGAATCAACTGGCGGGAGGAGGCGACTGGCGTTGGTGCAAGGAAGCGGTCGACGACGGCCATCCGTGCCGCTGAGGGGGGCACTGGCACCCGCACGAGGACAGGCGCTGACAACGGCGCGGCGGAGACATTCGTGTGCACGGGCACCAGCAGGGGCGTGCTCGTCAGTGCACGCGCAGACGCATGTGCTGGCAGGTGCATGGGCGCGTGAAAGTCGCCTGGAACCTCGTGGAACCCCGTGGCATCAAGCTCGGCGACAATGTGCGGCTCCCAGCCCATCAATGCCACGGGGATTGGCGTTGGTGCAGTCAGGGCGACGGGAGCAGGAACGGGAGTGGGGACATGTAGGAGATATGCCCTAGAGGCAATAATAAATGATATTATTTATCTCCGAGTTCATAATTATGTTTATGTTCCATGCTATAACTGCAATGATTCTCGAGTCTACAATATCCACGAGGCTCGGAGGAAGACTCATATGCACGTGTGGAATAATAAACGGTAAGAAGTATTCCTAGTCTGGCCTCTAAGACTAGCTCAAGTGTTGCATGATGGTTCTGTTTTCCTCATCATGGGCATGTCTATGCCAGCAATTTTGAGGGCAAACTGTTAAGAGAACATTTGTGTTGAATCGACCCGGATTGATGTTATGCTAAGAGATTCATTCGTCACAAGTTAATGGTGCATAACACAGAGATGGTTAACGTTTGCATGATTCCTTAGACCATGAGAGAATCGAGTTTCTTCATGCTTGCTTCATGAACTTTGGGGTTTGTTAAACGTCATCCGTAAATGGGTGGCTATTACGGTGGCTTACGGGTTCATGGAAAAGTGTGTCAAGTAACTTGATAGCTCAAGATTGGGATTAGCTCCTCCGACAATGGAGAGATATTCTCGGGCCCTCTCGGTATTACGGTATCCATCATCGTCTGGCCAGACACAGTGTGATTTGATCACTGTGATGCCGGAACACGGAAACGAGAAAATAGAACAAAACCGGTGACGAGGTAACTAGCATAGTGGACAAGTTGTTGATCCACGGGAATGCCAACATGTCTCACCTCGGGTATTTGTAACATATCGCGAAGCAACAGGAATAGCACACGGCAACTGGAGGTTCACTCGAATATTTATTCGTGTGGGTATAGGGGTCAATATGGGTGTCCACGGCTCCGATGTTGATCATTGATCGGAAGGGGTTCCGGGTCATGTCTGTACTTCACCGAACCTATAGGGTCACACGCTTAAGGGTCATCTATCTGCTGAATACTAGAGAGGGACTGAGAGAAAATCACCGAAAAAGTTTCGGACACCGAAAAGTTTCGGACAGCGGAATCGTACCGCAGAGAGAGGTCATCGGATAAGTTTTGATGATACCGAAAAGTTGTTTCGGGATACACCATTAAGTCAAATTGGTTTCGGCACATGCCTGATAATTCTTGGAGGATGCCAGAATCATTCTGGAAGCTTTTTGGAATTTTCTGAGATAAAAACCGGAAATGTTTCGGAGCTGCGGGAGCCACTTCAGATGCGTTTCGCAGATAAAAATCACTAAAACTGGAACTGTTTCGGAACACGTTGAAAATCATTTTAGTGGGTACTGGAAATGTTCTTAGCCCACATAAATATTTTCAGTTCGATCAGACGCTGAAAAATGTCGTCGTGAATAGTGAAAATCAGCTTTATGGTTACTTTATGGAAAGCCACCTTTTGGGGCTTTGCTCCAAAAGATCTAGGGGATGACATGGATGGATAGGAGCCATTTTTTGGGCCCCTCATGGGGGTGTGGCCGACCACATGGGGTATCCCCCCTTGGGGACCCTCTTGTTCATTGGTTTCACTCCTAGGTCCTTGTGGAAGGACTTCATTCATGTGCATTTTGGGTTTTTTGTGAAACTACCCTACCCCCTTGGGATTTCCTATAAATAGAGGTGGAGGGGCAGCCCTCCACACTCATCCCTTGCTCTCATACACATGCCATGCATTATCTGGCTTCTTCTCTTCCTCCCACGAAAAGAGTTTCGTAGAGCCGTAAGGCTGTCTGGGTTCCGACAGGAACTAGTTCTGGACGGCGAAGCCCTGCCGGATAGATGACACCGTATGTGTGCAACTCTGTAGAGAGATCGTAGTTTCAGTCTTAGTTCGTGAGTGCCTCCCGAAGGGCTGTCCCTGTGACCGCCCGAGTTTTGAAGGTCCTCCCGAAGGGTTGTCCGAGTGACCGTTCGAGTTTCGAAGGTCCTCCCGAAGGGCTGTCCGCAACACCGTTCGGGGGGGCTGTTCGACCGCCTCCCAGAGGGTTGTCTGAGGAGCAGATGAGGGTATACATCCTCGCGGTTGGGAGGTTGTAAATCCTAGCTGCGGGGATCTGCACCGCCGATCGTCATCGACTCTACTTCCCGCTGCGCTACGAGTCGGTAACGAAAAAGATCAAACCATGTATGCAGTCTCCATAGTGGTCCTGGGCTGGTGCGTAGGTCGGAATTTTTTTGTTTTCTGCTGCGTTACCCTATAGTGGCATCAAGAGCCGTGCTATGCGTAGATGCAGGTTTCGATCTAGAATACATGGAGATGTGTGGGTATTGCATAATATAATTAGGTAGTAGATGAGATCTATTGCTGAAAATTATTTATGCTGGTGACACATGAAATCTGTTACCCGAGGTTCTTGTTGCTTCCCTAGAATTTGCGTTTGCTCAATCTCGAGACAGCATGGTGGAATTTGACAAAGTTCTGGCAATCCATGATCCTGATTGTTCATGGAAGTGCTGTCAGTTCTTTGGGTTCTGCCGTAGTCAAAAGAAAGATGAAATTCGCAGATGAATGGGCATTGCAGATATGTTCTGCACGGGGGTCATGCGTATGACGAAGTTTAGTATGGGGCTCGAGATTTAATTATCTCGTGTTTCATACACCCCGAGATGTTAATCTAGCAACTTGAATAATCATACTTGATGATAAAACGTTGGTAGCTGCGGTTTAAGTCAAAACCTTAGAAGCCACGTAAAATAAAATTTTACATAAACCGATTAGAGATGTCTAACTTGGTTTTGCAGGATGTGCATGTGATGTGGTATAGCAATGCTCATATTCAATTTGATTATGTATGAGATGACTATATGATGTAATTAACATGACCTGCGTGTCATGATTTGGCATGATGGCTGGAGCCATATGATTGTCTCTTTAATGTCCTACGTGTCTGCACTTATTTTATTAGCTATAGAGATAGCAATATTATCTGGTGCATCGACAAGGTGGTGGCAATCTTCGCGAAGGTGAACACTGACCCGAATGCCGAAGACGAAGAAATGAAAGACTTCTCCGTCAGAAAGGGATATACCATATCATGCTATTATGAATTGCCTGAGATGTTTATCCCTTATGATGCACCCTTCTTGATTGCGCGGTAGTCGCTTTTTATTAGGGTGATCTCTCACTTAAAATATCAAAGTAGTTAGTGTTCACCCAAGTGTAGCACCGTTTGAAATTGGTATCTTTTCGGGGTGCGCCATGTACACATGAGCACGAACGAATCGAGAGGAATGAGGCGGGTGAGGTCAGACCTCGCAGCAAGATCACTTGGTTGTCTTTGACGTTCAGGCAGGAGAGTCCTGAGCTCGGAACACGCCCATCGAAAGATGAACAAGAATCACATAGAGATGTGATCGGCAAGTTGGCCTACCGATTGAAATTCGTGTCATCAGTGATGAACCTGTCAATGGCATCGAATAGAAATATGGATCTTGAATCACTCTAAATCAATTATGAGAGATATTGATTTGAGTGGGAGCGCACTGTTGAATTAACATGTTTAATTCTCAGTGCAATTAATTATGAACACTGTCTAAGTGTTTCTTGCAAAATAGTTGTAGAATAATGGCTCGCGATTCCACTTTCCCTGTTAAAATTGAATAGCTGTTAAATATCTGGTTAAAACTTTACGATTGGTAACGTAATATGAGGATTGTCCTCAAAAGTGCCGAGAAGGACTTTGTCCTATCGCATGCATTCCGTATCCTCCCGCTAATGCTATGGATCATGTGACTCTCGTCCTTCGATCCAAAAGCTAGAATTCTGTTACGGTCAAGTGGAATATGCTTGCTTCCATGAAACCCAAACTTCAAAAGTTGGGATAGTTATGTGATATTCATGCAACTGAAAATTATTTTCAGATACAAACAAAGCAATGTTTGTTTGCAAGTATTAGTAAAAGTGTTTACTATGCATTTGACTATTAGGAAAGGGATCCAGAAGAACGCCTGTCATATAATGAAAGGTGAATAAACAACAACTTAAAGAGAAAGGAAGTGTCCAAAGGGTGTTAGTATGACTTACACGCCTAGGAAGTCCGGGGCTAACGCCACTCTTCAGTTGGGTGCTTCTTTGCGAGTAGGAGAAATACTAAAAGTTAAACTGTTAGAAGTATAAAGGCAGAAAGAAAGATGACTGGAATATCCAGCTCTTGTATGAATGTTATACAAGTTTTTGATGTATAGTAGGCTGGTCAAAGATATAGTTCTTGGGAATTATGGTTAAACATGTTAATCACTAATTCTTGGGTATTGTGAGTTAATCACAAAGATACCCGCTCGATTGCATTCTGTTACGAATCAATGTAAGAGCTACTATGGCCTAAAAAGACTAGCCTGAAATGAGGTTAAGGTATACACAGGGAACATAGTAAATGTTACTATACCTTCCATCGGTGTATTGTTGTCTGTATTTATTTTCATAATTCATTTAGAGTTTTACAAACTCTAGCCCATTGCATAAGGTATCATGCAAGAAGGTTGTTCATAAGAGAACTTTTTATGTTCGATGTTATGAATAACACAAGGGCCATACTTTCATTATGAATGAGATGTATGTTATGAATACTGATAATAATACAATACCTCTAGGTTTACTTTCATAATTCATTTTAGAGTTTCATACACTCTAGCCCATTGCACAATGTTTGTTGCAAAAGAGTTGTTCATAAAAACAACAATTGTTGTTAAGTATTATGAATAACATGAAGGGCCATGCTTCCATCCAAGATGGCATGTATGTTATGAATATTGATGGTAATATGATACATCCATAACACTGACGCTAAATGTCGCAAGACTAAAAGAATACCACACAAGTGTGGCACTACATTTGGTCACATTGGAGAAACCCGCATGGAAAATTCATTATGATGGATTTTGAAGTCTTTTTGATTTTGAATCATCTGACACTTGCAACTTTCCTCCGAAAAGTGAAGTGACTAAAATACCGTTCACGGGCCATAAGGAACGAACAACAAACTTATTAGTGATCATACATTTGATGTGTGTAGTCCGATAAGTGTTGTTAGTGGTGGATTTATTTATCTTCAGAAATGACTCAAGTAGATATATGGATATTTACTTGATGAGACGTAAGTCTGGATCTTTTGAAATCATTCGAAAGGTTTTCAAAAATGAAGTAGAAGTTATTGTAACAAGAAAATTATGTTTCTGCAATTTGATTGCACAAAGGAATATTTGAGTTACATGTTTAGCGAATGTCTGATGAGTTGTGGAAGGGGTTTCATAACTTGCACCTCCTGGAACACCACTGCAAGTGGAAAGTCCGTGGAGATGTAATCAAACCATTTATGACATGGTAAGGTCAAAGATGACATAAATAAATTTTCCATTATCCCTTTTAAAGTGATGCTTTAGAGACTGCGGCTTTTACACTGAGAAGAGCTACATCGGGTCTATTGAAATGAAGCCATGGTATGGTACGCCCAACCATGTTATATCTTTTCTTAACATTTGGAATATGGGGCTTGTGTAAAAGGTTACAAACCTATTCCAAATTAGACAAGTGCTACTTTGTAGGTTATACCAAAATGTTGGGTATTCCTCCCTCACTATACCGAGGCAAATAGTTTTGCCGCGAAACGGTGTGCTTTTAAAGAGAATGGTTCTTTCAAAAAGGTGAGTGGGATAATAGTGCAACTCGACGAGATAAACAGTATCTACGTCATCAGATCAAAGGAAAGAGACCTTGGAAGTAATTCCAGAGTTTCCCACTGCGACTGATACGGAAGTCTCTACAATAAAATGTATGAACTTCGGTCGTACTTGCAGCTGAACCACGTAGGCAAGGCTCGTGCAAACCTCTCAGGTGCGCAAACGAGATATTGTTGTTAGACAACATTATACCTACGATACATAAGGAAGCGTTGATGGGCCCTGACTCCGGAATTGGCTAAATGCCAATACAACCTGAGTTAGTTTCCATATAAGTGATTCAAGATTTAAACCTTGATACACCTTTCGGAAGACTTAGAGTCTAACGAATATTCATGGAACTTAAAACTAATACGGATAAAAATGTTTTATCCATAAAGCTCGACTTGTTGAAATAACAAGTTCAAGAGTTGACTACGATGAGGTTGTTTTCATCGTAGCGATGCTTAAAGTCGGTTCGGGTTGAACTAGCAATTAATACATATTTCAATCATGAGATATGAAACATGGATGACAATAGGATTTCCATCTGATGGAAATGAAACCAAGGACTTGCATGTGTAACAGTCCAAAGCATTTTGTCTATCCAGAGGATGCTAGTAAGGGTGCAAACATCAGAGTTCCAGCGATGGACAGAAGAGAGCAAAATGGAGTTGGAATCTTCGTGCTTTGATGAAATGGTCAAAGGGTTTGACTTCATCAATGGGTAACGAAGATGCTTGTAATTCAAGAAAGTAAGTGGGAGCGTAATAATATTTCGAAAAACCTTGTGTGCTTGACACATTGTTCATTGGAAATAAATTTCTTGACACGAATTAGGACTTCATTTGAAAATAGTTTTTTGATGAAGTGCTTAGGCTAAATAGCCTCAATATTAGGCATAAAGATCTATGGAGATAGATTTACCTAATAGGGCTAAGCAATGAATACATATTGACAAGGTGCTAAAACCTTTTAGCATTTAAAACCGCCAGGGAGTGATTCTTGCCGGAGTCACATGGAAGAGTTTTTTTTTGCAAGACTCGGTGTCCCAAAACACTGATGAGCAAAATACATGATGCAGATTCCACACACTTTTGTGTTTGGATTAATCATGTATTCCATGGTATGTAAAACAACCAGATATGTCCGATACTCCCAAGGTGTTGTGAGTATGGATACCAAAGTGATCAAAGTAATGATCATGGGACAACAGTGAAAGATGTCATTGAGTACTAGAGTAAGTACTGATGATATGTTTTCTCGCAAGCGGAGATCATGAAGAGTTCGTTGTAAAATGTTACATCGATACAGTCTTCATCTTTTCTCCATGTGATTTTCGATTTAAGTTAAGGGTTTTGTGTAATACACAATATGGTGGCACGGTAGTTGGAAATTGTTCCCAACAGGATACTGTGGCGAATTCTATAACAAATGACTAAGTTTGTTGACGCTTTAGAAGCGACAAACAAGATGTTGAACATATAATTCATTCATGAACTTACTATGGTTCCAAGATGGCTTTTGTCAATGGGACACTACTACAGGTAGTTTCTCCATAACTCAGTCTGAGGAATCCAGGTTCGACCTGTGATTCACATACATAAAAGCCAAGTCCGCACAAAATATGAATTTTGTGAAAGCGTGAAAATGCGAGGATATGCAGAGATAGACACGGAGCTGAAGTTGTCAGATCCGATGGACATCAGGCTATACCACATGCGAAGCATTTTTTACACCAGTATGCCATAGGTGTGAAGTGCATTAGCATTAACTGGATTATTGACTCTAGTGCAAGTGGGAGTCTGTAGGAGATATGCCCTAGAGGCAAGAATAAATGATATTATTTATCTCCGAGTTCATAATTATGTTTATGTTCCATGCTATAACTGCAATGATTCTCGAGTCTGCAATATCCACGAGGCTCGGAGGAAGACTCATATGCACGTGTGGTATAATAAATGGTAAGAAGTATTCCTAGTCTGGCCTCTAAGACTAGCTCAAGTGTTGCATGATGGTTCTGTTTTCCTCATCATGGGCATGTCTATGCCAGCAATTTTGAGGGCACAATGTTAAGAGAACATTTGTGTTGAATCGACCCGGATTGATGTTATGCTAAGAGATTCATTCGTCACAAGTTAATGGTGCATAACACAGAGATGGTTAACGTTTGCATGATTCCTTAGACCTTGAGAGTATCGAGTTTCTTCATGCTTGCTTCATGAACTTTGGGGTTTGTTAAACGTCATCCGTAAATGGGTGGCTATTATGGCGGCTTACGGGTTCATGGAAAAGTGTGTCAAGTAACTTGAGAGCTCAAGATTGGGATTTGCTCCTCCGACGATGGAGAGATATTCTCGGGCCCTCTCGGTATTACGGTATCCATCATCGTCTGGCCAGACACAGTGCGATTTAATCACTGGGATGCCGGAACACGGAAACGAGAAAAGGGAACAAAACCGGTAACGAGGTTACTAGCAAAGTGGACAAGTTGTTGATCCATGGGAATGCCTACCACGCGTTTTCTGGGTCCTCCTCAGTCATAGCGCCAAAGAAAGTAAATGAGTCATCAAATCACGAAAGACAACCTTTCCCGCCGAGTATATCAGTGAAGCACGGTGGCTAGCTAGTTGGGCTAGTGCGACCGATTAGCTAGGCTACCGCTGAGGGAGTCCTGGATTAAGGGGTCCTCGGGCGTCCGGCCTATGTGATGTGAGCCGGACTGATGGGCCATGAAGATACAAGATAAAAGACTTCCTCCCGTGTCCGGATGGGTCTCTCCTTTGCATGGATGGCAAGCTTGGCGTTCAGATATGAAGATTCCTTCCTCTTTTATCCGACTTTGTACAACCCTAGGCCCCTCCGGTGTCTATATAAACCGGAGGGTTTAGTCCGGAGGGGTAATCACAATCATACAGGCTGGACATCTAGGATTTTGCCATTACGATCTTGTGGTAGATCAACTCTTGTAATCCTCATATTCATCAATATCAATCAAGCAGGAAGTAGGGTATTACCTCCGTCAAGAGGGCCTGAACCTGGGATCGTGTCCCCCGTCTCCTGTTACTATCGACCTTAGACGCATAGTTCGGGACCCCCTATCCGAGATCCGCCGGTTTTGACACCGACATCGGTGCTTTCATTGAGAGTTCCGCTGTGACATCGAAGATAGGATCGATGGCTCGCCTTGTTATCAAGGACAGTATCACCTCCGGAGGAGTGCTGGCCTCAGGCCAAACCCTCCGGCTGGGCGGCTTTACCATGACCGCCCGTTCGGCCGTTAAGCCAATGATGACTTCTTAGATCATCGAAAATCGTCTCCGTGTTGACTCCGAATACTCCAAACGGATGGATCCAGTGGATTTGTCGTCTTTAAACGAACTCTTGGATCGCATCGCCGCCATGGGAGTCGCTACAGACTATGATTAGATTGGGCTTAAACCCGATCAGAGAGAAATCAAATCTCCGCCGATCACCCATCAGATAGCCATCGTAGAGGAGCAAAACAACAACTCTTCTCCTACGTTGAAGAAAAGCCACGTTCGGATTTCCGAGATCCAAGAGCCGGATACCCATTTGCGGGATGATACTCTCAACCCTCCGAACTTAGAACCGGGCACCGAGCGTGGAAAATCATTTGACGTCCCGGAGCCCGAACTAATAAGCTCGGAAGTTCTTCAAACTCCGGACTCCACATTGGGTCAGGGTTTGGATTTAAAGCCACCCACCCACCACAAGCAATATTCGCCAAGCAATTCTGGCTCTCCGGATATATGCAACCTCATGTACGTACGACAGCAGTCTCAGGAAACAGCCGATCACTTTTGGGCCAGATTCCTCCTTGTCAAAGACAAGATTAAAGATTGCCGCGACGAGGACGCGATTTCAGTATTCTACAATAATTGCACGGATGAAGGAATCCTCAACGCCATCAACCGCCGTCGCATATTACACTTTGCTGACTTGGCGACCATAGTACAGAAGTACTGCGCAATGGAAAGCGCCTGGAAAACTCAGACAGCTCGCTGGGAACCACCGGTCATCACTCAACCCCTCTGGCGGGCAAAAAGGATGCACCCTCGTGGGGCACCCGACCCCATAGTGAAGAAAACTAAGCCCATTACGGGACGCAGAACTTGGAGGGATGGCTCAATAGGCCATGCAAAATACACACGACACCGGATACCGCACCAACCCACAGCCTTAGAGCATGCTGGATACTCCGGCAGGTGGCCAAGAGCGGCGAGGATATCCTCACCAAAAACACCTCAGAGCAACACCCCCCGGAGGACAACGACCTCATAGTATTGACGGTCTTCGAGACTTTCGCTTCAAACAATCGGCGCAAGAGGGCACTCCGCGGCCTCGCCGAAGTCTGCCAAGTCGCAGCAATAAACCCCAGGAATGACACGGCCATAACTTTCAATGCCAGTGACGAACCAAAATTCCGGTCAGTCCGGGCACCAGCCGCCTTGGTCCTCAATCCAATTGTGGAAGGCTTTCGGCTCACTAAAGTGCTCATGGACGGCGGCAGCGGGCTAAACCTCATGTATGAGGACACACTCAATAAAATGGAAATAGACATGAGCCGCATCGAGCAAAGTAATACGACCTTCCGAGGAATCATTCCCAGCCTGGAGGCGCGATGCGCGGGGAAAATTGCACTCGACGTGGTATTCGGCACACCGGAGAACTATCAGTCCGAAGAGATAACCTTCCAGGTGGCCCCTTTCAACAGTGGATATCACGCCCCGTTGGGGCGAGACGCATTCATGCGCTTTCGAACTATACCTCATTATGGGTATATGAAACTCAAGATGCCCGGGCCCAATGGTATTATCACTCTCGCCAGTGATCCAGACATTGCACTCCGCGCCAAAAAAAAACCGCATCCCTGGCCCTCGAGGCACTATCCGAGGCCCTCGCAGCTGAAGAGTTAACCGCACTACGCTCCACGGTGGATAGGGACGACGTAATCCTTGATAAGCGGCCCAAATCCACCTCATTTAAACCAGCAGACGAAATAGTCAAATTTCAAGTCCACCCGACGGACCCCAAGAAGACAGCTTCCATCGGGGCACAACTGGACCCAACGATCGACGCTGCACTACGAGTGTTCCTACGTGAGAACTGGGACATATTCGCCCGACACCCTTCTGATATGCCAGGAATCCCACGCAGGTTGGCCGAACACAGCCTTAATATATTGAAGGGATATAAGCCAGCCAAGCAAACATTGCGGTGCTTTTCCGAACCCAAACGACAAGCTATGGGAGAGGAGCTAGCCAAGTTAATCGAGGCCGGATTCATCAGAGAAATAAAACACCGGGACTGGCTAGCAAACCTGGTAATGGTGCCAAATAAGGACAAATCCTGGCGCATGTGCGTCGATTTCAAAGACCTCAACAAGGCCTGCCCTAAGGACCCCTTCCCCCTCCCCCGCATCGATCAGATTATTGATGCTACTGCAGGACACGACTCACTGTGTTTCCTCGACGCATACTCCGGATACCATCAAATCAAAATGAAGGAGTCTGATCAAGCCGGAACATCATTCATTACCCCATACGGGCCTTTCTGCCTCAACACTATGCCCTTTGGGCTTAAAAATGCCGGCGCCAACTACCAACGCATGATTCAAACATGCCTGGAGAAACAAATCGGATAGACAGTTGAAGCATATGTGGATGATGTCGTCATCAAGACTAGGCACGTCGAGTCATTAATAGATGACCTGCGTCTCACATTCGACAACCTCCGTACATATGACATCAAGCTCAATCCGGAAAAGCGTGTTTTCGGTGTTCCCGCCGGAAAACTGCTGGGCTTAATCGTTTCCAATAGAGGAATCGAGGCAAATCCAGCCACAATCCGAGTTTTGTCACAATTGGCTACACCAATAGACCTTAAACAGGTCCAAAAGCTAGCCGGATGCATGGCAACTTTAAGCCGCTTTATCTCCAGACTAGGGGAAAAAGCATTTCCACTTTATTGCCTTCTCCGACGCATCGAGCACTTCGAGTGGACGGATGCGGCAACGACCGGACTGGAAGAAATAAAGGCTCTTTTAGCGAGCAACCCAATACTGGCCACACCGAACATCGGCGAATCGATGTTATTATACATCTCTGCAACACACCAGGTGGTGAGCATGGTGCTCGTCGTTGAGCAAAATGAGAACGGACACAAATTCCCACTTCAGAAACCGGTATACTACGTGTCCACTGTCCTCACACCGTGCAAACCCCGGTACCCTCATTACCAAAAGATAGCATATGCGGTCTTCAGGGCATCCGGAAGCTACGACACTACTTCCAAGAGTGCTCGATCACTGTAGCTTCTGAAGTACGACTCAATGACATAATAAACAACCGCGGCGCTACGGGCCGGATCGCCAAGTGGGCCATTGAGCTCCTGCCATTCGACATAACATACAAACCACGTCGAGCAATTAAATCCCAAGTATTGGCCGACTTCGTGGCTGAATGGACAGAGGCCGAACTCCCTAAAGATTACGGTACATATTCCAACTGGGTCATGCACTTCAATGGCTCTAAAATACTGGCCGGCTTAGGAGCAGGCGTTGTCTTAATGTCCCCCACTGGAGACACAGTCCAATACGTACTCCAAATATTATACATAGACTCCAACAATACAGCCGAATACGAGGCCTTATTGCACGGTCTTCGGATGGCTGCCTCCATGGGAATACAACGCCTGGAGGTGCGCGGGGATTCAAATCTTGCAATATCCCAAATAAATGGAGACTTCGACGCCAAAGATCCGAAGATGGCGGCCTATTGTAACGCCATACTCAAAATATCAGCTCGGTTCGAGGGACTCGAGTCTGATGTCTACTACACAACCTTCTTCTTGTAGACGTTGTTGGGCCACCAAGTGCAGAGGTTTGTAGGACAGTAGCAAATTTCCCTCAAGTGGATGACCTAAGGTTTATCAATCCGTGGGAGGCATAGGATGAAGATGGTCTCTCTCAAACAACCCTGCAACCAAATAACAAAGAGTCTCTTGTGTCCCCAACACACCCAATACAATAGTAAATTGTATAGGTGCACTAGTTCGGCGAAGAGATGGTGATACAAGTGCAATATGGATGGTAGACATAGGTTTTTGTAATCTGAAAATATAAAAACAGCAAGGTAGCAAGTGATAAAAGTGAGCACAAATGGTATTGCAATGCTAGGAAACAAGGCCTAGGGTTCATACTTTCACTAGTGCAAGTTCTCTCAACAATAATAACATAATTGGATCATATAACTATCCCTCAACATGCAACAAAGAGTCACTCCAAAGTCACTAATAGCGGAGAACAAACGAATAGATTATGGTAGGGTACGAAACCACCTCAAAGTTATTCTTTCGGATCGATCTATCATAGAGTTCATACTAGAATAACACCTTAAGACACAAATCAACCAAAACCCTAATGTCACCTAGATACTCCAATGTCACCACAAGTATCCGCGGGTATGATTATACAATATGATCACACAATCTCAGATACATCTATTCAACCAACACAAAGAACTTCAAAGAATGCCCCAAAGTTTCTACCGGAGAGTCAAGACGAAAACATGTGCCAACCCCTATGTATAAGTTCACGAGGTCACGGAACTCACAAGTTGATCACCAAAACATGCATCAAGTGAATCACATGATATCCCATTGTCAGCATAGATAAGCACATGCAAGACATACATCAAGTGTTCTCAAATCCTTATAAACTCAATCCGATAAGATAACTTCAAAGGGAAAACTCAATCCATTACAAGAGGGTAGAGGGGGAGAAACATCATAAGATCCAACTATAATAGCAAAGCTCGTGATACATTAAGATCGTGCCGAATCAAGAACACGAGAGAGAGAGAGAGAGATCAAACACATAGCTACTGGTACGTACCCTCAGCCCCGAGGGTGAACTAGTCCCTTCTCGTCATGGAGAGCGCCGGGATGATGAAGATGGCCACCGGTGAGGGATCCCCCCTCCGGTAGGGTGCCTGAACGGGTCTAGATTGGTTTTCGGTGGCTATAGAGGCTTGCGGCGGCGGATTTCCCGATCTATTCTGCTCTCCGGTGTTTTTAGGGTATATGGACATATATAGGCGAAAGAAGTCGGTCAGGGGAGCCACGAGGGGCCCACAAGGGTGGGGCGCGCCCAGGGGGTAGGGCGCGCTTCTCTACCTCGTGGCTTCCTCGAAGCTTCCCTGACGTCTACTCCAAGTCTCCTGGATTGCTTCCGTTCCAAAATAACTCTCTCGAAGGTTTCATTCCATTTGGACTCCGTTTGATATTCCTTTTCTTTGAAACACTGAAATAGGCAAGAAAACAGCAATTTGGGGCTGGGCCTCTGATTAATAGGTTAGTCCCAAAAATAATATAAAAGTGTTTAGTAAAGCCCATAAACATCCAAAATAGATAATATAATAGCATGAATACTTCATAAATTATAGATACTGGAGACGTATCAGCATCCCTAAGCTTAATTCCTGCTCGTCCTCGAGTAGGTAAATGATAAAAGAAATAATTTATGAAGTGTGGATGCTAGCGGGTGCACAAGTTTGATCAATGATAATTTCAATCACCTTTTCTAGCATCATTATATGTCATAACAGTAGCTCATATCATAAAGCTTCTCATGATCAAGTAACAAGCTATTCACATGTTAAAGTATAGATCATAAACTTTCTTGAAAACTAACAAACCCTGTTATTAGTCATCAAACAATTACAATTCATCTTATTTTCAGGAAGGGTCTATGTCAGAGCTTTGATTCAGCAAACTTCACATACTCAACTATCATTTAATCTTTCACAATTGCTAACACTCACGTGATATTTATGGGTTCAAAGTTTTAATCAGACACAGAGAAAGATAGGGGCTTATAGATTCGCCTCCCAACCTTTTACCTCAAGGGTAATGTCAACAATAATAGTTCATGATGCCTTACATCCAATTGGATATATATATATATATATATATATATATATATATATATATATATATATATATATATATATATATATATATATATATCAGGATCTTTCCAACACAATGTGCTTGCCAAAGGATAAAATGTAAAAAGGAAAGGTGAAGATCACCATGACTCTTGCATAAGGTATAAGACAAGAATAAAAGATAGGCCCATCGCAGAGGGAAGTAGAGGTTGTCATGCGCTTTTATAGTTGGATGCACAAAATCTTAATGCGAAAGAACGTCACTTTATATTGCCACTTGTGATAGGGACCTTTATTATGCAGTCCGTTGCTTTTATTGCTTCCACATCACAAGATCGTATAAAGCTTATTTTCTCCACACTAATAGATCATATATATTTAGAGAGCAATCTTTATTGCATGCACCGATGACAACTTACTTGAAGGATCTTACTCAATCCAAAGATAGGTATGGTGGACTCTCATGGCAATACTGGTTTAAGGGATGTTTGGAAGCACAAGTAGTATCTCTACTTGGTGCAAAGAATTTGGCTAGCACGAGGGGGAAAGGCAAGCTCAGCATGTTGAGTGATCCATGACAATATACTTTATTTCGAATATAAGAAAACATAACCCATTACGTTGTCTTCCTTGTCCAACATCAACCTTTTAGCATGTCATATTTTAATGAGTGCTCACAATTACAAAATATGTCCAGGATAGTATATTTATATGTGAAATCTCTCTTCCCTCAATATTCTTTCATGAGTTGTTCAAGTGACCAATACAATGTTTGCTAACCTTCAATAAATTTACCACCTCTACTTTTTATATGTGAAGTCATTGCTCCCCATGGGATAAGCATATGAAACATATTAATTTCAGATTTATGATATTCGCTCATTCAGCTATTTACTCATAGGATATAAGTGAAGCACATGAGTAAATGACAAACTACTCCAAAAAGATATAAGTGAAGATCAATGGGTAGTTAAATAATTATGTATCTATGTGAAGACTCTCTCTCATTTAAGAATTTCAGATCTTGAAATTTTATTCAAACAGCAAGCAAAACAAAATAAAATGACATTCTAAGAATAGCAAACATCACGTGAAGAAGCAAAAACTTAGGATCAACCGATACTAACCGATAGTTGTCAAAGAAGAAAGGTGGGATGCCAACCGGGGCATCCCCAAGCTTAGACGCTTCAGACTTCTTGAAATATTATCTTGGGATGCCTTGGGCATCCCCAAGCTTGAGCTTTTGTGTCTCCTTAATTCCTCTCATATCACGGTCTTCCAAAATCTCAAAAGCTTCATCCACACAAAACTCAACAAGGACTCGTGAGATAAGTTAGTATAAACCAATGCGAAAACCTTATCATACTATACTGTAGCAAATCACTAAAATTATTATTCAACATTGCATACTAAATGCCTCTGCATATTTAATAGTCCTATCCTCAAATAGAATCATTAAACAAGCAAACAAATGCAAACAATGCAAACATAACAGCAATCTGCCTAAACACGACAGTCTGTAAAGAATGCAGCAAGATCCATACTTCCCTAGCTCCAAAAATTATGAAAGAAAATTCCCACTGTAGTAAATTTATCAGAGCTTATTATGCGGAAGGTTTTTAACATTTTATCGCATTCTGACTTTTCTAGGGAATTTTTGCAACAGCGGTAAACATTCTGTATTCAAACAGCAACATGAAGACTTGTAAAATAGGCATAGTAAAGGCTATCAATGCCACTTTTATTGACATAAAAGATGCAAAAAATTGTCCTAAATAACAGCAAGCAAATCCCAACAAAATAAATTGACGCTCCAAGCAAAACACATATCATGTGGTGAATAAAAATATAGCTCCAAGTAAAGTTACCGATGAATAAAGACGAAAGAGGGGATGCCATCCGGGGCATCCCCAAGCTTAGGCTCTTGGTTGTCCTTGAATATTACCTTGGGGTGCCTTGGGGATCCCAAGCTTAGGCTCTTGCCACTCCTTATTCCATAGTCCATCGAATCTTTACCCAAAACTTGAAAACTTCACAACACAAAACTTAAAAGAAAACTCGTAAGCTCCGTTAGTATAAGAAAATAAATCACCACTTAGGTAATGTTGTGAACTAATTCTAAATTCATATTGGTGTAATATCTACTGTATTCCAACTTCTCTATGGTTCATACCCTCTGATACTACTCATAGATTCATCAAAATAAGCAAACAACACATGGAAAAACAGAATCTGTCAAAAACAGAACAGTCCGTAGTAATCTGTATCAAACGTATACTTATGGAACTCCAAAAATTCTAAAAAATTGGTGGACCTGAGGAATTTGTCTATTAATCATCTGCAAAAAGAATCAACCTAAAAGAACTCTCCAGTAAAACATGGCAGCACATCTCGTGAGCGCCAAAGTTTCTGTTTTTTACAGCATGATCATAAAGACTTCACCCAAGTCTTCCCAAAGGTTCTACTTGGCACAAACACTAACTAAAACATAAAAACACATATAACCAGAGGCTATATGAATTATTTATTACTAAACAGGAACAAAAAGCAAGGAACAAAAATAAAATTGGGTTACCTCCCAACAAGAGCTAACGTTTAATGCCCCTAGCTAGGCATGATGATTTCAAGATGCTCACATAAAAGATAAGAATTGAAACATAAAGAGAGCATCATGAAGAATATGACTAGCACATTTAAGTCTAACCCACTTCCTATGCATAGGGATTTTGTGAGCAAAAAACTTATGGGAACAATAATCAACTAGCATAGGAAGGCAAAACAAGCATAACTTCAAGATTTTCAACACATAGAGAGGAAACTTGATATTATTGCAATTCCTACAACTATATATTCCTCCCTCATAATAATTTTCAGTAGCATCATGAATGAATTCAACAATATAACTAGCACTTAAAGCATTCTTTTCATGATCTACAAGCATAGAAAATTTACTACTCTCCACATAAGCAAAATTCTTCTCATTCGGAATAGTGGGAGTATCATACGAAACCCGAATACTATAAATTGTTTCCACATTAAAAGAGTAATGTTCAGAAAAAGGGTAATCATAATCATCACAAGTTTTATAAATATAATCATCACTACTTTTTATAGCATAAGTATCATCACAATAATCATCATAAGTAGGAGGCATGCTATTATCATAATAAATTTGCTCATCAAAACTTGGGAGGCTAAAAATATCATCTTCATAAAAAAATACATACCCAAGCTTGGGACAAACATTAATTGCAGCAAATATATTCTCAAACACGTCATTCTCATCAAACATAGCATCCCCAAGCTTGGGCCTTTTCATATCATAAGCATAATCACTCTCATCATTAATAGTATGGATAGCACCAATAGTATAGCAATTATCATCATCAAAATGAGTAATAGGAGCAACATCATTTGGGAGGGATACCTTTCTACCTTTGCTTTTCCGTCTTTTCTTTTTCTTCTTCACATCATGTGTGGGTTTAACCCTCTTTTTTGAGCTCCTTATTAATGAGATTGGTTGAATAGAAAGCTCCTCCTCGTTACCTGATTCATCATAAGAAACAATAGGAGGATATTGGGAAGTCTCTTCCCTTTCATTAGTATTCTCTTCATCTTCTATTTGTTTCCTTTTCTTTATGTAATTGGCAATATAAGGATTTTCAATGCAATTCACCGCACAATACATAAAAATTTCTTCTAGATCAATATCGAGGAATTTCTCAAGGTTATATTCTGGAATATGCTTAGTTATATGTTTCATTTCTTCATAACCCAAAAGCAAACTAAGTTCATTATGATGTGCAAGGGAAATCAAGTCATCACAATTTTTGGACATGATTCGATCATGAAACAATTTGCATTTGAGATTTAAATGACCACGTTCATTGCAAAGTTCACAAGTATGGCGAAGAAATTTTAAATTTTCAGCACAAACATCTAGCCTTTCTTGCAACCATTTAGTTTCCAAATACTTATGCCTCTTGCAAAATCAATTTTCCCTAATTGGTGTGTACTTGCAAGCTCTATGTATTCCACAAAAGTTGACATGCTTATAAAAGACATTGTCATCATGACTAGTGCAATCATCATTAGTACAATGGATATTCAAAGAGTTCATACTAACAACATTGCAATCATGATCATCATTCAAAGATTTAGTGCCAAACATTCTAATGCATTCTTCCTCTAGCAATTGAGCACAATTATCGGAATCCTTATTCTCATGAAAGATATTAAAAAGATGAAGCATATGAGGTACCCTCAATTCCATTTTTTGTAGTTTTCTTTTATAAACTAAACTAGTGCTAAAACAAGAAACTAAAAGATTCGATTGCAAGATCTAAAGATATAACTTCAAGCACTAACCTCCCCGGCAACGGTGCCAGAAAAGAGCTTGATGACTACTACACAACCTTCTTCTTGTAGACGTTGTTGGGCCTCCAAGTGCAGAGGTTTGTAGGACAATAGCAAATTTCCTGCAAGTGGATGACCTAAGGTTTATCAATCCGTGGGAGGCGTAGGATGAAGATGGTCTCTCTCAAACAACCCTGCAACCAAATAACAAAGAGTCTCTTGTGTCCCCAACACACCCAATACAATAGTAAATTGTATAGGTGCACTAGTTCGGCGAAGAGATGGTGATACAAGTGCAATATGGATGGTAGATATAGGTTTTTGTAATCTGAAAATATAAGAACAGCAAGGTAGCAAGTGATAAAAGTGAGCACAAACGGTATTGCAATGCTAGGAAACAAGGCCTAGGGTTCATACTTTCACTAGTGCATGTTCTCTCAACAATAATAACATAATTGGATCATATAACTATCCCTCAACATGCAACAAAGAGTCACTCCAAAGTCACTAATAGCGGAGAACAAACGAAGAGATTATGGTAGGGTACGAAACCACCTCAAAGTTATTCTTTCGGATCGATCTATCATAGAGTTCGTACTAGAATAACACCTTAAGACACAAATCAACCAAAACCCTAATGTCACCTAGATAATCCAATGTCACCACAAGTATCCGCGGGTATGATTATACGATATGCATCACACAATCTCAGATTCATCTATTCAACCAACACAAAGAACTTCAAAGAGTGCCCAAAAGTTTCTATCGGAGAGTCAAGACGAAAACGCGTGCCAACCCCTATGCATAAGTTCACGAGGTCACGGAACTCGCAAGTTGATCACCAAAACATACATCAAGTGAATCACATGATATCCCATTGTCACCACAGATAAGCACATGCAAGACATACATCAAGTGTTCTCAAATCCTTAAAGACTCAATCCGATAAGATAACTTCAAAGGGAAAACTCAATCCATTACAGGAGAGTAGAGGGGGAGAAACATCATAAGATCCAACTATAATAGCAAAGCTCGCGATACATCAAGATCATGCTGAATCAAGAACACGAGAGAGAGAGAGAGAGAGAGAGAGAGAGAGAGAGAGAGAGAGATCAAACACATAGCTACTGGTACATACCCTCAACCCCGAGGGTGAACTACTCCCTCCTCGTCATGGAGAGCGTCGGGATGATGAAGATGGTCACCGGTGAGGGATCCTCCCTCCGGCAGGGTGCCGGAATGGGTCTAGATTGGTTTTCGGTGGTTACAGAGGCTTGCGGCGGCGAAACTCGAGATCTATTCTGCTCTCCGATGTTTTTAGGGTATATGGACATATATAGGCGGAAGAAGTCGGCCAGGGGAGCCACGAGGGGCCCATGAGGGTGGGGGGCGCGTCCAGGGGGGTAGGGCGCGCCTCCCTGCCTCGTGGCTTCCTCGAAGCTTCCCTGACGACTACTCCAAGTCTATGGATTGCTTCCGTTCCAAAAATAACTCTCCCGAAGGTTTCATTTCGTTTTGACACCGTTTGATATTCCTTTTCTTTGAAACACTATAATAGGCAAGAAAACAGCAATTTGGGGCCGAGCCTCCGGTTAATAGGTTAGTCCCAAAAATAATATAAAAGTGTTTAGTAAAGCCCATAAACATCCAAAACAGATAATATAATAGCATGACTACTTCATAAATTATAGATACGTTGGAGACGTATCAGAGTTTCATCATGTGGCTCCAGAAAGTAATCAAGCGGCGGACATCCTTGCTCACATTGGCGCCAAGCGTGACCCAGTCCCGCCTAACATCTTTCTGGAAAGGCTCTTCAAGCCATCCGTGGTGTGGTAGGGTGAGAGCAGCAACACCAGTCCGGATCCGATTATACCCCCAGATTCCGAACACAATACCGATATCATCGGGGGCTCAGCCACCGAAATAACACCATCGGCCCATCAAGTAATGGCAGTAATTGCCCCATGGACCGAACCCTTCTTGGCCTACCTTAATAGGCAAGAGCTCCCTGAGGATCAAGATGAGGCTCGCTGCATTGTTCGGCGCTCGAAAGCCTACAAGGTCCATGATGGAGAGCTCTACAAGAAAAGCGCTACCGGAGTCCTTCAAAGATGTATCTCCGAAGAAGAGGGACGGCAGCTTCTGGCCGAAATCCATGCTGGTCTCGGCGGTCACTACGCCGCGGTTCAGGCACTTGTGAGTAAGGCCTTCCATACATGTTTGTTTTGGCCGACGACCCGAGCAGATGCACAGGACCTTGTCCAACGCTGTGTCGGATGCCAGCTTTTCGCCAATCAAATCCATATGCCGCCTACCGCTCTACAAACAATCCCCATTACTTGGCCTTTCGCGGTCTGGGGGCTTGATATGGTCGGACCCCTTAAAGGAGGAAGCCATAAGAAAAAATATCTGCTGGTCATGGTAGATAAATTCACCAAGTGGATAGAGGCCAAACCAGTTAAAACGGCCGAAGCCGGACCAGTGATAGACTTTATATCCGGTGTCGTGCACCGTTATGGTGTCCCACACAGCATCATCACCGATAACGGCTCCAATTTTACAGCCGATGAAGTGAAAACCTGGTGTGCTAACCTGCGCATTAAGCTCGATTACGCCTCCGTCTATCACCCACAAACAAACAGTCAAGTCGAACGAGCTAATAGTCTTATCATGAGCGGCATTAAGCCTAGACTAGTGCGGTCTTTGAAAGAATCAGACGAGCACTGGGTTGAGGAGCTCGACTTCGTACTCTGGGGGCTGCGGACCACGCCTAATCGCACTACCGGATACACACCATTCTTCATGGTGTATGGCGCAGAGGCCTTTTTCCCTGCGACATAATTCATGACTCACATCGAGTGCACATGTATGAAGAGAGAGAGGCTGAGCTTGATCGGCACGACAGCCTAGATGCCCTGGAGGAGGAGCGCGACATTGCAAAAGCCCGTTCTGCATTCTATCAACAACAGGTTCGCAGATACCAAAGCAGAGAAGTGTGGGCCAAGACTTATAATGTTGGTGAACTCGTTCTACGCTTGCCAGAAAAGAAAAAGGACAAACTCAAGCCCAAGTGGGAGGGTCCCTTCATTACAGATGAAGTTCTCACTGGAGGAGCGTACCACCTGCGTGATGCATCGGACGATCGCTTAGAACCGAACCCGTGGAACGCCGCCAGACTCCGAAGATTCTACGCCTAGAGTCGGACCCTTTGTTCGCCTTCCTCCCCATTTTGTTTCCATTTTCTCTCTCTTTATCTTTTTCTTTAGCTCTATAGCTTTTGTGCGGCTAGACCGCACACCTATGATGTACACATCCTTAAATGTATACGCCCGTAATACCTGGGGGCTTCTTTTACAGAAGCTTATTATTATTTTCTGAGCATCAAGCTCACCACACATGTGTCCTTTCCGCATATGTACCTTTTCTTCGCCATTATATGCATCGTTATGACTTAAGTTTTTGCCAAGCTGGGTCATCCGGACGTGTACCTCAGACTGGGTGAAGCCGAAAGCTAGCATTCTTAAGGGAATATTCGGTCGGCGGACTAAAGACGTTATACCCTAATTACACTATGAACCCCCAGATGTTATGTATACTGTGATTTTTCAATCATAGTTCGGGCATGCATACTACCGCATGTTCACCCAGGGAAAGGAACCCTTAACGGAACTATTCTCCCTGGAAGATGTTTCTTACAATCAACAAGTAATATAACATAGCTAGCCGGATACAACTTGTCTGTTCAAGAAACTATGACCCCTACGCCTGGTTTCCATGCATACCCCGGTCTACATTGCCGCTCCGGTATTCGGAAACACTCCTCACCTTCGGGTCCAGAGGTCGAAGCGAAAAGGTCCGCCATGACAATCGTTTTACAATCCGGCTAGGGACAAATTTGTCAATTGAGTTACATAGTCACTTGGACTCAAAAACTTCTTCCTCCATGCCGTCTAACAGGCTGTCTAGCTTACAATCCTGTTGGGAAAACTTGGCAGCTATCTTTATTTGGTCATATACCAAACTAACTGGAATTTCTTGTCCATCTGACCCCCGAGGTCCGACCCGGGCCATATGATTCACATCAAGCTTGGTGTACTGTGTTTTCACCATGGCCCAGGCCTCTCGGGCACCTTCTCGGCAGGCCGATATTTTCCGTAATGGAAAGCGCCGCTGAGCTCCTTGGAATAGCTTCACAAGCTCCTCCATACTTCCTGGAGGGGAGGCGGATGGCCACAAAGCCTTGGCAACGCTCCACATTGCTTGCCGAGCTCGCTCGTGCACTTGGGACAGCTCTTGCAGCAGATCGCCTTGAGATCCGGACATTTCCTCTTCGGGACGGCCAGTCGGCATATCTGCAGACATAAATCTGTCAGCTCATTTCTTCGCTGGGAGGTAAGTTCAAGAGCATACTAAATATGCCGCCTCGTAGCCTCCTATTTTCCTTTACGGCGCTGGGCTTGTACATATTTTAGCTCTTCGCCTAGCTGGGTGTTGGAATCCTGCAGCTTGTTCTTATCATCCCTGACACGTGTCAACACACGTTTGCCTGCGGCCAGCTGCCTTTCGGCCTGTTGTTTACCCGCCTGCGCGACTTTCAGTTCCTCTTTCAGTTGATCTACTGATCCTGTCATCGGAAACGCAACAGTATTAACATTACTGGTACATGCTTATACTTTTCTGGATGAAGGGGAACATTACCAGGCTGTGACTCCTTGGACTTCTCCAGTTCGGCGGTCACAACAGCTAGCTAAGTCCGGCACTTTTCCAGCTCATGAGATAGCATGTTGTTCTTCTCTGTGAGTACTTGATTATACAATGATCCTTAAATCATTTGTTTCAACTGTTTCAGGTCTCGGGGGCTACTGGTACATGATTACTGGATCTGTACAATGCGTACTTCCCCGCATATCTTTCAAATACTGGTCAGTGGCTCTAGTAAGCCCATCCCGAGCAGCTCGGATGTACACGTCAGCGGAGCTGAAGGCGTCGAACGCCTCTTTAGCAAAGCCGGGGTCACGAAGAACGACCCTCCGGCGCTGATGATTCATGGCACTCTCTACTTCAGAATTCGTGACGGATACATTATCCGAATCCTCTGAAGGAGGACAATCCGGTGTTACCCCCGTGTCTGCCCCCGCCCTAGAAGCAGGGTCTGGAACCTGATTGGTGGGGGCGCGACCGACAGGCTCCTCGGACATGGTCCGTCGAACGCTCTTCTTGATAAAATACAGCGGACAATGTCATGGTTCGATGTGATTGCCGTATGGCATATTTAAAGCCATACCTCTTTGAGGAAGGTTCGGTCGTGTTGTTATTTGCCTTTTTCTTTGAATACCCACCCGGCGCAGGCGCCGCTCTCTTCTGAGACGCCTCTGGTGCAATGTGACGCGTCGAGCACCTCCCCTTTGGAGCACAAGATAGTGCGGCGGGTGAGGCATAATGAGGAAGCTTCTTCGGAGGAAATGTCTCCTGGCTACTTACATATGAGGAAGGAAGGAGATCGGGGTAATCGCCCGTGATGGCCACTTCTGTGCCATCATAGCTCGCCTGGTAGAAGACTCCCTCCTTGAGCTCTACGAATATGTTCGGATCTTCTTCGAATCCGGGATCGAGGTCCCAGTTATGGTCCTTCGGCTGTGGAGCGGGGTTATGGAGCCCCGCGGCGACCCTTCGCCATTCCTATTTGACGAACGGGTTAATGTTAGTTAAACATGACTCGGGGAGAGGATGGAATAAAGTGGTGGGATTAAAACTCACCCAGCTAGGAGGATTGTACATGGAAAATCCCTCTCGGCGCGTAAGACGAGTGAACTCCTCTTTTTCCCCTTTATACAGATCGGCCAATATTGTGACCAAGGCGGCGAGGGAATCCGGACCCTTTCGTCCGCAGCGAGAGGCGTCATCTTCCCCATTGTAGTGCCACATAGGGAGCCCCCTGAACTGGAGCAGCTGAACACCTCGCACTATGGAAGTTGCCATTACCTCGATTATTGATAATCCGGACTGGGCAAGCGTCTTTATCTTGCCCATTAATTGATGGACTTCTATGTTGTCCTCCTCCTCGAAGCTCAGAGGATGCTAGCTGTGGCGTTTCCTCAATGGAGCGCTGGAAAATTCGGGAAGCCCCATCCGGACTGGGTCGGGGAGAGCGACATCTTCAATATAAAACCACTCCGAGGGCCACTCTTCGGATGCCTTCTTCGGCGTGCCGGACAAGTATCCAGTCCCGGCTATGCGCCATATCTCGGCGCCGCCCACCTCGAGTACGGATCCCTTTTGGGTACGAGGGAGGAGGCAGAAAAGTTTCCTCCATAAATCAAAGTGGGCCTCACAGCCCAGGAATAGCTCTCAAAGAGCGATAAAACCCGCGATATGCAGGATGGAGGCTGGAGTGAGGTTATGCATTTGGAGGCCGTAGTACTCAAGGAGACTTCGGAGGAAAGGGTGGATTGGAAACCCGGCGCCTCTTATTAAGAAGGATACGAAACACACTCGCTCCCCCTGGATGGATTAGGGAAATTTTCCGCCAGGGCTTCACCTGTAAAGGAGGTTAATCCTGCCCGGACGAGGACTAGATCCGCGGGGGGAAGGAATCCTTGCGTTTGAAGCTTACTCAGCTGGTCATGGGATACTGAACATTTCTCCCAATCTCCTTTTTCGGAGCCATGGGGGCGGGCGGAAGTACTAGGAACGGTAGCCATGCTGGAATGGTTTCTCCTAGCAAGCTCTAAGGATTTTCCGCCTGGTGTGAGATGGCATCTGAGATCCAATCCGCTTAAATATACGCCTTTCTTGCATGGCCAGGGTGTTATGTGCAAAAATACTCTGACCTTTCGTGTTCGCCCGACACGTGGAAGCCGAAGCAATGGAGGCGCAGAAGCCAAGGGGTACGACATTAAATGGAAAGCCGAGTGTAACTCTTCGGATCAGATGCTTTGAAGTATTCGGAGGAAGAACCCGCCTTGCAATGCCGAAGACTATCAGCGCGCCAGATACATTGTCATTGAAGCCTGGTTCGGGGTCTACTGAGGGAGTCCTGGATTAAGGGGTCCTCGGGCGTCCGGCCAGTGTGATGTGGGCCGGACTGATGGGCCATGGAGATACAAGATAGAAGACTTCCTCCCGTGTCTGGATGGGACTCTCCTTTGCATGGATGGCAAGCTTCGCATTCGGATATGAAGATTCCTTCCTATTTTAACCGACTCTATACAACCCTAGGCCCCTCCAGTATCTATATAAACCATAGGGTTTAGTACGTAGGGGTAATCACAATCATACAGGCTGGACATCTAGGGTTTAGCCATTACAATCTCGTGGTAGATCAACTCTTGTAATCCTCATATTCATCAAGATCAATCAAGCAGGAAGTAGGGTATTACCTCCAGCAAGAGGGCCTGAACCTGGGTAAACATCGTGTCCCCAGTCTCCTGTTACAATCGACCTTAGACGCACAGTTCGGGACCCCCTACCCGAGATCGGCCGGTTTTGACACCGACAGCTGCCACATTTGTTTTTTCACCCCTTTTTTATCTCCTTGCCGGCAGGTAAATTTAAATATCCACCACGGCGTTGCTCTAGTCTTTGGGTGTGGCAGGCGCGGCAGGATTTTTAATTTTTGATTGACGGGAGTAGGCGCGGCAGCAATTAGTCACGATGACTCCGCCTGTAAAACCCACTGCTCCCTGATGTGAGAAGTCGTCGACTAGTGTTTTCCCATGGTGAAAACCAAAAGATTCCCCCCTCCTCGGCTGGCTCCCTCCGCCTTCCCGTAGACTGCGTTGCCTTTCAGCCGTTTCGCCCCCTTTGCTTCCTCTCCCTGTTGCTTCTACCTGGTGCCATGGCGGCGCAGCAGATCATGGAGTCTGAGGTGAGGCGCCTGACATAGGAGCTCCAGGCCAAGGATGAAGAGCTCAGGGCCAAGGACGTGGAGCTCCATGAGCTCAAGGAGAAGAGGAGTGCCATGCTCCGCCATTATGTGCGGGAGTTCACGGAGCTTCAAAAGCGGCAGGCGTCCACCACAAAGATGCTCGAGGCGTCAGCGGCGTTGCTGCAGAAAGCGGGAGATACGACAGGCGTAGGGGAGCCTGCTGGAGCGCGAGCGGGCCGATCGTGACGAGGTGCAGGATCGCCTCAACCACTTGGTGGAGCAAGTTGCCATGCACGTGTTGCAGCTACGCGATGCCTACCGTCGTGCCAGCGCGACCATGCCGGCCGTCGGGCTAAACCCGTTCGACCTCCCCGTCGACTTCAACAAGCTGCGGCTTCCTGACCTGGTCTCCTTCTTCACCTATATCTCCGAGGAGCTGAGCCGTCTCCGCATGATGGTGGGGGAGGAGCTGGACAAGGAGGGGTTGCGGGCTGCCATCACCGTTGTCGGGCGAATCCTCTCAGGGCTCCGTCACCGGAATCCATTCGTGCCATTGGACGCCGTCTTTGACGAGCTGGCTCCCATAGACTGGGAGCGGGCTCAGCAGGCGGTTACACCCTGCATCACCAACGTCGTGCGCCTCGAGAAGCAGAGGGACTTCGGTGGTGTTTAGGCGTCCTCTGCATGGGCATGTCCATGTCTCGGCGCAACATGACCGTTGGATCAAACTCAGATGATGCAGATTAGTCACTGTAGCACAAAGCATGTGGGTGTGTTGGTTGCATTCTCATCTCAGTATAGTTGTTCCCTCTTGGTGTATTTGTGTGAACCTACTAGTGTGGACTCATGCACCCTTCATGCACTCTGCCAAACACCCAAAAGTGGGTCGAGAAGGGAACTTTTGCTCCCATCCCGTGCACCCTTCATACACCCTGCCTAACACTGAGTCGTGCTTCATATGGTTCATGTTTCGTGGAGTACTATAGCACCGTACTCTTCGTGCGCTGTAGACCTAGTTCTGTTAACATTGATCTCACCGTTCATTCTCGATCGGAGAGTCAAAAAAGCGGTACTAAGTTACATTACTGTTCATATAGTTGACATGCGCACAACATCATTTGTTATCGTCATATCTTACTACACTGGCAACAAGATTAGGTACTACTTACGTATGAACCACTGCACATGCCTAGTAGTAGGAGCACTGTGTATGTTCAAGTGGCTACCGTGTTTCGCACTCCTCCGTCGTAAGAGTGGAAATGCTTGCTCTAATCATTTTTTTCTTCAGAAAAACAGTGGACACGCTCTACCGTGCGGATCCTCCTCGATGGTCGTCGGGAACCTTGCTACTCACTTTCGCCGACATGTGGGACAACCAGCATCGGGGTCCACCAGCCAAGCACTAAATTACTCCGTAGTAGAGTGCCCAACTGCACGGTAGACTACCCCGATCGAAGCGCCTCAGTAATGCCCAATGAGCCGTCAAATCACAAAACCCCCTCCTTTCCAGCAGTAAGTTGTACGGACGAAGCAACCATCATTTCACTCTTCTCTCTCAGCTTCCTCTCTACCCAACTCGCTTCTCTCTCATCTTGTTCCTCATTTCTTCAAGAAAACCCCGACCTGCTTCTGCCATTGTTCTTCTCTCCCAAAGAAGGAAAGGAGAGCTCATCAATGGTGTTGATTCTGGCCAAGGCCCGGTCTTGCAACCCCGAGACTGATCCTATAACTCCCTCTCTGTTCTTCTTTTGGGCTTGTGATTATGGTTTATTTTCTTTTATTTCTATTTGACAGTTTCTTGATGGACGCTGGAGCACCGGCCGAAGTGATGTCTATGGCTCTGGCCAAAACTGTCGAGGCTCATGGTACGAAGAAGCGCAAGTACCCCACTGAGACTACCGCAAACAATCTCAAAGCCATCGCCCTGTCCAAGCCCCCCTCTCCGGGATCCCTCATTAAGCAAGTCCAGGTAATATCTCTTCTTGACGATCTTTTTCTCGATCTTGATCATGTTTTTTCATCTAACACGCAGTACTAGTAGTACAACTTTCTGGGTGATCTTGAATGTGATTTTTGGGTGCCAAATGACGGTTCCAAATTGCTCTTTTGACCAAAACATGTGAGAGGTTGACACTGATTTCTTATAGATTACTTTCAACTACTTTATGAACATCAATGCTACCTTTGAAGAGGGTATATTTGCCTCAGTAACTTGTGTTATGGATATTGCAAGTAATCCCTCTGCTCTCATGCCTTTGAAGACATGTTCTAGTGTCTTTGTTAACTCATTTCTGTGCGTATATGTAGTCATATAAGGAATAAAATATCGAAAATCATCTTATATTTCTGATCGGAGGTAGTAATAAAATATTTGGTTTCTGTTTGAATTAGAACCAGGTCCGCGGTGGAGATGAAGTTCTCAAAGTCATGCCGTGTGAACTAGAAGACCTGAGGATGAGTTCTACTCCTAAGCTATCCAGCTGCTGTGTCCTTGTCGCCACGTTTCCTGAACTAGTGTTTTCCTGTAGCATTGTTGTCAGGCGTGTTCTCGAGGCTGTACGTGACCACAACAATTTCCTGGCTGTGCCTTCGATTACGAAGGGTGTGGTTCTTGTAAAGCTTCCCGATAAATCTAATGCGGCCAGTCTTCATCGTCATGTTTATGAGTGGAAAGACCACTCTGTTAGGTTCTCCAAGGTTGATGAGATGGTGATGGTGCCGGTAGACATCTCTCACGAAGTCCATGGCCTAGTCAGTTATGAGGGGTTCATCCCATAGGTCGGTGGCAAGAAATAGTTCGCAGAGTTTAATTAGTGCAACTTTGCTTGTTTGTAGTAAGTACTATTGTTCAGTACTTGATTTGTGTTTGTGAACCCTGTATTGTTTAGTACTGCCGCTTTTATTGTGTGGTGAGTCCTAAGAACAGTCTATTGTAATGTCTATCCACTCAATTTAGTCTGTATATATTGAAGTATCTAGATCATCTTTTTTATGAGGATGGTTTATCAATTATGGTTACACTCCAATATCTGTATGCATTGCAGGGTTTATCGCACCCACAACGATTTCCAGTCCCATGGATGTTCGGTCCATACGATTTGTCACGACCTTTGGACTGTCCTGCTTGTGGGAGTAGGCGGGGGCCCTGCATGCCACACGTAGTTGGACAATCAATCTTCTATTTAGTACTTCAACATAGTGATTTCCTGGTAAGGATTCACTCATGTCACATCAAGTAAATCTTATTGATTTAATGTCATGTTTTCTTTCTTTTGCTCCAATTTTATGATGCAGGTTTTGCCATGTCACATCCATCACAGAATAAACCATTTGGTTTGCTCTACGATGGCTATTTTTGCAGGTTTCACTTCTTATGGCCTGTCAGTAACGAAGGCACTGTCCATCACTTATATTACTGGACAAAATTGGATTAGTCAGTTGTCTGAGTACAAGCTGAATCCCTATGATGAACTGCAATTTGGTTTACCAAACACGCCACAATTAGTCCTTCTCGCTTCTAAAAGAAATGAAGAAAAAGACTGGATCATGGTCACGGAGCCTAGTCAAGTTAGAAAGCATATCATAGCAGACCAGACACGATCGCCGCTGTCTCGCACATCGGTACCACCTTCAGCAATGGATCGAGCACCGGCAGTTGCTCTAGCACTGATAGCGGCAGCAGCTCAGTCTGATCCAGCTGAGGATTGGGTACCGACCGCGTCAGCGGATCAGGCTAATCTATCGAAGGATCGGGCATCGACACCGGCACCTGCTCCGACACCAGCACCAGCTCAACAAGGAGCACCATCTCCGGCAGCAGCGACGGCACTACCAGTCGCACCGGCACGGGCACCAGCAACAGCTTCGGCACCTGCACCAACACTTGCACTTGCATCTGCTCCGGCCCGTGCAGCGGCAATGGAACCAGTAGTTGCACCGGCAACAGAATGGGCTGCAGTTCGCACTTCATATACCAAAGTCATTACAAAAACCGACATGTCCACCTTCTTGGTAAGCATTGGCCGCCCAAGTGCTTCGTTCTTTTTTTCTTTCCATGTTGTTTCACATGATTTACTGTGTTGATCTAACTGTTTGTGTATGTCTTCTTGTTTGCAAACAGAGAATTCCTAGAGCAACGAGGGAGTCGTTCAACAATCCGAGAGACCGTGGCCAATTTTCTCTTACCATGCACAGCCTTGGTGTGAATGAACCTGCTCAATATACCATAAGTACAAAGAATGGTCGCATGATGATTGATGCTAAAGGATGGTCAAGGTTCAAATCTAAATCATACCTTGTGGTAGGGGATGATGTCAAAATCGAACTTTCTCGGCAAGGAGAGCTGGTCCAAATCAACTTTGAAATTCTTCAGTAGCAGCAAGCAACTGCTGAACTGATCTATCCTCCGAGAGATTTTGATGTAATACTCTGGCATGGTGAAACAAGTGTCCTGTGTGTATAAGTAGTACGACAGTATCGTTGATACAATTGCAACTCTGATTGCTGGTTAGGAACTGTCGTTCGATTTCATTCCAATAGCTGTCGTGCTTTATTCAATTTTGTGTATTCGCCTTGCGACAGCATCTAAAATCAGAGCCGTACCGATCGCTTGCAATATGAAAAGCGCTGAGGTAGAACACATGGGCCCCCAAACATGCAGGCCCACCGGCCTGTGGCCCAAAGTCCAGAACCGTGAGCATGTCTGAGTATTTCTCAGCTGAACCCCCATAATGCCCGTGCGTTGCATGTAACATCAGGATGCATTTGTATGAGTATTTTATCTTGTGAGAGAAAAGGATGAACGAGGAAAGGCCTTCTTTGCAAATGTGGAGAGGTGTGTGGGTACCTTTTTGCAAAATTGTCATAGTTCCCTTCCTATCTGTCATATTTAAATCGGACGGCCTATATTGCAGGATGGCAGGCATACCATCATCACGAACTCGTCTATACCATGTTAAAAAAACTCTGTTTTTTATAATTATATATGTTATATATATTCCCCTTGAATTTTCTTATGTATAAAGTTGTGATATAAAAGATCTTTATTTTTCTTTACAGAGGGAGTACCTCTCTGTCAAAAATATATTTATGTGTAACTAGTTAGTCCTGTCTTTCTACTTCCTTTCGCTGATATGTGGGGCATACGGCAACGGGGTCCACGTGCCATATGCACCAAATTAGAGAGCACAACTGCACGGTAGACACACCCCAGTCGTAGCACCGCAGTAATGCCCAATGACCCGTCAAATCACAAAAAAAAACTCACCTTTCTAGCTTTAGCAGTAAGCTGGACGGACGAAGCGGCAATATTTCACTAGGCCTGAATCCCCTTCTCCCTCGTCTGCTTGTTCAATGAAAACCCTCCCTCGGCGATTGCATAGGGTTTTCTCATCGAGAACCTGGTACGAATTCTTCATCCATCCCCGATAAATCCAGGTCCCTTGGTCGCGGGTAATCCTAGGATGGCAGCCGCCGCCATTGATGCATTTTTCTTCCTACTGAATCTAGTGTGTTTCATTTGCAGTGCCCAAAGTGCGAGGACCCTACAGGTTTCTGCGCCCTCGGCGAGACGCCACACTTGTTCCTTCTCATCCTAACACAGGATTTTAAAACGCGCACAGTATGTTCCTAGAATCCTCTTTTCTATCCGGGAGGGTGGGGTTTTTTGAACATGTTGTCGACTGATTTGGAAATTGGATTGCTATATTTGGATAAAAGGTACTAGTACCATGGTCAACACTGACGTGAAGGAGGAAATTATTTCTAGATTTTGATATAGGGAATACATTGTGTTCTCATATTATTTTTCCTGCAGTGCATTCCTTGCTCTGCCAGAACACATGTACTCAAGATGCTCGGCCTTGCCATGACTGAATACACCAGTTTAATGGTCACAGTGAAGACAAGCCATGGATATAAGTTTCGAGTTGGGTTCATGAACCAAGAAGATCACTGCTTTTTTATGGCCGAACTTGGATAAACTTTCTCAAGTGTTACGGACTGAAAGTTGGCGCACGAATGTTGATGGAAATAGCAGAACCTGGTCTATCTCTTCATTGTGATCTTCCACCCCGACGTTGTTCCAATTGTTCATCCATGTTAGTTTTGTATATGGTTCTTGCTTCTTGCCTCGATTACTTCTTAATCCACCTATTTTGTCTAGCTAATCACAATTTAACTTTAGTAGTAGCAACGAATCTCTCACGAAGATGCTACTTCTAACTAATATTTTCTTATAATTGGTGGCACGTGTAGGTTTTTTCAGAGTTAAGAAGGCTACTCGTTTGTTATTCTATAAGAACTCGGCTGTTACTAATGGCATAGAAGTTGACTAGGACGACATCCACAAGTTCCTACACTTTATTGATCGTCTTGAGGTCCTTGTGGGGCGTTTCAATGGTGAAATGCCACGTGGGATATGTGTGCCACTGTTGCACTCGTTGAACAGGTCCCACTGTGTTGAGAAATTTATGGTACGAGCTGTTTTCTGTTATATATGTTGTTCATCAACTCTTGCTTATGCATAGTTTTACACCTGTGATCTTCTTGAAACAGAAACTATCTAGTTCTATTGTTCCTATACAGATGCCTGATCATGGTCGGGTCAGACTTGCGCTTGGTCACAACATGATGTTTATGTCGACCTACTCCATTCCCCTTGGAGGTGAAAAGATACTTATTCATGGGTGGTCTCAAATAATGAAGGCCCGTCCATCTTGGAGAATAGGACAGAAGATTATGTTCCTGCTTTTCCATGGCTCTAAAGCGAATATCCTGTTTATTGACCACATTGCGAGATGAAGCCACTTTCAGAAGGTTGTGGATGTGCGGGGTGGCGCCTGGGCCTTGTCCTGGGGCTTGGCGGCCTCACCCTTTGGCTAACTGTAGGCAAAGTAGCACTCTTCGAGGCATGCTTTGCACGGTTGAACCTGTATAAGTACTCATACTTCTTTCAGCTATGGTTGTTAAGTGCCCCTGCTGGTTTCAGTTAAGGTTGTTAAGTACTCCTGCTGCTTTTATAGTCTGTCGTGTTTCTTCAGTCCTGTCTTCCTCCAGCCGCCAAAACCAAACCAGCGCCAGTGGGGCCGCCTGCTTCCACCTCCCATGGCTGGTTGCGCCTCAGCGCACGCATTGCCGCCCCACCGTCTCCTAAATCGTTAACGCCAACCTCCGAGGCCTCGCCGTTGTCCTCCACGCGCTTTGGTGCGCTCGCCGCGGCGCCGCCCTCTCATGTCATCAACATGGTCAACAAACAAGAGGAATCAGCAAAGGACTGTACGTGGAGAGGATGACAGTAGGGGCCCACCATGTCCATGGTCGGCCGCAAGGAAGTTCCTCATTTTTTGTTATATATACTCCATTGTTAGCATATGGGAAAAGAAAATGCTTCCTGCTAGTGGTTTCCTAACATCTGGGACCCATGACATTGTCAGTGTATATAGTCAATAAACAAGAGAACAACACAAGATCGGCTGACACCTGGGACGTAGCTGCCCGAGCAGTATTTTTTTAGTTATTGTTGAGATGGAGCAGGGTTTCAACTGGGCAGTAGCCCGTCTAGCCCAGGCTTATATTTTATGTTCACCACATGACCAGCCCAGCTATTTTTTTGTGAAAATGAGCCCGTTTTATTTTTCTGAAGAGTACCCAATCCAGGCCTACTTATTTTTCTACGCCCTGATGGGCCACAACTCTTTCAAGACGCCTGCAAATCTTGAAAGTAATATGAAATGGCTGTAAATATAAAAACAGATGACAAATTGGCAATTACTTTATAATTTCTGAATTTTTTTCACATTTTCAGATTCCAATTTCACTGGGCTTTAACCTAATTTAAATATATCTTCAAAGCACTTTAAATCTGGCTCGACATTTCAGTATTGAAAATAGTTTGGAACCCACAGAAATATGCGAAATTCGTTTAAATTTTTAACCCTGACCCTGGCCAACAAAAAACGGACTGTAATAAATTGCATAAGAAGTTGCAATGAGCTATATAGAAATTATTAAAAAAATAGGGAATGGTCTGACTTGTGGGCCTATTAAGTTGATGCGTATGCAAGATTTTTTTACTTATTATATATACGGCAACAAACGATTATAGCAGACGTAATCGTTGAATATCAATCCGAAGGCCGTCGTGTTTCTTCAATCTCTTATCTTCTTGCTCCAGCCGCCAAATCCAGCGCCGGCGGGACCGCCTGCTCCCGCCTCCCGTGGCCGGCTGTGCTGTCGCGCAGGCCTCACCGCCCCCTACTACTCCCACCGCTGGCCAGGCCATCCCTCTACTCACCCACATCCCTCCACTGTTGTGGCTTCGCCGCCTCCGGGTCATTCCCTTCCTGGGTCTCGCCGTCGTCCATCGCGCTGGTGTTCTCAGCACGGCGTGGTCAACATTGTCAACAAACGACAACATCGGAAGAGGGATGTACATGGAGAGGCTGACAGTTGGGACCCAAATGGTCCATGGCCGCACGCAAGCAAGTACCTCCTTATTACGCCAAAAAGAATGAATACTCCCGCTGGTAGCTCGGACCCACCAGCTATATCTTCGCACGCAAGGAAGTGCCTCCTTATTACGCACAAAAAATTAATACTCCCCCTGCTAGCTAGGACCCACCATAGTGCGAGGCTAACTTGTGGGCCTACCAAGTTGACGGGGACGGAGGGCTTTGTCAACTTAGTCAATAAACGATTCTATCACCAGTGGTCGTTGGATTGTTAACATCCAACGGTCGTCCTACTTCTTCAACCTCTTATTTTCTTGCTCCAGCCGTCCAAACTACCGCGTGCTCTTGCCTCCCGTCGCCGGCTGTGCTGCCGCGGAGGCCTCAACGCCCCCTACTACTCCCACCGCTGGCCAGGCCCTGCAGTGACGGCAGCCTCACACCGCAGCCGAACCAGTGAACCCTCGTACTCCTCTCCGTGTGGGCATCCACTGCCGCATCTTCCCCAGCTCCGCGTTGTCCCCTTCCTAGGCCTCGCCATCATCCACCGCCCTGGTGCTCTCGGCGCGGCGTGGTCAACCTGGTCAAGGAACGACTTCCATCGGAAGAGTACTGTACGTGGAGAGGCTGACAGCTGGGTCCACGGCCGCAGCAAGGAAGTGCCTCCTTATTACGCGGAAAATAATGATTCCTCCACCTGACAGCAGGTACCCATCGGACGGGCCACTAGATTTCGCGAAGAAAACGTTTCCCCCCTGACTGCTGGGACCCACCAGTTACATCTTCGCACGCAAGGAAGTGCGTCCATATTACGGGCAAAAAAAATGATTCGCCCCCTGACTGCTGGGACCCACCAGCTACATCTTCGCACGCAAGGAAGTGTCTGACAGTCGGGACCCACCTGGTCGAAGCATACGTAGCGTTGGCATTCTGGTCCCGAACGTGTAGGTACATACCGGTGGATGTATAGGCGCGCACGTAGCATGTACACGTACGTACGGCGGCCAGGGTGCAAGAAAGTAAATACGGTCACGTACGTACATACGGGCGGGGTCTCGAACGCCTACTCGCACATACGTACGGCCAGGGCTCTTGTACATGGCTGGGTCAGAACGGAGAAACTGCGTCGTCGTCGTGTTCACGAGGAGGCAACGGAATGCTCGTGTTCATCGGGAGGCAATGGAATGCGTCGTCGTATTCATCGGGAGCCAACCGGCTTGGACGGAACAGCCGATGGAAACGAGGCCTGGCGTACCGCAAAACGATGGAAACGGCCTTGTCTTCGAACGGACACGGTCGAAACGGGATCCTGTTCATCGGGAGGGGTCTGGCGTACCACAAAACGGAGGAAACATACTTCTCTTGGACCTCCTGCGGTCGAAACAGGGGTCCTGTTGATGGGAGGAGTGTGGCGTACCGCAAAACAAAGGAAACAGACTTGTGTTGGAGCGCTACGGTCAAAACGGGGGTCCTGTTCATCGGGAGGGGTGTGGCGTACCGCAAAATGGGACTCCATGGGATATTGTTCATCTCCACCGTCGACCTCCTCCAGCCTCCACGGGCTACTGTTCATCCACTATCGACCTCCGCCAGCCTCCACCTGCGACTGTTCATCCACGGGCTCCTGTTCATCCGGCCTCCACCGCGCGCTCCTCCACCGGCTACTGTTCAACTAGCCCTCTCCACGGGGTCCTATTCAACCACCCCTCCACGGGCTACTATTCATCTAGCCCTCCACCGACTACTGTTCAACCAGCCCTCCACAGGGTCGTCCTGTTCATCCAGCCCTCCACGGGG
This sequence comes from Aegilops tauschii subsp. strangulata, assembly GCF_002575655.3. Lineage (NCBI taxonomy): Eukaryota > Viridiplantae > Streptophyta > Magnoliopsida > Poales > Poaceae > Aegilops > Aegilops tauschii. Next base: position 526,811,849 of record NC_053036.3, read on the forward strand.
TCCTGTTCATCCAGCCCTCCACCGGCTCGATCGATCGGGGTCCTGTTCATCCAGCGGCAATGGCCGCTACTACCACGGGGTCATGTTCGTCCAACACCCCACCAGGAACTATTCATCCAACCCCCCAACAACACTCATTGTTCATCCAGAGGCAGCAGGTTCGATCGGCTTCAGTTTGCAGCAGTAGCGAAGGAATCGCTCGATCGGGTTCAGTTAATAGCCATTGATCGATCGCTCGGGTTCCGTAACGCGTAGCCTGGAGTGCAATCGCTCGGGTTCAGTAGGCGAACGCCTCGCTCGGGTTCAGTTAGAGCCCAACGCCTCGCACCCACGTGCGTACGTGTACGAGAGAAACACGCATCGCTCGGCCCCCGACCACCCGCCATAATTGGGAACTCCTCGATATTTTCCGCGCCCTCGGTTCTACCACGGTTTTTTCTGTCATGGACGGCCCAAAGAATGTCATGCAGCTGCGTCTCTGACCCGCCCAGGACGAAGCCCATTTTCTGTCATGATTTTTTGTCATAGAAGTACGAGCCCACCACATCTATGATGATATCAGGTTTTGCCACAATTATAGTCATAGAAGTGTCATAAGCATGGCAGAAAAAAATTCGTTTGGCCCAAAATGTCATGGATGTGTCTTTTTTTGTAGTGAATGTTTGCTACTGAACACTTCTCGCATGCAGAACGACCAGAATTGTAGATGAGGGCGTTCAGAGAGGCTCTTGACGATTGCTCGCTCCTTGATCTTGGATGGAGGGGAGTGGAGTATACTTGGGATAATGGGCAGAGTGCTGAGTCGAATGTCAAAGCCGGACTCGATAGAGCTTTTGGAAACCTACTGCTTACCCAGATATTCCCTCAAAATTTGGTTCACCACATTAGCACTACGGAGTCTGACCATTGCTTTGTCTTGGTCGACTTACGTGATAATCGGGTGGAACAGCGACATGGAGTGACGAGGCAGTTCTGATTTGAAGATGTATGGCAAACACACTCTGAGTATGATCAATTTGTGCTTAGAGAATGGCAAAAGGGGGTTGGCTAGAATGGTCTAGATGGTGTACTCAATGCTTTGCATGATATGCAAACTAAGTTGGCTGCATGGGGGGCAAAGGAATTTGGGTGTCTCACTCGGAAGGTGCGAAAGCTGCGGGACAAGCTGGACCGGCTTCGGCGTCGGCCGGGGAGACGTGGCCCAGCCGAGGAAGAGCTGGCCATAGCTAAGCAGCTCCGAGAGGCACTAAGACAAGAGGAAATCTGGTTAAGACAGTGATCATGGGTTCCTTGGCTGCGAGAGGGGGATTGTAACACGGGCTACTTTCATGCTCAAGCAGCGTAGCGGCAAAGGATGAATAAGATAGACAGGCTTGAACGGGCGGATGGCTCCACGTGTCAAACGTCAGACGAGAACCATGCAGAAGTCCAAGGGTTTTATGAAGCTTTATACGCAAGTCAAGGTTTCAAACCAATGGGTGAGCTGCTTTCCTTTGTTCCTCCAAAGGTGACGGAGCAAATGAATGAAGAACTCGACAAACCTTACATTGCGGAGGAGGTCAAGACGGCTCTATTTCAAATGGCGTCATCAAAGGCGCTGGGAGTGGACGGATTTACAACGGGTTTTTTCAGCGGCATTGGTATTTGTTAAAAGACGATATAATTCCGGCTGTCCTAGATTTCTTGAATGGGGGAGTCTTACCTGAGGGAATGAACGACACTTCCATCACATTGATCCCAAAGGTGCGTTACCCGCAGCACATATCTCAATATCGGCCCATTTCATTGTGCCCTGTTCTGTACAAGATTGCCTCGAAGTGCATTACAAACAGGGTACGAGTGTTCGTGGGTGAGATCATCAGTGAAGAGCAGAGTGCGTTTGTGCCCGGCCGCCTCATCATCGACAACGTTCTCATCGCTTATGAAAGTGTTCATGCTACGAGACGTGGAAAGAGAGGGAAGAATGTTGCTTGTGCCGTCAAAGTCGACATGATGAAGGCATACGATTGGGTTGAATGGCATTTTTTGGAGGCAATCATGTTGATATTGGGTTTTAGTTCACAGTTTGTCAGACTTGTGATGAAGTGTGTAACCTTGGTAAGGTTTACAGTACAAGTAAATGGACAATTACTTCCCTACTTCACACCATCTAGAGGTCTCCGTCAGGGAGATCCTAGTTCATCGTTTCTATTTCTTATCTGTGTAGAGGGGTTCACCTCACTGCTGAAGTTCTATGGAGGTGCCAATGTTGATAGAGGCATCCGTGTTAGCCCTTTCTCCCCTTGGGTTAATCACCTACTCTTCACTGATGATAGTTTGATATTTCTGAAGGCAGAAAGGGCGAGTGCGTAAGGTTGAATCGGGTGCTTGGAATCTATGGCGATGATACGTCTCCAATGTATCTATAATTTTTTATTGTTCCATGCTGTTATATTATAATTCTTGGATGTTTTACAATCATTCTATAGCAACTTTATATCATTTTTTGGACTAACCTATTGACATAGTGACCAGTGCCAGTTGTTGTTTTTTGCTTGTTTTTTACTTCGCAGAAAATCAATACCAAACGGAGTCCAAACGCAGTGAAACTTTTTGGAGAATTTTTTTGGACCAGAAGACAAAAGTTGGGCCAAGGAAGTACAAGAGGGGGGCTCCGAGGGGAGCACAACCCACCTGGGCACGCCTGGGGGCCCAGGCGCGCCCAGGTGGGTTGTGACCACCTCAGCTACCTCCCGCACCGCCTCTTTGCTCTATAAATATCCCAATATTCTAGAAACCCTAGGGGAGTCAATGAAACACAATTCCAGCCGCCGCAAGTTCCAGAAACCATAGATCCAATCTAGACACCCTAACGGAGGGGTTCATCATTCCCATTGGCGCCTCTCCGATGATGCGTGAGTAGTTCATTGTAGACCTATGGGTCCGTAGTTAGTAGCTAGATGGCTTCCTCTCTCTCTTTTGATTCTCAATACAATGGTCTCTTGGAGATCTATTTGATGTAACTCTTTTTGCGGTGTGTTTGTTGGGATCTGATGAACTTTGAGTTTATGATCAGATCTATGCTTTTATCCATGGAAGTTATTTGAGTTTATTTAATCTCTTATATGCATGATTACTTATAGCCTCATATTTATTCTTCAAATCTTTGGTTTAGTTAGGCCGACTAGATTGATTTTTCTTGCCATGGGAAGAGGTGCTTTGTGATGGGTTCGATCTTACGGTGCTCAATCCCAGTGACAGAAGGGAAAATGACACGTATGTATCGTTGCTATTAAGGATAACAAGATGGGATCTATTCCTACATGAATATATCTTGTCTATGTCATGTCATCGTTTGTACTGCATTACTCCGTTTCTCCATGAACTTAATACACTAGATGCATGCTAGATAGCGGTCGATGTGTCGAGTAATAGTAGTAGATGCAGGTAGGAGTCGGTCTACTAATCTTGGAAGTGATGCCTACGTAATGACCATTGCCTGGATATCGTCATGATTATTTGAAGTTCTATCAATTGCCCAACAATAATTTGTTTACCCACCGTATGCTATTTTTCTCGAGAGAAGCCACTAGTGAAATCTATGGCCCCGGATCTCTTCTTTATCACATTTCCCTTCGAGATCTATTTTTATTTTCTTTTATTTTAAGATCTATTAATCCAAAAACACAAAAATACCTTGCTGCAATTTATTATTATTTATTTTATCTCGCGTTCCCGTGAGATCTATTTATCCAACCTACTATAATTTTACCTATCTTTTACCCGTGAGGGATTGACAACCCCTCTTTACGTCGGGTTGCAAGTATTTGTTCTTTGTGTGCAGGTACCATTCACGTAGTGTTGCGTGGTTCTCCTACTAGTTCGATAACCTTGGTCTCATCACTGAGGGAAATACCTACCGTAGTTGTGCTGCATCATCCCTTCCTCTTTGGGGAAATACCGACGTAGTTCAAGCCGCATCAGGCGACTGCTCGGGACAATGTGTTAATAGGGACAAACGTTGTGTCTTTTTCAGTCCAAACACACCTGATGTAGTTCGAAAGGAGCTCAAGACAGTGTTGGGAATTACAGTGGAGGCGTTTAATGAGCGGTATTTGGGTCTTCCAATGGCCATTGGAAGAATTACCAGCGGAACTTTGGAATAACTTCGCGAGAGGATCAGAAGCAAGCTTCAAGGAGGCACTGGATGACTTATTTCATGCACTGGGAGGTAGGTTAGGCATAAAGCTATTGCTCACGCGTCTCGGCATTTTCGATGAGCTGCTTCAAGTTAACGAAGAAGATCTGTAAGGGTTTTTCATCAAAAATGGCTAGGTATTGGTGGAGTAGCTCAGTCGACCGCAGGTCACTACACTGGATCGATTGGGACTCACTATCCAAGCCAAAGAATGTGGGAGGGATGGGATTCAGGAACTTGGAAGTGTTTAACTTAGCTCTGCTTGGGAAACATGGGTGGATGCTGATCACGAATCCGGATTCTCTCTGCGCACGTGTCTTGAAAGGGAAGTACTTTCCCACAAGCGAGTTCATGGATGCAACTATTCCAAGGCATGCATCAGCAACTTGGCAGGGCAATTGTTGCGGGCAGAGAGGCCTTAAGTGAAGGAAATGTGCCCTAGAGGCAATAATAAAGTTGTTATTTTGTATTTCCTTATATCATGATAAATGTTTATTATTCATGCTAGAATTGTATTAACCGGAAACTTGATACATGTGTGAATACATAGACAAAACACCTTGTCCCTAGTAAGCCTCTACTAGACTATCTCGTTAATCAAAGATGGTTAAGTTTCCAAACCATAGACATGTGTGGTCATTTGATGAACATGATCACATCATTAGGAGAATGATGTGATGTACAAGACCCATTCGTTAGCTTAGCATATTGATCGTTCAGTTTTATTGCTATTGATTTCTTCATGTCATATACATATTCCTTTGACTAAGAGATTATGCAACTCCCGGATACCGGAGGAATATCGTGTGTGCTATCAAACGTCACAGCGTAACTGGTGATTATTAAGATGCTCTACAGGTATCTCCGAAGGTGTTTGTTGGGTTGGCATAGATCGAGATTAGGATTAGTCACTCCGAGTATCAGAGAGGTATCTCTCGGCCCTCTCGGTAATACACATCATAAGAAGCCTTGCAAGCATAGTGACTAATGAGTTAGTTGCGGGGTGATGTATTACGGAACGAGTAAAGAGACTTGCCGGTAATGAGATTGAACTAGGTATGAAGATACCGACGATCGAATCTCGGACAAGTAACACACCGATGGCAAAGGGAATAAATTATGTTGTCATTACGGTACGACCGATAAATAACTTCGCAGAATATGTAGGAACCAGTTGATTGCTCTCTGACTATGGCGCCAGAAAAGCTCAAGTCTGATAGGACTACGTCGGTATTTCCCCAAAGAGGAAGGGATGATGCAGCACAACGACAGTAGGTATTTCCCTCAGTGATGAAACCAAGGTTATCAAACCAGTAGGAGAACCAAGCAACACAATGTAAACAGCTCCTGCACACAAACAACAAATACTCGCAACCCGACGTGTTAAAGGGGTTGTCAATCCCTTTCGGGTAACGATGCCAGAAACTGCATGATGATGAGACAAAGATTTAATAGATTGAAATAATAGATCACAAATAAAATAAAGTGCAGCAAAGTATTTTTGTATTTTTGGTTTAATAGATCTGAATAAAAATGCAAAGGAAAAGTAGATGCAAAGCAAATATATGAGAAAGAAGACTCGGAGGCCGTAGGTTTCACTAGTGGCTTCTCTCGAGAAAAATAGCAAATGGTGCGTAAACAAATTACTGTTGGGCAATTGATAGAACCTCAATTAATTATGACGATATCCATGCAATGATCATTACATAGGCATCACGCCTAAGATTAGTAGACCGACTCCTGCCTGCATCTACTACTATTACTCCACACATCGACCGCTATCCAGCATGCATCTAGTGTATTAAGTTCATGGAAAAACGAAGTAATGCAATAAGAACGAGGACATGATGTAGACAAGATATGTTTATCTATTGCGTAGATATAGATCCATCTTTTTATCCTTAGTACCAACAATACATACGTGTCATTTCCCTCTCTATCACTGGGATCGAGCACCGTGAGATCGAACCCACTACCGGGCACCTCTTCCCATTGCAAGACAAATAGATCAAGTTGGCCAAACAAACCCAAATATCGGGGAAGAAATACGAGGCTATAAGAGATCATGCATATCAGAGATCGAAGAAACTCAAATAACTTTCATGGATATAAAAAGATATGACTCGTCATAAACTCAAAGTTCATCAGATCCCAACAAACACACCGCAACAAGAGTTACATCATATGGATCTCCAAGAGACCATTGTATTGAGAATTCAGCGAGAAAGAGGAAGCCATCTAGCTACTAACTACGGACCCGTAGGTCTACAAAGAACTACTCACGCATCATCGGAGAGGCACCAATGGAGGTGGTGAACCCCATCCGAGATGGTGTCTAGATAGGATCTGGTGGTTCTGAACTCTGCAGTGGCTGGATGAATATTTTGTCGACTCCCCTAGGGTTTCTGGAATATTGGGGTATTTATAGAGGAAAGAGGCGGTCCGGGGGCACCCGAGGTGGGCACAACCCACCAGGGCGTGTCTGGGCCTCCTTGCGCGCCCTGGTGGGTTGCCCTTCCTCGGGACTCCCCCCAAGTGCAACCAGGCCTGTTGTGTTCCTTCTGGCCCATAGAAAATCATCATGGAGTTTCGTGGCATTTGGACTCCGTCTGATATTGATTTCCTGCGATGTAAAAAACATGGAAAAAACAGCAACTCGCACTTGGCACTATGTCAATAGGTTAGTACCAAAAAATGATATAAAATGACTATAAAATGATTATAAAACATCCAAGATTGATAATAAAACATCACGGAACAATCAAAAATTATAGATACGTTGGAGACGTATCATCATCCCCAAGCTTAACTCATTCTCGTCCTCGAGTAGGTAAGTGATAAAAACAGAATTTTTGATGTGGAGTGATGTTTATCAAGTCATAATATATTCTTTTCTTTATAGCATGGACATTTGGAATTTTATGTGATTCAAAGCAATAGTCTAGTTTTGACATAATAATTTAGATACTCAAGCATATCAACAAGCAACCATGTCTTTCATAATATCAATGCTAAAATAAGTTATCCCTAGCCCATCATGCTCAAACATTGATCCATTCATGAAACACACTCGAATATTAGCTACACCCAATACTTAAGCATGATCATATTGCCTCTTAGTTGGTGATTTTATAAGAGAAGATGGAGACTCAAATTCAAAAATAAAAATTGCATAGAGTAAAATAAAGGCCCTTCGCAGAGGGGAGTAGAGATTTGTAGAGGTGCCAGAGCTCAAAGCTAAAGATTAGAGATAAAAACATTTTGGGAGGTGTATCCATCCCACCAATGAAAACGACTCAGAGTTCTGAACACTTTCCATGCTAGATATGCCATAGGCGGTTCCCAAACAGAAAATAAAGTTTATTCCCTTTTCCACCATTCTTTCACTTTCCATGGCTAGCTGTATCCACGGGTGCCTTCCATACCAACACTTTCCAAGGAATTTATTATTTGACAACGTAAAGTAAAGTCATTTTTTGCATTTCGCGACTGGGCATCCCTAAAACCTTTGCCTTACTCTCGTGCAATGACAAGTGAATAAACACTCATCGTGAGAATAACACATCAAGCATGGAAAATATTAGCCACCCGTTACCGTTCCGCGAGCGAAACAAATACACAAAAGAGAAGTTTATTTCGAAAATTAGAGATGGCACATGCAAATTTGCTTAGAACGGCAAAAGAATACCGCATATAGGTAGATATAGTGGACTCATATGGCAAAACTGGTTTAAAGGATTTTGGATGCACAAGTAGAGGTCATACTTGGTTCAAAATGAAGGCTAGCAAAAAGATTGAGAAGCGACCAACCAAGAAACGAATAATCTCATAAGCAAGCATTAAGCATAATTAACACCGAATAATGCACCGTAAGTAGGATATAATTTCATTGCATGACTATTGACTTTCATGCATGCATAGGGAATCACAAACCTTAACACCAATATTCTTACTAAAGCATAATTACCCATCAACATAACTCACATATCACATCATCATATCTCAAAACTATTACGAAGAATCAAGTTTATTTTGTCCAATGATCTTCATGACAATTTTTTTATTTTATCCTTCTTGGATATCTATCACTTTGGGACTAATTTTCATGTGTTGCTTTTCATAAATTCAAACAAATATAAGTGAAGATCATGAGCATAAAATTTTTCTTTCTCTGAAAATAATTTAAGTGAAGCAAAAGAGAATTTCTTCAAAAAATTTACTAACTCTCAAACAAATCTAAGTGAAGCAAGAGAGTATTTCTTCAAAAATAACAAGCACACCGTGCTCAAAAAGATATAAGTGGAGTACTAGAGCAAGTCCTAGCTCATAAAAGATTGAAGTGAAGCACAGAGAGCAATTCTAACAAGTCATGAAATAATTTTGGCTCTCTCAAATAGGTGTGTGATCGCCGTCGGCATGCTACCTCTACATCTACCTTCAGGATTAGTTTTAGACCTGAATAATTGTTATTTGGTGCCAGCATTGAGCATGAGCATTATATCTAGATCTTGTTTAATGCGAGACAGTTATTCATTTAAATCAGAGAATAATGGTTGTTCTATTTATATGAGTAATATCTTTTATGGTCATGCACCCTTGAAGAGTGGTCTATTTTTGTTGAATCTCGATCGTGGTGATACACATATTCATAATATTGATGCCAAAAGATGCAAAATTGATAATGATAGTGCGACATATTTGTGCATTGACGTTTAGGTCATATTGGTGTAAAGCGCATGAAGAAACTCCATGCGGATGGACTTTTGGAATGACTTGATTATGAATCATTTGATGCTTGCAAACCATGCCTCATGGGCAAGATGACTAAAACTACGTTCTTCGGAACAATGGAGCGAGCCACTGACTTATTGGAAATAATACATACAGATGTATGCAGTCCGATGAGTGTAGAGGCTTGCGGTGGGTATCATTATTTTCTGACCTTCATAGATGATTTGAGAAGATATGGGTATATCTACTTTATGAAACACAAGTCTAAAACATTTGAAAAGTTCAAAGAATTTCAGAGTGAAGTGGAGAATCATCGTAACAAGAAAATAAAGTTTCTACGATCTGATCGCGGAGGCGAATATTTGAGTTACGAGTTTGGCCTTCATTTAAAACAATGTGGAATAGTTTCACAACTCACGCCACCTGGAACACCACAGCGTAATGGTGTGTCCGAATGTCGTAACCATACTTTATTTGATATGGTGCGATCTATGATGTCTCATACCGATTTACCACTATCGTTTTGGGTATATGCATTAGATACAGCTGCATTCACGTTAAATAGGGCACCATCTAAATCCGTTGAGACGACACCGTATGAACTATGGTTTGGCAAGAAACCTAAGCTATCGTTTCTTAAAGTTTTGGGTTGCGATGCTTATGTGAAAAAGCTTCAGCCTGGCAGATCCGAAGGCAAGATCTTTGTTGCTAAGAGTGGATCCTTTCTAGAGAAGGAGTTTCTCTCGAAAGAAGTGAGTGGGGGGAAAGTAGAACTTGATGAGGTAATTGTACCTCCTCTCAAATTGGAAAGTAGATCATCACAAAAAACCGATCATGTGATGCCTACACCAACTAGAGAGGAAGCTAACGATAATGATCATGAAACTTCAGATCAAGTTACTACCAAACCTCGTAGGTCAACCAGAGCACGTTCTGCACCCGAGTGGTACGGTAATCCTGTTCTGGAAGTCATGTTACTAGACCATGACGAACCTACGAACTATGAAGAAGCGATGATGAGCCCAGATTCCGATAAATGGCTTGAGGCCATGAAATCTAAGATAGGATCCATGTATGAGAACAAAGTGTGGACTTTGGTTGACTTGCCCGATGATCGGAGAGCCATAGAGAATAAATGGATCTTCAAGAAGAAGACTGACGCTAATGAAAATGTTATTGTCTACAAAGCTCGACTTGTCGTGAAAGGTTTTTGAAAAGTTCAAGGAGTTGACAATGATGAGACCTTCACACCCATAGCGATGCTTAAGTCTGTCTAAATCATGTTAACAATTGCCACATTTAGGATTATGAAATATGGCAAATGGACGTCAAAACTGCATTCCTTAATGGATTTCTTAAATAAGAGTTGTATATGATGCAACCGGAAGGTTTTGTCGATCCTAAAGGTGCTAAAAAAGTGTGCAAGCTCCTGCGATCCATTTATGGACTGGTGCAAGCATCTCGGAGTTTGAATATACGCTTTGATGAGGTGATCAAAGCATATGGTTTTATACAGACTTTCGGAGAAGCCTGTATCTACAAGAAAGTGAGTGGGAGCTCTGTAGCATTTCTAATATTATATGTGGATGACATATTGTTGATTGGAAATGATATAGAATTTCTGGATAGCATAAAAGGATACTTGAATAAAAAAAATTCAATGAAAGACCTCGGTGAACATGCTTATATATGGGCATCAAGATCTATAGAGACAGATCAAGACGCTTAATTGGACTTTCACAAAGCACATACCTTGATAAAGTTTTGAAGAAGTTCAAAATGGATCAGTCAAAGAAAGGGTTCTTGCCTGTGTTACAAGGTGTGAAGTTGAGTCAGACTCAATGCCCGACCACTGCAGAAGATAGAGAGAAAATGGAAGTCATTCCATATGCCTCAGCTATAGGTTCTATCATGTATGCTATGCTATCTACCAGACCTGATGTGTGCCTTGCTATAAGTCTGGCAGGGAGGTACCAAAGTAATCCAGGAGTGGATCACTGGACAGCGATCAAGAACATCCTGAAGTACCTGACAAGGACTAAGGATAGGTTTCTCGTTTATGGAGGTGACAAAGAGCTCATCGTAAATGGTTACGTCGATGCTAGCTTTGACACTGATCCGGATGACTCTAAGTCACAAACCGGATACATATTTATATTGAATGGTGGAGTTGTCAGTTGGTGCAGTCCCAAGCAGAGCGTCGTGGCGGGATCTACGTGTGAAGCGGAGTACATAGCTGCTTCAGAAGCAGCGAATGAAGGAGTCTGGATGAAGGAGTTCATATCCAATCTAGGTGTAATACCTAGTGCATTGGGTCGAATGAAAATCTTTTGTGACAATACTGGAGCAATTGCCTTCGCGGATTTCACAAAAGAACCAAACACATCAAGAGACGCTTCAACTACATCCGTGATCAAGCCAAGGAGGGAGACATAGAGATTTGCAAAATACATACGGATCTGAATGTGGCAGACCTGTTGACTAAGCCTCTTCCACGAGCAAAACATGATCAGCACCAAGACTCCATGGGTGTTAGATTCATTACAATGTAATCCAGATTATTGACTCTAGTGCAAGTGGGAGACTGAAGGAAATATGCCCTAGAGGCAATAATAAAGTTGTTATTTTATATTTCCTTATATCATGAAAATGTTTATTATTCATGCTAGAATTTTATTAACCGGAAACTTGATACATGTGTGAATACATAGACAAAACACCGTGTCCCTAGTAAGTCTCTACTAGACTAGCTCATTAATCAAAGATGGTTAAGTTTCCTAACCATAGACATGTGTTGTCATTTGATGAACGAGATCACATCATTAGGAGAATGATGTGATGGACAAGACCCATCCGTTAGCTTAGCATATTGATCATTCAGTTTTATTGCTATTGCTTTCTTCATGTCATATACATATTCCTTTGACTATGAGATTATGCAACTCCCGGATACCGGAGGAATACCTTGTGTGCTATCAAACTTCACAACATAATTGGGTGATTATAAAGATGCTCTACAGGTATCTCCAAAGGTGTTTGTTGGGTTTGCATAGATCGAGATTACGATTTGTCACTCCGAGTATCGGAAACGTATCTCTGGGCCCTCTTGGTAATACACATCATAAGAAGCCTTGCAAGCATAGTGACTAATGAGTTAGTTGTAGTATGATGTATTACAGAACGAGTAAAGAGACTTGCGGGTAACGAGATTGAACTAGGTATGAAGATACCGACGATCGAATCTCGGGCAAGTAACATACCAATGATGAAGGGAATAACATATGTTGTCATTATGGTACGACCGATAAAGATCTTCGTAGAATATGTAGGAACCAATATGAGCATCCAGGTTCCGCTATTGGTTATTGACCGGAGAAGTGTCTCGGTCATGTCTACATAGTTCTTGAACCTGTAGGGTCCGCACGCTTAACGTTCGATGACGATTTTGTATTGTATGAGTTATGTGATTTGGTGACCAAATGTTGTTCGGAGTCCCGGATGAGATCACGGACATGACGAGGAGTCTCAAAATGGTTGAGAGGTAAAGATTGATATATAGGACGATAGTATTCGGACATCGGAAGTGTTCCGGGGGTACCGGGTACATATCGGGTCACCGGAAGGGGTTTCGGGCACCCCCCCCCCCCCCCCGCCGCCAACTATATGGGCCTAATGGGCTAAGAGAGGGACAAAGAGGGGAAGGGAGAAGGAAAGGGGAGGATTCGGCCTCCCCCTTCCTCCCCTCCCCCCTCTCTTTCCTTTCCCCTCCGATGAATAAGGAAGGGGGCGAATTGGGGAGGAACCCCAAGTAGGATTTGACCTACTTGGGGCGTCCCCCTTGGCTTCCCCCTCTCCCTCCCACATATATATATGAGGGGGGGAGCGCCTAGAACACACAACAACATCTGTTAGCCATGGGAGACTGTTGGAGATATGCCCTAGAGGCAATCATGTATGATGATATTTCCTATGTGTTTATGAATAAAGATAGTCCTTGGACATTATCAATGATGTGTATCAGCAAGTACGTGACTTGTTTGTGGGACTATGCATTGTATGATGACTGTCCTAAAAGGTCCCTAGTCGAAAGGGTTGTGTGGACGCGTAGTTGACTAGACTAGCATATGACACGGTCGATGGCTTGGTCTCACTAGCCATGGAGCATTGGATGCTAACCGGATAATATGGACTTGGAAAGGTCTGGTCGGATTCGACGTAGTAGGATCCGAGTCAAGATAAGGTCCGAGTCGGACAGACCCAACTATGAGACGCAGCGATATGTCATCTGTGAGTCTCTAGTACAACATACATTCTATGTCCTAAGACCTGAGCTGGCACATGTACTCGGGATGGTGACAGACTTGCTTTGGGCCGACCAAACGCTACTCCGTGACTGGGTAGTTACAAAGGTAGGTTTCGGGCTTGTCCAGACCCATGCTGCGAGACGTGGTCGAGCAAGATGGGATTTGCCCCTCCGATCAGGAGAGATATACTCTGGGCCCCTCATGTGATCCGACCAGGATAAGCATGGCCATGCGACAAGGATTATGAGATAATCCGGTTTGTGGTCGGCATCACTGGAACTAGAAAAAGGTCGGGCTAGCACAAGGATGACAGACTCGCCTTGAGCCCGACAACATATATCATGTGGCAAAAGGAATGGAAGTATGATGTACAGGTTCGCTAACCAGCTTCATAGTCTGCTTAGTGTTCGGCATGCCTTGCTGATCCGAACTGCGACCAAGCCGACTTGAACCTAAGGGGTCGCGCGCTTAAGGGAAGGAACCTGCGAGGTCGAATCCGAGGACACTGGTCGGATGTGATCCGAGCTGTATTCGGATTGTGGCCGAGTAGACTTATGGGCTTTAGGGTCCGTATGAGGCCCAAGTGTTGAGCCCACGACGGACGCCTATGTAAAGTGGAGGTGCGGCACACTCATGCGGTTGATCGCTTCGGCGCTGTCACTAGGGTTTGCATGTGTTGCGAATAGACACCTCCACTCGCCACCGACTATGAGATCGGACCTAGCAGTCCGCCGCACGGTGTTCCTCCTGCACGCGCGGATACCGTTAGAGGTGGTGCACTTGCGCCGCTCCGGTGAACCTGTACGTGGGAACCGACGACCGGCCACTCGAGGGAGATCGGACGAGGAGGATACGATCCACGCAGATGCGCTGCCCCAACTCTTCTTCCGCTGCACGGCACTTCGCGTCTAGTGGTAACGAACTGTGATCCATCCCTCGTAGCATGTTCCTGGTTGTTCTGCGTGTAGGAAAATTTTAATTTACAGTCGGTGCACCCTACGGTAGAACCCAACAGTGGTATCAGAGCCTCTGCTATAGGATTTGGTTTCAGATCGTATGAACATTAGATATGTGGAGGCGGCAGATGAGATCTGTTGTCGTTGAAGAGATCGGCTATGTGCACGGTTGATGTGATCAACTGCACATGGGGATCGTTGAGGCTATGTTTTTTGTCAATCGGGATCAATGAGGTCGTGACACAACCTACCCCTACCGGTCGGTTATCCGCCATCGGGGTTAACAGTGAAATGTAAATCCGATTCGGATTCGCGATGATCGATGAGATCGGTCAGATCAGAGAATTCGGCATGATCGGAGTGCAGATATGATCTGTGATTTTCGAAAACGTGTGCGTAGCGCCTTGTATTTGTACCCGACACACAAACCGATAGAATGCGATTCTATGCATAACTTTGTTTTACAGGTTTGATGTGAATAGTATGGCTCATGTGTATGTGATGCATGTGTGTAAATTATACATGGCCTGCGTGTCATGTTTGTCAGCCGGCAGGAGACAAAGTGTTGTCATTATATTGTATAACGACCTGCGTGTCGACTTGTGACTCTATGTAAAATTCATTACTAGTTGTAGTAGTTGGATAATAGAGATCAGGTTGGTGGCTTGGCGTCCCGGCGTGACAAACAAGATGGAGTTCCTAGATGGTCATCGGAGTCGGAGCCAACCTAGAAGAACATCCATGAAGGAGCCATACTATTTCACAATATATGTTTATTTGTGATTGTTATGCTTCTTATTTTCTATGCATGTTAGAATGGTAGAAAGATCCCTCATGAATATCAAGAGAATTTCCATCCCCGATGTTGCACCTTCGCACGTCAAGTACGTCTAGTAGTGGGCTCATAAAATTGAGGTGCTGCTGGGTGTCCTTGAACTGAAGGGTTCGTGTCGGACACGGACATGCACTGCATCAGGTTAACTTGACAAGGCTATCAAAACGGTTTTGGGCCTTGTGGCAAAGAAGGTTGGGGGCCGGGGTATGAGATACCTTACCGACCGACAGGAGTCGTATAGAGATACGATTAGCAAGGAGTTGCTTACTGGATAGGCATGTTGTCTAGCAGTGATGCTAAAGCTCACTAGTCGAATGTGCTAGTCGGATCCTGAATCACTGAAAGTTTGCGGAGGGATGCCAACTTTAGTGGGAGTATTTTCATTTAAGGCTAGAATTACTCTACATAAACACATTGCTTAGTGATTGCATATTTTCTGTTGTAGATCAATGGCACCACCTGCTCAACCCAACTTTGCATTGAAATCAATTCTGGAAAAGGATAAACTGAATGGAACAAACTTTACCACCTGGTATGGAAATCTGAGAATTGTTCTCAAGCATGATAAAAAGGAACATGTTCTAGAGGATCCACTTCCAGAGGAACCTGCCGATAATGCTAGTGCCACTGCTAAGAATGCCTACCAGAAACTCGTTGATGAATCAACGGAGATCAGCTGTCTGATGCTGGCTTATATGGAGCCCGATTTGTAATAGCATTTCGAAATGTTGAGGCTTACGATATGATCGAGAGTCTCAAGAGCATGTTTCAGACACAGGCTAGGACCGAAAGGTTCAACGTCTGGTGATCCTTGATGGATTGCAAGCTGAAGGAAGGTGATCCACTGAGCCCACATGTGATCAAGATGATCGGATATGTGCAAGCTTTGGATTGGTTGGGCTTCCTGCTCTTGGATGAGCTGGCTACTGATGCAGTTCTGGGTTCTCTTCCACCCAGCTATGGGACGTTCATCTCGAACTATCATATGCATGGCATGGATAAGAAGCTCACTAAATTGCATGGGATGCTCAAAGTGGCAGAGCAGGATATTAAGAAAGGCACGCATCAAGTGTTGATGGTGCAGAAATCGACTAAGTTCAAGAAGAGTTGGTCCAAGAAAATGGCTAAGGCAAAGGGCACGGAGACGGTAACCTCCGCCGTTGCGCCGAAGTCTGGACCGGACTCGAAGACCATTTGCTATCACTGCAAGGAGACCAGTCACTGGAAGAGGAACTGTGGCAAGTGGCTTGCAGAGCATGGCAAGAAGGCCGGAAATGCTTCTTCAGGCAAAGGTACACTTGTTGCATATGTTATAGACATTTACCTTGCTGACATACCTACTAGCTCTTGGGTATTCGATACTGGATCGGTTGTTCACATTTGCAACTCGATGCAGGGGCTGGTAAGAACTAGGCGTGTGGCACAAGGGGAGATTGACATCAGGGTCGGCAACAAAGCAAGAGTTGCTGCGTTGGAGGTCAGCACGATGCAGCTCCAGCTTCCTTCTAGATTTATTTTGGAATTGAATAATTGTTATTACATCCCTGCACTTAGTCGTAACATTATTTCTGCCTCATGTTTGATGAGTCAGGGTTATGAATTCAATTTAAAGGACAATGGTTGTTCATTTTATTTGAATGGTATGTTACACGGCTATGCACCCATTGTTGATGGGCTATTTATATTGAATTGTCACAGCCACAGATCAGCCCTTGCTTGATTTTTCTTCCCTCCATGCATCATGTTTAAATTCAAATGAAATTTGAATTGAGGAATTTTCAAAGCCTCAGAAACCTTTTAAAAATGATCAACATTAAAATCCTCTCAAAGAAGCCTAAGAAAATGTTCCTGTTAAACCTTGAAAAATATTGGCAAGAATAAAATTCAAACCAATATTTTTGGAAGGTTTAACATATTTATTTTGGGCCTTTGAATTAATCCAATAAATATTTGAATTGGATCTATATTTGTTATATAATAAATATTTGTTCAATAATTCTGGAAATTGTTGTGTAGCTTTGGATAAGTCCATTTAATTTACACAATTATTTTCATGAATTTTGAGAATGGTTTGGTCTTTGAACTAAATCAAAACATAATAGCAAAAATAGAAAACAGAAAGAAATAAAAAAGGAAGCAGAGACTTACCTGAGGCCCACTTACCTGGTGGCCTAGCAGATTCGGCCCAGCCCACCTCCTCCTTCCTGTCGTCTTCCTCCCCAGGCCAGTAGGCAGAGCGCGTGGACGCAGCGCGCCGGCACGCGCCCCGGCCACCTCCACCCTGCCTGCCTGCGTCCCCGTCACCCTGGATCTCTCCCGCGTCGCCACGCACCCCATGGACCTCTCTCACTCTCTCCCGTGGCCCTCCTCTCCTCTGCTCTCTCTCTCACGGCCGCCCAAACCGGCCGGTGCCCGCCGCCGCAAAGCACCGCGCCCACCACCGTCCCCTTGCCCCATGGTTGTGACCTCTAGCTCCGCCTCGATGCTGTGAAGCTCCAAGCCGAAGAACGCGCACGCGGATGCCCTGCAGCATCGTCACCGTCGCCATCTTCCTCGTCTGCTCCAACGAACGCCGTCGTTCGATTCGCCGACCCCCGAGCGTCCCCGAGCACGCTGAGCTACTCATCGACCTCGCCGTGAGCTCCTCTACCGAACCCCTCTCTCCCCGCCGTCGTTTTCTTCCTCTAGCCCCGCTGACCGCCGTGCCCGAAGCTTGCCGCCGCACAGCCTTGTCGCCACCGCAGCCACACCTACGGGAACCCGCAACCGAGCACCACAACATGTGCAGCACGCCGTCAGGAGTCTAGAGCACTCACCTGTTGCTCCTACCGTGCGCCGCAACGCCGTTTTCACCGAGGTCCGAACTCCGGCCACCGCGGTTGTCGTCGTCGCCGTCGTTCCCGGCCTCCCCGCACCCAACCGCCTGCACCACTGGATGCGATGCACTTCCAGCTCGCCGTAGAACCCAACCGCGCCCTAAACGGTGCCCTGTAGCGAGATCCCGACGATCTCCGCCGCGCGAAATGGTCGTCGCCGGCGAAACTCCGGCGAGAACCGACGTGGCGCAGTCATTAGCGCTAATCCCCGCCAGCTCAGCCGCCCTTTAGCCACTGACAATGGGCCCCGCAGCATGTCAAAGTGCTAGTCAACGCGGGTTTAGCACCGGTGTCACTGACGTGTGGACCCCACACGTCAGGTTTGACCCTGGTCAGCGCTGCTGACGCAGGCATGACGCAGTGCTGACGCAATTAATCCTTTTCTGGATTTAAAATAATTCTGGAAATTCCAAAAAATGCTATAAACTTCTAAAAATCATAGAAAATCAACCGTAACTCCAAATGAAATAATTTTTATATGAAAAATTATCATAAAAATCCAATCTATCCATTTATGCTACTTTCATGCATGAAAAACCAACTTATACCTGCTGTATAAGTGAAAACATTCAAATGGCATTTTAAATGCTCAAACTAGAGTTTGTATTTGAACCTTTGGTTCAAATGGACTCCCTTGCACTTGTTGCTAGCTGCATTAGCTCAATTCACAGCATATTGCCATGTCACATTCATGCATCATATTGTTGCATTGCATTGATTGTGTTTCCTCTCTGTTGCCGGTAACCGTCCCCTCTCAGTAGCCGATGTTCCGATGACGTGATCGATGACACCGATGAAGAACTATAATATCTTCAGAAGTGCCAGGCAAGCAAAACCCCCTTGTCCATTCCGATACAAACCCACTCTCTCGCTCCTGCTCTCTTTTACTGCATTAGGACAACAACGATTCATCCGTTACTTGCTGCGGTAGTTGAACCCCTTATCCTCTGCATGACCTGTCATTGCCACAGTAAATAGATGAAACCCACTAGCATGAGTAGGAGTTGTTTGAGCCCTGATGTGCCTACTCATTCATGCTTGTTTGTCATGCCTGCTATTGCTTAGAGTTGTGTTAGGTCTGATTCATCGGGGATGAGTTGGAATGGTGATGAACATGTCCTACTATGTGTGAGCTAAGTGTGTGAACACGATTTGGTAAAGGTAGCGGTGAGAGGCCATGTAGGAGTACATGGTGGGTTGTCTCATTGAAGTCGTCCTCAGGAACTAAGTTCTGTGTTTGTGATCCATGATACAGTTACTACCACACATTGGGCCCGAAACCAATGGACCCTCTCGGCTTCTTAATCACCCTTGTCCTCTGTCCAGGAGTTGCAAGTAGTTTCTGGTGTTTGTAGTATGCTAGAGGCCGTGGGCAGCGTTGACCGGAGGAGTGGGCTGTGATGCGGTAGGCACGTGGCACGGTGTACCGGGCGCCCGTTTGGTTTCTCGGGAACCCTGCACACATCGTTCGGGGCCGTATGTGGAAACCTCGGCCGGACTCCCTGCGGATGGAACCTGAATAGGCGATAAACCTGGACTAGAGACTTGAGTGTTTAGGTAGGCTGTGGCCGACACCCTCGCTGGGCTTCCGCTTGAAGGTTGCCGAGTACATGTCGTGTAAACGGCGGTAAGTGGTGAGAGCGTGTGTGTCGAAGTACACCCCTGCAGGGTTAACATCATCTATTCGAATAGCCATGTCCGCGGTAAAGGACTTCTGGGTTGCCTATAACAGTTCATAGACAAGTGAAAGTGGATACTCTAAAATGCGCAAGATAAGCGTGAGTGCTATGGATGGCGTTCTCGTAGGGAGACGGGAGCGGATCCATAGTGGAGTATTGATATGGTGAATATGTGGACTCGTGTGCGCCACCTCAAAAGAGTTACTTGCGGTCGTAATTAGGATAGCCACCGAGTCAAAGCTGGCTTGCTGCAGTTAAACTCCACCACCCCCTTTGTTGATTCCGATGCATATGTAGATAGTTCTGATGTAAGTCTTGCTGGGTACATTTGTACTCACGTTTGCTTAATTTATGTTTTTGCAGAGAGACTTCAGTCTCGCTAGTAGTTCCGCGTGGACTTCGACGTTTAGCTTGATACCTCAGCTACGATCTTGTGCCCTCGGCAGGATCTAGTAAATAGTCAGGCTTCTCAGCCTTTTTCATTTGTAGATGTCTGTACTCAGACATGTTAAGCTTCCGCATGTGTTTGACTTGTATGCTCTGAATGTTGGGTCATGAGACCTATGTTTGTAATATCTCGCTCCTCGGAGCCTAATGAATAAATACTTGAGTCATAGAGTTATGTTGTGATGCCATGTTGTATTTACACATATCGAGCATATTGCGTGTATGATTGAAATGCTTGGTATGTGTGGGATCCGACAACCTAGTTGTTTATCCTTGGTAGCCTCTCTTATGGGGAAATGTAGTCTTGTGCTTCCATGAGCCATAGTAGTCCGCTACAGCCCGGTTCACCGGAGTCCTGCTAGCCCAGCACTACTGCTCCGGAACACTTGACTGGCCGGCATGTGTTTCACTTCGTTCCTGTGTCTGTCCCTTCGGGGAAATGTCACGCGGTGACATCCGGAGTCCTGCCTAGCCTGCTACAGCCCGGGTTCCCGGAGTCCTGTTAGCCCAGTGCTACAGCCCGGATTCGCACGCTGCTGACCGACATGCTCGATGTTGATTCATGTATGCCTGTCCCCGTAAGTTAGTGCCACTTTGGGTTCACGACTAGTCATGTCGGCCCGGGTTCTCTGTCATATGGATGCTAGCGACACTATCATATACGTGAGCCAAAAGGCGCAAACGGTCCCGGGCCATGGTAAGGCGACACCCGTGGGAATACCGTGCGTGAGGCCGCAAAGTGATATGAGGTGTTACAGGCTAGATCGATGTGACTTAGAATCGGGGTCCTGACATGAATCTGGAACAGGAACCGGTCTATAACGTGAATGTCAAGAGGCATAAGCCTAATGAGATAAATCCGACATACTTCTGGCATTACCGGCTTGGACACATTAGTTTGAAACGCATGAAGAAGCTCCATGATGATGGGCTCCTAACTTCGTCCGACTTCGGGTCGTTCGAGACATGTGAATCATGCTTGCTAGGCAAGATGACTAAGTCTCCTTTCGCAAAGAGTTGCGAGAGGGCGTCCGAGCTATTGGAACTTATACATGGTGATGTGTGTGGTCCAATGAGCACAACTGCCAGAGGTGGCTATCAGTACTTCGTGACTTTCACCGACGACTTGAGTAGATATGGATATATCTATTTGATGAGGCACAAGTTGGGAACTTTTGAAAAGTTCAAAGAGTTTCAGAACGAGGTTGCGAATCAGCTCGGCAAGACTATAAAGCTTCTACGATCTGATCGTGGAGGTGAATACATGAGCCAGGAGTTTGATGATCATCTGAAAAGCCGAGGTATAGTACCTCAGCTCACACCTCCGGGTACGCCACAGAGAAACAGCGTGTCGGAACGGAGGAATTGTACCTTGTTGGACATGGTCCGGTCTATGATGAGCAAATCGGATTTACCCTTGTCATTCTGGGGATACACTCTAGAAACTGCAGCTTTCACACTTAACAGGGTACCATCAAAATCCGTAGATAAGACACCACATGAGATGTGGACCGGGAAGACTCCCAGTTTGTCTTTTCTAAAGATTTGGGGTTGTGAAGCATTTGTCAAGCGACTTATGTCAGACAAGCTTACACCCAAATCGGATAAGTGCATATTCGTGGGATATCCGAGGGAAACCTTGGGATATAGCTTCTACAACCGGGAAGAGAACAAAGTGTTTTTGCTCGGAACGGGGTTTTCCTTGAGAAAGAGTTTCTCAGTCGGGAGGCCAGTGGGAGGACGGTCCAACTCGAAGAAATTCGAGGACCACTCGGGGACGGCACGGCTGGTGATGAGATCATACCGGAGTCAGTCAGGGAACCCGTAGTGGAAGCGGCACCGGAACCACGCAGGTCGAAGAGATTGCGCAGAGTGCGCGATGTATTGTTGCTAGAAAGCGACGAGCCGGCTACATATGCGGAAGCGATGGTGAGCCCAGATTCCGAGGCATGGCTGGAGGCCATGAGATCCGAATTAAAGTCCATGGATGAGAATCAAGTCTGGGACTTGGTTGATCCGCCGCCTGGCGTAACAGCCATTGGTTGCAAATGGGTCTTTAAGAAGAAAACCGATGTGGATGGAAATGTTCAGATCCACAAAGCTCGGCTTGTCGCTAAGGGTTATGGACAAGTTCAAGGAATTGACTACGACAAGACTTACTCGCCGGTAGCGATGCTGAAGTCGGTGAGGATCATACTAGCTATAGCTGCATATTTCGATTACGAGATATGGCAGATGGATGTCAAGACGGCTTTCCTTCACAGAAATTTAACCGAGGACGTGTATATGATACAGCCCGAGGGTTTTGTCGATCCGACTAGCACTAGTAAGGTATGCAAGCACAAGAGATCCATTTATGGGTTGAGGCAAGCATCTCGGAGCTGGAACATTCGTTTTGATGAGGTCGTCACTGGTTTCGGCTTCATCAAAAGCGAAGAGGACTCTTGTTTATACAAGAAGTTAAGTGGGAGTTCAATAGTGTTTTTGCTCTTGTATGTGGATGACATACTACTGATCGGAAATGATGTTTCGATGCTGAACTCGGTCAAGGAGTCTTGAATGGCAAGTTTTCGATGAAGGACCTTGGTGAGGCAATGTACATTTTAGGCATTAAGATCTATAGATATAGATCGAGGAGGCTGCTCGGCTTAAGCCAGAGCACGTACATAGATAAAGTGTTGAAGCGGTTCAACATGAGTGAGGCAAAGAAAGGGTTCTTGCCACTCTCACATGGTATAAGGCTAAGCGAGACTCGGAGTCCTTCGACATCGGATGAGCGAAGCAGGATGAGTAGGATTCCGTATGCCTCGGCAATCGGATCCATCATGTATGCCATGATATGTACAAGGCCTGATGTTGCTTTTGCAATAAGCCTAACAAGCAGATACCAGGCCAACCCAGGTGAGAGTCACTGGGCAGCGGTAAAGACTATTTTGAAGTACCTGAAAAGGACTAAAGAGATGTTCCTAGTTTATGGAGGTGAGGAAGAGCTCGTCGTAAGGGGTTACGCCGATGCTAGTTTCCAAACCGACAGAGATGATTGTCGATCACAGTCCGGATTCGTGTACGTCATGAACGGAGGAGCAGTGAGCTGGATGAGTTCCAAACAAGATATGGTGGCCAATTCTACCACAGAAGCCGAATACAATACGGCTTGTGAAGCTGCGAAGGAAGCTGTTTGGATCCGGAACTTTCTGGATGATCTTGGTATTTTCCCAGCCTCGGTAAAACCGTTGGACCTTTATTGTGATAATTCTGGTGCCATTGCACAAGCCAAGGAGCCGAGGAATCACCACAAGGTCAGACACATAGATCGGAAATATCACCTGATACAAAAGATCGTAAAGAATGGTGATGTAGAGTTATGCAAAATTCACACAGATGCAAATGTTGCAAATCCATTGACTAAGCCGCTTCCACAACCCAAGCATGAGGGGCATGTTAGAGCTATGGGCATTCGATGTCTATTTGATTGACTCTAGTGCAAGTGGGAGACTGTTGGAGATATGCCCTAGAGGCAATCATGTATGATGATATTTCCTATGTGTTTATGAATAAAGATAGTCCTTGGACATTATCAAGGATGTGTATCAGCAAGTACGTGACTTGTTTGTGGGACTATGCATTGTATGATGACTTTCCTAAAAGGTCCCTAGTCGAAAGGGCTGTGTGGACGCGCAGCTGACTAGACTAGCATATGACACGGTCGATGGCTTGGTCTCACTAGCCATGGAGCATTGGATGCTAACCGGATAATATGGACTTGGAAAGGTCTGGTCGGATTCGACGTAGTCGGATCCGAGTCAAGATAAGATCCGCGTTGGACAGACCCAAGTATGAGACGCAGCTATATGTCATCTGTGAGTCTCTAGTACAACATACGTTCTATGTCCTAAGACCTGAGCTGGCACATGTACTCGGGATGGTGACAGACTTGCTTTGGGCCGACCAAACGCTACTCCATGACTGGGTAGTTACAAAGGTAGGTTTCGGGCTTATCCAGACCCATGCTGCGAGACGTGGTCGAGCAAGATGGGATTTGCCCCTCCGATCAGGAGAGATATACTCTGGGCCCCTCGTGTGATCCAACCAGGATAAGCATGGCCATGCGACAAGGATTATGAGATAATCCGGTTTGTGGTTGGCATCTCTGGAACGAGAAAGAGGTCGGGCTAGCACAAGGATGACAGACTCGCCTTGAGCCCGACAACATATATCATGTGGCAAAAGGAATGGAAGTATGACGTATAGGTTCGCTTACCAGCTTCATAGTCTGCTTGGTGTTCGGCATGCCTTGCTAGAGGCCGCTACCAACCGTGCAGTTCGGAGGTGATCCGAACTGCGACCAAGCCGACTTGAACCTAAGGGGTTGCGCGCTTAAGGGAAGGAACCTGCGAGGTCGAATCCGAGGAAACTGGTCGGATGTGATCCGAGCTGTATTCGGATTGTGGCCGAGTAGACTTATGGGCTTTAGGGTTCGTACGAGGCCCAAGTGTTGAGCCCACGACGGACGCCTATATAAAGTGGAGGTGCGGCACACTCATGCGGTTGATCGCTTCAGCGCTGTCACTAGGGTTTGCATGTGTTGCGAATAGACACCTCCACTCGCTGCCGACTGTGTGATCAGACCTAGCAGTCCGCCGCACGGTGTTCCTCCTGCACGCGCGGATACCGTTAGAGGCGGTGCACTTGCACCGCTCCAGCGAACCTATATGTGGGTACCGACGACCGGCCGCTCGAGGGAGATCGGAGGAGGAGGAGACGATCCACGCCGACGCGCTGCCCCAACTCTTCTTCCGCTGCACGGCACTGCGCGTCTAGTGGTAACGAACTGTGATCCATCTCTCGTAGCATGTTCCTGGTTGTTCTACGTGTAGGAAAATCTTAATTTGTAGTCGATGCACCCTACGGTAGAACCCAACAGCTGGATCAAGAGTTCGAGGGACGTCATCAAGCTGAACGTGTGTAGAACTCGGAGGTGTCTTACGTTCGGTGCTTGATCGGTCGAAACGAGAAGAAGTTCGACAACATCAACTGCGTTGTCAAACGCTTCCGCTTTCGGTCTACGAGGGTACGTGGACACACTCTCCCCCTCTCGTTGCTATGCATCTCCTAGATAGATCTTGCGTGAGCGTAGGAATTTTTTGAAATTGCATGCTACATTTCCCAACATTAAGGACTGGCTTGATAAAGAGGATCGGAGATGGTATGTTTGTATCAACATGGAATGATAGCTTGATTCCGTGTCTTCTCACACTTCGGCCTTCGGTGCAAATCAGAGATGCCACAATTCCTCTAGTTGCTGATGTGATTGATGCTGAACATGGTACTTGGAAGAGCGAACTTGTGAGACGAAATTTTAGAGCTCCTGAAGCAGATGCAATTCTGAACATACCCCTGAGCTTCAATGGGGGGGCTGATTCATGGGCTTGAGCTGCCGAAAAGTCTGGGATCTATTGTGTGAAATCTTCTTACCGCACTCTCGTGACCCGCAACGAGCATGAGCTCTAGGGGAAGGGACGGTGACCGAAACTTCAGAGAATCACAAATAGTTGTGGTCTAGACTTTGGAAGCTCAAGGTTGTGCCAAAAGTGCGGGTGTTTTGGTGGCGAGTACTCAGGAAAATTTTACCTGTCGAAAGCATCTTGAAGCACCGGCACATTGCGGAACTGGCTCGATGTAAAAATCATCACAGTAATGTGGGCGATCTGGACGTCCAGGAACAACATCACTCATGACAAAGCAAGCCTTGACCTGCTGGTGTCGATGAAGAAGACCAGAGAAGCTCTGGCGATCTTGGAACTACCCAGGGTTCAGGCTCGAACTCTGCCAGGATTCGGTTGGCATCCTCCCAACGAGGGCTGCATTAAGATCAACACCGATGCAGGAATCTCGATGGAAGCAAGGCTTGCCAATGTGGGAGGTATTGCATGCTCATCTTCAGCCTTCATCAGATCTTGGTGCAAGCCGGTCCATGGTGTTACTGACACGCTTGTTGTGGAGGCCATGGCTCTCCGTGAAGCCGTTGTTTTTGCAAAGCTTCATGGCTTTGAGCGAGTAGAGATGGAGACTGATAGCAAAGAGGTGGTGCATCTCCGGAACTCGCGCCGTTCTTCTCGCTCCTTGATAGCGCTAGTGTTATTAGATATTGAAGAGCTACCAGCTAGTTTTGAAGGAAATATGCCCTAGAGGCAATAATAAACTTCTTATTTTATATTATATTTCATTATTCATGATAAAGGTTTATTATTCATGCTAGAACTGTATTGATCGGAAACTTAAATACATGTGTGAGTACATAAACAAATACCGTGTCCCTAGTAAGCCTCTACTAGACTAGCTCGTTGATCAAAGATGGTTAAGGTTTCCTAACCAGAGACATGTGTTGTCATTTTATAACAGGATCACATCATTAGGAGAATGATGTGATGGACAAGACCCATCCGTTAGCTTAGCATAATGATCATTTAGTTTATTGCTATTGCTTTCTTCATGTCAAATACATATTCCTTCGACTATGAGATTATGCAACTCCCGGATACCGGAGGAATACCTTGTGTGCTATCAAACGTCACAACATAACTGGGTGATCATAAAGATTCTCTACAGGTATCTCGGAAGGTGTTTGTTGAGTTAGCATAGATCGAGATTAGGATTTGTCACTCCGAGTATCGGAGAGGTATATCTGGGCCCTCTCGGTAATAGACATCATAAGCTTGCAAGAAAATGACTAAGGAGTTAGTCACAAGGTGATGTATTACGGAACGAGTAAAGAGACTTGCCGATAACGAGATTGAACTAGGTATGAAGATACCGACGATCGAATCTCGGACAAGTAACATACCGATGGACAAAGGAATTATGTATGTTGTCATAACGGTTCGACCGATAAAGATCTTCGTAGAATATGTAGGAGCCAATATGGGCATCCAGGTTCCGCTATTGGTCATTGACCAGAGAGGTGTCTCGGTCATGTCTACATAGTTCTCGAACCCGTAGGGTCCGCACGCTTAAAGTTCATTGACGATATAGTATTATATGAGTTATATGTTTTGGTTACCGAATGTTGTTCGGAGTCCCGGATGAGATCACAGACATGACGAGGAGTCCTGAAATGGTCGAGAGGTAAAGATTGATATATAGGACGATGGTATTTGGACACCGAAAGTGTTTCAGGACGTACCAGGAAGGAATCGGGTCACCGGAAGGGGTTTCGGGCACCCCCCGGCAAGTTATGGGCCTTATGGGCCAAAGGAGGGGCCACAAAAGCCCACAAGGGGGCCGGCGCACCCCCTCCCTTGTTTGGCCAGCCATAGGGAAGGAAAAGGGCCGGGGAGGGCTACCCCTCCTGCCTTTCCCTCTCATGGGAGAAAGGAAATGGGGGGGCGCCGCCCTCCCCTGTCTTTCTCCGCGCTCCAAATAAGGAAAGGGGGCGCTGCTTGGGAGAGACCCCAAGTAGGATTGGCGCATCCTTTGGCTGCTCCTCCCTCCCTCCCACCTATATATATGTGGACGCCTAGCACACAACAGACAATTGCCTAGCCGTGTGCGGCGCCCCCCTCCGCCGTTTACACCCTCGGTCATATTTTCGTAGTGCTTAGACGAAGCCCTGCGGAGATCACTTCACCATCACCGTTACCACGCCGCCGTGCTGTCGGAACTCATCTACTACCTTGCCGTCTTGCTGGATCAAGAAGGCGGAGGACGTTACCGATCTGAACGTGTGCAAAACGCGGAGGTGCCGTACGTTCGGTACTTGATCGGTTGGAGCGCGAAGAAGTTCGACTACATCAACCGCGTTATTAAACGCTTCCGCTTACGGTCTACAAGGGTACGTAGACACACTCTCCCCCTCGTTGCTATGCATCTCCATGGATAGATCTTACGTGTGCGTAGAATTTTTTTTGTTTTCCATGCAACATTTCCCAACAGTGGCATCCAAGGCAGGTCTATGCGTAGATGATATGCACGAGTAGAACACAAAGAGTTGTGGGCGGTGATAGTCATACTACTTACCACCAACATCTTATTTTGATTCGGCGGTATTGTGTGATGAAGCGGCCCAGACCAACCTTACATGTCCACGCACATGAGACCGGTTCCACCGACTGACATGCAACTAGTTTTGCATAAACATGGTTGGCGGGTGTCTGTTTCTCCTACTTTAGTTGAATCAAATTTGATTGTGGCCGATCCTTGAAGAAGGTGAAAACAGCAAACTTGATGAATCACCGTTGTGGTTTTATGTGTAGGTAAGAACGGTTCTTGCTAGAAGCCCATAGCAGCCACGTAAAACTTGCAACAACAAAGTAGAGAACGTCTAACTTGTTTTTGCAAGGCATGTTGTGATGTGATATGGTCAAGATGTGATGTGATATATGTTGATGTATGAGATGATCATGTTTTGTAAAATTGACAACCGGCAAGAGCCTTAGGGTTCTCTCTTTATTGTATGAAGTGCAAGCGTCATGTAATTGCTTTACTTTATCACTATGCGTTGACGATAGTTGTAGAAGCAATAGTTGGCGTGAGGACCTCGACACAACGACGCTACGATGGAGATCAAGGTGTCGAGCCGGTGACGATGGAGATCACGACGATGCTGTGGAGATGGAGAACAAAAGCACAAGATGACGATGGCCATATCATGTCACATATTTTGATTGCATGTGATGTTTATCCTTTATGCATCTTATTTTGCTTAAAATGGTGGTAGCATTATAAGATGATCCCTTCACTTAATTTCAAGATAAAAGTGTTCTCCCTGAGTATGCAATGTTGCTATAGTTCGTCGTTTCGAGACACGATGTGATGATCGAGTGTGATAAACTCTATGTTCACATACAATGGGTGTAAGACAGTTTTACACATACAGAATACTTGGGTTAAACTTGACGAGCCTAGCATTTACAGACATGGTCTCGGAACACTCGAGACCGAAAGGTCGAACATGACTTATATAGTAGATATGATCAACATAGATATGTTCACCATTGATGACTACCCCATCTCACGTGATGATCGGACATGGGTTAGTTGATTTGGATCATGTATCACTTAAATAACTTGAGGGATGTTAATTTAAGTGGGAGTTCATTAGTATTTTTATTAATTGAACTTAAATTTATCATGAACTTAATCTTAATAGTTTTTGCATATCTATGTTGTAGATCAATAGCTCGCAATATAGCTCCCCTATTTTTGATATGGTCCTAGAGAAAAATAAGTTGAAAGATGATAGTAGCAATGATGCGGACTGGGTCCGTGATCTGAGGATTATCCTCATTGTTGCACAGAAGAGTTATGTCCTTGATGCACCGCTAGGTGACAGACCTATAGCAGGAGCAGATGCAGATGTTATGAACGTTTGGCAAGCTCGATATGATGACAACTTAGTAGTTTAGTGTGCCATGCTTTACGGATTAGAACCGGGACTTTAAAAATGTTTTGAACGCCATGGAGCATATGAGATGTTCCAAGAGCTAAAATTGGTATTTCAGACTCATGCCCATGTCGAGAGGTATGAGACCTCTGACAAGTACTTTGCCTACAAGATGGAGGAGAATAGCTCAACCAGTGAGCATGTGCTCAGAACGTCTGGGTACTACAATCGCTTGAATCAAGTGGGAGTTAATCTTCCAGCTAAGATAGTGATTGACAAAGTTCTATCTTTATCACCAAGCTACTAGAACTTCATGATGAACTATAATACGCAAGGAATGACAAAAACGATTCCCGAGCTCTTCGCAATGGTTATTGACCAGAGAGGTGTCTCGGTCATGTCTACATAGTTCTCGAACCCGTAGGGATCGCACGCTTAACGTTCGTTGACGATATAGTGTCATATGTTTTGGTGACCGAATGTTGTTCGGAGTCCCGGATGGGAT
Source organism: Aegilops tauschii subsp. strangulata (assembly GCF_002575655.3). Lineage (NCBI taxonomy): Eukaryota > Viridiplantae > Streptophyta > Magnoliopsida > Poales > Poaceae > Aegilops > Aegilops tauschii. The sequence continues at coordinate 526,841,741 of NC_053036.3, forward strand.
CACAGACATGATAAGGAGTCTCGAAATGGTCGAGAGGTAAAGATTTATATATAGTACAATGGTATATGGACACCGGAAGTGTTTCGGGACGTACCGAGAAGGAATCAGGTCACCGGAAGGGGTTCCTATCGGATTTCGGATTCCAGCAAAACCCCTGAGATTCGAACACTGGGGTGCGCACGAAGATCTCTCCTCTCCCAAGCTCTCGCACTCCACGATCTCATGGACTAGCTCGCCGAACCCAAAGAACACGGGGACACAAGGTTTATACTGGTTCGGGCCACCGTTGTGGTGTAATACCCTACTCCAGTGTGGTGGTGGTGGATTGCCTCTTGGGCTGATGATGAACAGTACAAGGGGAAGAACAGCCTCCTGAGGAGAGGTGTTCTTGTGCTTGGTGGGTGTGAGGATGATCTGGTCCAAGATGACCTCGAGATGCCTCCTACTGTGGTGGCTAGTCCTATTTATAGAGGCCCTGGTCCTCTTCCCAAATATTGAGCGGGAAGGGATGCCACAACGGCCAAGTTTGAAGGGGGGCAGCTAGTACAAGCTATCCTGACAAAAGTAGTCTTCGCCTGCCAAAGGCTCTGGTGGTGAAGCCGTCTTGGGCTCCACGGTGACCTCCGTCCTGCCGTCCTGCTGGTCTTGGTCTCGTTGCACCGATATGGAAACCTTTGCCTCATGCCTCGGGACTCCTCGCCTGCGCTTGCCCCTTTAGCACCAAAGAGAAAGCGAGAACACTCCGCGCGCTGGCGCCCACCTGGCACCCGCCTGGCCTTGGTCGTCATGGCTTGCGTCACGTGAACCTCGTGAGGTTCACCTTGCCTTGATCTCTCGGCCCCTCGCGAGCCAACCTGGTGAGGCCACTCCCGAGGGGCTCTTGTGTCGTCCGCCTCGCGAGGCTTGGCCCCTCGCGAGGGTCTTGAGTACTTGCTGGTGAAGATGGGTCGTACGGGCCCGCTTGTGGAGCCACACCGTGGGCCGCAGGCAGGCAAGTCTGGGGACCCCCATTCCCAGAATGCCTACAGTAGCCCCCGGGCCCAAGGCGCGCTCAGACTTGGCTTCGAGGCGAAGCCAAAGGGCAAGTGCGGAGCGCCGCGGGCCCCAACAGCCTGCGGCATTGGTCGACGCGTGGCGGTTGATTGGACGTGGGCGTCTCCGCTTCCCCACGCTGCCTCGTCAACTACCTGATTTGATGAGTCCCTGCTGCATGCAAAAAGGGTTATCATTACCTGCGATCGTGGAGGCCGACGGTTGGCCTCCCTTGGGCTATAAATGAGGAGGGGGGCGGAGCCCCCGTTGCTCATCTCTTCTCGCTCCGCCCACTTCTTCTCTCTTGGTCCACTGCTAGTAGAGACACCAATGGCGCCTATTCGGAGGTTTTCGGCCGCAGAGAAGGGGGAAACCCCCCGCGACGAGCCTGGGCTGCTTCCGCCGAAGAAGAGGCCGAGCCACCGCCACGACGTGGTCGTGAGGCCAGTGGTGATGAGGCCTTGGTACGAGCGACCTCCTCCTGGGTACCCGCTGCCTCTGTACGCCCAAGCCGAGGGCTCCGGAGAAAGAGGCGACGAGCGCCGCCGCCCGCGCCGGGGCCGCGGTCGTCGCGCCGGGGCGCCACACGCTGTCGCCCTGGGATTCCACGCCGCGGACACTCGCGCGAGCTTGTGCTGTGGGCGGCCATGCCTCCGCGCACTTGGATGCGCTTCCCCGGTTCTTCTATGCCGAGATGCCGCCGAGGGGCCCTCTGGAGCTGTGGCTGCAGCACGCCGACTGCGACGCCCCGGTGACCGGAGCGGAAGTTGAAGTCATCTCCCCGGGCAAGATCTTCATGACCCGAGGCTGGGGTGAGGTCGCCCGAGTTTTCCGTGCAGAAGGCGCCCTTGTAATCCACTTTGAGTACGACGGCACCTCCACCATGTTCTTCAAGGTCTTCGACGCGGAAGGCCGCCGCCTGGAGTGCTGCCCGGGACATGGCAGTCAGGACCACCCCGCCAGCGGTTCCTCCAGCAGCAGCAACGCTTGGGAACCCAGCGACTCTCTCGAGCTCTACGAGACTCCGGAGACGAGCGACGACAGCTACGTGCCCCCAAGCTTTTGCCGTGCCCGGAGCAAGGCTGCAGCGTCCGGCCGCCACCGTCACTGATCTGGATGGGGTTGGCGCCGGCCTTCCGTGGCCCACTGTCGATGATCGCATCGGCCGCGCCGGCACGTGTAGATAGGGCTCCTTGAATTTCCTTTCCTTTGTTCCCTGTGAGGAATCGAGAAGAGCCCCGCGGGGGTGTGTAAAGGACCTATAATGTCTTTTGTTGATCCTAGCCTTATTATGAAACTGTGCGGGTGCGTGTCCTCTTTCGGCTCGGTCTCCCCTTTCTATCCTCGCGACAGCTTGATGCTCTACACTGACAGGTCCCGGTCCCCAGGCAGGCTGCAGCCGTCGCTGGTATGCCAGGTCGCGATGCCATGGTCAAGGCTAGGAGGTGAGCGGTCCAAGGTCCAGTAAGAGCTCCTGTGACGCGATGCTCAGGAGGTCCCCCTTAGCGCGCAAGCGACCGCTGAGAGCTAAGAAAGGGGGGCGACGTTGCCGTGGCAGGGCTGCAGTAGGCGAGAACCCCGTGTGATAGCGATTGGTGGATTCCGAGCGCGGACTTATCTTGATAGTCTGGAGTCGTTTCCTTGCGTTGCGCCAAACTCGTGCGTTGGCGGTCATGGCGCAGCTAGGTTAGGCCCGTGCATGCTCCCCCCTCTTCTTCATGCTCTCCTTGATGCTTTGCATCCTCAGGTCCCGGCCCTCGAGCGAGCTCAGCCGCCGCTGGTATGCCAGGTCGTGATGTCGTGGTCAAGGCCAGGGGATGAGGGCTGGAGAGCCAGTAGGAGCTCCTGAGTCGCGATGCTCAAGAGCCCCCCTTTTAACGCGCAAGCGAATCGCATGGGAGAAGAGGGAGCCCGTTGTACCGCCCGCTGTTGTCCTCGGGAGGTTCCTGGTTTTGCCGTTGAAGGAATGTTGGGGCAGGTGAAGATGCGTGGTGCAGGGGTTGCTCCTCACGAGCCACCGGGATCCTAAGCCTCGGGAGGCTCTGAGGGTCCAGGCGGTTCCTTGAGGACCGTCTCCATCTCCGCCAGGACTGCGTGGTGCCTGGCCTCCTGAGCCGCCAGGATGCTCCACGGGCTGCGCTGGAAGGCGGACGGCACGCTCGGCAGGCCAAAAGGCATGCGAACGTAGCTGTGAGGTGGGCCCGCACAGCGTCCCACGCGCGAAGGCCAGAAGAGCTCCTGAGACGCGGCCCTGTTGAGCCCTGGGATGTCGATGCAGATGCGCAGCCCGGCATCCTCGCCTGGATGGGGAGCTGCGCCCGGTGAACGGCGGTCGCCGCGCATGGGTCTCGTGTCTTGTAGTTCCTGAGTGGTCTTGGTGATGAACTCTTGAGCGCTGAGCGCTCCTCGCCCCGTGTCCTCCTGAGGGAGACGTGTCGTGAAGCACGCCTCCAAGTGGTGCCCGAGCGCCTCCCTCGTGATGTTAGCGAGGTCTGAGGCCCTCCAGAAGAGAGCCCCCGAGCCCTGCCCGAGGAGGGCGCCGGGCGCGCCTTCCTATGCGAGGGAGGGAGGCGCTCCAGGCGCGGGCGCCGATCCTGTCGTGGCACCGCTTGAGGCGCCGCTCCCCTGAGGTCCTGTGCGGAATAGCTGCTTCTTCTTCTTGGGGATGGCCTCAGGAGGATACTCGCCCTTGCTGTCTGGGTCTTCGATTACTGCGGCTTGAAAAGCGCGCTCAAGGGAGCACACCGCGTCTCTTTCTTCGCAGGGGACCGTGATGATCCCGCCGCTTCCCGGCATCTTGAGGACGTTGTAGCCGTGATGAGTCACTACCATGAACTTGGCCAGTGCCGGGTACCCGAGGATGGCATTGTATGGCAGACGGATGTGAGCGACGTCGAAGTCGATGAGCTCGGTGTTGTAGTTGTTGCGTTCTCCGAAGGTGACGGGGAGGCGGACCAGCCCTATCGGTGTGGTGGAGCCGTCAGTCACTCCTGAGAAGGGCTTGGTAGGCTGAAGCTGATCGTATGGCACTTGAAGGCTGTCGAACGTCTCGACGGACAGGACATTAAGCCCTGTGCCGCCGTCGATGAGGGTCTTGGTGACTTGTATGTTGCTGATGACGGGTGAACAAAGCATCGGGAGAGCGCCAGCGGTTGCCGCGCACTTGAGCTGATCTGCCGAACTGAAGGTGATGGCCCACTTGGACCACCTGAGCGGGCGCGTGGCCTCGAGCCTGGGGAGTACTGCGTTCACCTCACGAGCAAATTGCTTGAAGATGCGTTGAGAGGCTGGGGCTTGAGCTCCGCCCAAGATGCAGGCGATCGCACGTGGCTCCTGGAAGCCCCCAGCCCCCTCGTCCTGATGGTGGTCGTCGTTCCTTATTGGTGGTGGAGGCAGCGGAGGAAAACCGGCGTTGTCCTGAGGGCGGTCCTCGCGAGGCTGATCCCTCCAGGCGCCCTCGCGAGGCTGGTCCTGCCAACGGTCTTCACGAGGCTGGTCGCACCACTCCTGGCATGGGCCACGGTCGTCCCAGCGTCCTCCGCCACGTCCTCCTCCTCGGTCGTAGCCCCGGTCGTTGCGCTCGGGGCGTCGACCGAAGCGTCCATCCCGAATGGCCCTGAGCTCTTGATAGTCGTTGGTGTTGTGGTTGTGCACGTTGTGGAAGGCGCAGAATGGTCGGCTACTCTTGGATGACTCGGGTTGGTCCCTGCCGCGCTTCGTGTCCGGCTCTGCCGTGAGCAGGGCCGCTCCCTTGCGCTTCACGTCCTTGGCCTTGGCTTTCTTCTCCTCTGGGTCGGCAGCTGGGAGCTCGAGGAGGGAAAGGCGCCCTTCCTCAGCTCTTGCGCACTTGGTTGCTAGGTTGAACAGCTCCAGAGATGTGCACAGATCCTCGTGGATGGCGAGCTCCTCCTTCATCTTGACGTCGCGGACGCCATCAGAGAACGCCGAGATGATGGCCTCGTCCGTCACCTTGGGGATCTTGAGGCGAACGTTGTTGAAGCGCTGGATGTACTTCTGGAGGGTCTCTCCTGGTTGTTGCTTGACACGGCGCAGGTCATCCGTGGCCGGGGGGCAGTCGCGAGTGCCCTGGAAGTTGGCGACGAAGCAGTCGCGCATCTCGTCCCAAGAGGAGATCAAGCCCGGAGGCAGGTTCAGGAGCCATGAGCGGGCACCATCCTTGAGAGCCATGGGGAACCAGTTCGCCATGAATTTCTCGTCGACGTTAGCCGCCTTGATGCTCAGCTCATAGAGCTGCAAGAACTCTGCAGGGTCGGGGGTGCCGTCGTAGCGAGGAGGCAGATCCGGCTTGAACTTGCCCGGTCAGGCGACGCTACGCAGCTCGGGGGTGAAGGCGCGGCAGCCTGCCGTGGTCGCCGGGGCCCTCCGTGGAGGTGGAGCTTGATCTTGGTGCCCACGCGCCGCTACGGCAAGGGGCGCACGGCCCTGCCGCGGCAAGCGATCCTGACGTGGCGGTGCGAGGAGTGGTGGAGCATTCTCTTGCGGTCGAGGAACTTCTTGACAGCTTCTTTCTTCACGCGCGGGTGCTTAGCGCGACGGGTCGCGCCGCGGGGCCGCGTGTCTTCGCGCCAGGGCGCCGTCTTGGTGCAGAGGTGGTGGAGGTGCTCCGTTAGCTACATCACCCGCAGCTGGCGGAGGGCGAGGCAGCGAGAGGGATGGTGCGGGGGAGCCCCCAGCGGCGCTCATGAGCTCAGCGATGCGGTCCAACCAGTCCTCGTAGAGGTCGTCGACCGGGCGGTAGCGCAGGAGCTCCCGTGCCATGAGCAGTGCGGCCTGCGCGTCCGTGGGAGCACGACGAGCGTGAGACGACGAACCGGCAGGGGTCAGCGACGGAGTGGCGGTGCGGCCATCCCGCCGCATCGAGGGGTGCGGCGAGGACGCCTGCTGCTCGTTTCCAGCCGGGCCGGTGGCAGCGTTGGCGGCGGGTGACGGAGAACGACGGGGAGGCCCATCGATAGGAGCCGTCTGAGCGACGCGGGCGGCGAGGGCGGCCCGGCCCTCAGCGCGGGCGCGACGAGCGTCCGACATGGTTGTGGTGGAGCGGTGAAGCACGGATCGTCGAGAGAAAGGCTTCAGCGCATCCCTACCTGGCGCGCCAAATGTCGGATTTCGGGTTCCGGCAAAACCTCTGAGGTTCGAACAGTAGGGCGCGCACGAAGATCTCTCCTCTCCCAAGCTCTTGCACTCCACGATCTCATGGACTAGCTCACCGAACCCAAAGAACACGGGGACACAAGGTTTATACTGGTTCGGGCCACCGTTGTGGTGTAATACCCTACTCCAGTGTGGTGGTGGTGGATTGCCTCTTGGGCTGATGATGAACAGTACAAGGGGAAGAACAGCCTCCTGAGGAGAGGTGTTCTTGTGCTTGGTGGGTGTGAGGATGATCTAGTCCAAGATGACCTCGAGATGCCTCCTACTGTGGTGGCTAGTCCTATTTATAGAGACCCTGCTCCTCTTCCCAAATATTGAGCGGGAAGGGATGCCATAACGGCCAAGTTTGAAGGGGGACAGCCAGTACAAGCTATCCTGACAAAAGTAGTCTTCGCCTTCCAAAGGCTCTGGTGGTGACGCCGTCTTAGGCTCCACGGTGACGTCCGTCCTGCCGTCCTGCTGGTCTTGGTCTCGTTGCACCGATACGGAAACCTTTGCATGATGCCTCGGGACTCCTCGCGTGCGCTTGCCCCTTTAGCACCAAAGAGGAAGCGAGGACACTGCGCGCACTGGCGCCCGCCTGGCACCCGCCTGGCCTTGGTCGTCATGGCTTGCGTCACGTGAACCTCGCGAGGTTCACCTTGCCTTGATCTCTCCGCCCCTCGCGAGCCAACCTGGTGAGGCCGCTCCCGAGGGGGTCTTGTTTCATCCGCCTCGTGAGGCTTGGCCCCTCGCGAGAGTCTTGAGCACTTGCTGGTGAAGATGGGCCATACGGGCCCGCTTGTGGATCCACGCCGTGGGCCACAGGCAGGCAAGTCTAGGGACCCTCGTTCCCAGAACGCCGACAGTTCCGGGCACCCCCCGGCAAGTTATGGGCCTTATGGGCCAAAGGAGGGGACAGACAAGCCTACAAGGGGGCTGGTGCGCCCCCTCCCTTGTTTGGCCAGCCCTAGGGAAGGAAAAGGGGGAGGGCTAGCCCCTCCTGCCTTTCCCTCTCATGGGAGAAAGGAAAGGGTGGGGGAGGGGCGCCACCCTCCCCTGCCTTTCCCCGCACTCCAAATAAGGAAAGGGGGACGCGGCTTGGGAGAGACCCCAAGTAGGATTCCTCCTACTTGGGCGCCTCCTTTGGATGCTTCTCCCTCCCTCCCACCTATATATATGCGGGAGGGGGGCGCCTAGCACACAACAGACAATTGCCTAGCCGTGTGTTGTGCCCTCCTCCACCGTTTACACCCCCGGTCATATTTTCATAGTGCTTAGACGAAGCCCTACGGAGATCACTTCACCATCACCGTCACCATGCCGTCGTGCTGTCGGAACTCATCAACTACCTCGCTGTCTTGCTGGATCAAGAAGGCGGAGGACGCCACCGAGCTGAACGTGTGCAGAACGCGGAGGTGCCGTACGTTGATCGGTTGGAGCGTGAAGAAGTTCGACTACATCAACCGCGTTATTGAACGCTTCCACTTGCGGTGTACGAGGGTACGTAGACACACTCTCCCCCTTGTTGCTATGCATCTCCATGGATAGATCTTGCGTGTGCATAGATTTTTGACGGAGTGTTGGATGAACTCTCCCCCTGACTCCTGGTTACTAGTCTTACGGCGGACAGTGCCGGAGCTCGTTTGTTTGAATAAAACTCTTCAGTTCCACGCAAAAAAAAAATGGTAGGCGTGAACAAAGCTTCCTAGCTGGCTAGGCTATGCTCGCACGTGCCTGAATTGGTCTGCAACGTACCGCTAGTCTAGTCAACTACTCCCTCCGTTCTTAAATATAAGTCTTTCTAGAGATTACACTATGGACTACATACGGATCAAAATGAGTGAATCTACACCCTAAAATGTGTCTATATACGTCCGTATGTAGTTTGTAGTGGAATCTCTAAAAAGACTTACATTTAGGAACGGAGGGAGTAGTGATTCACCGGTGGCAGGTAGACATGATGCCACGTACAGTACACGGGTAGCCAGCTAGCAAGGCTGGTCTGATCGGCCGATCGCCATGAGTGACGCATGTGAGGGTAGCTGCTGGCTGTTGCCCAAAAAGAAAAGAAAGGAAGGCCTAATGGACAGGCAAGCCAAAACCCATGTCAATTTACTCGCGCGGAAAGCAAAGATGCCTATGCCTTTTCCCATCTCCTTGTTCTGTTGAAGCTTGTACTGCGATTAGAGGCACAAAGCTGTCAATCTCTTTTGGCATAGTATCGGCTGTTCCTAACTTGCTACATGCATATTGGACAAAAGAGCAAATATGCTCGTTGTGCCATAGTCCACCACTCTGATCTCATCTCAGACCCGTCTCCTAGCTAGAAAACAAGCAACGTACAACTTTACAGTTCCACTAGTTCATTCTTACTAGCTGTATCTACAAGTATACATGATATGCCTACTGTTCGTGACTTCAGAGTGATGGTGAAACAGTAACTCGTATCGTGGAACTGAAAGAACAGCAACGGAAGCTTTACCATGCTGTTGGTTAACCTGGAGGTATATCACACGCAAATATATCAAGACAAGCTTTAATTCTTAGCCAATCAATCATTCCTGTACTGATTTCATCAGAAGAGCAGCACCCTTGACTGATTTTCTCAACATAAGCAAGGTTCATCGCTATTAATATGCACTTATCCCTTTCTCCAACTAACTCCATGACATGCATGTCTTCCACTTCATCGGTGTACCATATCTAGGCTAGGTCCTAGATCACTCACTCGCTGCCTTACCAGTTGGAGTATAACCAACCGGGAGAAAAGGGGGCATCCCACCTTGATATTGTTCACCAACCTAGCAATGCTGAATTTTCCGTGGCTCTACTGATGCTGCCTCACATTACTCATTTGGCGTGTTTGTGAAGCATCTGACTCCAGGATGAATACTGAATCTGGGATTTATGGCCAGTCCCAGTGGAATTATGTTTACTATGAACAAGCAAATAAAGAAACAGTAGTCGGCCAAGAAAAAAGAGCCTGGAGTCCAGTGAGAGTGTCCTTCGAATTAGGATGAATACATGTTTGTTATGTTATCACACTCGATCGATCTTTAGTCCTTAATTTCATAGCTAACTCTAGGACTCATGACCGAGACAGCGAGGTGATGGTGAGATGTGCTAGTAGAGGTGTGGAGGAGGCGAAGAAGCGTCTTGGCTGCGGAAGCAAGCAAGAATCCTAGCACTTGGCGTGAGCACTTTGATTGAGCCCTACTAATTAACAGTGGCCCCTGAACAAATCAGGAGGCGCTGCACCAACCAAAGTATATACTACGTCAATACGTGACCGGCACGCTGATGATGGAGTGAGTGTCGGTTTGCATTCACTTTGGAGATCACAAACTGCAGGTGGAAAATAAGGAACATTCTGTAACTGGCCTACAGAACCAACTCTGTGTTGCACTTGGCTTGAAACGAGACGCAAAGGCAAAGGCAACGGGACGGGACAGGGAAAGCAGGAGCCAAGATCGGCGCGGTAGCTAGCCAGCGGTTCGTGCGCCACCCACACGCCGTCGCGTTCTGGCTAGCCAAGGGGCATGATGGCAATGTACTATGCCTGTGTGCCCCCTTGATTGCTCGATGCATGGCGACGGTGGCCACCTAACCTAACCTAACCGACCACGTGAGTGAGTGCGCGACGCCGACGTTCAGCTGTGCTCAACGAAGGACGGACCCATCAACGTACGCACGTCGTGTACACTCCTGATACGATGCATGCTGGTGCGCAGGCCCGGCTACTACGTAGGAGTACGTACTCCTACTTGGCTAGCCGGCGGCATTTATACACACCTTCGGCTTCAGAGACGCATGCTACTGCATTTTCGTTGGGAGATCGTTTTCACGGACGGACCTCTCCGCTGGCTGCCTGGCCAGACCAGGTACGTACGTACGCTTCTCTGCTTCTCTCTGTTGGGCAACGGAGCGTAGTACTGGCGGATCTCCTTTCCGCTCCTGCAGGTCCTACCGCCGCCGTGGTGAACAGGTGAAGGAGAGGAGGAAGGGAAAACCGTCGTGTCACGCGAACAGCGCCGGGCCGCGGACAAAATTACTGTTATGACCTAAAGAGCTAACAAAATCGTGATTTGATCTCGTTTCAAAAAAAAAAATTTGATTCTGACCTCTTTGGGAGACGCCAACATCCCTGGCGTCTGGGTTGCGAAGCAGACGCCAGGCACCGTGGCGTCTGGCCCCTGGCCCGCACTGCCCGCCTGCCCGTTGACCTGCTGACGTGGCAAAGGGGCCAGACGCCAAGGACCCTGGCGTCTGGCCCTGGTAGGTAAACACCACGCGTGGGCCCAGCCCACCCATCCCCAACTTCTCCCTGGCGGCGGCCGAAGGCAAGAACAGAGGCACTTTTCTCTGGCCCCTCTTCTCCCTCACACCAAATCCCCCCTTGATCTACTCCATCCTCCATCCAAATTTGTGGATCTGAGGCCCCCAAGCATCCTTGAGGTATTCTCCCCCATTCCCTCCAATTTGTTTTGATTAGAACATCTCTTTTTGGTTGCATTATTCATCATTGGGAGATGTTAGATGAGTACTTGTTGTTTTTGTTTTAGTAAATTTTGTGTAGTTGTTAGATGGTATAGTTGATTTGTAGATAGTAGATGATGTGTTGTTGAATATATATGCAATTTGAAATTGTTTGGTTCATATGTAGATTATCCTATTGGCTTATTTTTTTTGCAAAAGAGATGATGAAATTGATGGTTGTATGTGACATGATTTGTTCCACAGATTGGGTTGTATAAATTAGATGTTATGTATTTGCATATGTTTTGAATAGGAGTGTTTTAAGGGAGAGAGAGATGTTGCATATGATGAAATTGTGCATATGGTTATGTCACACCATATTGTTTGAGAATTTTATTTGATTGAAAGATGATGTGCATATATTTGAGAAGAATGATGTGGTCATATGGAAAAAAGAATGCATGACCTGGAGAAGGAAATTGTATTGTTTGATATTGTTCATGTATTCATAGATGTTTGTGATTTGTTTTGTAGGATGGCGGATGATGATGGACCTTGGTATGACGGATTAATCGATGAGTGGGATAAGGAGCATCGTGCTCGTGCCATGAGAACGGAAAGGTAAGAAGCAAGAGTTATCAATTTTCGTTGTTTCTCATTTGTGTTCTTGTATTGATTAAAACATCACTTTATTTGCAGCTTGTAGTTGCTATGCGCATGAGGGGTCATTCCGCTGATGACTTTACTTACGACCCGCGGTACGAGCCTTACATTCGGAGATTGGGTCTTCTCCCATTCGTGTTGCAGATTAAGCGACGCGCTCCGCCGGTGAACCACGCGGCGCTGACCGCACTTGTGGATCGTTGGAGGCCGGAGACTCACTCGTTCCACCTTCCATGTGGGGAGATGACGATGACCCTAGAGGACATGGCTATGATAAGCAGCCTTCCTATCAACGGACAAGCTGTTACCGGTCGTGTCAGCGTCGTTAATTGGCGAGAACGGACTGGCAATTTAATTGGTGTTCAGCCCGACGGCCCTCAGGAAGGCAAGGCCGATACCGCGAGAGTGAGGCATTCTTGGCTAAAACTGGTCAGAGGAGACACCAATCCGTGCCCTCAGGGTGCCAATGACGTGGTTGTGCAGCAGTACGCGCGGGCCTATCTTTGGTATGTACTAACCAAGGTAGTCTTCTCAGATGCAACTGGGAACTCAGCCCTCTGGATGTTCCTGGAGCTACTCAATAACTGGGATACCCAGTATAGCTGGGTTTCGGCCGCACTAGCATATTTTTATCGTCAGGTAAGAGATATTTGCAACCATTTATCTTGCATTTGTCATGCACCTCCATATCTAACATGTTTGTTTGATTGCAGCTTGACTTGGCGTGTCGCAGGAAGGGAGATACATCCTCATTGGCTGGGTTTGTTTGGAGCCTATCCGTGTGGATGTGGGAGCGGATCCCGGTTGGGCGGCCCGATTTCAAGAACCCCAACATGCCAAACCCACGGGGTAATCATGACGGGGTGCATGATGATGATCCATATCGGCGCCCTACGCTTGCTTACTATTGGGAACAAGTGACAGTGTACACAGGAAGCTCGCATGTGCGATACAAGTGCTATATGAACGAGCTGGACACCTTGACTGCTGAGCAGGTATAGAGAAGTTCGATGAGACCAAATTTAGTCATGAATGAAACTTGTATCTAACAATGTATATCTTTGTTTTGCAGGTACATTGGTTGCCTTATGTGGAAGATCGTGGCTTTGATCTTAATGAGATGTGCACGTGTGATAGCCATCTTTGGCGGGCGAGGTGCCCAATGATATGCTTCTTCGCAGTCGAGTGGCACTTTGTAGACCGTGTGGCAAGACAATTTGGAAGAAGACAAGGTATTCCAATTTAGGAGAGCAAGGAGGAAACGCTATCTCTGCATCGGTGAGCAAGCATGCCTTGAGTATGTAGTAGAGCATTGAATAAGTCTATGTTTGCTAATGCTTTGTCCCGTGCATCATTTGTAGGTTCGATCGAAGGAAAAATCAGGATATATCGGATTGGGCAAACAAACACCGTGCGTGGATAGAAATTTGGAATCAAAGAGACATGTTAGTGCAATCAGAGAATAGACCTCACAATCAGTCAGCATATCAGAAGTATCAAGTGTGGTATGCTAGCACTTGTGCTTCCTCTACGACCACCACCACCTCTAGCACTTGTGCTTCCTATCCGACCACCACCACCTCTAGCACTTGTGCTTGCTCGACCACCACCTCTAGCACTTGTACTCCCTCTACGAACACTAGCACCTCTAGCACTTGTGCTCCCTCTACGACCACCACCACCACCTCTATCACTTGTGCTTCCTCGACCACCACCACCGTCACCTCTTCCACCTCGTTCACCATCGGTGCCACCTCCACGACTTGTTTTCCTTTTCTTGGTTTTCCTTTTCTTGCATGTCCGCTCATTGTGTCGCCCTTCACCGCACACCCCACAGTTGATAGTGTCAGGAGCCTCCATGAAATGACCGCTACCAAATTGTTTCATGCCAGTGTATCCAGCCAGGTCATCCATATCACCCCTGAACCTCTTAGTTCTCCTTCTACCCTTGGTCTCCACCTTCAGAAGAGGGTCTGGCTTAATATGAGGGCCATGGTACTTAGGCCACTGTGATTGGTCCAAGAAAGGGTGAAATCTTGGCGCCCATGTCAACCTAGTAGCTTCCACATGGAACTCTTGCATCCGCACGGTTTTTCCATCACAAACATGTATGTTTCTCGCCTTCGCCGCCGTTATCAAATGCGAGCATGGCCAATGATACTTACTAGGCCTCTCGCACTGGCACCACAGAGTCTTCAGACGCACCTCAAATGCAGCACCACCATATTGAAAACCGTCTCGTGTTGTGCCACCTGGCTCATCAATTTGATAGATCATTTCAATTCTGTCGAATATGATAACTTGTTGCCGTGAAGACTTGCTTGCTTGTAACTGCAACCATTCATCAACCTTTTCCGGATAATCCTTTTTTTCACCTATCCATTTTGCAGTCTCTTCAGAATGCCTCTGAAAGTACTCATTAAGCTTGAAGAAGGTGTACTCCACTATTGCAGTCACCGGCAATGCACGAGCACCCTTCAGCACATTGTTGAAACATTCTACCAGATTGCTCGTCATGTCACCATATCGCCTACCACCATCGTCATGAGCGCGTGCCCACTTGTGCTTCTCGCTTAAATTCCTAGTTAAGAACTCTTTTCCCCCTTCGTTCACCGCTGCAAAGAGTTTGTTGTACCGAGCATCGAAACCTTCGGTGGTGAAGGCCACACATACATGGGTAAGGTCTTTGCTGAGCTCCTTGCTCTTACATGCCCGGTAAAAGTTGGCCACGAAATGCCTCATGCACCATCTGTGGTGAAGCTTTGGAAATCCTGGAATAACAATGTCCATTGCCTTGAGTATGCCATGGTGCCGGTCCGATATGATGCATACCTCCCTAGCCCCAATCACGTTGTGCCTAACATGACCCATGAACCACTCCCAGTTGTCTTGGTGCTCGGAAGGCACCAAAGCAAATGCAACTGGCAACACGTTGTCGTTTGATGAGTGCGCCATTGCTACCATTAATGTGCCCTTGTATCTACCGGTCAAGAACGTGCCATCTATAGACAAGACCAGACGACAATGCTGAAACGCCTCCACACATTGTCCATAACTCCAGAAGGCACGATGGAACACTCCCTCGTGATCCTCGACCACATGAAACATGCCCGGGTTCTTATGTGCAATCGCGCCCAACAACCTAGGGAGCTGGTTGTATGCTTCTTCATAACCACCATACAACATCCTAATAGCATTTGCCTTTGCCTTCCATGCCTTCCCATACTTGACTTCATAACCAAATTGTTTTTTCACCGTCCGCATGAGAAACCTCACTTTCACAGTGGGATCAAAGCCTATGTCTTTCATCCATTTGTATCCGACATACTCAGATGTGAGTTGACGGTGTGTCGTTCAAAGTCGTTTAGATGGCGGTTTGCACCTATGAGTGGCGACACAACTTCTTAACACCCATTTTTCAGTTTCTTTAAGCTTTCTTGCACGAACCTTCCATGGGCATCCTTCTTGCTCACACTTCACGGTGTAACGCAACTTCATGTCGGAGTGCTCAACATAAATTGGCCTATGGTTCCGAATGGCATAGTCAGCCAACCAAAACTTCAGCATATGCAAGCTCAAAAACTTCACTCCTTTCTTCAAATAAGCATTCTCGTCCTCATTCTCCACCCTTGGTTCTCCTGGATCCGGGCATGGTGTTGGCTCAATCGCCGTCATTCTCATTCCACCGTCAACAACAGCTTTATGGGCAAGGCTGAGATCTTTAAACAAGTGAGTTCTTTTTTCTAAGCCCGTCAGCTCAAAGTGGATTTGGTTTTCCTCCTTTGTGAATCCATCTTGACGCCGTCATTATCATTCCACCGTCCAACTGTTCAACTGGACCCTCGTCATCCGAGTCATACGCATATTGACGCCTAAAAGGCAACTCACGATCCATGTCCTTTTGCGCTATGTACGCATCCAAGTCACCAACATCATTACCATGAAACCCTTCCTCTTGCTCTTCGTCGTCATCATAAGCATATTCATCCTCTTGAATTACTTCGTCACTAGCAATCACCTCAACTTCATTTGCTTGGCTAGTTGGTGGTTGGCTAGAAGCATTGGGGGCATACAAGTCAACCTTATTTGCTTCAATAGATGGTACACGGGGACGTGGTTGGCGATAAGCATTGGGGGCATCAACCACAACCCTATGCTCAACAAGTGGCACCATTGTCCTCTCGCTCATGTCATCCATTGGGGAAGAGACATGCCGGTTCAAATCAAGTGTAAACCGAGGAGATTCAACCTTGGTGGCAAACAATTCAAGTGACTTGTCTTCCGATTGGGAAACTTTTTCCTTGTATACATCCCAATGCAAATCCGAGGTGATAGGCATACTTTTCAAGCGAGATTTGGCTCCAACTCCAACATCATACCTACCTATTAACTTAACATCAACATTGGTGTCCATCCACTTTAAGACTTGTCTCACTTTTGCAACAACATCCTCATAGCTAGGGCTTGTATCAAAAACCAATGGTTCCTCACCCGTGTCGGCATTGTTACTCAAGAATGCCTCCTTGTCCTTGTAATGAACATTAACAAGTCTCTCCATCTAAAAACAACATGAATGCATTTAAGACTTCAATGAGAATTGGTGTTTATCCAAATACATCTCATTATATCCTAATCATATCAACACTAAATTATTGGTGATGTCCACAAAAGTTTCACTAATTAACACACACTAAGCAAAGTTAACCCTAATCACTAACTAACCCTAACCCCCAATCTTTCTACTCAACAAGCATATATTCCTACTACACACCATGCATATCACTATATTATCAAAGTTAACCAAGCCATTCACACTAACATAAGGGAGAAAACATGAACTAGGGTTCCACCAACATGTAAAAAATGCAACCAAAATAACAAGATTTAACCAAAAATAATTGGGTGATTTAAGGGATATTACCACAAGCAACAAAGTGATGGAAATATCCACCTAAGGGAAGCACCTTTTGGAGAGAATTTGAGGGGGAGCTTGAGGGGTGAGAGAGAGTGGGGGGCAGCAAATGTTCTTCAAGCTCGGGCTGGATTGGGGAAAGTGTGTGGGGTGGGACCCACACACTCTCTCGGTGGGGTTATCCAGTTACGAGGGCCAGACGCCAGGGTTCCTGGCGTCTGGCCCCTTTGCCACGTCAGCAGGTCAACGGGCAGGCGGGCAGTGCGGGCCAGGGGCCAGACGCCAGGGTTCACGGCGTCTGCTTCGCAACCCAGACACCGGGGATGTTGGCATCACCCAAAGAGGTCAGAATCGATTTTTTTTATAAACCGAGGTCAAATCGGGATTTTGTTAGCACTTTAGGTCAGAACAGTAATTTTGTCCCCGGGCCGCGCGGCACGCACGACGACTGGAGGAGCCGGCGGCAAACCGAGGTAGGAGGGGGTACGTACAGATGGGTGGTGGTTCAGCCACGCGCTGTGAAAGGTGACCTGTTCGTTCGCGCCTGGGTACTAGCGCCTCCCGGGTTTCCCCGATCACCAAACAGTGGAGAGGTGCTGCCACCACGGCACGACCTCTATACGCATAGGGAGGTGAGCCAATCAACTCGGCGGTCAGTCAGTTTACCTGAGGAAATTGCACAAACCACCTGTTTTTTGTGCTACTTTTGCACAAAACAAAAAACCACATTTTAGGGTAATTCGTCGCAGCTAGGTCTAATCCATCATTTGGAAATATTGACATGATTCCTGACAAATGGGTCCAGTTTGTAAGTGTTGAGTATGTATTGTGTATTGCACGTGTATTGGATTTGTGGCCCACCTCCTAGTCTTGTATAGTTGAGGTAGAGGCCTTCCCATGTATTATATATACGTGCACCAGCACCCCATCAATACAACATGTATTGTATTGCAAATTATCTGTCTATATGGTATCTATCGCAAGTTGATCCTCTCCCGCTTCCGCCTAACCCTAGCCCCAGCCGCCGCGATCTGCCGCCGCCGCCGCCTCCCTGCACCGTGCCTCCCCTTCCGTGCCGCGCCCGCTCAATCTCCTGTGTTCTCGCGTGTGCATCTCGTCAAGTAGCACATCGATCGTCAAGCCGGCGGCTGGTTGTTTCCTACGTGCATGTGCTACGTGAAGCTCAATCTCCTGTGTTCTCGTGTGTGCATCTCGTCAAGTAGCACCATCGATCATCAAGCCGTGCGTTGCTGCCGCTGCCGCCCGCGCCTCGCTTTTGCCTGCGCGTCCCGCCAACGCAGCCTCGCCCCGAGCCGCATCGCACCAGCTGCACGTCCCGTGCCCTGCGCCGCTGTGTTCGCCTCTCGCTCCGCCGCCGCCGCCGCGCCGCGCCGCCGCTGCTCCCCACCCTCGCCGCCGCCGCGCGCTCCTACATGCCGCCGCCGCCCCCTTCCTCTTCCCGCCGCTTCTGACGCCTTTCATGGACTCTTCGGGCTACTTCACCATCTGCGGTGGAACCGCTCCACCGGCCGCGCCGATCCAGTCGCATCCTCCTGCACCCGCCTGGTGTTACCCATTGTCGCCACCAGCGCCTCCCCCGCAGCACCCGCAAGGGGAAGGGGGCCGACGCAACCGGCGTGGTGGCGGTCGTCGCCGCCTGCAGCAGCAGCAGGCCCAGGACGTCGGGGGGCGCCGCACTATAAGCAGGCTCTTCCCGCTGGCCACCAGGCGTTCATCGGCGCACCCTTCCAGCCGATTGGCGCCGGCTACAGCGCCCTCCTTGCGCCGCCGCCTCTCGGTGGTTATGGCCCGCCCATCCCGGCGCCGCCCTACGGGGGCCTTCCGCCGCCGCCGGTACCTGTGCCACGGGACCCCACCCTCCTCGCCGCCCAGCACTCCGTACCGTCGTCGAGTAGCTCTGTCGGTGGAGGCGACTGGTACATGGACTCAGGTGCTACTGCGCACATGGCAGCTCATCCCGGTAACCTAACCTCCTCCACTCCCATTCACACACCCACTCGTATCACCGTCGGCAACGGCTCCTCCTTACCTATTACTGTCATCGGTAGCACTAGCTTTCCCTCCACTTCCACACCCATCACTATGTCTAATGTTCTTGTTTCACCTGATTTAGTCACGAACCTAGTTTCCGTTCGTCGTTTACTCGTGAGAACCCACTTACTGTTGAATTTGACGGTGTTGGCTTTTCTGTGAAAGATGCCCGTACCCGGATGGTCCTTCACCGATGTGACAGTCCTGATGAGCTCTACCCCATGCACGCCGGCGCCTCCACGTCCACACCCGTCGTCCATGCCGCCGGCGTTCACCTTTGGCACGCTCGCTTGGGTCACCCCAACCACACTGTCTTACGTCAAATTCTTAGGAGTTTCTATTTCTCATGTGATAAGCTCGACGAGCACTCTTGTGAGACTTGCCGCTTAGGCAAGCACGTTCGTCTTCCCCTTTAGTGCGTCTTCTTCAGTTTCCACTTTTCCGTTTCAATTACTTCATAGTGATGTCTGGACATCTCCCGTTGCGAGTAACACGGGCTATCTATACTACTTGGTGATTTTAGATGATTATTCTCATTATGTGTGGACTTTTCCCCTTCGTCGTAAATCCGATGCTTTAGCCACACTCACCGCCTTTTATTCCTATGTCACCACCCAGTTCGGTCGCCCCATACTCGCACTCCAAACTGAAACGAAAAAGAGTTTGACAATGTCGCTTTTCGCACACTTCTCGCCTCTCACGGGACCACCTTCCGTCTGACTTGCCCCTACACTTCCCAGCAGAACGGCCGCGCCGAGCGCATTCTCCGCACTCTTAATGACTGCGTTCGCATGTTACTCTTTCACTCTAATGTGCCCGCTCGGTTTTGGCCCGATGCCCTCGCTACCTCCACTCTCTTAGTTAACATTCGTCTGTGTCGCCCTCGGTGGAACTACGCCCCTCACCACCTTCTCTTCGGCACACCACCGTCCTATGATGGTCTCCACATCTTCGGGTGTCTCTGTTATCCTAGCACCGCGTCCACCACGCCACACAAGCTCGCACCACGATCCGTCCCATGCGTCTTCCTTGGCTACCCTCCTAACACCAAAGGTTACCGGTGCTATGATCCTGTCACTCATCGTGTGTACACCTCGAGGCATGTGTACTTTGTCGAGACGGTGTTCCCTTTTTTCAGGTTCCTCCGGCTTCGACCCCTTCGGCGCCGGCCCCCGCGCCCCCTTCGTGGAGTGATGCGCGGCGGCAGCCCCCCCCCCCCCCCCCCCCGAGCACGGCGCCCTCTGCAGCCACCACCTGGCTTCGTGACTCCCTCCCCCGAGGTCGAGTCCGAGCGGGCCCCCGGGTCCCCGTCTCCCTCATATGAGGTTGAGCCCGACACCCTGCCTGCCCACCCTGCGACGGGCTCGATGTCACCCTCGCCCGTCACCTCTTCCGCTGTCGGCTCGGCCGACGCTGCTGCCACCGCGGCCCCTGCCTCCGCCGCCGCACCGGGTGCCCCCGCCGCCGCGGCACCCGCCGGCCCTGCTGCCCCGCCACTTGGCGTGACTACCCATGCCCGAGCAGGAGTGCTTCGGCCCAGCACGCACTACTCCGCCGACGAGTATGTGTGCGCCGCCTCGACGTCAACGTCATCACCCGTCCCCACCTCCACTCGCGCTGCCCTTCGGGATCCCCACTGGCTAGCTACGATGCAGGAGAAGTTCGACGCCTTACAGTGCAACCGCACGTGGCAGCTTGTTCCGCGACCCCCTCATGCCAACATCATCTCTGGCAAGTGGGTGTTTTGCCACAAGACTCGCCCGGACGGTTCTCTCGAGCGCTACAAGGCTCGGTGGGTGGTTCATGGTTTTCGGCAGCGCGCGGGCGTGGACTTCACCGACACCTTCGCCCCGGTTGTGAAACCGGGCATGATTCACGTCGTGCTTCAGCTGGCGGTCTCGCGCGCCTGGCCTGTGCACCAGTTGGATGTCTCCAACGCCTTCTTGCACGACCATCTCGCCTAGCAGGTCTTCTGTGAGCAGCCCACTGGTTTCGTCGACATCGAGCACCCCGACTTCATGTGCTTGCTCTCCCGTTCTCTTTACGGGTTGAAGCAGGCGCCTCGGGCTTGGTATCAGCGTATTGCAGCCTTCCCGCAGTCTCTCGGATTTCGGTCCACTCGCTCCGATGCTTCACTCTTCGTGTATCATCATGGAGTTGACACTGCATATCTGCTGCTCTATGTCGACGACACCATCCTCACGGCGTCCGCCCCCGACCTCCTTCAGCGGCTGACTGCTCGTCTTCGTGATGAGTTTGCCCTCAAGGACTTGGGGCCCCTGCACTACTTCCTCGGCATTGAGGTGGTCCGACGGACTGACGGCTACTTTCTGCATCAGCAGAAGTACGCCCACGAGCTCCTGGAGCGTGCCGGTATGCTTAACTGCAAGCCGGCGCCCACCCCCGTCGACACGAAGGCGAAGGTCTCTGCTCTCGAGGGGTCTCTTGTGTCCGATGGAGCGTTTTATCGCTCTATTGTCGGTGCTTTACAGTACCTGACGCTGACTCGCCCCGACCTGCAGTACGCTGTCCAGCAGGTGTGCCTCCATATGCACGCCCCGCGTGACTCTCACTGGACTCTGGTGAAACGTATTCTCCGTTACATACGCGACACCATGTCCTTGGGACTCACCCTGACGGCCTCCGCTTGCACCGACCTCGTGGCCTACTCGGATGCCGACTGGGCTGGCTGCCCCGACACGCGACGCTCTACATCTACCTTGGGCCCTCGTTGATCTCTTGGTCATCGAAGCGGCAGCCCACGGTCTCCCGCTCCAGCGCCGAGGCAGAGTATTGCGCCGTGGCTAATGCCGTGGCCGAGTGCTCTTGGATACGTCAGCTGCTCCAGGAGTTACTTTGTGATGTTCACAAGGCCACTCTTGTCTACTGCGATAACGTCAGCGCGGTCTACCTCTCCGCCAACCCGGTGCACCATCGACGGACGAAGCATATTGAGCTCGATATTCACTTCGTGCGCGAGCAGGTTGCCCTTGGCCGTGTTCGGGTTCTTCAGGTGCCGACGACGCAACAGTTTGCTGATGTGATGACTAAGGGATTGCCTACTCCCGTCTTCGAGGAGTTTCGGTCCAGTCTCTGTGTCTCCGGCGACGCTTCGACTGCGGGGGGGTGTTGAGTATGTATTGTGTATTGCACGTGTATTGGATTTGTGGCCCACCTCCTAGTCTTGTATAGTTGAGGTAGAAGCCTTCCCTTGTATTATATATACATGCACCAGCACCCCATCAATACAACGTCTATTGTGTTGCAAATTATCTGTCTACAGTAAGTGCATCGGTGACAAAAAGAACAACCACATCAGCAGCCAACTAGAATTGTCAATATCTCACAATTCATTGCTCCAATTGAGCTGGATTTTTTCTAGAATATTAGTGAGTGCACACATGATTTATTTTTTTGCATTTTTTCAAAATGTCAAATTTGAACAAAAAAATTGAACGAGCCAACTAACATTGCAAAACCGCCCAGTATTTGGATGTTAAAACCTCATGGCGGTAATCTTTTGATGTGTGCGACTTGATGATGTCTGTAATGATCACATGACAACTACTTTGATGCTAAAATCTCATGGTAATATTTTGGTGCATGAGACTTGATGATGTCAATAATGGCTTTATGGCAACCACTTGGATGCTAAAGCCTGACAGCGACAATATCTGCCATATCTTGGTGCTACTGATTTTACTTTATGAATATTGTGCCTATTTATGAATCGTTTTAGATATGTATAGCAATCTTATGTTTTTCACATGAAAGTTTGTGGTATGCTAAGCTAGATGTAACTAGTAATGAATCTGGAAAGGTTCAGCTGGTTTGGATCACATTATAATGAGATATTCGCAGTTTACATTGGCTCATACAATTTTTTTACTCAAAATCCAAAATTTTCAAAAAAAGAGCAGAACAATCCTGTAAATCACACATGTAACCAATACTATTCTAGGAAAAAGGCAGCTCATTTGGACCAACAGTTTGTGAGATATTTGCAATGTTAGTTGACTCGTTCAATTTTTTTTGTTCAAATTTAACATTTTCAAAAAATGTAAAAAAAACTAATAAATCATACATGCACTGACTAGTATTCTAGAAAAACATCAGCTCAATTGAAGTGAAGAATTGTGAGATATTGACATTTCTAGTTGGGTGCTGATGCGGCGTTTTTTCTTTTGTTGCCACCGTAAACTTATAAACTGGACCCACTTGTCAGAAATCATGTCAACACACTCAAACGGTGAATTAGTCCTAATTGCAACAAACCCGTATAGTAGATTTTCTGTACAACACTAGCACCAAAAATAGCTGGTCTCTGCAATTTCCTCCACTTTGCCACTGGCGGACTGGCCCCTGTCCCTGTTGCCTGCTGCTCAGTGCGCGGAATAGTCGCCTGCGCAGCGGATACGTACGTACTGTACATTGGTGGCACGCAGGTTAAGCTGAGCAGACGAGTAGTGTTTGCCTTTCGTCGACCTTCCGTTCCGTGTGTGCTCGGCTGCATTGCTGCACACGCGTGGCATACTCGCACGAATTAACTACTCGGCCGAGCACACGGCGATGACCATAGCAAGTGGTATACGCATCCTGCGTCATCGTTTTTCCTCCGATAGCTGGCAAAATCGATAATCGATTTTTATTTTCATATATTTTTCACTACTAGCCATGAATGAATGGCCTTTGGAGTGTGAGTGTGAGTAGCATGACTGGTCCAACCAACGCTAGCAGGAATTCCCAGGCGTGATGGGACGGCTACGGGCGTGAACCTTGGTGCAAGCTCACACCATACCGTAGTCTTCTCCACTCACGGAGTCTTGCATGCAGCGACCACGACACCACGGAAAAGCCAACGGCCGGGTCAAACACCGGGTGTGCTCGATCCGTTTCATAAGCGGTTACCTTTTTCCCGTGTCGTTGAAGCATTCTACTGGCAGGAATACAGTATAGTAGCGATGTTTTTTGCCGAGCTACACGCATGGAGTAGGACTAGAGTAGGAGTATGGCTTCAGCAGCAGTTAGAAGAGGAGGATCGATCATGAAAATCGCAGGCGTCCAGTCCAACCATGATTCGATCCGATGGGCCATGCCGTGTCGCCACGCACGTGAGACAGCCCCGCCTCGTCCGGCCGACCCCAGGTCCCCCTCAATCTCTCTCTGACCCCACCCTCCCGCTACCGCCACACGGAGGAGCACACGCGTGCGGCAGGGGCAAGGGAGGACCTACATGTCATCCCTCGTTCCCTCCCGGTTCCACCCGCTGCCCAGTGGACCAAGCAGTTCACCCGCGTGATCCGCCTCGGCCGGCGCGCCCGCGCAGCTTCTTTCTTTCGCCAGGCGAGGTCGGTACTGCGGCGATTAGCAATAGCGAGCCAATTAAGTAAGAATAAACCCAGATTAAGCGGGCGTTAACTATCCTGCTAATTCCAGCGCAAGTTAGTCAATAGCGCCCACGCCACCCAAGTCAGTGGCCACTGGCCTGACCAGCCGATGCGATGCGAATCCAAACATAGGACGGACGGAGAGGGACGGGCGCCACGTGGGCGAGGGCGACGGCCCATGCCGTAACCACCCACCTCCAAGCGTGGAGAGCAGCTCCTGCAGAATCGGCTGCAGTTGCAGAGGCCTCCCACCTGTTGAGAGAGATCTTCTTAAAAAAAAAAACCTCTTCAGAGAGATCCAGGCTCCAATCCAACAAACCCAGGTCCCAAAATAATCTGACCTGAAGGTGAAAAGCTACACAGATTCTGTACAGTGTACAACAACAATGGAGTAGGTAATCTTCATGGCTGTACCGCGATTGAAACGACTATTCCGAGCCACTTTATTTGTTGATTATACGGTCATTTTGTGTGCAGGATTCAATGCAATGCACAGCACAGTATGGGGGGACGGGAATGTGGTGGGAAGCGAGCAAGACGTGGGCTGGGCTACAGGGGGAGGAAAGTACAGCGGCCCTTTCTGCTGCTCCAGGCAGCAGCGGGAGAAATGCAGGCAGGCGGTGGTGGTGGGCAGGAGCACAACTGCAGAGGGGAGAAAGGAGGCGATCGCCGATCAGGCGAGGGCGGGGCAAGCATGGTGGACGTAAGTCATGTAACCACCAACCAACGCTTTTGGCCGATCCTGCATTGCAATGCATTTGTGTTGTTGCTATTCTGTTGCTTATGGCTTTACTAGTCAGTAATGAGTGCGAGGATGCATCGACACTTGGAACAAGAACAGCTGGAGACTGCAACAGACAGCAACAGTTCAGCTAAATTTTGCCCTTTCCATTCTCTGAGGATAGTATTTTCTTGCTATGCTACCAAGATCAAGCAACAGAACAATAACTAGTAGCTGGCTCTGTTTGCTGGCCCAATCTACTCCCTCTGTTCCATAGCTTGAAACAAACAAAAAGACACACCAGAGCTGAGGGAGAACTACAGCATCCAATTTTCTACTAGCTCCACGAGGAAGGCAAAATAAAAGGAGGAGGAAAAACAACTACCCGTCTCTCTTTTTCTTAACCCTTTTCTTTACCTTTTTGGCTTACTGCCTGAGCACCATCTTTCTTGCTAGCAATTACAAGCCCGGATCATCTGTCTCCACTGGAATCAACCAACTGACCGACCGAAAGGAAAAGCACGCCGGATTGCTTGCTTGCTCTGCTTGCTTTCAGTGGCCTGGCCTTGCCGCGAGGAAGGGATCTGACACGGCGGAGACCTCCAGGTCCTCGAAGGGCGCCGGGAGGTTCAGATCAATGAGGCCCAGGCTTTTCATCGCGGCGGCGGGATGATCGGCCACGGCGGCGGCGCCTGGGCAGAGCTGGGACCGCTTGTGGCCGCCGAGGGCCTGCCCTGACGCGAACACGCGGGAGCAGCAGGGGCACTCGTGCGGATGAGGCTTCGTGCCCTCCTCGCATTCCGGCAATGGCTGCAGGTGGGTGGAAGCGGGAGGCGGCGGCGGCGGCGGGTTCAGCGGGGGCGCGCAGCAGCCGCCCCTGCCGCCGCGGACGTGGCTGGCGCGGTGCCCGCCCAGCGCCTGGTACGATCGGAACACCTTCTTGCACGCCGGGCACTGGAACCGCGTCCGCTTCTGCTCGGCCGCAGCCGGTGGCGCGGGCGCGGCCTCTCCGCCGCCGTCGCTTCCGTCGTCGGAGTCGGCGACGCGGTAGGAGGACGGCGTCCACGCCGCCACCGCGGGCCAGGAGTCGCGGGA
This sequence comes from Aegilops tauschii subsp. strangulata, assembly GCF_002575655.3. Taxonomy (NCBI): domain Eukaryota; kingdom Viridiplantae; phylum Streptophyta; class Magnoliopsida; order Poales; family Poaceae; genus Aegilops; species Aegilops tauschii. The sequence goes on from NC_053036.3 coordinate 526,867,233, forward strand.
GAGCATCATGAGGGACAGCGCGACGTCCTCCTCCGGCGTGGCGGCGTCGGACACGGAGCTCACCGGCTCGGCGTCGCGCGATCCGCCATGCACGCGCTTGGCGCCCGGCGACTGCGACGGGTACTCCGCCTCGCTCTCGCGATCCGAGAAGTCGGACTCGGCGAGGCGCGCCCTCCGCTTGGGCTTGCCGCGGAGCACGTGGGCCTGGATGGCCATCCTGGCGTCGTCGCCGTCCCCGGCCGCGAGGGAGGTGGAGGCGGAGGAGGCCGATGAGATCTGCTGCGACCGGGCGACCTTGATGGAGTGGGAGCGCATGTGGCCGGCGAGGGCGCGGGGGCTGGCGAAGCGGCGGCAGCAGAGCTTGCATGTGTTCTTGGCCATGGCGAGAGAGGGAGAGCGAGCGAGAGAGAGAGCTCCGCTGGGTCGAGAGATGGCTAAAAATACGAGCTTTCGGGGGAAGGAAAGGAAACGGAGTGTGCGAGAGAGTAGGAGGGCCAGGAGGAGCCGCCTCCGTGGGGGTCGTCTGCGGAAGTTGGAATATCGCGGAACTGCCAAGCTTCCGCCTTTTATTCCATTCTTTTCCTTTTGCCCCCTCTCTTTTCTGGATGGCTCCCCGTATTCTCCACTTATTATGCCATTGGTATTGTTCTGTAGAAATCAATTTTTTTTTGCCGAGTTATTGTTCTGAATTAATGGTAGATCGTAAGTATATTAGCAGTACGAAAGAAATGTACTGAATCTAATGCCCTGCTGGCACAACGCGTTGTGGTCCATGGCGCATTGTTTAGCATGGTTGCATTGCACGGAATTACACTTTTGGTCGCAAGAATCAAGCCATTATTTGTTACCATACTTGAACGATTTTGCATAAGTTGTGCTTGATAACTTTCCATGTGAGATGGTATGTGCCTACCTCCTACTGTCAACGCAAGAATACCGGACGGATATTATTACTCTCTCTATACACTTTGGAAGATGTCTATTAGCATCACCACATGGCTGTCAATTCTCCCTTTTATGGGACTTGCGCAATATGACCAATGCTTTCCTTGTGAGGCCGCCACCCCATATCCCCATCCAAATCAAGGGTGACGCTGCTCCCTTTGCTTCCGTCCTCCACCTTGTAGACTTGCTCTGGTGGTGCAGGCGATCAGTGAGTTGAGTAGGGTAGATAAAGAGCTGGGAATGGGGTGATGGGGACAATGAGTAGTTGACAAGAAGGAGAGCGAACAGCAAAGTGCATGCATTGGCATTGCAAGGTGGAGTGCGGCTCGGGGCATTGGTGATAAGTGGCAAATTAATCGGCGGTGGGGATCTAAATCAGGTGGTAATGGCACGCAAGGGTCACTTACAGTGCACCACAGCTTTCACAACTTTCCCATTAATTAAATTATTACTATGATTACACCGGAGCGGGAGGTGGTTGGAGCCAGAGATCTCGGCGTACGGTTCAGGCGACGATCAGCAAGCAACACGTCCTAGTACTACGGCGCCTACGCTGTCGCCGTATCAAACTCGCTCGAAACCCATGACACGTCCATCAAATCAGTGTTGTCCCGGCCGGTAACTCCTGCCCCCACGTCGAAAGCTGAAGCCACTTTTCGCCCTCTCGTATGGAGCATCGACCGAATCTCCCGTCAATTTCTACCACGGCGGTGCATGTACTTCCCCCTTGTAAAAAGTTACGAAATCCAGCAGCGTGCGGGCGGGAGAGCGGAGCATCTGTGCGCTGTGCGACGAGCGAGAACGACGCGCCCGTCCGTCCGTCCGTCCGTCCGTGCCTGCCAACTAACCGCTTTGGAGATTTCTCTTCTCCGGGTGGCTATTATTACGGGTCGCACACAGCGCGCGCACGATCGATTTTACAAGTATACACGATGATATATTTACCCAACTAAAACACCAGCAGTAGTACCTATCCATCTATCTAATCTATCTACTCATCCTCCAGTCCAAAGTTATGCTGCTGCTGCTGCTACTAACCACCACTACGATCTACTGCTTGATATCATCCGGTCCGGCAGTATTGCTGCTCAAGCCAAGCTAGCGTCGCTGCTTTGCGCTATACTACGTACCTGTCGGGTCGCGCTGCCGCTGGTGCATACTGCCGTGTATGGATAATGCAGTAGTATCTTTTTTGTACTCCCTCTGTAAATTTCCTGCCGAATCAATATACAGTACTATTATACTTCGTACAAGTAGGAGTCGCGCTGCGTGCTACAACAAGTCAAGCAGCGGCTTCGGTCTTGAATACGAGGCAGCTGGGCTAGACGAGTGAGATGATACTACATAGGCCAGCAGCGTGTTGTTTTCTCCCCACACTTCTGCTCGTACTCTAGTGGTGGAGATCTTTTCTCTTCTTCTTTTTCCTGTCATTTTCCTCGCGTCCTTCTACTTCTCCGGATACCCATCCATCGCACGAGAATCGTCGTATTCTCGAGTGACGAGTGGGTCGTGGCAACTGCAGTGCTTTTCCTTTTTCATTCTTCGTTTCAAGTTGAAGTAGAAAGAAACATGTGCAAGTGGAAACAGCTAGTTACCCCAGGTAGCAGCATGCATGGCTGGCTATGGCCCTATTTGGTTCAGCTTTTATCGCCGGATTCGGCTGCCGCGGAGCAGAATCTGAACCAAAGGCGCACCTAGCAGAATCCGATTTCAGAAATCCGCTGCCAAAATCTGAACCAAAAACGGAAGCAGCCCAGGACGTGCTTTCCAAAATCTGATTTCGCTGTGGGCCAAAATCTGAAAAAGCTGTACCAGCTGGTTTGCCAAATGAGCTACATCTTTTTCACATCAGATTTTCCACAGCTGTTTTTCCACAGCAGATTTTTCACAGCTGCTTTTAGAAATCCACAGACGAACCAAACAGGGCCTATGAATGGACAATGGAGCGGTGACTTCTGTTGAGATGGGCATCACCTGTGCTGCCGTAAAAAGCGACGTCATTCAAAGTTTAGGGCGTTGCAACGGGATGCAAACGAATCGCCGAGAATTAAGCTAAAGTATCTCGAGGCTCCGTTGCTGAGCATCTGGTGCACTTGATCTAACGGGCTCACGGTTTTAGAGCATCTATAGCCGGGAGTCTCAAGGAGTCTCAAACGCTCGAACGTGCTGACCGGTCACTAAAAATCGATCCGAACAACTTAAACCATTACCAGATATGGGGTGATCTGGGTGCGCCTGGCACGTCAGCCCGGCCCACCCCGACCCCATATATATCCCTTCCGATGAACCCTAGACCTCACTCCATTACACTCTCTCCGTCCTTTCCTCTTCCCAGTCTGAACTCTCCTCTTCCCAAACCGATCCATGACGTACAACCGGAGCGGCTCTGGCTCCAATGGTGGCGAGAGCGACGTCGGTGCAGTCGCTCTCCGCGTTGCTTTGAGCCGCTCCCGTCTAGATCAGGGCGGCAACAACGGAGGTAGCTCACGGAGCGACACGCCACCCCCTTCGCCCACCATCGCAGTGCGGGCGACGTTGCCGAGCCTCCTCGTCAGGCGTGCAGCACCGGTGGGACCGCCGCCCGCTCCGCCCCAATCCAGGTACGCAGCCCGGACGCCACCCTGTCCATTCTACCTTCAGAGAGCGTCCACGGGCACCGTTGGGTGCTTGTGCCCACGTCGGCGCCGGGCCGATCGAGGACGCCCAGGCGCGGGCCGCACAGCAGGAGCGGCAACGCGCGAGGAAGGCCATGGTGGCGGGCGACGTGTTGCCGAGGTGTCGGGCAGTTGCTCGTGCCCTTCGATCCCGAGGACGCGCTCATTGTGTCTGCCCTCCGGCGCTCCGTGACAACGGCGGAGACGGATGCACGGTGGTTGCGGTGGAAGAATGCCAAAGCGCTCGAGCTCGCTATCGAGCTGTCGGAGCGCGAGGCATCGGCGAAGGCGAGGAGGCACACCGAGGAGCGGGAACGCTTGCTCCGGAGGCTTGCCGGGGGTCACATGGAGCTGTCCGACGACTCCGACAACGACGACAGCGACCCTTCGACGGCCGACGCCTACACCGAAGGCCAAAGCAACACCGCTGAACGCAAGGGGAAGGGGTCGGCGAGGAAATGGTGATTTCTTCCGCCCTTCTCAGTTGAATTAAGTTTTTTTTTATCATATAGGGTACTGTCCGATTGAAACTGCATCTTTTGTTTGTCCGATGATATTTTATGCTACAATTATGCCCGTTTTTATCTAGATTTCGTGGTAGTTCGTTGATCTACGTAAGTTTATTTTTGTACGTGCATGTGTTGTATGGATATGAGGGACCGAATTTAAGATACATGGTGCGGACACACCTAAATGAGAATGCCCGGTCAATGCCCGCATATGCGTTCAGACGCGTCCACGGGCGTTTGAGGGGACGGATTTGCTGGCTCAATGCCTGCGTATACCCTTAGTTTGACCTCTGTGAATGAGAAACCCGTTCCTCTTGGTGTAATCTTTTTTTTATGAAAGTAAATGCACTACTATCTCGTTTACTTTCACATAGCGGCTGCTTGTCAATGTCTATCCACGTGTGCATTTGTGCTCGAAGCAGTTTCAGAGCTGGCCTTTTACGAGGCAGGGAGTGTGAGGAAGTAAATGCACGGCCTCCTTGGGTCTAGCGAAATTGTTCGGATGAGAACGACGGGCTGCTGGCTGCATGGATATGGATCGGGTCAAGATAAGAAAATGGCCACGTTTACGTCCGTGTCCTTTCCCGGCTGCTTGTCCGCCTCCGCACGCTTCGGGGCGACCGACCGAGCCAGTCTCGTCGTCACGGCACTCCGCCGGCGCATACGGCTCCTCGTTTCCCCTCCCGGCCGGCCGGGCATCGCCATCGCGAAACCGTGCATGCATCCAAGAAGAGGCAACGACCCGAAAACAGCTTATATGTAGCTCGGGTGACCGTGTCGATATGGTGTCGGTTCATGGGTCAATGCCCACTAATGTCGTTCGCTTTTCCCGAGCACGTTCTCATATCAACATCGTCGTAGCCTAAGAAAAACAAATGGTAGGAAATACACCGGAGAATCAACCATGTTTCCGCACAACATTGGTGAGCCTTTGCCATTTTAACCAATAAAATATATGTATACGTAGCAAAAAGAATATCACTGAAAACTACATTCAAATATGAATCCAACATTTAAAAAAAAATTGAATCCAACATTATAATTTTTTGTGACACGCGTTAAGATTTTGCTCGTCAAATATGTGGTCAAACTTTGTCTCAAAATACAATGAAGATTAGTAAACAGGACGAAGCCATAGGTAGTACTCATCATGTATTAAAGATGTTTATCACATACTAGTAAAATGCCAGTGCATTACATGGAACACTAAAATGCATTGATCCGGAAGTTGTTGATTTGACAAAGTATGTGGGGGTTATCTCATGTGTAACAAATATTGATATGTGTATTCGGATATTATTTCTTCCTTAGAGCTCACAAGCATCCAGCTGAATAGTAAATGTAGGCAAAATAGATAAAAAATCATCTTTTGCAAATAAAAGCATTCAAGTGTTCAACCTGCATTCAAAACTTTTGAAGAAATAACACTTATTGTGCTTTGCAAAAAATGATCTTTAAAAATTATTTTTTGAGTTCTTTATGTTTTCTAGACCACCATAAATGTAACTCAGGATGACTTGGAAGGGGGGAGGCGTGGTGGTGGTCGGCAATGCTGCCTGAGAGAAGGCATGAGAGGAGTTGGGGGCAGACGGGCGCCGAAAGCAGCGACCTCTCCAGATCCTTCTTATTTTTTCCTGAGATGGCTAGATGAGGTGAGAGGGAGAGATGGCTTAACGTGAGAGGCAGGGGGTTATCTACAAACGAGGGGTGAAGTGCGGGGTCTTTTTGCAAAAACTGACATAGTTTGTCTCACATGTGTTGGATGTAAATCGAACGGTTGTAAATGAAGGATGGCAGGCACACCATCATTACCAACTCAGATTTTTATAGGAGTAGAGATATGAAAATAACTAATTATGTATTAAAAAGATCGCCAATAACGCCCGGACGTTCGGTCTAGGAGCTCCCAAGATCTAACGATTCGTTCGCTGCCGGGGTGGGCATCGATCGAACGAACCAGTTCAGCATGAGAAGAGCCCCAGCCCGAACGCCCCCCCCCCCCCCCCCCCACACACACACAACGCGAACACTCCAAACATCGCTCCCGGCCTCTGCCGTGACTGTAAAAAAGAAAAGAAAAGCCCAGTATGGCCCAGTTTGTACTGTGACTAAAAATCATATTTTGAGTTGTGAAGAAAGCCCAGATTTTGCCATGCTATGAAAAAAAATTGCCATTAAAAGGGGAAAATTTGAGAACAAAAAAACCTCAGTGATGCAAACCAAATTTTCCATTCGTCTTTAACAAAGCAAATTTTTCCATGGGCAAAAAGATCTTTCTTTATGCAATGGCTCGAAAAGAGAAAAGTCATGGCAATTTGTGTTGTACGTAGTGGCAAACATGTGGACAAATAATGCCATGAAGAAAAGATGAAAGTGAAATTTGCCATGGCATTAAAAGTAAAAAAAATGGACATGGACCATGAAACTTTAAATTGCCATGAAAAAAGGAAGAGTTGCCATGAAAATATTAAAGCATAATGGACATGTATGTAGAAGTAAATTTGCCATGCCAATATTAGTAATTTTGACATGGCAAATAAATGTGAAAGTTCCATGGCAAATAAAAAGTAAAAATTGCCATGGCAATAATAGTTAAATATTTTCCATGTCGATATAGGTAATTTAGCCATGGAAATAAATGTAAATTGCCATGGAAAATAAGAGTAAAAATTGCCACGGCAATAAAAATGTTAAATTTTATTGCCATGGTATTTTACTATATACATGAAGACACAAAAAAAATGTGGATTGAAAATTGCCATCATGTAGAACACAAGAAATGAACCATATATTGTTTGGTGGTAATTGCCATGTTTCATAAAGGAAATGTACCATGGTCCCATGAATAAGCAAAGATTCCCATGAAAAATGAAAGTTTGGGGTCACTTCTGAAAGATCGTGGATGTCGCCTAGAGGGGGAGGGGAGGTGAATAGGCGCTTTAAAATAATTACGGTTTAGGCTTGAACAAATGCGGAATAAACCTAGCGGTTAATTTGACAAGCACAAAACCTACAACAACTAGGCTCACCTATGTGCACCAACAACTAATGCTAAGCAAGATAAACAACTAAGTGATAGCAAGATATATGACAAGAAACAATATGGCTATCACAAAGTAAAGTGCATAAGTAAAGGGTTCGGGTAAGAGATAACCGAGGCACGCGGAGACGACGATGTATCCCAAGTTCACACCCTTGCGGATGCTAATCTCCGTTTGGAGCGGTGTGGAGGCACAATGCTCCCCAAGAAGCCACTAGGGCCACCGTAATCTCCTCACGCCTTCGCACAATGCAAGATGCCGTGATTCCACTAAGGGACCCTTGAGGGCGGTCACCGAACCCGTACAAATGGCAACCCTTGGGGGCGGTCACCGAACCCGTACACTTTGGCAACCCTTGGAGGCGTTCACCGGTACCCGTCAAATTGCTCGGGGCGATCTCCACAACCTAATTGGAGACCCCGACGCTTGCCCGGAGCTTTACACCACAATGATTGAGCTCCGAACACCACCAACCGTCTAGGGCGCCCAAGCACCCAAGAGGAACAAGCTCAAGGGCACCAAGCACCCAAGAGTAATAAGCTTCTCAACTTGTAACTTCCACGTATCACCATGGAGAACTCAAACCGATGCACCAAATGCAATGGCAAGGGCACACGGAGTGCCCATGTCCTTCTCTCTCAAATCCCACCGAAGCAACTAATGCTAGGGAGAAAAAGGAGGGGAAGAACAAGAAGGAGCACACCAAGAACTCCAAGATCTAGATCCAAGGGGTTCCCCTCACATAAAGGAGAAAGTGATTGGTGGAAATGTGGATCTAGATCTCCTCTCTCTTTTCCCTCAAAAACTAGCAAGAATCCATGGAGGGATTGAGAGTTAGCAAGCTCGAAGAAGGTCAACAATGGGGGAAGAACACGAGCTCAAAGGATAAGGTAGAATGGGGAAGAAGACCCCCTTATATAGTGGGGGGAACAATCCAACCGTTACCCCCCACACCAGCCCCGTAGAGAGCGGTACTACCGCTTGGCCAGCGGTACTACTGCTCCCCCTCGCGGTACTGCCGCTGGGCCCAGAGCGGTAATACCGCGGTGGTCAGGGCGGTACTACCGCATATGAGCTGTACTACGGCCCCCACTGCCGCGGCTAGTACCGTAAAACCCGACACGAAAAAAGACCCCTCGAATCGAGGCGGTACTAGCACGAGACCGCAGCGGTACTACGGCTGGGGGCTACCAGCGGTACTACCGCTTGTAGCACCCAAGCGGTACTACCGCTCCGGCCCGCGGTACTACCGCAAGGAGAAAAACAGAACTGCCAAAATTTCTTCATATGAGCTCCGAATTGAGCAAACTCAAACTTGTTGGATAGAGGAAGACGAGTAGCATCAAAACAGCGACTGGTTATAGTAAGAAGAGGCAGGGGAGGTATGCCAACAAATAGAGGAGTGAAACCTCCAACCGAGAAGAACCGACATAACCTCCAACATCGAAAACATCATAGAAGATGCGAGTGAACTCCGTTTTCGATGAACTCGAGCTTGTCATCAAGATGACCATAAGCTCCAAAACTCACAAAGAAAAGAACCAAACAAGAACCAATAAAGATGATGCAAGGATGCAATGGTTTGAGCTCTCTATGAACGATACGATCAAGCTACTCATCGAGAGCCCCCCCTTGATAGTACGGCAATCGATCCTATAACCCGGTCTCCCAACTACCATCATGAGACCGGTAAAATAGAAAACCTATCAAGAGCAAACCTTTGCCTTGCACATGGTCCACTTGAGCTAGATGATGACGATCTTGACTCCCTCAAGATGGATCACCTTTCTTGATTGCGTTGGCTCGATGAAGACTAGTTGATTGCTCCCCCATACTCCACTATGGGTGAGCCACTCTTCCGCACATCTTCACAAGTCCATTGTCACCACAATGGACGACAAGCTTCAAGCATTTGATCTCTTCATGATGCTTCACTTGAACTTGCACACCGCAACATCTTCACAAGTCCATTGTCACCACAATGGACGGCAAGCTTCAAGCATTTGATCTCTTTCATGATGCTTCACTTGAACTTGCACACCGCAACCTAACCCCACAAAGAACTCTCACGAAGATCATGGGTTAGTACACAAAGCGTAATTGACAATGCTTACCACACCATGGGATCGCTTAATCCCTCTCGGTACATCTTCTACGCTTTGTGAGTTGATCAAGTTGATTCACTCTTGACTTAGTCTTGATCAACCTTGAATCTTTTCAACTCTCTTCTTTTGGATGATGTCTTGAAGATATACATGAATGATCACACAATCTTCTTCTCCAAGACATGCTTGCAATAAGCTCAACTGTCACATGACCAATCTTTGGATAATTCCTTAATAACACCTTGATCACCACATAAACTCCTTGAAACCAACACATGAACTTCAAGAAATGCCTATGGACAAATCTTTCAAATATAACTCAAGGCAACCATTAGTCCATAGAGATTGTCATCAATTACCAAAACCAAACATGGGGGCACCGCATGTTCTTTCAACTTCAATATGATCGTTCTTCCAATATCATAATCTCAATGTTGTTTTAGGATTATCGTTACACTTAACGATATCCTAAGATCCAGAAAACGTGATCACCAACAACACTTGAGCTAGTCCTAGAGGCAAGACCAGGAACCTTTTATTTACCGTTTATTATGCCATACATGCATATGAGTTTTCCACTGAATCGCACATTCCTGGATCATAGCAGTTATAGCATAGAATATAAACTCTATAATTTTGAATATCGAAATATAATAATACAAATATTATTGCCTATAGGGCATATTTCCAACAGCCTGACGACAGAGTGGAGGAGTCGCGTTGCCGGGGATGGTGAATTTTGCATGGCACGAGGTGTGGAGCTGTATCACTGGGCGGCGGCGGAAATGGGAGCTGGGCGGCAATGAACTGGAGCTGGAGAGAGTGAGGACGCAGTGGGGAGAGAAGGGGATAAGGAGGAGACGTACGCGTTTGTTTCGGTCGCGTGTCGCACTAACAACTCTGAAAAATGACGTGGCACTGGGTTTGTTCCGTGATTCGTGCTAAGAAATCGTATGGTAGTTGCAGCATTCGGGGTGATTTGCAAAAACTTGGCACGTTCGGGATTTATAGATTTCTTTAAAAAATTATTGTGTTTTCAAAAACTACGCATTGTAATCTTAATATATATATATATATATATATATATATATATATATATTCATAAACAAATGTGAGTTATATTTTGTAAATAAAAAAAAGAACTGGAAGAAAGAAAAAGGTAAAATAAATGGTTCTGTTTAAAAGATCCGGCGGAAAGAGGAGAATTCGTGGGCCGGCCTATTGCGTACACCTATGTGTGTTTGTTCGCAGTTGGAAGCAGTGGGCGTCGAATAGAAGGATTCACACTGCCCCTAACTGGGCAAGTGTGTATACAGTGTTAACAGTGTTCATAAACTCAAACAATTCACCCTAAACCCTTGTTAACACTGTATATAGCCGACTGGGGAAGTTGTAGCGAGCTCCTCGTCGGCGCTTAAGACTAGCCACAATGGAGAGTAACTTAGACTGATAACATGCATATGTTGCTACTCTATGTTACTATCTCCACAATGAGGAGTAATATATATGTGGTAAGATGCAACACTTCATTTATTATGCTATAGACTCATCTTATCTTGGTATGTGCGATGTTATTCATAGTAGTAGTAACTAGCTATGTTACCACATGCCTCTCTTTCTTCATTTATTACTTGCTACATCATCTATTTTGTCTAGATTTGTGTGATGTTACCATCTATGTTACTCCCATTGTGGGTAGTCTAAGGCGCCCGATGGCGCTGCAGCGCAGGCTCCATTGGCCGACTCACTGTAGCGCTTGTTTTCGTTTTCCTTGCATTGACACTCACGTTGACTATCGCTGTACGGCGCGCACAATGTTGACTTTCACTGGATGGCGAACTGCTTGTCTGTTTTTTCTCTACCCTAGATAAATCGGGAATGATTGGTTAAAAAACTAGTTATGTTGTTTTTGATAAATTTAATTTTTAAATGAAATAAAAAATCATGAATTTAAAAATGCTCACAATTTTTTTAAAATTCATGATATGAAATGTGTTCACGAATTTGAAAATTGTTCATAAACTCAAAACAGTTCACAAATTAGAAAAGACTTTGTGAATATGAAAATTTAATGAATACAAAAAATCACAAATTTATAAAAAGACAAGACTTACAAAAGAAAAACAAACAGAAAAAAGAGAAGAAAAGAGGAGAGAAACCATAATGAACCGAATGAGAAAAGAGAGAAAGGAAAATACTGCGTGCGTAACCAAATAGAACCTTCACAAAACCTGTTGGGGAGCTCAACCTTACCCTCTCTTAGAACAACTCTAGCAGATACGCTAAAACTCCGTACCGCAAACATCATTTGAGGGATCCTGTAAAGCGAATTTACAGTACCGCGGACGGCACGACGGATAGATTGCAAAAAACCATACTGCACATTTAAACTTTAATTCGCGCCACGGTAGTTCACCACCGAAGTTCATACATTCAAACATATAAAAACAAAAACATAGTAGATCAAACTAATCTGTAGCTAGTTCATGGCTTGAGTTGAGGTAGTACTCGGTCGCCGACTGGTAGAGAACGTTGGCAAGCTCGTACTTCTCCTACGCCGCCTCGAACCGTTTAGCGGCGCCATCTTCACCGACCGCCATGGCGTCCTTCGTGGCGGCAAGCTCAGTCTCTGCCTGGCAGAGCCTCTTGGTGGTTGGCCAAAGAGCCTCTCCGTGCTGGTGGAGGCGACCCCACGCACCCTGGTCGCTGTTGCGGGAGAGCGCGCCTGCTTCAAGCACCACGGCTCGACAGGGGGCCAGCATCGTGCTTGGCGCGCTTGTGCGGCGGTGACCTATTGCGGCCACCACGTTCGCGACCTCCGCCGGCCATGGATCTGTGAGAAATGGATGCGTGCGTGCGGGATCGCTTGGTGGAGAAGTGGGATTGGACGCCTGAGTAGGAGGATTGTGGCGGAGGGGGTGGGGAAATGTTGGATGTGAACCATCCCATCAATATAGCGGTCGAGGGGGAAATATATGGGCCGCCTGTATTATTTTTACGGGCCGGACCATTTTTAACGGATCTGTTCGGACCCGGAAACTCGCAAAACCTGTAAAACGCCCGGAATCATAAGGGCCGACGAGGTTCCAGCGGATCTGCTAGAGTTGCTCTTACATGGTCCTCCCACTTTTTTGTTGGGTGTGTGTGCCACGTACCACAAAAAGCAGGAAAGCACTATATTTATGCATTGCTTTTTGCGATGCAGTGAGTGGCGTTGCCTGAGAGGAGCTGGTACTGGGCCGGCATAGTAACCATGTGGCCTCGTCACACAAACGTCTTTTGTTTATATTATGAAAAATACGAAATACATATATGATGAAATACAATTTTGTTATTTTTTAAAAGTGTTCACGTCACATTCAAAACATGTAAAAGTTCTGTAAAAAAATATTCGCTCAAGTCTAGAAAATGTATCTACAATTCAAAAAAATATTATGGAAATTTAAAAAATGTTCGCACATTTCAAAAAGATTAATGTGTTTATTTTAAAAAATGTTTTGTAATGTAAAACAGTGTTATTATGATTTAATTAGAATCAAATCAAGCACAAATCAATTCAAGTTGCCAAACCAAATGAAGAACTTGCCAAATATTTGGAAGGTATCATGGCTATAATCCAAACAAGAACAACTTGCCAATTTTTTGGTCATGCCCTCACTTTGGTCATGCCAAAAATTTGGTTGGGAAAGTTGGGGCACAAACCAAACACACGCTTAATGTTCCGTACCATTGAAAAAATGTATGTTACAATTGAAATAATGTTCAGGCGTTTCAAGCAATATGTCTATGATCTTTTCTTTAAATATTTATCCGGTGTAAAAACAAAGTTTGCATAATTAAAAAATATATGTTTTGTATCATAAAAACTCTTTCAATGTGTATTTAAATAAATGTTTAACACCTATTCAAAGAAATGTTTAAAAATAAGTATTTAAAAAATGTTAATCATGTATTTCAAAATGTTAAATGTATATAAAATGATGTTTTAGATGTATATGATAAATGTACAATGTGTCTGGGAAAAACAAGACATCAAAACATTCTTTTTTGATAAAGGGAATATATTAATATCGCGAAGATACCAATTACACCCGGCCTCTCTACCAACAAGATGTCCAAAGGCATCAAGGATACACACAGCCAAAAAAGAAAATCAAAAGAACAGAAGAAAAAAGATCCTGCCACGGTGATCAATCACTAGCAACAGCAGCACTCTAACCACCACCGAAGACAACACCCGGATTGCAAAAGAGGTTCTCCAAAAGCAACGCCTCCAAGAAGGAAACAATGCACAAGCGTTGTCGTTAGCCAATCGAAGATCTTGAGTTTTCACCCTGGAGAAAGTCCGAAGTCACCCAAAAACAATACCTTCAACAAGGCCATTGTCATGTACAACCAATAAAGGTCAGACCTTGGGTTTTCACCCTAGGAATCGAGACTCGGTACTCGAGGAGTACCACCAAAATTGCAGACCTCCAGTGCTGACGCCCCCGCTTGTCGAGGCCGCTGTTGCAAGTCACCAAACACCTAGCATGCAGTCTTCATCGGATCCAATACACCTTTCCGTCAACGCATCAAGATCTCCAATCGCAGCAACCATGATTTCCTCCGCCTCTATGGATGCCTTGGGAATCTTGACTTAGACATGTCCCATGACTCCGATAAGAAAGTGAGGCTTCGGGGCGCGCCCTTTTGAAGCCTTGTTGGCTGATAATGTGGGCACGCGCGACTGGAGCCTTTCTGGTCTAGATATCCAGGGCGACATACACTAATCTATATAGATCTTTGACGGAAAAAGACCGAAGAAATCATGTTGCCTCGGCCTGCAGCACTCCCAGGGACGGCACCACACCCGAGACCAGTTTGTACGTCGATCGGGAGGCACCGAACCACGTAAGAGGATCACCGACGGCACACCCAGTGCCCGGTGTCAGCATGGGGCGTGGTGCGCGGGTAGGCTCGCCGGCCGCTGATCTTCTCCACACTCTTGTGATGAGGTCAGGCATAACGTGCACGTGCCCCTGGTAGTGGAGCTGACATACATCCAGCCCAGCAATGGCACATGCGTTGGTTGCTTGGCATGCACCAGGCGTGGACTTAAAGATCTTGCCAAACGCATCTTGCTCGACGCAGCCGATCCATGGAGACGACTGCAGATCCAAAGGTCGGCGCCCCCCGCCAGATCGGGAGGCTACTAGCGGCCAGATTTGATGCCGCCGATGTAGAACGGCCGCAATCAATTCGGGAGGCCGCGGATGCAGAATGGCGACGGCATATCGGAAGAAATCTTGGTTGGGTTGAGCTGAAGACCCTGACCAGAGAAAGAAAAAAGACGAGCGGACATGCCTGGCCGCCGCCGTCCGCCGCGGGACGGCCTCCTCCGGTGGCGGCGTGGTGAACGGGGAGCCGGGGAGGGCCTTCTAAGGTCCCGGCGGCGGTGCCTCCGGAGTCGCCCTAAGGCCTTGTACAATGAGAGATGCTTAGAAAAATAAACCGGGTTTATCTGAAGCACCGGTGCCTATTTCTATAGGAGAGACGCTTAGTTAAGCGTCTACCCTGTACAAATAAGCACCGGTGCTTAAGAAAATCCTGGTTTATTTCTTTAAGCATCTCTCCTAAGCACCTCCCATTGTACAAGGCCTAAGCGACCCTGAAGGCAGTTACGTGCAATAGAGGCAACGCCCAAGGCAGTGCTCAGGTATATTTGCAAAAATGTTAACCATCTATTTGAAAAATATTAAATGTGTACCAAAAAAGTTCTACTGCATATGAAAAATGTAAAATGCGTACATGTGGTGAGAACATGTACTAAAAACAAAGAAAGAAACAAAGAACTGAGAGAAAAACAAAGAAAACCAAAGAAATAAAATAAGAAAACCATAGAAAAACCAATGCAAAAGTGTTCTTGATTTCATTTTTAGAACAACAAAATCTATGAAGTATATGACAAAATGATGTATAAAAGTGAAATACATTTGAACTAAACTTTAATGTGACATCATCTTTAACAAACATGTGAAGCATGGACTATTTATTTTTTGTCCCAAGCAACCATTAGTTTTCATGAACATTTCATTTCAAGCATAAAAACATTTTCATGAAAGCACATGAACACTTTGATACGTCTCCATCGTATCTACTTTTTCAAACACTTTTGCCCTTGTTTTGGACTCTAACTTGCATTATTTGAATGGAACTAACCCGGACTGACGTTGTTTTCAGCAGAATTGCCATGATGTTATTTTTGTGCAGAAATAAAAGTTCTCGGAATGACCTGAAACTTCATGGAGAATATTTTTGGAATTTATAAAAAATATTGGCGAAAGAATCAAGACCAGGGGGCCCACACCCTGTCCACGGGGGTGGGGGCGCGCCCCCTGTCTCGTGGGCCCCCTGGAGCTCCACCGACCTCAACTCCAACTCTAGATATTCACGTTCGGGGAGAAAAAAATCAGGAAGAAGGATTCATCACGTTTTACAATACGGAGCCGCTGCCAAGCCCTAATCTCTCTCGGGAGGGCTGATCTGGAGTCCGTTCGGGGCTCCGGAGAGGTGAATCCGTTGCCGTCGTCATCATCAACCATCCTCCATCATCAATTTCATGATGCTCACCACCGACGTGAGTAATTCCATCGTAGGCTTGCTGGACGGTGATGGGTTGGATGAGATTTATCATGTAATCGAGTTAGTTTTGTTAGTGTTTGATCCCTAGTATCCATTATGTTCTGAGATTGATGTTGCTATGACTTTGCTATGCTTAATGCTTGTCACTAGGGCCCGAGTGCCATGATTTCAGATCTGAACCTATTATGTATGTGAGTTCTTGACCTATCTTGCAAGTCAATAGTCACCTACTATGTGTTATTGATAACCCACAAGTATAGGGGATCGCAACAGTTTTCGAGGGTAGAGTATTCAACCCAAATTTATTGATTCGACATAAGGGGAGCCAAAGAATATTCTCAAGTATTAGCAGTTGAGTTGTCAATTCAACCACACCTGGATAACTTAATATCTGCAGCAAAGTATTTAGTAGCAAAGTAGTATGGAAGTAACGCTAACGATAGCAAAAGTAATATTTTTGGGTTTTGTAGTGATTGTAACAGTAGCAACGGAAGAGTAAATAAGCGAAGAACAATATGTGAAAAGCTCGTAGGCATTGGATCAGTGATGGAGAATTATGCCGGATGCGGTTCATCATGTAACAGTCATAACATAGGGTGACACAGAACTAGCTCCAATTCATCAATGTAATGTAGGCATGTATTCCGAATATAGTCATATGTGCTTATGGAAAAGAACTTGCATGACATCTTTTGTCCTACCCTCCCGTGGCAGCGGGGTCCTAATGGAAACTAAGGGATATTAAGGCCTCCTTTTAATAGAGTACCGGACCAAAGCATTAACACATAGTGAATACATGAACTCCTCAAACTATGGTCATCACCGGGAGTGGTCCCGATTATTGTCACTTCGGGGTTGCCGGATCATAACACATAGTAGGTGACTATAGACTTGCAAGATAGGATCAAGAACTCACATATATTCATGAAAACATAATAGGTTCAGATCTGAAATCATGGCACTCGGGCCCTAGTGACAAGCATTAAGCATAGCAAAGTCATAGCAACATCAATCTCAGAACATAGTGGATACTAGGGATCAAACCCTAACAAAACTAACTCGATTACATGATAGATCTCATCCAACCCATCACCGTCCAGCAAGCCTACGATGGAATTACTCACGCACGGCGGTGAGCATCATGAAATTGGTGATGGAGGATGGTTGATGATGACGACGGCGACGGATTCCCCTCTACGGAGCCCCGAACGGACTCCAGATCAGCCCTCCCAAGAGGTTTTAGGGCTTGGCGGCGGCTCCGTATCGTAAAACGCGATGAATCCTTCTCTCTGATTTTTTTTCTCCCCGAAAGTGAATATATGGAGTTGGAGTTGAGCTCGGTGGAGCGTCAGGGGGGCCCACGAGGCAGGGGGCGCGCCCAGGGGGTAGGCGCGCCCCCACCCTCGTGGACAGGGTGTGGGCCCCTGACGTGGATTCTTCTTCCAGTATATTTAATATTTTCCAAAAATATGTTCCGTGGAGTTTCAGGTCATTCCGAGAACTTTTGTTTCTGCACATAAATAACACCATAGAAAGTCTGCTGAAAACAGCGTCAGTCCGGGTTAGTTCCATTCAAATCATGCAAGTTAGAGTTCAAAACAAGGGCAAAAGTGTTTGGAAAAGTAGATACGACGGAGACGTATCAACTCCCCCAAGCTTAAACCTTTGCTTGTCCTCAAGCAATTCAGTTGATAAACTGAAAGTGATAAAGAAAAACTTTTACAAACTCTGTTTGCTCTTGTTGTTGTAAATATGTAAAGCCAGCATTCAAGTTTTCAGCAAAGATCATGAACTAACCATATTCACAATAACACTTAGGTCTCACATTTACTCATATCAATGGCATAATCAACTAGCGAGCAATAATAGTAAATCTCGGATGACAACACTTTCTCAAAACAATCATAATATGATATAACAAGATGGTATCTCGCTAGCCCTTTCTGAGACCGCAAAACATAAATGCGGAGCACCATTGAAGATCAAGGACTGACTAAACATTGTAATTCATGGTAGAAGAGATCCAGTCATACTCAATGTAAACTAATAGTAATGCATGCAAATGACAGCGGTGCTCTCCAACTGGTGCTTTTTAATAAGAGGATGATGACTCAGCATAAAATTAAATAGATAGGCCCTTCGCAGAGGGAAGCAGGGATTTGTAGAGGTGCCAGAGCTCGATTTTAAAGCAGAGATAAATAATATTTTGAGCGGCATACTTTCATTGTCAACATAACAACCAAGAGATGGCGATATCTTCCATGCTACACACATTATAGGCGGTTCCCAAACAGAATGGTAAAGTTTATACTCCCCCTCCACCAACAAGCATCAATCCATGGCTTGCTCGAAAAAATGAGTGCCTCCAACTAGCAACAGTCCCAGGGGGAGTTTTGTTTGCAATTATTTTGATTTAGTTTGCATAAAGCATGGGACTGGGCATCCCGGTGACCAGCCATTTCCTCGTGAGTGAGGAGCGGAGTCCACTCCTCTTGAGAATAACCCACCTAGCATGGAAGATACAGACAACCCTAGTTGATACATGAGCTATTCGAGCATACAAAACAGAATTTTATTTGAAGGTTTAGAGTTTGACACATACAAATTTACTTGGAACGGCAGGTAGATACCGCATATAGGAAGGTATGGTGGACTCATATGGAATAACTTTGGGGTTTAAGGGATTGGATGCACAAGCAGTATTCCCGCTTAGTACAAGTGAAGGCTAGCAAAAGACTGGGAAGTGACCAACTAGAGAGCGACAACAGTCATGAACATGCATTAAAATTAATAAAAATTGAGTACAAGAATGAGTAGGATATAATCCACCATGAACATAAATATCGTGAAGGCTATGTTGATTTTGTTTCAACTACATGTGTGAACATGTGCCAAGTAGAGTCACTTAAATCATTCAAAGGAGGATACCACCCCACTATACCACATCACAACCATTTTAATAGCATGTTGGCATGCAAGGTAAACCATTATAACTCATAGCTAATCAAGCATGGCATAAGCAACTATGATCTCTAATTGTCATTGCAAACATGTTTATTCATAATAGGCTGAATCAGTAACGATGAACTAATCATATTTACAAAAACAAGAGAGGTCGAGTTCATACCAGCTTCTCTCATCTCAATCAGTCTATCATATATCGTCATAATTGTCTTTCACTTGCACGACCGAATGATGTGAAAATAATAAGAGTGCACGTGCATTGGACTAAGCTGGAATCTGCGAGCATTCAATAAACAGGAGAAGACAAGGCAATATGGGCTCTTGGTTAAATCAACAATAATGCATATAAGAGCCACTTCAACATTTTAATTATGGTCTTCTCCTATCGACCCCCAAAGAAAAGAGAAGAAATAAAACTATTAACACGGGAAAGCTACCAACAAGCAAAAGAAGAACGGGAAATCTTTTGGGGTTTTCTTTTTAATTATTACTACTACAGCAAGAAAAATAAACTAACTAAAAGCTACACTATTTTTTTTGGTTTTTCTTAAGGTTTATTAAACACACAAGAAGAAAGCAAGAAAAGAAAATAAACAAGCATGGATATTACAATGAAAGAGTATGAGCACCGACATCTAGTAATGAGTGTGTGAACATAAATGTAATGTCGGTGAGAAATACGTACTCCCCCAAGTTTAGGCTTTTGGCCTAAGTTGGTTTATTGCCACGGATGGCCTGGCGGATATCCATAGTTGTAGCCGGGGTCGTACTGCGATGGGGCAGTTATTGCCTCCTGGGCTGCAGCGTGGCGGCGAGCTGCCTCCGCCCTTCTCTCGTACTCATCTGCCTCCTCTCTAGTAATAAAATGTCTTCCTTTTGCCTGATAATCAAAGAAGGCAGGAGCAGGGAGAGTAATATGGACAGCACGACGTCTGTCAAAGATTAAGCGATACCGGAGAGGTGATTCATTCCTCTCGACAAACTGGTGGTGAACCATAGCATTAAAGTCTAAATAAGTAGGAGGCAACTCAATATCATCCTCACGTATGTCCACACCAAGAAAATTAGCTAAGCGGGTTGCATAAATTCCACCAAAGAAATCTCCATTAAATCTGTTATGATGCAACCTACGTGCAACAATGGCTCCCAAATTATAAGATTTGTCTCCTAACACAGCACTCCTAAGAATACTGAGGTCAGGGACACACATGTGACATGCTTCATCCTTACCATTTATGCACCTACCTATAAAGAGAGCAAAATAATGTATAGCAGGAAAATGGATGCTCCCTATGGTAGCTTGTGTTATGTCTCTAGATTCCCCCATAGTTATACTAGCAAGAAATTCTCTAAATTCAGATTTGCGGGGTTCACTAGTGCTACCCCATTGTGGAAGTTTGCAGGCAGTGGTAAAATCCTCTAAGTCCATAGTGTAAGATTTTTCATAGAGATCAAACAGGACAGTTGGAGAATTGCGTGAAGCTGAAAATTCAAACCTCCTCACAAAGGAACTAGTGAGATAGTGGTACTGGCGGCACTTTTCCTCCTCGAAGCTCACAAGATCAGCATTACGCAAATATGCGTTAAATTCTTCCTTGATTCCTGCTCGATCCATAAAGTTTTCTGAAGGCCATTCACAAGGCCGCACTGGAGCGTCCCTTGGTGGCTCATCGTCAGCATCACGCGTTGCAAGCCTGGGTCCTTGCTTCCTTGAAGAACCACCTTGGTACATTTTCCTAAGCATATTTCTTCCTCTGAAAATTTCTGAAATTTTTAGTAACTTCAAATAAAAGTGAACCAAGCTTAACAAAATTGATAGCAACTACTCCTACAAGTGCCTAGAGACTATATCATGCATTAGAACTACTTGGAACCATATAAATTTGACATGCAAGCTCAAGAACATGGTCACCTAGGCAGCACAAATTTGCAATGAATAAAGCACTAGAATAAAAACTAATTGGACCAATGGAGGAGTCACATACCAAGGAACAATCTCCCCAAGCAGTTTTGTGAGAGGTGCTTTGAGCAAGGAGATCGAAAATCGCAGCAAAATGAGCTAGAACTCGTGCTTGAGCTGGATGATGATTTTTTTGGGAGGAAGAAGAAGTGTGTGGGTGCAGGAATAAGTGGAGGGGGACCAACATGGGCCCACGAGGCAGGGGGCGCGCCCTGTAGGGGTGGGCGCGCCCTGGACCCTCGTGGCCAGGTGTTTGCTCCCCCTGCTGTGTTCTCAGTGCCAGACATTCTCAAATATTCCAGAAAAAATCATATTCCATTTTCAGGGCATCTGGAGAACTTTTATTTTCGGGGTATTTTTATATTGCACGGATAAATCAGAAAACAGACAGGAAAATACTATTTTTGCTTTATTTCAACTAAATAACAGAAAGTAAAGAGAGGGTACAGAAGGTTGTGCTTCTAGTTTCATCCATCTCATGGTCATCAAAAGGAATCCACTAACAAGGTTGATCAAGTCTTGTTAACAAACTCATTCCGAATAACATGGAACCGGAGAAATTTCGAATAACACTATGTTACCTCAACGGGGATATGCACATCCCCAATAATAAGAATATCATATTTCTTCTTGACAGTAGGAAGAGGAAATTCAAAACCTCCAAAAATAATCGATGGAATTTTTCCAATAGAATTGATACTGTGGACTTGAGGTTGTTTCCTCGGAAAGTGTACCGTATGCTCATTACCATTAACATGAAAAGTGACATTGCCTTTGTTGCAATCTATAACAGCCCCTGCAGTATTCAAAAAGGGTCTTCCAAGAATAATAGACATACTATCATCCTCGGGAATATCAAGAATAACAAAGTCCGTTAAAATAGTAACGTTTGCAACCACAACAGGCACATCCTCACAAATACCGACAGGTATAGCAGTTGATTTATCATCCATTTGCAAAGATATTTCAGTAGGTGTCAACTTATTCAAGTCAAGTCTATGATATAAAGAGAGAGGCATAACACTAACACCGGCTCCAAGATCACACAAAGCAGTTTTAACATAGTTTCTTTTAGTGGAGCATGGTATAGTTGGTACTCCTGGATCTCCTAGTTTCTTAGGTATTCCACCCTTGAAAGTGTAGTTAGCAAGCATGGTGGAAATTTCAGCTTATGGTATCTTTCTTTTATTAGTAACAATATCTTTCATGTACTTAGCATAAGGATTCATTTTGAGCATATCAGTTAATCGCATACGCAAAAAGATAGGTCTAATCATTTCAGCAAAGCGCTCAAAATCCTCATCATCCTTTTTCTTGGATGGTTTGGGAGGAAAAGGCATGGGTTTCTGAACCCATGGTTCTCTTTCTTTACCATGTTTCCTAGCAACAAAGTCTCTCTTATCATAACGTTGATTCTTTGATTGTGGGTTATCAAGATCAACCGCAGGTTCAATTTCTACATCATTATCATTGCTAGGTTGAGCATCATCATGAACATCATCATTGACATTATCGCTAAGTTCATGTTCATTACCAGATTGTGTTTCAGCATCAGAAATAGAAATATCATTTGGATTCTCAGGTGGTTCAGCAATAGGTTCACTAGAAGCATGCAAAGTCCTATCATTTTTGTTTTTCTTCTTTTTAGAAGGACTAGGTGCATCAATATTATTTCTCTGAGAATCTTGTTCAATTCTCCTAGGGTGGCCTTCAGGATACAAAGGTTCGTGAGTCATTTTACCAGTTCTAGTAGCCACTCTAACAGCATAGTCATTATTCTTACTATTCAATTCATTGAGCAAATCATTTTGAGCTTTAAGTACTTGTTCTACTTGAGTGGTAACCATAGAAGCATGTTTAGTAATGTGTCGGGTTATTAAGACCGTGAGTTTCTTCAATAGGTGATGGATTAAGATCACAAGTTTATTCAACAGGCGGTAAATTAAGACCATGTATTTCTTCAATAGGAGGTAAATTCTTAACATCTTCAGCTTTAATACCTTTTTCTTTCATAGATTTCTTTGCCTCTTGCATATCTTCAGGACTGAGAAATAGAACACCTCTTTTCTTCGGAGTTGGTTTAAGAATAGGCTCAGGAACTGGCTCAGGAAGTGTCCAATTATTTTCATTTGTCAACATATTATTCAGTAGAATTTCAGCTTCGTCCGGTGTTCTTTCCCTGAAAACAGAACCAGCACAACTATCCAGGTAATCTCTGGAAGCATCGGTTAGTCCATTATAAAAGATATCAAGTATTTCATCTTTCTTAAGAGGATGATCAGGCAAAGCATTAAGTAATTGGAGAAGCCTCCCCCAAGCTTGTGGGAGACTCTCTCCTTCAATTTGCACAAAGTTATATATATCCCTTAAAGCAGCTTGTTTCTTATGAGCAGGGAAATATTTAGCAGAGAGGTAATAAATCATATCCTGGGGACTACGCACACAACCAGGATCAAGAGAATTAAACCATATCTTAGCATCACCCTTTAATGAGAATGGAATTTTTTTTAAGGATATAGAAGTAGCAAGTTCTCTGATCATTAGTGAACAAGGTGGCTATATCATTTAATTTAGTAAGATGTGCCACAACAGTTTCAGATTCATAGCCATAAAAAGGATCAGATTCAGCCATAGTAATTATACCAGGATCAACAGAGAATTCATAATCCTTATCAGTAACACAGATAGGTGAAGTAGAAAAAGCAGGGTCAGGTTTCATTCTAGCATTAAGAGATCGCTGCTTCCATTTAGCTAATAACTTCTTAAGATCACTTCTATCATTGCAAGCAAGAATGGCTCTAGCAGATTCTTCATCCAAAACATAACCCTTAGGCACAACAGGAAATTCATATTTATTAGGGGGAGAGTCTTCATCATCACTATCTTCAATATTATCCGTTTCAATAATTTCATTCTCTCTAGCCCTAGCAAGTTGTTCATCAAGAAATTCACCAAGTGGCACAGTAGTATCAAGCATAGAAGTAGTTTCATCATAAGTATCATGCATAGCAGAAGTGGCATCATCAATAACATGCGACATATCAGAATTAATAGCAGAAGCAGGTTTAGGTGTCGCAAGCTTACTCAAAACAGAAGGTGAATCAAGTGCGGAGCTAGATGGCAGTTCCTTACCTCCCCTCGTAGTTGAGGGATAAATTTTTGTTTTCTCGTCTTTTAAGTTCTTCATAGTGACCACCAGATATAAATCCCAAGTGACTCAAAGAATAGAGCTATGCTCCCCGACAACGGCGCCAGAAAATAGTCTTGATAACCCACAAGTATAGGGGATCGCAACAGTTTTCGAGGGTAGAGTATTCAACCCAAATTTATTGATTCGACACAAGGGGAGCCAAAGAATATTCTCAAGTATTAGCAGTTGATTTGTCAATTCAACCACACCTGGATAACTTAGTATCTGCAGCAAAGTATTTAGTAGCAAAGTAGTATGGAAGTAACGCTAACGATAGCAAAAGTAATATTTTTGGGTTTTGTAGTGATTGTAACAGTAGCAACGGAAGAGTAAATAAGCGAAGAACAATATGTGAAAAGCTCATAGGCATTGGATCGGTGATGGAGAATTATGCCGGATGCGGTTCGTCATGTAACAGTCATAACATAGGGTGACACAGAACTAGCTCCAATTCATCAATGTAATGTAGGCATGTATTCCGAATATAGTCATACGTGCTTATGGAAAAGAACTTGCATGACATCTTTTGTCCTACCCTCCCGTGGCAGCGGGGTCCTAATGGAAACTAAGGGATATTAAGGCCTCCTTTTAATAGAGTACCGGACCAAAGCATTAACACATAGTGAATACATGAACTCCTCAAACTATGGTCATCACCGGGAGTGGTCCCGATTATTGTCACTTCGGGGTTGCCGGATCATAACACATAGTAGGTGACTATAGACTTGCAAGATAGGATCAAGAACTCACATATATTCATGAAAACATAATAGGTTCAGATCTGAAATCATGGCACTCGGGCCCTAGTGACAAGCATTAAGCATAGCAAAGTCATAGCAACATGAATCTCACAACATAGTGGATACTAGGGATCAAACCCTAACAAAACTAACTCGATTACATGATAGATCTCATCCAACCCATCACCGTCCAGCAAGCCTATGATGGAATTACTCACGCACGGCGGTGAGCATCATGAAATTGGTGATGGAGGATGGTTGATGATGACGACGACGACGGATTCCCCTCTCCGGAGCCCCGAACGGACTCCAGATCAGCCCTCCCGAGAGGTTTTAGGGCTTGGCGGCGGCTCCGTATAGTAAAACGCGATGACTCCTTCTCTCTGATTTTTTTCTCCCCGAAAGTGAATATATGGAGTTGGAGTTGAGGTCGGTGGAGCATCAGGGGGCCCACGAGGCAGGAGGGCGTGCCCAGGGGGGCAGGCGCGCCCCCCACCCTCGTGGACAGGGCGTGGGCCCCCTGACGTGGATTCTTCTTCCAGTATTTTTAATATTTTCCAAAAATATGTTCCGTGGAGTTTCAAGTCATTCCGAGAACTTTTGTTTCTGCACATAAATAACACCATAGAAAGTCTGCTGAAAACAGCGTCAGTCCGGGTTAGTTCCATTCAAATCATGCAAGTTAGAGTCCAAAACAAGGGCAAAAGTGTTTGGAAAAGTAGATACGACGGAGACGTATCAGTTATCATCCGGCAACCCCGAAGTGACAATAATCGGGACCACTCCCGGTGATGACCGTAGTTTGAGGAGTTCATGTATTCACTAAGTGTTAATGCTTTGGTCCGGTACTCTATTAAAAGGAGGCCTTAATATCCCTTAGTTTCCAACAGGACCCCGCTGCCACGGGAGGGTAGGACAAAAGATGTCATGCAAGTTCTTTTCCATAAGCACGTATGACTATATTCGGAATACATGCCTACATTACATTGATGAACTGGAGCTAGTTCTGTGTCACCCTATGTTATAACTGTTGCATGAAGAATTGCATCCGACATAATTATCCATCACTGATCCATTGCCTATGAGCTTTTCACATATTGATATTTGCTTAGTTACTTTTTCGTTGTCACGGTTACAATTACTACAAAGCTGCTACTATTACTGTTGCCACTGTTACCGTTACTTCCATAATACTTTACTGCAGATATTAAGTTTTCCAGGTGTGGTTGAATTGACAACCCAACTGCTAATACTTGAGAATATTCTTTGGCTCCCCTTGTGTCGAATCAATAAATTTGGCTTGAATACTCTACCCTCGAAAACTATTGCGATCCCGTATACTTGTGGGTTATCAAGACTATTTTTTGGCGCCGTTGCCGGGGAGTATAGCTCTATTCTTTGAGTCACTTGGGATTTATATCTGCTGATCACTATGAGGAACTTGAAAGACGAAAAAACCAAGATTTATCCCTCAACTACGAGGGGAGGTAAGGAACTGCCATCTAGCTCTGCACTTGATTCTCCTTCTGTTTTGAGTAAACTTGTGACACCTAAACCTGTTTCTGCTATTTATTCTGATATGTCGCATGTTATTGATGATGCCACTTCTGCTATGCATGATACTTATGATGAAACTACTTCTATGCATGATAATACTGTGCCACTAGGTGAATTTCTGGATGAACAACTTGCTAGGGCTAGAGAGAATGAAATTATTGAAACTGATAATATTGATGAAATTGATGATGAAGATTCTCCTCCTAGATATGAATTGCATGTTGTGCCTGAGGGTTATGTTATGGATGAAGAAACTGCTAGAGATTTTCTTGCTTGCAATGATAGATATGATCTTAAGAAATTATAAGCTAAGCTGAAAGAAAAATCTTTGAATGCTAGAATGAAATATGACCCTGCTTTTGCTACTTCACCTATCTGTATTACTGATAAGGATTATGATTTCTCTGTCGATCCTGAGTTAATTACTTTGGTAGAATCTGATCCTTTTTATGGCTATGAATCTGAAACTGTTGTGGCACATCTTACTAAATTAAATGATATAGCCACCCTATTCACCTCATGAGGAAAAAATTCGCTACTACTATATCCTTAAGTTATTTCCGTTCTCATTAAAGGGTGATGCTAAGACATGGTTTAATTCTCTTAATCCTGGTTGTGTGCGTAGCCCTCAGGATATGATTTATTACTTCTCTGCTAAATATTTCCCCGCTCATAAGAAACAATCTGCTTGAAGGGAAATATATAATTTTGTGCAAATTGAAGAGGAGAGTCTCCCACAAGCTTGGGGGAGGCTTCTCCAATTGCTTAATGTTTTGCTTGATCATCCTCTCAAGAAAAATGAAATACTGGATATCTTTTATAATGGACTAACCGATGCTTCCAGAGACCACCTGGATAGTTGTGCTGGTTGTGTTTTCAGGGAAAGAACTGTTGATCAAGCTGAATTGCTTTTGAATAATATGTTGACTAATGAAAATAATTGGACACTTCCTGAACCAATTCCTAAGCCAACTCCGAAGAAAAGGGGTATTCTATTTCTCAGTCCTGAAGATATGCAAGAGGCAAAGAAATCTATGAAAGAAAAAGGTATTAAAGCTGAAGATGTTAAGGATTTACCACCTATTGAAGAAATACATGGTCTTGATAACCCTACACAGGTAGTAAAGGTAAATTCTCTCTATAGATATGATAAAGCTGAAATCCCGTATACTAAGTTTGCTAACCAATGCTTGGATGAGTTTGATGACTTTATGGTTAAACAAGAAAACTTCAATGCTTATGTTGGTAGACAATTGAAACGCAATGCTTATATGATTGAACACTTGAGTGATTATATGTCTAGAGTTAATGGTGAACTCAAACTTATTAGTAAACATGCTTCTATGGTCACCACTCAAGTAGAACAAGTGCTTAAAGCTCAAAATGATTTGCTCAATGAACTAAATAATAAGAAAAATGATAATGATGTTAGAGTTATGACTAGAGGGGGTAAAATGACTCAGGAACCTTTGTATCCTGAGGGACACCCTAAGAGAATTGAGCAAGATTCTCAGAGAACTAATGTTGATGCACCTAGTCCTTCTAAGAAGAAGAAAAATAAAAATGATAGGACTTTGCATGCTTCTAGTGAACCTGTTGTTGACACACCTGAGAATCCCAATGATATTTCTATTTATGATGCTGAAACACAATCTGGTGATGAACATGAACCTAGTGATAATGTTAATGATGATGTTCATGTTGATGCTCCACCTAGCAATAATAATGATGTAGAGATTGAACCTGCTGTTGATCTTAATAACCCACAATCAAAGAATCAACGTTATGATAAAAGAGACTTCGTTGCTAGGAAGCACGATAAAGAAAAAGAACCATGGGTACAGAAACCCATGCCTTTTCCTCCCAAACCATCCAAGAAAAAGGATGATGAGCATTTTGAGCGCTTTGCTGAAATGATTAGACCTATCTTTTTGCGTATGCGTTTGACTGATATGCTTAAAATGAATCCTTATGCTAAGTATATGAAAGATATGGTTACAAATAAAAGAAAGATACCGGAAGCTGAAATTTCCACCATGCTTGCTAATTATACTTTTAAAGGTGGAATACCTAAGAAACTAGGAGATCCAGGAGTACCAACTCTACCATGCTCCATTAAAAGAAACTATGTTAAAACTGCTTTATGTGATCTTGGAGCCGGGGTTAGTGTTATGCCTCTCTCTTTATATCGTATACTTGATCGGAATAAGTTGACACCTACTAAAATATCTTTGCAAATTGCCGATAAATCAACTGCTATACCTGTCGGTATTTGTGAGGATGTGCCTGTTGTGGTTGCAAACGTTACTATTTTAACAAACTTTGTTATTCTTGATATTCCTGAGGACGATAGCATGTCGATTATCCTTGGTAGACCCTTTTTGAATACTGCTGGGGCTGTTATTGATTGCAACAAAAGCAATGTCACTTTTCATGTTAATGGTAATGAGCATACGGTACACTTTCCGAGGAAACAACCTCAAGTCCACAGTATAAATTCTATTGGAAAAATTCCAACGATTACTATTGGAGGTTTTGAATTTCCTCTTCCTACTGTCAAGAAGAAATATGATATTATTATTGTTGGGGACGTGCATATCCCCGTTGAGGCAACCTAGTGCTATTCGAAAATTCTCCGGTTTCATGCGATTCGGAATGAGTTTGTTAACAAGACTTGATCAACCTTGTTAGTGGATTCCTTTTGATGAGCATGAGATGGATGAAGTTAGAAAGCACAACTCTCTGTACCCTCCTTTTACTTTATGTTATTTAGATTAAATAAAGCAAAAATAGTATTTTCTGTCTATTTTCTGAATTATCTTTGCAATAAAAAATACCCCGAAAATAAAAGTTCTCCAAATGCCCTGAAAATGAAATATGATTTTTTGTAGAATATTTAAGAATATCTGGCACTGAGAACACACCAGAGGGGGCAACCACCTAGCCACGAGGATGCAGGGCGCGCCCTACCCCCTGGGCGCGCCCCCTGCCTCGTGGGCCCCATGTGGCCCCCCTCCACTTATTCCTGCACCCACACACTTCGTCTTCCTCCAGAAAAAATCACCACATAGCTCAAACCTGTGTTCTAGCTCGTTTTGCTGTGATTTTCGATCTCCTTGCTCAAAGCTCCTTTCACAAAACTGCTTTGGGGGATTGTTCTTGGTATGTGACTCCTCCAATGGTCCAATTAGTTTTTGTTCTAGTGCTTTATTTATTGCAATTTTTTGCTGCTTAGGTGACCCTGTTCTTGAGCTTGCATGTCAAATTTATTTGGTCCAAGTAGTTCTAATGCATGATATAGTCTCTAGGCACTTGTGGGAGTAGTTGCTATCAATTTTGTTGAGTTTAGTTCACTTTTATTTTGAGTCACTAAAAATTTCAGAAATTTTCAGAGGGAGAAAATGTTGAAGAGATTATTGAGAGGCTCCTCAAGCCGGAGCTCGAAGGATAAGCAAAGTGAAGAGAATAAGAAGCCCAAATATAATCTTCCTCGCACCGCGGAGGTTCGGCCGTGTGAGTGGCCTTGTGACGAGTTCTTGCTAGCTGCCGGGATTTATGATGATTTTTATTACTTAGCTGAGAATGCAGGCCTCATCGACTTCCTCCATGACCAGCGCGAACAATATCTCTTACTCACTAATATTTTCATGCAAAATTTTCATTTCCATGCTAGGAGATCGCCACCTTCGGTGGATTTTTATTTATATGATGAGTTTAAGGAGATGTCACTTTATGATTTTTGTGCGGTTTGCAAGTTACCCTTTGCGGGCAGCATAGAGGAACCACATCATAATGATGTGGAAGGGTTTATTTGATATGATTGCTGTAGGGGAAACGAGGAAAGTTTCCGATGCAAGAATCACTAGCATACATTTTCCTGTTCTACGTTACTTCACAATATTTGCTAGTAGATGCTTAATTGGTCGTGGAAACAGTGGAAACCTTAGTGCCCCTGATATTGTTATTTTGCGCCATGCCTTGTTTCGTGATACTACCTTCAGTTTAGGCGCTATTGTTGGTAAACGGTTAAATTTGAACCGTACAAAGGGTCCCATCTTTGGAGGCCTCTTTGCTTCGCGCCTTGCTGCACACTTTAACATACCTATCAGGCATTATGAGAAAGAGGAAAAAGTTGCTGCCTCCTATTTTTCTAGATTATAAGAGTATGGTAGCACATGATTTTATTGTTAAAGATAAGAAGAAGATGCTTAAGTATAAATTGATATTTGATAAAAAATTATTGTGAGATTATTACCTTGCCTGTGCCCTCTTTGTTTAACATATTTTCAGGCACGTACCTCATTTTGCCGGAGGCCGTTCATGCATACTTGAGCATGACACCTGCTCCAGAGGCCGAGCCGGAGCCATCAGTTGACCCTTATCGGCAGTCTGTTTATCAGTGGGATCCAGAGGAGCTCGCTAACTAGTGGCACCCTGAGGACCCTCCTCAGTACACCGGAGAGAGCAACTTTGATCCTTGGGCATAGACCAACTTAGGCCAAAAGCCTAAGCTTGGGGGAGTACGTATTTCTCACCGACATTACATTCATGTTCACACACTCATGCCAGTTGTCGGTGCTCATACTTTTTCATTGTACTATCCATGCTAGTTTATTTTCCTTTTCTAAGTTTCTTTTTGTGTGTTCAAAAAACCTTAAGAAAACCAAAAAAAATTAATTGTAGCTTTTAGCTAGTTTACTTTCCATGCCTGTAGTAGTAATAATTAAAAGAAACCCCAAAACTTCTTTTTGCTTGTTGGGAGCTTTCCCATGTAAATAGTTTTATTTCTTTTCTTTTCTTTGGGGGTCGAGAGGAGAAGACCATAATGAAAATGTTGAAGTTGCTCTTATATGCATTATTGTTGATTTAACCAAGAGCCCATATTACCTTGTCTTCTCATGTGTATTAAATGCTTGCAGATTCCAGCTTAGTCCAATGCACGTGCACTATTATTATTATCCACACCGTTCGGTCGTGCAAGTGAAAGGCAATAATGACGATATATGATGGACTGATTGAGATGAGAGAAGCTGGTATGAACTCGACCTCTCTTGTTTTTGTAAATATGATTAGTTCATCGTTCCTGATTCAGCCTATTATGAATGAAACATGTTTGCAATAACAATTAGAGATTATAATTGCTCATGCCATGCTTAATTAGCTAGGAGTTTATAATGGTTTACCTTGCGTGCCAACATGCTATTAAAATGGTTGTGATGTGGTATGATAGGGTGGTATCCTCCTTTGAATGATTCAAGTGGCTTGACTTGGCACATGTTCACGCATGTAGTTGAAACAAAATCAACATAGCCTCCACGATATTTATGTTCATGGTGGATTATATCCTACTCATGCTTGCACTCAATGTTTATTAATTTTAATGCATGTTCATGACTGTTGTCACTCTCTAGCTAGTCGCTTCCCAGTCTTTTTCTAGCCTTCACTTGTACTAAGCGGGAATACTGCTTGTGCATCCATTTCCATAAACCCCAAAGTTATTCCATATGAGTCCACCATACCTTCCTATATGCGGTATCTACGTGCCGTTCCAAGTAAATTTGTATGTGCCAAACTCTAAACCTTCAAATGAAATTCTATTTTGTATGCTCGAATAGCTCATGTATCAACTTGGGTTGCCTGTATCTTCCATGCTAGGTGGGTTATTCTCAAGAGGAGTGGACTCCGCTCCTCACTCATGAGAAAATGGCTGGTCACCGGGATGTCCAGTCCCATGCTCAAACCAAATCAAAATAATTGCAAACAAAATTCCCCCAGGATTGTTGTTAGTTGGAGGCATCCGTTGTTTCGGGCAAGCCATGGATTGATGCTTGTTGGTGGAGAGGGAGTATAAACTTTACCATTTTGCTTGGGAACCGCCTATAATGTGTGTAGCATGGAAGATATCGAGATCTCTCGGTTGTTATGTTGACAATGAAAGTATGCCGCTCAAAATATTATTTATCTCTATTTCAAAACTCGAGCTCTGGCACCTCTACAAATCCCTGCTTCCCTCTGCGAAGGGCCTATCTATTTACTTTTATGCTGAGTCATCATCCTCTTATTAAAAGCACCAGTTGGAGAGCACCGCTGTCATTTGCATGCATTACTATTAGTTTACATTGAGTATGACTATGACTGGATCTCTTCTACCATGAATTACAATGTTTAGTCAGTCCTTGATCTTCAATGGTGCTCTGCATTTATGTTTCGCGGTCTCAGAAAGGGCTAGCGAGATACCATCTTGTTATATCATATTATGATTGTTTTGAGAAAGTGTTGTCATCCGAGATTTACTATTATTGCTTGCTAGTTGATTATGCCATTGATATGAGTAAATGTGAGACCTAAGTGTTATTGTGAATATGGTTAGTTCATGATCTTTGCTGAAAACTTGAATGCTGGCTTTACATATTTACAACAACAACAGCAAACAGAGTTTGTAAAAGTTTTTCTTTATCGCTTTCAGTTTGTCAACTGAATTGCTTGAGGACAAACAAAGGTTTAAGCTTGGGGGAGTTGATACATCTCCATTGTATCTACTTTTCCAAACACTTTTGCCCTTGTTTTGGACTCTAACTTGCATGATTTGAATGGAACTAACCCGGAATGACGCTGTTTTCAGCAGAATTGCCATGGTGTTATTTTAGTGCAGAAATAAAAGTTCTCGGAATGACCTGAAACTTCACGGAGAATATTTTTGGAATTTATAAAAAATACTGGCGAAAGAATCAAGGCCAGGGGCCCCAAACCCTATCCACGAGGGTGGGGGCGCGCCCCCTTGTCTTGTGGGCCCCCTGGAGCTCCACCGACCTCAACTCCAACTCTATATATTCACGTTCGGGGAGAAAAAAATCAGGGAGAAGGATTCATTGCGTTTTATGATACGGAGCCGCTGCCAAGCCCTAATCTCTCTCGGGAGGGCTGATCTGGAGTCCGTTCGGGGCTCCGGAGAGGGGAATCCGTCGCCGTCGTCATCATCAACCATCCTCCATCACCAATTTCATGATGCTCACCGCCGTGCGTGAGTAATTCCATCGTAGGCTTGCTGGACGGTGATGGGTTGGATGAGATTTATCATGTAATTGAGTTAGTTTTGTTAGGGTTTGATCCCTAGTATCTATTATGTTCTGAGATTGATGTTGCTATGACTTTGCTATGCTTAATGCTTGTCACGAGGGCCCGAGTGCCATGATTTCAAATCTGAACCTATTATGTTTTCATGAATATATATGAGTTCTTGATCCTATCTTGCAAGTCAATAGTCACCTACTATGTGTTATGATCCGGCAACCCCGAAGTGACAATAATCGGGACCACTCCCGGTGATGACCGTAGTTTGAGGAGTTCATGTATTCACTAAGTGTTAATGCTTTGGACCGGTACTCTATTAAAAGGAGGCCTTAATATCCCTTAGTTTCCAATAGGACCCCGCTGCCACAGGAGGGTAAGACAAAAGATGTCATGCAAGTTCTTTTCCATAAGCACGTATGACTATATTCAGAATACACGCCTACATTACATTGATGAACTGCAGCTAGTTCTGTGTCACCCTATGTTATAACTGTTGCATGAAGAATCGCATCCGACATAATTATCCATCACTGATCCATTGCCTACGAGCTTTTCACATATTGATCTTTCTTTAGTTAATTTTTCGTTGCCACTGTTACAATTACTACAAAGCTGCTACTGTTACTTTTGCCACTATTACCGTTACTTCCATATTACTTTGCTACTAAATACTTTGCTGCAGATATTAAGTTTTCCAGGTGTGGTCGAATTGACAACTCAACTGCTAATACTTGAGAATATTCTTTGGCTCCGCTTGTGTCGAATCAATAAATTTGGGTTGAATACTCTACCCTCGAAAACTGTTGCGATCCCCTATACTTGTGGGTTATCACACTTTTTTGCTTATACGTGAAATTCTATTTCATGCAACACCTGAACACTTTTTGTTCATATGCAAGAACTTTGTTGAAATTTGCAACATGTGAACCTTATTTCACTCAATGTTTGTAAAACTCTATATGAAATTAGCAAAATAAATATATTTTCCCAAAAAAATGTACAAAAGAAGAAAATGTAGTTGAGAACAGAAAAAACTGTAGCCCATTTAGAAAAACATTGTAGGTGAGCTGGGACTCCATCTAGCAGTATGCGGTATATAGTGGTTCCCCTGCTGCAGAGTTAAGCCCTCGTCACTCCCATATTATGAAAAAGTGAAATCAGAGATAATATAGCTAAAATGATGTGAAATCACTAAATTTGGGGATATCTAGCAGCGTAGTTCGGGGAGTGGTGGCCGGAAGCAGGGTGGGTGGAAAGTAGGGAGTTCATGACGAGGCCGAAGCTAGGCGTGAGTGTGGCTTGTCGACGCAGGCGATAATGTCGGCGCTGAGTTACATAATCGCTGTTCGATTAGGTAGTAATTTTCATTTTTTCTTATGAATCCGTTAAAATTATTACACAAATGCACAATATCTACTGAATATTGAACTTGTCAAGTTCCACATACGACTCAAAGTCACAGTGGACATATACATGACTCATGATGTTGTGCTAGCTCAATATCTTAGAGGTGCTCGCAGGCCTGAGATTTTTGGAGGACCGGGGCGAGACTAAAACTCAGAGCCCTTAATATAGTTATCCTAAGAATAACAACGAAAATATGCATACATGAAATATTATCAATAACATTTAAATGCATCAAAATCCAGTATGCATATTAAATAACTTATATATACTATCTTCAAATTTTCTTCTAACATATCTGGGCTTATCGAAGTAGTGAAAACACCAATATTTCTTGAAAATTTTATGTATATCTCCGCGCTATGATTGTACCAAGCCATCCACAATTTTCTTCCTCTTCCTTTTATCACTACCACATGTATACTTTCTTTTGGATGACATGATAAGACACAATGGTGAAAATAAATATAGTTTTTGCATCAATTGTTGAATTGTGCCACCGTGCCAACTACATTCAGGGAATATGAATATATGATATACTCAGATTGTTGAATCAGTGATGGATGGAGAGCAAAGCGGGGTCGCGATGGGGCTTGGGTCCCCCGGGGAATAGAAAATGGCAACGAACTGACGATG
Organism: Aegilops tauschii subsp. strangulata; assembly: GCF_002575655.3. Classification (NCBI taxonomy): domain Eukaryota; kingdom Viridiplantae; phylum Streptophyta; class Magnoliopsida; order Poales; family Poaceae; genus Aegilops; species Aegilops tauschii. Next base: position 526,902,633 of record NC_053036.3, read on the forward strand.
TGGATTAGGAAGGAAACTAGGATTCATGAGAAAAAGGAAAAAGAGCGCCGAGCATGCAGTGGCGAATAGAGGAAGCGTCGACGGCCGCTCCGAATCGCCATGTGAATGCATAATGGAATATGAAGGGATCAATCCCTCTTATTTTTTCCTGAACGAAAGAATGAATCAAGGAATCGATCGCTGCTTACCTCTGTGCCTCGCTCTGCGGCATGTGCTGCATGCATAGGAGAGAGTCCGGTCCTTGCCCCCAGGTCGGCCTGGGTGCTCATAGGACAGGGGTAGCGTATACGTGCTTGCATTCATAGGAGTGAATGTATGTGAGCATATGTGTTAAAAAAAATCTAACTAACCAAGTGACACATGAATTGAAATTTGAGATTTAATCTATGACTATGACATAAAGGAAACCCCACTAGTTACATTAACAACTAGATCATTGATGGCACGCGTTGTTGTGTCCTTCTATTTTGTCTCTTAGTTCCATCTAAAAGTATTGTGCTTTTGTAGCTTGTGTTTGTCTCAATTTTTCTAAATAATGCCATAGAAGTGAAGAAAGGAATATGATTGATTTGCAATAATAGTTTGTTGAGCCATTTCCTTAGACTTAATAGATTTCTTTTGATCATGACCCCTTTTGGCTCCTAAAATAACTCTCTCGCAAAGACTCACATCAAGACATCTACAAAATGAAATGTTGAGGTGACCAAAATTAAATTAGATGGTACGAATGTTTCAGAAATTTCGGTAAATTATTACCTAAACAATCTAAATCATTCCTGTCATTGTTGTTCTCCTACAAGAAAATTCTATGTTGTAGTTTAACATAGAGAGATTGTACAAGGGATTGCACATGGGCATACAATTTTCTTGGCATTTTAATTGTCTTGTAGCTCACTTATGAGCCACTGTACATCTGGCCAATATATCAAAGTTAATTAAAAAATGGAGTAAAAACATAAGTGGAGTCCTCGAAAAATGAGGAGAGTCAATGACAATTTACATATAATCAAGACAACGAACATAAACATTACTCAATGGAAATAAGGAAGCGAACACCGGTCAAAAAACAAAATGGGACTGCTTTATATTTATTTGAAGAAAGTTTGTTCATATGACATAAAGATGTGAAAGTGGAAAACAGTGACAACCACCCACTTCCTTTGTGTCAATGACGATTCAGAATACAACATCATCAGTTTCAAAACAACAAATAAGAATAGAAATAACAACATAGTGTTATATCAGGTAAGGTTTTACCTTTCGTTGTTTTTGTACCTTTTGTTGGAGGCACCTTTTAGGGTTACCAGGTTCTCAATCTTTCAATCTCAATGCAGAGAACTGAAGTAGCAACGACATCAAGATGCAATGCCTATGGGACTTAATTATGTACTCCCTCCGTTCCTAAATATAGGGTGTATAGTTTTTGGCACGGAAATTAAAGAACATATGTGGAGGGAAAATTTCACAAGTTTTGGGCGAGATTACACCTGACTAATTGACATGAGAAAATAGAGGAGCTTGCCTGATATAAGGAAATGTAATCAAATCCCTAAATAGTTATCCAAACGAATGGTGCAACGCAATACACCTTATATTTCGGATTTTCTCAAAAATATGTACACCTTATATCAAGGAACGGAGGAATTATTATTAATCAATAGATGTAGGCTGTAGCGCTATGCCTTACATGGTATTGTTATTGTAAGGAAAAAAATAATGCCTATAATGCTACCGTTTGGATGTTTGGTATTGCTTTCCGAGCAATCCTTTTCTTGTCTATACTAGGTAATTGCCCGTGTGTTGCTACAGGGACATACATACTCTAGTGGCTCAACACTAATCAGGTTTAACATATACTTGTATCTACATGCACATCAAGTAGCATTGTCAACTGCTTTTACCATGTCTCTCTTCTTCTTTTTTGAAATTCCTTATACCTCAGTTGTTATTTCTTTGAATATGCACTCGATTATTGGTTTATCTCCATCAAATAACACAAAGCAAATATTACCTTTCATGCTAAAAACTCTATGAGCATTGCACGCCATATTATTGTAGAGATGGTGGGGGCAGCAAAGAAGTTCTGCCTCTTGGTGAATGCATTGCAAGGAACCTCCAACAACGAGTCTTCATAAGAATCCTTGTCCAGAGGGTCCAGCAAGGATGATAAATCATCTAGGGCAACAAGAACAGGTTAAGTGATGTTGCTGCACCTCAAGTATTTTTAGGACTTCTTGTAGTTCCTCTCATTCGACATCTTCATGAACAAAACAAAATCTCGAGCTTTCTCTTTCCTGTGAAATTTCAGCAACAAGCTAAATTTTAGTACAACAAACAAGGTAAGTTTTAGTTCAAGAAAACTGAGTATCTTGACAAAAATGTAGTAAAAGTCAAATTTCAGTAAAAATGAGATATTTTATTAGATCTAGAAAAAAATCAGTGCAAAGGTAAAATTTAGTATCCTGAGAGAGAAGTTTTAGTATGAATATGAAACAAAAATAGTCCTAAATAATAAATAAAGTTAATGACAAGGTACATCATGTAATAATTCACGTTGAAGGTATAAAACACGAAAAATGCATTTTATGTCATGATTCAACGGGAATAAAGAAATGAAGGAGCCTGCAGCCGACGCGCGCTGTGTCGTGCACCATGCCTGTGCGCCGTGTCATGGTGCTGGCTGCGTACTGGTCATCACTGTTATCTATCTGGTCGCCGCCCATGGTCGCTGACATATCAATCGCTGGGGCTCACTTGTTTTGTCTGATCACTGCTTCCGTTCGGTTGTGCTGTGTGTGAGTGGATGCATATATACTCATATCCATGTTTTTGAAATGCGAGGCACCAATTTACACCGATCTAGCTAGCTTTTGCTATCACGATTGCTTGCAGCCATATTGCTATCCACCGCCACCATGATTTCAGGGAGAGATAGGAGATGACACCAGAAGTCACCGGTAGAGAAGATGGGGGCGGCGACGGCGCTCGATAGGGAAGGAGGAAACAGGAGGTGGGGGAGGCCTTGATTTACGGGAGGAAAACCCTCCTGATCTTGGATCGAGCAGGTGCACAAAAGAGGTTATGTGGGAGAAAAACCGGTGGGAGGTTATGCGGGAGAAAATCCAGTGTTGGAGCGACGAAAAAAAAACAATGCGAGGGGAGGGTGGACGAAGGTTTGGGCCGGACGCGTTCAGTCGGCAGGAAAAGGAACCTTACTCATTTTCTAGGTAGTAGAGATAGAGATAATCAATCAAACAGGAATGCCTACTGAATTCAGAAAAAAAATAACACCAGAAATCATGTTGTCCGTGTGTCATCACGCATGCTCATTTAAGACGGTAAGCACAAGACTGTTTTGTACAGTATGATGGAAAATGCTTAATCTCTAGTCAGAGATGTTATTTGCTTTCTGATGCTTTAGCAATTGTCATGAAAAGAATATCTCATCTTGTTACTGTGCATATAAAGTGACCTAGAAATCGTCTAAGACACATTTTGGAGGCTGGAGCGAATTCAAACAAAAGATGGAACTCTTCGAGTAAACAATGATTTTTTTAACAGAAAACATTACATATATTTGACCCTTTTTGCTTGCTACTGATAAATGCATAAGAACATATGCACAATCTGTATTAGTGAAACAGATAACTCAACTCCTGAAAAGGTCATGTTGGCATGCACAATTTTTAAGACTCATAATAATAATTGATATAACATGTGAGGTTCACATCCAACTACAAAAAAGAAGCCAGGCCTTTTTACTACAACAACTCATAAGACGTTGTAACTAATCAACATCAGCTCAGCTTTAGAAGTAAGTGGCTAGTCCGGTTTGCCAATATCACAAGGAAGAAAGGTCCATTCAAACATTCAACATATAACCTAGTTTAATACAACATGCTCCCTCCGTTCCTAAATATAAGACCTTTTAGAGATTCCAATATAGACTACATACAGAGCAAAATGAGTGAATCTACACTCTAAAATATGTCTATATACATTCGTATGTAGTTTGTATTGAAATCTCTAAAAAGGGCTTATATTTAGAAATGGAGGGAGTATAAAGTATGCATAAGGTGCAAACTGTAAGTGGTATTAAGCCATATGTGTTGTTTGAAAAGACCAAATCTTACTAAATAAAATCATCAAGAATTTCATAACTATTGACGGCTTATTATTAAGGCAATAGGCAGATAGTAGTAGCAGAGGCACCAGAAAATGCAATGAGTAGGACAAGTTAGTGGAAGGAAGGAATCCATCCAACTAAAAGGGAAAGCTTGTAAGGGACATGTTCATTGCAAGGTTTGGCAATATTGAGCTGGTAGGAAGTTTTCTTTTCTTTTCTTCGGATCTATCCGTCTTTTTTTTTTTTGAGACAAGAGCGATCTGTCTAATTGTGCTTTCTGTGGCATAGGTCCAAATGCACCACAGACCTTCAAAATTTCCACCGGAGTAGCAGCCCCTTTGGACTGCGGCCCAGTTAGCGAAAGGCTGAAGATCGGACCGTCAGGATGACCCAGGTTCTTGATCTAATGGCCCAAATCTTCAAATGCATGAGAATGCTAGGACTGGTTTCGGTTTTACTGTCCTAAAAATGGCTGATTTCCTCCTCATCCATGGAATTGTAACGTTCTTACACTAAGGGAGACCGGGCGACAGCCCCGATTAGCAATCTCAAATCCTAATATTGTCGCCGCAAAAAAAGAATCCTAATATTGATATAAGCACTAAGGGGGACGTAAGTGATGCCTGGATGGTGCACCTGATCTTATTGATTAGCAATCTCAAATTCTAATATTGTCGCCTCAAAAGGATCCTAATATTGATATAAGCACTAAGGGGGACGTAAGTGATGCCTGGATGGTGCACCTGATCTTATTTGTTTAATAGCCGCTGAGAAAAAATTGTTGCTCGATCATACATACACACTTTGCCCGTGCAAATTACGTACTAGCTAGCCTATAAAAATTAGCAAATCACTAAAGTACATACGCGTGCGAAACAATATATGCAAATGCTACACTTGCAAGCTACTGTTAGTTCATCATCAAAATAACCAAAGAACTTACTACTATGTACCATCTCAACGCGTCGATTCCGGTTCAGTCACTTCAGTGCTGAAGCTGCCAGCTCTACTCGACGCGGGGAGGCTCATTCGCAGGCACTCTTCCCGTCGCCACCGGCCGACGAGGAGCCAATGCCGACCTGCAACCATGGCGTCGTCTCCCCCGCTGCACTCACGTCCTTGAGATCACTAAGCTTGGCCTTCTTGACGGCTGTGCTGTCCGCCTCGTCCTCGGCGGCCTCGCGGGGAGTAGCAGCGTCGTTAGCGTTGTGGCTGCTCGTCGCGGTCATCTTGTTCTGGTGGCTGGGATTGCTTGGTGCCGCCGCTGGCTGGAGGTACAGCGACGGGGACGCGTCAAGGTGCAGCGAGCTGGTTCCGGCCTCGGCGACCGTCGCGCTGGCCATCAACGGCAACGGGTTGGCCGCGATGGTGAGGTCTAGCGCCGGCTCTGGAGGGTCCATCATTGGCCGGAGAGTGAGCTGGTGGCCAGCAGCGGCGACAAGGCCTTCGGCTGTCAGGGATGTGATGTTGGCGTGATCCCCTGTCCCCGAGGTGAGCCAGTGGCACCGCTTGTGGCCTCCGAGCGCTTGACCAGAGGCGAAGAGGCGGTGGCACACGGAGCACTCGTGCATCTTGGCCTTCTTCTTGAACGGTGCAATGGCCAACCCCGCGACCGGCGGTTCATGGTCGGTGGTCGTGATGGCCATTGACAGGGATGGCGTGGCCCCGCTCGTCCCGGCGTTCGTGTCGCCACCGGTGCTGGCATCGGCGTTTGTCCTGGCATCAACACTGCCACTTGCATGGATGACATCGACGGCGGCGGCATCACCCTTTTCATCGCTGGGACCGGCGGCCGCTGCGTGGTGGTGAGGTGTTCCACCGACGCTGCTCTCGGGCTTGGCAGCGAAGCAGCCCTTGACCTTCTTGTGGCTGGCACGGTGTCCGCCGAGAGCTTGGTGCGAAGTGAACACCTTCTTGCATGCCTTGCACTCGAACAAGCCACGTGGCAGGGGCGAGGCGTATTGCGGTTGCGGTGCTGGCAACGCCAGGGGCAGCATTATCGCTTGATCTGGCGTCGCTACGACGATCGGGAAGTGTTGCGGCTGTTGATGAGGCCTTCTCCCGTGTTCCTTGCTGGCCGGCGCGCACGGCTCTGGGTCGGCCTCGGCGGCGGCACTAGCCTGATCGGCCTTGGACGACGAGAGCATGACGAGGCAATTTGCCAAGTCCTCCTCCTCGTCCTCGCCAGACGGCGCCGTCGACGGCCCGGGCATTGTATCATCGCCTCCGCCAGCGATCGACTTGGCGCGGCGCGAGCGCTTCCCCTTTGACCACCCAGAGGCCAGCGACGCGTCCTCCTCTTCGCCGGCCACGGACGGAGGCGGCGAGCCGTCCGAGTCCTCCTCTTCGCCCGAGGTGCACTTGCCGTGCTCCAGGAAAAGCTCCATAGACGAGAACTCCTTCCCGCAGTTCTTGCACACCTGGCAGCCCCTGGTGAGGCGGTTAGGGTTCGCCCGGAGCGCGTAGACGTGCGTCGTCGCTGCTCCCGCCGTGGACGGCCTATCTTCCCCGCCGCGCGCGGACGACCCGGGATCGTCGTCGTCGTCGTCGGCGCCCGGGCCGTCGTCGGCGACGGCGTGGGCCCTCATGTGCCCGCCGAGCGCGCTGCCGCACGTGAACCCCTTGTTGCAGACTCTGCAGAAGTGCTTGTACGCCGCCGGTGGCGGCTGGGGCCGAGGCGGCATCTGGCCATGACGCTCAAGGAGATGTAGCCGGTGTTAGGGAAACACGCGGCGTCAACATGTGGCGGCGAGAAATTTAGGGTTCAAAGTACGGCTCTGCGGAAACGCAAACACTTAAGTACCAGAGACGATGGAGATTCATACATGAGTAGGGCGGTTCAGTCCATCCTCGTTAACCATGGACGATCGCGGCAAACTGTTGAACAAGTTTAGCTAGGTTTATATATAGCTGCCATGGCCAGAGTCTATGTTAGCCGCACAGACAAGTTAGCTCTGGCTAGTGATGACAAGTGTTTGGCTTTCATGGGCTCTGAGGCAGTCCTGTCCAGTGACGGCAGTGTCGGGGGGAGATATTCTCCGTCGTACGTGATCGAAGACCAGCTGGTTCTGGGGGAGGTCAAGCTTGTTTTGAGGAGATCAAGGCGGCAGTTTTGCCCACGAATCGTGCCCATCCGTTCGACTTGGAGTTGGAGGTTTATCCTCGATCTCATAAAACCTATATTTGTATTTGAGGAAGAGTTTTAGCAGATTCTCTAAACCAAACTTTACTAAAAGGAAAAATTAGTTCCACTCCTTTAAAGACAAGCCTGTCTCCATATTACCCTCTCGCAACTCACCATGACTGGGATTGCTAAATCTGAGTGACTTAAACGAAGTCTCGGTCGATATTATATTTGTGAGATCTTACGTAAAGATTTGTGCAATTTTTTATATATGTTGTGTCACTTGACCGAGACTTGGTTAAGTCTCAGACGACTGAGATCTAGCCACACTCTTTCTCGTCTGTGGTCTCGTGCAGGTGCAACATATCCTGTTTTTCTCTACCATGAAAAGCACACGTGTGTCCTGCTAGTTCCTCTTCTGCATTGATAGCTCGCCTGAGATTCTCGAATGTTCTACCGCAATGGCCTCTTTGGATTGTGATTTCATAGCAACTTTGCAACATTTCTCTTAGAATATATTTGTCTAAAAATGCATTCAAGCACGTGTAGCACCCTCCCCATTCCCTGCAATACATGGAATAAAAAACTCACCAAACATCTTCAGTGATGCCAAGTGATGCACATACAACTGTCTTCTAACGTCAAGTGGCTCACATATAGAGGCCACATGTCGCGGTCTTAGCAAGGGGTACCTACAAGGTGATTACCACGAGGCTGAATTGTTGAAAGCAACAAACTGACTGTGCGTGGCTTAGATGGTCAGGTTCCCTTGTCGAAACCTACTCACTCAGGTTAAATTTCTAGATTTGGCATGGGTGCCATCATTTTTCTAGATTTATTTCAAGATTTAGAAGTTTTTTCTTTCAACAGTAAGCGACGCTTTCATTGATAACGAGGCGTCTATTGTGACTTTGTAAATCTCAAGACATGCGGCTAAGTTTCCTGGAGGTGTCATGGGCGTAGAATGTGAATGCGTTCATTCACATGGTTTAACGTATGTGCGTTGTGTTTTAAAAAAAACTGATAATTTGGGGTTAGAAAAAGAACTGATGAGAGGAAGAGGATTTGGAGCACTCGGTGCTCCAGCCCTTATATGAGTATTAAATTAAAAAAATCTAGAAAATGAAAAAAACTTGGAATTTTGGGATATGAAACCGTGTGAAGTTTCAGGACAAAATACCGTGTTCTCAATAAAAAATCTTATGTATTGAAAATAACTGTTTGGATGGATTGTAGGTTGGACTGCATTTTCTTCAGCATGGATACATTTTAAAATATATTTTCACGAAACATCACACAGGAGTAAATTGGGCACACATGCTTCATATTCCCAAATTCCAGATTTTTCTTGAATTTTACGGATATTTTTTAAAATTAATATTCGGGGGGGGGGGGGGGGGGGGGTGGAGCACCCAGGAGCTCCTGTGTATTTTCCCTGATGAAAGCACTCTTTATGTCCGGCTCAAAACTTGTCCAAATGAAGCCCGCTCATGCAATTAAATAGGTTGCTGATGGGCGCCCATGGAGGGCCCATAGCATAAGCCTTTTGCTTTCCTGTATCGTTATCACAATCGCTGCTTGAATATAAGAGAGAACTATATCTCGCTTATAGCGAGATAGAAGGAGCTTTCGTCTGAAGCATCCATAGTACCGGGCCGGCCCATTAGCGCACATTTAAAAGAAATAGAAAAGAAAGAGGGAGAAGCCAGGGAAAGAACCCAGGTCTCATGGATGCTGCGTTGCGCTGCAAGCCACTTACTCACTGTCGGGTTCGTGGTAAAACAGTAGGCCTCGACCAACTTAAGGTAAAAGAGCCGGTTTTTCACTGGTTTTCTGGGACTTTTTGTATTTTTTTCTTTGTTATTTCACAGTTTTTCTTTCTTTCTATCTCGGTTTTCATCGTATTTTTTCTTTCCTTTCTTCTTTTCTACGGTTTTGTTTGTTTGTTTCTCATTTTTCATTATTTTTTTATTTTGTCTCGGTTTTCACTTTTTTTCTATACGCATTTTCGTTATATATCTAATACATGTTTAATTTTTAAATACAAGATTAACATTTTTAATACACCAACAATATTTCTTTCTATACACATTTAACATTTTACAAGTGCTTGATTAAAATTTTCCAGATAGAAGATTAGTACATGGTTACCATTTTTAATAGACATTTAAGACATTCAAATGCTTTATTAAAAAATTCAAATGTAAGTAAAATACTTTTCAAATACATAGTCAACAGTTTATATAAACATTTAACATTTTTGAAAAAATTGTTTAACATTTTTTCAAATTCTCGGGTTAACCTTTTTTTAATCCATGTTCAATTTTTTTCACACACATTGTATATTTTCTGTATACATAAGAAACATTTTCAATATACACGTTATTTTTTCAAATGCTTGGTTAACATTTGATTCAATTTTTTTAATGTCGGATCCTATGTCGGCATTCCGACAGGAGCAGAAGGAGCAGTGGTATAATCTACGGCGAGCATGTAGAACCGAAAGTATGTTTAGAGGGGAGGGGTGATGATTAGACTACTTGATCAAATAAAAATATATCCTTTTCCTAATTTTAGTTGCGGGGATATTAGCAATTATTACAAGTCAAGCTATCAACCTACACATGCAATTCTAAGAGTATAGCAGCGAAATTTAAAACATTGATATGAAGATAAAGGGAAGGATTTGGAGAAGGCAAACGCAATGGAGACACGAATATTTTTGGCGTGGTTTCGATAGGTGGTTAATACATCTCCAACGTATCGATAATTTATAAAGTATTCATGCCATGTTTACAACAATTTTATATGGTTTTGGTATGATTTGAATGGAACTAACCTGCACTGATGCTGTTTTCCGCAGAACTACCGTGGTGTTGTTTTTTGTGCAGAAATAAAAGTTCTCCAAATACAGCGAAACTTTTTGACGATTTTTTGGAACAAAAGAGGCACTAGAAGCTTCATGGGAGGACCAGAAGGTGAAGGAGGTGGCCACTACCCACCAGGGCGCGACATGGGCCATGGCTGTGGGCTGGTGGGTAGTGGGCACCCTATGGCCCATCTTAGCGTGAGACCGACGCCAAAAAATCATATAAATAGAGAAACCACTAGAAATAACCGTAGAACTTCTACTCCGCCGCCGCACGCCTCTGTACCTTTGAAATACCATCTGGAGCCCTGTTCCGGCATCCCGCCAGAGGGGGAAATCATCACCAGAAGCCATCTTCATCATCCCGGCGGCCACCATGATGAGGAGGGAGTAGTTCACCCTCGAGGCTACAAGTAGCTATGTGTTTGATCTCTCTCTCTCTCCCTCTCCCTCTCTCTCTCTCTCTCTCTCTCTCGTGTTCTAGACTTGGCACGATCTTGATGTACCTCAAGCTTTGTTAATATAGTTGGATCGTATGGTGTTTTCCCCTCTCTATCTTGTTGTGATGAATTGGATTTTTACCTTTGAGGTTTCACTATTATCGAATTGAATACTTTTATGGATTTGAGAACACTTGATGTATGTCTTGCATATGAATACTTGTGGTGACAATGGGGTATTATATTGATTCACTTGATGTATGTTTTGGCACTCAACTCGCGGATTCCCGAGGTAACATTGGGGTAATCAATGCATAGGGGTTGATGCACGTTTTTGTCCTACTTTCTCCGGTAGAAATCTTGGGGCACTCTTTGAAGTTCTTTGTGTTGGATTGAATATTATGAATCTGAAGTTGTTTGCGTATCGTATAATTGACTCATGGATACTTGTCGTGACATTGGATTATCTAGGTGAAATTAGAGTTGGTTGATGCGTATCATATGGTGTTATTTTAGTACGAATTCTAGGGCTGTTCATGACACTTATAGGAATAGCTCAATAGATTGATCGGAAAGGATAACTTTGAGGTGGTTTCGTACCCGACAAATAATTTCTTCTTATGTTCTCTGCTAGATAAGAACTTTGGAGTGATTCTTTATCGCATGTTGAGGGATTGTTATATGATTCAACTATGTTAGCACTGTTGAGAGATTGCACTAGTGAAAGTATGAACCCTAGGCCTTGTTTTCAAGCATTGCAATACCGTTTGTGCTCCGTTTTATCACTTGCTAACTTGTTGTTTTTATATTTTCAGATTATAAAAACCTATATCTACTATCCATACTACACTTGTATCACTATCTCTTCGCCGAACTAGTGCACCTATACAATTTGCCATTGTATTGGGTGTGTTGGGGACACAAGAGATTTCTTGTATTTGATTGCAGGGTTGTTTGAGGGAGACCATCTTCATCCTACGCCTCCCACGGAGTGATAAACCTTAGGCCATCCACTTGAGGGGAAATTACTACTGTCCTACAAAACTCTGCGCTTGGAGGCCCAACACAAGTCGACAAGAATAAGTTGTGTAGTAAACATCAATCTCTTTTCTGGCGCCGTTGCGGGGGAGGTGAGTGCTTGGAGGTATATCTTTAGATCTTTCAATTGAATCTTTTAGTTTCTTGTTTTATCACTAGTTTGGTTTACAAAAGAAAACTACAAAAAAATGGAATTAATGTTGCCTCATATTATTCATCTCTATAATGTCTTTCGTGAAACTGATGGAGCGGGATTATGCTCAATTGATATAAGAAGAATTCAATGAAATGTTTGGCATAAAATCCATGAATGATAAGCATGATTGCAATGTTGCTAGTATGAATTCTTTGAATATCCATGATGCTAATGATATGCAAAGCCATAAGCTTGGGGATGCTATGTTTGATGAAGATTATATTTTTAGTCCCCCATGTTTTGATGAGAATATTTATTATGATTATAGCACGCCTCCTATTTATGATGATTATATTGATGAAAGTTGGTTTGGAAGAGCGTCAACTATAGGAAGTAATGACCCCACTATTTTGGAGGCTGTTGAATCTTATTCTATAATTATTTTGGAAGAGGTTTCAATTGATTATGACAACAAAGTTGCTACCTATGATGATTATTGTGATGACATGTATGCTATAAAGAATAATGATAACCACGAAACTTGTCATCATGATTTTTATTTTCAATTGGATCATTCAAATCAAGTATCTCATGGTAGTTATTTTGTTGAGTTTGCTCCCACTATTATAAATGAGAAGAAATTTGCTTATATGGAGAGTAATAAAATTTATATGCTTATGTATCATGAAAAGAATGCTTTATGTGATAGCTATATTGCTGAATTAATTCATGATGCTACTGAAAATTACTATGAGAGAGGAACATATGCTTGTATATATTACAATAATATCAAGTTTCCTCTCTATGTGTTGAAAGTTTTGAAGTTATGCTTGTTTTTCCTTCCTATGCTAGTTGATTCTTGCTCCCATAAATTGTTTGCTTACAAAATACCTATGCATAGGAAGTGGGTTAGGCTTAAATGTTCTTGCCATGTGATTCATGATGCTCTTATTATGTTTCAGTTCTTTACTTTTATGTGAGAATAATTGAAATCATCATGCCTAGCTAAAAACGCATTAAAGAAAAGCACTTGTTGGGAGACAACCGCAGTATTTCTACCTAATGTTTTTGTGTGTTCACATGATTAATCTACTATATTAATCATTTTTATAGCTTTTGTTTCAATAAAGTGCCAGGTAAAGCCTTTGGGATCATCTGGATGATAGTTGACTTGATTCTGTGCAAAAAAGGAAACTTTTGTGCCCAGTTTTGGAATTACCATAATTCACTGGGATGTGATAAAATTCTGAATTTTTTACACATGATTTATATACAAATATCCTACGTTTTCCTAATTTTTAATAATTTTTGGAGTAACATAAGTATGGTTATTGTTCAAATTATTATAGGCTGTTCTATTTTTGAAAATTCTGTTTTCAATGCATAGTTTAATTGTTTTAGTGTTTTCATAGTTAATATTAAGTGATATAAATTGTGGAAATGATAAGATACAATAGGCATTATATGGAAACAATTATGAATCTTGTCTTTGACAGTACCCAAGTGAATGGTATGCTCTTTACCATACTAACACATCTCACAAAGTTCCGTTAAGTTTTGTGTGACTGAAGTTTTCAAGGTTTGGGTGAGATATCGATATGAGGAGAATAAGGAGTGGCAAGACCCTAAGCTTGGGATGCCCAAGGAACCCCAAAGTAATATTCAAGGAATACCCAAGCAACTAAGCTTGAGGATGCCCCGGAAGGCTTGGAGCTACATTTTTATTCTTCACATGATATGAGTTTTGCTTGCAGCATCACTTTACTTTGTTTTTATTTGCTTTCTGTTATTTATAATAATGTTTTGTATCTTTTAATTCAATAAAAGTGTCAATTATAGCCTTTACCATGCTTATCTTGCAAGTCTATACGTTGCTGTTTGAAAATAAAAAGTTTTCTATTATTGTCTGAATTTCTCAGAAAAGTCACAACGTGATAAAATATTGAAATTTTTACACAGTAAGCTATGATAAATTTTCTACAGTGTGGTAAGTTTTCAGAATTTTTGGAGTTAAAGAACTATGAATCTTCTTCTATCCTTTACAAACTGTCCTGTATAGATAGATTGCTATTATGTTTGCATTGTTTGCATATGTTTGGTTGTTTAATGATTCTATTTGAGGATAGGAGTATTAAATATGCAGAAGCATTTAGTATGCAATGTTAAATTATAATTTTAGTGATTTTCTATAGTAGAGAACGATAAGGTTTTTGCATTGATTTATACTAACTTATCTCATGAGTTCTTGTTGAGTTTTGTGTGAACCAAGTTTTAAGAATTAGGGAAACCGTGATATGAGAGGAATGAAGAAGACACAAGAGCTCAAGCTTGGGGATGCCCAAGGCATCCCAAGTATTTATTCCAAGAAGTCTCAAGCATCTAAGCTTGGGGATGCCCTGGTAGGCATCCCACGCTTCTTCATTAACAACTATCGGTTAGTATCGGTTGAGCCTAAGTGTTTGCTTCTTCGCATGAGATGTGCTATTCTTGAAATTTCATTTTATTTTGTTTTGTTTGCTATTTTGAATAAAACACTTAAGATCTGAAATTTTTACTTGAGAGAGAGTCCTCACATAACTACTTAATTGTTTGAATACCCATTTTATCTTCACTTACATCTTTTTGGAGTAGTTTGGCGAACACTCTCATGCTTCACTTATATTATTTTGAGAGTTGATAATAGTGATGGTAATATGCACAAGATATGTATTTGGTCCTAATGTGATGGATATTCAAGAAGGATATAACAAAAAACTTTCATATAGATCATTGAATATGATGAGTTTGATTCCATGCAATAGTTTCGCGGTATGAAGATGATAATATGTGAGTTATGCTAGGGAGTAATTGTGGTTTAGTAAGAATATTGGTGTTAAGGTTTGTGATTCCCTATGCATGCACGTAAAGTCAGTAGTTATGCAACAAAATTACATCCTACTTGTGGTGCATTATTTAGTGTTAGTTATGTTCAATGCATGTTTATGACCATTTTAGTTTTTGGTTGGTCGCTTCTCAATCTATTTGCTAGCCTTTATTTGTACTAAGCGGGAATGCTGCTTGTGCATCCAATTCCTTAAACCCAAAGTTGTGCCAAAAGAGTCCACCATACCTACCTATATGCGGTATTTACATGTTGTTCCAAGTAAATTTTCATGTGCCAACTTTAATCATTCAAAATAATTTTCCGTTTTGTGTGCCCGTACCGCTCATGAAGCGGCAGGGGGTGGCTAATATTTTCCATGCTAGGTGGTTATTCTCACGATAGGTGTTTATTCATTTGTCATTGCACGAGAGTGTGGCAGGTAACAGGGATGCCCAGTCCCGAAATAAAAAAAATTAATATGATGATAATAATAAATTCTATGGAAAGTGTTGGTATGGAAGGCACCCGTGGATATGACTAGCCACGGATTGTGAAAGAATGGTGGAAAAGAAATAAATTTATTTTCTGTTTGGGAACCGCCTATGATTTGTCTAGCATGGAAGATATTGGGTCGGTCGTTTTCGTTGACAGGAAAAGCATGCCTCTCAGCCTTGAGTTGTGCCACCTCTGCAAATCTCTACTTCCCTCTACGAAGGGCCTATCTATTTACTTATATGCAAATTTTATTTTTGAGGTTCCATCTTCTCTCACAAAGCACCAACTTGTTGGGGAACGTAGTATTTCAAAAAATTTCCTATGATCATGCAAGATCTATCTAGGAGAAGCATAGCAACGAGCGGGGAGAGTGTGTCCACGTACCCTCGTAGACCGAAAGCGGAAGCGTTAAGTAACGCGGTTGATGTAGTCGAACGTCTTCGCGATCCAACCGATCAAGTACCGAACGCACGACACCTCCGCGATCTGCACACGTACAACTCAGTGACGTCCCTCAAACTCTAGATCCAGCTGAGGCCGAGGGAGGGTTTCGTCATCACGACAACGTGGTGACGGTGATGATGAAGTTACCAACGTAGGGCTTCGCCTAAGCACTACGACAATATGACCGAGGTGGAAATCTATGGAGGGCACCGCACACGGCTAAGAAATCAACTTGTGTGTCTATGGGGTGCCCCTCCCCCGTATAAAAAGGAGTGGAGGAGGGGGCCGGCCGGCCTCATGGGGCGCGCCCCAAGGGGGGAATCCTACTCCTAGTAGGAGTAGGTTCCCCCCTTTCCTAGTCCAACTAGGAGGGGAAGGAAGGGGAAGAGGGAGAGAAGGAAAGGGGGGCTGCCCCCCTCCCCAATTCGGATTGGGCTTGGGGGGGCGCCACCATCTGGCCGCCTCCTCCTTTCTTCCACTAAGGCCCATGAAGGCCCATTAACCCCCCGGGGGGTTCCGGTAACCCCCCGGTACTCTAGAAAATGCCCGAATCTATCCGAAACCTTTCCGGTGTCCAAACATAGCCTTCCAATATATCAATCTTCATGTCTCGACCATTTCGAGACTCCTCGTCATGTCTGTGATCACATCCGGGACTCCGAACTACCTTCGGTACATCAAACACATAAACTCATAATACCGATCGTCATCGAACGTTAAGCGTGCGGACCCTACGGGTTCGAGAACTATGTAGACATGACCAAGACTCATTTCTGGTCAATAACCAATAGCGGAACTTGGATGCTCATATTGGCTCCCACATATTCTACGAAGATCTTTATCGGTCAAACCGCATAACAACATACGTTGTTCCCTTTGTCATCGGTATGTTACTTGCCTGAGATTCGATCGTCGGTATCACTATACCTAGTTCAATCTCATTACTGGCAAGTCTCTTTACTTGTTCTGTAATGCATCATCCCGCAACTAACTCATTAATCACATTACTTGAAAGGCTTATAGTGATGTGCATTACCGAGAGGGCCTGGAGATACCTCTCCGACAATCGGAGTGACAAATCCTAATCTCGATCTATGCCAACTCAACAAACACCATCGGAGACACCTGTAGAGCATCTTTATAATCACCCAGTTACGTTGTGATGTTTGATAGCACCCTAAGTGTTCCTCCGGTATCCGGGAGTTGCATAATCTCATAGTCATAGGAACATGTAAAGGTCATGAAGAAAGCAACAACAACAAACTAAACGATCATCGTGCTAAGCTAATGGATGGGTCTTGTCAATCACATCATTCTCTAATGATGTGATCCCGTTCATCAAATGACAACTCATGTCTATGGCTAGGAAACTTAACCATCTTTGATTAACGAGCTAGTCAAGTAGAGGCATACTAGTGACACTCTGTTTGTCTATGTATTCACACATGTACTAAGTTTCCGGTTAATACAATTCTAGCATGAATAATAAACATTTATCATGATATAAGAAAATATAAATAACAACTTTATTATTGCCTCTAGGGCATATTTCCTTCAGTCTCCCACTTACACTAGAGTCAATAATCTAGAGTACATAGTAATGATTCTAACACCCATGGAGTCTTGGTGCTGATCATGTTTTGCTCGTGAGAGAGGCTTAGTCAACGGGTCTGCAACATTCAGATCCGTATGTATCTTGCAAATCTCTATGTATCCCTCCTTGACTTGATCGCGGATGGAATTGAAGCATCTCTTGATGTGCTTGGTTCTCTTGTGAAATCTGGATTCCTTTGCCAAGGCAATTGCACCAGTATTGTCACAAAAGATTTCCATTGGACCCGATGCACTAGGTATGACACCTAGATCGGATATGAACTCCTTCATCCAGACTCCTTCATTTGCTACTTCCGAAGCAGCTATGTACTCCGCTTCACACGTAGATCCCGCCACGACGCTTTGTTTAGAACTGCACCAACTGACAGCTCCACCGTTCAATATAAATACGTATCCGGTTTGCGACTTAGAGTCATACGGATCTGTGTCAAAGCTTGCATCGACGTAACCATTTACGACGAGCTCTTTGTCACCTCCATAAACGAGAAACATATCCTTAGTCCTTTTCAGGTATTTCAGGATGTTCTTGACCGCTGTCCAGTGATCCACTCCTGGATTACTTTGGTACCTCCCTGCTAAACTAATAGCAAGGCACACATCAGGTCTGGTACACAGCATTGCATACATGATAGAACCTATGGTTGAAGCATAGGGAATGACTTTCATTTTCTCTCTATCTTCTCCAGTGGTCGGGCATTAAGTCTGACTCAACTTCACACCTTGTAACACAGGCAAGAACCCTTTCTTTGCTTGATCCATTTTGAACTTCTTCAAAACTTTATCAAGGTATGCGCTTTGTGAAAGTCCAATTAAGCATTTTGATCTATCTCTATAAATCTTGATGCCCAATATATAAGCAGCTTCACCGAGGTCTTTCATTGAAAAACTCTTATTCAAGTATCCTTTTATGCTATCTAGAAATTCTATATCATTTCCAATCAATAATATGGCATCCACATATAATATTAGAAATGCTACTGAGCTCCCACTCACTTTCTTGTAAATACAGGCTTCTCCAAAAGTCTGTATAAAACCATATGCTTTGATCACACTAGCAAAACGTTTATTCCAACTCCGAGATGCTTGCACCAGTCCATAAATGGATCGCTGGAGCTTGCACACTTTGTTAGCATCCTTTGGATCGATAAAACCTTCGGGTTGTATCATATACAACCCTTCTTCCAGAAATTCATTCAGGAATGCAGTTTTGACATCCATTTGCCAAATTTCATAATGATAAAATGCGGCAATTGCTAACATGATTCGGACGACTTAAGCATCGCTACGGGTGAGAAGGTCTCATTGTAGTCAACTCCTTGAACTTGTTGAAAACCTTTTGCAACAAGTCGAGCTTTGTAGATAGTAACATTACCGTCAGCGTCAGTCTTCTTCTTGAAGATCCATTTATTCTCTATGGCTTGCCGATCATCGGGCAGGTCAACCAAAGTCCACACTTTGTTCTCATACATGGATCCCATCTCAGATTTCATGGCCTCAAGCCATTTCGCGGAATTTGGGCTCATCATCGCTTCCTCATAGTTCGTAGGTTCGTCATGGTCAAGTAACATGACTTCTAGAACAGGATTATCGTACCACTCTGGTGCGGATCTTACTCTAGTTGACCTACGAGGTTCGGTAGTAACTTGATCAGAAGCTTCATGATCATTATCATTAGCTTCCTCACTAATTGGTGTAGGAATCACATGAACTGATTTTTGTGATGAACTACTTTCCAATAAGGGAGCAGGTACAGTTACCTCATCAAGTTCTACTTTCCTCCCACTCACTTCTTTCGAGAGAAACTCCTCCTCTAGAAAGGATCCATTCTTAGCAACGAATATCTTGCCTTTGGATCTGTGATAGAAGGTGTACCCAACAGTCTCCTTTGGGTATCCTATGAAGACACATTTCTCCGATTTGGGTTCGAGCTTATCAGGTTGAACCTTTTTCACATAAGCATCGCAGCCCCAAACTTTAAGAAACGACAACTTGGGTTTCTTGCCAAACCATAGTTCATATGGTGTCGTCTCAACGGATTTAGATGGTGCCCTATTTAATGTGAATGCAACCGTCTCTAAAGCATAACCCCAAAACGATAGCGGTAAATAAGTAAGAGACATCATAGATCGCACCATATCTTTTAAAGTGCGGTTACGACGTTCAGACACATCATTGTGTTGTGGTGTTCCGGGTGGTGTGAGTTGCGAAACTATTCCGCATTGTTTCAAATGAAGACCAAACTCGTAACTCAAATATTCTCCTCCACGATCAGATCATAGAAATTTTATTTTCTTGTTACGATGATTTTCCACTTCACTCTGAAATTCTTTGAACTTTTCAAATGTTTCAGACTTATGTTTCATCAAGTAGATATACCCATATCTGCTCAAATCATCTGTGAAGGTAAGAAAATAACGATACCCGCCGTGAGCCTCAACACTCATCGGACCGCATACATCAGTATGTATTATTTCCAACAAGTCTGTTGCTCGCTCCATTGTTCCCGAGAACAGAGTCTTAGTCATCTTGCCCATGAGGCATGGTTCGCAAGCATCAAGTGATTCATAATCAAGTGATTCCAAAAGCCCATCAGCATGTAGTTTCTTCATGCACTTTACACCAATATGACCTAAACGGCAGTGCCACAAATAAGTTGCACTATCATTATTAAACTTATATCTTTTGGCTTTAATACTATGAATATGTGTGTCACTACTATCGAGATTTAGTAAAAATAGACCACTCATCAAGGGTGCATGACCATAAATGATATTACTCATATAAATAGAACAACCATTATTCTCTGATTTAAATGAATAACCGTCTCGCATCAAACAAGATCCAGATATAATGTTCATGCTTAACGCTGGCACCAAATAACAATTGTTCGGGTCTAAAACTAATCCTGAAGGTAGATGTAGAGGTAGCATGCCAACGGCGATCACATCGACTTTGGAACCATTTCCCACGCGCATCGTCACCTCGTCCTTAGCCAATCTTCGCTTAATCCGTAGTCCCTGTTTCGAGTTGCAAATATGAGCAATAGAATCAGTATCAAATACCAGGCACTACTGCGAGCATTAGTAAGGTACACATCAATAACATGTATATCAAATATACCTTTCACTTTGCCATCCTTCTTATTCGCCAAATACTTGGGGCAGTTCCGCTTCCAGTGGCCAGTCCCTTTGCAGTAGAAGCACTCAGTCTCAGGCTTAGGTCCAGACTTGGGCTTCTTCACTTGAGCAACAACTTGCTTGCCGTTCTTCTTGAAGTTCCCCTTCTTCCCTTTACCTTTTTTCTTGAAACTGGTGGTCTTGTTGACCATCAACACTTGATGCTCCTTCTTGATTTCTACCTCCACAGCCTTTAGCATCGCGAAGAGCTCGGGAATCGTCTTATCCATCCCTTGCATATTATAGTTCATCACGAAGCTTTTGTAGCTTGGTGGCAGTGATTGAAGAACTCTGTCAATGACACTATCATCAGGAAGATTAACTACCAGTTGAGTCAAGTGGTTGTGGTACCCAGACATTCTGAGTATATGTTCACTGACAGAACTATTCTCCTCCATTTTGCAGCTGTAGAACTTATTGGAGACTTCATATCTCTCAATCCGGGCATTTGCATGAAATATTAACTTCAACTCCTGGAACATCTCATATGCTCCATGACGTTCAAAATGACGTTGAAGTCCCGGTTATAAGCCGTAAAGCATGGCACACTGAACTATCGAGTAGTCATCAACACGCGCCTACCAGGCTATCACAATGTCTGCAGTTGCTGGCGCGGGTGGTACACCTAGCGGTGCTTTCAGGACGTAATTCTTCTGTGCAGCAATGAGGATAATCCTCAGGTTACGAACCCAGTCCGTGTAGTTGCTACAATCATCTTTCAACTTAGCTTTCTCTAGGAACGCATTGAAATTCAAAGGAACAGTAGCACGGGCCATTGATCTACAACAACATAGACATGCAAAATACTATCAGGTACTAAGTTCATGATAAATTAAAGTTCAATTAATCATATTACTTAAGAACTCCCACTTAGATAGACATCCCTCTAATCATCTAAGTGATCATGTGATCCACCATGTCCGATCATCACATGAGATGGAGTAGTTTTCAATGGTGAACATCACTATGTTGATCATATCTACTATATGATTCACGCTTGACCTTTCGGTCTCAGTGTTCTGAGGCCATATCTGCATATGCTAGGCTCGTCAAGTTTAACCCGAGTATTCTGCGTGTGCAAAACTGGCTTTCACCCATTGTATGTGAATGTAGAGCTTATCACACCCAATCATCACGTGGTGTCTCGGCACGACGAACTGTCGCAACGGTGCATACTCAGGGCGAACACCTATACCTTGAAATTTTGTGAGAGATCATCTCATAATGCTAGCGCCGAACTAAGCAAAATAAGATGCATAAAAGATAAACATCACATGCAATCAATATAAGTGATATGATATGGCCATCATAATCTTGTGCCTTTGATCTCCATCTGCAAAGCACCGTCATGATCACCATCGTCACTGGCTTGACACCTTGATCTCCATCGAAGCATCGTTGTCGTCTCGCCAACTATTGCTATCACGACTATCGCTACTGCTTAGTGATAAAGTAAAGCAATTACAGGCGATTGCATTTCATACAATAAAGCGACAACCATAAGGCTCCTGCTAGTTGCCGATAACTTTTACAAAACATGATCATCTCATACAACAATTTATATATCATCACATCTTGACCATATCACATCACAACATGCCCTGCAAAAACAAGTTAGACATCCTCTACTTTGTTGTTGCAAGTTTTACGTGGCTGCTACGGGCATAACAAGAACTGTTCTTACCTACGCATCAAAACCACAACGATTTTTCGTCAAGTGTGATGTTTTAGCCTTCAACAAGGACCGGGCGTAGTCACACTCGATTCAACTAAAGTTGGAGAAACAGACACCCACTAGCCACCTGTGTGCGAAGCACGACGGTAGAACCAGTCTCATGAACGCGGTCATGTAATGTCGGTCTGGGCCGCTTCATCCAACAATACCACCGAATCAAAGTATGACATGCTGGTAAGCAGTATGACTATTATCGCCCACAGCTCCTTGTGTTCTACTCGTGCATATAACATATATGCAGAGACCTAGCTCAGATGCCACTGTTGGGGAACGTAGTATTTCAAAAAAATTCCTACGATCACGCAAGATCTATCTAAGAGAAGCATAGCAACGAGCGGGGAGAGTGTGTCCATGTACCCTTGTAGACCGAAAGCGGAAGCGTTAAGTAGCGCGGTTGATGTAGTCGAACATCTTCGCGATCCAACCGATCAAGAACCGAACGCACGGCACCTCCGCGATCTGCACACGTACAACTTGGTGACGTCCCTCGAACTCTAGATCCAGCTGAGGCCCAGGGAGAGTTTCGTCAGCACGACGGCGTGGTGACGGTGATGATGAAGTTACCGACGCAGGGTTTCGCCTAAGCACTACGACAATATGACTGAGGTGGAAATCTGTGGAGGGGGGCACCGCACACGGCTAAGAAATCAACTTGTGTGTCTATGGGGTGCCCCCTTCCCGCGTATATAAAGGAGTGGAGGAGGGGGACGGCCCGCCTCATGGGGCACGCCCCAAGGGGGGGATCCTACTCCTACTAGGAGTAGGTTCCCCCCTTTCCTAGTCCAACTAGGAGGGGAAGGAAGGGGAAGAGGGAGAGAAGGAAAGGGGGGCTGGCCCCCTCCCAAATTTGGATTGGGCTTGGGGGGGGGGCGTGCCTCCACCTGGCCGCCTGCTCCTCTCTTCCACTAAGGCCCATGAAGGCCCATTAACCCCCCGGGGGGTTCCGGTAACCCCCCGGTACTCCAGAAAATGCCTGAATCTATCCGAAACCTTTCCTGTGACCAAACATAACCTTTCAATATATCAATCTTCATGTCTCGACCATTTCGAGACTCCTCATCTTGTCTGTGATCACATCCGGGACTCCGAACTACCTTCGGTACATCAAAACACATAAACTCATAATACCGATCGTCATCGAACGTTAAGCGTGCGGACCCTATGGGTTTGAGAACTATGTAGACATGACCGAGACTCATTTCCGGTCAATAACCAATAGTGGAACCTGGATGCTCATATTGCCTCCCACATATTCTACGAAGATCTTTATCGGTCAAACCGCATAACAACATACGTTGTTCCCTTTGTCATCGGTATGTTACTTGCCCGAGATTCGATCGTCGGTATCACTATACCTAGTTCAATCTCGTTACCGGCAAGTCTCTTTACTCGTTCCGTAATGCATCATCCCGCAAGTAACTCATTAGTCAGATTGCTTGCAAGGCTTATAGTGATGTGCATTACCGAGAGGGCCCAGAGATACCTCTCCGACAATCGGAGTGACAAATCCTAATCTCGTTCTATGCCAAGTCAACAAACACCATCGGAGACACCTATAGAGCATCTTTATAATTACCCAGTTACGTTGTGACGTTTGATAGCACCCTAAGTGTTCCTCCGGTATTCGGGAGTTGGATAATCTCACAGTCATAGGAACATGTATAGGTCATGAAGAAAGCAATACCAACAAACTAAACGATCATCGTGCTAAGCTAATGGATGGGTCTTGTCAATCACATCATTATCTAATGATGTGATCCCGTTCATCAAATGACAACTCATGTCTATGGCTAGGAAACTTAACCATCTTTGATTAACGAGCTAGTCAAGTAGAGGCATACTAGTGACACTCTGTTTGTCTATGTATTCACACATGTACTAAGTTTCCGGTTAATACAATTCTAGCATGAATAATAAACATTTATCATGATATAAGGAAATATAAATAACAACTTTATTATTGCCTCTAGGGCATATTTCCTTCACAACTAGGGAACAGTATTGTCATACTTGTGCATTGGATGTAGCTAATATTTGTGTGTGTTTCATGAATGGATCAATAATTGAGCCTAATGGGCTAGGGTTAGCTTTCTTTAGCGTTGATATTTTGAAAGATATGGTTGCTTGTTAGTATGCTTAAGTATTGATGTCTTCATGTCAAATTATAGACTATTGCTTGAATCATTCAAGTCCAAATGTCCATGCCACAAAATAAAAGAGTATATGATGAATATGATAGGTAGCATTCCAAATCAAAAATTCCGTGTTCAATTGCTACTTTATCATGATGAGTTGTATGAGAAAGAGCTGCTATTATAATGCTAGGAAAAGTGATTGAAATTATCATTGATAAAACTTATGCACTATGCTAGCATTCACACTTCATAAATTATTTCTTTTATCATTTACCTACTCGAGGACGAGCAGGAATTAAGCTTGGGGATGCTGATACGTCTCCAACGTATCTATAATTTATGAAGTATCATGCCATGTTTACAACAATTTTATATGGTTTTTGTATGATTTGAATGGAACTAACCTGCACTGACGTTGTTTTCCGCAGAACTACCGTGGTGTTGTTTTTTGTATAGAAATAAAAGTTCTCCAAATGCAGCGAAGCTTTTTAATGATTTTTTTGGAACAAAAGAGGCACTAGAAGCTTCGTGGGAGGACCAAAAGGTGAAGGAGGTGGCCACTACCCACCAGGGTGTGCCAGGGGCCTTGGCCGTGGGCTGGTGGGTAGTGGGCATCCTATGGCCCATCTTAGCGTGAGACCGACACCAAAAAATCCTAAAAACAGAGAAAACAACAGAAATAACCCTAGAACTTCGACTCCACCGCTGCACGCCTCTGTACCTTCAAAATACCATCTGGAGCCCTGTTCTGGCATCCTGCCGGAGGGGGTAATAATCACCGGAGGCCATCTTCATTATCCTGGTTGTTGGGGAACGTTGCATGGGAAACAAAAAATTTCCTACGCTCACCAAGATCAATCTAGGAGATGACCATCTACGAGAGGAGATATTGCATCTACATACCCTCGTAGATCGCTAAGCGGAAGCGTTAAGAAACACGGTTGACGTAGTCGAACGTCTTCGCGATCCAGTCACGATCCGTCCCGCGAACTCCCGATCCATGTGCCGAACGGATGGCACCTCCACGTTCAATACATGTACGGCTTGATGACGCCTTCACCTCCTCAATCCAGCGAGCAATGGTGAAGTAGTAGATCGAGTCCTCAGGCAGCATGACGACGTGGTGGTGGTGGTGGCGAAATCTCAGTAGAGCTTCGCTAAGCGCTACAGAGAGGAAGATGGCTATGAGGAAGAGGAGGGGCAGCACCGTGGCGTATGAGGGTGCGGCTGCCCTCTCTCTACCTCTCTATATATAAGGGGAGAGGGGGCGCCCCTAGGGGATCCCATCTAGGGCCGGCGGCCACAAGAGGGAAACCCTAGATGGTTTTTCCACTTTAGGAGACTTGGCCCCCAAGCCAAAGGGGTGGGAACCCTAGGGGGCGCCCCCACCTCCTCTCGCAACGTGGGATGGGGTGAGGGGAGTGCACAACCCCTTAGTGGGCTGGTTTGCCCCCTCCCCTTGGCTCATGAGGCCCCCAACACTTGCTGGGGCCCCCCGAAACTCCTTTCGGTCATGCTCGTCATCACCCGGTACCCCTAGAACACTTCCGGACTCCAATACTCTTTGTCCAATATATCAATCTTCACCTCTGGATCATCCCGGAGTTCCTCGTCATGTCCGGGATCTCATCCGGGACTCCGAACAACCTTTGATAACCACCATAATG
The DNA here is from genome assembly GCF_002575655.3 of Aegilops tauschii subsp. strangulata. Classification (NCBI taxonomy): domain Eukaryota; kingdom Viridiplantae; phylum Streptophyta; class Magnoliopsida; order Poales; family Poaceae; genus Aegilops; species Aegilops tauschii. Next base: position 526,928,495 of record NC_053036.3, read on the forward strand.
ACTCAACTATACTTATATCGTCACCAAACATTAAGTGTGTAGACCCAACGGGTTCGAGAACTATGCAGACATGACCGAGACACTTCTACGGTCAATAAGCAATAGCGGGACCTGGATGTCCATACTGGTTCCAACATATTCTACGAAGATCTTATCGGTCGAACCTCGATGTCAAGGATTCAGTTAATCCCGTATGCAATTCCCTTTGTCTATCGGTATGTTACTTGCCCGAGATTCGATCGTCGATATCTCCATATATAGTTCAATCTTGTTACCGACAAGTCTCTTTACTCATTCTGTAATACAAGATCCTGTGGCTAAACCATTAGTCACATTGCTTGCAAGCTTCTTGTGATGTTGTATTACAGAGTGGGCCCTGAGATACCTCTCTATCATACGGAGTGACAAATCCTAGTCTTGATCCATGCCAACTCAACAGACACCCTCGGAGATACCTATAGAGCACCTTTATAGTCACCGAGTTATGTTGCGACGTTTGGTACACACAAGGTACTCCTCCGATGGCAGTGAGTTGCATGATCTCATAGTCATAGGAACATATACTTGACATGCAGAAAACGATAGCAATAAACTTGACACGATCATATGCTATGTTATAGTTTGGGTCTTGTCCATCACATCATTCTCCTAATGATGTGATCCCGTTATCAAATGAAAACTCATGTCCATGGCTAGGAAACCATAGCCATGTTTGATCAATGAGCTAGTCCGGTAGAGGCTTATTAGGGACATGTTGTTGTCTATGTATCCACACATGTATCTGAGTTTCCGATCAATACAATTCTAGCATGGATAATAAACGGTTATCATGAACAAGGAAATATGATAATAACCAATTTATTATTGCCTCTAGGGCATATTTCCAACACCGGCGGCCACCATGATGAGGAGGGAGTAGTTCACCCTCGAGGCTAGGGGTATGTACAAGTAGCTATGTGTTTGATCTCTCTCTCTCTCTCTCATGTTCTTGATTTGGCACGATCTTGATGTACCACGAGCTTGTTAATATAGTTGGATCATATGGTGTTTTCCCTCTCTATCTTATGGCGATGAATTGAGTTTTTACCTTTGAGGTTTCAATATTATCAGATTGAAGACTTTTATGGATTTGAGAACACTTGATGCATGTCTTGCATATGAATACCCGTGGTGACAATGGGGTATTATATTGATTCACTTGATGTATGTTTTGGCACTCAAATCGCAGATTACCGAGATGCCATTGGGGTAATTTATGCATAGGGGTTGATGCGCATTTTCGTCCTACTTTCTCCGATAGAAATCTTGGGTCACTCTTTGAAGTTCTTTGTGTTGGATTGAATATTATGAATCTGAAGTTGATTGATGCTTATCGTATAATTGACTCATGGATACTTGTGGTGACATTGGAGTATCTGGGTGACATTAGAGTTGGTTGATGCGTATCATATGGTGTTATTTTAGTATGCACTCTAGGGTTGTTCGTGACACTTATAGGAAGAGCTCAATAGATTGATCGGAAAGGATAACTTTGAGGTGGTTTCATACCCTACAAACAATTTCTTCTTATGTTCTCCGATTCTTTATCGCACCTTGAGGGATTGTTATATGATTCAACTATGTTAGCATTGTTGAGAGATTGCACTAGTGAAAGTATGAACCGTAGGCCTTGTTTTCAAGCATTGCAATACCGTTTGTGCTCTATTTTATCACTTGCTACCTTGTTGTTTTTATATTTTTAGATTACAAAAACCTATATCTACTATCCATTCTACACTTGTATCACCATCTCTTCACCGAACTAGTGCACCTATACAATTTGCCATTGTATTGGGTGTGTTGGGGACACAAGAGATTTCTTGTATTTGATTGCAGGGTTGTTTGAGAGAGACCATCTTCATCCTACATCTCCCACAGATTGATAATTTCTACTGTCTTGCAAAACTCCGCGCTTGGAGGCCCAACACGAGTCTACAAGAATAAGTTATGTAAACATTTATCGAATATTGGTGAGTCAAACGATGCTGGTTTCAACATGTCAAATGATCAGGGGGATTTATCGAATATTGTAAACATTTTAGTTTTGCAGTTTGTAGAAATATTATTTTTGACTTTATTTTAAATTTTGAATTTGAACCGGTTTTGAACCTAAGCGAGATTATCAACAGTAACAGTGGTGACGTGGCATCATCGACAGGGGATCACTGTACCTTAATTATCCGGGCGTCACAATTCTCCTCCACTACAAGAAATCTCGTCCCGAGATTTAGGAGGTAGACGGAAACAAAGCGGGGTATTCATCACGAAGACGATCCTCGCGATCCCAAGTGGCTTCATCTTCAGAATGATTTGACCACTAAACTTTTAGAAATTTGACAGCCCTCAGACGGGTGCGACGTTCAACTTGATCGAGAACGCGGACTGGATGCTCTCTGTAAGTGAGATCATTGTACAGGGTTGAGCTTTATAAACCTTGGTCGTTGCGATGAGACTTGCGACTCAAGGCATCGGCCATGAAATTAGCCTTACCATGGGTATAAGAAATACCGTAGTCATAGTCTGTGATTGTTTCCATACAACGCTGTTGACGGAGGTCCAGATCTAGCTGAGTAACAGATACTTCAGAGTTTGATGATCGGTGAAGATCTCGCAACGATTACCAAGAAGGAAATGTCGCCACAACTTCAGCACAAATTTAACTACGACAAGTTCAAGGTCATGGACTGGGTAGTTCTTCTAGAAAGACATCTTGGAATTCACAAACGGCTGGAGCGTTTTCAATTCTCACAAGGGGAGAAGCGTTTAACGCCTTCAAGGAATAAATCTATGCTTCGGCATCTCGAAAAAGATGAGCATGGTAGCTTACTATCTCACTCGAAGGAGGTAGTAGATGGACGGTTTTTGTGGTGCAAATGATAGAAGCCGTATGTGTATTCAACCATTCCATTCCCAGAATGAGGTCATTATTGGAAGACTTCAAAACAATGGGGAAGCATGGAATTCCAAACCTTCAAGTTCAACGGGGACGTTGTGACTAACCATGGTGGTTCGATATTGGCCCGCGGAACACAACTTGGAATTCTGGCCAAGTGATGGCGGTTACAACAGGTAAGGAACGCATGTGGCTGTCCCACCATTGAGCAGTGGGACCTTTCAGCTAGTAAGTCGCGAAGGTGACATAGTTGGCAGGGGCAACATCAGTAGACTCCAACTCGAAAGTGATGTCACAGAGTCAGTCATCAGTATCAAGAGGGTGAGTTGAGCTGCGGTAGATGGTTGGGTTGAGACGTACAAAGTCTTGCAGTGTCACTGGGGTTGGTTGCTGATTCATATTGGGGCATGGGAACTGATCTATCACTCGTACCAGGAACTGGCGATTCAACATCAAACTGTTGTATCATTCCAGCCATGTATTTGGGAGGTGGTGGATTGTCGCCACCACGGCCATAACTAGCAGGTCTAATCACCCTGTTTAAAGGCAACAGGGGTAGTTTAGCAAGGGGTGAAGCAAGTTTATGGAGTCATTCATGATGTAATCAGAACAATGAGGAAAGGCGCAGTATGTACCAAGGAGTAGTCAATAAAGACATGCTGATACATATATAAAGCCAAATACATGCTGTTCATAAGAGTTTGGATAAGAGAAACATCGCAGACATACTAGGCGGCACGTATGCACGCGACGGAGGGATTCAACAGCGGGACATAGCAAAGGCTACATCAACGTCAGGGAAACCTCTGGAACAAGGGATTTGAAAATGACGACACAGGGTGCCCTTGATAAAAGGATCCTGCAGTCGATGAATATTGTGTAGCAGATCTTGGCCCTCAATTCGAGAAAGGGGAAACACAAACCTCCAGGTGGATGTGATCACGAGAACCTAATGTTAGAGTTAGCAAATCATTTAACCCGAATAGAGGAGAGATCAGAGTCCCAGAGTATAGGCGAGGAGTAAAAGATCCTAATACCACCCATTGGCGACGTGGGCCCGTAAGCCACACAGCCATGTTAGTAAATCAGTTTTTTTGTGACTAGACTCAACTTCGGCCAAGGAGTTGGAAAGGGGGATCCTACAGGCAGTCGGCTCTGATACCAACTCGTGACGCCCTCGAATTCGACCGTACACTAATCATACACGCAAACATGTACGATCAAGATCAGGGACTCACGGGAAGATATCATAACACAACTCTAAACACAAATTGAAAAGATCCAAGCTTCATATTACAAGCCAGGGGCCTCGAGGGCTCGAATACATAGCTCGATACACAAGCGTCAGCGGAAGCAACAATATCTGAGTACAGACATTAGTTAGACAAGGATGCCTTAAGAAGGCTAGCACAAAATCAACGATCGAAGAGGCAAGGCCTCCTGCCTGGGACCTCCTAACTACTCCTGGTCGTCGGCGGTCTCCACGTAGTAGTAGGCACCCTCTGGGTAGTAGTAGTAGTAGTCGACTGGGGTGGCATCTGGCCCCTGGGATCCACCATCTGGTTGCATCAACCGGGAAGAAGAAGGAAGGGGGGAAAGGGGTAGAAAAACAACCGTGAGTACTCATCCAAAGTACTCGCAAGCATCAGATCTATGCTAAGTATGCATTGGTATCAAATGGAAGGGATGTATCTGTGGACTGAACTGCAGAATGCCAGAATAGAGGGGAAGGCCTAGCCTATCGAAGACTAGCATCTTCAAGCAGCTCCAAGCATCTTGCAGCATGTAGAAGAGTAAAGAATAGCAATTTATATTTAACAAACATGTTGTAGTATTAATGCCTAGAGATCCTTCCTCGACTCCCTGCGAGAAAGCAATCCCGGAGCCACATATCCATCACATATCAAGTATCCATTTCTAGTTGTATAAGACCAGGATACAAGTCTGAACGTCCATTACCGTGGACACGGTATTCAAATATATATCTTCCTTGTAGGGGTGCACCACGTTTTCCAACACGCTTGATCACTCTGGCCGGACACACTTTTCTGGGTCAATGCCCGGCCTCGGAAGATCAACACGTCGTAGCCCTACCTAGGCTCAGCAGAGAGGTCCCCGCCGGTCTACATCCTAAGTACTCCAGGGTCTGGGCCCATCGTCCGTTGCACTCCGGGTTGTTGTGCGCAAGGGGATACCAGCACCACCCATGAAGTGGATGGCACGATCCGGCCCGGCCACAATGCTGAACTGGACGTCTGACAAAGCTTTGGCTGATACCATGACGTCGAGGCCCATAACTATTCTCGCGTGGTAGTTAGTGCGTAAAGGCCAAAGGCCAACTCAGAACAAATACCCAAACCTGTTAGTGCATTATCAATTAAAAGTAGTGATGGCTGTCGGGACAAGTCAGGAGCTACCACCCCCTCCTGGGTGATACCGCTAAACAGCCAGCCGCCACCGTCACATCGCACGGGTGCTCTCCGGGCCCGCCCGGCTTTCACATCAACTCGCGGGTACCCCTCAGGGCCGACCCGACTTCAACAATGGTCTCAAGTAAAGTCAAGGTAACCGTGTGTCCAAAACATCAAGGAAGAAAACTAGAGGAATCACCCCCGGTGGATTCCACTCAATGTAATCATCAAGGTGAACGTAAGAGGGACCACCCTCGAGGTTCACACTTGAGGTGTTGATCGACAGAGCCGTATCGGGAATGGTGAAAGAGGAAATCACTCTCGATGACCACGACCGAATAGCTACACTACAGAATTATCATCAAGAGTGCGTCATGAGGGATCACCCTCGGCACTCGATAGTAGCTCTGCAGAGTCGAGCAACTAAAGGGGCGTGATGTGATGTGAGGTGTCGGGCTCTGGTCGTCGATCATGTTGATCGAGGCGTCGATGATGAAGCAGGGGCAACAAGGACAAGTGGGGGTCACTGATGGATCACTAACCAACCTATACTAAGCAGTTTAGGATAAGCAGGTATGTAACAATACCAGGTACAAAATCAGGCTATGCATCAGAATAGGAGCAATCAATTATAGTAGCAAAATCTAATGCAAGCATGAGAGAATGGAATGGGCGATATCGGGATGATCAACGGTGGGGCTTGCCTGGAAGCTCCGCTGAAAGGGGAGAAGGGTTGTCGTCGACATAGTCAATCACAGGGGCATCAGCATGGTCTTGGGGTTTACCGGAGAGAAGAGAGGGAAGAAACAGTAAATATAATGCAAACAGGTGCAACACAGATGCATGACGGCGGTAACACGCAGGGCTAGGGGTGTTCTAACGCGGCGCTACACGATACCGGCGAAGGGGGATAACATCCGGGAAAGTTTTCCCGGAGTTAGGCATTTTCGGACAGACGAATCAGAGGGGAAATGTTGCATGTTTGCCATGCTAGGGGCACGTGACAGATGAACGGAGAGCGTATTCCGATTTGTTATATTTTTCTGAGCAACTTTCAGGTATAAAACTTTTTCATCCGAGTTACGGATTATTTTCTATGAATTTCTAAAGTTTTAGCAATATTCTGAAATTACTGTTAATTCGAAATTAAATAACAAATTGCTACGGCTACCCAGCTCTGCGTACACATAAGTATACTAGAGGCTGACAGGTGGGCTAGGGGTCCCAGTTGACCAGTCAACGTTTGACTGGTCAACACTGGGTGGGCCCCCTGTCATCTACTCATCTAACTAACTAGTGATTAATTAGGCTAGCTAATTAGTTAGTTTAACTAAACCAATTTAATTAAGTTAATTAATTGATTAATTAACTAATTATTTATTTACTTAATTTTTAACATTTCTTTTTAGAAGCCAGCGCAACAGGGGCCCGCTGGCAGTGGCATTAGGCCAGCGGGGCGGGTCAACGGGCAGGCACCCGTCGGGGCGGCCCGGCGCTGCGCCTCCCGCCCGGGCGTGGGGGCGAGGCCGTGACCCGGCGAGGCGCCGGTGGCCAGGGCTAGTAGGCCGCCGGGAGGCCGGGGAAGTGGGGGGGGGCACGGCTGGCCGGAGCTGTGCGGCGGCGTGGTGGCCAAGGGAGGCGGGGGAGCGGGGCTGCACTAGCGGCAGCGCAGCAAGCAGCGCATCGGCGGGAGAAGCAGGAGGAGGCAGGCACGACGGCAGGGAAGAGTAGCAGGGCGGCACGGGGTGTCAGCGAGCATAGCGGCGGTGACGCGGCAGCAGGGGTCGCGGGCGCGGCGCGTGGACGGCGTGGTGGTCGGGTTCGGCGACAGAGGAAAGGAGAGGGAGGCAGAGGCCGGGGGCCTCACTTGCGTTGATGTGAAGAGGGCGGCGTGGCTCGAGGAGGCCGGTCGGGGAAGAGGTCGAGGTCGCGAGGCGGCGATGGTGGTGTTGGCCGGCGAGGGGCGAGGAAGCCGCTCGGGGGGAGACGGGGACGAGGCCAACGGCGATATCCGACGAAGGGGATCGATGCGGACAGCGTCACCGGTGCACCTCGGCCTTGATCCAGTGGCGTAGGAGACAAGACGAGGATGACGGAGCTCCTAGACATGCTCCCACGGGTTGGCGACGACGGTGGCCGTGGTAACGAAGGTGAGGCAGCGGTGACCGCGAGTTGTTCGAGCTCAAATTCGAGCGGAAGAGGAGGGGGCGATGGGGATCCAGGGGCATTGAGCGAGATGGGAGTTAGGGTTTCGGTGGGCGCCTTTATAGGCCGAGGGAGGCGACGTGGTGGCCATCCGACCATGGTGCCGTGGGATGGCTGCCACGCCATGGCCCCTGCCTCCCCCTGTACGTGGTAGGGAAAAGGCTGGGAGTGGGCTGGGCCATGTGCACAACTAGAGCCCACTGGGAAAGTACTAGTTTAGGCCTTTTCTACTTTTATTTTCTGTTTTGTATTTTCTTCACCGTTTTGCATTTTATTAAATACCAATTGAATTTTGTTGAATACAAAACGTGTCACATAAATCAAGCACAATTTTTTGAAGAGGCCCAAAAAGTTTTAAGCGGTTTGGAAATACCTAAAGATTTATTTAATATTGAAAAGGCTATTTTGGTTGTTATTGGACCACTTTATATTTCCTAGGAATTAATTGGTGAGTCAAACGATGCTGGTTTCAACATGTCAAATGATCAGGGGGATTTATAGAATATTGTAAACATTTTAGTTTTTCAGTTTGTAGAAATATTATTTTTGACTTTATATTAAATTTTGAATTTGAACCGGTTTTGAACCTAAGCGAGATTATCAACAGTAACAGTGGTGATGTGGCATCATCAACAGGGGATCACTGTAGCTTAATTATCCGGGCGTCACAAAATCCAGTAGGAGACAACGAACAAGTCACCGAATACCTGCACAAACAATCAAACAACTTGCACCCAACGCGATAAAGGGATTGTCAATCCCTTCACGGTTACTTGCGAAAGTGAGATCTAATAGAGATAGATAAACGGTAAAGTAAATATTTTTGGTATTTTTGGTTTATAGATCGGAAAGTAAAAGATTGCAAAGGAAGTAAATCAGAAACTTATATGATGGAAAATAGACCCGGGGGCCATAGGTTTCACTAGAGGCTTCTCTCAAGATAGAAAATATTACGATGGGTGAACAAACTACTGCCGAGCAATTGATAGAAAAGCGCAAAGTTATGACGATATCTAAGGCAATGATCATGAATATAGGCATCACGTCCGTTTCAAGTAGACCGAAACGATTCTGCATCTGCTACTACTACTCCACACATCGACCGCTATCCAGCATCCATCTAGAGTATTAAGTTCATAAAGAACGGAGTAACGCATTAAGCAAGATGGCATGATGTAGAGGAATTAACTCAAGCAATATGATGAAAACCCCATCTTTTTATCCTCAATGGCAACAATACAATACATGCCTTGCTGCCCCTACTATCACTGGGAAAGGACACCGCAAGATTGAACCCAAAGCTAAGCACTTCTCCCATTGCAAGAAAAACCAGTCTAGTTGGCCAAACCAAATCGATAGTTCGAAGAGACTTGCAAAGATATCAAATCATGCACATAAGAATTCAGAGAAGATTCAAATAATATTCATAGATAAGCTGATCATAAATCCACAATTCATCGAATCTTGGTGAACACACCGCAAAAATGTATTACATCGAATAGATCTCCTAGAACATCGAGGAGAACATGGTATTGAGAATCAAAGAGAGAGAACAAGCCATCTAGCTACTAGCTATGGACCCGTAGGTCTGTGGTAAACTACTCACGCTTCATCGGAAGGGCAATGGTGTTGATGTAGAAGCCCTTCGTGATCGAATCCCCCTCCGGCAGGACGCCAGAAAAGGGCCATAGATGGGATCTCACGGGTACGGAAGGTTGCGGCGGTGGAAAAGTGTTTTTGTGGCTCTCTTTGTTGGTTTTGGGATATATGAGAATATATAGGCGAAGAAACTAGGTCAGTGGAGTCACGAGGGGCCCATAAGGGTGGGGGGCGCGCCCTACCCCCCGGGCGCACCCTCCGTCCTTGTGGCCGCGTCGTGGCTTCTCTGACTTGCACTCCAAGTCCTTTGGATGTCTTCTGGTCCAAGAAAAATCATCGCGAAAGTTTTATTCTGTTTGGTATTCCTTTTCTGCGAAACTCTAAACAAGGGAAAACCTAAACTGGCACTGGGCTCTAGGTTAATAGGTTAGTCCCAAAAATAATATGAAATAGCATATTAATGCCTATAAAACATACAAAATAGATAATATAATAGCATGGAGCAATCAAAAATTATAGATATGTTGGAGACGTATAAGGAGGCGGCGCAGTGGCGACCTAGCTAGGTCTCGAGCAAGGGAGGGGTGGTGTATATGTGTGTGAGCGGGGGATTTGGGGTGAGCGTAGGATTTGGGGTGTGTGTGTGTGGAGGGGTCCACTATGGTGTTTGAGGAAATGCCGCGGGTACTGAAAATTTTACTAGGTGGGAGTAAAATGGCGGGGCTACCAAAAATTTGGATCAAGGGATTGAAACAGAGCGGGGCGGGAGTAACGAAGATCACACACAGTTAAAACATAATAATCATGTGCTATCAAAAACAAAAACACTCCAGCCGAGCAGATATTTTTGATATTGCAAGGGATGCATGCGGGAGTAAAATGTCGGGACTACTGAAAATTTGGATCAACGGATTGAAGCAGAGCGGGAGTAACAAATATCACACATGGTCCACACATACTAATTGTGTGCTATCAAATAGAAAAACCCTCTAGGCGGGTAGATATTTTCAAGATTGTGAGGGATTAGATATTTTAGAGCAGGTGGGAAGCCTCGTGGAGTCCAATCTACTGTGATGATGTGGGTGACAGGGGCAGGGGCGCGGCACACGGGTAGTCCTAGGGAACCGTGTTTGTTGTGTACCCGATCACAGACGGTTGTTGCGTCTGACTCGTCTGCTTTTGATAAATTTGGCGGAAAAAACGCGGGAAAGGGTGAGAACACGAACGCACTTGCATGTGGACCAAATATATGTATGAAAAGGGTGGTTTGATGTTCAAATACCCAATGCACAACTTTGATGTGGCACCTATCCCACAAAGCGCACATTATTATTGCTAGCCCCCTCCCCCATAGACACACACACACACACACACACTTCATGTTGGCGGGAGGGTAATCCTAGCTATGAACGCATGCCCCCAAATAGATAGGTCTGACATCTCACCCTACCGTAACACAAAACCGAAAGGAGTACATCATTGGTCAAACCCCCTGATACGTCTCCAATGTATCTATAATTTTTGATTGTTCCATGCTGTTATATTATCATTCTTGGATGTTTTATAATCATTTTATAGTCATTTTATATCATTTTTTGGTACTAACCTATTGACATAGTGCCAACTGCCAATTGTTGTTTTTTTGCATTTTTTTTACATCGCAGGAAACCAGTACCAAATGGAGTCCAAACGCAGCGAAACTTTTTGTGAATTTTTTAGACCAAAAGACATCCAGTGGGCCGGAGAAGCGCCTGGGGAGTGTTCCGAGGGGAGCACAACCCCCCAGGGCGCGCCAGGAGGCCCAGGCGCGCCCTGGTTGGTTGTGACCACCTTGGATGCCCCCTGAACCGACTCTTTGCTCTATAAATACCCCAATATTCCAGAAACCCTAGGGGAGTCGACGAAAATCAATTCCAGCCGCCGCAGAGTCCAGAACCACCAGATCCAATCTAGGCACCATCACGAAGGGGTTCACCACTTCCATTGGTGCCTCTTCGATGATGCGTGAGTAGTTCTTTGTAGACCTACGGGTCCGTAGTTAGTAGCTTGATGGCTTCCTCTCTCTCTCTCTCTCCTTTGATTATCAATACAATGGTCTCTTGGAGATCCATACGATGTAACTCTTTTTGCGGTGTGTTTGTTGGGATCGGATGAACTTCGAGTTTATGATCACATCTATCTTTTTATCCATGAAAGTTATTTGAGTCTTGCTTATAGCCTCATATTTCTTCTCCGATATTTGGGTTTCGTTTGGCCAAATTGATCTATTTATCTTGCAATGGGAAGATGTGCTTTGTAGTGGGTTCGATCTTACGGTGCTTGATCCCAGTGACAGAAGGGGAACCGACACGTATGTATCGTTGCTACTAAGGATAAAACGATGGGGGTCTATTTCTACATAAATAGATCTTGTCTACATCATGTCATCGTTCTTATTGCATTACTCCGTTTCTCCATGAACTTAATACACTAGATGCATGCTGGATAGCGGTCGATGTGTGGAGTAATAGTAGTAGATGCAGGCAGGAGTCGGTCTGCTAATCTTGGACGTGATGCCTATATAATGATCATTGCCTGGATATAGTCATGATTATTCGAAGTTCTATCAATTGCCCAACAGTAATTTGTTTACCCACCGTTTGCTATTTTTCTCTAGAGAAGTCACTAGTGAAACCTATGGCCCCCGAGTCTCTTTCTCATACATTTTCCTTTGTGATCTATTTTATTTGCCTTTTTATTTTCAGATCTATTAAACCAAAAATACAAAAATACCTTGCTGCAATTTATTTTATTTGGCGTTTGATCTATCAATATTTACTGCTCTCTCATGTCCGTTTGCCTATCTTGGGGCGCCGCTACCCGAAAGGGATTGACAACCCTTACACGTCGGGTTGCGAGTATTTGTTATTTGTGTGCAGGTGCTATTATGTTCTGTTGCTTGGTTCTCCTACTAGTTCGATAACCTTGGTTTCATCACTGAGGGAAATACATACCGCTGATGTGCTGCATCATCCCTTCCTCTTTGGGGAAATACCGACGTAGTCCTAGCGGACATCAAAAGGAATTTCTGGCGCCGTTGCCGGGGAGGATCAAGTCAAGATAGTCTCCCGGCCACGTGCCACTTTCTGGCGCCGTTTCCGTGGAGGATCTTCAACATATACCAGGTTCCTAATCACAAATCTCATCTCCTCGCAATTTACATTATTTTCCATTTGCCTCTCGTTTTCCTCTCTCCCACTTCCCAAAAATTTGCCGTTTTATTCGCCCTCTTTTTCGTTCGTCGTTTTCTTGCCAGATCTGTTTTTGAGTGCAATCTTGTTGCGTAGTCACTATGACTCAAGTGAACACCAAGTTGTGTGATTTCTCAAATATCAACAACAATGATTTTATTGGCACTCCGATCGCTCCTCCCGCCACTAGTGCGGAGTCTTGTGATATTAATACTGCTTTGTTGAATCTTGTTATGAAAGATCAATTTTTCGGTACTCCTAATGAGGATGTCGCGTTCCATCTTAATACCTTCGTGGAATTATGCGATATGCAAAAGAAAAAATATGTGGACAATGATGTTGTGAAGATGAAATGATTTCTGTTTTCTTTGCGTGATTCTGCAAAAAATTGGTTTTCCTCTTTGCCTCACAATAGTATTGATTCTTGGAATATGTGCAAATATGATTTTATCACTAAGTATTTTCCGCCCGCGAAAATTATTTCCCTTAGAACCCAGATCATGAATTTCAAGCAACTTGAACATGAGCATGTTGCACAACCTTGGGAAACGATGAAAATGATGCTAAGGAATTGCCCAACTCATGGGTTAAATCTTTGCATGATCATACAAAAATTTTATGCGGGGTTGAATTTTGTTTCTCGTAAGCTTTTAGATTCCGCCGCGGGTGATACTTTTATGGAAATTACTTTGGGTGAAGCCACCAAATTGCTTGATAATATCATGGCAAATTATTCATGATGGCATACCGAAAGAGCTCCTACTAGTAAAAAAGTTAATTCAGTTGAAGAAATTTCTTCTTTGAGTGAAAAAGTTGATGCTCTTATGAAATTGGTTGCTAGTAAAAGTGCTCGTATTGATTTCAATGATATGCCTTTGTCTACTTTGATTGAGCCAAATAGTGATGCCATAGATGTGAATTTTATCTCTCGAAATAATTTCAACAACAATTCTTATAGAGGTAATTTTAATCCTAGGCCATTTCCTAGTAATTCCTATGGAAATAAATCTTATAATAATAATAGGAACACCTCTGATCTTGAGAATAATATTAAAGAATTTATCAACACACAAAAAGTTTTCAACACTACCATAGAAGAAAATTTGAATAAGATTGATGATTTGTCTAGAAGTGTAGATAGAATTTCTCATGATGTGGAAAATCTCTAGATGAAAATTTTTGTGCCTAAAGTTGAGGAATCAATTAAATCTCTTTATGTTTCTATGGATGAAAGTAAGAAAAGAACCGCTATGCTTAGACCTAGAAGAGAACTTTTAGAAAAAACGTTTTCTAGTGATTGCTTTTCATAAAAATGATGTGACGCCCCGATTCAATCGTACACTAATCATGCACGCAAACGTGTACGATCAAGGTCAGGGACTCACGGGAAGATATCACAACACAACTCTAAAAACATAAATAAGTCATACAAGCATCATAATACAAGCCAGGGGCCTCGAGGGCTCGAATACAAGTGCTCGATCATAGACGAGTCAGCGAAAGCAACAATATCTGAGTATAGACATAAGTTAAACAAGTATGCCTCAAGAAGGCTAGCACAAACTGGGATACAGATCGAAAGAGGCGCATGCCTCCTTCTTGGGATCCTCCTAAACTACTCCTGGTCATCGACAGCGGCCTGCATGTAGTAGTAGGCACCTCCGATGTAGTAGGAGTCGTCGTCGACGGTGGCGTCTAGCTCCTGGGCTCCAGCATCTGGTTGCGACAACCAGGAAGAGAGGAAAGGGGGGAAAAGGGGAGAAAAGCAACCGTGAGTACTCATCCAAAGTACTCGCAAGCAAGGATCTAAACTACTTGTGCATGGGTATCTGTGTAAAGGGGCAATATCGGTGGACTGAACTGCAGAATGCCAGAATAAGAGGGGGATAGCTAATCCTATCGAAGACTACGCTTCTGGCAGCCTCCATCTTGCAGCATGTAGAAGAGGGTAGATGGTAAGTTCACCAAGTAGCATCGCATAGCATAATCCTACCCGGCGATCCTCTCCTCGTCGCCCTGTGTGAGAGCGATTACGGGGTTATATCTGGCACTTGGAAGGGTGTGTTTTATTAAGTATCTGGTTCTAGTTGTCATAAGGTCAAGGTACAACTCCAAGTCGTGCTGTTACCGAAGATCACGGCAATTCGAATAGATAAACTTCCCTGCAGGGGTGCACCACATTACCCAACACGCTCGATCCCATTTGGTCGGACACACTTTCCTGGGTCATGCCCGGCCTCGGAAGATCAACACGTCGCAACCCTACCTAGGCACAATAGAGAGGTCAGCACGCCGGTCTAAATCCTATGGCGCAGGGGTCTGGGCCCATCGCCCATTGCACACCTGCACGTTGCGAGGGCGACCGGAAGCAGACCTAGCCTAGCAGGCGTTCCAGTCCAATCCGGCATGCGCCGCTCAGTCGCTGACGTCACGAAGGCTTCGGCTGATACCACGACGTCGAGTGCCCATAACTGTTCTCGGGTAGTTGGTTAGTGCGTATAGGCCAGTGGCCAGACTCACATCAAATACTAAGATCTCGTTAAGCGTGTTAAGTATCCGCGAATGCCGACCAGGGCCAGGCCCACCTCTCTCCTAGGTGGTCTCAACTTGCCCTGTCGCTCCGCCACAAAGAAACAGTCGGGGACCGTCGGGAACCCAGGCCCACCTCTACCTGGATGGAGCCACCTGCCCGTGCAGCCCCCATCTCCGAACAGTATCATAAGTAATGTAATAGTATAAAGTATATATCATATGCCCGTGATCACCTCCCGAAGTGATCACGGCCCAGTAGTATAGCATGGCAGACGGACAAGAGTGTTGGGCCACTGATGGTACACTAGCATCCTATACTAAGCAGTAGGATAGCAGGTAAGGGTAACAACTGTAGCAGCAATGACAGGCTATGCATCAGAATAGGATTAACCAAAAGCAGTAACATGCTACACTACTCTAATGCAAGCAGTAGAGAGAAGGAATAGGTGATATCTGGTGATCAAGGGGGGGGGGGGGCTTGCCTGGTTGCTCTGGCAAGAAGGGTTCGTCGTCGATGTAGTCGATCCCAGGGGTACCGGCAGCGGTCTCGGGGTCTACCGGAAAGACGTAACGGATGGGAACACAATAAATAACAGAGCAATCAAAGCATCACAAAGCATAACATGTCAAAATGCGGTGCTAGAGGTGATCTAACGCAGGGATAGGTAATACCGGCGAAGGGGGGAAACAGCCGGGAAAGTATCCCCGGTGTTTTGCGTTTTCGGACAGATGAACCAGAGGGGGAAAGTTGCGTGTTTGCTATGCTAGGGATGTGTGGCTGACAAACGGACTGCGTATTCGGATTCGTCTCGTCGTTCTGAGCAACTTTCATGTACAAAGTATTTCCATCCGAGCTACGGATTATTTTATATTAATTTTAAAAGTTTAATGTTTTTCTAGATTTATTAATTCAAAAAAAAAAACAGAAAAAACATTTGTCACCTAGCTCTATACTAGCTTGAGTGTATGACCAGTGGGGTCCAGGAGTGGTCCAGTCAACAGAGTTGACCCAGTCAACATTTGACTAGTCAAAAGGTGAATAGTGTTTAGATGGGTCCCGGCTGTCATTGAGTCAGTGTTTATTAGAGTTAATTCAAACAGTGTTTATTTAATCTATTTAGAATAACTACTAAGTGGGGCCATGTTGTCAGTGACACAATGGGTTTTGATTAACTTAAATAATTTTTAGTTAACCTAAGCAGGCTAACTAGTGAGGGAGGGCACATGACAGTGGCTTTAGCCAACTGCCAGCGACCGACGTGCACACACACGAGCACACACAGAGGCGCGCCGGCGGTCACGGCGCCGACCAGAGGAGGCACAGGCGCGGTTGGGGAAGAGCGACAAGGAGCAGGAGCAGGGCAGAGGGCGGGGGCATGCGGGGCAAACGGCAGCGGCGACGGTGCTTTAGACGTGGGAGCTCAGGCCGGCGTGGTTAGGCGCGGTCAGCACCCGACCTGGGCAAGGCAGGCAGTGATGGGCGCGGCTGCAGGCGACCAAGGATGTGGCGGGGGCGTGGGGCTGCATGCGTGGCCACAACGCGCATGGCATGGGGGGCGCACGGTGCGGGTTGCGGGGCGCGCGGCCTTCGGGCGCGGCTGATGCGCGGGGGAGAGAGAGGACGGAGGATGGGGCTCACCCCCGTTGTAGTCGAACGGGTCGGTGAGGCTCGATGAAGCCGACGAGGGAGAGGTGAGGAGGCGAGGCGATGCGGAGCGGCTCTGGTGAGCGGCGTCCGGCGGCGAGGTCGAGGCGGTTGCCTCGATCTAGAACGATGTGGGCCAGCAAGGGGGGGCGTTGGTGGCGGTGGCGCGGGGCGGCTCGCCGGGAGCAGTGATAAGTCTCCAATGTATCTATAATTTTTGATTGCTCCATGCTATATTATCTTCTGTTTTGGACATTATTGGGCTTTATTATTCACTTTTATATTATTTTTGGGACTAACCTATTAACCGGAGGCCCAGCCCAGAGTTGCTGTTTTTGCCTATTTTAGAGTTTCGCAGAAAAAGAATATCAAACGGAGTCCAAACGGAATGAAACCTTCGGGAGCATGATTTTTGGAACGAACAAGATCCAGGAGACTTGGATCCTACGTAAGAGAAGCTTCCAGGAGGCCACGAGGTAGGGGGGCACGCATAGCCCCCCAGGGCGCGCCCTCCACCCTCGTGGGCCCCCTGTTGCTCCAGCGACGTACTCCTTCCTCCTATATATACCTACGTACCCCCAAACGATCAGAACAGGAGCCAAAAACCTAATTCCACCGCCGCAACCTTCTATACCCACGAGATCCCATCTTGGGGCCTGTTCCGGAGCTCCGCCGGAGGGGGCATCCATCACGGAGGGCTTCTACATCAACACCATAGCCTCTCCGATGAAGTGTGAGTAGTTTACCTCAGACCTTCGGGTCCATAGTTAGTAGCTAGATGGCTTCTTCTCTCTTTTTGGATCTCAATACAATGTTCTCCCCCTCTCTCATGGAGATCTATTCGATGTAATCTTCTTTTTGCGGTGTGTTTGTTGAGACCGATGAATTGTGGGTTTATGATCAAGATTATCTATGAACAATATTTGAATCTTCTTTGAATTCTTTTATGTATGATTAGTTATCTTTGCAAGTCTCTTCGAATTATCAGTTTGGTTTGGCCTACTAGATTGATCTTTCTTGCAATGGGAGAAGTGCTTAGCTTTGGGTTCAATCTTGCGGTGTCCTTTCCCAGTGACAGTAGGGGCAGCAAGGCACGTATTGTATTGTTGCCATCGAGGATAACAAGATGGGTTTTTTATCATATTGCATGAATTTATCCCTATACATCATGTCATCTTGCTTAAGGCGTTACTCTGTTTTCATGAACTTAATACTCTAGATGCATGCTGGATAGCGGTCGATGAGTGGAGTAATAGTAGTAGATGCAGGCAGGAGTCGGTCTACTTGTCTCGGACGTGATGCCTATATACATGATCATACCTAGATATTCTCATAACTATGCTCAATTATGTCAATTGCTCAACAGTAATTCGTTCACCCACCGTAAAATACTTATGCTCTTGAGAGAAGCCACTAGTGAAATCTATGGCCCCCGGGTCTATCTTCATCGTATTAATCTTCCAACACTTATTTATTTTCTTTGCTTTTTTACTTTGCTTTTATTTTACTTTGCATCTTATCATAAAAATACCAAAAATATTATCCTATCATATCTATCAAGTCTCACTCTCGTAAGTGACCGTGAAGGGATTGACAACCCCTTATCGCGTTGGTTGCGAGGATTTATTTGTTTTGTGTAGGTACGAGGGACTCGCGCGTAGCCTCCTACTAGATTGATACCTTGGTTCTCAAAAACCGAGGGAAATACTTACGCTACTTTGCTGCATCACCCTTTCCTCTTCAAGGGAAAACCAACGCAGTGCTCAAGAGGTAGCAAGAAGGATTTCTGGCGCCGTTGCCGGGGAGGTCTACGCAAAAGTCAACATACCAAGTACCCATCACAATCCCTTATCACCCGTATTACATTATTTGCCATTTGCCTCTCGTTTTCCTCTCCCCCACTTCACCCTTACCGTTTTATTCGCCCTTTTTCTGTTCGCCTTGATGTCTTTCTTGGCTCGTTTTCTCGCTTGGTTGAAATAGTTGAGTATTTATTCCTAAACAGAGAAGCTAAGATCTATGGATCCTCATCCGCTTGCTAATCTTTTTAAGAGATCCAATTATGATGAACCAATTGCTAGTGAGTTTTGTGCACTAGATTATCTTTATGAAGTTTTGCTTGAAAATTGTGATGAAGAAATTTATGAAGAGATTCACGATAGTTGCTTGAATAAAAAGCATGATTGCAATAATTTTATTATAAATTCTCTTGATGTCAATTGTGCTAATATTATACAAAACCCTAAGCTTGGGGATGCTAGTTTTGCTATGTCCACTACCTGTTGCAATAATCATGATTGGGGAGATTCTTCTTATGATCTTGAAAATTTATTTAAGCCCCATGATGAATATAAGATTAATAATAGTGTTTGCAATAATATTGAAAGTGGGCTTGGAGAAATCATGACTTTAGTTAAGGATAATCCCACTATTTTGGAAGAGTGTCAACTTCGAATGCATGTGGATCGTGTTGAGAATATGTTATGTGATAGCTATATTGTTGAATTTTCTTATGATCCTACATGTAATTATTATGAGAGAGGAAATATGGTTATAGAAATTTTCATGTTACCAAATTACCTCTCGTTATGTTGAGATTGCTATTGTTCCTTTCCGCTTCCTTGCATATGCTAGTTTTTGCTTGCTATGATAATTTGTTTTTCTATAAGATGCCTATGAATAGGAAGTATGTTAGACTTATATGTGTTTGTCACGTGTTTTATGATGCTCTCTTTGTGCTTCAATTCTTGTCTTTCATGTGAGCATCATTAAAATTATGATTGCCTAGCTAAAAGGCTTTAAAGAAAAGCGCTTGTTGGGAGATAACCCAATATTTTTCCTTGCTGTTATTCAATAAATATTTGTTCTAGTCTCTGGTTAGATGTGTTTTTGTGTTTTAATTAGTGTTTGTGCCAAGTTAAACCTATAGGATCTTCTTGGATGATAGTTATTTGATCTTGCAGAAATTTCCAGAAACTTTCTGTTCACGAAAATAATTGTTAAAAATCACCAGAACGTGATAAAATAGTGATTCCAATTGCTGCTGATCAATAAACAAATTGTCTAGGTCTTCCTATTTTGGCTGATTTTTTGGAGTTCCAGAAGTTTGCGTTAGTTACATATTACTACAGACTGTTCTGTTTTTGACAGATTCTGTTTTTCGTGTGTTGTTTGCTTATTTTTGATGAATCTATGGCTAATAAAATAGTTTATAAACCATAGAGAAGTTGGAATACATTAGGTTTAACACCAATATAAATAAAGAATGAGTTCATTAAAGTACCTTGAAGTGGTCTTTTGTTTTCTTTTGCTAACGGAGCTCACGAGATTTCTGTTGAGTTTTGTGTTGTGAAGTTTTCAAGTTTTGGGTGAAAGATTTGATGGATTATGGAACAAGGAGTGGCAAGAGCCTAAGCTTGGGGATGCCCATGGCACCCCCAAGATAATCTAAGGACACCAAAAAGCCAAAGCTTGGGGATGCCCCGGAAGGCATCCCCTCTTTCGTCTACTTCCATCGGTAACTTTACTTGGAGCTATATTTTTATTCACCACATGATATGTGTTTTGCTTGGAGCGTCTTGTATGATTTGAGTCTTTGATTTTTAGTTTACCACAATCATCCTTGCTG
Source organism: Aegilops tauschii subsp. strangulata (assembly GCF_002575655.3). Taxonomy (NCBI): domain Eukaryota; kingdom Viridiplantae; phylum Streptophyta; class Magnoliopsida; order Poales; family Poaceae; genus Aegilops; species Aegilops tauschii. The sequence continues at coordinate 526,948,677 of NC_053036.3, forward strand.
TCCACACCTTTTGAGAGAGCCATACATGATTTGGAAATTATTAGAATACTCTATATGCTTCACTTATATCTTTTGAGTTATATAGTTTTGCTCTAGTACTTCACTTATATCTTTTAGAGAACAGTGGTGGATTTGTTTTATAGAAACTATTGATCTCTCATGCTTCACTTAGATTATTTTGAGAGTCTTAAATAGCATGGTAATTTGCTTAAATAATCCTAATATGCTAGGTATTCAAGTTTAGTAAAAACTTTCTTATGAGTGTGTTGAATACTAAGGGGAGTTTGATGCTTGATGATTGTTTTGAGATATGGAGGTAATAATATCAAAGTCGTGCTAGTTGAGTAGTTGTGAATTTGAGAAATGCTTGTGTTGTCATTTGCAAGTCCCGTAGCATGCACGTATGGTAAACGTTATGTAACAAATTTGAAACATGAGGTGTTTTTTTTATTGTCCTCCTTATGAGTGGCGGTCGGGGACGAGCGATGGTCTTTTCCTACCAATCTATCCCCCTAGGAGCATGCGCGTAGTGCTTGGTTTTTGATAACTTGTAGATTTTTGCAATAAATATGTGAGTTCTTTATGACTAATGTTGAGTCCATGGATTATACGCACTCTCACCCTTCCATCATTGCTAGCCTCTTCGGTACCGTGCATTGCCCTTTCTCACATTGAGAGTTGGTGCAAACTTCGCCGGTGCATCCAAACCCCGTGATATGATACGCTCTTTCACACATAAACCTCCTTATATCTTCCTCAAAACAGTCACCATACCTACCTATTATGGCATTTCCATAGCCATTCCGAGATATATTGCCATGTAACTTTCCAGCATTCCGTTTATCATGACACATCCATCATTGTCATATTGCTTAGCATGATCATGTAGTTGACATAGTATATGTGGCAAAGCCACCATTCATAATTCTTTCATACATGTCACTCTTGGTTCATTGCATATCTCGGTACACCGCCGGAGGCATTCATATAGAGTCATACTTTGTTCTAGTATCGAGTTGTAATCATTGAGTTGTAAATAAATAGAAGTGTGATGATCATCATTTTCTAGAGCATTGTCCCAAGTGAGGAATAAAAAAAAGAGAGAAAGGCCATAAAAAAGGAGAAGGCCCAAAAAAATGAGAGAAAAAGAGAGAAGGGACAATGTTACTATCCTTTGCCACACTTGTGCTTCAAAGTAGCACCATAATCTTCATGATAGAGAGTCTCTTGTTTTGTCACTTTCATATACTAGTGGGAATTTTTCATTATAGAACTTGGCTTGTATATTCCAACAATGGGCCTCCTCAAGTGCCCTAGGTCTTCGTGAGCAAGCAAGTTGGATGCACACCCACTTAGTTTCTTTTGTTGAGCTTTCATACATTTATAGCTCTAGTGCATCCATTGCATGGCAATCCCTACTCCTTGGATTAACATCAATCGATGGGCATCTCCATAGCTCATTGATTAGCCTCGTTGATGTGAGACTTTCTCCTTTTTTTGTCTTCTCCACATAACCCCCATCATCATATTCTATTCCACCCGTAGTGCTATATCCATGGCTCGCGCTCATATATTGCGTGAAGGTTTATAAGTTTGAGATTACTAAAGTATGAAACAATTGCTTGGCTTGTCATCAGGGTTGTGCATGATGAGAGCATTCTTGTGTGACGAAAATGGAGCATGACCAAACTATATGATTTTGTAGGGATGAACTTTCTTTGGCCATGTTATTTTGAGAAGACATAATTGCTTAGTTAGTATGCTTGAATTATTATTATTTTTATGTCAATATGAACTTTTATCTTGAATCTTTCGGATCTGGATATTCATACCACAGTTAAGAAGAATTACATTGAAATTATGCCTAGTAGCACTCCGCATCAAAAATTCTGTTTTTATCATTTACCTACTTGAGGACGAGCAGGAATTAAGCTTGGGGATGCTTGATACTTCTCCTACGCATCTATAATTTTGATTGCTCCATGCTATATTATCTTCTGTTTTGGACATTATTGGGATTTATTATTCACTTTTATATTTTTTTGGGACTAACCTATTAACCGGAGGCCCAGCCCAGAATTGCTGTTTTTGCCTATTTTAGAGTTTCGCAGAAAAAGAATATCAAATGGGGTCCAAATGGAATGAAACCTTCCGGAGCGTGATTTTTGGAATGAACAAGATCCAGGATACTTGGATCCTACGTAAGAGAAGCTTCCAGGAGGCCACGAGGTAGGGGGCGCGCCTACCCCCTCCCCCCCAGGGCGCGCCCTCCACCCTCGTGGGCCCCCTGTTGCTCCACCGACGTACTCCTTCCTCCTATATATACCTACGTACCCCCAAACGATCAGAACAGGAGCCAAAAACCTAATTCCACCGCCGCAACCTTCTGTACCCACGAGATCCCATCTTGGGGCCTGTTCCGGAGCTCCACCGGAGGGGGCATCCATCACGGAGGGCTTCGACATCAACACCATATCCTCTCCGATGAAGTGTGAGTAGTTTACCTCAGACCTTCGGGTCCATAGTTAGTAGCTAGATGGCTTCTTCTCTCTTTTTGGATCTCAATACAATGTTCCCCCCTCTCTCGTGGAGATCTATTCGATGTAATCTTCTTTTTGCGGTGTGTTTGTTGAGACCGATGAATTGTGGGTTTATGATCAAGATTATCTATGAACAATATTTGAATCTTCTCTGAATTCTTTTATGTATGATTGGTTATCTTTGCAAGTCTCTTCGAATTATCAGTTTGGTTTGGCCTACTAGATTGATCTTTCTTGCAATGGGAGAAGTGCTTAGCTTTGGGTTCAATCTTGCGGTGTCCTTTCCCAGTGACAGTAGGGGCAGCAAGGCACATATTGTATTGTTGCCATCGAGGATAACAAGATGGTTTTTTTTTACCATATTGCATGAATTTATCCCTATACATCATGTCATCTTGCTTAAGGCGTTACTCTATTTTCATGAACTTAATACTCTAGATGCATGCTGGATAGTGGTCGATGAGTGGAGTAATAGTAGTAGATGCAGGCAGGAGTCGGTCTACTTGTCTCGGACGTGATGCCTATATACATGATCATACCAAGATATTCTCATAACTATGCTCAATTATGTCAATTGCTCAACAGTAATTCGTTCACCCACCGTAAATTACTTATGCTCTTGAGAGAAGCCACTAGTGAAATCTATGGCCCCCGGGTCTATCTTCATCGTATTAATCTTCCAACACTTATTTATTTTCTTTGCTGTTTTACTTTGCTTTTATTTTACTTTGCATCTTATCATAAAAATACCAAAAATATTATCCTATCATATCTATCAGATCTCACTCTCGTAAGTGACCGTGAAGGGATTGACAACCCCTTATCGCGTTGGTTGCGAGGATTTATTTGTTTTGTGTAGGTACGAGGGACTCGCGCGTAGCCTCCTACTAGATTGATACCTTGGTTCTGAAAAACTGAGGGAAATACTTACGCTACTTTGCTGCATCACCCTTTCCTCTTCAAGGGAAAACCAACGCAGTGCTCAAGAGGTAGCAAGCAGCGACGACCGCGGCCGAGTACGGCGGGGCGAAGTCGTGGCGAGGTGGTGCCGATGCGGTGGCGGGCGAGTGCGGGGCGGTTGGCCCATCCAGATGGGATCGGGAGACGGGGGAGGAGCGACCGAGGGAGAGAGGGGATCGTGGGAGATCGATGGGAGGGGATGTGCGGGTGAGTGGGGGTTGTGGGGGTGTCAGTCGAGCTAGGGTTGGGCACCGCAGGCCATATAGGCCAGGGGCGCGGGTGGGCCGGCTGGGTTAAAGCCCAGTTGGGCTAGGGGTTTACCTTTTGTTTTATTTTACTTTCCTATTTTCTTTTAGTTTCCTATATTTTTGCTTTAGCAAAATACCAAAATGGCACCTAATTTGTTGTTACCAAATACGCCACGGCCACATTAACTTGCTACCCAAACTAAAATAGTTTCGTAGTTATTTAATATTTATAAGTATTTAAATAATAGTTTTCGCTGATGTTTTATCCATCTAATAGTATCTAAATATTTTATAAAGGTGTGGTTTCTCCATCATAATTACCTATGCATTATTCGGCTCCACCCGAACATTTAGTTTTTAATATTTGAAAACTTTTATTGTTTGCCTTTACTCTAAATTTGAAATTTGAACTGGGTTTCGAACTGATGCGAGTTTATCAACAGTAACCGAGGTGATGTGGCATCATTACCGGAGGTTCACTGTAGCTTAATTATCCGGGCGTCACAATTCTCCTCCACTACAAGAAATCTCATCCGAAGATTTAAGAGGGGGAGTAAGGGGGAAGGGATTTGGTTACGACATTCTAACGAATCTTCTCGGTCTTGGTTGCTCTTCTTGAAGAGGTTGATCCATTATGTTGATGTCTTCATTTCTCTTATTCAGGTCATCGTGATGAAGTCGGCATCCTTTCTTCGGGAACTCCATTGTACTTACAAAAGAATAAAGGGTGGGTATTCCAGAAGAACGGACCTCTGCAAGGTTGACTATCTGGTCGGTAACATCGGGGAAGGTGGCGGAAAGTAACTCTTGAATTGAAACTTAAGAAGATATCGAGAGTAAAGTAAGGAGGTATCATGGGAAGTTTCAAGCAGGTAGGCAATCGTTCGTTGCCTGAAATAAGGCGTGAAAGGGGTTCAAAGCAACGAGGATAAGTATTGTGTTTGATACCAAAATTGATGATCCCTCGAAAGGTGGCTCATGAATTACATACGAGGCCACGCGCAAGGAAAAACCTTGGGAACAGGGGGTGTACAGGAGAGTCAGGTTTCGATCCTGTGGATCTGTGGGTTATGGGCCCACCATGTGGGTTAAAAGTAGAAATGGTGCTGACATCTTGCACGGTCACGATAGCAAGGTATGTTAGAGGGTAGCCTGCCAGTTATGTTGGCACCAAGGGCGAGGGACGAAGAGAACCATTTTCCTGCTCGTAAGACAAGGCAGACCAATAGGCAAAGTTCTCGTCCATCGGTGGTTACCGGAATGTCATCAACAATAGTAACAGGGTCCTACTAACAAAGTTGTATACTGAGGTTTTTACATAAGCAGGTGAATATTACTACTAGATCATATAGATCACAAGAAAGGTTAAACCAAACAATGGAAAGGAAAATATGATTATCAGATATTTCACGGGTATATCCTTCCCAATGATAAGCAGAGCATGATACCCGTGGCAGGATATAAAGTAGAAAACCCTTTAGGTAAGGGGAGAGAAATTTCCAGACATTACCCATGCAACGGTGTTTGGATAATTGAGCAATAAACATTTAGCATTGGGCTTCAAATGTTCTTGTTGAAAATCGGAGTACCACAGACATGCTTCGAGATAGCATTGGCATGGTCTTCAAGCAAAGGTCGGACTTTGGATACTCAAAGGATTCATCGGGAACAACTTATAGAATAAGTCTTACAATTTCCTCATGGAAGAATGGATAACTTGCTAAAAAGGAAACTATAACAATAGGGCCTCCGGCCAGGTGTGCCGGGCATGACATCATCTTACCGTGTCATATAAAGACCAATGTTACAACTCTTGGAAAATGTTCCAACCATCATATATGTCAAGTTTCAAATCTGATTGTTGTCAGGACACCTCAGACTCAGGATGCCTGAGAAGAAGAGGTGCAACACAATTGACGAGACGACATTATATGATTCTCGGGAAATGAACTATGGAAGCGAGTTCCGAACAAGTGTTCACCATTAAATCAAGGAGAGGTGAGGAGGTGACTGATTGACTCAACGACAATCCATCGAGATTTCCAAAAGATGGATTTCCACAATCATGTGAACAAAGAGATAACATTTGTTAGATCAAATGATATAAGGATATATGCTCGAGGAAAACATACCCAATTTAAACATTGGTTGAAAGGTGCATCCGAAATATGGGCTTAGGTAGCATGACCGATGTTATAATGGTGATTCAATAACCAATGATCTAAGAATGAAATGTCGACCATTAACTTCAAAGCAATAGGGTTGCTAGAAGGAAAGAATCCAAACAACACCGTTCACTTGTTGGAAGCAACACGGGGACCAAGAAAGAATGGTGATGGTGAGAAGTATCACTATACCAAGAATTCTTAAGAGGTGGAGTAATCCTCATGACATTCTTGATATAAAAGATGGTAATACTCCAAGGTAAAGAAGAAGAAATGCTGGATAACAAGGAACTCAAGGTATAACACAGAGCACGGACAAGTTTGTGTTGGAGGGAAGGCAATAATGTGGTCGATGACAACACAAATCATCGAGGGCAAGGATGGTATTTCTCATCATGAATTCAATTGATATCCTGGAAGAGCTCAGAATGTTGATGATGATCATGACACAATTGTCAAGAGGTTTCATGAAGATATAATCGCTCATCGACGACATCAAGCAAAAGGAAGGATGGAGCGAAAAGTTATTGAAACCACGGATATGACGCAAACTCGGAATCAAGCTTGTTGTTCAAGGCGAAATGATCTGACGAGGAAAGTCGACGTAAGCTTAGCTCATCGTCGAAAATTGTGCTTCGGAAAGAAGGACCAGATAGCACAGTTAAAAAGTTGCACGATAATGATATAGCCGATCAGGCTAGGAATGACTTGAAGGGTTATTAAATCATAAGCAACAAAAATTACTTAGTTATTGAATCGGAGTGCGGAATCGATTCACTTAACGATGTTCTCGAGTGACTAATAACTCGGAACCCGAGGGAAATTGGAATTGGCAAGAATAATAGTTGATGAAGAACTCATAAGAAGTTATGTAGTTCCGTGGTATTCTTGAGATACCAGAGTGTAATGCTCGACAGTAGATCAAAGTAAGGGTTGGACAGGTGCAATGATCTGCAGAAGACAAGTACTTCAACTTGTCCGAGAAATGGTATTTAAAAGGAGAACATGGCCGGAACAACGATTGCAAAATGCCAGAGCCCAGATATAAGGTAAACTTATACCAAGGAAATATTTATTTGAAGAGAAGCTTTAATGATACGATCTACATCGTTTCCATGGGCATGAACACAAAGTTCAAGGTCGACTCCCACTTCTCCAAATGCGAGACCATTCATTCAATGCTCTAATAAAAATGATTTCGGTGTGAAAACCTACCGGGTGAATTACTAGAGGAGTATGACCCTAAAAAGTTTTTGGGTCACACAGATTAAGGAAGGCATAAGGTACCACAAGTTCCAAGAGTAAATATCACCAGCTCGAAAGCAGAGCATGGTTGGCCAAATCAGAGAATAAGATTTACTAATGGCAGTATGTATCAGGGAAGAATTCACAAGGCGATTAAATATGAAGAACATTGCCGAATAATAATCCAACCAAGGATTTGACGGTCGATAGCGGAGCTGATGTGAGCATCGGCACATGACCAGTTGAAGAAAGAATGCAAGGGCATCATATTATAGAACATCTGAATGATTCGATGCTTAGATATCAAAGGAATTATGATTTCCAAATTGAAGGATCAGAAGAGGACGCTCTAATAAAGGGTGGATAAGTTCAATAGACCTAAGGGTACAATTGATGGCAAATAGATTGGTCGAGAACAAGCTCATGTTTAAAATGACGTCTGAGCCGGAAAGATAATTTAAAAGGATCAACTGTGATTGCGTGCATTCGCACTCATGTTGAATCAATAGGATCAAAATGACGGTGCCTAAGGATACTAACGAATATTGCCAACATATGGAAAGCACCCATAATGCAAGCAGACAAGTATTGCAGGGCAATAAGCTACTAAGGATTTTTGGAGGATCGAATAGTATTTCGAAGACCATTGTGAAACATATGAACAACTGGGGATGAACGGATGCTCGATAAGGGCGAGAAATTATCCGTAGGGGTATTCAGGTGGCAAGGAACTGCAAGGCAGTAGGCACAAAATATTCTGTGAACAATAGAGAGAATTTTGGGGTATCTTGTAATAACAAGATCGACTGGGAATAAAAGCAAGAACGACAGGTGTAAGCATTTATCCATGGGGATATTCGGTGGTAGGGAATTTCAAAAGCGATGGCGCAAAGTCTCGGGAGAACATCGGAGAGTATTGTCAGAATCTTCTGTTGAAGCAGTCGATCATCTGTAATGAAGGGGCTCTCCGGCAGGAAGTGGTAACGAGAACCTAGAGTTAGATTTTAGCAAAATCATTTAACCCGAATAGCAGAGAGATCAGAATCCCAGAGTATAGACGAGGAGAAAAAGATCCTAATACCACCCGATGGCGACGTGGGGCCCTAAGCCGCACAGCCATGTTAGTAAAAGTTTTGTAAAGTCTAGACTCGACTTCGGCTAAGGAGTGTGGAAGGGGGATTCCTACAGGCAGTCGGCTCTGATACCAACTTGTGACGCCCCCGATTCAATCGTACACTAATCATGCACGCAAACGTGTACGATCAAGATCAGGGACTCACAGGAAGATATCACAACACAACTCTAAAAACATAAATAAGTCATACAAGCATCATAATACAAGCCAGGGGCCTCGAGGGCTCGAATACAAGTGCTCGATCATAGATGAGTCAGCGAAAGCAACAATATCTGAGTACAGACATAAGTTAAACAAGTATGCCTTAAGAAGGCTAGCACAAACTGGGATACAGATCGAAAGAGGCGCAGGCCTCCTGCCTGGGATCCTCCTAAACTACTCCTGGTTGTCGACAGTGGCCTGCACGTAGTAGTAGGCACCTCCGACGTAGTAGGAGTCATCATCGACGGTGGCGTCTAGCTCCTGGGCTCCAACATCTGGTTGCGACAACCAGGAAGAGAGGAAAGGGGGGAAAAGGGGAGAAAAGCAACCGTGAGTACTCATCCAAAGTACTCGCAAGCAAGGATCTAAACTACTTGTGCATGGGTATCTGTGTAAAGGGGCAATATCATTGGACTGAACTGCAGAATGCCAGAATAAGAGGCGGATAGCTAATCCTATCGAAGACTACGCTTCTGGCAGCCTCCATCTTGCAGCATGTAGAAGAGGGTAGATGGTAAGTTCACCAAGTAGCATCGCATAGCATAATCCTACCCGGCGATCCTCTCCTCGTCGCCCTGTGTGAGAGCGATCACCGGGTTATATCTGGCACTTGGAAGGGTGTGTTTTATTAAGTATCCGGTTCTAGTTGACATAAGGTCAAGGTACAACTCCAAGTCGACCTGTTACCGAAGATCATGACTATTCGCATAGATAAAATTTCCTGGAGGGGTGCACCACATTACCCAACACGCTCGATCCCATTTGGCCGGACACACTTTCCTAGGTCATGCCCGGCCTCAGAAGATCAACACGTCGCAGCCCTACCTAGGCACAACACAGAGGTCAGCACGCCGGTCTAAATCCTATGGCGCAGGGGTCTGGGCCCATCGCCCATTGCACACCTGCATGTTGCGAGGGCGGCCGTAAGCAGACCTAGCCTAGCAGGTGTTCCAGTCCAATCCGGCGCGCGCCGCTCAGTCGCTGACGTCACGAAGGCTTCGGCTGATACCACGATGTCGAGTGCCCATAACTGTTCCCACGTAGTTGGTTAGTGCGTATAGGCCAGTGGCCAGACTCATATCAAATACCAAGATCTCGTTAAGCGTGTTAAGTATCTACGAATGCCGACCAGGGCCAGGCCCACCTCTCTCCTAGGTGGTCTCAACTTGCCCTGTCGCTCCGCCACAAAGTAACAGTCGGGGGCCGTCGGGAACCCAGGCCCACCTCTACCGGGATGGAGCCACCTGCCCCTTCAGCCCCCATCTCCGAACAGTATCATAAGTAATGTAACAGTATAAAGTATATATCATATGCCCGTGATCACCTCCCGAAGTGATCACAGCTCAGTAGTATAGCATGGTAGACGGACAAGAGTGTAGGGCCACCGATGGTACACTAGCATTCTATACTAAGCAGTAGGATAGCAGGTAAGGGTGACAACGGTAGCATCAATCACAGGCTATGCATCAGAATAGGATTAACCGAAAGCAGTAACATGCTACACTACTCTAATGCAAGCAGCAGAGAGAAGGAATAGGCGATATCTGGTGATCAAGGGGGGGGGGGGCTTGCCTGGTTGCTCTGGCAAGAAGGGTTCGTCGTCGAGGTAGTCGATCATAGGGATACCAGCAACGGTCTCGGGGTCTACCGGAAAGAAGTAATGGATGGGAACACAATAAATAACAGAGCAATCAAAGCATCACAAAGCATAACATGTCAAAATGCGGTGCTAGAGGTGATCTAACGCAGGGATAGGTAATACCGGCGAAGGGGGGAAACAGCCGGGAAAGTATCCCCGGTGTTTTGCGTTTTCAGACAGATGAACCAGAGGGGAAAAGTTGCGTGTTTGCTATGCTAGGGATGTGTGGCTGGCAAATGGACTGCGTATTCGGATTCGTCTCGTCGTTCTAAGCAACTTTCATGTACAAAGTATTTCCATCCGAGCTACGAATTATTTTATATTAATTTTAAAAGTTTAATGTTTTTCTAGATTTATTAATTCAAACAAAACAGGAAAAACATTTGTCACCTAGCTCTATACTAGCCTGAGTATATGACCAGTGGGGTCCAGGAGTGGTTCAGTCAACAGAGTTGACCCAGTCAACATTTGACTAGTCAAAAGGTGAATAGTGTTTAGATGGGTCCCGGCTATCATTGAGTCAGTGTTTATTAGAGTTAATTTAAACAGTGCTTATTTAATCTATTTAGAATAACTACTAAGTGGGGCCATGTTGTTAGTGCCACAATAGTTTTGATTAACTTAAATAATTTTTAGTTAACCTAAGCAGGCTAACTAGTGAGGGAGGGCACATGACAGTGGATTTAGCCAACCACCAGCGACCGACGTGCACACGCACGAGCGCACACAGAGGCGCGCCGGCGGTCATGGCGCCGGCCAGAGGATTCACGGGCGCGGTTGGGGAAGAGCGACAAGGAGGAGGAGCAGGGCAGAGGGCGGGGGCATGCGGGGCAAACGGCAGCGGTGACGGCGCTGCAGACGCGGGAGCTCAGGCCGACGTGGTTAGGCGCGCGCCGGGCGCGGTCAGCGCCCGACCTGGGCAAGGCAGGCAGTGACGGGCGCGGCTGCAGGCGACCAAGGACGTGGCGGGGGCGGGGGCCTGCGTGCGTGGCCACAACGTGCATGGCACGCGGGGGGGGGGGGCACGGTGCGGGTTGCGGGGCGCGCGGCCTTTGGGCGCGGCCGATGCGTGGGGGAGAGAGAGGAGGGAGGATGGGGCTCACCCCCGTTGTAGTCGAACGGGTCGGCGAGGCTCGACGAAGCCGACGAGGGAGAGGTGAGGAGGCGAGGCGACGCGGAGCGGCTCAAGTGAGCGGTGTCCGGCGGCGAGGTTGAGGTGGTTGCCTCGATCTAGAACGATGCGGGCCAGCAATGGGGGGCCCGTTGGTGGCGGCGGCGCGAGGCGGCTCGCCGGGAGTAGCGACGACCGCGGCCAGGTATGGCGGGGCGAAGTCGTGGCGAGGTGGTGCCGATGCGGTGGCGGGCGAGTGCGGGGCGGTTGGCACGATCCAGATGGGATCGGGAGAGGGGGGAGGAGCGACCGAGGGAGAGAGGGGGTCGTGGGAGATCGAGGGGAGGGGATGTGCGGGTGTGTGGGGGTTGTGGGGGTGTCGGTTGAGCTAGGGTTGGGCACCGCAGGCCATATAGGCGAGGGGCGCGGGTGGGCCGACAGGGTTAAAGCCCAGTTGGGCTAGGGGTTTACCTTTTGTTTTATTTTACTTTCCTGTTTTCTTTTAGTTTCCTATTATTTTTTCTTTAGCAAAATACCAAAATGGCACCTAATTTGTTGTTACCAAATACGCCACGGCCACATTAACTTGCTACCCAAACTAAAATAGTTTCGTAGTTATTTAATTTTTAAAAGTATTTAAATAATAGTTTTCGCTGATGTTTTATCCATCTATTAGTATTTAAATATTTTATAAAGGTGTGGTTTCTCCACCATAATTACCTATGCATTATTCGGCTCCACCCGAACATTTAGTTTTTAATATTTGAAAACTTTTATTGTTTGCCTTTATTCTAAATTTGAAATTTGAACTGGGTTTCGAACTGATGCGAGTTTATCAACAGTAACCGAGGTCACGTGGCATCATTAGCGGAGGTTCACTGTAGCTTAATTATCCGGGCGTCACAAATGATGAAGATCTTAAAATGATTGGTGTTTCTTATATTGATTCCTTGTTTAGTGAAGTTAAGATTGATGAAAAAGGGACTGGAGAAGAGTCAACTTTAGTTAGAAGGCGTCCCGATAATTTGGAGGGTGAAAATCTTGTTGAGAAAATTGATAAAAGTGGGTTTGAAGAGGTCAAGACTTTAACTAGTGATGTGCCTACTCTTTTGGATTACAAAGACTTTAATTATGATAGTTGCTCTTTGATTGATTGTATTTCTTTGTTTCAATCCATGATAAATTCACCCCATGCTTATGAACAAAATAAAGCTTTTACTAAACATATTGTTGATGCTATGTTGAAAGCTTTTGAAGAAAAATTGGAATTAGAAGTTTCAATTCCTAGAAAACTACATGATGAGTGGGAACCTACTATCAAAGTCAAGATTAAAAATTATGAATGTTTTGCTTTATGTGACTTGGGTGCTAGTGTTTCTACAATTCCGAAATCTTTATGTGATGTGCTTGGTCTTACCGATTTTGAAGAATGTTCTTTAAATTTGCACTTGGCGGATTCTACTATTAAAAAGCCTATGGGAAGAATTAATGATGTTCTTATTCTTGCAAATAGGAATTATGTGCCCATAGATTTTATTGTTCTTGATATTGATTGCAATCCGTCTTGTCCAACTATTCTTGGTAGACCGTTTTTACACACTATTGGTGCCGTGATTGATATGAAAGAATGCAATATTGAATTACAATTTCCACTAAGGAAGGGAATGGAATAATTCCCTAGAACAAGAATTAGGCCACCTTATGAATCAATCATGATAGCATCCTATGGATCTCGAAACAAAGATGACAAAACTTAGATCCTTGCTTTATGCCTTGCTAAGGGCGTAAAATGATAGCGCTTGTTGGGAGGCAACCCAATGAATAAAACTTATTTTTACTTTTTGCTTTCTGTTCTTGAGTGTTAACACAATTATGCTACTGTTATTTTTGTGTTTTAATTAGTGTTTGTGCCAAGTAAAGCCTTTAGGATCTACGTGGATGATAGTTGTTTGATCTTGCTGAAAAACAGAAACTTTCGCGCTCACGAAAACAATTCTCAGTTTTAACCAGAGCGTGATAAAATACCAATTATTTTTGCAGAAGATATATATAGAAATATCTCAGGTCTTCCTACGGAATTTTTGGAGTTTCAGAAGTATTCGAAATATCCAGATTGCTACAGATTGTTCTGTTTTTGATAGATTCTGTTTTCTTTGCATTGTGTGCTTGTTTTGATGATTCTATGGTTTTCTTTGATGAGTTTTTGTGATAGAAAAGTTGGAATACAGTAGATATAATGCAAAAATAAAATATGAATTGGTTTGATACAACACTTATAGTAGTGATTTGCTTTCTTATACTAACGGATCTCACGAAGGTTTTGTTGAGTTTTGTGTGATTGAAGTTTTGAAGTTTTGGGTTATCTTACGATAGATGAAGGAATAAGGAGTAAGAAGAGCCTACGCTTGGGGATGCCCATGGCACCCCAAGTTATTATCCAAAGAGAAGCAAGCAACTAAGCTTGGGGATGCCCCCGAGTGGCATCCCCTCTTTCTTCTAACGACCATCGGTATTTTACTTGAAGCTATATTTTTATTCGTCACATACTATGAGTTTTGCTTGGAGCGTCTTGTATGATATGAGTCTTTGCTTGTTTTTTTTTTTGCTTTTTTACTCATGAATCCTTGTTGGACACACCTATTTGAGAAAGCCAAAATTATGCCATTACTTGTTAGAATTTCTCTCTATGCTTCACTTAAATTTTTATGAGTTATGGATCTGCTCGAGTGCTTCACTTATATATTTTTTAGCACGGTGTGCTTAGTTATTTTTGAAGAAATTCTCTCTTGCTTCACTTAGATTTATTGAGAGTTAGTAAAATTTTCAAGAAATTCTCTCTTGCTTCACTTAAATTATTTTGAGAGAAAGAAAAATTATGCTCATGATCTTCACTTATATTGTTTGAGCTTATCAAAAGCAACACATGAAAATTAGTCCCAAAGTGATAGATATCCAAGAAGGATATAATAAAAACTTTCATGAAGATCATTGGACAAAATTAACTTGATTCCTTGTAATAGTTTTGAGATATGATGATGTGATATGTGAGTCATGTTGATGAGTAATTATGCTTTAGTAAGAACATTGGTGTTAAGGTTTGTGATTCCCTATGCAAGCACGAAAGTCAATAGTCATGCAATGAAATTACATCCTACATATGGTGCATTATTCGGTGTTAACTATGCTTAATGCTCGCTTATGAGATTATTCGTTTCTTGGTTGGTCGCTTCTCAATCTTTTGCTAGCCTTCATTTTGCACTAAGTATGATCACTACTTGTGCATCCAAAAACCTTTAAACCAGTATTGCCACATGAGTCCACTATACCTACCTATATGCGTTATTCTTTTTCCGTTCTTAGCAAATTTGTATGTGCCATCTCTAATTTTCAAAATAAACCTCTCTTTTGTGTGTTTGTACCACTCGCAAGGCGGTGAGGGGTGGCCAATATTTTCCATGCTAGATGTGTTATTCTCACGATGAGTGTTTATTCACTTGTCATTGCATGAGAGTAAGGCAAAGGTATTAGGGATGCCCAGTCCCGAAATGAAAAATGAATTTACTTTATGTTGTCAAATAATAAATTCCTTGGAAAGTGTTGGTATGGAAGGCAACCGTGGATTCGGCTAGCCATGGAAAGTGAAAGTATGGTGGAAAAAGGAATAAACTTTATTTTATGTTTGGGAATCGCCTATGATATATTTAGCATGGAAAGTGTTGGGAACTCTAAGTCGTTTTCGTTGGTGGGAAAGGCACACCTCCCAAAATGTTTTTATCTCTAAGTTTTTCGCTTTGAGCTCTGGCACCGCTACAAATCCCTACTTCCCTCTGCGAAGGGCCTTTCTTTTACTTTATGCAATTTTTATTTTGAATTTGAGTCTCCATCTTCTCTTATAAAAGCACCAACTAGGAGGCACTATGATTGTACTTGAGTATTGGGTGTAGCTAAGATGCGAGTGTGTTTCATGAATGGATCCATGGTTGAGCATGATGGGCTAGGGATGACTTATTTTAGCATTGATATTTTGAAAGACATGGTTGCTTGTTGATATGCTTGAGTATTTATTAAGTCATCATGTCAAAAGTAGACTATTGCTTTGAATCATATAAAAGTCCAAATGTCCATGCTATAAAGAAAATAATATGATACACTACTGCAGGTTGCTACTAATGCGACACTATGATCAGAGACCCTTCAAGAAACTGTGTGCGATGCCATAATCACAAACAGTGGTGTAAAATAACCGTCAAAAAAGGTGCAAAACGTTTGCGATGGAGGAAGCATCAAACAAGGTTCAGATTTTAGTTGCGTGTGCGATGCAGGGCATACGGTTCAGCTCAATTAACTGTTTGCGATGAGGAGGAACAAAAGAAACGGGCAGCCAGATGAAGGTGTGTGCGATATGCAACATACGGTTCACGGGGATGAACTGTTTGTGATTAGGCAACACAAAAGAAACGGGCAGCCAGATGAAGGTGTGTGCGATATACGGCATGCGGTTCACTCGGATGAACTGTTTGCGTTGAGACAAGAGAACAGAAATGGTTCAATATAAGAAGATGTGTGTGATACGTGGCAAACAGGTCTGTAATCGGAAATGTGTGCGACGACCGGTAATAACACAGACGATTGCTTCTAATAATACGTATGTGATATGCTCTGTCTAAACAATATCTATTGGCCATTGGGGGACGGGCGGTCATTCGGATACGCCAAAAGGATGCAAAGAGGCATCCTATCAGCAAGTTAAGTGTGCTCAGGCTGGAGCAGCCATCAGATGGGTGACTGGATGGGAAGTTTTGTTGATGTTAAATTAACTGATAGGATGGGTCATATATGTGAAATTAAATGACTGATACGACCCATCCCATGAGTTAATTTAACCTCGAGGTCCTTGTTTTATATTTTTTATATTTTTAACACATGTTAAAGAAGGTCTACCGCATTTGTTTTTGACAATGTGCGATACGTGGCATACAGTTGATCCATCCGACCTGTTTGTGATGGAATAGGCCGTGTGTGTTGTGGCAAATGCATGCTAGTATTCAACCGTTTGCGATTGATGAATTCATCACCGACGGGTTCCCTAGTGTGGTCCGTGTTCATCTGATCATCATCTACTTCTTGTGCTAGCTCGGTGTTCCTTCTATGCTAAGTTTCCATTAATTGATAATATAAAAAAGTTTCCATTAATTGATGGCGTTTTATGAACACGCCACCGTTTCCTGCCATTTCCTCACCTGTTTCCCGCCACCCAGCGATATTGCGCATGGGCGGCGCGCGACGCACGGAGGCGACAAGCGCATCCTGTAGCACATCCAACTTTTCCAAGCATGCCAACCCACCAAAGCGCCGCCTCTGCCATCAACCTCGTCGACGAGGAAAACGAGCAGGCGCCACAGCCCTTCGAGGTCGAGGCGCTCCCCGGCAATGCGATGGACGACGCCGTGATGCGCGTCATTGCCAGGGTTGAGCAGACCTTTGGCGCATGGCGCTTGAGCGCCGCGGACCAAGATAGGCATGTCAACGCCGACAGGCTGCAGCTCGCCGCACAACATGATCGATGGCGCGCGGCAGAGCAAGCTAGGCGCGTCCGCGCCGATAGGCTGCGGCTCGCCGCACGGCGAGACCATTGGAGCACCGCAGAGCGAGAGGCACGGTGGGCCGCACAGCAAGAGCGGATACATTGGCGCTTGCCTGCTGTCGACATGGCGTCGCAGCTGGGTACACGTCCTATCAGTACCCCCATTCCTCGCCAGGAGTGGGCAGAGGCCCTCAGCGCCGTACTTGCACCAGAGGCCGGTCGCGCCGTACTTGCACCGGACGCCCGCCGTGCCGTTCGCATGGGTGGCGCCGTTCGCCTTGTACGCTGCCCGCTGGATACCAACGCGCTGGTCCGTAGGCTCGACTCCCTCCTTGGCCTAGGTGTCCACCTGGGCGCAATAGAGGAACATGGCCGTCGCATCCTCGAGCTGGTGATCTCCGATGAAATAGCCAACTTGGAGTTCGAGATCGCGGTCCAGAGGTACCGCGAGCGTGTCAACCGCTTGGACGAGCGCCTAAACGAGTTCAGGCAGAGCCAAGAGCTACTGTAGGCAAGGGCTGCTGGTCATGGTCTCATGGACGCGTTTTATTTTGAAAAGTCGTTTCGACCTGGATAGCTATGTATTCACAGCAATCATAGTATTGCTCTATTTATTGCTCTGTTTCAATGTGTGTACTCTATTTTCCATTCTTATATGTTCTGTTTCAATGTGTGTATATACGTTTTCCATTCTGTATATGTGGATGATAACAACTAGATTCAAATTAGTATAGAAAAACACATAGCAAAATGGAATTCATAATATATATATTAATTGTTCATTAGTTCATCACGGAATATATATATATATTTACATTTATATATAAAATATCATCACATATACGTGATGATACTTAACTACTAGGTACAATGCATAAAATTGAAAACGAACAATACAAAAACTAATAATCCCTCCTGGGGCGAGTATTCCGGCAGCCCCTCGCCAGCAACTCCCTGGTGCGCGGCGTCTTCCGAGTGCGGAGGCAGTACTCCGCCTCCTCCACCTCGTAGCTCTTGACGTACCGATCTGCCTCTTGCTGGCGGATGCGCGCGGCCGATCTTGGCATTTCCTTGTGCGCCCACCAGAGCTCCTCGTCGGTGGCACGCTGGAGCTTATCAGCCCACCTCCACGCAGCGACGAGGCGCCCAACGCCTATGACCTTCCTCGTGAAGTACCCGTCTTCGTACACCTCCTTGGCACGACGACGCGCCCGCCCCCAAAGCTCCGCCGCCTCCTTTTTCCAGGCGGCATCACGGGCTTCACAGGCTGCCTGGTACCTGGCTTCCTCCTCTGCCATCTCCTTCTTGAACGCCACTTGCCTGGCTTTCTCAGCCGGCGGCAGTGACTTCCACAGACAAAGATTGTACTGGCCCTAAAACCAATCCAAAGTGGGGGGGGGGGTCCGGCGCAACCTCGTCAGGCGGCGCGTAGGGGTCCTCGTCGCTGCTAATGGAGTGAGCGTCCTCGGGGGGCGGCG
Organism: Aegilops tauschii subsp. strangulata; assembly: GCF_002575655.3. NCBI lineage: Eukaryota > Viridiplantae > Streptophyta > Magnoliopsida > Poales > Poaceae > Aegilops > Aegilops tauschii. Next base: position 526,966,983 of record NC_053036.3, read on the forward strand.
ACTCCTCGTTGGCGCGTGGGCAGACCAGCGGCGCCATGGCAGAGATTTGAGAGAGAGAGAGGGCGAGCGAGGGGAGGATGTAGATGAGAATGCAGGCGGGACGACGTGAGCAAGGTAGTATTTATTGGCAACCGGAATCTAGATCGACGGGGATAGTACACATGCCGGTCGCCGGATTTTCGAGTACTGTAGTTTGAATTACACACGATTCCCGCAGCAAAATCCATGTGTGAACATAATAGCTGACGATTTCCAATACAGAACCGTGTCTGATTAATGATCCCCGCCACTCACCTACCAAACCTCGAGTCGCGAGATAGAGTGCCAATCGTGTGGGGGCCGGTTGTCTTGCCAGATCTTTATATTTTCTTTTTTGAACACCAGATATTTACATCGTCTGATGATTTTTTAACTCGCACACAAGTACACAAAAATATGATTTTTCAAACCGTTATGGTTAGGCATTGCATGTAGATGTAGTTCAAATTTGAATTACGGTCATTAAATGGTTAGAAAATCACTTAAATGTCTTTAAAAGGTCAAATGACCCCTGAAATTTTCCAAATTTTCACATGACAGTTGTATTAGTGCACGTTAAACGTAGAAAAAAATTTGACGGCCATAAGAGGAAGCTATCTCCAGTTCGTCATCAAACATGCATTGTTCCCTCTCGGAACCACGAACCTTCTAGTGAGTTGCTCCTGTTTGTGAGGGGTGCGTGTCCAAACTTTCGTCAAACATGCCAATTTCTTTACCACATCATCTTGGTGGCATGACATTACAGCAACCAAGGTTTCATGTTTTTCTGATCATTTTTTAATTTTTGGAATTAAAATGCCGTGGCACTCCATGCATGTGCCCATGCCTTGAGACCAATATGTTTGAAAATTCCTTCTAATTTACTGCACATGGAATTAACTCGCGCACAAGTACACAAAAATATGATTTTTCAAACGGTTTTGGTTAGGCATTGCATGTAGATGTAGTTCAAATTTGAATTACGGTCATTAAATGGTTATAAAATCACTTAAATGTCTTGAAAAGGTCAAATGACCCTTGAAATTTTCCAAATTTTCACATGACAGTTGTATTAGTGCACGTTAAACATAGAAAAAATTGAAGGCCGTAAGAGGAAGCTATCTCCCATTCGTCATCAAACATGCATTGTTCCCTCTCGGAACGACGAACCTTCTAGTGAGTTGCTCCGGTTTGTGAGGGGTGTGTGTCCAAACTTTCGTCAAACATGCTAATTTCTTTACCACATCATCTTGGTGGCATGACATTACATCAACCAAGGTTTCATGTTTTTCTGATCATTTTTTTATTTTTTGGAATTAAAATGACATTTTACTCCATGCATACGTATGCATGTGTCCATGTCGTGAGACCAATATGTTTGAAAAATCATTCTAATTTACTACATATGGAATTAACTCACACACAAGTACACAGATATGATTTTTCAAACCATTTTGGTTAGGCGTTGCATGTAGATGTAGTTCAAATTTGAATTACGGTCATTCAATGGTTAGAAAATTACTTAAATGTCTTTAAAAAGTCAAATGACCCCTAGAATTTTCCAAAATTTCACATTACAGATGTAGTAGTGCACGTTAGACATAGAAAAAATTGAAGGCCGTAAGAGGAAGCTTTCTCCCGTTCGTCAACAAACATGCATTGTTCCCTCATGGAACCACGAGCCTTCTAGTGAGTTGCTCCGGTTTGTGAGGGGTGTGTCTCCAAACTTTCGTCAAACATGCCAATTTCTTTACCACATCATCTTGGTGGCATGACATTACATCCACCAAGGTTTCATGCGTTTCTCATTTTTTTGGAATTAAAATGTCATGTCACTCCATGCATACGTATGCATGTGTCCATGTCGTGAGACAAATATGTTTGAAAATTCCTTCTAGTTTACTGCACATGGAATTAACTCGCACACAAGTACACAAATATGATGTTTCAAACCGTTTTGGTTAGGCGTTGCATGTAGATGTAGTTCAAATTTGAATTACGGTCATTAAATGGCTAGAAAATCACTTAAATGTCTTTAAAAGGTCAAATGACCCCTAGAATTTTCAAAAATTTCACATTATAGTTGTAGTAGTGCACTTTAGACGTATAAAAAAATTGAAGGTCGTAAGAGGAAGCTATCTCCCGTTCGTCATCAAACATGCATTGTTCCCTCTTGGAACCACGAGCCTTCTAGTGAGTTGCTTCGGTTTGTGTCCAAACTTTCGTCAAACGTGCCAATTTTTTTACTACATCATCTTGGTGGCATGATATTACATCAACCAAGGTTTCATGTGTTTCTGATTTTTATTTTATTTTTTGTAATTAAAATGCCATGTCACTCCATGCTTAATTGTGTCATAGCCGTTAGACCAATATGTTTGAAAATTCCTTCCAATTTACTGCACATGGAATTAAATCGCACACAAGTACACAAAATATGAGTTTTCAAACCGTTATGGTTAGCTATTGCATGTATATGTAGGCGGCCACTTTACTCCAAATTCGTCTTTCACATCTAATAAAAAATATCTACAACATCAAACACAGTTGTTTTCTAGGAACCGTTTGCGATGAAAATATCTGGGTCTATTTAAGTCTCCCTCCTTAAGTTTCACCGGCTCGTCTGCTCCAGTGCCGGCAACCCCCGAATCCACGAATCCCGATCCCCATTCCTGCACCCCCTTCTTGCAAAGATGACGCCGTGGAAACGCTTCGTGAAGGCCCGTACGATGGCCAAGTCCCCCCTCCCCCCGAGCGCTGCCACTTGCGCTGAGAGCGTGGCCGCCTACGCCGAGAGGGCCGCCGCATCCGCATTGAGAGCGGCCACTTCCGACGAGAGGGCGTCTGCGGCAGCCGACAGGGCAGCTGTAGCAACCGAGGCGGCTGCAGCTGTAGCCCATTTATGGCCCGCTAACTCACGACCCGTTACGGCCTATCGGAATGAAGCCCAGTAGCTTCATCTGGGCCATCCAATATGATTCCAGCCCGTTGTAACTTCCGGCCCATGTATGGCCCATGATGTCTTTTGGCCCATACGAGGCCATTTGTAACTCTTGGCCCATTAACGACCTATGGTGAATCTGGCCCGCAATGAACAGTGTACCCCTTTATACCCATTAACGGCCCATTATTCCATTGGGCCGTTTCCAACTCGTGTTACCTTTTGGCCTTCTCAGGGCCCATTTATTCTTGGGCTCATTTCCAGCATTCGGTTAATTACGGCCCGTTATTGGCCTTTTCTGCTTGTGGGCCAAATTCAGTTCGCGGTTACAATCGGCCTGTTTGCAGCCCGTTAATCCGTTGGGCCATTTTCATAGCGTCGTCAAATACGGCTCATTAACGACAACCCGTTATTGTCGGCCCATGAACGGACGATTCCAAATCTAGCCCGTTTACGACCCATAATGCGGTCTCTTATTGGCCCATGTTTGGCCTATCGATCATACCGCACGTAGAAGGCCCATTGATGCTACGGCCCGTAGAAGGCCCATTGTTTCTACGGCCCTTACAAGGCCCATTGTTTCTACGGCCCGTAGGAGGCCCATGGTAACTACAGTAAATATGTAGCCCATGGTTATTGTGGCCTAGTTTAAAAAATAGGTTATTGCGGCCACTAGCAAACCGCGGAAAAAGAACTGCACTGACTACAAGCAAACAAATAAACAAGACAACAAGGAAATAAATAAGCAAGCAACTTACGCTAGGCTATCACGGCTATTACACATATTACATCCACTGGGCATCAAAGTTCGCTACCAGTGCATATAGGGAACAAAGCAGCATATCACATACACTGGTCGTCCAAGTTGGCGACCAATGCAAATAAATGCCGCAACAAAACAAGTCCAGAACTGAAACCACTTCAGAAGAGCTCAAGAAACAATATCCTTGGTACCCATAATGCTGGTAAGATGCTTAGCAAGCTTATTAACTTTCTCTTGTTTGGCGCTTAAATCCTCCAGCGCTTGCTGTTGCACCAGAAAGTATGCATCTGAATTCTGCAGGGACTTCCTCAGTCCTTCAGCTTCCTGTTGCAGCACATCTGATCGATGTCTTTCAACTTGAAGTTGAGACTCAAGAAGAAGAACTGATTCAGGCAGCAAGTTCGAAGAGCTTGTGCCAACAGTAGTGGCCAGTAACTCGAACACTACATCAAGACAGGACTTTTGGGTTCTCTCACTGTCGTGAAGATAGTTTTTATCAGCTTTCTTGGAGACCAACATGGATGTCTCACTATCTTGAACCTTATCTGCATTACTTCCTTTACCATTGCATAATGGGGTACCGTTCTCCAATATTTTGTCCGCATTCTAAAAGAGAAACAAGCAGACACATCACAGGTTTACCATGTTGTATATGAAACTCATTTTGGTAAATCAGTTCAGTAGTAAAGAGGACAGGATAACCGCATGAAAAAAAACATATATCTATGTACCATGGTCACTTTATGGTCTATATCATTCTAGTTTTTGTTGCCAAATCAAGATAGAGACACAATTCAAATAATACTTGTTCAAGACAAGGCAGAATAGATAGAATATAAGTGTGGGAAACTATAGAGCAATAACAACACTTGTAATGTGCATGACATGAGAACATAACTATTTATTCAATTGAAACTGAAATCAACATAGAGCAAGTTACAACAGCAAACCAATTAAAGAAACAGGTTTAAAACATATATGTTGCGCCATTGGAGTTTCAATTCCATTCTTCAAATTTGAAAATAGTTGGTGAGTAAATACAGTGATGCAAGAGCAAAGGAGTATGAACCATAGCTACAGAACCTGACCTGAGAACAATTCTTCTTCTCCTTTAACTGTTGAGTTGGGATTCGGAGTGGTGGTCCTCATGCTTTGGGCAGTACAGTTCCCTTACTAACTGCTCGTGTTTGGGTGCTCTGTGGTGGAGACGGTGCTGTGGCAACTGGAACTAGGTTACTATCTGCTGGGGTTGGGGTTAGAAGGGGTGTAGCTGGTTCTCTATCCAACTGGGTAGGGGTACAATCTGCGAGAGTCTGGGTCATGTGTGGTGGGGCTGGTTCTTGGGCAAGTACAACCGTGGTTCTATCTGCATCAACTGGTAGCACTATCTTTTCTGAAGACCGTGTTGTTACTCCCTTAGATAATGCCATCACCCTCTCCAATTCAAATGGCCGATAAAAAAGAAAAGTAATTGAATGGACAGACATTGTATGATAAGACAGGTGCAATGGATAGTGGGGAATAAAAGAGGGCATGAAATAATTCACATTTATGTTGTCTAACCAAACAAGATAGCATGACACAATTTCACATATATGATGGCTAACTAAACAGGATAGCATGACACAATTTCACATTATGATGGCTATCTAAAAAAGATGGAAAGACATGGTTCAAAATATGATGACTATGTAAACATGATGACATGATATAACGATATAATGTGTTTATTAAATAGGTTGGCATGCCATAATTCACATACATGCCGCCTATGGAAACATGATAGCATGATATAATTCACGGATAGAATGACATAATTCAAAATATGATGACTGTAAACACTAAACAGGATGAGATGATATAACTATATGATGTCTTTATTAAATGGGTTGCCATGCCATAATTCAGATAGATGTTGTCTATGTAAACATGATGGCATGATATAATTCAAATATATGATTTATATAGTAAGCAAGTAAGCAGATGGCAATCCATATATGATGTAAAAACTAAGCAATGCAAGACAACATGCATGACGTGGGTAATATAACCCTGCCAAGTTTGAGCATAGACCTCAGGGGGGAAATAGGACTGGTCATCAGTCTCTGAATCCTCCTCTGAGGAGCTCTCTGTAACCAGCAAGATGTCTGCTTCAGCAGGTAGCATTGTCTGCTCTGAATACCTTGTTTTCACTCCAGATACTTCCATCACCGCTTCAAATGGCTGATGCACAGGAAGATTAGTTGAATATACAAATGTTGTCGACAAATGGAACACGTAATACAAAAAATGATAGCATGATATAATTCACATACATGATGATTGACTAAATAGCATGGCATTGCATAATTCACATATATAATGCCTTTGCAACAAGATATCATTGCATAATTCACATATATAATGTCTTGCAACAAGATGGCAATGCATAATTCACATATATGGTAATTAGACACTAAACAAGTGGCATTCACACAATGCATGTCTAAACTAATCAAATGACATAGCAATGCAAGACACCATACGCACGATATGAGCAACATAACCCTGCCAAGTTAGAGCATACACCTTGGGAGGGAAATAGGACTGGTCATCTGTCTCTGAATCCTCCTCTGAGGAGCTTTCCGTAACCAGCGAGATACGCGCTTCGTCAGATAGCATAGTCTGCTCTGAAGACCTTGTTTTCACTCCAGAATTTTCCATCACCGTGTCAAATGGCTGATGCACACGAAGAGTAGGTGAATGTACTAACATTGTTGACAAATGTAATACGTAACGAAAAAAAAGATGGTCTGATATAATTCACATATAAGATGACTGGATAAGTAGGATGGCATCGCAATATTCACATATATGATGCCTGGCTAAACAAGATGGCGTTGCATAGTTCACATAAACGATGAATAAACTAAACAAATGGAATTCACACAAAGCATGTCTAAACTAAGCAGATGACATACTCAGGGGGTAAATAGGAGTGGTCTTCTCCTTCTGAATCCCACTCAGAACAAATATCTTCCTCTCGATTACAATCCAAAATGGGTGGAGGGGGGCTGCCTTTGTGCCTACCATGGAGCAATGTCTGCATGAAATTTTATTGCCACGCAAGGCTTGTCTCTTTTGCTCTACATGTTCAGTTCCATTGTGTACAATAACTGACATGCATAGGAATAAAACATAGTGAGGTTATGTAAGGAGTGCATGCAGAAATCTAGAGTGATGGTAGCAACCTGTGGATAGACCCAAAACCAATGATAGCAGGCAGATAATGGCTTCAGTAAAAAACTACAGATAATGGCTTCTTTACTGTTTGTTTCCCACCCAACATGAAACTCATATTCCCATTGATTGCGGCCCCGATATGTACCCCACAACCATTTAAAAACTCATGTTTGACCATTGGTTTGGAGCTGAATCAGAGTCTAATCGGTGAACATGACGATAAAGTAGTGATACGTCTCCAACGTATCTATAATTTTTGTTTGTTCCATGCTATATTATATTCTGTTTTGGACATTACTGGGCTTTATTATACACTTTTATATTATTTTTGGGACTAACCTATTAACCGGAGGCCTAGCCCAGATATGCTGTTTTTTTGCCTATTTCAGAGTTCCGCAGAAAAAGAATATCAAACGGAGTCCAAACGGAATGAAACCTTCGGGAACGTGATTTTCGGAACGAACGTGATCCAGAGGACTTGGACCCTACATCAAGACATCAACCAGAAGGGCACGAGGTAGGGGGGCGCGCCTACCCCCTGGGCGCGCCCTCCACCCTCGTGGGCCCCACGTTGCTCCACCGACGTACTTCTTCCTCCTATATATACATACGTACCCCCAAACTACCAGATACGGAGCCAAAAACCTAATTCCACCGCCGCAACCTTCTGTACCCGTGAGATCCCATCTTGGGGCCTTTTTCGGAGCTCCGCCGGAGGGGGCATCGATCACGGAGGGCTTCTACATCAACACCATAGCCTCTCTGATGGTGTGTGAGTAGTTTATCCCAGACCTTCGGGTCCATAGTTATTAGCCAGATGACTTCTTCTCTCTTTTTGGATCTCAATACAATGTTCTCCCCCTCTCTTGTGGAGATCTATTCGATGTAATCTTCTTTTGCGGTGTGTTTGTTGAGACCGATGAATTGTGGGTTTATGATCAAGTTTATCTATGAACAATATTTGAATCTCCTCTGAATTCTTTTATGTATGATTGGTTATCTTTGCAAGTCTCTTCGAATTATTAGTTTGGTTTGGCCTACTAGATTGATCTTTCTTGCAATGGGAGAAGTGCTTAGCTTTGGGTTCAATCTTACATTGTCCTTTCCCAGTGATAGTAGGGGCAGCAAGGCACATATTGTATTGTTGCCATCGAGGATAACAAGATGGGGTTTATATCATATTGCATGTGTTTATCCCTCTACATCATGTCATCTTGCTTAAAGCGTTACTCTGTTCTTATGAACTTAATACTCTAGATGCATGCTGGATAGCGGTCGATGTGTGAAGTAATAGTAGTAGATGCAGTAAGGAGTCGGTCTACTTGTCTCGCGTGATGCCTATATACATGATCATACCAAGATATTCTCATAACTATGCTCAATTCTGTCAATTGGTCAACAGTAATTTGTTCACCCACCGTAATACTTATGCTCTCGAGAGAAGCCTCTAGTGAAACCTATGGCTCCCGGGTCTATTTTCCATCATATTAATCTTCCAACAACAAGCTATTTCCATTGCCTTTTATTTTGCTTTTATTTTACTTTGCATCTTTATCATAAAAATACCAAAAATATTATCTTATCATATCTACCAGATCTCACTCTCGTAAGTGACCGTGAAGGGATTGACAACCCCTTTATTGCGTTGGTTGCGAGGATTTATTTGTTTGTGTACGTGCGAGGGACTCGTGCGTGGCCTCCTACTGGATTGATACCATGGTTCTCAAAAACCGAGGGAAATACTTACGCTACTTTGCTGCATCACCCTTTCCTCTTCAAGGGAAAACCAACGCAGTGCTCAAGAGGTAGCAAGAAGGATTTCTGGCGCCGTTGCCGGGGAGTCTACGCAAAAGTCAATATACCGAGTACCCATCACAAACCCTTATCTCCCGCATTACATTATTTGCCATTTGCCTCTCATTTTCCTCTCCCCCACTTCACCCTTGCCGTTTTATTCGCCCTCTTTTTTTCGTTCGCCTCTTTTTCGTTTGTGTCTTGTTTGCTCGTGTGTTGGATCGCTTGCTTGTCACGATGGCTCAAGATAATACCAAATTGTGTGACTTAACCAATACCAACAACAACGATTTCCTTAGCACTCCAATTGCTCCTCTTACCGATACTGAATCTTGTGAAATCAATGCTGCTTTGTTGAATCTTGTCATGAAAGATCAATTCGCCGGCCTTCCTAGTGAAGATGCCGCTACCCATCTAAATAGCTTCGTTGATTTGTGTGATATGCAAAAGAAGAAATATGTGGACAATGATATTGTTAAATTGAAGCTATTTCCTTTTTCACTTAGAGATCATGCTAAAGCTTGGTTTTCGTCTTTGCCTAAAAATAGTATTGATTCTTGGAATAAGTGCAAAGATGCTTTTATCTCTAAGTATTTTCCTCCCGCTAAAATAATCTCTCTTAGAAACGATATTATGAATTTTAAGCAACTTGATCATGAGCATGTTGCACAAGCTTGGGAGAGGATGAAATTAATGATACGTAATTGTCCTACACATGGTTTGAATTTATGGATGATCATTCAAATTTTTTATGCCGGATTGAATTTTACTTCTAGAAATCTTTTAGATTCGGCCGCAGGAGGCACTTTTATGGAAATCACTTTAGGAGAAGCTACTAAACTCCTAGATAATATTATGGTTAATTATTGTCAATGGCACACCGAAAGATCTACTAATAAAAAGTGCATGCGATAGAAGAAATTAATGTTTTGAGTAGAAAGATGGATGAACTTATGAAATTATTTGCTACTAAGAGTGTTTCTTCTGATCCTAATGATATGCCTTTGTCTACTTTGATTGAGAATAATAATGAATCTATGGATGTGAATTTTGTTGGTAGGAATAATTTTGGTAACAACGCGTATAGAGGAAACTTTAATCCTAGGCCTTATCCTAGTAATTCCTCTAATAATTATGGTAATTCCTACAACAATTCTTATGGAAATTTTAATAAGATGCCCACTGAATTTGAGACTAGTGTTAAGGAGTTTATGAATTTGCAAAAGAATTTCAATGCTTTGCTTGAAGAAAAATTGCTTAAAGTTGATGAATTGGCTAGGAACCTTGATAGAATTTCTCTTGATGTTGATTCTTTGAAACTTAGATCTATTCCTCCTAAGCATGATATCAATGAGTCTCTCAATGCCATGAGAATTTCCATTGATGAGTGCAAAGAAAGAACCGCTAGGATGCGTGCTAAGAAAGATTGCTTTGTGAAAGCGTGTTCTTCTAGTTTCTATGAAAATAAAGATGAAGATCTAAAAGTTATTGATGTGTCTCCTATTAAATCTTTGTTTTGCAATATGAATCTTGATAATGATGGGACTGAATATGATCCACCTTTACCTAGAAGGCGTTCCAAAAATTCGGAGTTTTTAGATGTTGATGCTAAAATTGATAAAAGTGGGATTGAAGAAGTTAAAATTTTAGATAGCAATAAACCCACTATTCTGGATTTCAAGGGATTCAATTATGATAATTGCTCTTTGATAGATTGTATTTCCTTGTTGCAATCCGTGCTAAATTCCCCACATGCTTACACTCAACACAAAGCTTTAACCAAACATATCGTTGATGCTTTAATGCAATCTTATGAAGAAAAACTTGAGTTGGAAGTTTCTATCCCTAGAAAACTTTATGATGAGTGGGAACCTACTATTAAAATTAAAATTAAAGATCATGAATGCTATGCTTTGTGTGATTTGGGTGCTAGTGTTTCCACGATTCCAAAAACTTTGTGTGATTTGTTAGGTTTCCGTGAAGTTGATGATTGCTCTTTAAACTTGCACCTTGCGGATTCCGCCATTAAGAAACCTATGGGAAGAATTAATGATGTTCTTATTGTTGCAAATAGGAACTATGTGCCCGTAGATTTTATCGTTCTTGACATAGATTGCAATCCTTCATGTCCTATTATTCTTGGTAGACCTTTCCTTAGAACGATTGGTGTAATTATTGATATGAAGGAAGGGAATATTAGATTCCAATTTCTGTTAAGGAAAGGCATGGAACACTTCCCTAGAAAGAAAATAAAATTACCTTATGAATCTATTATGAGAGCCACTTATGGATTGCCTACCAAAGATGGCAATACCTAGATCTATCCTTGCTTTTATGCCTAGCTAGGGGCGTTAAATAATAGCGCTTGTTGGGAGGCAACCCAATTTTATTTTTAGTTTTTTGCTTTTTGCTTATGTTTAGGAATAAATATTTGATCTAGCCTCTGGTTAGATGTGTTTTTATGTTTTAATTAGTGTTTGTGCCAAGTTAAACTTATAGGATCTTCTTGGATGATAGTTATTTGATCTTGCAGGAAATTCCAGAAACTTTCTGTTCACGAAAATAATTGTTAAAAATCACCAGAACGTGATAAAATATTGATTCCAATTGCTGCTGATCAATAAACAAATTTTCTAGGTCTTCCTATTTTTTCTGAATTTTTGGAGTTCCAGAAGTTTGCGTTAGTTACAGATTACTACAGACTGTTCTGTTTTTGACAGATTCTGTTTTTCGTGTGTTGTTTGCTTATTTTGATGAATCTATGGCTAATAAAATAGTTTATAAACCATAGAGAAGTTGGAATACAGTAGGTTTAACACCAATATAAATAAACAATGAGTTCATTACAGTACCTTGAAGTGGTGTTTTGTTTTCTTTCGTTAACGGAGCTCACGAGATTTTCGGTTAAGTTTTGTGTTGTGAAGTTTTCAAGTTTTGGGTAAAAGATTTGATGGATTCTGGAACAAGGAGTGGGAAGAGCCTAAGCTTGGGGATGCCCAAGGCACCCCAAGATAATCTAAGGACACCAAAAAGCCAAAGCTTGGGGATGACCCGGAAGGCATCCCCTCTCTCGTCTACTTCCATCGCTAACTTTACTTGGAGCTATATTTTTATTCACCACATGATATGTGTTTTGCTTGGAGCGTCTTGTATTATTTGAGTCTTTGCTTTTTATTTTACCACAGTCATCTTTGCTGGACACACCTTTTGATGAGAGACACACATGATTCGGAAATTATTAGAATACTCTATGTGCTTTACTTATATCTTTTGAGCTATATAGTTTTTGCTCTAGTGCTTCACTTATATCTTTTAGAGCACAATGGTGGATTTGTTTTATAGAAACTATTGTTCTCTCATGCTTCACTTATATTATTTTGAGTGTCTTAAACAGCATGGTAATTTGCTTAATCCTAATATGCTAGGTATTCAAGACTAGTAAAAACTTTCTTATGAGTGTGCTGAATACTAAGAGAAGTTTGATGCTTGATGATTGTTCTGAGATATGGAGGTAGTGATATTAAAGTTTTGCTAGTTGAGTAGTTGTGAATTTGAGAAATACTTGTGTTGAATTTTGCAAGTCCCGTATCATGCACGTATGGTAAACGTTATGTAACAAATTTGAAACATGAGGTGTTCTTTGATTGTCCTCCTTATGAGTGGCGGTCGGGGACGAGCGATGGTCTTTTCCTACCAATCTATCCCCCTAGGAGCATGCGCGTAGTGCTTGGTTTTTGATGACTTGTAGATTTTTGCAATAAGTATGTGAGTTCTTTATGACTAATGTTGAGTCCATGGATTATACGCACTCTTGCCCTTCCATCATTGCTAGCTTCTTCGGTACCGTGCATTGCCCTTTCTCACATTGAGAGTTGGTGCAAACTTCGCCGGTGCATCCAAACCCCGTGATATGATACGCTCTTTCACACATAAACCTCCTTATATCTTCCTCAAAACAGCCACCATACCTACCTATTATGGCATTTCCATAGCCATTCCGAGATATATTGCCATGCAACTTTCCACCGTTCCGTTTATCATGACACGTTCATCATTGTCATATTGCTTTGCATGATCATGTAGTTGACATAGTATTTGTGGCAAAGCCACCATTCATAATTCTTTCATACATGTCACTCTTGATTCATTGCATATCCCGGTACACCGCCGGAGGCATTCATATAGAGTCATACTTTGTTCTAGTATCGAGTTGTAATCATTGAGTTGTAAATAGATAGAAGTGTGATGATCATCATTTTTAGAGCATTGTCCCAAGTGAGGAAAAAAATAAAAAAAGAAGACAAAGGCCATAAAAAAAGAGAAGAAGGTTTGAAAAAAATGAGGGAAAAAGAGAGAAGGGACAATGTTACTATCCTTTTACCACACTTGTGCTTCAAAGTAGCACCATAATCTTCATGATAGAGAGTCTCTTGTTTTGTCACTTCCATATACTAGTGGGAATTTTTCATTATAGAACTTGGCTTGTATATTCCAACAATGGGTTTCCTCAAATGCCCTAGGTCTTCGTGAGCAAGCAAGTTGGATGCACACCCACTTAGTTTCTTTTGAGCTTTCATACATTTATAGCTCTGGTGCATCTGTTGCATGGCAATCCCTACTCCTTGCATTAACATCAATCGATGGGTATCTCCATAGCTCATTGATTAGCCGCGTTGATGTGAGACTTTCTCCTTTTTTTGTTCTCCACATAACCCCCATCATTATATTCTATTCCACCCATAGTGCTATATCCATGGCTCACGCTCATGTATTGCGTGAAGGTTGAAAAAGTTTGAGATTACTAAAGTATGAAACAATTGCTTGGCTTGTCACTGGGGTTGTGCATGATGAGAGCATTCTTGTGTGACGAAAATGGAGCATGACCAAACTATATGATTTTGTAGGGATGAACTTTCTTTGGCCACGTTATTTTGAGAGGACATAATTGCTTAGTTAGTATGCTTGAAGTATTATTACTTTTATGTCAATATGAACTTTTATCTTGAATCTTTTGGATCTGAATATTCATACCACAATTAAGAAGAATTACATTGAAATTATGCCAATTAGCATTCCACATCAAAAATTCTATTTTTATCATTTACCTACTCGAGGATGAGCAGGAATTAAGCTTGGGGATGCTTGATACGTCTCCAACGTATCTATAATTTTTGATTGTTCCATGCTATATTATATTCTGTTTTGGACATAATTGGGCTTTATTATACACTTTTATATTATTTTTGGGACTAACCTATTAACCGGAGGCCCAACCCAGAATTGCTAATTTTTGCCTATTTCAGAGTTTCGCAGAAAAAGAATATCAAACGGAGTCCAAACGGAATGAAACCTTCGGGAACATGATTTTCAGAACGAATGTGATCCAGAGGACTTGGACCCTACGTCAAGACATCAACCAGGAGGGCACGAGGTAGGGGGGGCGCGCCTACCCCCTGGGCGCGCCCTCCACCCTCGTGGGCCCCACGTTGCTCCACCGACGTACTTCTTCCTCCTATATATACCTACGTACTCCCAAACTACCAGATACGGATCCAAAAACCTAATTCCACCGCCGCAACCTTCTGTACCCGTGACATCCCATCTTGGGGCCTTTTCCGGAGCTCCGCCGGAGGGGGCATCGATCACGGAGGGCTTCTACATCAACACCATAGCCTCTCCGATGGTGTGTGAGTAGTTTACCTCAGACCTTTGGGTCCATAGTTATTAGCTAGATGGCTTCTTCTCTCTTTTTGGATCTCAATACAATGTTCTCCCCCTCTCTTGTGGAGATCTATTCGATGTAATCTTCTTTTGCGGTGTGTTTGTTGAGACCGATGAATTGTGGGTTTATGATCAAGTTTATCTATGAACAATATTTGAATCTCCTCTGAATTCTTTTATGTATGATTGGTTATCTTTGCAAGTCTCTTCGAATTATCAGTTTGGTTTGGCCTACTAGATTGATCTTTCTTGCAATGGGAGAAGTGCTTAGCTTTGGGTTCAATCTTGCGGTGTCCTTTCCGAGTGACAGTAGGGGTAGCAAGGCACGTATTGTATTGTTGCCATCAAGGATAACAAGATGGGGTTTATATCATATTGCATGAGTTTATCCCTCTACATCATGTCATCTTGCTTAAAGCGTTACTCTATTCTTATGAACTTAATACTCTAGATGCATGCTGGATAGCGGTCGATGTGTGGAGTAATAGTAGTAGATGCAGGCAGGAGTCGGTTTACTTGTCTCGGACGTGATGCCTATATACATGATCATACCTAGATAGTCTCATAACTATGCTCAATTCTGTCAATTGCTCAACAGTAATTTGTTCACCCACCGTAATACTTATGCTCTCGAGAGAAGCCTCTAGTGAAACCTATGGCCCCCGGGTCTATTTTCCATCATATTAATCTTCCAACAACAAGCTATTTCCATTGCCTTTTATTTTCCTTTTATTTTACTTTGCATCTTTATCATAAAAATACCAAAAATATTATCTTATCATATCTATCAGATCTCACTCTCGTAAGTGACCGTGAAGGGATTGACAACCCCTTTATTGCGTTGGTTGCGAGGATTTATTTGTTTGTGTAGGTGCGATGGACTCGTGCGTGGCCTCCTACTGGATTGATACCTTGGTTCTCAAAAACTGAGGCAAATACTTACGCTACTTTGCTGCATCACCCTTTCCTCTTCAAGGGAAAACCAACGCAGTGCTCAAGAGGTAGCAAGTAGCATGTAATATTAAGCGATGCATAACGTAAGCAGACACGAAAGAGTGCGACCTCTCTTGCGGACCCGTGTAGTCCTCGAGGTCATCTGCTCGGTTGATGATGGTAATGCAGTTGTCATGGCTGCCAGCGGCAGCGGAGAAGATCCGAGGCGGCGAAAGACAGTCTGGAGGCCGTATCCCTGCTGTGCTGGACCCTTCTGTCGTTGGAGTAGCTGAGCTGGGGTGGACGACGGTGCAGCAGGAGCGGGACAAACCACACAAGGTTTTCTTTGACAACTATCTGTAAGAGAAGTAATTCTGTAAGGGCTTGTTTGAATTGGAGGATTCTAACAACGCAGGGATAGGAAATACACAGTAATAGGATAGGAATGCACGTGCAAAACAGAGAATTTAAAAACACATGATTTCTGCCAATCTGGGTGTTTGGTTCACAAGAATTGGAAGATCGCAGGATGCAAAGAAGCATGGTGATATTAAGTCAAACCACAAGAAAATGTACGGTTATAATGCTATTATGCTACTATCTCTTAGTCTTGTGCTTCATGAATAGGAATTTGAAAAGGAGGACAAGTGGATATTAAAATTCCTACGATTTTTCTTTCAAGGAGACACTAAAGGAATAAATCCTACAGTTTTCCTTTGCTCCATTCCTTTGAACCAAATGCATGAATAGTAGTACCACAGGAAACTTTCCAATTCCTATGTTTTTCCTTCACTTTTCCTTTCAAGCACTGGCGATTCTAGCAGGCAGGCTTAAGCAAGGAAAAGCCTACAATCAAAAAATGTTTTTGTGCTACTTCTACTACTTTGGACCCAGGCCACTGCCCTACTAGCTCAACTCCTAGGCCCATCGACAAATGCACAGCTCAAACATGCATAGATAAATAATGATGGCATTCAAGAGAGTCCATCACGGATAGCTAAGTTGCTTGGTACCTCACTGCTTGTCATATAGTAGGAGAAACTAATCGTATTTCATGTTACTACATGTGCTCAGTGGACAATATATATAACATGTAGAGTAAAAAAGAGATGCAACAAGTGTACAACCTCTTTGGCGAAGCCATGTCGATCCCAGCGTGATTGGGTTGGTCGGTGAGGAGGATCCGGCTGACTTGGCTGTCGGAGGAGGGGAAGAAGATCTTATGCATCTTGAGATGGAGCCCGGGGTACTGCTCCGCTGTGATGGAGGGTTTCGTCGTTGGAGCAGCTCCGGTGAGTTGTACGACGCCGAGGATGAAGCAGGACAGGAGAGACAACGTTAACCTAAGTGGAATTCTAATAGCATCTCCAATAGATGACGTAAAATGCATAACCACAAAGTGCTAGATGTAAACGACATCTGCCGCTCATCTTTGAACTTAACTGTCGAAACTGAATTTAACTATCGAAACTGAACTTAACTGTCGAAACTGAACTTAACTGTTGAAACTGAATTTTACTGTCGAAACTGAACGCACTAGTAGCAAAAAAGCAGTAGCAGCAGCAGCGGCAGCGCGTGCAGGAGCCGGGGCAGCTGGTCGTATAGCAGCATCAGGTGAGGCTACACGTCAGTCGACTGAATTTTTCATCTCTGGTCAATCAATTTTCCAGCCGTTGGATACGAAATCAAGGGCCTGCAGTTCATCTTCAACCTCCACCCCCTTGAGCCGCCAACCACCACCGACCAAACCGCCGCCCCCGCCACCCGCGGCTGGCGGTGCGTCGCCCCGCCCGCCCCGAAACCACTCCCCACAGCCGGTCCGACGCCGCCCCGGCCATCCCTCTAGGCCCCCCCTGTGCCGAGCTTTTTCTCCGGCGATCCCCGCGCCACTGCCCCACCACCGCCGGCGACCACCGCCCCCATCCTAAACCCTAAGATAGATAGTGGGGTACCTCTCCGGCGAGCCCCCCTTCCCGCTGCGGCTGGTTCTTCCTTAACTCCGGTGAGCCCCCCACCCCCTGAAAATCGACTGACCCAAAAGTCGATTCAGTCGACTGAAGTGTAGCTAAATTGGAGCAGTATCGCAAGTAAGAGCAAGAGCGAGAGCAGCAGCGCGAGCAAGAGCAATAGCAATAGCAAGAGCAAACCACGCAGGGGACCGAGAGCAAGAGCAGAGCAGCAACGCAAGCGAGAGCTAAAGCAGCAGCAGCTCCTACTTATGTGGACATCGCTGCCGAGGGAGCGACGCCGCCGTGGATGGAGCAGCGCCGTGTCGGCTCGGGACCGAGCGCCGGCAGCATCGTGAGATCGAATCAAGAAGAAAATGCGGTGATTAGTGTACAACCTCTTTGGTGGCGCCGATTAGGCCTCAGCTTCATCCGAGGAAACGGTGATGATGATGCTCTTCCGGTGGTGCAGGTGAAGATGGCGTTGTGGGAATGGAGGTGGTGCGAAAGACAAGGGGAACGTCGGGGCAGCTCCTTGGAGGTGGAGGATGGGGTGGCTGAACCGGCGGGACGACGAGATCGACGACGGATCATCATCCGGTACGGTGGATGAGGGACGTTGAGGTGTTGCTGTGGACAACATCGTCGGGGAAGAGCCTCCGGCTGGGTGGCGGACGGAGGAGGGTGTGGGGCTTCGCGGGTTTTCGCGGCCTCGGTGTACGAATGGGTGGGCGGATGGGATGGGAGTGGGGAACCATGGCTTAGGGACGCGCTTGTCCGAAATGTGGGGTAAGTTATGAAAGTACCCCCACCGATTTGACGTAGGCGGTTCTTTCGGTTCAGGGGTATCACGGGCATTTCGCGTGTCGGGATTTCACAGGAGGTGGAAGTTTTCGTGCGTGTTGTAATTTTGGAATAGCAAGGCACGGGTTGAGATGGAGGGAGTTGTCGGAGCACAATGAGACAAAGATATAGCTTAAATATTTCGGGGTAACAAGGCGCGGGTTGAAATTTCCGGACAAGCCTAACGTATACTGTACCAAATCAATTCGCACTTCCGTCGACGAAAAAACAAAAAGAAATCAATTCGCAGCACACAAGAGAGTCTAGTCCCGTGTACTGTACCAAATCAATTCGCACTACAAATGTCATTCAAAACTTTGAATTCATGTTATGTTCAATTAAAATATTTCCTACGTGTATAATGCATGCAACCCGCTACTCAAATGAACATTTTAGTGCATTCCAAACGTATATACTACCGCTGCAATATGAACTAAATTTGAATTCGTTTCTCTATTTGAATAAGATCTACAATAATGATTGTTGTGAAGTCAAACCATTTGAATTCGTTTCTCTATTTTAATAAGATGTACAATCATCATTATTGTCAAGTTAAACCATCGTTTGTGTATTATCTTCACATCACACCACATGATTACTTTCGAGTTAGATATGAACTATGTGTACTATATGAACTTGAACTCGATTTTTTGAATCCACTTTATGTTGATTTCCAATCACAGTACATTTCAAGCTCTAGCTAGATCTTCATAATCTAAACCATGTCTCATATGAATAATGTGTTTATCACATAATGTATGGTGCCCCGCCCCCTACGCCTACAGGTATTTGGATGTGAGTTGCAAACACCACACATTACTACAAATTCAAATAAAATGTGAGATTGTTCAATATACAGTATTGTTTAGATTGTTTGATATTTAGTTGTAAGCTTCAAATGCCACACATTATCACAAATTCAAATAAAATGTGAGATTGTTCGATGTATAGTATGGTTTAGATTGTTCGACATTTAGCTGTGAGTTGCAAATGCCATGCATTATCACATTATGGTATAACATGTGCAAAACCACAACACGCGTATCACCGCTATATTCATGCATGCATATGTTTATAACACTATGATCTCCTATTCAAATATATGAATCCACTTTCATAGCAAATTATGATCTTTGTTAGTCTCTTACACCCACACAATCCTCTAACCTTTGTAGCTAGCAATAACTTTCTCTCGTGCACGCACACGCCCTCCTCGCCCTCCCCGTCCCTCAGCATTCTATCCATCGCGCACATTCATTTTTTTCTTTAGGTCGTTCTCCCACAGTCTCCACAACTCCTTTCCGACACACACCGATCGATAAACCTCTCCAGCATTGTCTGCCTACAACATACACATGCACCTTCCATTTCCTCCTTTTTGTGTCCATGCCTCGTGTCTCTCATACGGTCCCACACACATGTAAACTCTCGCCCCTCTTTTCATCGATCTCACAACCGCACACTCCTCCCCCTATCTAGCTAGTAGCTCGGCCTCTCACACCACCTCCTAGCTCCATTCTCTCTGTCTATCCGTCTTGCTGGGCCTTATTTTCCTCTAACAAATGGATGTAGACTGACCGATCTCCCGCTATACATATAGCTAGCTAGGTCCTTATAACTCGTTTTTCCCCACACGTCGATCAATCTACTTCATTAGTTATGTCTCTCCCTTCCCCCGACAAACAACAATTGATCTACCGATCTAGTTAGGTTTGCTTCCCAAACACATGGTTCCCCTTCATCATCCATGCATGCGTCCCGACAGATCTATCACGCACAGGCACACACAGAAACACATCGCCACTCTTATTGATAATATTGTGGTTCTACCCTCAGTTTGTCTAGTAGGCCTCTCCCACCATCTTCGAGAAGGAACTCCATCACCCATCCAACACTCTACCCCTCTCCCCTCTCTCTCTCTCTCTCTCTCTCTCTCTCTTTGTCCCAACCTATTTCCCGTCCTTCAGTTATGTATGGTTGTCGACCGCTCTTCCTCAATACATAGCTGGGTCTCTCCTCCTCAACACATATATGAGTCGTTCTACCTCTCTAGTTAGGCCTCTGCCTCCCCCTCCCCCCACCCCACCCCACACACACACACACCGATACATCGAGCACTCTAGTCATGTCTCCCTGCCACACACAAACTTGCCCTATGCCCTCTGAAATTCCGGTAGGTCAGTCGCCCTATATCTTTTACTTGCACACAAACAATTTCGATGGCTCTCTTCATCGATCTCGCACCCACCCACTTGATCCTCTCTTCGACTCTATCGATATCTATGACCCCTCCCTCTCTTCTCGTAGATCGCCCCCTCTATATATGATATGGATAGGCCTCTATTTCACACACATTGCATGCAATTTTTTTTGAGATGTCATCGAAACATATTCCCACAGATACATTCACGAAATCACACCCCCCAAACAAAAAACACTCATGAACGCACAAGCCATCTGTCTAGGTTTGTATCTCTCTCACACACACCCACGTAGGTGGGGGACGTGCACGAAGAGAAGAGGTGCACGCACGGCGCACGTACTCCCGTCTCTTTCCCAACCACACCCGCGCGGGTACACGGTGGAGCTCATTTCTGTACGAAAAGGCAGCCCACGTGGTAATTTGACACGTGTACTGGTTGTCCACTTGATGGAGGATCGTCTACCACGAGTGAACAAACAAATTGCGACTTGACGCGTTATGTTAAAAAAGAGGCAAACTATGTGGGGCCTACCTTAGAGGCAAGGCTCTATACACTGGAGTACTTTTCATGTGTCCCGTCAACTCGCAGAACGAGGAGAAGCTTGCTTAGTACGCCGTCTCTCCCACCCACGGGCATGGTGGCTCGCAGGATGAGGTGAAGCTTGCTTACTACTAGTACACCTTACGCCCGCTCCCTCGCCCACGCGCGCGGTGGCTCGCAGGACGAGGAGAAAATTTTACTAGTCCCTCCGTTTACTCCTCGTCCCTACCTTGGTTAGAGAGATTATCATATTGTTTGGAATATATGTCCTTTAGTAGATTTCAATATGAACTACTAGTACGTACTCCAAACGCTGATGTATATAGACGTATTTTAGAGTGTAGATTCACTCATTTTTGCTCTGTATGTAGTCCATATTGAAACAGACGTAATAGTACGCACTCTCCCTCGCCCACGTGGTGGACGTGCAGCAATTCATTCGGCCTCATATAACCAGAACGATATATACTGCAGTACCATTATTGCTCGACTTCCCGAAGAGGCGAAGAGCCAATCGCAAGGTTAATATTTTGCAGATGCCAAGCGCAAGGTTTATAGGAGAACGAGTAGTAGGTGCCGCGTCATTTATAAATAAATTTTTTTTCTTCAGTGGCACGTACGCAATATAAATAGGTTCATACACTACAAAAAAATACACTTCCGTGATGATACGTGTTTGTCACAGTAGGTCACGTTTTTTGTAATGCATGTACATCCATGACAAATTTATGACAGAATCAAGATAGTCATACCTGTGCTGTCGTAGAAGTGTTCCATGACATTACCAAAATTATCATCACGGAAGTGTCCACTTGCATAACGATAAATCGCGTGTCACAGAAGTGCTTTCGTCAAGGGTGACCGACATGTGGCATCCACCGTAACGGAACGCCGTTAAGCTATCGGGTCGGGTTTTGGATCCGATAACCCGTTAACAGCCCCGACCAATGGGGATTTTCCACATGTAAAATCATCATTGGCTGGAGGAGACACGTGTCAGGTCCGCGTTGGCACAGGTGCCACTCATCCAATGGGCGAGATGCGCCTATGATATGTTGACACGTGGACCGGCCCATCAAGTTTAAATGGGCCGGCCCAACTGAAGGCCCACAAGATTTTGCGGACCATAATGGGCCGGCCCAGCTAAAGGCCCACGAGATTTTGCGGACCATAATGGGCTGGCCCAGCTAAATGCCACAAGATTTTGTGTGCCATAATGGGCCGGCCCAGGTAAAGGCCCACAAGATTCTTGCGGATCATAATGGGCCGGCCCAGCTGTAGGCCCACAAGATTTTGAGGACCCTAGTAGGCCGGCCCATTAACTGGCTGCCATGTTTTGGGACAAATGCCGACCCATATTTGATCCGGTCCATTAATGGCCTGCCACGCTCCGGGCCTAATAGTGGCCCATATGAGATCCGGCCCGTTAAAAGCCTACCATGTTCTGGGCCAAATTACGGCCCAGATCAGGTCCGGCCCTTTAAGAGGCTTTGGGCTCAATTATGGCCCATATCAGATACGGCCCGTCAACTGGACACTATGCTTTTGGGCCCACTTGCTAAAGGCCCACTTAGTAATTCGGCCTGATATTAGTTTTGGCCTGTTAAAGGCCCGTTTAACATTTCGGCCTGTTAAAAGCCCGTCATATAGTTGGGCCTAACTACGACCCGGTTTGCATCTGGCCTGCTCGCAGCCGGTATCTGATTGGGCCAAACAAGGACCGAGACAATTTTGGCCTGTTAAAAGCCCGTGATTTGATTCGCACAATCATGGGCCGGGGTTCATTTCGGGCTGCTGCCGGCCCGTGAGCTGTTCGGCACATTTTAGGCCCAACCTACATCGTGATTGCATGACGGCCCGATTATGTACCGTAATTTTACGGTTTGGCCGGTTTACTGCAAAGACAGGATATATATACAGTAAAATAACTGCAGCATCGTGAATAAGAAAAAACCTAGACTATACAATAAAGAAATTACGGCATATTACATCCACTGGGCATCAAAGTTCGCCACTATGATAATAAAGCACAAGCAGACAACAGATTACATACACTGGGCATCAAAGATCGCCACCAGTGCAAATAACACACGCCGACAAAATAATATACAAAACGGACATCACTTCAATAGAGTTCAAGAAAGGTTAGCCCTGCTGGGGAGCTGCAGCGCAAGCAGCTGAGCAAGATGATGAGACTGCGCTTGTTCAACACTTATATCTTCCTCACTCTGAAAGATAAACAAGCAGACAGATGACAGGTTTTGCACATAAAAGTATCAGTGCTGACAATTCATCACATTTCTTACTGACGAATAAAGTGACACAGTTTAAAATTGCATTAACACAATATGGTATTGTTCAGGTCAAGACATGGCAGGAAATGACATTGTGAAGGAGTTGGCAGCTTCACGACACCACTGGATTACAGATCAAGAACTCATAAGTATCAATGGTTAGTGTGCTGTCAATTTATACCATTTCAGATTGGCAAATAAAGAGATGGTTTAAATAATAGTAGAATGATATGACATTGTTCATAGTTAAGACATTGCAGAATATGACATTGTGCTGTAGTGGGTAGGTTCACCACACCACTGGATTACGGATGAAGAACAGAAGCATACATGCATTGCAAAAGAAGATCACTTGCTCTGTATAGTTTAATTTACATGGTATGAAGAAGGAACTTGGTTGTACAACTGAAAACTTAAATTGAGAAAGGACAAACTTTTGTTTATGAACTACATAATAAACTTTAAACAAGCAATTTGATGCAAACACCAAAAATAAACAGTTGTTGCAGTCATGCCTAACCAAATATATACAACAAAGTTTGAAGCGTTGAGATGGACAAACTTACATTATTGGTGAAGACAGGTTCTATAAAGGCCTTGTCCATGCTGATGGGGGGGGGGGCAATTCAAGAAGTTTACCACAGAATCTTCTTCAAAAGCATTGCCTTTATTCCACATTTTGTTAAGAGTAAATATAGATGTGATAATATGCAAAAAATGGAGAATATTTAAGATAAGATGAAGAGTGATGCTACATAACCAAGTAGCTATAAATGTAAGTGCAGCGATACAGGCAAAAGGTACAGCCAAGAGCAATGCACAGCTAAACTTCTTCAGTACCAACCTTATGGTAAGATTAAATATAGATCTGATGTGTAGAAAATGGAGGGCAAAGGAAAATAAGCTGCAGAGTGATGGTACATGAACAACTACCTGTCATTATAAGTACACTGATAAAGGACAACATGTACTTACAAGAACAATGCAGAGCTAAAAAACATTGGCATTGGATATATTCTACACTAATGTAACCATTCATACAAATCAGATAATTTGGAGCGAACAATTGATAAGCAAGCTATCATGCATACTGCTGTCACATAATGAACCAGGTATGTATGCAAGTACAGTGATACAGGACAACATGTACTAACAAGAGCAAAGCAGCGGGCAGCATATTTGCGATATCCTATCGTTCTTGTCAAACCGGAATTCTTCTTCAAGCAGATTTCCTGCAAAAAAGATCCGTAAGGCACATGCGGAAAAGTAGAAGTTCAAATTGTCATGTGATTTCATAGACAGTACCTCATCCTGGGAACGAGACCAGTGCATAACAAGGTTTTTCCATTCAATGTCTTCTAAATTTAGCACAGGAGACTTCACCGGAAATTCGTTTATAGACTTGCCATCAAAGTGTGATTTCCTCAGGTAACACCGATACTGCTGCAATGCTTCCTTGAAAAGCACAAGAAAGCTTTGCTCGTCCTGACTATCCAGATTGACCCTCGCCTAGTAACAACAATGTAATGTAAATCATTGATGTGTTCAATCAGCAGAAAACAGGAAAATAATAACCATGAATAATAGCACTTACACGTAAGTTGGACAGGAAGATGTGAAAATGGTGTTTGTCTTCACAATAATCTTCCCATGATGGGAATATATGCACGTAGTCCCTAACAACATTGAAAGCATTGTCTTTTAAACTGGGAATAAATGGAATGGGGTTCCAATCTGCAGGAATTGGCCGTCTCTGCAGTTGGGATAGGTCTTCGGCCGGTGGACTTGCTGTACTTTTTGCTGGAGTGGGATTTTTCTGTGGTACAGCTGGTGCTATGGCAAATGAAATCGGTATACCTTTTGCTAGAGTGCAGGTCCTGTGTGGTGGGGCTAGTGGTGTGGCCAGTGAAGTATGGGTACAGTCTGCTGGAGTCGGTCCTACGTTTTGTGTCCTTGGTTGTACAGCCAATATAAGTGGGGTGATGTCTGATTTCTCCGGCACCACCACGTTTTTCAAGGACTTTGCTGGTGCTCCTTCAGGTTCGGCAATCACCCTCTTCCTTTTTGATGTCTGATGCACAAGAACATCATTCGAGTGGAAAAACATAGTATGATGACAGATGGAATATGTATTGATAATGGATGGGCATGGCATCTCGACATATATGATGAGTAAACTAAGCAGATGGCGGTGCAACAAAGTAGAAGAAATGCAAGACAACATATGCAAGATACCCGCAATCAATAAAACATTGCCAAATTAGAACAGGCACCTTGATGGGTGAACAGGACAGGCCATCTGCCTTTGACTCCTCGAGGTTAGAATAGTCATTAGGATCATATTCTGAACAAGAATCAACAGGTGGGGAGCGTATGGGTTTCATTGCATCCAGAATGGCACTCAATGCCTTGGTGCCAATTTTGTAAGTCATTGCAGTGTTTAGCTTCAAGAGTGGACTGCTGCTAGTGCGACACAAAGCAGCTACACAGATCATAGTGTAGATATAACGGGAAAACCTTAAGCATCAGAGTAAAATCAGCAAAGTGGAACTTGCTGGAATATATGTGCTAGTATTGCCGGTATGGCTAGAAAGGCTTCGGATACCAGCTCTCTTCAAGTGAAGGTGCGGTACTGTTAATATCAGTGTAACTCTCAAAGGCGACACAGCTCCCCGCATTTCCTTGCTATTCTTATAGGATTCAAGTGGGCAGGCCACTACAAATCCTATTCCTATGTTTACAAGATCCTACGAATCAAAGAGGCTCAAAGTGTCCATCACAACCAACCGTATAGACCTCTACACTGCAAATGTCCCTGCTCATCTTCAGTACAAGGAACATACTGTACTACTATCATACTCCCTTCATTCCAAAATATAAGTCTTGGTAGAGATTTCCACTATGGATCACATACAGATGTATCCAAATACATTTTAGAGTGTAGATTCACTCATTTTGCTCCATATGTAGTTCATGGTGGAATCTATACAAAGACTTGTATTTAGGAACAGAGAGAGTACATATTAAAGAAGAACGGAAGAGGAACATGGTAAAGAAGAGCAAGCAGATTTTGGATAATAAAATGTTGGTTGCGCAGTGCCCACACATGATGAACCAGAGCGCATTAAGAATGCAACTCCCAGCTGTCTCTCGACCATTTCAGGCGGTTGGATGAAGATCCTAACCCTTCTTCTTCCTCGTCTCTGATTCTTCCCATACAGAACACCGCACGGGCCGCCGGCCGGACCACCGGCCCCCACCGCCTGTGTTCCTCCGCCACCCCTACCCCCACGCCCGCCCCAACCCCCACCCGCGTCGAGTTTTCTTCATTCGGCGAGGCCCACAACCACCTGAGCCCCTTCGATCGCACCGGTGAACTCCGGCGAGCTCTGAAAAATCGACTGACCCAATTTTGAAATTTAGTCTACTGTGATTTAACTAGTGTGGAATATAAAAGGGGAAAACCATAAGCATTGGGAGTATAGTGTTGAGCGCGCCATGGCGGATCTGAAGGTGCAAACCGGACAAAGGCAACTTCGCAACCAAGACAAGAAATCAGAGTAAAGCAGTGGCGATCTATTTTCTTGTTGCGATAAATAAGTTGAGCAGATACGAAAGAGTACCGCCTCTGGTTCGGCGCCGTGTACGCATCTGCTGAGAATTTGACGGTGCTGCGGTAGCGATGGCTGTCGGCAGCGTGGAAGCAGATCTAGGAGGGTAGACGGTGGCGGTGGGGCGCGGTGGACGAGACGGTCGTAGGAGCGGCGCCGGCAAGGTGGACGACGGCGGGGATGAAGCGAGAGGACGGGATGCAAGGATCCCGGTCCGAAGCCGTGGATGAGAGAGGTCGATCTCTTGTAATGGACGGCGGCGTCGGGGTATCAGCTCCGTCATGGTGGAGGAGGATGGCGGTGGATGGGGTGGCGGACGGCGGCGGACGGAGGAGGGTGGGGTGGAGAGGGTGTTTTGGCGCCCACGGAGTACGAATGGGGAAAAGGGAGGTAGAGAGGAAGGGGGAACCATGTATTCAGGGCGCGCTTGTCTCAAATGCGAGGAAATTTACAAACTTAGCCCCCGTTTCAAATTTCTACTACATCACAGCAACATTAGTCGGTTGGGGATAGGACGGTAATCTCGCATACACCGAATATTTGCCGACGAGAGTTTGTTTTTGGCACCCACCGTGTATGAATATGAATCGGGGAGGGAGTCGATTTCGGCCGAGGACACACTATGTTTTGGCGCCCACCGTGTATGAATCTGGGTGAGAGGCGGTTACGTCACGTTTGGGTGAAATTACAAACCTACCCCTATCGAAACCTATAGAAATCCAGCAGGTAGGCTTTGCGTGGCAGGGATAGGCAGTAGTGATTTCCATCTCGCAGATGTTGGTTTCGAGCGGTTACTGCGACTTTCCCCGCTTCGTTCAAATTTTGCAGAGTGCACGTTTACCGTGCCAACTCAATTCGAATCCCGTTTGTATTCTATTTTTTCCGGGCGGGATCCATTTTCAATTGGAATTACATTCTATATACATCATTTTTTATATATACTTTCAAAAGCACAACACCATTTATACATAAATATGGTTTACAAATGGCATGATCTCAGATTCATAAGGTTGTATCCATCAATTTGGATTTTAAAATATTTGAAACCACTTTATGTTGAAATCCAATGTACGCATTCCTCGCTAACTGTCTCCAATTAATTTGTGTTTCATGCGGGTTTTTTTACTTCTCAAACATGTATAATGTGTTTCACACACGCAACATATAGTGTAATCCCGTTTAGACATTAATTGCATATAAACCATGCATTGTTTGTAATTGAAGAATCTATGGATCACCAATATTGATAAACTATATAACATTACACGTGTGCCCAAATTCAAATGAATATGCATGTTTGATACACCAATTTGCGTTATGATATTATCGATGTCGTGATCTCCAGTTTAAATATTTGAATACCCTTTAATCCAGATATTCGTCTCATATAGCTATCACTCATGCTTATATAGGACTATCTGTCTGGACCTATACGCGTTCATCGTCTCTCAGGTATCTCTCATGCTACCTGTATGTCGACAATGATCGTTTATCTTCGTAACACACTGACGGTACTCTCTCCCTCGACCTTCATCACTCTATCTCTCTCTAAGTATATCTCGCTCCCTCCTATGTGTCTCTAACTATGATTCTCCATGTGGAATCTCTTTCTCTCACACAAACACAAAACTTTGTCTCCCGGGGTCTCATTTCTCTCTACTATTCCCATGTGTGACACTCGCACACCCCTCATACAGAGATGTCTTTCGCTCCTTAGATATGAGAACCTACGACTCTTCCTCTTCAATATCTCTTTCTCACACACAAACACAAACTCTGTCTCCCAGGGTCTCATATTTCTCCATTGTTCTCTTGTATGTCGCTCACACACACCCTCTCTCCCTAGAGATATCTTGCGTTCCCTCGTATGTCTCTCTAGCTATCACTCTCGTTGTGAAATATCTTTCTCTCTCGCAGACACAAAACTCCGTCTCTCTGGATCTTATTTCTCTCTGATATCTGTTTGTATGTGACTCACATGCACCCTCTCTCTATCTCTCTCACACCCACACACATAACCCAGCCTTCTGATCCACTCGACTCCTATCTCTAACGCACACTAGCTAGCATCTTTATCTTTCTATTTATCTGTTTCTCCATCAACCTTCTTTCTCGCCCTCACTCTTGATTCCTATCACGCACACTACATATGTTTCTCTCTACATGCAGTCAAGTGCCCTCTCACACACATATATAACTTCACCCTTTGAACCACCCGACGGTCATCTCCAACACCCAAACTAGCGGATGTCCCTATAGCTAGCATCTCCATCTCTGTATCTATCTGTAGTTTCTCCGTCAACATTTCTTTCTCGCACGGAGTCTTGCTTCCTATCACCCACACTATATATGTCTCTCCATACATATGCATTTATAGGTTGGTCTCTTTTGCACAATCATTGCGCCTCACTCCCTCTGCTCGCCATAGATGCATGCTCCAGCCCACGCCACTATCTCTTAAAGACAACAACACATGCTCAATTGTCGGGCCTTCTTCCCTGCATTCTCACATGCATGCATATTGTCATACCGATCCGTCTCTCCCATGTCGTTGATCTTATGACCTATGTCTTCTTTCTTTTATCTCGATCATGCGCGCGCGCACACACACATCCCATGTATACATGTATACCTCTCACACATGCACGTTCAAGGTCTCTATGTCTCCATACGTTTAATTACCCTCAATCCTAACGCCACATCGAATCGTTCTCCTCTTTTGTGCACATAACTTCCGCCTGGATGGGTAAAACACACACTCACACTTAACAATCTCCTTCTAGCTACCCCCCCCGCCTCTCACTCTTCCCCTATATCCCTGAAACCAATAAGACCATCCCTTTGTTTAATTCCCGCCTACATGCACCATCGATATATAGTAGTCTTCCTCGGTGTCTCTTGAACAAACACGTTCTCTCGATGTCGACTCCTCTCACGCGCACACACCTTCTCTTCCCTCTCTACGGGCATTTTCTCTCTGGCACCCCATCGTTGGTGGCCTCTGCCATACACATCACCTCTCTATGATGAAGCCATGCACACTTAAATTACATCCTCCACAGAGGACCCCGCGACACACACACACACACACACACACAGACACACGCACGCACGCACCCCCCCACACACACACAAACACACACACACACACACGCACGCACGCACACCCCCCCACACATACTAAGACTCCATCTCTCTCTCTCACACACACACACAAACTAAGACTCCATCTCTCTCTCTCCTCTCTCTCTCTCTCACACACACACACACCCCACACACACACTAAGACTCCATCTCTCACACACACATGCTCTAGGCAGAGCATTTGTTCCTACCACCCTTCATCCAACCTTACCCGTATGATAAACAATCACCTTTATTTACTTGCATAACATGGACAAATTCCACTTTACTTTAGTAGTCAGCAAACTTATCATCTGTACCCTTATAAAAAAACGAGTTGGCGGTGATGGTGTGCCTGCCATCTTGTAATACAGACCGTATGATCTATATCTGAGGATAGAAAGCAAACTATGATAATTTTACAAAAGATACCCGCACCTCTCTCCACATCATTATCTCCCGCAACCTCATTGCTCAGCAATTAAAAAGGAATAAGTCTCTGGAACAATCTAGCATGCATGGTGGCCGCTGCCGCCTGCCGGCGCCGTCCATTCCCATGCCTCCGCCCATTCCGACCACCAGTCACCACCACGCTCCACTCCTCCTCGCCTTATCTCTCATCTTTCAATTTTTCGATGACATTCTCGAGATACCAGTTTTCCGGTAAAATTCTCGAGATATCATTAGTTTTTACACATGGGATTACTCCTGCATGGGTCAATCACAACAGGTGTTATGTAAAAAAATGCATATTGATGTTCCGTGCAATGCACGAGAATCTTGCTTGTAATTATATAACGCAAATCACGAGCAGGAAGTGACATTTTTTTGACACAACCACGTTAACATGGCCACGTAAATCACTAGCTAAAGTAAATACCATTATACTTATATGCTGATGCAAAAGGTTGAGTACATGTCCGAAGAGTAGAGTCGCACACACGCACTCTGTCTCTCAGAATCTCTCTCACACACACACCAGTTACATGACGCCCACTTAAGCAGACACGTATGTTACAATTTGTGCACCTGCGGGTACACGTGATGCTGCGCATTTATTTAAGCCAGAAGGCGAACCCAAACAGTAGCTGCATTCATTCCCCTCCTGCCGCCTCTTCTCTGGTCGCCGTCGCCCGGTAGCCATGGGCCGGCCGAAGGTAACAACATACGCCATACTCCCGCCGGAGCGGCGCTTTAATATGAAAATTTTAGTGGTCATGCATGCATCTTTTTGTGCTAGCACTCCTATATAAGGGTTGACCGGTCGCTTCCCGCGGACGTGCGCGGGCGGTGGAAGAGGAAGGAGAAGGGAAGCGGGCTGTGGAGTAAGGTTTTTTACCACAATTTCTTAGGAAACTGAGTGCAATAATTGATTAGTTTTGCAAACTACCAGTACTACACCTGAAACGGTTCAAAACCTATACTCCCTTGCCAACGCGCGCTTCCCGCGTGAAATGGTCAGCGTCGCCTTGGAGCGTCAGTGCCGCATTAATGCCCGGCCAGAGCGGAGGCGACCTCTCACTGGCGCCGGCGTTGAAGTGGCGCGACGGCCGAGAGAGCGCCGCTTCCCGGTGCACGCGACTGCTCTGCATCGAGACTGGCCATAGGCCCTGTTTGGATCCATGGATTAGAGTTAGTTTGAGCTAGTTGGGGCTCAAATAGCCCTAAAGTATCCAAGCATGAGGGTTTAAATTGGAGCAAGTTGCACCGAACCCACCACAAAAAACTATCCCACCCAAGAGGTGCTAACTGGAGATAGTTCTCATTGGGACCACTGAAAAATCACTTTTTTCTCTCCATGAAGTGCATTTATTGTCAATCTAACCCTGTCACCCAAACACCTCTTTGGCTACAGTTAGTTCAGGGTTAGTCATGAGTTAGTCTAACCTCTAGCTAAGTTAGAGTATCAATCAGGAGCAGTATAGGACATGCAAGTTGCTCAAAGCACACAGGCAAATTCGTACGTGAAAGGATTTTTTTCTTTTTGAAAACGGAACGTGAAAGGAATTTTTTTAGAATGCTCTTGGCAGGTTGCCAACATGTGATAGTTAACCGACCTCAATAGACGGCAGAAATGCCAGCCCGCTGCACTTTGATAGAGACGAGGAGGGAGAAGCAATACAGGCTGCTGGATTACTAGAGATAGGTGTCGCACGGAAGCCAAGAAATATGGTGATAGCGTGGGTTAGCCATGTACTAGTATGATGCAACTACACTGGGCTGCCGTGTTTCGTACTCTTCCAGTCCACTGTGGAGATGATTGGTTAATTTTTTATCGCTGAATAATATTAAATATTATGAGTGCAGACGCTCCACCACGAGGTTCCTTGCTGCTTCTCGGTCGTCTGGAATCTATGTTCTTCCACTCTATTTTTTTACGTGAGCTTTGTTCATCCTTTTGCCAACACGCGAGACATCTAGCATCAAGGTGCGCGTGTTATGCAAGGAATGTTCCATCTATATGAAGAACACGTGGGACTGGAACTACGAGACGGACATGTACCCAGGAGTGGACGTACGAACCTGAGTAATATAGCGCAGTAAGTGAAGTAGAAAGGCACAAATGGTATGAACATGCGTGGCATATAGGGTGTGTTTGGTTGCGTTCTCGTCTCAGCATAGTTGTTCCCTCTTCATGCATGCTCAACTCAACACCCCTCTTCATGCATGCTCTCTTCATGCATGCTTCTAGTGTATTTGTGCTAAACTGGTGTGGACTCATGCACCCTCCATACACTCTACCAAACACCCAAAAGTAGGTCGAGAAGGGAACTATTGGGCGGCATTTGTCTCTTACTACATACTACCACTAAATGTTGTACGTGCAATGCACGGTGATGTTATGGAGTACGTGCCTAAGTACTCTACTACTACTATATTAGTTGGAGGCACATATTAACTTTTATATTTGTTTACGTGTATGCCCCGAGACCTTCCAACTAGACGTGTCTTTCTCTCCAGGTCGCACTTTGTATCGTTCATACCACTAAGTACTACTACGTGTGGTCTCCGACCCAGAAGTGGAAGAACTGGACACGCTCTACCACGCTGGGCTCTACCACGCTGTTCATGTCCCACTCCTTTCGCTGACGTGTGGGACATCCAGCACGTGCCGTGTTTGGCACCCTTCGTCGTAAGAGTTGAAATGCTAGCATTCATCAGAAATGAAAAATAATTATAAATCGGTAGTGATACTATTTTTTTGCTCAGCAGTGATACTATACCACGCGGTTTCCTTGCTCCTCGATGTCGGAAAGAATACTTCCGTTCGCCAACATGTGGGACGTCGACCATCCTGGTCCACTTGCCATGCACGCAGAACTCCAAGGGAGAGTCACCCAGGTCGTCACGCCGCAGTAACAATGACTAATGAGCGGTCAAATCATAGGCCCACTTCCCACTTTGAAGTTGCTCGGACGAAGGAACCATCATGACTTCGTTGAATTCCACTTCTTGAAGGAAACTACTGTACTAGCAATACTGCTAGCTACAGTAGTTACTCCAACAGAGGCCTCCTTTTGTTCATAGGATAGGAATATGAAAATCATAGGAAGTGAGATGACATGCATCTCAATTCCTATAGAGAAAGAGATGCCATTTGATGCTTAGGATAGGAATTTTTCCATTTAGTCTAGGCTAATGTACTGGTAATTTGCTCTAAAACTACAGTAGTAACTAGTAGTATTGGTACATGCTCGTACTCAGACACAGACACACACACACACACTAACTACTAGTACTACTACTTCTCACATGCTGGCCAGACGCCGTCGTTCTCCTTCCCGGCTTTGTCGGCGACACCCCACCGTGCTTGGATCTCCGCCGACCTCTCCATAGCAGCGCGTGCGTCCTTTTCTTTCTTGCGGCGGCGGGCCTCTCTTTTCTTGAGTGCTTTCTGACTTTTCCGCTCCCTCTGTGCGGCTTTGGCCGCCTCTTGGTCTACCGCCCATTCGGCCTTTGCATCTTCAAATTCCTCCCACATAGTTGTGAGGTCGCGAGCGGCGATGAACTCGGCACGGCGGGATGCCATCACTTCCCTACCATTTTGTGTGCGGTCCTAGGCGGCGAGGAACTCGGCACGGCGGGATGCCATCGCTGCCTTATCGGTTAGTGTGCGGCGCGGTGGCATGAACGACGCTTGGTGAGAGCTCTGGGGTGGAGTGGCCGGACAACCGTATAGTGCATTGGTTTGTCAAGAGCTCAAGGACAGAAGACGAAGCAAATTTGGATTCCCCTTCAATCCTGGTCATTTATTACTGAGTAAAATGCATTGGCGGTCATCGAACTTGTCTTGATAGCTCACTTTGATCATTGTATACGAGATATGGTGATTATACGATCACTGGCTCAGCGTTTAGCTCCGTATTTGTCTGGTTAACCAGTCAAACAGTCCGCATGCGCCTCATCAGCTCGTGTTCTTTATCTATCTACGCGGGCCTACCTGTCAATGGAGAAGAAATACTGTAAAAACCAAAATTATGCGTATGTGGGGAATCAAACCACGGACTCGTCGCTGCAACGCACCCTTGTCAGCCAAATGAAAATGAAATACTTCGTGTCAGACACTCACGCTCACGCTGTCAAAGCATGCTAATGCATGCACGTCGCCCTCTAAATCAAAGTCCTGCTCATGGCGCAACGCAAACGGCGAGCCCATCACCTGCGCGCCCCGGCGGTGCCTGACATTACTGTTTAGACGTTTGATGGAGGCGTACGCGAACGCCGAGCATGTATTCACCTGGCTCAACACCAACGGTCATACTCGGACCGCCTTGCTCATGTATATCGTCCATCACCACGACAATCTATAAAATAGCCTAAGCTAGAGAGGGTACTATGATAGTATGGTACGGAGTATGTACTATCGTGAGCGACCGATCTTAGTGCCACTGCACACCGAAACCCCTTCCATCGCTAGCGCGCGCTTCCTGCCTGAAACGGTCACCGTCTCTCCAGCATGTCAATGCCGCATTCACCGGACTTAACTGCAGGTGCAATTGGTGTGTCACTGACATGCGGGCCAGATGCCCGTTGGGCCCACATGTCAGTAACCCAAACGCATCTACAGTTAAGTCACTGAAGCAGCGTCCGCATTCACGCCCGACGAACCTACTCCGGAGCCAGTTGTCCATCCGTCTGCCGCGGCTCATTGCCATTCACCCGCTATATTAACTTGAGCCCCAGCTCCCAGCCATAGCCAAAGACCCACACTTATTCTCCTCCGATCCCTTCCTTCTGTCGGCACCACTTCAACCGTGGCCTCCTGGCGCTCCGAAGCTCTCTTGGACGTACTGTCGCAGGAGCAGACGAGGGACATCGGCGGCTCCGCTCCGGGCACGCTCCAAAGCTCTCTTCGACATACTTTCGCAGGAGCAAACAAAGGAGATCGCCGGCACCCCCGGCCGCCCTCCGCCGCCACGACCACGAAGCCGGCGCGCGTGCGTGGGCGCAGCCAGCAGCGAGGAAGAGTAGTATACGGTAGGTCGCCGCCGCTCTGGTCCCGGGAAGGCCACCGCTACTCCACTCAGTCGACGCCAAGCTTGGTGGGTAAACATCGGCGGCCGATTAGCCGCTTGACGACGACGTGGAGGCGGAAATCTTCAGAACCTTGTGCTTCGGAGGAGGAGGTTATCGAGGCGGATGAGGAGGAGGCAAAGGCAATGGCCGGCTTTCTCGGGTTCATGGCCGGACATGGTGGTCGGGCACCGGCGATCGTTTAGATTAGGTTTACAGTAGGTTTTAGTATGGTTTGTGCAAAATATGTAATGAATTTCGTCCAGTTTGTAGGAAAAGTTTTCGAAATGTAATGAATTTCATCCGGTTAATTTGAAATTTGCTTTGTTTGCACGAATTTCATCCGGTTAGTTCATATAGTTGTCGAAAGGTATGCGGGCAGCATCGGATGGCATCCATCAGTGTCCTCGGACAGATGCCGGGGTAAATTTGTGGGCCAGCGCTGGAGATGCCCTAACTATCATGCTATGATCGCTAACAATCCTCCATTATTTGGCAGGGAACAGTTATCCCTCGATCAAAATCAGATCCGCGGTGTTTCGCACTCCTCCCGCGTAAGAGTGTAAACTCTTGCTTACATAAAAAATGGAGCAAGCGGACGGCACTGTAGCATGTCATATCACTCGAACTAGCCCGCCTAACAAGCGGGAAAGCACCGCCCTCGTCATTTTGTTCTGGATTTCTATCGATCGATCACATAAAAATGTTACGCTTCACACGTTCTAAAGGAAAAGACGGCACACTTACAACTCGTATGCGTCGCAACCCCGACAGTCCGGCTCACACGCCGCTCACCAGAGGGGATACGCGTTGTCTTGCAATTTCACTGACATGTGGGACCGTAATTGAATAAACCGTCGATAGCCGAAATCTAATCACTCGGCAGGCGTCGGCTGAGAAGAGAGAAACGGGGGAGGGAGAAGAGATCGCCCGCCCGCCGCGCACGGACTCCAAGAAATATACGGTGATAATGTGAGGTGGGCCATGCTGGAGTCCGGACCGCTTCCGGAGCCCACTCTCACCGCCCTGGCCCCTCAAGACGCCAGCTACCCGCCGCATGCATGCATAGCAAGTAGTACTCCTTATGTGGAGGAGAGAGAGGCATTGACAAAGTCAAGGAGTGGGCTCTGCAAGAGCCCGTCTCTACACGTGCTCCTAGGTATAAAAAAATAATTCTAAAAAAAGGCATAAAAAACAATTGTGTCTTAAAAAAAGAAAGGTAAAAAACATTTGAGAGGAAATAGATAGAGAGAAAGTGAGAAAAAGCTGTAACCTAGGCATTACATGAGGAAGGAGGGAGTGGTGCACATGCCAAGTTCACTGGGCTGCCGTGTTTCACACTCCTCCGTCGTAACAGTGGAGACAATAGCTTTCATCAAAAATAAACAATGAATACTCGTTGCTCGTCCTCTATATCGGAAAGAATACTTTCATTCGCCGACTTGTGGGACGTCGACCATCCTGGTCCACCTGCCATGCACAAAATTATCCTGGTCTAACCCGGTCGTATCGCAGGCCCAACCTTTCCCACTGTAAGTTGTTCGGACGAAGGAACCATCATGACTTTGTTGAATTCCGCTTCTTCAAGAAAACTTACTGTACCCGCAATACTGCTACCACACGCGAAGACTGGACGGCACTATACCACGTCATATCACTGAAACCCACTAGGCCAAACTAGCCTGCCTAGGTCATCTATTTTGGAACGGAGGGAGTACGTCTCTGCACTGCTATGATTTTGTGTTGCACGTTCTCTTTACTTTTGCTATGATTTTCCTACCCTATGAACCAAATGAGGCCTGAATGTATGTCGACTATTGTCTGATTGATCGCTAAGCCTACAATTTTAGGAGCTAGGGCTATTGGTCGATCGACGAGGGATAAGTATAAGCGTACCACGAGCTCATCAGCCCCAACGTTTCTCTTCGGTGAGTGTTTTGCAAGTACTATAGCTCACACAGTAGCTAGCCTACTAACACCAAGAATCATCAAACAAGCCCTGCTGATAAGATAAACAGTTCAAACTTACATCTAAGCATGCCATATATTACATCAAAAGCTGGTGAGGATACATGTGTTTCCATAACTCGGAGAGGGTTCGCATGATTCATCGCATGATTCACTATCAAACAAAAGTAGCAAGATCCGCCCACACAAGACAATGCACTAGCCCTAAGATGGCTTAATAACACGCATAGTTCTGGTAATTAAACACAGGGCAATGCAAACTACCCTGAAGGATTAGCGCGACCAACTATTTCTTGTCATCGATCTCTCGGGCAATGACCACTGCACGGACAGCGGCATGGGAATCGATTTCTGGGGCGATGTCCACAGGACTGACCGCGACATCGGAATCGATCTCTGGGGCGATGTCCACGGGATGGACAGCGGCATCGGAATCGATCTCCGGGGCGATGCCAACAGGACGGACCACGACATCGGAATCATCAAGGACGTCCACCGGCACCTGCACAACCCTAACATATTAGCAAGCACATTGCAAATAATCAAAAACCACAACTATGGTAATAAGCCATTATTTTTTACCTTGTGCAGCTCACCGGGGGATCTCATCCCTCCGGGGGCCATCTCCTCGTCCTCGATGGGGGCCATCACCTTGCCAGGGGAATACTGCTTCTCAACGGCGATTATCTCCTCAAACTCGGTCTTGAGCCTCACATAGGTGGCAATCAGAGTTCCTGGGGTAGGCACAGTGGGGCCCTTGCTGTTCTTCCAACTTTCTTTGAGGAGTTCGTCCGCCAATGTCCTCAACTCTTTGGCCAGTGCTTCTTTCTTGGAGTTCTTCGTCTCCATGG
This sequence comes from Aegilops tauschii subsp. strangulata, assembly GCF_002575655.3. NCBI lineage: Eukaryota > Viridiplantae > Streptophyta > Magnoliopsida > Poales > Poaceae > Aegilops > Aegilops tauschii. The sequence goes on from NC_053036.3 coordinate 527,005,269, forward strand.
GTTGGCCCGCCAACATGGTCAACTCGTTGGTCGGTGCTTGCTTCCTGGAGATCGCTGTCTCCAGTGGGTTGTCCGCCGGCAACACTTTGCCTAGTGCTCCAGGATCCATCAATGAACTGACAAACAAAAAGCAATCGAAAGGAAACCGCAATCGCAATGAAAACAGGAAAAGAATAGGATGTGAGAATCGGTCGGTGCTTCGCAAAAAGAAGATTCTTGGAATGAAAATATAGCAGCATAACTGATCCGCCCACCTTTCCTTTGCCGGTACAGAAGAAAAATGGCAGAAGTGAGTAGCCTGGAGTGAGGTTTTCTTCAAGAAAGGGAAGAAAGGGCTTGAACGAGCATTCCAGTGAAATGATGGTTGCTTCGTCCAGTCCAACTTGGAGGCCACCTTACCACCGCTGGTAAAGGTGTGGGTTTTGTGATATGACGGGTCATGACGGCCACACCGGGGTGACAGGTGAGTCTCGACTGTAGCACCTCGCTGTGATTTGGTGGATGGCACGCGGGCCCGGATGCTTTGAAATGTCCCGCATGTAGATAGAGCGGCTAGTCATATAGGAGTGCTCAATATTGTGCACCGCGACCAAGGCGGAGAGGAAAACGAGAGAACTACGTAATTAATGCATGAGTTTAATTAGGGTAGTTTTGTAAAGTACGAGATACATTCCTCCAATCGCAAAATGCCTTGGTTCATGAGATTTGAGATTTGAGCCCTATAAACCGGAAGGGAGGGAGTACTGCACACGGTGTAGTCTAGTCACTTGTTGAAATCTCTAGAAAGGCAAATACTCCTTTCCGGTTTACAGGGCTATACTACTCCCACCGTCTAGGCGTGTAAGTCATCTTACGAAAACCAAATAGTCCCAAAACACTTAGGCGCGGTGCATTAACTTCTACCTTGTTTCTTGTTTCTTGACATATCAACCAATAAGAGATGAGAGGTGTGCATGCTTTTAGTGACGTGCAATGGCTAGTTCATTGCATGCAATGCTATTAATTAGCAAATAAGCATTGGTGACCCCAGGAGGAAACGGTGCTAAGCGTGTGGACCTATGCAGAATGAGTATCAACCAATGGATAATGGAGTTTAATTGTTAAACAATAGCAATTTTATCTCATGCAAGAGCCTCGCTAGTACTCCAGGGAACCGCACCACGCGAGCGTTCGCAACTGCCACGTTCGGGTTGCGCTTGGCTCTTTGCCTCTTCGAGAAGACGAACAATGATGTTACTCCTACTTCTACAGTATCAAATCCACTGCTGCATGTCCGTCCACCTCGTGCGGGAGGGATAGCGTGTAGCGAAAGCTTCTACTTACTGCTCCTGCCTTTGCGTCTATGACAGGTGGGCCCAACAGGTGGTTGGCCCTCCTGTCATGCAACTAAAGGCAGCTGCAGTTAAGGCACCGGAGCTCAGTCCGCGAGGGAGAGGGCGTTGTAGTAATCAAATTTCTCAGTCTTGTATGAGTTGACGCGACACATCAAAGCACTGCACTCGATATAAGTCTTTTTACACATTTCAAATGGGCTACTTCGTATGTAGGAGTAGACATATTCTGCTTCGTATGTAGTCACTTGTTGCAATCTGTAAAAAGACTTATATTTGGAAATGGAGGGAGTACAACGCATGCATGCATGCCGTGACTTTCCTTTTGATACTTGCATGTGTTGATTTGATGCACCTTGCCAAATTTTGACTATAAATTTAACTAACCAAATTTTCATGCATGTCACAAAAAATTACGGGGCTGTTTGGATTGTGTCTATGTTTGCCTTATGTTGCCACATTATTTTTCCCACACTTGCCACACTTGCCTAACCTGAGTTGCTCAAATTGTTAGACACACTTTGGCTTGCCTAAGGGAATCTTGCCACAATTTATGTGTCTATGACATGTTGGGTTCACTGCTAATAAAAAAATTCTTGTCTTAGGTGTGGCTTATAAAAAAGACTTATATTTAGGAACGGAGGGAGTAGAAAATATAAATAATAATGCATGTTGGGGCAACCCACGTTTCCGCTAATTTTAGCCATGGGCTTGTTCACAATTTTTACGAGGGGGTGGTTGTTCATTTAATGGAGGGACTTGTAGTACCAGACTTGAACGATACAAAGTGCAACCTGGCACACCGTAACACCACTTGGAACAAGTGGGTAGCTATCTCAAAAAACAATCAACAACAAAAAAAACCGCAACCTGGCATGTAGTAGTACACAATTTTAAACGATTGTTTTGATGGAGTGAAAAAGGAAAACTACCCCACTACGTATATATTGGCCGGAGCCTCCGCGCTTGCTTGCTAGGGTTGCTCTATTCACACACTCTCATCCTCTCCAGATCTAAACAAGATAGGGGTAGTAACACTGTCTTTATCCCTTCAAAAAACACTGGATTTCTATCCTCACCGCTGGTTACAGATTCAGACGTATCCCCCTCCGCCGGTGAAGGGGAGGAGGGGCAGCGTTTAGGCCATCGTCGACAGCGAGGGAGGACACCCACTGCCGGCCGCATCGTTATCTCTGGCTGAGCGCCGGCGCGGGAGGTCCTCCGATCCCTTCATCGTTGCCTGTGGGCGGATCCGGCCTCCCGCCGCCCACCTGTCCACATCCCGACGACCTTCAGGTATATCTTCGTTCGAAACCGCCTTAGCTCTACTTCCCCAGCTCGCTACGTCGCTGCATGTGCATCATTTTCTACCTCTCAGCCCCTCTCGATCGGATGGTCCAACGTCACATATTTCTTTCTTCTATTGTTAGAGGTAAAGCTACTTCATGGAGTCGAATCTTGTACTCCCTCCGTCCGAAAATACTTGTCATTGAAATGGATGTATCTAGATGTATTTTAGTTCTAGACACATCCATTTTGATGACAAGTAATTCCGGACGGAGGGAGTACTTGGTTCAAACAAGAAATAAAGTGGGGGTGGGGGAATTTAGTATGTACATCGGACTTGGTACAAACAGGAAGGAAAGGGGGTGAAAGTAGTACAGATTGGTCATCCAACCGGTCTCTTGGTCGAAAAGGGAAATATAGGGGTAACGCTGTACACAGTGGTATGACCAGGACTAGATTTGCTATCCACACATAGGAGTAGGTGGCTAGAGTGAACAAAAATGGGACCAAACCAGATATGTTTCTTGGATGTTTGTTTCTCGGGGCAACAAACTATGAATCACCACTTTATGCCCCTGTTTACGTACATGGTGCTGGACTGCTGGTGCACCCACTGTCCCATGCCCTTATACCAAATATTTAGGCTCCATTCGGAATAAAGGGGCAGAAAACATAGGTCTTGATGAAAATAGAGGAATAGGAAAGGAATGTAGGTATAAAACTATGGAACAGCGAACCGGAGGAAACTCTCAAGAGAATGTGTTCGGATGGACTACGAAATGTACAGATTTGTTTTTTTAGAGTAGCATGCTTGGCAGTATGAGATGCTATTTGTTTATTCAGCTGCATAGTGACTACTCTTGTCCTCACCTCACGTACCACACATAGGTTGATTTTTTTATTCCGGTAACACAGCACAACAACCTGTCTAACGCATGGCAGCGAGCGCCTGCCTCGGGTTTCCGCCCAAAAAATGAGCAGCGCGTGGATGTTTCTAATCCTATGGAATCAGTACTACCAGACCAGCTTTCCTATGAAACACTATTCACCTTTCCCGTGTTCCGAACGGTTGGAAGGGAAAGAATACCGTAGGAATTGTGTTCCTACGAAAATCCTGCACCAAACTTGTGAACCGAACGCAGCCTTAGCTATTCTTAATCTAATGTCCCTGGTAAAAATGAAGCCATGCCACTGTTATAAGCCATGACAAGTTTAGCCAAATGTTTTTGCCTGTAATTGTTTGAGACTCTGCTTGTTTCCTCTGTGCCTTTTTGTGCAAACAGGGATATCCAATTCACCTGGTTGCTGTTGTGACCTTTTGGTGCACTGCACAAAACTCTTCTTAAAAGAAGTGACTTTTGTGCTGTTTAACTGGAATGTCAGAATGGAACAGTTGGTTCATTTTGGTGGAACTGCACAAAGGGAGATCTGTGTTCCAATCCTCATCATCCATATTGGCGCCATAACCTTCCTTTAGGTAAGAATGATATTTAATGCATGTGTTCATCTCTATTTTCCGACTGCCATGAGAAAATAATGTTGCCAATATTATTAGTGTCATGACATAATAGTGCTATTGTTTTGCATGTCAATTTATTGCCATTGGTTCAATGAGGCAATGTTTTGCATATTGTCCATCATGAATTTGATGCTACTGTTTGAGTAATATGCTAATGTCTTCCTATCCTTTCTCACTAAGCTAATAAAGGTTTCACCTTGTTCCTACTTGTGCAAATAGGGATCATGTTGTGCCAATCATACATTTTAGTGGAACTACACAAGACAATACAATGAACTGTATCCCAACCAGTGCTTTAACTCTGCTGGAAGTTCTTGATAATCTTTCGATATAATCTCAGCACTGGTATACAAGAGTGATTTCAACCATACATTTGAAGTGCACAAAAATATATACTATTGTGTGATTCCAGTGAGTGCTTTATCATTTCTTATGGGACTACATGAATAAGCTTTTTTTCTCAGGTTGGTACGGGCCTAAGGCCTTCATCCATATTAGTTTGCTGTCATCTCTATTTGTATCGTGCTACTGTCATGAGAAACTCCTTTATCTTTGCACGTTAAAGTTTTGCAACCTATGATAAATGGCAATGCTTTGAGTGTTGAGTTGAGCTAATTGGCACTGATTAAATAAACTAATACCTCTCTTTAAGCAAGACTACTATGTTGCTAACTTTACCCATTAAGATAATGAGGGTGCTTCAATTTGTTAGTGTATGTTTCATCAACTAGTCCCACTATTACAGTAATCTCACTCTCTCAATATATGTGCCAACAGGGATGCTCGATTTTGGTGGAACTGCACAAAAACTTTGGGTGCTTCATTGCCTCGACAGCTTCCGTCCTTTCCTGTCAGTCGCTAATCTCCGCTTGTTTTCTTCCTTTGCTGTCAGTCGCTTGGCTTATCTCGGCTTCCAGTCAAAGGAAATAGTAATTGATATGCTACCTCACATAGGTTGGTACTGGTCTTTTATCCTGATTATTGTGCCTGTCATATGTATTGGTAATTTGGTATTGTGCTACTGTTTGCCGATTTCATAAAGGAGTAATTTGGAGCCTGAACTCGCAGGCAAATCATTACATCGGGTGATTTCAGTAGAACTGCACAAAATGATCAGATGGACAGGTACTTATGCCGCTGCTATGTACTCCAAAGTTCACTCAGACAAGCATCGATGTTGACAAGAAGTGACTATATTCATTCGAGTATCAACCGGCGTCAACCAATTGTCAAACTCCAAGTATTAGGAGAGTGAACGCCAAAAATATTGCTTGGTGCATAGCCCAGAAAAACGCAGTCCAGTCTTTGGTCCCAACTTGTGCCTTTTGGTTATCGGCACATATGGTAGCGAACTATATGGCATGGAGTCTAAAGATTCCAGACAAGTTGGTTGACGCGTATATTCATCTGGCACTTAATCAGTCTGCACGCCAATGATGCTCCATTTAAGTTGAACTGCACAAAAAATTTGGGTGGTTCATTTTCTCAACCGCCTCCTTTCTCGTCAGCAATGTAGAATTTTGGCGAGATACAGGACCAAGATGAGCCAGTAAACTAGTTGGATGAAAGTAGTGGCCAAGTTGCTCAAACCTCCCTCGGCACGAGGCCACTATTTGAGGATAAACCTACAAGCAAAGTTCAGATTGTCTGTGCTGCCTCTTATGTACTCGAAAGTTTACTCGTACAAGAACTAATTTTAGCAAGAAGTACCTCCGATTGAACACCATTTACCAGTCTGTACCCTAGGTAATTAAAGTTTGTCCATGGATCATATTGGCTGTGATCTCAATCATTTGGATGCATAAACATACTGAACATGTGTATATCTGAATCTTTTTGTGAATTATGTATGAATATTGTCGTGTGATCTATCTATCATTTGGATGCATAGATATGCTGAGCTTGTGTATATATGAATCTTTTGAGTTGTTGATAGTGAATGTTGGCTATGAATATGAACGTGTCCCGTGAATCTGAGTTTGATATGAATGTTTACCTTTTCTGTTGTATTTGTGTGTGAACTTGTTAGTATGCCTACTGTGGGGTATAAAACGCAGGTCTCTTATAAAAGTAATGCTGTGTCCAATTTATGTTTTCCCTTCTAACCACATTATATATATTTATATTATTACTATTATCGTATATTTTATAGAGACTTATATATACATTATAAAAACATCCCACGTGTTATTAACTTATAAAAGTAAATGTTTAACGGAAGTTGGCAAGGAAAATCCTGGTTGTTTTTGACTCATAGGCAAGGAAAATCCTGGTGATTGCGTACAAAAGCTTGCGAAGATTTTAAGGACCAATTTAATAATAACGCGCTCATTTTTATTTTGAGCAATAACTCGCTAATTTCTTAATTATATATATATATATATAATGTCCCTCTCCGGTTTATTCTTTGATATTAATTGCTCCTTCTAACGTAACATTATATATATAACGAGCCCACCTAATACGTGTATTTCAAGGAAGTGCAAATGGGCTGGGATTTCTTAGAAAATATAGATGGGCCTGATTGACACGAAATTATTTGTTCACCCAGCCCAGCAAATGGACTGTATATTCTAGAAAACATGGGTTAAATATATGCCACATTTTTGCAGGCTCACATGTGGGCCAATAGGTCGAAGCCTACGCAGGGCGTTGTCAACTTGGTCAACAAATGATTGTGTCATCCACAGCCATTGGATTTATATCCAACGGCCGGCATGCACCTTCAATCTCTCGTCTTCTTCCTCCAGCGTTGCCGGGACCGCCTGGTCCGGCCTCCGGCGGCTAGCAGCTCTGCTTAGCACGCATCGCTGCGAAGCGCTACCCCACCGCCGGCCAGGCTATCCCTCCACCCCTCGACACCTCCTGTTATTCTCCACAGACTACAGCCCCACGCCGCAACAGAACCAGTTATAACCCTTCTCCTCCTCTCAATCTGCGACTCCACTGCCGCGTTTTCCCATCTTCGAGTCGTTCCCGTCCGAGGCTTCGCCGTCGTCCACCGCCTCGCTGCGTTCGGTGCGGCGTGGTCAACAAACGAGAGTCATCGGAAGAGGACTGTACGTGGAGAACCTGACGGCTGGGACCCACGAGGTCCATGGTCGCACGCAAGGAAAGTTCCTCCTTATTAAGCTGAAAAAATGTTTCCTCCACCTGACAGCTGGGACCCACTGGCTGTATCTTCGCACGGAAGGAAGTGCCTCCTTGTTTTGCGAAAAAAATTATTCATCCCGTTGACAGCTGGGACCCGTCAGATTTGGTGACTGACTTGTGGGCCTACTAAGCGAACGTGTACGCACGGCTTTGTCAACTTAATCAACAAATGATTCTAGCAGCTGGACCATTGGATGTTAATCCAACAGCCGTGCTCCTTCTTCAACCTCTGTTCTTGCTCCTGTCTCCCGTGGGCGGCACCGCGGCTGTGCTGCCGCGCACCCGAACCAGTGAAGTTTCCCACTCCTCTCCATCTGTGACTCCACTGCCCCGTCTTCCCCATCTCCGGGTCGTTCCAGTCTAGTGCGCTCGACACGGTGTGGTCAACGTGGTCAACAACCGAGAGTCATCGGAAGATGACTGTACGTGAGAGGCTGACAGTGGGGACGCACCACGCCCATGGACGCATGCATGCAACGGAACACGGCAAGGTCAACGTGGTCAAGGAACGACTTCCATCGGAAGTATACTATACGTGGAGAGTCTCAACTGGGTCCACGGCCGCAGCAAGTAAGTGCCTCCTTATTACGCGTAAAATAATGATTCCTCCAACTGACAGCAGGGACCCACTGGACGGGCCACCGTATTTTGTGAAAAAATGTTTGCCCCCTGACTGCTGGGACCCACCTGACGGGCCACCGTATTTCGTGAAAAAAACGTTCCCCCACTGTCAGCTCGGACCCACCGGAAGTGCCTCCTTATTACGCACGAAAAAATGAATACTCGCCCGGCTAGCTGGGACCCACCTTGGTGGGAGGCCGACTTGTGGGCCTACTAAGTTGACGGGGATGAAGGGCTTTGTCAACTTAGTCAATATGAACGATTCTAGCTCCAGTGACCGTACGATGTCCATCCAACGGCCGTAGTGCTTCTTCAACCTCTGGTCTTCTTGCTCCAGCCGCCCAAAGCAGCGCCGGTCGTGCCGCATGCTCCTGCCTCCCGTGGCCGGCTGTGCTGCCGCGGAGGCCTCACCGCCCCCTACTATTCCCACCGCTGGCCAGGCCCTGCGACGACGGCAGCCTCACACCGCAGCCGAACCAGTGAACCCTCGTACTCCTCTCCGCGCGGGCTTCCACTGCCGCGTCTTCCCCGGCTCCGCGTCGTCCCCTTCCTAGGCCTCGCCGTCGTCCACCACCATGGTGCTCTCCGCGCGGTGTGGTCAACGTGGTCAAGGAACGACTTCCATCGGAAGACTACTGTACGTGGAGAGGCTGACAGCTGGGTCCACGGCCACAGCCCAGTTTTTTTGTGATTTGCCAAGTAAGTCGCTTTGTCAGGCCTGTTGGGCTGCAAATCTTTCAAGACGAGGAGAGATTTCATTCGGCTGGCCGAGAAAATGGCCCATCAGTAATGAGAAATGAGCTGCACATTTTTAAAACACATCAAACCGGCAATTAGTTTCAAATATCTTTTTTTTTCATTTCGAGATTTTAAATTACATTAATTTTTATGCGTGGAGAATTTGTTGGATTTTATATTGATATACATTTATTTTTAAAATCAGTTTGAATGTGAGTCAAAATTTCAGGATTAAAAACAGTTCGGACCACACCGAAATATGCAAAATTTCGTATAATTTTTTAACCGTGGCCACAATATGGGCTGTAATGCTAACAAAAAGAATATGGGCTCCAAAAAAACCTTAATAATTAGCAAATGGGCTGTAAATTATTAGAAATAATGGCAGATGGGTTGTATGCTGTTTTCCACAGATTTGAGGCTTTCCTAAAAAAAAGGTTGACGCACAAGCAGTGACTGTTGGATGGCCATCCAACGGACGTCGTGCTTCTTCAATCTCCGCTCTTCCTGCTCCAGCCGCTCAAACAAGCGCCGGCAGGACTGCCTGCTCCCTCCTCCCCGCGGCCGGCTCTGCTGCCGCGCAGGCCTCACCGCCCCACCCGTACTCCCATCGCTGGCCTAGCCATCCCTCTACTCACCCACACCTGCTGTTATTCTCCGGCGACGGCAGACGAACCAGTAAACCCTCGTACAGTCATACTCCCCTCCGCGTGGGAAACAACTGCTGAGTCTTCCCTGCCTCCGTGTCGTTCCCCTCCTAGGCCTCGCCGTCGTCCACCGCCCTGGTGCTCTCGGCGCGGCCTGGTCAACGTGGTCAACGATCAACATGCATCTGAAGTGGACTGTACGTGGAGAGGCCGAGAGCTGGGTCCACGACCGCACGCAAGGAAATTCCTCCTTATTACGTGCAAAATAATGATTCCTCCACCTGACATCAGGGACCCACCGAAAGGGCCTCTGTATTTCGCGATAAAAACGTTACTGCCGCTGACAGCTCGGACCCACCAGCTATATCTTTGCACGCAAGGAAGTGCCTCCTTATTACGCACAAAAAAAATGAATACTCCCCCTGTTAGCTGGGATCCAGTATAGCGGCAGGCTGACTTGTGGGCCTACTAAGTTGACGGGGACGGAGGGCTTTGTCAACTTAGTCAATATGCACGATTCTAGCTCCAGTGACCATACGATGTCCATCCAACGACCGTATTGCTTCTTCAACCTCTGGTCTTCTTGCTCCAGCCGCCCAAACCAGCGCCGGTCGTGCCTCGTGCTCCTGCCTCCCGTGGCTGGCTGCGATGCGGCGGAGGCCTCACCGCCCCCTACTACTCCCACCGCTGGCCAGGCCATCCCTCTACTCACCCACACCCCCTGTTAATCTACGGCGACGGCAGCCTCACACCGCAACGAACCAGTGAACCCTCGTACTCCTCTACGCGTGGGCATCCACTGCCGCGTCTTCCCCGGCTCCGCGTCGTCCCCTTCCTAGGCCTCGCCGTCGTCCACCGCCCTGGTGCTCTCGGCGCGGCGTGGTCAACGTGGTCAAGGAACGGCTTCCATCGGACGTGGACTGTACGTGGAGAGGCTGACAGCTGGGTCCACGGCCGTAGCAAGGAAGTGCCTCCTTATTACGTGCAAAATAATTATTCCTCCATCTGACAGCGGGGACCCACCGGACGGGCCACCGTATTTCGCGAAAAAAGTTTGCCCCTGACTGCTGGGACCCACCAGCTACATCTTCGCACGCAAGGAAGTGCGTTCGGGCAAAAAAAAATGATTCGCCCCCCTGACTGCTGGGACCCACGAGCTATATCTTCGCAGGCAAGGAAGTGCCTGATAGTCGGGACCCACCTGGTCGAAGCGTACGTAGAGTTGTCATTCTGGTCGCGAACGTGTACGTACATATATACTGGTGGATGTAGAGGCGCGCACGTGTCGTAGTAGAGGCGCGTACGTGTCATAGTAGAGGCGCGCACGTAGCATGTACACGTACGTACAGCGGCCAGGGTGCAAGAAAGAAAATACGGCCACATATGTGTACATACGGGCGGGGTCTCGAACGCCTACTCGCGCATACGTACGGCCAGGGCTCGTGTACATGGCTGGGTCGGAACGGAGAAACAACGTCGTCGTCGTGTTCATGGGGAGGCAACGGAATGTGTCGTGTTCATGGGGAGGCAACGGAATGCGTCGTGTTCATCGGGAGGCAACGGAACGCGTGGGAGCCAACCGGCTGGGTCGGAACGGAATGGGTGGTCGTGTTCATCGGGAGGGCTTGGACGGAACAGGCGATGGAAATGAGGCCTGGCGTACCGCACAACGGAGGAAACGGACCTCCTACGTTCGGAACGGGGTCCTGTTGATCGGGAGGGGTGTGGCGTACCGCATAACGGAGGAAACGGACCTCCTATGGTCGAAACGGGGGTCCTGTTGATCGGGAGGGGTGTGGCGTACCGCAAAACGGACGAAACGGACCTCCTACGGTCGAAACGGGGGTCCTGTTGATCGGGAGGGGTGTGGCGTACCGCAAAACGGACGAAACGGACTTCCTACGGTCGAAACGGGGGTCCTGTTCATCGGGAGGGGTGTGGCGTACCGCAAAACAGGACTCCACGGGATACTGTTCATCTCCACCGTCGACCTCCTCCAGCCTCCACGGGCTCCTGTTCATCCAGCCTCCACCGCGCGCTACTCCACCGGCTACTGTTCAACCACCCCTCCACGGGCAACCCTCCACCGTTTACTGTTCATCCAGCCCTCCACACCACGGGGTCCTGTTCAACCACCCCTCCACGGGCACCCCTCCACCGTCTACTGTTCATCCAGCCCTCCACCACACCACGGGGTCCTGTTCATCCAGAGGCAACGCCACCGCTCACTGTTCATCCAAACCCCCCCGCAACGCTCACTGTTCATCCCAGAGGCAGCATCGATCGGCTTCAGTTAGCAGCAATAGCGAAGGAATCGCTCGATCGGGTTCAGTTAACAGCCATCGATCGATCGCTCGGGTTCAGTAACGCGTAGCCTGCAGTGCAATCGCTCGGGTTCAGTTAGAGCCCAACGCCTCGCTCCGGTTCAGTTAGAGCCAACGCCTCGCACACACGCGCGTATGTGTACGAGGGAAACGCGCAACGCTCGGCCCCCGACCTCCCACCGTAACCGGGAACTCCCCGAAATTTTCCTCGCCCTCGCTTCTACCACGGTTGTTTTCGTCATGGACGGCCCAAAGAATGTCATGCAGCTGCGTCTCCGGCCCGCACAGGACGAAAAGCCCATTTTCTGTCATGATTTTTTGTCATAGAAGTAGGAGCCCACCACATCTATGATGATACCGGGTTTTGTCACAATTATCGTCATAGAAGTGTCATATGTATGACAGAAAAAAATTTCGTTCGGCCCAAAATGTCACGGATGTGTCTTTTTTTGTAGTGATATGGAGAGAAAAGGAAACCGCTCCACTATATACATAGGCAGGACGAGCCTACACGGTTGCTTGCTGGGGTTGCTCTCTTCACACTCTCTCGCACAAAATGACTGCCACATCTCTAACATCCCGGCGGATCACGTCCGCCGGGGGAAGGGGTGGATGCTTAGTGTAGATGCGGTCCCCATCGCCGACGGCGAAAACCCACTGTTGGCACGTTCCGATCAGGGATCCATGTCGTTCTCTCTCACAAAGCCGGTGAGGTTGCCTTCGTCCCTTGCTCACTGCCGCGACGTGGGCAGTTGCCGCCTCCCGCCGCCCTTCTCTAGGTTGAGCTACGTCACGACATCCCTCAGGTACAACTCCCTTTACAGCCGGCTTGCACCACAGCTCCAGCTGCCCACATCACTCCATGTGGATATTTCTCTACTTCTTTGCCCCGCACATACCTCTGATGGCTTCTACGTACTCTATTTGTGATGAGTTTATGTCTCATCAACTAGTCCCACTAATCCTATTCTAATCACGCTTTTTCAATTACTTTGCCACAGGGATGCTCATCTCGATTTTGGTGAAACTGCACAAAACGATCCGATGGTCAAAGGGTTGCAAACTTCATTTCTTCGGAAGCTCCAACGTTGCCAGCAAATTAAAGCCTGATTAGGGTTTACGGTTCAAGGGCTAGGGAATGCATGGATCGTTTTTTTTCTTTAGCCGTCTTTGTTCCAAAATAAGTGTCAACTTTAGTAGTAGTACAACTTTGTACTAAAGTTTGCATAAAGTTGAGACACTTATTTTGGAACGGAGGGAGTACATATTGGCTATGATCTGTCAATCATTGAGATGCAATAGCATGCATGTTAGTCTCCTTTGTATTTGATGAAATGTTGCAACGGGCAACCTTAGACGCAAGATACATGAAACTAAAGCTGGAAGCTTCATAGAATTGTACAAATTTATCTCGCTGATAAATTACAGTACTTACTATACTAGTACTATGTAAAGATTTAGGTGTCGCACGGTGTCCAGAAAATATGGTGATAATGTGAGGTGGGCCATGTAATCACTGAGCCTGCGTGTTTTCATTGCTCTCGCAATCCTCTGCTGTAAGAATGGAGAAAATTGTAATCTAGTAGTATCTCCTTTCGCCGAAAGCGTGGGACATCCAGCAGTCCTACCACCTCAGTAATAATGACCAATGATCCATCAAATCACATAGACCCAGCAGTAAGTAGGACGGACGAAGCAACCATCACTCTTGAATCCGCTTCTCTCTTCAACGCAGGAGCCAGTGAGAGGTCGCGTCCGCTCTGCCCGGGCATGAATGCGGCACCGATCCTTTGGAGGGGCGCTGACCGTTTCAGGCAGGAAGCGCGCGCGGGCGATGGAGGGGCTTTGGGTGGGCCAGGCTGGTCAGGAGCGGGTGTGGCAGCGGTCCGCCTGTCCCGACCGGACGCCCGGAAACGAGAGGATGCACCGACTCTCGCGGCTAAATCGTACACTACACACCATCTCTCTGTAGGAGTAGGTCGATGTGTCACTCTCTCCAACACACACACGCTGTTAAACACACACACACACACGCACACGCGCACACAGGTTCATAGAATAGGAATATCGTGTGAGTTACTTAGGGAGCATTTGGATCCTTAGCAGGAACAGTTTATAGCCTAGCTGGGCAAGGTTAGGCATTTGGAACTGTTAAAATATGTTAGCTGTTGTTGGCCAGCTAGCTTGGGTGGGCTAGAAAAACCTTGCTACCTCAGGAGAGCCAGATCGGCTCGCTTCCAACGGCAAACTTCGCGTACTACCTCCGTCCTGGTTTATTGGTCCCCATTGTATTTCGTGTCAAATTTTGACCATAGATTGAACTAACAAAATGTTCATGCATGTCACAAAAAATTATATCATTGAAAACTATGTTCAAATACGAATCCAACAATATAATTTTTGTTGACATGCATTAACATTTTGTTAGTTAAATCTTTGGTCAAAATTTGGCACAATCTACAAAGGGGACCTATAAACCAGGACGAAGGTAGTAGTAACATAGACTAGTAACATATGCATGTTACTAGTCCAAGTTACTCACCACTATGACCAGCCTAAGCAATGTAACCAAACGCTCCTTACTCTGCCTTGTTATCTCCCCGGAAACCCAATGCATGGAGCGCAACTACGCGTTGATCGGTCAAGAAATCAAAGTCGGCTTGCATGCGAGTTAACACGTGGCCCTGCATGGTAGCTAAAACGACATCTCTTAGTTGTTGGGATTAATTGTTGCGTTTAGAGACAGAAATTAGGGCTTTGATTGGAGGAAGGACCGGTCAAGTTTCTCCTTCTCCTCCAATCTGCTTGCACCTTGGTCCCGCTGCACCTTCTAACGTGACTTATTACACCTAGACGGAGGGAGTAGTACGAGATACGGTGGCACACTGACTTAGGACGTATACAAGTGCCCAAAATTGTGTGCATGTTATAATAATGATTCACTTAAAATAGTATGTGAGCGAACAGAGGGATCAATTGGACAGTGTTCACGAGTAGTAGCGAGCTGTGTGAGGTAAGATACACCGCTGGGCTTTTAATTTTTCTTATTAATTTGTTTGTTTCACCCTCTGGCTGGTGGGACCCAACGTACTACGTGGAGCGAGGTAAGGTGACTAAGGCTGCATTATTTCTGTACTACCAACACTGCTTTAAATCCCAAAAGATCTTACCACCAAAGCCACATGACACGATTATGATTTAAATCTCAATGACTCCCACGCAAAAAATCGCGGCATGCTTGTCACACGAATGCAGGAATGTATAAAAGGTTATTTTCCTCTCGTTGAACATAACGGGAGGGTGGTGTAGCTGGTTAGCCTGTTCGCTCATCAAACTTGAGGTCTCGGGTTCGATAACTACATTTGAGCATAATTCTGTTTTTGTTGGACTTCTTTCTTCCACCCAATGACAGGTAGGCCCCGCATGACAGAGAGAGAAAGTGATCTGGGGCGGTGCCAGGATGACTGGTCAAAATGGATGGATACGGAGCTATATGATCTCGTAGTGACCGTATAATCACCTCATCACGTATACGCTACAGCCTCGGCACTTGTTTTCTAGGGTTTGCACTCTTCACACTCTCTCTCTAGTATATATATACATGATGGAGCCTCAGTGCTTGTAGTTGCTCTCTTCACACTCTCCCACCCTCTCCAGATCTAAACAAGACTTCGTTGGCCTCTCTCTTTCTCCTCACTGCTGGTCAAAGAGCCGGCAGGATCCGTCCGCTGGGAAGGGAAGGAGGCTTAACGCTGTCGCCATGGCGAGGGAGGGAATCCACTACCAGCGCAACTATTCTCTTTCACCCAGCGACGGCGCGGGAGGGCCTCCGACCCCTTCTTCCTCGCCGCCGTACACAGTGTGGGCCGAACGGCCTCCGGTCGCCCACCGAACCACACCTCAAGAACCTTAAGGTATAATTTACTTATTCCATATGCATTGCTCTAGCTGCATGTGGGCTTTTTTCGCTTCTGCACTCGAATCTAGGTGTTGGATCAAATAGGAAAGTAGTGGGGAAAGTTGTATATCATGAATCTAGGACGTGGTTCAAAGAGGAAAGGAATGGGGGAAAGTAGTGGGGAAAGTTGTATAGCATGAATCTAGGACGTGGTTCAAAAAGGAAAGGAAGGGGGGAAAGTTGTGGGGAAAGTTGTATAGCATGAATCTAAGACGTGGTTCAAAGAGGAAAGGAATGGTGGAAAGTAGTGGGGAAAGTTGTATAGCATGAATCTAGGACGTGGTTCAAAGAGGAAAGGAAGGGGGGAAAGTACTAGTACAGACTGGCTATCCAGCACCTACGTTGGTCGAAAAGGGAAAACAATGAAAAACGCAGTACGCACATCTGTAACGGACTGATCTTTTTGTTTTGGGGGACAAGGCTGTAGAGTTTGAGCAGGACCAGATTTGCTGCGCTCACATAGGGAAAGGTGTCTAAAGATAACAAAACTGGGACCAACACAAATATGCTTCTTGGTTGTTTGTTCTTTGTTGCAACAGACTGTGCATCACCCCTTCATACATCGGTAGATGCACATGGTGCTGGTGCGTCCACTGTCCCGTGCAACTCTTCAGCTGTTGTTAATCTAAGGCCCTGTTTGGTTAAAAAGTCCCTAGTCCCTACCTGCTTGGTTCAAGGGACTAAACATGGACTAGAGGTTATTAAATGACATGCTAAAAGACCATGTTACCCCTAGTAATGAACTAATAGAGACAAGGTGCGATGCGGGGCAGGGGCAACTGTTGGAAAAAGTCCCAAAAAGACTCTCCCTCGGAGTCTTCTTTCTTTCATCCCAAATGCCCACTTTTAGTCCCTAAAAGTCCCTCCTGTTTGGTTTAGATGGGACTGACACGGTCTTTTTTTAGTCCCCACACCAAAAAGTCCCTGTAAACAAACACCCTCTAATAATGCCGCTGGAAAATTGATGCAATGCCACAATTAAAAGCAAATTACATGTTTAACGAATTTTATTGTTAATATAATCTCTCTGTTAATATTAATCAATGCTACCGTTTGAGAAATGCTACTATCTTGCTTTCTTTCCCATTTAGATAAGTTAGATGCTTCTTTTTGTTGGCTTCTGTGTCATCCACTGTTATTGACCACTAGTTGTTTCCTTTGCACCTCTGTGTAAACAGGGTTATCTACTTCACCTTGTTGCTATTGTGACCTTTTGTTGCACTGCACAAAACACTTTTGTTTTAGGAGTGTTTTGTGCAGTTCAACCAAAATGTCACACCGACAACGTTGCTTGATTGCTTGATCTTAGTGGAACTGCACAAGAGGAGATCTTACTTCCTATCCGTGTTGGCAAATTTGGTTCAGATCTTCTTCTTGTGAGTTGCTTGAATTCTGTGTCATGAGAGGTCAGTACTAGCCTTCTTTCACATGATTGTGCAGTGTGCTTTCATATGTTGTGCTACTTGTACGGTAATGTTGCTTGATTTTAGTGAACTACACAAATGGAGACAAGACTTCCAATCTGTATGTGCACTGTAATATCCCATTGAGGTAAGATAAGGATATTTCACAACTGTTGGCCTGTATTTTGCCACTTTCATAAGAAAATTAATGTCGTTGTTTAGTGCTATACTTGTACTCCCTAATTGCCATGCCAAATCTTACATTGAAGGTGAAGTTTGTGTGTTATTGAACCAAGTGATGAAGGGGAAGAACAAGCGGAAGAAAAACAAAAATCAACTCCCGGTGCTGTAATGAAGCACTGGAACTGTGATGACACAAGTAATGATATAGTTTTGCATCTTAATTTATTGCTATGGCTGGAACAAGCAATTGTTTTGCCAGTGATTTGATGCCACTCTTAATGTAATATGTAATTATCTCTACTTGTGCAAACAGGGATCTTCTTTGTACCATATATTTTAGTGGAACTGCACAAGAAGATGTTGGAAACATTAAACTAATCGAGGAGTATATAGTAAGCATGGCAACCATAGTAGATAACAACATATGGTTCCGGAGAAGTGCTTGATCTGTATGCTCTACACAATAAGCCTCCTGACAAAGGTTGGTAGTCGCCCACGGATTTCATCCATATGATTGAGCTTTGTCATCTCTATTGGTGTTGTGCTACTTTTTAGATACTGTCATGAGAAAGTGGTATTGTCCTTGAGAAGTGCTTCATCTGTGCTGTTTTAAATATTTCCTTTCCTTTTTTCCGAGCAAACAGAGATGCTAGCATTTAGTTATCCTCTTGTCTTTGCACAATTGGATCATCCTCCTCTTAAGAAGAATATGGAGTACGTGAAGTGACTAGTTCCGATTATGCCAGGATGAAGGAGCCTTGTCTATCTTCTCATCAGAAGGAGCAGTTGAAGGATGGTTACATTACTCCCCACAAGACCAAACTAACTTCAATTCAGAAGGACTGACATATCTCCATCTTTTTGCTGTGATGCGCAAGTACAATGTTGTTCTCGGATTCTTTCCGATGAGTTCCGTTTTTTAAAAAGTGCGCTCTACATGGACCATGTAGGTGCCTGTTTAAACCGTCAATTCATAGTACAGTTTGCTTTATACTAATCACTTTTTTTGTATTTGTGCAAACAGGGGTGCTCAGCTTGATTTCAATGGGAACTGCACAAAATGTTCATGAATACATCGAATCTTTCATTTCCACCACAAGAAAGGAGGTGCCGATATGTTCAAGGCGTTGCAACATATAAGGGCAAAATCATACAAGCTATGCACGAATTTGGTTGATTTTGGTGGAACTGCATAAAAAGAACAGCTGGTTTATTTAGCATGAGGTGCCATGTCAATGTCCGAACTGATGGCAAACCCTGCCCATTCCACAATCATAGGCATTTGATATTTGGGAATGGGAAAACCTTGTCAAAGTTTGCTCACTGATGTACGCAAAACAACAAGCATTTGACATTTTGGAATGGGACAACCTTGTCAAATTTTGCTCATTGATGTTAGCAAGAAGACATGCGTTTGATATTTTCGAATGGGACGCCCTTTGCTGTCAGTAGCGTCGATCTATTTTTCTTTATTCTTTAGTTGTGAAGTAAATATTGGCTCTGACATGTGAATCGCTGAGATGCATAATCATCAATTGTTTTGAATGTTCTCTATGAATTGCCAGGCCTGTGTGTTTGATTGCAATGTACAGGAATGCTAAAAAGCTGCTAAAACTCTTTGAATGTTCATACTTTTTACTTCGCATTGTGAATGTTCATACTTTTTTCTATAAGATTGGTCAAAGTAGAGATACTTTGACAGCAGACAAAACTTGTATGCAGACTAAAAAGGACCGGAGGGAGTACATGTGAAACTGCTGCAAACGAGATGATCACCCTGGGAATAATGCTAGTGCGTATTGTTTTGCTTGTTCATCCAATGCCAGTGATACAAGAATTCGAACTAATCGAACTAAATTCATTCATACACGGTCGGAATTCATATAAACATGCCGGATTTCATTACATTTCATACATTCCTCAACTAAAAAGGGGTGCACTGGAGGTATAATTAATTAACCGAAGCTACCCACCCGTGTCCGGCTGAAGCAAACAGAAGCTTCTTCTCCAGCGGACTGAGCTTCAGTGACTTAACTGCAGGTGCAGTTGCATAACTGACATGTGGCCCAGATGGCTGTTAGGCCCACGTGTCATTGAGCCAACTTCACCAGCAATTAAGTAGAAGCAGCGTCCTTCTCCAACATAGCTCTCCAACTCCACGTCGCTGCCAAGAAGCTAGTTGGCCCTCAATGGTCAACCCGCCTAGCTTGGCTTCAACCGGAGGGTTGCAGCGGTGGCCTTACTTGGACCCGAGCGGCGGCGACCTACCGTGTTCTACTCTCCCTCGTTTTCTGTGTGGTGCGGCCTCGTTGGTAGCGGGGCGGGGCCTCGACGGAGCCGGCGATGTCCTCTGTCTCGTTGCCAGCAGGGCGGCCTCGGCGGAGCGGGGGAAACCCTCCCCCTCGTTGTCGGTAGGGTGGGGCCTTGGCTGAGCCGGCGATGTCCACTGCCTCGTTGTTGGCGGGGCGGGGCCTCGGCGGAGCCGGCGGTGTCCTCTGCCCCGTTCTTGGCGCCGCGGGGCCTCGGCGGAGCAGGGCCTCGTCGACGCCAGCGGAGCGGGGACTCGTCGGTGCCGGCATTGTCCTCTGCCTCATCCTCGATATCGCCAAACAACGCCTCGCGCGCTTCATCGCCCTCTTTGTAGGTGGCCGCGGCCTCCGCCACCCGCATGCGGTACCGCCAGCGCTCGAGGCGGCCCTCGCGGGCGGAGCAGTAAAAGTCGAGCAGCGCCTCCTGCTCCGCCCGCTCCGCGGCGATCTGCTCCTCCGCATGCAGGTGCTCCTGGAGGAGATGGTGGTTGTAGGCGGCATCGGCCTGCGCCTCCCGGAAATGCTCCTGATGCTTCTGCCTCACCGTGTCCATGTATTGGGCACGGGCCTCGCCGATGGTCATGGTGCTATGCATCGGTGAGGACGGCACGAAGGAGGGGGTTGGCGCCAGATCGTCGACTACCATGTTCTCCATTGTGACGTCGTCGTCCTCCGGCTGCCTGCCGGCCAGTCAGTCGGCAGCAATGGCTGCCATCTCCTTGTGGTCCGTCGTTCGCCCGTCCCGAAGAGCGCTGGAGCGTGAGGAAGCCATGGTGGGCAGTAGTGGTGTGGACAGGAGAATGGGAACGGAGGCGGATGGCTGCGGCTATGGCTGGTGCAGCAGTTTATATAGCAATGGTGGGCGGCGGAGGGACGGACGTGTGGCGCCAGAGTAGCCATCTCGGCAACCGCGTATCATTAATGTGGGCGGCAGACGGACGGACGGACGGCACTTGTGTCGTTTGAAGGCGGAGCAATCGCCTGCACCGGGAAGCGGGGTGGGCGGCGCTGACCATTTCGGGCGAAAAGCGCGTGCGAGCGAGCGAGGCGGTCTGGGTGGGCCAGGGCAGTCAGACTCATGCTTGGCAGCGGGTCGGTCCAGCAGCCGGACATGCTGGCTTGCCAGCGAGCTCGTCGAGCTGAGCGACAACAATCAGACGATGGACGTAGCTTACGACCAGGAGCCGGCGCCACTGTCCAAGCCGGTTCATGCCGTGTTCACCATAGAGCAGGTGCGGCCGCACTTTGACGCCCTAATGGCGGAAGAGCTACCAGCGCAGGAGGACCTATGCTGCAACCTCCGTCTCCTCAACAAGCACCGGTGAACAAGCGAATGACAATGCCGTCGCGGACATGTGGCCCTATGATCCTGGCTTCCGAATAAGCAGTGGGCGCTGTATCAGACCATCCGTAGGGCCCGCGAGGCCCTCTCCATCGTCCTTCGTGTTATTGCGCTCGTCGTGGCGCCGCCATCTCGTGTTGTCAATATGGTAAATGGACATGAGGAATGAGGAGATGACTTTACTTGGAGAGGATGGTTTCCTGACATCATGGTCCCACACCATAGTCAACCTGTGTAGTCAATAAACAAGAGAATTGCACAAGGAGCGGCCGACAGCTGGGACCAAGTAGCTCGAGCAGTATTTGTGTTTTTGAGGTGCGAGCCCTGCAGAGTTTTTCTTGAGCGATGTTTTCATTTTTTGAGACAAGAGTGATGTTTTCGTTGTTGTTCAGAGGAGAGCAGGGTATTAACTGGGTGGGCTGTGGCCCGTCTAGCCCAGGCCAGATATCCAGCCCAGATATTAAATTTTTTCAAGCTGAAAATGGCTAGCCCAGCTATACTTTTTTTGAGGAATACCCAGGCAAGGTCAACTAGTTATTCTTCGCCCCGCTGGGCTGCAAATCTTTTCTAGGAGGGATCCATTAGGCTTAACAAGAAAATGACCTTTAGGAAATAATAAATGGGATGTAATTATAAAAACTAGGCTGTAACTATAAAAAAATGCACCAAACACGTAATTAGTTTATAAAATATATTTTTTGGATTTTGAAAATTTGAATTTCATTAATTGTTGCGCGCGCATTGTTTCGTTGGATTTTTACGTAATACAAATTTATATTGAAATTGTATTTAATCTGACTAGAAATTTCGGGATAAAAATAATTCGGATCCCATCAAACTGTGGGAAATTTTATTGAATTCTGTTTTGAAAGGTTGGTTGAAATTATTAATCGTTGTGCTAGCTAAAAATGGGCTGTACTTTTAACAAACTGTAAATGGGCTGTAGTAAATTCCATTAGAATTCAAAAATGGGCTGTACATTCTTACAAATCTCAAATGGGCTATAAGTTCTCTGCCACACACTTATGGGCCTACTAAGTTGACGCGTCCCCTAAAAAAAGTTGACGTGTATGCAAGGCTTTATCAACTTATAGTCAACACACGGTTCTAGCAACAGTGGCTGTTGGATGTCCATCCAACGGATGTCGTGCTTCTTCTTCAATCTCAGATATTCTAGCTTCACCCGCCCAAAAAATGATTCCTCCCCCTGACATCTGGGGCGCACCGTTTCGGAGGCTGACCTGTGGGCCTACTAAGTTGACGCGTACCAAGGGCTTTGTCAACTTAGTCAATATAAACGATTCTAGCTACAGTGACCGTACGATGTCCATCCAACGGCCGTCGTGCTTCTTCAACCTCTGGTCTTCTTGCTCCAGCCACCCAAAGCAGCACCGATCGTGCCGCCTGCTCCTGCCTCCCGTTGCCGGCTGTGCCGCCGCGGAGGCCTCACCGCCCCCTACTACTCCCACCGCTGGCCAGGCCCTGTGGCGACGGCAGCATCACACCACCGCCGAACCAGTGAACAAAGAGTCACTGCAAAGTCACTAATAGAGTAGAACAAACGAAGAGATTATGGTAGGGTACGAAACCACCTCAAAGTTATTCTTTCCGATCAATCCATTGGGCTATTCCTATAAGTGTCACAAACAACCCTAGAGTTCGTAGTAAAATAACACCTTAAGACACACATCAACCAAAACCCTAATGTCACCTAGATACTCCATTGTCACCTCAAGTATCCGTGGGTATGATTATACGATATGCATCACACAATCTCAGATTCATCTATTCATCCAACACATAGAACCTCAAAGAGTGCCCCAAAGTTTCTACCGGAGAGTCAAGACGAAAACGTGTGCCAACCCCTATGCATAGGTTCATGGGCGGAACCCGCAAGTTGATCACCAAAACATACATCAAGTGGATCACGTGATATCCCATTGTCACCACAGATAAGCACGGCAAGACATACATCAAGTGTTCTCAAATCCTTAAAGACTCAATCCGATAAGATAACTTAAAGGGAAAACTCAATCCATCACAAGAGAGTAGAGGGGGAGAAACATCATAAGATCCAACTATAATAGCAAAGCTCGCGATACATCAAGATCGTGCCGAATCAAGAACACGAGAGAGAGAGATCAAACACATAGCTGCTGGTACATACCCTCAACCTCGAGGGTAAACTACTCCCTCCTCATCATGGAGAGCGTCGGGATGATGAAGATGGCCACCGGTGAGGGATCCCCCCTCCGGCAGGGTGCCGGAACAGGGTCCTGATTTGTTTTTGGTTGCTACAGAGGCTTGCAGCGGCGGAACTCCCGATCTCTTCTGTTCTTCGATGGTTTTAGGGTATATGGATATATATATAGGTGGAAGAAATACGTCAGGGGAGCCACGAGGGGCCCACGAGGGTGGAGGGTGCGCCCGGGGGGGGGGGGGGTGGGCGCGCCCCCTGCCTCGTGCCTCCCTCGTTTATTCCCTGACGTGCACTCCAAGTCCCCTGGATTGCTTCCGTTCCAAAAATCACGTTCCCGCAGGTTTCATTCCGTTTGGACTCCATTTGATATTCCTTTTCTGCGAAACACTGAAACAAGGGAAAAAACAGAAACTGACACTGGGCTCTGGGTCAATAGGTTAGTCCCAAAAGTAATATAAAAGTGCATAGTAAAGCCCATAAAACATCCAAGACAGATAATATAATAGCATGGAACAATAAAAAATTATAGATACGTTGGAGACGTATCAACAGATGGGTCCACGGTCGCAGCAAGGAAGTGCCTCCTTATTACGCGGAAAATAATGGTTCCTCCACCTGACAATAGGGACCCACCGGACGGGCCACCGTATTTCATGAAAAAAATGTTTCCCCCTGACTGCTGGGACCCACCAGCTACATCTTCGCACGCAAGGAAGTGCGTCCATATTACGGGCAAAAAAATGATTCGCCCCCTGACTGCTGGAACCCACCAGTTACACCTTCGCACGCAAGGAAGTGCCTGACAGTCGGGACCCACCTGGTCGAAGCGTACGTAGCGTTGTCACTCTGGTCGCGAACGTGTATGTACATACAATCGGTCTGTCTGCAGGCTGCAGCGATGAACCGTGGCCGTGTAAGGAAAGGCACGTGTCGTAGTAGAGGCATGCACGTGTCGTAGTAGAGGCGCGCACGTAGCATGTGCACGTACGTACAGCGGCCAGGGTGCAAGAAAGTAAATACGGCCACGTACGTACATACGGGTGGGGTCTCGAACACCTACTCGCGCATACGTACGGCCAGGTCTCGTGTACATGGCTGGGTCGGAACGGAGAAACTGCGTCGTCGTCGTGTTCATGGGGAGGCAACGGAATGCGTTGTGTTCATCAGGAGGTAAGGAACGCGTGCTGTTCATCGGGAGCCAACCGGCTTGGACGGAACAGCCGATGGAAACAAGGCACGGCGTACCGCAGAATGGAGGAAACGGCCTTGTCTTCGACCGGCCACGGTCGAAACGGGATCCTGTTCATCGGGAGGGGTCTAGCGTACCGCAAAACGGAGGAAACAGACTTCTCTTGGACCTTCTACGGTCGAAACGGGGTCCTGTTGATCGGGAGGGGTGTGGCGTACCGCAAAACGGAGGAAACGGACTTGTGTTGGAGTGCTACGGTCGAAACGGGGGTCCTGTTCATCGGGAGGGGTGTGGCGTACCGCAAAACGTGACTCCACGGGATACTGTTCATCTCCACCGTCGACTGCTTCCACGGGCTACTGTTCATCCACCGTCGACCTACTCCAGCCTCCACCTGCGACTGTTCGTCCACGGGCTCCTGTTCATCCAGCCTCCACCGCGCCCACCTCGCTCGCACTGCTCCATATTAATGGCGCACCCGATCCGCTGGTCATAGTAGGCGGCCGCACCCCCCGTCCACAGCTGTCACCGCCGCATGGAGTGTATTAGGATTTTGCCGTAGCGCACCATCGGAGGGAATGGCGACGCCGGGGCTGGTGAAGCACCCGTGCCATGCATGAAGTTGGGCACAAAGGTTGAGGTCGCCGCCGACGAGGTCTTGCGTGGGCAGTAGCACCACCTTGACTTCGTTGCCATCGTCGTGCCTCCCCAGCCGAGGCCAGAGGTCCATAACTATTCCGGCAATGGCTCCAACTCCGACGGAAAACCGGTTAGTCCCCCTTTCTTTTTCTGGGAAAAGCAATATTGTGGTTATGTTCACCTAGTGCATGAAATCAGAGTAAGATTTGTTAGATCTGTGTAGTGTATTGATTGTTTGAATGGTATCTATGTTTAGTGATTAATTGTCTGTTTTGTACAAATGATTTTTTCCTAATAATCCGACTAGGGTTAGCGTTCATGCTAATAATTCGTGGCCAGATCTTGAGAATTGATGTTGAATGTCCTAAATATATGTTTGTGCCTTTTTTTCTTACATATCTTGAGAATTGATTATGAATGTCCTACATGTATGTTTCTGGCATTTTTTTTCAAATTGGCATGTACACGGATGAGGATCCGGCTAGCAGCGCCACCGGGTGTCGATCCCACACTCGGCAGCGCGGGCAGAAGCGGCTACACCCCCTGGATCCGAGGAACCCGTAGAATATCGGGCGGACCGGATCAACGATCTTCCGGATGCCATCCTTGGGGAGATAATCTTCCTTCTCTCCACCAAGGATTGCTGCCACACACAGGTCCTCGCATCTCGGTGGTGCACTCTGTGGCGCGCCGTGCCCCTTAATCTCGACTGTTGCTGGCTATCTGTCGTTTATGATTTTGAACTCCACGGAGCCATCATCTCCTCCCACCAGGGCTCCATTCAATGCCTATGCATCCCGTCATGCTGCCTGTTGCACATACCCTGCATGATGGACGCATGGCTGACATCCCGTCAATTTGAAAAACTCTAGCATCTTGAGTTCTACCATTACTATGCAAATAGCTTTCCACCAAGCGTTGTAGTTGTGCCCTCACCACCGATGTCCATCTCATGGTTTTCCTCCTCTCTCCACACTGTCACCCTGGCCTGGTGTCATCTACCAGACTATCTGGTACAAATGCTTCTACTCCCACTACTAAAAAAACTCGCGCTTGTGGTAGTCGATCTATCGGAGGCCTCACTACACAACATCATCCACTCCTACTGCCCTACCCTGGGGTGCTTGCTGCTTATTTTTGGAAATCAAATCCGTATCTGTTGTCTCCAAATTAATTCGCCCCACCTTGTAAGCATTGGAATTTGCTTTAAAGGAGAGGAGCTCATCATCAAAGACGTCCCTTCACTCCAAAGGCTGCTCCTTGATTATCGTTATGCACCTTTGCAAATGACTGTGTTCTCTACGCCTAAACTGGAGACGTTGGGTGTAATTCCTGATTCGTTTCAAGGTTACAAGTTGGTGGTTGGCTCCACACTTATTCAGGTACTGTATATTATCATCAACACTTTTGTAATCATAAGCTATATTTTTCATTTGTGTGCGTAAGCTTTATATCATCAACACTTTTGTAATCATAAGCTACATTTTTCATATGTGCGCATAAGTTTTATATAATTTTGGAGTACACTTTTGTACTAATATTACGTTCTATGCTCAATGAGGAGTTTGTCCATGGATACCCTATCAATGGTGCTGGATTCTGTCAAGACCTTACATATCAGTATGTGGTGTTTTGATCTGAACATGATTATGGGCTTGCTGCGATGCTTTCCATATCTGGAGAATTTGTATATAGAGGTGATGATATCAAGCACATTGATATAATTTACTAGAATTAACCGTTCAGCTGTCGCTCTTTCGACATACTATTTTTTTAGACATTAACTGTTTTCAGTCTTCATGTCTACTTTGGCAAAAGGACATGGACAAAAAGGTATAACCAATCGGTGGCATAAGAAGCACCGGGATTTTCTCAGTTCTCATGACATTCATTTGAGGACAACAACGCTGGAAGGATATAGCTTTGTCACATTCTTCTTGTTGAATGCGAGAGTACTATTGTCCATGAGGATTAAGTTTTTTAACAAAAACTTTCTCATGGATGGACACGTTGAACAACATAAAAAGAAGTTTTAGGTGGACAAAAGGGCTTCTAAACGTGCTCGTCTTCTATTTACAACAACTTGTCTTCATGTATCAGTAGATTTTCTGGCCCATGATCCTGATTTTAAGGATCAGACCGATCCATTTGAATGTGACTGCCGAAAACTTTGTTTGAGTTAGATGTTATTGTCCTGTTCCATCTGGATTTTGTGTAAACCTGATGAACAATTAATCATCGTGCTTTTGTACCTTTTGTAAGCTGGAGTTAGATATTGCCGCCCTTTTCAACTCGGCTTTGGCCCATATTTTCTTTCATACAAACCGAGCTTCTATCAAGAACACTCATGGTTCCGAGTGGGAACTTCGTCACCTGATCTTTGTGCGAAACGACATACGCTGTCTCTTCACGCCTTGATTTATTTTACAGAGGCAACATGCAACTGTGCTAAAAATATGAAATTATTCAGTGTTCGTTTCGCCATTTTATACATTGATTTTCCTAGGCATTTTTTAACAAATAGCCACATGTTATTATCGCAAACGGTCGTATTAGTCCAACCGTGGGCGTTCAACTAACCATTTACTACAGCGGGCAGCTGTTTGATTAGACGGGATGACTACGAGCAGTCCGCCACGCACGTTCACCGTACCGGGAAGCGATCCGCGAGCACTGCAATTTATTGCTGGTTTTGGACTTTTGTTTCGGCCGCCTCGGGAAGGTATGCAGAACAGTCCTCCGTTCTCATCTACAACCACTTCTGTTGAGGATCGCCGCCTACTGCGACATGGAGGACGAGCTGGCTAACAAGCGGGGGCGGGTCGAGCCAGAACCGCAAGAGCCTCCGGCAAACGTGGATGTCATCAGCAGCCTCCCCTACGAGATGTTGGTAACCATCATATCCCACCTCTCCATCAAATCAGGCGTGCAGACGACTGTCCTCTCGTGGCGGTGGCGCCCCCTCTGGCACTCCACCCCCTGGACCTCATCGTCGACGACGAGTTCTGCAGCTGGGAGCGGCAACGCCTAGACGCATTGTCCCACGTCCTTGCTACGCACCCTGGGCCGGTCAGACGCCTTGCTATCGGCAGGTTCAGTCCCCAATGCAAGGACGAACCCAGGTTTCACTAATGGTTCCTATCCCAAGCACTGTATCCGCTCAAGGAGCTCAACTTTAGAGCTGTGCGTCTGCGCTCACTGCCACCGTCCATGCTCCGCCTCGCGCCCATGCTACGCCGCGCTACATTCAGGTAGTGCATTTCCCTATGGGTTGATGCCGCGCGCGCTCTTCATCTCCCTAAACTTAAGCACCTCGAGATCATTGCCGTCCGCATCTCGAAGGACGATTCGGAGCGCCCGCTCGTCGGCTGTACAATGCTCGAGTACCTTTGTCTTCATGTGATGGATGGGTTCAGTAGCCTCCACATCACCTCGACAAATGTCCGTGCTATTTATGTGCATTGCTGGCGCTGCCCAAGGATGACAGTTGAGGTGTTTCACGATATGGTCGCTGAGAATGCGCCTTTCCTTGAGAGATTGTATGTACTTGATAAATTAGGTCCAACAAGAATCAGGGTCATTCACGCACCGAAATTGACAGTGTTGGGCTATCCGTGTGCTAAATTGAACGAACTTGTTACTTGATCATTATCCATTCAGGTACAACAGTCTTCTTCTTCTCCTTCTTATATATTATTGGACACCACATTTTATCTAATTTTTGTTGATCTATATGTTCGCCCGTCATCCATAAAATGATTCCCACAAGCTTGACCTGCGCACAGTGAAGATCTCGGCACTACAACCTGTCGGCCTCGATCTGGATGAAGTTGTTAGATTACTTAGATGCTTTCCTTGCATGGAGAAGCTATACATCGAGTAATGCACCTTTCTTGTTAATTGTTAACCACAACGGAGCTCAATTTTTTGTTACTTTTACCCATGATTACAATGACAAATGTAGAACGATTTCTAAAGGAAATTTGGAGGATTTCAATACATATATTTTTTGAGATGCTAGTGTTGTACGCGTTTTATTCCTTCGCTGACATGCTTTCATGATAAAAGTTAATCATGAAAGATGGAAGGTGGCATTTCACTCTTTCGTGTATTTTAGAAATCCTGCAAATCAAATAGGACTGAAGTGTTCAAATCTGCAGCTAGGCACTAATATGTTGTCTTCATTTGCAGATACTAGCAGGCCCGAAAGTACAAAATGTTGGGGAATATAACAATCCCATTGAATGCCTTGATCTTCATATCACAGAAATTACTTTTAACGAGTACTGAGGCACCACACCAGAAATTAAATTCGCCAGGTTCTTTGTTGAGAAAGCAAGGTTGCTCAAGGTAATGAGGTTTGCCCTATATTTACTGCACAGAAGTGAATGGATTGCTAAAGAGCGCAGGCGTCTACAGCTGAATGGAAAAGGCTCTGAAGAAGCTGAATTCCAGTTTGTAACTTCATATGACAGATTATTTGGAAGTTACTGTATCTTGCCGCTATATTACTTCTCGGTGGCTGATCCTTTCGCAGAAATAATGCATGAAATAGATTCTGAAGAAGATGAATTTTATGTGTCAGAATAGTTTGAACCTTGTAATCTTTGAATTTGGGCCTTATAATACTTGAATTTGAACCTTGCAATATTGATGGTATTTGTTATATAACGTAATTGGATGCTTAATTTGGTTTTGCAATCATGTCCTGTATTAAGTATATATGTTGTTCTTCTGTACACAGAGCATAGATGTTGTGCAGACAGAACATATCACATCGCACACGGACCACACTAGGGAACCCGTCGGTGATGAATTCATCAATCGCAGACGGTTGTATAACAGCAAGCGTTTGCCACAACACACACGGCTTATTCCATCACAAACAACTCGGATGGATCAACTGTATGCCACGTATCACACACGCAAATCTAATATGATTCGTGCTTGATGTCTCCGCCATCACTCGCATAGTTCGTCTTATTTGCCACGTATCACTGTGCCGGCCTCTGCTCGCGTCCTTCGGCGCGCTCTGCTCGCATCCCTCGGCGCGCTCTGCTCGCGTACCTCCACGCGCTCGGCTTGTGGACAACTTTTCCATGCTGTTATATTATAATTCTTGGATGTTTTACAATCATTTTATAGCAACTTTATATCATCTTTTGGGACTAACCTATTGACATAGTGCCCAGTGCCAGTTGCTGTTTTTTGCTTGTTTTTTTACTTCGCATAATATCAATACCAAACGGAGTCCAAATGTAGCGAAACTTTTTGGAGAATTTTTCTGGACCAGAAGACACCTGATGGGCCAAAGAAGTACCAGAGGGGGATCCGAGGGGAGCACAACCCACCAGGGTGCACCCAGGAGCGCCCAGGAAGGTTGTGCCCACCTCGGTGGCCTCTCGCACCGCCTCTTCGCCCTATAAATCCCCAAATATTCCAGAAACCCTAGGGGAGTGGACGAAACACAATTCCAGCTGCCACAAGTTCTAGAACCACGAGATCCAATCTAGACACCATCACGGAGGGGTTCATCATCCTCATTGGTGCCTCTCCGATGATGCGTGAGTAGTTCGTCATAGACCTACGGGTCCGTAGTCAGTAGCTAGATGGCTTCCTCTCTCTCTCTCTCTCCCTCTCTCTCTCTCTCTCTTGATTCTCAATACAATGGTCTCTTGGAGATCTATTTGATGTAACGCTTTTTCCGGTGTGTTTGTTTGGATCCGATGAACTTTGAGTTTATGATCAGATCTATATCCATGAATATTATTTGAGTCTCCTTTTGATCTCTTATCACTACTGCAGGATGCTGCTAACGCGACACTACGATCAAAGACCCTTCGATGAAACTATGTGCGATGCAATAATCGCAAACAGTGGTGTAAAATAAGCATCAAAAAAGGTGCAAACCGTTTGCGATGGCGGGCACATCAAACACGGTTCAGATTTTAGTTGCGTGTGTGATGCTGAGCATACGATTGATCCATACGAACGGTTTCCGATTAGACAGAACAACAGAAATGGGCAGCCATATCAATGTTTGTGCGATATACGACATACAGTTCGCTCCGATGAACTGTTTGCGATGATCGAGGTGAACACAAATGATTCGGCGTAACAAGATGTGTATGATACACGGCAAACAGGTCAGTAATCAGAATTGTGTGCGATCATTATAGACAGCCCATACGGTTCAACAAACCAACCTGTTGGCGATAATGTAGAAGATCTCTATCGAATACTTATTACTAACCGCCTGCGATGAGATTGACAGGATAAACAGAGATAAAAAATTATTATGAGCGAACGGAAACAGAGATATGTACAGTCTGCTTAATTTAGTCCTTCTTGTTGTTGTTATTGTTGGATGGCCCCGCGACATCGTCTTGGCGAGGACGCTTCTTGCCGCTGACGGTGCCGTCATCATCATTGTTGCTGTCGTCGTCATCCTCCTCCTTGTTTGACAATTCCTCCACATCATCATCGTCGTCCTCTTCTCCATCCTCCGACGGCTCCTCGTCCGTATGGTTGTCGTCTGACGACTCCGGAGGCGGCGTCCCTTCCATGATCCGGATATAATAGAGGTCTGGGCTCGACGCCGGACTCATGGAAGACGAGTGGGATGATTCCAATGTTGACCTATCATCGGCCGCCAGACTGCTGGCCGAACTGTCGTCCTTGTTGTCGCTCGACATGGCTACAAAGTGTGTGCCAGTGTGTAGCGCGGCCTGCGGGGGATGATGAATATGGTGGACACTTAAGCGGGGTATGAAGAGAAGAGGAAATGCTAATTGAAGCGAGGGTTGATGTATTATCTAACCGCTGATATAATCAACCGCAATTATTTGTACCCAGTCACTCCAAATTCCCGGGGTTGCGCAGGACTCCTATTGGCTGGTTTATTTTTTCAGGACAAAAATAATGAACGAGTTTTCGGATTATGCACCGGTACCGGTACGAACGGAGTAGGACAGTTGGCAAGCAATACTTTGAGCTCTTCTTATTGATAAAGCCAGTAATAATCAAACTACAAAGGAAAAGAAAAAAAAGACAAAGGAAAATATCTGCATGAATCTTCGCGTAACATCAATGGCATAGGACCTAGATGTGCATTACTTAGAGCACATCTAGATGTGCTTTATCAATACTTTCAAAGAAAACCCCTAATCATCATTGCGAACAGCGCATAGAACATGGCTAATGCGACAACCAGAACTAGACATGCTAGTTCCTTCTTGTCTCTTGCTTTCATCTGTTGCATGTGATTGATTCTTTCTTCCTTCATCGTACTGACTGTACATTCCAGATCAGCCAATTTCTTCTTCAGCTTTACGTTATCTTCTGTGAGCTTGGTGATAACACTCTGAGCCCTGCCATGACATTTTCATCCAGCTAGTTAACAAAGGCACAAGCCTCATATACCTGCCAATGTTAAATAGTATTTAGGATGAGCGGTGGCATTAACTGAAGTAAAATGATGAACTTAGCACTAACCTCTACACGTCGAGCGGGAGTGCGCTAATGACCCACAAGTATAGGGGATCTATCGTAGTCCTTTCGATAAGTAAGAGTATCGAACCCAACAAGGAGCAGAAGGAAATGATAAGCGGTTTTCATCAAGGCATTCTCTGCAAGCACTGAAATTATAGGTAACAAATAGTTTCGTGATAAGATAATTTGTAACGAGCAACAAGTAACAAAAGTAAATAAATTGCAGCAAGGTGGCCCAATCCTTTTTGTAGCAAAGGACAAGCCTGGACAAACTCTTATATAGAGAAAAGCGCTCCCGAGGACACATGGGAATTATCGTCAAGCTAGTTTTCATCACGTTCATATGATTCGCGTTCGGTACTTTGATAATTTGATATGTGGGTGGACCAGTGCTTGGGTGCTGCCCTTACTTGGACAAGCATCCCACTTATGATTAATCCCTATTGCAAGCATCCGCAACTACAAAAGAAGTATTAAGGTAAACCTAACCATAGCATGAAACAAATGGATCCAAATAAGCCCCATACGAAGCAACGCATAAACTAGGGTTTAAGCTTCTGTCACTCTAGCAACCCATCATCTACTTATTACTTCCAATGCCTTCCCCTAGGCCCAAATAATGGTGAAGTGTCATGTAGTCGACGTTCACATAACACCACTAGAGGAGAGACAACATACATCTCATCAAAATATCAAACGAATATCAAATTCACATGACTACTAATAGCAAGACTTCTCCCATGTCCTCAGGAACAAACGTAACTACTCACAAAGCATATTCATGTTCATAATCAGAGGAGTATTAATATGCATATAGGATCTGAACATATGATCTTCCACCAAATAAACCAACTAGCATCAACCACAAGGAGTAATCAACACTACTTGAAACCTACAGGTACCAATCCCAGACTTAGAGACAAGAAATGGATACAAGAGATGAACTAGGGTTTGAGAGGAGATGGTGCTGGTGAAGATGTTGATGGAGATTGCCCTCTCCCGATGAGAGGAGTGTTGGTGATGACGATGGCGATGATTTCCCCCTCCCGGAGGGAAGTGTCCCCAGCAGAACAGCTCTGCCGGAGCCCTAGATTGGTTCCGCCAAGGTTCTGCCTCGTGGCGGCGGAGTCTTGTCCCGAAAGCTTCCTTATGATTTTTCTTCGAACGAAAGACTTCATATAGCAGAAGATGGGCACCGGAGGGCCAACAGGGGGCCCACGAGGCAGGGGGGCGCCCAGGGGGGTAGGGCGCGCCCCCACCCTCGTGGCCAAGGTGTGGGCCCCCTCTGGTATTTCTTCCACTCAGTATTTTTTATTATTTCCAAAAATGACTTTCGTGGAGTTTCAGGACTTTTGGAGTTGTGTAGAATAGGTCTCTAATATTTGCTCCTTTTCCAGCCCAGAATTCCAGCTGCCGGCATTCTCCCTTCTTATGTAAACCTTGTAAAATAAGAGAGAATAGGCATAAGTATTGTGACATAATGTGTAATAACAACCCATAATGCAATAAATATCGATATAAAAGCATGATGCAAAATGGACGTATCAACTCCCCCAAGCTTAGACCTCGCTTGTCCTCAAGCGGGAGCCGATAACGATAAATATGTCCACATGTTTAGAGGTAGAGGTGTCTATAAAAATAAAATACGGACATGAGGGCATCATGATTATTCTCATAACAACAACATATATGGATAATGTCATATGATTTCTTATGCTCAAGTAATAATCTATTCACAATGCAAAGTATGAATCAGAAACTTTATTGAGAACTAACAAACTATAAGCTCAGTCATTGAGGCAATTGCAATTTATCATAACATCAGAAAGAGTCTATGTCAGAGCTTTTTAGCAAGTCCACATACTCAACTATCATTTAGTCTTTCACAATTGCTAACACTCACGCAATACTTGTGGTTACGAAGTTTTAATCGGACACAGAGAAAGATAGGGGCTTATAGTTTCGCCTCCCAACCTTTTACCTCAAGGGTAATGTCAACAATAATAGTTTATGCTAACTTACATCCAATTAGATATATATATATATATATATATATATATATATATATATATATATCAGGATCTTTCCAACACATTGTTCTTGCCAAAGGATAAAATATAAAAAGGAAAGGTGAAGATCACCATGACTCTTGCATAAGGTAGAAGATAATAATAAAAGATAGGCCCTTCGCAGAGGGAAGCAGAGGTTGCCATGCGCTTTCAGGGTTGGATGCACAAAATCTTAATGCGAAAGAACATCACTTTATATTGCCACTTGTGATATGGACCTTTATTACGCAGTCCGTCGCTTTTATTTCTTCCACATCACAAGATCGTATAAAGCTTATTTCCTCCACACAAATCAATCAGACATATTTAGAGATCAATTTTTATTGCTTGCACCGATGAAAACTTACTTGAAGGATCTTACTCAATCCATAGGTAGGTATGGTGGACTCTTATGGCAAAACTGGGTTTAAGGGTATTTGGAACCACAAGTAGTATCTCTACTTGGTGCAAAGAATTTGGCTAGCATGAGGGGGAAAGGCAAGCTCAACATGTTGGATGATCCATGACAATATACTTTATCTCAGATATCAGAAAACATAACCCATTATGTTGTCTTCCTTGTCCAACATCAACTCTTTAGCATATCATATTTTAATGAGTGCTCCCAGTCATAAAAGATGTCCAAGATAGTATATTTATATGTGAAACCTCTCTTTCTTTATTATTTCCTATTAATTGCAACGATGACCAAAGCTATGTTTGTCAACTCTCAACAACTTCTAATCATCATACTCTTTCTATGTGAAGTCATTACTCTCCATAAGATCAATATGATCTCTTTATTTCTTTTTATTCTTTTCTCTTTATTTTATTCACTCAAGATCATAGCAAGACAATCAAGCCCTTGACTCAACATTAATCTTTATTATATAGCTCACGGACTCGATTACAAAGAGGGATCATAAAGCAAAACTCAAAGCTAGATCATACCAAAACATTATTCTACTGGATC
This sequence comes from Aegilops tauschii subsp. strangulata, assembly GCF_002575655.3. Lineage (NCBI taxonomy): Eukaryota > Viridiplantae > Streptophyta > Magnoliopsida > Poales > Poaceae > Aegilops > Aegilops tauschii. The sequence goes on from NC_053036.3 coordinate 527,040,624, forward strand.
AAGATATTACTAAAAGGATCGAACTAAGAAAAACGGTAAAGATAGGAGATGTGGTAGTGATACGATACCGGGGCACCTCCCCCAAGCTTGGAAGTTGCCAAGGGGAGTGCCCATACCCATATGATTATATCTCCTTTGCTGGTGAATAAGGTGGAGGTGATGATGGATAGTCGCACATCGAGCGTAAGAGGTCCTCCAACTTGCGGATAATGCCCTTGAGTGCGATGATATGCTCCTTCAACAAAATATTTTCACGTGTGAGATACTTGTTTTGTATGTGAGCTAACTCAATCATCTTGAAAGCTTCGATCTCAGTTGGGGTAAGAAGATTTTGATCAAGTTGAAGGATGTCTTCTGTTGCCGGAACTTGGTCCTCCGTGGCCTTCTTGATCCCTTCATCCTTGTTGATCTCCGTGGGTTCTTCCTCTTTAGCTCTATCTTCCTTAGCCAAGCATCGTTGTCACCATTGTTGGGGGAGGGAGACGACATGATGCCTGGCCTTGATAACCCTTGCAGAAAACAGCTCGAAACAAGAACAGAGGACAATTGCGTGATACAGGAGTCAAAACCTTCGGGAGATTATATAATGAATTTTTACCGACCAAAATACGTATCGTGCAAGAAAACAGAGTCCGGAGAGCGCACGAGGTGCCCACGAGGAAGGGGGGTGCGCCCAGGGGGGTAGGGCGCGCCCTCCACCCTCGTGGAGGCCTCGTGTCCTTCCCGGACTGCTTCTTATTTTTCTATTTTTCTAAATATTCCAAAACGGAGAAAAATTGCCTTTAGAACCGTTTTGGAGTCGGTTTACTTACCGTACCACATACCTATTCCTTTTCGGAGTCTGAATCGTTCCGAAAAGTGTCCCTTATGTATTCCTCCGGGGTTACGGTTTCAATAAAATTGGTTTCAACATTTATAGGATTACCTGAGATATAATGTTTGATTCTTTGACCGTTCACCACCTTCGGATTTGTGCCTTCGAAGTTGTTGATTCTGATGGCACAGGAATAATAGACCTCCTCGATAACGTAAGGACCTTCCCATTTAGAGAGAAGTTTCCCTGCAAAAAAATCTTAAACGAGAGTTGTATAGCAATATATAATCACCTACATTAAACTCACGCTTTTGTATCCTTTTGTCATGCCATCTTTTAACTTTTTCTTTAAACAATTTGGCATTCTCATAGGCTTGGGTTCTCCATTCATCAAGTGAGCTTATGTCAAATAGCCTCTTCTCACCGGCAAGTTTGAAATCATTGTTGAGATTTTAATAGCCCAATATGCCTTATGTTCTAGTTCGAGAGGTAAATGACATGCTTTTCCATAAACCATTTTATACGGAGACATACCCATAGGATTTTTATATGCAGTTCTATAGGCCCATAATGCATCATCCAGTTTCTTGGACCAATTCTTTCTAGATCTATTAACAGTCTTTTGCAAAATTAATTTGAGCTCTCTGTTGCTCAATTCTACTTGAACACTAGACTGCGAGTGATAAGGAGATGCAATTCTATGATTAACATCATACTTAGCAAGCATTTTACGAAAAGCACCATGAATAAAATGTGAACCACCATCAGTCATTAAATATCTAGGGAAAAATAACTTCTTTAAGCATTTTAATAGATGTGTTATGATCAGCACTACTAGTTGGAATAGCTTCTACCCACTTAGTAACGTAATCAACAGCAACTAAAATATGTGTATATCCATTAGAGGCAGGAAAAGGTCCCATATAATAAAAGCCCCAAACATCAAATGGTTCAATAACAAGTAAATAATTCATAGGCATTTCTTGACGTCTACTAATATTACCAATTCTTTGACATTCATCACAAGATAAAACAAACTTACGGGCATCCTTGAAGAGAGTAGGCCAATAAAACCCGGATTGCAATACCTTATGTGCAGTTCTGTCTCCAGCGTGGTGTCCTCCATAAGCCTCGGAGTGACACTTGCGTAGGATCTGTTCCTGTTCATGCTTAGGTACACAACATCTAATAACACCATCTACTCCTTCTTTATAAAGATGTGGGTCATCCCAGAACTAATGTCTTAAATCATAGAAAAACTTTTTCTTTTGTTGGTATGTGAAACTAGGTGGTATGAATTTAGCAACGATGTAATTAGCATAATCAGCATACCATGGAGCAGTACGAGAAGCATTTATGACATTTAGTTGTTCATCAGGAAAGCTATCATCAATAGGTAGTGGGTCATCAAGAACATTTTCTAACCTAGACAAGTTGTCTGCAACAGGGTTCTCAGCTCCCTTTCTATCAATGATATGCAAATCAAATTCTTGTAACAAGAGAACCCATCTAATAAGTCTAGGTTTAGCATCTTTCTTTTCCATAAGATATTTAATAGCAGCATGATCAGTGTGAATAGTTACTTTAGAATCAACAATATAAGGTCTGAACTTATCACAAGCAAATACAACTGCTAAGAATTCTTTTTCAGTAGTAGCATAATTTCTCTGAGCATTGTCTAGAGTTTTACTAGCATATTGAATAACACTTAATTTCTTATCAACTCTTTGCCCTAGAACAGCACCTACAACATAATCACTAACATCACACATGATTTCAAAGGGTAAATTCCAATCAGGTGGCTGAACGATAGGTGCAGAGATCAATGCTTTCTTAAGTATTTCAAATGCTTCTACACAATCATCATCGAAGACAAATGGTATATCTTTTTGTAACAAATTAGTTAGAGGCCGAGAAATTTTTGAGAAGTCCTTAATGAACCTCCAATAAAAACCGGCATGACCAAGGAAACTTCTTATACCTTTGATCTCCTTGGGACATGGCATCTTTTCAATAGCATCAACCTTGGTTTTATCAACTTCAATACCTCTTTCAGAAACTTTATGCCCCAAGACAATACCTTCATTAACCATAAAGTGGCACTTCTCCCAGTTCAAGAAAAGGTTAGTTTCTTCACATCTCTGCAAAACTCGATCAAGGTTGCTTAAGCAATCATCAAAAGAGGATCCATAGACAGAGAAATCATCCATGAAAACCTCACAAATCTTTTCACAAAAGTCAGAGAATATAGGCATCATGCATCTTTGAAAAGTAGCAGGTACATTACATAAACCAAAAAGGCATATGTCCTTAAGCAAAAGTACCGAAAGGGCAAGTGAAAGTGGTCTTTGATTGATCATCGGCTGACGCAGGTATTTGAGAGAAACCAGAATAACCATCTAGAAAGCAAAAATGTGTATGTTTGGATAATCTTTCTAGCATTTGATCGATAAAAGGTAAGGGGTAATGATCCTTTTTAGTAGCTTTATTTAATTTTTGGAAATCAATTACCATCCTATAACCTGTAATAATTCTTTGCGGAATCAATTCATCTTTATCATTAGGAAAGACGGTAATACCTCCCTTCTTAGGGACACAATGGACAGGACTTACCCACTGACTATCAGCAACGGGATAAATTATACCTGCCTCATGAAGCTTTAGTATTTCCTTTCTTACCACCTCTTCATCTTAGGATTCAGCCGTGTGATCACGAACTGGTTTGGCATCTTTCTCCAAATTTATTTTGTGTTGACATAGAGTAGGACTAATGCCCTTAAGATCATCAAGAGTATATCCAATAGCAGCACGGTGCTTCTTCAGAGTTTTCAATAATCTCTCTTCTTCATGCTCTGAAAGGTTAGCACTAATAATAACATGATATATCTTTTTCTCATCAAGATAAGCATATTTAAGATTATCAGGTAACGGTTTAAGCTCAAACACGGGATCACCCTTAGGTGGAGGAGGATCCCCTAGGATTTCAACAGGCAAATTGTGTTTTAGGATGGGTTCCTGTTTAAGGAATACTTCATCTAATTCCATTCTTTCATTCATAAACATATCATTTTCATGATCTAACAAATATTGTTCTAAAGGATCACTAGGAGGTACGGCAATAGAAGCAAGACCAATAATTTCATCCTTACTAGGCAATTCCTCTTCACGGTGTTGTCTACGAAATTTAGAGAAATTAAACTCATGAGACATATCACCCAAACCAATAGTAATATTATCCTTTTCACAGTCTATCCTAGCATTAACAGTGTTCAAGAAGGGTCTACCAAATATAATGGGACAAAAGCTATCTTGTGGGGAACCAAGAAAAAGAAAATCAACAGGATATTTTGTTTTCCCACACAGGACTTCAACATCTCTAACAATTCCCATGGGTGAAATAGTATCTCTATTGGCAAGTTTAATTGTGACATCAATATCTTCTAACTCAGTAGGTGCAATATCATGCATAATTTCTTTGTATAAGTCAATAGGTATTGCACTAGCACTAGCACCCATATCACATAAGCCATGATAACAATGATCTCCTATTTTAACAGAAATAACAGGCATGCCTACCACAGGTCTATGTTTATCTTTAGCACACGATTTAGTAATTCTAGCAGTTTCGTCACAGAAATAAATAACATGCCCATCAATATTATCAGACAAGAGATCTTTAACGATAGCAATATTAGTTTCAACTTTAACTTGCTCAGGAGGTGTATAGGTTCTAATATTGCTTTTATGAACCACAGTTGAAGCTTTAGCATGATCTTTTATCCTAACAGGAAAAGGTGGTTTCTCAACATAAGCAGTAGGAACAACAGGATCATTATAAGTAATAGTATTTTCTTCAACTTTAATAGGTGCAGCTACTTTTACTTCTATGGGAGGATGATATTTAAACCACTTCTCTTTAGGGAGATCAACATGAGTAGCAAAAGATTCACAAAAGGAAGCTACTATCTCAGAGTCAAGTCCATATTTAGTGCTAAATTTACGGAAACATTGGTATCCATAAAAGATTTAACACAATCAAACTTAGGTGTCATACCTGACTCCTTACCTTCGTCGAGATCCCAATCTTCAGAGTTGTGTTTAATTCTTTCCAATAAATCCCATTTGAATTCAATAGTCTTCATCGTAAAAGAGCCATCACAAGAAGTATCGAGCATGGTGCGATTGTTATCAGAAAGCCGAGCATAAAAAATTTGAATAATCATTTCTCTTGGGAGCTCATGATTGGGGCATGAATATAACATTGATTTAAGCCTCCCCCAAGCTTGAGCGATGCTTTCTTCTTCGCGAGGCCAAAAATTATATATATAATTGTGATCACGATGAACAAGATGCATAGGATAAAACTTCTGATGAAATTCCAATTTCAATCGTTTGTAGCTCCATGATCCCATATCATCACATAGCCTATACCATGTCAATGCATCTCCCTTCACTACAAAAAAAAGACACATCCGTGACATTTTGGGCCGAACGACAATTTTTTCTGTCATACATAGATGTGGTGGGCTCCTACTTCTATGACAAAAAATCATGACAGAAAATGGGCTTTTCGTCCTGGGCGGGCCGGAGACGCAGCTGCATGACATTCTTTGGGCCGTCCATGACGAAAAAACCGTGGTAGAAGCGAGTGGAGGAAAATTTCGGGGAGTTCCCTGTTACGGTGGGAGGTCGGGGGCCGAGCGATGCGCGTTTCTCTCGTACACGTACGCGCGTGTGTGCGAGGCGTTGGCTCTAACTGAACCCGAGCGAGGCGTTGGGCTCTAACTGAACCCGAGCGATTGCACTTCAGGCTACGCGTTACTGAACCCGAGCGATCGATCGATGGCTGTTAATTGAACCCGATCGAGCGATTCCTTCGCTACTGCTGCTAACTGAAGCCGATCGATTGGATGAACAGTGAGCGTTGCAGGGGGGTTGGATGAACAGTGAGCGGTGGCGTTGCCTCTGGATGAACAGGACCCCGTGGTGTGGAGGGCTGGATGAACAGTAGACGGTGGAGGGGTGCCCGTGGGGGGGTGGTTGAACAGTAGCCGGTGGAGTAGCGCACGGTGGAGGCTGGATGAACAGGAACCCGTGGAGGCTGGAGGAGGTCGACGATAGCCCGTGGAGGCTGGAGGAAGTTGACGGTGGAGATGAACAGTATCCCGTGGAGTCCCGTTTTGCGGTACGCCACACCCCTCCCGATGAACAGGACCCCCTTTTCGACCGTAGGATTTCCGTTTCGTCCGTTTTGCGGTACGCCACACCCCTCCCGATCAACAGGACCCCTGTTTCGACCGTAGGAGGTCCGTTTCGTCCGTTTTACGGTACGCCACACCCCTCCCGATCAACAGGACCCCCGTTTCGACTGTAGGAGGTTCGTTTCCTTCGTTTTGCCGTATGCCAGACCCCTCCCGATGAACAGGATCCCGTTTCGAACGTGGCCGGTCGAACACAAGGCTGTTTCCTCCGTTTTGCGGTACGCCAGGCCTCGTTTCCATCACCTGTTCCGTCCAAACCCTCCCGATGAACACGACCACGCTTTCTGTTCCGACCCAGCCGGTTGGCTCCCATGCGTTCTGTTGCCTCCCGATGAACACGACGCATTCTGTTGCCTCCCCATGAACACGACGCCTTCCGTTGCCTCCCCATGAACACGACGATGACGCTGTTTCTCCGTTCCGACCCAGCCATGTACACGAGCCCTGGCCGTACGTATGCGCGAGTAGGCGTTCGAGACCCTGCCCGTTTGAACGTACGTGGCCGTATTTTCTTTCTTGCACCCTGGCCGCTGTACGTACGTGTACATGCTACGTGCGCGCCTCTACTACGACACATACGCGCCTCTACATTGACCAGTATATATGTACATACACGTTCGCGACCAGAATGACAACGCTACGTACGCTTCGACCAGGTGGGTCCCGACTGTCAGGCACTTCCTTGCCTGCGAAGATGTAGCTGGTGGGTCCCAGCAGTCAGGGGGCGAATCGTTTTTTTTTGCCCAGACGCACTTCCTTGCGTGCGAAGGTGTAGCTGCTGGGTCCCAGCAGTCAGAGGGGAATCGTTTTTTTGGCCCGGACGCACTTCCTTGCGTGCGAAGATGTAACTGGTGGGTCCCAGCAGTCAGGAGGGCGAATCGTTTTTTTCGGACGCACTTCCTTGCGTGCGAAGATGTAGCTGGTGGGTCCCAGCAGTCATGGGGGTGAATCGTTTTTTCGGACGCACTTCCTTGCGTGCGAAGATGTAGCAGGTGGGTCCCAGTAGTCAGGGGGAAATGTTTTTTCGCGAAATATGGTGGCCCGTCCGGTGGGTCCCCGCTGTTAGGTGGAGGAATAATTATTTTACGCGTAATAAGGAGGCACTTCCATGCTGCGGCCGTGGACCCAGCTATCAGCCTCTCCACGTACAGTCCACGTCCGATGGAAGCCATTCCTTGACCACGTTGACCACGCCGCGCCGAGAGCACCAGGGCGGTGGCCGACGGCGAGGCCTAGGAAGGGGACGACGCGGAGCCGGGGAAGACGTGGCAGTGGATACCCACGCGTAGAGGAGTATGAGGGTTCACTCGTTCAGCTGCGGTGTGAGGCTGCCGTCGCCGCAGAATAACAGGGGGTGTGGGTGCGTAGAGGGATGGCCTGGCCAGCGGTGGGAGTAGTAGGGGGCGGTGAGGCCTCCACGGCATCACAGCCGGCCACGGGCGGCAGGAGCAGGCGGCACGACCGGCACTGCTTTGGGCAGCTGGAGCAAGAAGACCGGAGGTTGAAGAAGCACTACGGCCGTTGGATGGACATCGTACGGTCACTGGAGCTCGAATCGTTCATATATTGACTAAAGTTGACAAAGGCCTCCGTCCCAGTCAACTTAGTAGGCCCACAAGTCAGCCTCCCACCAAGGTGGGTCCCAGCTAGCAGGGGGTATTCATTTTTTTGTGCGTAATAAGGAGGCACTTCCGGTGGGCCCGAGCTGACAATGGGGGGAACGTTTTTTTCACGAAATACGGTGGCCCGTCCTGTGGGTCCCAGCAGTCAGGGGGAAACATTTTTTTGCGAAATACTGGTGGCCCGTCAGGTGGGTCCCTGCTGTCAGGTGGAGGAATAATTATTTTCCGCGTAATAAGGAGGCACTTCCTTGCGGCTGCCGTGGACCCAGCTGTCAGCCTCTCCACGTACAGTACTCTTCCGATGGAAGTCGGTCATTGACCACATTGACGACGCCGCACCGAGAGCACCACGGCGGTGGACGACGACGAGGCCTAGGAAGGGGACGACGCGGAGCCGGGGAAGACGCGGCAGTGGAAGCCCGCGCGGAGAGGAGTACGAGGGTTCACCGGTTCGACTGCGGTGTGAGGCTGCCGTCACCGCAGGATAACAGGGGGTGTTGGTGAGTATAGGGATGCCCTGGCCAGCGGTGGGAGTAGTAGGGGGCGCTGAGGCCTGCACGGCAGCACAGCCGGCCACGGGAGGCGCGAGTAGGCGGTCCCGCCGGTGCTGCTTTGGCGGCTGGAGCAAGAAGATCAGAGATTGAAGAAACACGACGGTGTTGGATTGACATCCAACGGTTACGTCTGCTAGAATCGTTTGTTGACGTATATAATAACTAAAAAAATCTTGCAGACGCGTGAACTAAACAGGCCCACAAGTTAGACCACTCCCTCTTTTTTTTAATAATTTATATATAGCTCATGGCAACTTCTTATGCAATTTATTGCAGTCGTTTTTTTTGGTTGGCCAGGGCCAATTTCGCATATTTCTGTGGGTTCCAAACTATTTTTAATACCGAAATGTCGAGCCAGATTTAAAGTACTTTGAAGATATATTTAAATTAGTTTAATGCCCAGTGAAATAGGAATCTGAAAATGTGAAAAAATTCAGAAATTATAAAGTAATTGCCAATTTGTCATCTGTTTTTATATTTACAACCCATTTCATATTACTTTCAAGATTTGCAGGCGTCTTGAAAGAGTTGCAGCCCATCAGGGCGTAGAAAAATAAGTAGGACTGGATTGGGTATTCTTCAGAAAAAATAAACTGGGTTCATTTTCACAAAGAAAAAATAGCTGGGCTGGTCACATGGTGAACATAAAATATAAGCCTGGGCTAGACGGGCCACAGCCCAGTTCAAACCCTGCTCCGTCTCAACAATACCAAACAAAAAAATACTGCTGGAGTAGCTACGTCCCAGGTGTCAGCCGATCTTGTGCTATTCTCTTGTCTATTGACTATATACGCTCACAATGTCGTGGGTCCCAGTTGTCAGGAAAACACTAGGAGGAAGCATTTTATTTTTCCATACGCTGACGTGGTGGGCCCCTACTGTCATCCTCTCCACGTACTTCTGCCGATTCCTGTTGTTTGTTGACCATGTTGACAACGCGAGAGGGCGGCGCCGCGGCGAGCACACCAAAGCGCGCGGAGGACGTCGGCGTTAACGATTTAGGAGACGGTGGGGCGGTGATGCATGCGCTGAGGCGCAGCCAGCCGTGGGAGGCGGAAGCAGGCGGCCCCGCCCGCGCTCGTTTGGTTTTGGCGGCTGGAGGAAGACATGACTGAAGAAACACGACAGACTGTAAAAGCAGCAGGAGTACTTAACAACCTTAACTGAAACTAGCAGGGGCACTTAACAACCAAAGCTGAAAGCAGTATGAGTACTTATATAGGTTCAACCGTACAAAGCACGCCTCGAACAGTGCTACTTTGCCTACAATTAACAAAGGGTGAGGCCGCCAAGCCCGAGGACAAGGCCCAGGCGCCACCCCGCGCATCCACAACCATGTTAACGTGGACAATAAACAGAATATTCACTTTAGAGCCATGGAAAAGCATGAACATAATCTTCTGTCCTATTCTCCAAGATGGACGGGCCTTCATTATTTGAGACCACCCATGAATAAGTATCTTTTCACTCCAAGGGGAATTGAGTAGGTCGACATAAACATCATGTTGTGACCAAGCGCAAGTCTGACCCAACCATGGTCAGGCATCTGTATAGGAACAATAGAACTCGGCAGTTCCTGTTTCAAGAAGATCACAGCTGTAAAACTGTGTATAAGCAATAGTTTATGAACAACATATATAATAGAAAACAGCTCGTACCATAAGTTTCTCGACACAGTTGGACCTGTTCAACGAGTGCAGCAGTGGCACACATATCCCACATGGCCTTCCACCATTGAAACGCCCCACAAGGACCTCAAGACGATCAATAAAGTGTAGGAACTTGTGGATGTCGATCCAGTCAACTTCAGTGCCATTAGTAACAGCCGAGTTATTACAGAGTAACAAACGAGCAGACTGCTTAACTCTGAAAAAACCTACACGTGCCACCAATTATAAGAAAATATTAGTTAGAAGTAGCATCTTCGTGAGAGATCCGTTGCTACTTCTAAAGTTAATATGTGATTAGTTAGACAGAATAGGTGGATTAAGAAGTAATCGAGGCAACAAGCAAGAACCAAATACAAAACTAACATGGATGAACAATTGGAACGACGTCGGGGTGGAAGATCGTAGTGAAGATGAGACCAGGTTCTGCTATTTCCATCAACATTCGTGCGCCAACTTTCAGTCCGTAACACTTGAGAAAGTTTATCCAAGTTCGGCCATAAAAAAGCAGCGATCTTCTTGGTTCATGAACCCGACTCGGAACTTATATCCATGGCTTGTCTTCACTGTGACCATTAAACTAGTGTATTCAGTTATGGCAAGGCCGAGCATCTTGAGTACATGTGTTCTGGCAGAGCAAATAATACACTCCAGGAAAAGTAATATGAGAAGACAACATGTTCAAAAACCCCCCACCCTCCCGGATAGAAAAGAGGATTCTAGGAACATACTGTGCGCGTTTCAAAATGTTGTGTTAGGATGAGAAGGAACAAGTGTGGCGTCTCGCCGAGGGCGCAGAAACCTATAGGGTACTCGCACTTTGGGCACTGCAAATGAAACACACTAGATTCAGTAGGAAGAAAAATGCATGAACGGTGGCGGCTGCTATCCTAGGATTACCTGCGTCCAAGGGACTTGGATTTATCGGGGATGGATGAAGAATTCGTACCTGGTTCTCCATGAGAAAACCCTATGCAATCGCCGAGAGGGGGTTTTCTCTGAACAAGCAGACGAGGGAGAAGGGGATTCAGGCCCAATGAAATATTGCCGCTTCATCCATCCAGCTTACTGCTAAAGCTGGAAAGGGGGGGTTGTGATTTGATGGCTCATTGGGCATTACTGCGGCGCTACGACTGGGGTGTGTCTACCATGAATTTGTGCACTCTAATTTGTGCATATGGCACGTGGACCCCGTTGCTGGTTGCCCCACATATCAGCGAAAGGAAGTAGAAAGACAGGAGTAACTAGTTACACATAAATATATTTTTTGACAGAGAGATACTCCCTCTGTAAAGAAATATACAAATCTTTTATATCACAGGCTCACCTTGCCGAGAAATATACTCCCTCTGCAATGCACGGGCATTATGGGGGTTCAGCTTTTTTTATGGGGGTTCAGCTGAGAATATAATACTCAGATAGGCTCACGGTTCTGGACTTTGGGCCGCAGGCCGACCCTACATGTTTGGGGGCCCATGTGTTCTACCTCAGCGCTTTTCATATTGCAAGCGATCGGTACGGTGCCGGTTTTAGATGCTATCGCAAGGCAAATACACAAAATTGAATAAAGCACGGCAGTTGTTGGAATGAAATCGAACGACAGTTCCTAACCAGCAATCAGAGTTGCAATTCTATCAACGATATACCATGTGATAAATAATACTGTCGTACTACGTATACACACAGGACACTTGTTTCACCATGCCAGATTATTACATCAAAATCTCTCGGAGGATAGATCAGTTCGGCAGTTGCGTGCTGCTACTGAAGAATTTCAAAGTTGATTTGGACCAGCACTCCTTGCCGAGAAAGTTCGATTTTGACATCATCCCCTACCGCAAGATATGATTTACATTTGAACCTTGACCATCCTTTAGCATCAATCATCATGCGACCATCCTTTGTACTTACGGTATATTGAGCAGGTTCATTCACACCAAGGCTGCGCATGGTAAGAGAAACTTGGCCGTGGTCACCCGGATTGTTGAACGACTCCCTCGTTGCTCTAGGAATTCTCTGTTTGCAAACAAGAAGACATACCCAAACAGTTAGATCAACACAGTGAATCATGTGAAACAACATGGAAAGAAAAAAGAACGAAGCACTTGGGCGGCCAATACTTACCAAGAAGGTGGACATGTCAGTTTTTGTAAGGACTTTGGTATATGAAGTGCAAACTGCAGCCCAGTCTGTTGCCGGTGCAACTGCACGGGCCGGAGCATATGCAAGTGCAAGTGTTGGTGCAGGTGCCGAAGCCGCTGCTGCTGGAGATGGTGCTCCTTGTAGAGCTGGTGCCGGTGTCGATGCCCGATCCTCTGGTAGATCAGACTGATCCGCTGACGTGGTCGGTGCCCAATCCTCAGCTGGATCACACTGAGCTGCTGCCGCTGTCAGTGCTAGAGCAACTGCCAGTGCTTGATCTGTGCGAGACAGCGGCGATCGTGTCTGGTCTGCTATGATCAGCTTTCTAACTTGACTAGGATCCATGACCGTGATCCAGTTTTTTCTACATTTCTTTTAAACGCGAGAAGGACTAATTGTGGCGTTTTTGTTAAACCAAACTGCAGTTCATCATAGGGATTCAGCTTGTACTCAGACAACAGACTGATCCAATTTTTTCCAGTAATATAAGTGATGGACAGTGCCTTTGTTACTGACACGACATAAGAAGTGAAACCTGTAAAAATAGCCATCATAGAGCAAACCAAACGGTTTATTCTGTGATGAATGCCACATGGCAAAACCTGCATCGTAAAATTGCAGGAAAAGAAAGAAAACATGACATTAAATCAATAAGATTTAGACAGTAAATCAATAAGATTTACTCGATGTGACACGAGTGAATCCTTACCAGGAAATCACTATGTTGAAGTACTAAACAGAAGATTGATCGTCCAACTATGCGTGGCATGCAGGGGCCCCGCCTACTCCCACAAGCAGGACAGTCCAAAGGTCATGACAAATCGTATGGACCGAACATCCATGGGACTGGAAATCCTGGTGGGTGCGCTAAACCCTGCAATGCATACAGATATTGGAGTGTAACCATAATTGATAAACCGTCCTCACAAAAAATATGATCTGGATACTTCAAAATATACAGACTGAATTGAGTGGACAGACATTAACATAGACCGTTCACAGACCAAAAGCGGCAGTACTAATAAACAATACAGGGTTCACAAACACAAATCAAGTACTGAACAATAGTACTTACTACAGACAAGCAAAGTTGCACTAACTAAACTCTGCAGACTATTTCTTGCCACTGACCTACGGGATGAACCCCGCATAACTGACTAGGCCATGGACTTCGTGTGAGATGTCTACATGCACCATCACCATCTTGTCAACCTTGGAGAACCTAACAGAATGGTCTTTCCACTCATAAACATGATGATGAAGACAGGCCGCATCAGATTTGTTGGGAAGCTTTACAAGAACCACACCCTTCGTAATCAAAGGCACAACCAGGAAATTGTTGTGGTCAAGTACAGCCTCGAGAACACGCCTGACAACAATGCTACAGGAAAACACTAGTTCAGGACACGTGGCGACAAGGACACAGCAGCTGCATAGTTTAGCAGTAGAACTCATCATCAGGTCTTCAAGTTCACACGGCATGACTTTGAGAACTTCATCTCCACCGCGGACTTGGTTCTAATTCAAACAGAAACCATATTTTATTACTACCTCCGTTCAGAAATATAAGATGATTTTCAATATTATACTCCATATATGACTACATATACGCACAGAAATGAGTGAACAAAGACACTAGAACATGTCTTCAAACGCATGAGAGCAGAGGGATTACATGCAATATCCATAACACAAGTTACTGAGGCAAATATACCCTCTTAAAAGGTAGCATTGTTGTTCATAAAGTACTCCCTCCGTCCCAAAATTCTTGTCTTAGATTTGTCTAGATACGGATGTATCAAGTCACATTTTAGTATTAGATACATCCGTATCTAGACAAATCTAAGACAAGAAATTTGGGACAGAGGGAGTAATTGAAAGTAATCTATAAGAAATTAGTGTCAACCTCTCACATGTTTTGGTCAAAAGAGGAATTTAGAACCGTCATTTGGCACAGTAAAATCACATGCAAGATCACCCAGAAAGTTGTACTACCAGTACTAGTACTGCGTGTTAGATGAAAAAACACGATCAAGATCGAGAAAAGGATCGTCAACAAGAGACATTACCTGGACTTGCTTAATGAGGGATCCTGGAGAGGGGGGCTTGGACAGGGCGATGGCTTTGAGCCTGTCTGCGGTAGTCTCGGTGGGGTGCTTGCGCTTCTTCGTACCATGAGCCTCGACGGTTTTGGCTAGAGCCATAGACATCACGTCGGCCGGTGCTCCGGCGTCCATCCAAGAGAGGAAGCTGAGAGAGAAGAGTGAAAGGAGGAACGAGATGAGGGAGAAGCAAAGCGAGTGGGGGATTTTTTCAAGAGAGGAAGCGGAGAGAGAAGAGTGAAATGATGGTTGCTTCATCCGTCCAACTTACTGCTGGAAAGGAGGGGGTTTTGTGATTTGACGGCTCATTGGGCATTACTGCGGCGGTTCGATCGGGGTAGTCTACCGTCACTCTACTACGGAGTAATTTAGTGCATGGCTGGTAGACCCAGGTGCTGGCTGTCCCACACGTCGGCGAAAGTGAGTAATTTAGTGCATGGCTGGAGGAGGATCCGCACGGTAGAGCGTGTCCATTGTTTTTCTGAAGAAAAAAATGATTACAGCAAGCGTTTCCACTCTTACAACAGAGGAGTGCGAAACACGGCAGCCACTTGAACATACACAGTGCTCCTACTACTTGGCATGTGCAGTGGTTCATACGTCAGTACTACACAATCTTGTTGCTAGTGTAGTAAGATATGACGATAACAAATGATGTTGTGCGCATGTCAACTGCTCCTATATGTAACATAGTACTGCTTTTTCGACGGTACGGTCGAGAATGAACGGTGAGATCAATGTTAACAGAACTAGGTCCACAGCGCACGGAGAGTACGGTGGTACAGTACTCCACGAAACAGGAACCATATGAAGCACGAATAGTGTTAGGCAGGGTGTATGAAGGGTGCACGGGATGGGAGCAAAAGTTCCCTTCTCGACCCACTTTTGGGTGTTTGGCAGAGTGCATGAAGGGTGCATGAGTCCACACTAGTAGGTTGACAAAAATACACGAAGAGGAAACAACTATATTGAGATGAGAATGCAACCAAACACACCCACACGCTTTGTGCTACAGTGACTGATCTGCACCGTCTGAGTTTGATCCAACGATCATGTTGCGCCGAGACATGGACATGCCCATGCAGAGGGCACCTAAACACCACCGAAGTCCCTCTGCTTCTCGAGGCGCACGACGTTGGTGATGTAGGGTGCAACCGCCCGCAGAGCCCGAATGGATTCCGGTGATGGAGCCCTGAAAGGATTCACCCGGCAACGACGACGGCAGCCCGCAACCCCTCCTTGTCCAGCTCAGCCCCCACCATCGCACGGAGACGGCTCAGCTCCTCGGAGATATAGGTGAAGAAGGAGACCAGGTCAGGAAGCCGCAGCTCGTTGAAGTCGATCGGGTGGTCGAGCGGGTTTAGCCCGACGGCCGGCATCGTCGCGCTGGCACGACGGTAGGCATCGCGCAGCCGCAACACGTGCGTGGCAACTTGGTTCACCAAGTGGCTGAGGCGATCCTGGACCTCGTCACGATCGGCCCGCTCGCGCTCCAGCCGGCTCCCCTGACAGCCTATCGTATCTCCCGCTTTCTGCAGCAATGCCGCCGACGCCTCGAGCATCTTTGTGGTGGACGCCTGCCGCTTTTGAAGCTCCGTGAACTCCCGCACATAACGGAGGAGCATGGCACTCCTCTCCTCCTTGAGCTCACGGAGCTCCACGTCCTTGGCCCTGAGCTCCGCATCCTTGGCATGGAGCTCCTGTGTCAGGCGCCTCACCTCGGACTCCGTGATCTACTGCGCCGCCATGGCACCAGGTAGAAGCAATGGGGAGAGGAAGCAAAGGGGGCGAAACGGCTGAAAGGCAATGCAATCTACGGGAACGCGGAGGGAGCGGGGAATCTTTTGGTTTTCACCACGGTAAAACACCAGTCGACGACTTCTCACATCAGGGAGCAGTGGGTTTTTACAGGCGGAGTCATCGTGACTAAGTGCTGCCGCGCCTGCTCCTGTCAATCAAAAAATTAAAAATCCTGCCGCACCCAAACACCAAAGCAACGCCTCGGTGGATATTTAAATTCACCTGCCGATAACTAGACAAAAAAGGGGTGAAAAAACAAATGTGGCGGCGGCCTAGCTATTCGGTCGAACTAGCCCAACTAGCTAGCCACCGTGCTTCACTGATGTACTCGGCGGGAAAGGTGGTCTTTCATGATTTGACGACTCATTTACTTGCTTCGGCGCTACGACCGAGGAGGACCCAGAAAACGCGCGGTAGGGCGTCCTACGTCAGGAAGAATATATGCGTGCACCACCCGGGAGGACCCCGAAACCGCGCGGTAGGGTGTGCCACGTCTCGGCATGGAGGAAAAATGTGCATGTAAAAATATACTGTATCAGACGTAGTACCTATGGTTCGACCTCGGGAAGCAGCTAGTCGGTCGAAAACACCCCACTAGCCACACAGCTTCATCATGCAAACATGGCACGGAGGATAGATGTGGTTAGCTCCGTCTCGACCAGCCACAACGTCTCTTGTTCTAGGCGATTCTTCTATTTTCCAAGCGTTTTTTTAGTTGTAATAACACCACGGCAAGCTAGCGCCGCTCTTCATGTGTGCCCGTGCAAAGGTTAGACGATGGAGAGAAGAGAGATTGAGATCGCAGACCTGGGACCCACCAGTAAGTGAGACAACGGTCATGCACGTGTTGACGAGGCACTCCCTCTACTCTACTCAACGCAAGTACTATATAAAATCAAGTTATGGGACCAAGCCAACAACCGTTCATTTTTTCAGGCTATCGACTTACGCTTTGTAGTCCAGATTGCCAGTTCGAATCTCGTCTTTCAGATTTGTTAGTTTTAGGTCCAAATTTGATTAATGACAAGTGGTTAGATAAGTAACGGCACGAGTTACACGTATTTTGCAAGTTTACGAACAAAAATGACAGCGGCATAGAATATCACATCCACCCCGCAGCTTAGATACTATGGTGATACGAGTTTTTACACCGTTGGAAGTGAGATCCAATGGCTTGGGAGTAGTCTTTGTAATTATGCGCAATTTCCAAACTCTCCAAAGGTTTTTTTGCAAATAAAACATTCAGGCCTCGTGTGTGCCGCTGCATCTTCGATCCAACAGCTCCCCGGTGCTCATATTAGGTGCTCCCCGTAGCTTAATTACCCGCTACGGTGATATGAGCATCTAGGTCGTATGATCAGTGATCAGATGGCACATGCGTAGTACTTGTACTTTCTACGCATTTCCCAACCTCTATCAGCCGTATATTGCAAAAACATTCAAACCTCCTACTGGGGGCCATTAGATCTCAGTGAACTCGTATCACCATAGAATCTATGGTGCGGGAGCACCTCATACTCTCCCGTGCGAGAAAACATAAGGTGCTATCGCAGCTTGGATGCTACGGTGATACGAGCTTGGAGGTTGTTTGATCTGAGATCCAATGGCATCTGAGCCGTCTTTGTGCTTGTAAGCAGTGGCCAAACTCTTTTGGGGGCTTTTCTGCAAAAAACCATTCGAACCACCGAGGAGGTGTTGGGTCACAAATCCAACGCCTCCGAAGAGCTTGTATCACCAAAGCATCTAAGGTGTGGTAGCACATGATATTCTTACATACAGGAGAGTATGATGTCCTCCTTCATCTTAGATGCTACGGTGATACGAGCTTCGTGGTTGTTGGATATGGGATCAAAGGGCATCTAAGTAGTTTTTGTACAAATTGTGTGCAATTCTCAAACTCATCAAGGTTTCCTGCAAAAATATTAAGACACATCATGTGAGCTGCTATATCTCAGATCTACAAGCTCCAAGCAACTCGTATCGGCATATAGCATCTAAGGTATGGGGGCACATGATATTCTCCCGGGGAGGAGGGGTGGGGGTGCACAACCAATCGGTGGTTGGGAGGGTGGGGACAAATATAATCTAAACAACCCTAAACAGAGCTCCACAATTTTATCTAAGGTCGAGGGGTTGACCCCCGACAATCATAGCTCCGCCTAAACACAACATTTGCATGTACTGTAGTACTAGACTTAATATTCATGTTTCAGTTTCATGTTCATTTTAAATATTGAACTGAGGACCATGGATGTCTTACATTTTACTCCCTTCGTTCCTAAATATTAGTCTTTTTAGAGGATTCAAATGGACTGGCACATACGGATGTATATAGACATATTTTAGAGTCTAGATTCACTCATTTTGCTCCGTATGTAGTCACTTGTTGAACTCTCTAAAAGACTACCTTTTAGGAATAGAAGGAGTATTTTTGAATTCGTGTCATACATGCATGGTTTGAAAAAATAGATGCACTATACTTATTGGATTGTTGTTGTGTTCGTGCGTGTGTGTCTCTGTGTGTGTGTGTGTGGTCATATGCTTGATACATACAAAGTTTTCTCACCTCCATATTGTTCATCTTTTAAATTTGAATTTGCATTGCAAAACTTACTAGGGATACCATAAAATGTGAAATCCACGTTGAGATCACTATATCACAAACTCACTCTAATTCAACAACTCGTCATAAATCAATTACCACGTTGAGATTAGTATTTGCATGGAAAATACGGGTATTGTAATACACATAGATTCGTTCGGCAATTTAAAAGGTTCCTTTCATATTCTCAAATGGTAGGACCCAACGGCGTACCAGCCAGACCTTGGCTCGTGTTGATCCTAAAAAAATCGGGCTCGTGTCCTTCGGTGGCGTGCGTGGTACGCACATTAGGCAACCCCAACCAGTCGAGCCTCAGCGTTTCAAGTCGAAATATCTGGCGGCCAGAATTCCAGCAATAGGAAATTCCCCTCATGTCCCCGGTCCATAATGACTACCGATGAACAACGGAGGGATGCTTTAGTAACTAGACAACGTTACCTACCATGCCGAGCACGGTTCAGTTCCCTCGGTCGCCGCTCATCAAGGTCACCCGTCAACTGCATTGCCTAGTACTACTACTACTACACTAGGATGAGCACAGAATTGAGCCCGTTTGTTCGTGCCTAGTACTTGAGTTAATATATAAGGCAATGCACTCGTACTGAGGGATTATCCTTTTACTCTGCATATATAACTTGTCTGAAGTCTAACTAAGCAAAATGTTTGACCAAATCCTTTCTTAAGAAATACATCAGGACAGATGTACGGCTTGAAAATTTATTGCATGATGCAGGTTATGATATTGTTTCGAATCCTGGATCTTAAATTTCAGAAAATTCAAAAGTGAGCATAAATTCTTGAAACTAAGCATGGTCACATGATATGGCACAAATATTACTTCGTAAGTTTTTTCTTCAATTTGAGACAAGCTGCTTATGACAAGTTGCACAAATGAAGAGCCAAGGTATTTTGGAACAAAGACCTGTCATGTTAAGGCGAACGCTTTCACTATTGAACCGTGGGCGTTTACGTGCCGCCACGAGTCCCCGCTTCTCATTGGCAGGTGTCGTCCGAGCAAGCGTGTTAGTCGTCGGGAGGCGTGCGAGCAGACCGCTGTGCAGGCTCACCGGGAGGCGAGCCCTTTGACCAGGCTCCGCCGCCCACCGTCGTCCCAACTGCTCCCACTTTTAATGTCGCTGGCGCTGCCGTTTAAAATCAACCCCGCACTACCCGGTATCGCTACAATCCTCTCTCTTCCTCTCCGATTCTCCTGTCGTCTACCTCCAACTAGCCTGACCTAAACGTACGCCATGCCGCATCACGATGGTCTGCCCTTAGTGTTCCAGTTTCTTGAGGAAGACACCCAACCGGAGTCTCAAGAACATAAGGCGCTTTGGGACAAGCTTGAACTGGCCTTGCGGGAAGACGCCGCGCCTGTCCCCGCTCCCATTCCGGCTCCCGTCGCCCCGACTGCACCAGCGCCCATCCCTGTGGCATTGATGGGCTGGGAGCCTCACATTGTCGCCAAGCTTGATCCCACGGGGTTCCACGAGGTCCCCGCCGACTTTCACGCGCCCGTGCACCTGCCAGCGCATGCGCCTGCGCGTGCACTGACGCGCACGCCCGTGTCGGTGCCCGTGCACCTGCCAGCGCATGCGCCTGCGCGTGCACTGACGTGCGCACCCATGCCGGTGGCCGTGCGCACGAATGTCTCCGCCGTGCCGTTGACAGCGCCTGTCCCCGCGCGAGTGCCAGTGCCCCCCTCAGCGGCATGGATGGCCGCCGTCGACCGCTTCCTTGCACCAACGCCAGTCGCCTCCTCCCGCTAGTTGACTCACTCCAAAGTCCAGAACATTTTGGCCTTCCTTGAAGCTAGGCCAACGTCCAGGAGTACGCCAACAACAGCGCAAGACGCCGCCGTCGCCATCGGTCAGTGGCCCCACGACACACAGAGCCCGGCAGAGGAGCGGCTTTCCACAGCGAGAGGCCCCCGCCGCCGCCGCGTAATCTAAATTTGCCATGAAAAACGTTCGGATTGCCATGCTTAAAATCCGAACGTTTATCATTTCCATTTATTTTATATCGATCGTCGTATAATTTAAAGTCGGAGTCAGGCTGAACGAAATGTATGGTTTGACGGTTTGAATGTTCTACTAGAGCTGTATCAAATTAAATATAAAACGTCATCAAGCCACATGTATTCCTTGTCATCCAATGACCTAGACTGCTTCAATGTCGAGCGCTCAACACGTTTAGCGTGCAGTTAATTTCATGCCAAAAATAGTGCTAATCACATGACAACACGCAAATAATATCCTAGTAGTTAATATCCGCATGCACTTAATATACTTCCAAATTAACGTGCATTGCACGTACACACTGACTAGTGCTGCTAGTACATGAAACTGGTGCTGTGACTTGTGAACGCGTCCAGATATGGTCAACGGCAACATCGCCCGCGAGTTCTTCCTGTTTGCCCGTGCGTCTAAACGCAGAAGGGGAGGAGAGAGAGAAAGCACACATGGAACCCACCAGTAAGTGAAGGCGAATAGTACTAAAAATAATATTTCATGTTATCCATTAATTAGGCTATGGTAATATAAAAACATTATGTGAACAAAGGGGGTACAACAAACATTGCTATTCTACGTATGTTGCCTATTGACGTGCGGCTTGAAGGCCCGGTCGCATGTTCGATCCTCGTCCTTTATTTTTTAATTTGTATATGGGTCCAAATTTGTTTCATGACATGTGGGCCCCTCGGTGTGTAGTTTGTAGCACTTTAATTTGTGGGTCGAAATTTGTTCCATTCCAAGTGGACTATCGGTGTGTAGTTTTGTAGCTTATTTATAATAATTAAAGAGAACAACATAGTTTTTTCAATAATACCATGGTGCGACGTCGAAGGCGAGAAAGGACGTGCGAGAGAGCGATGACCGAGCCAGAGGGAAATCAACTAAGGGAGTTGCGTGGGTTGCAACGGTGTTTGGAGTAGTTGTGGGCCGAATGCTACGAAAATATAATCTAAACCGACCGGAATAAATGCCTACACAAATTAATCCAAGGTTGGAGTGCCCCTCGCAATGTAAATAGCTCCGGCTTTGCGAGGGATGGAGAGGTACGGTGTGAGAAAGAGAGGTCAATCGAGAGACATATAGATAGAGAGACCAAGTGAGTGTGGTCTGACATTCATTGAACAAATATATATGCTCTAGAGAGATATTGTCCGATTGAGCTTTTTGGCAAGGGTGAGGGCTGTAAGATAGAGCTTGAGAGATGATCCAGTCACAGATGTGTAGATATATTTTGTGCGTGGGAGGAAGTAAGGTCAACCGATCACATAGGGTTGCCGTGCGATCGAAAGAGTGAGACGGGTTGGAGAGAGTGACCTAGATTGACGATGTGCGTGAGAGAGTATACAATGTGAATAGGTCGAACTGGGCTCAAACATGGTGATATATCGTTTTTGTCCGAGAAAGAGAGAGGTCAATCGAGACATACGGAGAGAGAGAGAGAGAGAGAGATTGAGTGAGCGCGGCCTACCATGAGGTCGAAAGCGTGGCGGCGGCTTGGATGGACGGACCTAGATAGACAATCTGCTCGAGAGAGTATAGAGTGTGTCGATCGAGGACCGAACAGGGAGATATATCATTTGTGTGTGAAACAAAACGAGGTTAAACGAGACTCAGATAAAGAGAGCGAGATTGAGCGAGTGTGGCCCGCCGTGCGGAAGAAAGAGTGAGACAGTCTCGAGGGAGTGACCTAGATATACAACGTGCGTGCGTGCGCACGAGAGGTTGGGGGTGCTAGATAGGCAATGCATGTATTTAGCGCGAGAGGGTGAGAGGGAGAGGGGGGAGAGAGAGAGCTCGGCATGGGGTGCAATGGCGGGTGTGTGAGGTAAATACATTTGGTAACAAAGTCGAAAAAGGAGTTGTGTAGTTGAGAGACTTAGAGATCGAAACATGGAGAGAAAGAATGAACATGTGTTGGAAACCGGTAGCTTCCTAAGGTGGTTAGGAGAGGAAAATTGACCGATACAGGAAGTATGTAGCGTTTGTGCGGGGGGGGGGGGGGGGGGGCTAAAAACAACATTTGAATGTACATAGTACGAGACTTAATATAGATGTTTCAATTCGGTGTACATTGTAAGATTTGAACCGAGGACCAGGCATACGGGTAATTATTTCGAATTCGTGCCATACTAAGTTTCGAAAAGTTGACATTGACTCAGTTTGTTGTGCTATTTTGTAGGTCATATGTTTGAATCCATCCAAAAGTTTTCTCACTACCATGGTGTTCATCATATACATATGAATTTGTATTAAAAAAAAGTAGCGTGGATACAGTGAAATGCGAAATCCACGTTAGAATTGGAGATCGCTACGTGACACACACTCTAATTCAAATAACTAACTACATGACACACACTCTAATTCAAATAACTAATTATGTGACACACACTCTAATCCACGTTAGCGTGGGTACCGTTTTGATTTTTTTTCAAATAACTCCTCATTAATTAATTTATAGTACTCCCTCTGTTCACTTTTATAAGACCTTGAAGACATTTTAGAGAATGTGCAAACAGTTCATTTTAAGTTGTCTGAAACGACTTACAAAAGTGAACGGATGGAGTATCTCGTTTTGAATGACTAATTATTGCAAGGAAAACACGGGCATGGTAATACATACAGATTCGTTTGCAAATGAAAGAAGATATGTTTGCATTCTCAAATGGAGGCGCACCAGGCAGACCAGGGTCGTGTCGGGGTGGACGCTGCTTCGGTGCCTTAAAGTCAACTGCCTTTGGGTCACTGACATATGTGGGCCAGCCACCTGTTGGGCCCACATGTCATGGACACAAAGGCAGGTGCCTTAAGGCACCGAAGCATAGTCCTGTCGGGGTGGTCGCGTGTGTCGGACGGACGCGTAGCACCCAGCCACCCACCCCCCTCCCCCCCCAAAAAAGGACGACGACAATATAAGTTCGCGCTTCCATGTTTCGGATTGAAATATCTGGCGGCCAAATTCCAGCCCTGCAAAATCTCTATTCTCCACCGTCCCCTTCCACGCCCAGATTGCTCAAATCCCTAATTCGCCGCCAACCCTCGAATCGCCCCTCGTCTCGTCTCTTTCCCCACCGTTCCCCACCTCTGTGCCGGACGACGACGACGGTCGCGCTTCACCACCACAACGGAGCTACCTCATCTACGCCCTCGTCCACCGCACCAGGTGGTCCACCGACAACGTCGGCTGCCGCAACCGACGTGCCTCACAGACACCGAGTTCCACCGCATCAGGTGCGCTTCACCGACGCCGTCTCCCAGCTCACCGGGGCTACTTCACCGAGCACATCGTCGCACCTCCGCCCCCCGAGGCCGTTGGGGCTTCACCAACGGTCTCGTCCACCGCATCGTAGCGCTCCGCTGCCACTCAAGATCTGCACCCGTGCGCGGCCAGCCAACGCCAGCGCATCACCCTCAACGGCTCTGAAGTGACTCGCACTCTAGCTAGGCGAGCATGCCCAAACGCCGGCCCCAACTAGGTATCCACACATCACTCCCTTGTGCACTGTTCCGACGATGTTTGGATATCCTTTCACAGCTCTCTTAGCTTACACGCCTATGCAACTCTGACTTCAACTCTTATTTCTTCTGGAGATAATCTGAAACAAGCAAATCCATTTTTTAGCGAAGCATGACGGCGCTACGGGATCTGGTACACATCCTGCACACCCGTATAACCTTGTAAGTATCTGTCCTATGGTACAATAGCAAGGTCGATTCCTATTATTTGATCAACCATTCGCCATGTGAAAAATGCAGAGGGGGATGCAAGGAGCACAAGGCCTGCACATCCAAGCAAGTGGTAACATGGACTTGTACATGGAACATCCCAAGCGCAAGCAGAGCTGCAGTGAGCCTGTACAACAAGCTAGCGTAAGTCCCTGCATTTCATTTAATTTGTACTGGCATTCGTGTATGATTTGTGTGCAGTGGCTGATCCGCGAATTCAAGTTACCAGGGGCGAACATTTAACTTAAAAAATACAAAGGCACTTGCACTCCGGAAATCAACATAACTTGAGAAATGTGAAGCTACATGCACTTTGAAAACCAGCTAATGATCCAAAGTAGTTCAGATTATAAACACTAAATGATGCAAGCACCAAAAAACACAAAATGCAACATGGTGTACAAGGACTACAAACATCGTATGTACCTGCTTGAATTATTCGTTCTCTGGCTGAAAATATCGAAGTGTGATTGCACGTATAACCAGTGCGCAAACTGCATATCAATATATCTATCCTGCACAAGTACGCCAATAGTTTCAAACAACATATTAGAAAAGTATTTATGCTATGTTGTCATGATATGGGGACTTTTTGGTAGATGGCCTCGACGTTTCCTCAAGCTATGAAAATGCACTATTATTTGCCTGTCATCAATGCCTGCAAATCTCTGTCTCTCTCAACATAGTAGATCATCATTAGACACTAAATCCTTCAATGAGCTTGCAAAATGCTTGCATTAGATCCCTCATTTGACACTATATGTTCATCACCAGGAGCATGTAAAATGTTTGCATCAAATCCTTCATTAGCAGTCTGTTCATTGGACACTTCAGGTTCAAGAACAACATGAGCTTGTATGTTTGCACCGGAAACTTGATTAGATACATCAGATTCAGTCAGTTCAGTATTGATTGAGGGAGTTATAAAATAAGTAGAAATTGGTTTCATTTTCTCATAAATTCCCTACATACAAGCAGTTTTACAACACCGTCAAGTTTAACTATTGGCCAGAAATTGAAGAGTTGAATTAGATACAATCAGGGATGTGATGTACCTGCTCGTTGCACATGCTACTCTTGCAAGCTGCGACTGTCCGTTTGCGCAAGATCGATGCCATGCCCGTGCTGCCGCCGCTGCCTCCCACACAGGCTACACCCAGGGTTGGATCTTCATCTTCTTGTCCTTCCGTTCGCTTGAAGCCCGGCGACCGCCCTCCAACGTGGGCGCGAGGAAGTGCTGTGTCGGTCTGTCCAGCGGCGGCTAGGTTAGGAGCAAACCAGACTGGAGGCTGGAGCGAATGAATTGGGATTTTTCCAGCTGTCGATCGATATGGGAGGCGCTCGTTTGGGCCGCGAGCCTGCTATAGGACCTGCCTTGCACTTATGTTATTGGCCCATCCAAATTGAAACATTTTTCTTCATTTTTTACATTGCCTGCTCGTGCGTTGGGACGAACAAAACTAGCGTGGGCCAACCTGGACGACTCAAACTAGGTGCACACTTTCCAGCCACCTGAGGCGGCCGCCCATAACAGCCCCTATGGTGGCGTCGCCCCTTTTTGCGTGTATGATTGGATAGTGAAAAATATTCCAGTGGCGCTTTTGATTTACCCACAGAATGGTTGAATTGCTTGTTTCTATGAACTAAGTTCGCCAATAATGTGAAGGATGCCAGTCTTTTCATCCTATTGTAGATTGCTTAGATCTCGATATGCCAAAATTAATCGCATGAAATATACAGTAAAAGCCAGTGTGACGTGTTTGGCTACAACTAGTCTGACTACACGTCCTCATATAACATATCAAGGACGCACCATCTTACCAGATTAACCATTCGACTTACCCATGCAGTGTGGGAAGAAAGAAGTATTGGGACTGCGTATCCAAGCAATTGATGCCATGGACTCCTTCGTACAACCTTGTAAGCGAAAAAGAAGTTGCCGTGTTCCTGTATAAAGAACTAGCGTAAGTTCAGTTACCTGCTTCTCGGAATTTTAGTTAGCCACTTATTGCAAAATTGTTCAATTACGTTGCTTGGCTTAATTTAGTTTGCTACTGATTACATAATGGCACAGCCTGTTAATCATATTGTAGACTGCGCCTATCTATGTGTTTGATACTTACTGTTAAGAATTACCTGTTTGCCTTAAGTTAAATATCTACTTGTTTGTTTAACTGCTTTGCTGCTGCAACAGCGGGTTACAATGTTGTTAATAACTACTTTTCAGCATCCAATTGAAACTCTTTAATTCCTTGTTTGTTTAACTGGTTTGCTGTTATAACTCCAAGTTGAGATGTTTTGCTAACTTCAACTTTTCTGAATCCAATCGGAACTTTAATGGCAAAACAGGTTAGCCCAAGATCAAAGAGCGAGGTCCCCATGGACGTTGCATCATCCCACAGCAGTGGCACCGGCCCAATGGTGCATTATGAATTGCCAACTGCTGATGCTCTAGAGGCTAAACTAGTCGTAGAAAGAGATTCTGCTTCTGCACTTAGAGATGAAGTTGACATGTTGAGGAAGCAAACAGCACAATCACAAGCAGTACTCAAGACAACCATTAAATATTTGGTGTATTTCAAAACGAAGCAAGCTGAGACTGACCGATTGTTAAGGTCCTGAAGGAAAAAAGGAAATTAAATTCCTACTTGGTAAATCATAGGTGAAATGTTCTTTCCATAGTTGAATAACCTTTGTGTTGTCTGTTCATGTAATCAATCAAACCATTTGTTTTAGAGATCATGTAATAATTGTTTGTTTTTGTTTTTTGGTTTGTAATTTTATTTGAGCACAAGTCTGTATTAATTGATAAGACTCGGAGACATTTCATTTGGATTACTGTGCCAGACCTACAAATATGCCAATCGGGCTGAATGTGCATTCAACAATAGTAGTAGTATAGATGAACCATAAGTTGCACGCATCGGAAAGGGCCAAGATGCTGGCTAAAAAAAGGATGCTGTTGTAGCCAAAAAAAAGTACAGCGGCCTGGCTTATGTATGTTAGTTGATATTATTGATCCATATACTCTATAAGTGTTTATATGTCTGTTAGTTCTGTACATTCTTGGTTGATTGACTCGGTATTTGAATCTTGATACATCGCTTGTGTACATATCTAAATGGCAGTACACATTATTCTGCGTGTGACATTTGAGTTGGACATGAAGTGTTCCAAATATTCGAATTCACCTTAAACTGGATTCTAGTTTCTGAATTTGAGTATCGGCATTTGTAAACCATATTCATATATGACAGTGGAATACTCTTTGTCGTCCATTTGAAGATATATAAAAACACATAGAATGATTTATAAAGATTCATATAGGAATACAAAATGGATTCGAATTTAGTTGCCAGGGTAAACGTGGATGCGTATTGTCCCAAAATTTGAAAGAAGCAGCAAAATGTCCACTCCCACGTCGGCTGCGTGAAGCCAAGTGTTTGGGAGATGGAAATTACTGTCTACCCATTACACGGACAATCCATCGGCCCGATTTCCACTGCTCTAAATAGGGGTAGGTTAGTAACTTCAATTAGACGTGACACGACCGCCTCTGAGCCCATTCCGACACGGTGGGCATCAAACATGGGCGGCAAAACTCATTTGATTCAAGCTTGTCCGAAAGACCTCTGTTTCTCCCTCCATTCCCCATTCATACACGGTGGGCGGCAAAACAAACTCGACTCGGCCGAAATTGATGTAGGCAAATATTTTCAATAGGGGCAGGTTTGTAACTTCACTCAGACGTGACACAACCGCCCTACCTGCCAGCCCCGTTCATACACCGTGGGCGCCAACCATGGGCGCCAACCACCCTCTCCTCGCCCGAAATCACTCTGGGCAAATATTGGCGAGATGCGAGATTACCATCCTATCCCCAACCGACGAGACGTCCAAATTTTAAACGGGGGCTAAGTTCGTAACTTTCCCATATTTCAGACAGGCGCGTCCCAAAAACATGGCTCCCCGTACCTCTCCCTCCATTTTCCCATTCATACACCGTCCGCGCTAGAACACCCCATCCCCACACCAGCCTCCGTCTGCCACCCCATCCATCGCCGCCGTCCTCCACCACATCCATCGCCACCGTCCTCCACCATGCCGGAGCGCCTACCAAGACCGTGTCGTCCACTGCTAGAGATGGACGTTTCTCATCCATGGCGACGGACCAATAGCCTTGCATCGCGTCCTCTCGCTTCATCGGCGCCGTCGTCCTCTTTGCCGGGGCCGCTCACACGACCTTCTCTTCCACCGCAACGGGACTTATCCCCTGATGCACCCGTCTACCGTCGCAGATCTGCTTCAACGCCACCGACAGCCATCGCACCCCCGATGCCTACACGGCGCCGCAAGAGAGGTGGTACTTCATATCTCCTCAACTTTTTGATCTCAACCAGAAAATAGATCTTAACTTGGTTACTCTACTTTCTTTTCAGCTCTTAGAATTTAGTTCTTAGTTCGAAGCAAACAATGGATGCTAAATATCATTTCTCCGGTTTGCAGCTTCAAATCTGCCATGGCACAACCATAATACGGTTTAATTGATCATGCTTAGGGTTTAATTGATCATGTTGGTTCTGTGGTGGTTTCTTTAATAGAAATCGGAGGGGAAACCCTCTTTTGCTAAAAAAATATGCTTAGAGTTTCCCCCTTTTATGATCACTATACGATCAGAATACGTGCTTCGTGTCATAATAACACTGCTCCACCCATCAAGCTAAACAAGCTTAGTTGTTCAAATACGAATCTGATATTATTAAAACAGAGTTGTTTAATTGGTCAGCTAAATGTTCCTAAATTAGTTTCGAAAATGCATGTTCGCCGCTCGGGTGTGTATCTCTACAGGGTGCCCACGGTGGGCCGACCCACCCTGGGATTTTGGGTCATCCCAGGCCCCGATTCCCCTCTGTTCTGCTGCGCGCTTCCGATCTCTACTCGCCCCCAGCCGCCTGCCTCGCCGGCGACTTGCCGTCCCCGTACGGCATGACTCTAGGAGGAGACGCCGGACTAACAGGAGGCCAGGAGCCGCTCGCCCAACAGCGTCACCGCTGCCCGGGCGTGCCGCCGTGCCTACCTTCCCAGTCCGTTCAGGGCTCAGGCGTGCAGCACCCACCAAGCCAACCCGATTTATCCTGAGATACATCCTCAACACTCAGCAGCCACTCCTGATCACCCATTTTCTAATTGATTCATTACCCATTAGGCAGGACTGTCATTAGGATTTGTTGTGTGCTCAGTGCTACCTACACTTAATGGTTCAGATGTATTTCGGCAATATTTAGTACCTCTAAAGTTCACATGGTTTTCAAAATTCCGGCCCTCGGAACAGAAACTAGTCATTTTGGATTGTTGGTCGTAGTGACATTGACCCAGATTACTACTGCAAGCCAGGTTTGTTGACAATTTTACTTGTCTTTCTTACTCATTCGAAATAATATCCAATTATTCACGTCTATTAGTTGCAAACAATAAGTGCTAGACAAACTTCTTCATTCAGATTTTGGACGGTCTCTTATTGCAGTTACAATTCTGCATACTTGTCCTAGTAAGCTCACAAGTAAATGATTGATTCACTACATCTATGCTTGCCTTGTCATATTTGTTGTCAATATTCTTTTAGGGTGGACCACCCTGTTTCTAAATACTGGAACCGTAGACATGAGTGAATAGTATTTCTCTATGTGATCTCTTCCATCATGTGTGGGTAACGAACACTGCATTGTGTAGAAAGAAAGTGTCATTTCCAGCTTTTACATAGGTTTCGATCTTTTACATGGAATACAATCTGCCTACTTGCTTTGTGTCGCACTACCAACACTCCACCCTTGAAGCGAAACATTACGCCACTCATAATTGCTTAGTTTATTTGTTCAAATACGAATTTCATATGATTCTAATGTTCCTACTTCAGTTTTGAAATGTGTGCCTGCCTGTTATAGAGACATAAGGGGTTTGTATTTCTGTGTGTGGTCTGGTCAGCACGGTTGGGGAGGTGAACTTTGCATATGCAGGGGTTTATAGGGAGACACTCTCCGAGTTGAATCCGCAATGCATTCCATACATAATCTGACTACTTTTTATGTTTTCATGAATCTCAGATTCTGAACAGCATCATAATGATTATGAGCTTGCGCGCATGAAAAGAATAAAGCAGAACAATGCCATGGCTGTCAAACTTGGCATTAAGGGACTGAAATCAAGTCTGGATGCAATGCAATGCAAACGCTCTCCACCTACAGATTCATGCTCAAAATATGATCCTAACAGTGGTTCGGAGCTAGAGGGAGACCTAAGTCAATGTAGCTCCCTAGTGGAGGAGTCAGAGGAAGATGCCCTATCTTATTCACCCATCAAGGTACTTGCTCTAACTTTCCAAGGTTACATTGCTCGCACATATCTTGCAACTGATGCTTTGCATTGCTTCTACTTTGTTGAACTGCCATTAGCTTAGTTTACACATCGTGTATGTGAATACGCCCTGCCTATCCATTTTCAGTACATATTCCATCTGTCATCATACCATATTTATCCATTCAAATGCTGTTCTTGTGTATCAGACGTTCAAAAGGAAGAGGGCGATTGCTGATCATGGAGGAGCACAAGCAAAGTATTTGGAAAAGGTAGTGACACCTGATAAATCAAATAGCCCATTAGGTGTAGTTGCAATATCACCTGACCCACAAAATACCCCAACTCTAGCAGACTCTAGCCCTAATACACTGGTCATTTCTAATGCCCCAACTCAGCAGACCCCAACTGCAGCAAACAGTATGATTATGCCAGTTGACATAGCACCAGCTGTACAATGCAAAACCCCATTCCAGCAAAGAGTACACCAAATCCAGTTGCCAAATCCCTTTTCGAACCAGAGAGAGCCCCAATTGCAGCAAATAGGACCCCCGTTCCATTTCTTCCCAGTTTAGAAGACGAAGCTTATGTTGTTGTCAGGAACTTTGTGTGCATCTTTCCTTCATGGAAAGATTATACCACAGACACAGAACAATTTCCAGTCTTCCTCCGCAACTTACGCGTAAGTAATGTACTAATGTTATTCATGGTCATTACTGCATATGTTTCTGCTGACAGAAGACACAAGATTCCATTCTTTTCAATAGGCAAGGAGCAAACTAGATTATGATGACGAGCAAGGGTCGGTTGCGCTTTTCAAGCACTCGTTGATGAAGTATCGTTCCTACCTGAGGCAAGCGCACTTCGATGGCAAGCCTCTCAACGAAATTTCTGTAAAGTCTTCGGTGCTACATTTATCCGACGGTGACTGGAATAATCTTGTTACACATTGGTCTCGGCTGCAGCGTAAGGTACTGTCTATGATATCACATCACAATTTGAACTACATTTCTGCATTTTCCTTAATGTCTCACTTGTACGAAAACTGTTAGTAGAAGAACATTCGTTCTCAAGGGACCACAGAATCTCGCAACTATACTACACACTGCATTGCTCTTGTGAGTACCTCTTGCCCTGTATGACCATACTTACTTTCATAGCTATTTGATTATGTAGCATCACTGCACATGTTAGCCTCATAACCGTCCATTTGGTGGACATTATAAGATCTGTATGGACTCTTACATAAATTTAGAATCAACCCAATGCTTTTGAAGAGGTTTAGCTCTGCAGTCCTCTTGTAAGGACTGAACATGGTCTATCACTGTACTTACATTAACAGCTACTCCCTCCGTCCCATAATATAAGAACGTTTTGTACAGTACACCAGTGTTCAAAACACTCTTGTATTATGGGAAGAGGGATTGGTTCATTTTGTAGCATTCTGCATCTTATCTCCCTCGCTACCATTTACTAAAAAAGATCAGATCTATATTTAATCTTACCAACAAGTAGAATACACAGACAATGCATGTGCAGAAGTGTAGCCCATTGCTCTTGTCAGTACATATTGTCCTGTAACGCTTGTACTTCCAGGGATTGGTAGTTGATTATGTAGCATCAATCTGCATCTTATCTTCATTATCCTCTATCCCTTCCAGTATTATCATATCTATAATTACTCTCTACAAAATGTAGAGTACAGGCAATGCTTATGAAGAAGATTCTGTGCTGAAATTCTTGAGTTATCCTTCCCTTGACATGGAGAAGGGCATTATAATGCCGGTGTTAACTGTTAATGTAAGTCAGTCCTTCTAAAGCCTTTATCCTCAACTGTTGTTTAATTTGCTCATACTCCCTATCGTTTACTGCTGTTTAGTTTGCTGTTTCTACCAAAATGCATGTTCGTAAGAACCGTAGGTTCTAAGTTTTACTTGTAAAACCAAATTCCTTATTCATACGATGCACATTACTTAATACTCCCTATATGTATGCTTGTTTTTGTGGATCTATAATCCAGTGTGTGGTGAAGCAGCCCACGTTTGCACCTTGTCATCTCCTGTTTTATCTTACTGATGTGGCTGATGATATGAACAACATGCCATGCACATTATCCAAAATAGATACAATGATTTTGTTTGCCCTTCATCTATGCTTGTTATGTTGACATGGTAATCCAGTAGTGTGGTGAAGCTCCCCGCATTATGAACAATGCCAAATTATGCTATTGATATTTTGAACTTACTCTTTATTTTCTAATTTGAAATTGGATAGAATTGACAGAACAGTTATCATCTTCGTTTATACACGTGCAAAACGTGTCATCTCTCTGCTTTGTTTGAGGGTGATATGCCTGATGGCATGCACAAGTCTGCTGAAGGCTGTGAGACAAACCCAACATCTATTGCAGCAAAGAAGGCAAAACATCTTGAAGATAGCGAGACAACCCCAAAGTCTTGTCTTGATGCAGTGTTCAAGTTACTTGAGACTAACAGTCAGACAAGCTCATAGAATTCGTTGTCTGAATCAGTTCGACTTCTTCAGTCCCAAGTTCTAGCAGAAAGGCATTCTGCAACTCAACTTCGACTTGAAGTCCTATCTCTAAGAAAGATTGCGGAGAACACCAATGAGAACCTCATCGCTAAACAGCTACACCTGGAAGCTATGACCGACATGCTAGGCCGGTCTCACGGCCTTGCTCAGCAGCTTGTGCAGCAGTTCCCCCGCAGGGCTAACCTTTCTTGAACTGTCTTGGAAATGGTCTCGGTTCAGTATTATTTTGTTACGCTGCTATGGTGCCCAGTTTTTGTAATCTGCTTCTTCGTTGCACTTTATGATCACTGGTGGCGAACTTCGATACCCAGTGGATGTAATATACCTTAAATCCTTTATTGTATAGTGTAGGTTTATTCTTAGTTACTATGCCGTAATTTCTTTATTGTATAGAGTAGGTTTGTTCTTAATTCCTACTAGTTACTGCCATCATTCGCTATCTAAAAAAATCAGCTGTAGTCGACCGGACCGAAACATTCGACTCTAACGGGCCAGGTTTTTAGCGGGCCACAATTGGGCCGGCCTGCGTCTTTCTTGGGCCCGAATGATTGGGGCCTTCACACATTGAGCTAGGCCCAAACTTACACCGGCCTATATTTTAGTTGGGCCTTTTGTCGACCCAGCGCTTAGTTTGGCCCAGGTAGCGTTGGGCCATTAACAAGCTGAATATTGTAATGGCCTGTTACGACCGAGATGAAACCACGGGCCTTTAGCAGGCCAAAATGCATGTTGGGCCTCAATTTTCACTAGTCGTCGACGGGCCTTCAGCAGGCCAAAATGTAGACCGGGCCGTTTTGGGCCCAGTTAGCTCACGGGCCGTTACTAGTCCGAAACATATCTCGGGCCTTAGTTGGCCCACTGATATCATGGGCCTTTAAGAGGCCGAAAGCTTAGCACGGGCATCAACGGGCCAAATTACGCGACAGGCCTTTAACAGGCCCAAAGTCACGTTGGGCTTAACTGTTGCCACCTTTAGCACGGGCCGTTAGTGGGCCTGATGTCCCGTTGGACCATATATGGCCCATGGGCAGCACGGGCCATTCCCAGGCCGAAAGTCACACGAGGCTGAAATGGGCCCATGTCTACATCAGGCCTCTAACAGGCCGAAAGTCACTGGGCTGTAGTTGGGCCCAAATATTCGGCGAACAATTAAAGGGCCAGATCTGGCTTCGGGCTGCAAATGGGCCCAAATATTCGGCGAACAATTAACGGGCCAGATCTGGCTTCGGGCCGTAAATGGGCCCAAATATTGGGCGAATAATTAACGGGCCAGATCTGGCTTCAGGCCGTCAATGGGCCTTTATTAAGCATGCCGTTATTGGGCTGGCCCACTAGTACCTGATTAAGTTCTACGGGCCTTTGACTGGGCCGGTCTTTTTAACCTATATGGGCCTCTGTTGGGCCCAGCCACGTGTCGACGTATCATAGGCATGTCTCCTCCAGTGGACGGGCAACATCTGGCCCACTGACGAGCTGACAGGTGTTCCCTTCGGCCAATCAAAATTTTACACGTGGAAATTTCCCATTGGTCATGGCTGATAACAGGTTATCGGATCCAAAATCCGACCCGATAGCTTAACGACGTTCCGTTAAAGTGGATGCCACGTGTCGGTCACCCTTGACGAAAGCACTTCTGTGGCGCGCGATTTATCGTCATGGAAGTGGACACTTCCGTGATGATAATTTTGGTAATGTCATGGAACACTTCTACGACAGCACAGGTATGACTATCTTGATTCTCTCATAAATTTGTCATGGATGTACATGCATGACAAAAACGCGACCTACTGTGACAAACAAGTATCATCACGGAAGTGTATTTTTTTGTAGTGCTTCAAAGATAAAGGGAAGACCTTCTTCTTAATAACATCATCGGGCACTCCTCCAAGCTTAAATAATCCACAAACTTCATCCACATATATTAGGTGCCCATCAGGATGCATTGTTCGGTCTCCTGCAAAAGGATTAGCTAGCAGTTTTTCTATCATACCCGAAGGAATCTCAAAGTAGACATTTTCATCTTCAGTAGGTTCAGTAGGTTGAGGAGCAACTCTTTGCTCTACTGGTCGGGGTGAAGATACCCCGAACAAGCCCCTCAAAGGATTACTTTCCATAGTAACAAGTGATGGTAAATTTCAGCACGCTATATAAATTTTTCCTTACCAAATTCCACCTACCAAAGGCGCTTCACTCCCCGGCAACGGCGCCAGAAAAGAGTCTTGATGACCCACAAGTATAGGGGATCTATCGTAGTCCTTTCGATAAGTAAGAGTGTCAAACCCAACGAGGATCAGAAGGAAACGATAAGCAGTTTTCAGCAAGGTATTCTCTGCAAGCACTGAAATTATAGGTAACAGATAGTTTTGTGATAAGATAATTTGTAATGAGCAACAAGTAACAAAAGTAAATAAAGTGCAGCAAGGTGGCCCAATCCTTTTTGTAGCAAAGGACAAGCCTGGACAAACTCTTATATAGGGAAAAGCGCTCCCGAGGACACATGGGAATTATCGTCAAGCTAGTTTTCATCACGTTCATATGATTTGCGTTCGGTACTTTGATAATTTGATATGTGGGTGGACCAGTGCTTGGGTGCTGTCCTTACTTGGACAAGCATCCCACTTATGATTAACCCCTATTTCAAGCATCCGCAACTACAAAAGAAGTATTAAGGTAAACCTAACCATAGCATGAAACATATGGATCCAAATCAGCCCCTTACGAAGCAACGCATAAACTAGGGTTTAAGCTTCTGTCACTCTAGCAACCCATCATCTACTTATTACTTCCCAATGCCTTCCCCTAGGCCCAAATAATGGTGAAGTGTCATGTAGTCGACGTTCACATAACACCACTAGAGGAGAGACAACATACATCTCATCAAAATATCGAACGAATACCAAATTCACATGACTACTAATAGCAAGACTTCTCCCGTGTCCTCAGGAACAAACGTAACTACTCACAAAGCATATTCATGTTCATAATCAGAGGAGTATTAATATGCATGTAGGATCTGAACATATGATCTTCCACCAAATAAACCAACTAGCATCAACTACAAGGAGTAATCAACACTACTAGCAACCTACAGGTACCAATCCCAGACTTAGAGACAAGAATTGGATACAAGAAATGAACTAGGGTTTGAGAGGAGATGGTGCTGGTGAAGATGTTGATGGAGATTGCCCTCTCCCGATGAGAGGAGCGTTGGTGATGACGATGGCGATGATTTCCCCCTCCCGGAGGGAAGTGTCCCCAACAGAACAGCTCTGCGGGAGCCCTAGATTGGTTCCGCCAAGGTTCCGCCTCGTGGCGGCGGAGTCTCGTCCCGAAAGCTTCCTTATGATTTTTCTTCGGACGAAAGACTTCATATAGCAGAAGATGGGCACTGGAGGGCCAACAGGGGCCCACGAGGCAGGGGGTGCACCCCCACCCTCGTGGCCAGGGTGTGGGCCCCTCTGGTATTTCTTCCGCTCAGTATTTTTTATTATTTCCAAAAATGACTTTCGTGGAGTTTCAGGACTTTTGGAGTTGTGCAGAATAGGTCTCTAATATTTGCCCCTTTTCCAGCCCAGAATTCCAGCTGCCGGCATTCTCCCTTCTTATGTAAACCTTGTAAAATAAGAGAGAATAGGCATAAGTATTGTGACATAATGTGTAATAACAGCCCATAATGCAATA
This sequence comes from Aegilops tauschii subsp. strangulata, assembly GCF_002575655.3. Taxonomy (NCBI): domain Eukaryota; kingdom Viridiplantae; phylum Streptophyta; class Magnoliopsida; order Poales; family Poaceae; genus Aegilops; species Aegilops tauschii. The sequence goes on from NC_053036.3 coordinate 527,077,511, forward strand.
AATATCGATATAAAAGCATGATACAAAATGGACGTATCATGCGCCCGTGCACACAACTCAGCTTTTGGTACTTCTCGGGGGCACAAAACTCGAAGTCGAACTCGTGTTGCGGGAGTCTGGAGTCATGCTCTAGATCTGGCGGCAGATCGATTTCCTTCGGGGTGAGGGGGCTGTTATTCAGGACGGATTCAGCAAGGAGCTATACTTTCGACATGCTAAAAAAGATCGGGATAGATTGGAACCTGACAGGATGATTCGGATCTGTAGTACACCTGCCTTCTGATGACCTTAGGCAAGTGCTCGGCGGTGACCGCTGTCGTGGTGGCGATACGAGCAGGAGTAGCTGCACCGAAACCATCAGCACCACTCGTCCGCATTCCCCCAATGTCAGCGCCACGCGAGGCAATTTGGAGGCTATGTAGGGATTTGGGGGAAAGGGGGAAACGGTGGGGATAAGCTAATGGTCGGGAACTACTTATGGCACTATATGTTGTATACGGCACACTATTTATACATGTCGTTTGTGTTAGATATTACAACATCACACATGATTTCCACACCAAACCGTGTGAGAAGACAACGTAGGTTAGACATGGTTGCCGTTACATAACCGTATGTGATGTACTACCCTATCCATATAATTGAGATACAGTGATACCGTGTAAACAGCCGCTCTGCGGATATCCATAAAAAAACAGCCGCTCTGCATATAGAGATGGCGGCGGCGGCCTAGGCAGCGGCTACCGGAGAAGAGGTCAATCCTCGATCGGTGGGCGGTGGTGGCGTCATAGGAGGTCAATCCACGGTCTACAGCGGGAGATAGGAGGAGCTCAACCATCGAGGTCGGTGGCGGCGTGATTCGAGCACATCCATCGCAGTCGATGGCGGGATACTGGAGGTCGAACTTCAGGCGGCAGCCGCACTCAGCTCTGCTCCTCGACCCTGCTGTCTCGGTGTGCCGCCGCATCGCGCTTCTCTGTCTGCTGGGTGGAGGTCGCCGCGCGGCTAATTAATTAAGGTATTCTTTTTCTTGAGTGGCTTAATTAAGGTATTCAATTCTTAAGGGTGGTGTTGTACTAGTACTCTGCGTGTAAATTGACTGGCCATTAATTTTTGTCATTGCACGTCTGGATAACAACATGGAGCGCCCTCAGTAATTATGAAAATAAAACCTTGTGATTTATGCACGCATCTTTGGGCAGCAGTTAATCCATGTATTACTGTTGCTGTTTTGTTTTTAATTACCATTCGTGTGCTGCAGATGGAACGATCTCGATGGATGAAGAATCGGAAAACCGTAAATTTTATCAGTGGCGTGACAGGGTTCATGAATTTGGCTGAAAGTACAAAGAGGAGAATTGGTGATCCGTATTACATCCTGTGTCCATGTACTGATTGTGCCAATACAGAGGCACATGAAGTTGCAGATTTCCAGTTGCACTTAGTCTCTAGGGGATTCATGGATGGATATACACGTTGGACTAGACACGGTGAAGAGGAGGTCATGGATGAAGATACCCAGGGCAGCAAGATGCCAAACCCGATCAGTGTCACATGGATGTTGAATCTAACATCGGGGCAGAGGCGTCAAGCTACCAATGGAACACCGGAAAGCCGAAACACCCACTGGAAAACCAAGACGTCGACGCAGATGATGATGATCTTGATATGCCAGATTTTGCTGCTATGATTGCAGATTTCGAGGGCCCAAAAAAGGATATGATTGTGTACAAGGATCTGCCAACCATTGATCCGGACTCCAAGAAAGAATTGTATCCAGGTTGCAAAAAGAAATATTCCAAGTTGAGTGCCACCCTGCCACTTCTCCGATTTAAAGCAGCAAACGGTCTATCAAACAAGGGCTTCACAGAGATGTTAGGTCTTTTCAAAGAAATTCTTCCGGAAGATAATGTGCTCCCCAGAAGAACGAATGAAGCGAAGAAAATTGTTTGCCCATTGGAACTTTAAGTACAGAAGATAGACGCTTGTGTGAATGATTGTATATTGTACCGTGGCGAGTACAAAGATTTGTGTGCATGTCCCACATGCAAGCATGCATGATACAAGCGCAGGAGAGCAAAGGACAAGTACAAATTGGACGACGAGATCAAGACAGGAATCCCATTCAAGGTTGTTTGGTACTTTCCTTTAATTCCAAGGTTGAGGCGTTTGTTTGCAAACCCTAGAGAGGCAAAGAGGTTGCGGTGGCATCACGAATTGTGGATAAGTTTATGAGGCGCCCGAAAGATGGGGCTCAGTGGGAATTAACCGACAACAAGTTTGGAAAATTTGCCAAGGATCCTAGAAGTATAAGGCTCGGGGAGTCTACTGACGAGATGAATCCTGTTGGCGATATGAGCACCAATCACAGCACATGGCCGGTGCTTTTGTGCATATATATAACCTAGCTCCTTGGTTGTGTATGAAGAAAAAATACATTATGATGTCAATGATTATCCAAGGCCCGAAGCAACCTGGAAATGACATCAACATTTACTTTCAGCTACTAGTAGAAGAACTTCTGACAGTGTGGATAGATGCGCGTGCTGTAAAATGTTATGATGCTTACAGAAAGGAGATTTTCGATCTACATGCGATGCTGGTGCACACCATTCAAGATATGCTAGCATTAGGCAACACATTGGGGCAGAAAACAAAGGGAGATGTAGGGTGTGTCACATGCATGGATAGGACAGCTAGCAGAAGACTTCCCAACTCGCACAAAACTGTGTATTTGCGTCATCGTAGGTTCTTACGGAAAACTCACCCATATCGAAAGATGAAAGCTGAATTTGATGGTACGACAGAGGCAGGTGTGGGCCCAAGACCCTATGAAGGGGAGGTGGTCCACAACATGGCTAAAAAAATTAATGTTGTGCTTGGCAAGAACCACCCTTTGACGGTGAAACAAACACCCAAGGGTCAAGTGTTTAAGAAGAAATCGGTGTTCTGGAAATTACCTTACTGGGAGATTCTACGTGTACGTCACTGCATTGATATCATGCACGTAGAGAAGAACGTATGTGAAAGCATCCTTGGTACTCTGCTCAAGATTAAAGGTAAAAGAAAGGATGGTGACGGTTCACGGCTCGATATGCTTGCTGATCAATCAAAACGCAAGAGTGAAGCAGAAGATGATGACAAATTCATCAAAGCTCGCCAGAGTTACAATTTCAGTACAAAAGAAGCAACACAGTTCTTCACCTATTTGTTGTCAGTTAAGACACCCTCTTCCTACTGCGCAAACATCAGAAGTCTCGTGGATGTGAGCTCAGGTAAAATGAACTTGGGACACATGAAGTCACATGATTGCCACGTAATGTTGACACAAATCCTCCCGGTGGCCATCAGGAATCTGATAGACAAAGATATAAGAAACACACTCATTGACCTCTGTGATTTCTTCAACCAACTATGGCAGAAAGTTGTAGATCCTAAAGAGTTGGATCATATGCAAGATGATATTGCAAGAATATTGTCCAACCTAGAGATGTTTTTCCCACCGTCATTCTTTGATGTCATGGTCCATCTCATTGTGCCCTTGTCGACGAGATAAAGTATTGTGGTCTAGTGTTTCTTCGCAACATGTATCCCTTCGAGCGGTTCATGGGTATACTGAAGCGCTTTTGTCAAAACCGAAACCATCCAGAGGCAAGCATCCTACAAGGTTATACCGCGGAGGAGGTGGTTGAGTTTTGCACCGAATACATGAAACAAAGACCTATAGGTTTGCCCCTCTCTCGCCACGAGGGAAGGCTGAAAGGTAAGCCGGTCCTTGCTAGCACGCAAATGGCTACACCCGGAGAATTGGCAGAGAAATCCCATTTGACGGTACTGCTTAACAGCCCAGTTCTCAACGCTTATGCCGAAGAACACTTGGCGGAGATACGCCAAAGCTTCTTACCAATGGTACCTTCATCAGATGTGGAGATGAAGGAGCACACTAAGAACTACGCCGAATGGCTGAAGAATCGTTTGGCACAAGGATCCATTGATGACATTGCTACGTGGTTGGCACAAAATCCATCACCTATGGTGTTGACATACCAAGCATATGACATAAATGGATACACATTCTACACTGAGGAACGTGATCAGAAGACCTCATATCAGAACAACTCTTTTCGAATAGAATGCATGACTGTAAATGAAGCTGATAAAAGGGTATACTATGGAACCATCAAACAGATTTGGGAGCTTGACTATGTGAAAGTTAAGGTGGCATTATTCAGGTGCGCATGGATCCCTCTTGGTCAGGTGAGGATTGATGAGTACAGGAAGACCTGTGTGAACAGGACAACGATGGCATATCACGTGGACCCATTCATTCTTGCCAGCGATGCTACCCAGATTTTCTTTGTGGAAGACCCCTTGCATAAGAACTGTCATGTAGTGATGCATGGGAAGAGAAGGGTACTGGGTGTTGACGATGTTGCTGATGAGGATGAGTACGATGAATTTGATGAGTTGCCAGCCAAGGGATCACACACCGGTGTAACAAAGAAGCGTAAAGTCATCAGAAAACCCAAGTTCATTCGGGGTCAACGTAATGATCCCAGTTCCCCCATGTACGTGGGAATTAAGCCGTAATTCTAGTCTTTATGCCTACCCTGCAACTTAATTCATTCAAATTAGAACTGCCACGTGTACTGAATTTGTGAGTTATGCCCGGTTTTCTATTGATGTAAGAACCATTAATATGTTGACCTTGATATGTTGTCAGCTCAGGCAATGAATATGAACTGTTTTTTTGTTATTATTATTATATCATAGAGGTAGCACACTCAATTGATCTCACTACAGTATGTGTGAACAAAAAAATATGCAATCTGGTTTGCGAATAGCACATGGGTCGTTGATGAAAGCCGTGTGTCGAGCAGACCCCGCCCATGATGTGAGTCCTGCTTTTTGATTGTCCAGAACCCAAACCCCATGGATCGTATGTCTGCACCATTGGATGCTCCCAGATCGAACGACGATCCTCATCCCTTTCGACAACACATGTAGTTCCGGTTGTAATTTTATTTTTATGCACAAAATGGACGTTAATCTCAAAAAATGTCTTAAATATAGCTAACGATACCTGAAATGCGCCAGAAAATCAAACCCGTGGTATAATGGTGATTGTGTACCGTGGAAATTTTTATGAGGCCAAACGATGAAGTCACCGGCCACATGAGTTTGAATTGACACGTCTCCTTTTGGAAACCATGATCCTTCATGTGAGATGCTCCGATTTGGAAGGAGCGGTCAACAAAACTTGTGCCAAACTTTACCATTTTTTTCCACGGGGTCGTGAGAGCACGCCACGGGCACACATTGATTTTGATGATGTTCGAACTGCATCTGAATTTCCTGTAATTAAAATACCAACTAGGCCTACGCTAGTGGCCGCACCTCGCGGCCGAAATGTTTAAAACTTCTCCCCGCTTCTCGGACAAACTGATGAAAACTCACAAAGTGACGCACAAATAATCTATACACCTTCTTTGCTAGGCTGATAGTAAGGGGGTATCATAGCTAGTATCATGCATGCCAACTAGGCAATTTTGATGAGCTGTCATAGAATTAAATGAAGAAAGAGAGGGTTAAGTATCATATCTTGAAACTGTCTCATAATAAATGCTATGCTACTATGTGTATGCATGACAATAAATAAAGTACTACATATGATACTACTCTATGATACTATGCATTAATTAGACTAGCCACAATGGGAGTAACTTCAGCAGTAACATCGAGTCCAACTCAACAAATTTGCTTATGTGGCAATGAGTTAATGAGGAGAGAGGTAGTTTGAGTAACTTAGCTAGTTACTGTAACATCACATGTCCCAATGCAATATGAGTCTATAACCTAATAAATGAGGCCTTGCATGTTACGATACTTATGTTACTACCCACTATGAAAGGTAGTTAACATAGTCTAGGGATATGTGTATGTTACTAGTGTATGTTACTCTCCATTGTGGCTAGTCTTAGAGAAAGTATACAATAGAGTGACATAAACAGGCTATAAGGAATAGAATAATATATATGTGCTTATTAGTTGGAGGAGAGAGAAGAGGAGAGAGAAGAGAAGCAGTCTCTTGGTTAGTAGAGCCAGCTGCAACACGAGACCCAAGACACTTTGTGAGGATGTAAGGTGGGCCAACTATTGATAAACTAGTACGTATTTAAAACTTATTATTGTGCATGCCGGCTAAGAGGTTGGCTGTATATGACATGGCAACTTCTTATATATAGCCGACCATTGGCTGTATTATTAAACATGCTCTTTGTGAGGTAGCTAGTATATCGTAACTAGCTACTATCATACTCCCTCCTTTCCGGTTTATAGGGATCAATTCAAAAATCTCACCAACCAAGGTAGATGGTGAGTGGTGGAATACTTTTTGTAGTTTGCAAAAACACCCAATTAATGCTTTTGTTTTCCTAAAAAAATTATGTTTACCAATGTATTAATTGCAATACATGCATGCATAAAGTACATGCATTGGTCAATTTTCTCTTAATACTTGCATGCAATGATTTAATGCACCTTGGAATCTGAACATGTGATGGGGAACAACCAAATTGAGCCTTATAAAATGGAAAAACTAAAATTTTGAGATAAGATAAACCGGAAAGGAGGGAGTATATATGCATGATACTAGTATATGATCGGTAATACCTCCGTAATGCGCGCATGCATAGTACCATAAGTTAGTATCTTAGGTTGCCTTATTAATTGCCATGCATGACACAAAGTAGTACAACATTTAATATGATACGGTATCATGATATGATACCATACCCTCTCTTTCCTCATTTAACTGTGTGCCACATCATCCAAAAAGTCTAGTTGGCATGCATGATACCGCTTGATACTCCCATATTACGACCAGCCTTAGGGTGGCCATAGTGGGGGTATCATAGCCGGTATCATGCACTTCAGAATAGCAAATATTATGATGGATAAATACGGTCATCTATGATATATACTACTCTATGATACTATATGTATGCACTATGAATGTACGTACGTAGTATCATACACTAGTATCATATGCATGATACTATATATAGTAAATGATACTCCCTACTATATAAGGCTGTCCATAGTGGTGGTATCATAGTCGACGATATCATGCACTCGGAAATGGAAACTATGCTAATGTGGCAAAGAATTAAATATACATAGAGAGGGTTAGAGTAACATATAGGTAGACACCGTATCACGTTAAATGCGATGCTAATTTGTGTCATGCATGGCAATAAATATGATCTATGATACTATACTCTATGTATTATATTATGCGCTATAATTAATTAAAGGTAATATCATACACTAGTATCATACATATATGCATGATACTAGTATGTAACACTCTGCACTATGAGTAGCCTAAGTATATATAGCCTAACTAAAACACCCACATGTAGTTGTAGTAGGGTTTTTGACTTTAAGTAATTATATGCACTAAAATGCAATGCAAGGTAAGTGCAACGAATGACTTAAACATAGCAGACGACCTGAAATGGGCCGGAACAATGTAGCTAGTAACTGACGATTTGTAGTCCGAAGTGCCGCTTCTCCTTTTGGAAATAATGTCCTTCTTGTGAGATGCTCCGGTATGGAAGGTGCGAGCACCAAAAATTGTGCCAAACTTTACCAATTTTTTTCCATGCGATGTGAGAGCACGCGACAGTGACACAATGGTTTTTGTTATTTTCCAGACTCTATATGCATTTCCTAAAATTAAAATACCAATAGAGGCCTACGCCTCTGGCCGCACCCTGCGGCCGAACTGTTTAAAGTTTTTTCCCGTTTCTCGCACAATGAATGAAAACCCGCAAAGCGACGCACAAATGATCCTGCTAACACACACGTGTAGTTGCGAGGCCTGCCGCCTGGTTACATTACAAACGAGATCTCTTTTTTTTGCATATTCAAAGTTTCAGATTGCTAGCGAGGCCTGCCGCCTGGTAAAATGTACCAAAAAATCAAACCATAGGGTACAATCGTGATTTCTTACGGTGGAAAAAATTGGAGGCGAAATGATGAACTCTTGTTTTCATTCAAACAAAAATATGATGTTAGGTAATGTAAATGTTTTCAAATAGCACACGGTTCACTCACGAATGACATGTGTCCACTAAACCGTGGCCGATGCCCCCCTCTGCCATGCGCACGATCTGAGTCGTGCATTCTGATTGGCCAAAACCCAAACCCCACGGATCGTACGACTGCACCGTTGGATTCTCCTTGATCGAACGGCGATCCTCATCCCTTTCGACAGTGCATGTAAATGTTTTCAAATAGCCCCTCGCAAAAAAAGTTTTCAAATAGCACACGGTTCACTCACGAAAGCCGTGTGCCTACCAAATGGTGGTCGATTTGAGTCGTGTGTTCTGATTGGCCAGAACCCAAAGCCTACGGATCGTACGTCCGCACCGTTGGTTGCTCCTAGATCGAACAGAAATCCTCATCCCTTTCGACAGGAAATGCAGTCCGGCTAGGAATCGATTTATATGCCAAAATGCACGGTAAATGCCAAAAAATGTCTTACATATAACACACGAGACCTGAAACGCGCCAGCAAATCAAACCCGTGGTATAATTGTTATTGCTTTACGTGGGAAAAATTTAGAGGCGAAACGATGAACTCACGTCTTCAGTTCAAAATTAGTACATCTTCATTTCAAACGAAATTATTCTCTTTGTGCACACGAGCGCTTAGAGGCAACCATCTGCATAGGCCTTTTCATGCGGCGACCGGGGATATTTTCACCCTTTTCACCTAGGCCGCCAACACCCCCCCCATCGTCCGCCCGCCTTTCACTCGCCTAGTCCACCCAATCTCCATCGCCAGCTCCCCCCTCCCCCAGATCCATAGCAGAACCCTCTCCGGCGCCGCCGTGCTCACCTCGGCCGTGTGCCTGCTCTTCGGCGTCAAGCCTACCTCCACTGCCGTTCCCAACACGCGGCGGCCTGCGCCTCGCCGTCTTCATTTGCTCGCCAGCCATCCTCGAGCATATTGATGTAGTAACCCTCGCCTCTCCTGTGGTCCGGCCGGGTTTGCATTAAGAATCATGTTAGTTACTGCTCTCCATCGCGGTGAGGCATATTTTGAAGGAAATATGCCCCAGAGGAAATAATAAAGTATTATTTATTTCCTTATATCATGATAAATATTTATTATTCATGCTAGAATTGTATTAACCGAAAACATAATACATGTGTGAATACATAGACAAACAGAGTGTCACTAGTATGCCTCTACTTGACTAGCTCGTTAATCAAAGATGGTTATGTTTCCTAGCCATAGACATGAGTTGTCATTTGATTAACGGGATCACCTCATTAGGAGAATGACGTGATTGACTTGACCCATTCCGTTAGCTTAGCACCCGATCGTTTAGTATGTTGCCATTGCTTTCTTCATGACTTATACATGTTCCTATGACTATGAGATTATGCAACTCCCGTTTACCGGAGGAACACTTTGTGTGCTACCAAACGTCACAACGTAAATGGGTGATTATAAAGGTGCTCTACAGGTGTCTCCAAAGGTACTTGTTGGGTTGGCGTATTTCGAGATTAGGATTTGTCACTCCGATTGTCGGAGAGGTATCTCTGGGCCCACTCAGTAATGCACATCACTATAAGCCTTGCAAGCATTGTGACTAATGAGTTAGTTGCGGGATGATGTATTACGGAACGAGTAAAGAGACTTGCCGGTAACGAGATTGAACTAGGTATCGAGATACCGACGATCGAATCTCGGGCAAGTAACATACCGATGACAAAGGGAACAACGTACGTTGTTATGCGGTCTGACCGATAAAGATCTTCGTAGAATATGTAGAAACCAATATGAGCATCCAGGTTCGGCTATTGGTTATTGACCGGAGAGGTGTCTCGGTCATGTCTACATAGTTCTCAAACCCGTAGGGTCCGCACGCTTAAAGTTACAATGACAGTTATATTATGAGTTTATATGTTTTGATGTACCGAAGGTTGTTCGGAGTCCCGGATGTGATCACGGACATGACGAGGAGTGTCGAAATGGTCGAGACATAAAGATTGATATATTGGACGACTATATTCGGACACCGGAAGTGTTCCGGAGAAGTTTCGGATTTAACCGGAGTGCCGGAGGGTTACCGGAACCCCCCGGGGAAGTATTGGGCCTTAGTGGGCCTAGAGGGGAGAGAGAGGGCAGCAGCCAGGAGGTGGCGTGCCCCCTCCCAGGAGGAATCGTAGTTGGACTAGGAGAGGGGGGCGCAGCCCCCTTTCCCTCTCCCTCTCCCTCTATTTCCTCCCCCCCTCTTTTCCTAGTTAGACTAGGAAAGGGGAGTCCTACTCCTACTAGGAGGAGGACTCCCCCCCTCTCCATGGCGCGCCTAGGGCAGCCGACCTCCCCCTTGCTCCTTTATATACGGGGGCAGGGGGGCACCTCTAAACACACTTGATATACGATATTTTAGCCGTGTGCGGTGCCCCCCTCCACCATATTACACCTCGATAATACCGTTGCGGAGCTTAGGCGAAGCCCTGCGTCGGTGGAACATCATCATCGTCACCACGCCGTCGTGCTGACGAAACTTTCCCTCAACACTCGGCTGGATCGGAGTTCGAGGGACGTCATCGAGCTGAACGTGTGCTGAACTCGGAGGTGCCGTGCGTTCGGTACTTGATCGGTCGGATCGTGAAGACGTACGACTACATCAACCGCGTTGTGATAACGCTTCCGCTGTCGGTCTACGAGGGTACGTGGACAACACTCTCCCCTCTCGTTGCTATGCATCACCATGATCTTGCGTGTGCGTAGGAATTTTTTTGAAATTACTACGTTCCCCAACAGTGGCATCCGAGCCTGGTTTTATGCGTTGATGCTATGCACGAGTAGAACACAAGTGAGTTGTGGGCGATATAAGTCATACTGCTTACCAGCATGTCATACTTTGGTTCAGCGGTATTGTGAAATGAAGCGGCCCGGACCGACATTACGCGTACGCTTACGCGAGACTGGTTTCACCGTTCGGAGCACTCGTTGCTTAAAGGTGACTGTCGGGTGTCTGTCTCTCTCACTTTAGTTGAACCGAGTGTGGCTACGCCCGGTCCTTGCGAAGGTTAAAACAGCACCAACTTGACAAACTATCGTTGTGGTTTTGATGCGTAGGTAAGAACGGTTCTTGCTAAGCCCGTAGCAGCCACGTAAAACTTGCAACAACAAAATAGAGGACGTCTAACTTGTTTTTGCAGGGCATGTTGTGATGTGATATGGTCAAGACATGATGTGATATAATTTGTTGTATGAGATGATCATGTTTTGTAACCGAGTTATCGGCAACTGGCAGGAGCCATATGGTTGTCGCTTTATTGTATGAAATGCAATCGCCATGTAATAGTTTTACTTTATCACTAAGCGGTAGCGATAGTCGTAAAAGCAATAAGTTGGCGAGACGACAACGATACTACGATGGAGATCAAGGTGTCGCGCCGGTGACGATGGAGATCATGACGGTGCTTCGGAGATGGAGATCACAAGCACGGTGCTTCGGAGATGGAGATCACAAGCACAAGATAATGATGGCCATATCATATCACTTATATTGATTGCATGTGATGTTAATCCTTTATGCATCTTGTCTTGCTTTGATTGACGATAGCATTATAAGATGATCTCTCACTAAAATTTCAAGATAAAGTGTTCTCCCTGAGTATGCACCGTTGCGAAAGTTCTTCGTGCTGAGACACCACGTGTTAATCGGGTGTGATAGGCTCTATGTTCAATTACAACGGGTGCAAAACAGTTGCACACGCAGAATACTCAGGTTAAACTTGATGAGCCTAGCATATACAGATATGGCCTCGGAACACAGAGACCGAAAGGTCGAGCGTGAATAATATAGTAGATATGATCAACATAGTGATGTTCACCATTGAAACTACTCCATCTCACGTGTTAATCGGACATGGTTTAGTTGATTTGGATCACGTAATCACTTAGATGATTAGAGGGATGTCTATCTAAGTGGGAGTTCTTAAGTAATATGATTAATTGAAATTAAATTTATCATGAACTTAGTACCTGATAGTATCTTGCTTGTCTATGTTAATTGTAGATAAATGGCCCGTGCTGTTGTTCCGTTGAATTTTAATGCGTTCCTTGAGAAAGCTAAGTTGAAAGCTGATGCTAGCAATTACATGGACTGGGTCCGTAACTTGAGGATTATCCTCATTGCTGCACAGAAGAATTACGTCCTAGAAGCACCGCTAGGTGCCAGGCCTCCTGCAAGAGCGACGCCAGAAGTTATGAACGTCTGGTGGAGCAAAGCTGATGACTACTCAATAGTTCAGTGTGCCATGCTTTGCGGCGTAGAACCGGGTCTTCAACGACGTTTTGAACGTCATGGAGCATATGAGATGTTCTAGGAGTTGAAGTTAATATTTCAAGCAAATGCCCGGATTGAGAGATATGAAGTCTCCAATAAGTTCTATAGCTACAAGATGGAAGAGAATAGTTCTGTCAGTGAGCATATACTCAGAATGTCTGGGTATAATAATCACTTGATTCAATTGGGAGTTCAACTTCCGGATGATTGCGTCATTGACAGAATTCTTCAATCACTGCCACCAAGCTACAAGAGCTTCGTGATGAACTATAACATGCAAGGGATGGATAAGACAATTCCCGAGCTCTTCGCAATGCTAAAGGCAGCGGAGGTAGAAATCAAAAAGGAGCATCAAGTGTTGATGGTCAGTAAAACCACTAGTTTCAAGAAAAAGGGCAAAGGGAAGAAGAAAGGGAACTTCAAGAAGAACAGCAAGCAAGTTGCTGTTCAGGAGAAGAAATCCAAGTCTAGACCTAAGCCTGAAACTGAGTGCTTCTACTGTAAGCAGACTGGTCACTGGAAGCGGAACTGCCCCAAGTATTTGGGGGATAAGAAGGATGGCAAGGTTAACAAAGGTATATGTGATATACATGTTATTGATGTGTACCTTACTAATACTCGCAGTAGCACCTGGGTATTTGATACTGGTTCTGTTGCTAATATTTGCAACTCGAAACAGGGGCTACGGATTAAGCGAAGATTGGCTAGGGATGAGGTGACGATGCGCGTGGGAAATGGTTCCAAAGTCGATGTGATCGCCGTCGGCACGCTACCTCTACATCTACCTTCGGGATTAGTTTTAGACCTAAATAATTGTTATTTGGTGCCAGCGTTGAGCATGAACATTATATCTGGATCTTGTTTAATGCGAGACGGTTATTCATTTAAATCAGAGAATAATGGTTGTTTGATTTATATGAATAATATCTTTTATGGTCATGCACCCTTGAAGAGTGGTCTATTTTTAATGAATCTCGATAGTAGTGATACACATATTCATAATGTCGAAGCCAAAAGATGCAGAGTTGATAATGACAGTGCAACTTATTTGTGGCACTGCCGTTTGGGTCATATCGGTGTAAAGCGCATGAAGAAACTCCATACTGATGGAAATTTGGAATCACTTGATTTTGAATCACTTGGTACTTGCGAACCGTGCCTCATGGGCAAGATGACCAAAACACCGTTCTCCGGAACTATGGAGAGAGCAACAGATTTGTTGGAAATCATACATACAGATGTATGTGGTCCGATGAATATTGAGGCTCGTGGCGGATATCGTTATTTTCTCACCTTCACAGATGATTTGAGCAGATATGGGTATATCTACTTAATGAAACATAAGTCTGAAACATTTGAAAAGTTCAAAGAATTTCAGAGTGAAGTTGAAAATCATCGTAACAAGAAAATAAAATTCCTACGATCTGATCGTGGAGGAGAATATTTGAGTTACGAGTTTGGCCTACATTTGAAACAATGCGGAATAGTTTCGCAACTCACGCCACCCAGAACACCACAGCGTAATGGTGTGTCCGAACGTCGTAATCGTACTTTATTAGATATGGTACGATCTATGATGTCTCTTACTGATTTACCTCTATCATTTTGGGGTTATGCTTTAGAGACGACTGCATTCACTCTAAATAGGACACCATCAAAATCCGTTGAGACGACGCCTTATGAACTATGGTTTGGCAAGAAACCAAAGTTGTCGTATCTTAAAGTTTGGGGTTGCGATGCTTATGTGAAGAAACTTCAACCTGATAAGCTCGAACCTAAATCGGAGAAATGTGTCTTCATAGGATACCCAAAAGAGACTGCTGGGTACACCTTCTATCACAGATCCGAAGGCAAGATATTCGTTGCTAGGAATGGATCCTTTCTAGAGAAGGAGTTTCTCTCGAAAGATGTGAGTGGGAGGAAAGTAGAACTTGATGAGGTAACTGTACCTGCTCCCTTATTGGAAAGTAGATCATCGCAGAAATCAGTTTCTGCGACACCTACACCAATTAGTGAGGAAGTTAATGATAATGATCATGAAACTTCAGATCAAGTTATTACTGAACCTCGTAGGTCAACTAGATCAAGATCCGCACCAGAGTGGTACGGTAATCCTGTTCTGGAGGTCATGTTACTAGACCATGATGAACCTACGAACTATGAAGAAGCGATGGTGAGCCCAGATTCCGCAAAATGGCTTGAAGCCATGAAATCCGAGATGGGATCCATGTATGAGAACAAAGTATGGACTTTGGTTGACTTGCCCGATGGTCGGCAAGCCATTGAAAATAAATGGATCTTCAAGAAGAAGACTGACGCTGATGGTAATGTTACTGTCTATAAAGCTCAACTTGTTGCGAAAGGTTTTCGACAAGTTCAAGGGATTGACTACGATGAGACCTTCTCACCCGTAGCGATGCTTAAGTCTGTCCGAATCATGTTAGCTATTGCTGCATTTTATGATTATGAAATTTGGCAAATGGATGTCAAAACTGCATTCCTGAATGGATTTCTGGAAGAAGAGTTGTATATGATGCAACCGGAAGGTTTTGTCGATCCAAAGGGAGCTAACAAAGTGTGCAAGCTCCAGCGATCCATTTATGGACTGGTGCAAGCCTCTCGGAGTTGGAATAAACGCTTTGATAGTGTGATCAAAGCACTTGGTTTTATACAGACTTTTGGAGAAGCCTGTATTTACAAGAAAGTGAGTGGGAGCTCGATAGCATTTCTGATATTATATGTGGATGACATATTGCTGATTGGAAATGATATAGAATTTCTGGATAGCATAAAGGGATACTTGAATGAGAGTTTTTCAATGAAAGACCTCGGTGAAGCTGCATATATATTAGGCATTAAGATCTATAGAGATAGATCAAGATGCTTAATTGGACTTTCACAAAGCACATACCTTGACAAAGTTTTGAAGAAGTTCAAAATGGATCAAGCAAAGAAAGGGTTCTTGCCTGTACTAGAAGGTGTGTGATTGAGTAAGACTCAATGCCCGACCACTGCAGAAGATAGAGAGAAGATGAAAGATATTCCCTATGCTTCAGCCATAGGCTCTATCATGTATGCAATGCTGTGTACCAGACCTGATGTGCCTTGCTATAAGTTTAGCAGCGAGGTACCAATGTAATCCAGGAGTGGATCACTGGACAGCGGTCAAGAACATCCTGAAATACCTGAAAAGGACTAAGGATATGTTTCTCATTTATGGAGGTGACAAAGAGCTCATCGTAAATGGTTACGTTGATGCAAGCTTTGACACTGATCCGGACGATTCTAAATCACAAACCGGATACGTATTTACATTGAACGGTGGAGCTGTCAGTTGGTGCAGTTCTAAGCAAAGTGTCGTGGCGGGATCTACGTGTGAAGCAGAGTACATAGCTGCTTCGGAAGCAGCAAATGAAGGAGTCTGGATGAAGGAGTTCATATCCGATCTAGGTGTCATACCTAGTGCATCGGGACCAATGAAAATCTTTTGTGACAATACTGGTGCAATTGCCTTAGCAAAGGAATCCAGATTTCACAAGAGAACCAAGCACATCAAAAGACGCTTCAATTCCATCCGGGATTTAGTCCAGGTGGGAGACATAGAAATTTGCAAGATACATACGGATCTGAATGTTGGAGACCTGTTGACTAAGCCTCTTCCACGAGCAAAACATGATCAGCACCAAGACTCCATGGGTGTGAGAATCATTACAGTGTAATCTAGATTATTGACTCTAGTGTAAGTGGGAGACTGAAGGAAATATGCCCTAGAGGCAATAATAAAGTATTATTTATTTCCTTATATCATGGTAAATGTTTATTATTCATGCTAGAATTGTATTAACCGGAAACATAATACATGTGTGAATACATAGACAAACAGAGTGTCACTAGTATGCCTCTACTTGACTAGCTCGTTAATCAAAGATGGTTATGTTTCCTAGCCATAGACATGAGTTGTCATTTGATTAACGGGATCACCTCCTTAGGAGAATGACGTGATTGACTTGACCCATTCTGTTAGCTTAGCACCCGATCGTTTAGTATGTTGCTATTGCTTTCTTCATGACTTATACATGTTCCTATGACTATGAGATTATGCAACTCCCGTTTACCGGAGGAACACTTTGTGTGCTACCAAACGTCACAACGTAAATGGGTGATTATAAAGGTGCTCTACAGGTGTCTCCAAAGGTACTTGTTGGGTTGGCGTATTTCGAGATTAGGATTTGTCACTCCGATTGTCGGAGAGGTATCTCTGGGCCCACTCAGTAATGCACATCACTATAAGCCTTGCAAGCATTGTGACTAATGAGTTAGTTGCGGGATGATGTATTACGGAACGAGTAAAGAGACTTGCCGGTAACGAGATTGAACTAGGTATTAAGATACCGACGATCGAATCTCGGGCAAGTAACATACCGATGACAAAGGGAACAACGTATGTTGTTATGCGGTCTGACCGATAAAGATCTTCGTAGAATATGTAGGAACCAATATGAGCATCCAGGTTCCGCTATTGGTTATTGACCGGAGAGGTGTCTCGGTCATGCCTACATAGTTCTCGAACCCATAGGGTCCGCACGCTTAAAGTTACGATGATAGTTATATTATGAGTTTATATGTTTTGATGTACCGAAGGTTGTTCGGATTCCCGGATGTGATCACGGACATGACGAGGAGTCTCGAAATGGTCGAGACATAAAGATTGATATATTGGACGACTATATTCGGACACCGGAAGTGTTCCGGAGAAGTTTCGGATTTAACCGGAGTGCCGGAGGGTTACCGGAACCCCCGGGGGAAGTATTGGGCCTTAGTGGGCCTAGAGGGGAGAGAGAGGGCAGCAGCCAGGAGGTGGCGCGCCCCCTCCCAGGAGGAATCGTAGTTGGACTAGGAGAGGGGGGCGCAGCCCCCTTTCCCTCTCCCTCTCCCTCTCTTTCCTTCCCCCCCCCCTCTTTTCCTAGTTAGACTAGGAAAGGGGAGTCCTACTCATACTAGGAGGAGGACTCCCCCCCTCTCCTTGGCGCGTCTAGGGCAGCCGGCCTGCCCCTTGCTCCTTTATATACGGGGGCAGGGGGGCACCTCTAAACACACTTGATATACGATATTTTAGCCGTGTGCGGTGCCCCCCTCCACCATATTACACCTCGATAATACCGCTGCGGAGCTTAGGCGAAGCCCTGCATCGGTGGAACATCATCATCGTCACCACGCCGTCGTGCTGACGAAACATTCCCTCAACACTCGGCTGGATCGGAGTTTGAGGGACGTCATCGAGCTGAACGTGTGCTGAACTCGGAGGTGCCGTGCGTTCGGTACTTGATCAGTCGGATCGTGAAGACGTACAACTACATCAACCGCGTTGTGATAACGCTTCCGCTGTCGGTCTACGAGGGTACGTGGACAACACTCTCCCCTCTCGTTGCTATGCATCACCATGATCTTGCGTGTGCGTAGGAATTTTTTTGAAATTACTACGTTCCCCAACATATTTCCTCACAATCCCTCTTCATATTTCATTCCGTATGTTCCCAAATTGGCTATAAAATAACGGAGAGCATATATATGTTCATTATCTACCTTCCTTACTACATATAAGTTGTATTTGTTCCAATAAGTTACTTCCTATTTACAGATCGCGGGCGCCCGAGTCACACAAACTTAACAAATTAGCCGTACATTTTCTAAATTATTTCATGGCATGTTTAGAAAGCTTGATACCAAGTTGTTAGTTTTATCCTTATCCTCCTTTCCTGAGTTTTGCATGTGTTCTCTGTAGATGCCGAGTAGCACCGACATCACTCATGCTTCAGGCGATATATCTTCATCTGATTCGGACAACCCTAGGTCTTTAGCAAATTGTGAGGGATCAAGTAATCTTGAACAGGATAGAGTTGCAGCAATTACCCTTCCGGTCAGGACACGGAGGAACGCTCCAAGGAAGCCCACACACCAGCCTAAAGGTGTATATGAAGTAACCGAGATTGATTTAAAGTCTTGGGCTCCAACTAAACCAGATAAAGCACGCACGAGGTTAAGGAGTGTGTGTGGATTTGTTGGCAGGGCAAGGCTCAACATTAATCTACCGGGGTTTCGGGAGGCTGGCGCAGAAACACGGCGAAGGATAGTCCGGGAGATCATGGATCACTTCAACGTTCCAGAGAAGTGGAGAATGCAGGTGGAACACGTTGCACTGAAGAAGGCTAGGGATGCTTGGAGAAACTGGAAGCATGTGCTGTACAAGAAGTACTTGAGTGAAGGCAAGGACCCAATCCCCGCATACCCCCAAATTACAAAGGCGGACTGGGCAGAATTCAAAAGGATCAGGGCAACTAAAGAGTTTGTTGAGAAGAGTTTCAAGCAATCGGAACTTCAGAAGAAGAACATACACCCCCACCATATGGGTGTGGCAGGATACTACGGCATGAAACTGATATGGGACCAGGAGGACAAAGAAGCAGTAGCGGCGGGTGGGAATCCGGCCTTCAGTGAAATCAGGGGCCAACGCGCTAGGGACTACTTGCGGGAATGTGCAAAGAGGCGTGATGGCGGAACTTATTACTTTGAAAACTCACGTGACGCCGAACTGTATCAAGTGATTTTAGAGGCTCCCAAGATCCCTGAAAGGTTCTACAGGAACTCAGGGCGATGTGACATTCTGTCCATTGCTCTGGAAATAAAAGAGCCCCCTGGCCGTGCAAGGGGTATAGGTGTTAATGTCCCGCACAAGAGGGCTTTCACACTCAGCAAAGAAGAGAGGCACAACATGAAAAAAGTGAGGAGTGAAATGAAGGAGAACGCATTGTATGAAAAGGTTGAGGAAGGAGATTTATCTGGTTGTTTGAAAGGATGTTGAGGAGTCAATGATGATGCAGAAGACTCTAACACTGACAGATAGCCAGCAGATGGGAGGGGAGGCGGGCATGGAGGATCCTGCTTATTGCGCGACAACACTGCACAAGAGTAGCTGTGCCTCAGCTGACCCTAGCGACACTGAGACTGCAGCTGCTCGTGATGATGCTATATCTGATCTATCTGGAATGAAAGACAGACTGAAGGGCGTGCTTACACATTATGAAAGTACATTAAAATGTGCAACAGCTTGGGTTTGCCCACCCTTCTTGGAAGATGGCCTCTTGTTGGACAATGTGTCATTGAAGCTGGGTTGTGTGAAGTGCTACGTGACTGAAGTAAAGCCGGGATTCAATGAATTTGCCCTGAAGAATGTCCTAGGAGACTCCAATGAGCAAAGGACCTTGGGAGAAACACTGTTACATCACATCCAGTGGCCACGAAAGGAAATAGAGTTCATCGATGAGATCCCTGAAGCCCTGCCAAGAGCAACCACTGTCACCCCTCAACCGGTGCCGCTCTCCTTGCCACAGCAGCCTTCGCGGGCTGATGCATCAACCTGTGATTAGCCGACCCGACTTTGTGGCGTACATGCCATGCATCCTCCGCCCCAAAGCAGACAGTGGCAAGGCCTACAACTGTTGAAGAAGAACCACCGGTTCAGATGCCGGCCGCTGAAGCAGCGGGGGGAGACCCAGTCCGTGTAGTTGCTACGATCATCTTTCAACTTAGCTTTCTCTAGGAATGCATTAAAATTCAAGGGAACGGTAGCACGGGCCATTGATCTACAACATAGTTATGCAAATACTATCAGGACTAAGATCATGATAAATTAAAGTTCAATTAATCATATTACTTAAGAACTACCACTTAGATAGACATCCCTCTAGTCATCTAAATGATCACGTGATCCAAATCAACTAAATCATGTCCGATCATCACGTGAGATGGAGTAGTCTTCAATGGTGAACATCACTATGTTGATCATATCTACTATATGATTCATGCTTGACCTTTCGGTCTCAGTGTTCCGAGGCCATATCTGCATATGCTAGGCTCGTCAAGTTTAACCCGAGTATTCTGCTTGTGCAAAGCTGGCTTGCTCCCGTTGTATGTGAACGTAGAGCTTATCACACCCGATCATGACATGCTGTCTCGGCACGACGAACTATCGCAACGGTGCATACTCAGGGAGAACACTTGTACCTTGAAATTTAGTGAGAGATCATCTTATAATGCTACTGTCGTACTAAGCAAAATAAGATGCATAAAAGATAAACATCACATGCAATCAAAATAAGTGATATGATATGGCCATCATCATCTTGTGCCTTTGATCTCCATCTCCAAAGCACCGTCATGATCACCATCGTCACCGGCTTGACACCTTGATCTCCATCGAAGCATCGTTGTCGTCTCGCCAACTATTGCTTCTATGACTATCGCTACCGCTTAGTGATAAAGTAAAGCAATTATATGGCGATTGCATTTCATACAATAAAGCGACCACCATATGGCTCCTGCCAGTTGCCGATAAGCGTTACAAAACATGATCATCTCATACAACAAATTATATATCATCACGTCTTGACCATATCACATCACAGCAAGCCCTGCAAAAACAAGTTAGACGTCCTCTACTTTGTTGTTGCAAGTTTTGTATGGCTGCTACGGGCTTCTAGCAAGAACCGTTCTTACCTACGCATGAAAACCACAACGATTTTTCGTCAAGTGTGTTGTTTTAACCTTCAACAAGGACCGGGCGTAGTCACACTCGATTCAAGTAAAGGTGGAGAAACAGACACCCACTAACCACCTGTGTGAAAAGCACGGCGGTAGAACCAGTCTCATGAACGCGGTCATGTAATGTCGGTCTGGGCCGCTTCATCCAACAATACCGCCGAATCAAAGTATGACATGCTGGTAAGCAGTATGACTATTATCGCCCACAAGTCTTTGTGTTCTACTCGTGCATATAACATCTACGCATAAACCTGGCTCGGATGCCACTGTTGGGGAACGTAGTATTTCAAAAAAATTGCCTACGATCACACAAGATCTATCTAGGAGAAGCATAGCAACGAGCGGGGAGAGTGTGTCCACGTACCCTCGTAGACCGAAAGCGGAAGCATTTAGTAATGCGGTTGATGTAGTTGAAGGTCTTCGTGATCCAACCGATCCAAGTACCTAACGCACGGCACCTCCGCGATCTGCACACGTTCAGCTCGGTGACGTCCCTCAAACTCTTGATCCAGTTGAGGCCGAGGGAGAGTTTTGTCATCACGGCGGCGTGGTGACAGTGATGAGGAAGTTACCAGCGCAGGGCTTCGCCTGAGCACTACGTCGATATGACCGAGATGTAAAACTGTGGAGGGGGGCACCGCACACGGCTAAAGATCAACTTGTGTTGTCTGTTGTGCTTTGGGGTGCCCCCTTGGCCACGTATATAAAGGAGGGAGGAGGAGGAGGCCGTCCTTGGAGGGGCGCGCCTATAGGGGGAGTCCAACTAGGATTCCCAATCCTAGTTGGAGTCCCCTTCCTTTTTCAAGAGGGGAGAGAGGGAAGGAGTAGGAGTGGGAGAAGCAAAGAGAGTGGGGCGCCACCCCCTCCCTAGTCCAATTCGGACTTGCCATGGGGAGGGGCGCGACCACCCCTTGAGGCCCTTCTCTCATTTCCCGTACGGCCCATTAAGGCCCACGACTTCCCCCGGCGAATTCCCGTAACTCTCCGGTACTCCGCAAAATACCCGAATCACTCGGAACCTTTCCGATGTCCGAATATAGCCTTCCAATATATCGATATTTACCTCTCGACCATTTCGAGACTCCTCGTCATGTCCGTGATCTCATCCGGGACTCTGAACAACCTTCGGTCATAAAATCACATAAACTCATAATACAAATCGTCATCGAACATTAAGCGTGCGGACCCTACGGGTTCGAGAACTATGTAGACATGACCGAGGCACATCTCCGGTCAATAACCAATAGCGGAACCTGAATGCTCATATTGGTTCCTACATATTCTACGAAGATCTTTATCGGTCAAACCGCATAACAACATACGTTGTTCCCTTTGTCATCGGTATGTTACTTGCCCAAGATTCGATCGTCGGTATCACCATAACTAGTTCAATCTCGTTACCGGCAAGTCTCTTTACTCGTTCTGTAATGCATCATCCCGCAACTAACTCATTAGTCACATTGCTTGCAAGGCTTATAGTGATGTGCATTACTGAGAGGGCCCAGGGATACCTCTCCGACAATCGGAGTGACAAATCGTAATCTCGATCTATGCCAACTCAACAAACACCATCGGAGACACCTTTAGAGCATCTTTATAATCACCCTGTTACGTTGTGACGTTTGATAGCACACTAAGTGTTCCTCCGGTATTCGGGAGTTGTATAATCTCATAGTCATAGGAACATGTATAAGTCATGAAGAAACACTACAAAAAAAAAGACACATCCATGACATTTTGGGCCGAACGAAATTTTTTTCTGTCATACATATGAAACTTCTATGACGATAATTGTGACAAAACCTGGTATCATGATAGATGTGGTGGGCTCCTACTTCTATGAAAAAAAATCATGACAGAAAATGGGCTTTTCGTCCTGCGCGGGCCGGAGACGCAGCTGCATGACATTCTTTGGGCCGTCCATGACAGAAAAAACCGTGGTAGAAGCGAGGGGGAGGAAAATTTTGGCGAGTTCCCGGTTACGGTGGGAGGTCGGGGGCGGAGCGATGCGCGTTTCTCTCGTACACGTACGCACGTGTGTGCGAGGCGTTGGTTCTAACTGAACCCGAGCGAGGCGTTGGGCTCTAACTGAACCCGAGCGATTGCACTGCAGGCTACGCGTTACTGAACCCGAGCGATCGATCGATGGCTGTTAACTGAACCCGATCGAGCGATTCCTTCGCTACTGCTGCTAACTGAAGCCGATCGATTGGATGAACAGTGAGCGTTGCAGGGGGGTTGGATGAACAGTGAGCGGTGGCGTTGCCTCTGGATGAACCGTAGACGGTCGAGGGGTGCCCATGCAGGGGTGGTTGAACAGGACCCCATGGTGTGGAGGGCTGGATGAACAGTAGACGGTGGAAGGGTGCCCGTGGAGGGGTGGTTGAACAGTAGCCGGTGGAGTAGCGAGCGGTGGAGGCTGGATGAACAGGAGCCCGTGGAGGCTGGAGGAGGTCGACGGTAGCCCGTGGAGGCTGGAGGAGGTCGACGGTGGAGATGAGCAGTATCCCGTGGATTCCCGTTTTGCGGTACGCCACACCCCTCCCGATGAACAGGACCCCCGTTTCGACCATAGGAGGTCCGTTTCGTCCGTTTTGCGGTACGCAACACCCCTCCCGATCAAAAGGACCCCCGTTTCGACCGTAGGAGGTCCGTTTCGTCCATTTTGCGGTACGCCACACCCCTCCCGATCAACAGGACCCCCGTTTCGACCGTAGGAGGTCCGTTTCGTCCGATTTGCGGTACGCCACACCCCTCCCGATCAACAGGACCCCCGTTTCGATCGTAGGAGGTCCGTTTCCTCCGGTTTGCGGTACGCCACACCCCTCCCAATCAACAGGACCCCGTTCCAAACGTAGGAGGTCTGTTTCCTCCGTTTTGTGGTACGCCAGGCCTCGTTTCCATCGCCTGTTCCGTCCAAGCCCTCCCGATGAACACGACCACGCATTCCATTCCGACCCAGCCGGTTGGCTCCCACGCGTTCCATTGCCTCCCGATGAACACGACGCATTCCGTTGCCTCCCCATGAACACGACGCATTCCGTTGCCTCCCCATGAACACCATGCATTCCGTTGCCTCCCCATGAACACGACGACGACGCTGTTTCTCCGTTCTGACCCAACCATGTACACGAGCCCTGGCCGTACGTATGCACGAGTAGGCGTTCGAGACCCCTCCCGTATGTACACATACGTGGTCGTATTTTCTTTCTTGCACCCTGGCCGCTGTACGTACGTGTACATGCTACGTGCGCACCTCTACTACGATACATGCGCACCTCTACTACGACACGTGCACGCCTCTACATCGACCAGTATGTACGTACACGTTCGCGACCAGAATGACAACGCTACGTACGCTTTGACCAGGTGGGTCCCGACTGTCAGGCACTTCCTTTCCTGCGAAGATGTAGCTGGTGGGTCCCAGCAGTCAAGGGGGCGAATCATTTTTTTTCGGACGCACTTCCTTGCGTGCGAAGATGTAGCCGGTGGGTCCCAGCAGTCAGGGGGGCGAATCGTTTTTTTTTTGCTCGGACGCACTTCCTTGCGTGCGAAGGTGTAGCTGGTGGGTCCCAGCAGTTAGGGGGGCGAATCGTTTTTTTGCCCGGACGCACTTCCTTGCGTGCGAAGATGAAGCTGGTGGGTCCCAGCAGTCAGGGGGAAACGTTTTTTCCACAAAATACAGTGGCCCGTCCGGTGTGTCCCAGCTGTCAGGTGGAGGAATCATTATTTTCTGCGTAATATGGAGGCACTTCCTTGCTGCGGCCGTGGACCCAGCTGTCAGCCTCTCCACATACAGTCCACGTCCGATGGAAGTCGTTCCTTGACCACGTTGACCAGGCGGCGCCGAGAGCACCACGGCGGTGGACGACGACGAGGCCTAGGAAGGGGACGACGCAGAGCCGGGGAAGACGCGGCAGTGGAAGCCCGCGCGGAGAGGAGTACGAGGGTTCACTGTTTCGGCTGCGGTGTGGGGCTGCCGTCGCCGCAGGGCCTGGCCAGCGGTGGGAATAGTAGGGGGCGGTGAGGTCTCCGCGGCAGCACAGCCGGCCACGGGAGGCAGGAGCATGCGGCACGACCGGCGCTGCTTTGGGCAGCTGGAGCAAGAAGACCAGAGGTTGAAGAAGCACTACGGCCGTTGGATGGACATCGTACGGTCACTGGAGCTAGAATCGTTCATATTGACTAAGTTGACAAAGCCCTCCATCCCTGTCAACTTAGTTGGCCCACAAGTCATAATCCCACTATAGTGGGTCCCAGCTAGCAGGGGGTATTCATTTTTTGTGCATAATAAGGAGGCACTTCCTTGTGTGCGAAGATATAGCTGGTGGGTCCGACATGTCAGCGGGGGAACGTTTTTTCGTGAAATACAGAGGCCCTTCCGGTGGGTCCCAGCTGTCAGGTGGAGGAATCATTATTTTGCGCGTACAGTCCACGGCCGATGGATGTCGTTCGTTGACCACGTTGACCAGGCCGCGCCGAGAACACCATGGCGGTGGACGACGAGGAGGCCTAGGAAGGGAAAGACACGGAGCCGGGGAAGACTCGGCAATGGTTGCCCACGCGGTGGGGAGTACGAGGGTTTACTGGTCCGGCTGCTGTCGCCGGAAAATAACAGGAGGTGTGGGTGAGTAGAGGAATGGCCTGGCCAGCAATGAAGTAGGGTGGGGCGGTGCGGCCTGTGCGGCAGCACAGCCGGCCACGGGAGGCGGGAGCAGGCAGTCCCACCGGAGCTGGTTTGGGCGGCTGGAGCAAGAAGATCAGATATTGAAGAAGCAGCACAGCCGTTGGATTAACATCCAACGGTCACTCCTGCTAGAATCCTTTGTGGACTAAGTTGACAAAGCCAAAGTACATGTCAACCTAGTAGACCCACAAGTCAGCCTCCAAATCTGTCCCAAACAGCATACAGCCCGAAATTTCTAGCCAGATTCAAATTAATTTTAAATTTAAATATACCTTAATTTAAATTCAATGAAATTTTACCCGCACAAAAACAATGAAATTTAAAATATCAAAATCCGAAAGAAAACAGTATTTTGGAACTAATTGCCTGTTGCTGTATTTTTTCATTTTACAGCCCATTTGTTATTACTTATAGCCCGTTTCTTATTACTTATAGCCCATTTTCTGGGCAAAATGCATCCCTCCTCGTCTTGAAAGATTTTCGGCCCAGCAGGGCATAGAAAAGCAAGTAGGCCTACGTTGGTTATTCTGCAAAAAACAAAATAGCTGGCTAGCCATTTTCACAAAGGAAAAAAACAAACTGAGCTGGTCATGTGCTAAACATATGAAATAAAAGCCTGGGCTAGATGGGCCACGGGTCCCGCACAACCCAGTTGATACCCTTCTCCGTCCCAAAAAAACAAAATTACTGCGCGCGCTGCTGGGTCCCTACTATCATCCTCACCATGTACAGTCATCTTCTTATTCCTCTCGGTTGTTGACCATGTTGACAACACCGGAGGGCGGCGCCGCGGAGAACGAACCAAGGCGGAGGACGATGGTGAGGCCTCGGACGGGAACGAACAGGAGCCGGGGAAGATCACAGCCAGCCGTGGGAGGCGGGAACAGGCGGTCCCGCCGGCGTTGGTTTGGCTTTGGCGGCTCGAGGAAGAAGAGACTGAAGAAACGTGCCAGACGTTGAATGTCAATCCAGCGGTCAAGGTTGGCACAATCGTTTGTTGACGAAGCGGACACCAAGTAGCATACTTTTTTATATATAGGAAGAAAACTGCGAGGAAAATGCGTTTTTCTGCCGTCCTCCAAACAGGGAACGTTCGCCACATAAGTGACTAGCACCCTTGGTTTTCAACCGAGAGGTCTTGGGTCCGAGTCCCAGGAACTCTCAATTTTGTCCTCCTTCCTTCCTCGCAAAAAAAGGGAAAGAAAATCAAAGACTTGGGAAGGCGTACTGAACAAGCTAGTGTACCAGTAAAGAGACGTTGCCGAGTTTTAGAAAAAGAAAGACATGCTCCTGTAGCTGGTTCGAATCCAAACCTAGACTATGACTATATATGGTGCTATGCTACTCTGCAAGTAATGAAACTGACATATCCAATGTTCGCTTCTCCTCTTCTCTACTTACTCTGCCTAGCATCAGAAGCTCTGGCCGCAGCAACCATGTCCGCTGGCTGCTCGTCCACCTGCTCTTCAGTAGGCAACAACCAGATATGCGCCAAGTCGCCACCTGTACCATCGCCTGTGGGTCTCATCACACCCCCGTCGGCACGCGCACCGCAGCCGATTGCTCATCGCAACCCGCTGCCGTTGGTGTGGTGCCACTGCTGCAAATCACGCAGAGTCATCCGTTGCGTCTCAACCACAATCCGCAACCCTGGCCGAGTCTTCTACAAATGCCCGACTCATGGGGTAATAATATGTTTAAGTGTTGTTCTGCTGCTTTCAGTTGCTGATTTTTTTAATAGTTTGGTTGATGATCTTCCAAGTTGATTCATGCAGAAAAGGGAAGATTCGTGTGATTTGTATTTCTGGGAAGTTGCTGATGTGGGGGAATGCAACTACGCTGATTATTTGGTTAGCCGAGGAAGCCCAATACCAGCAGGTTGGGGTGTTGGACAAGTAACTGAAGGAACGGCAGAAGAGGAAGATGCAGAGTAGAAGGTTAAAGATGCAGTTCCTCTGATCATGGCCAAGCAACAGCTGAAGAACAGCCTTGACAACAATGAGGAGATGAAAGAGCTTGTGAAGATAATGGGCAAAATCGATGTGCTCTGTAGGATGATTGTCTCTTTATTTGCAGTGTATGTAGCACTCGTGGTGTATTCAGTGGCTACGACATGAGCACTTTGCTAAAACTAGTAATGAATGAAACCTGTGTAGCAGGCTGGGCGTAGTGTTGTGAACATCTAATGATTTCTATTAACGGAAATCATGGGGTATCCCCTTTTGCTCATATAAATAAATAAATAGCAGAGGCCCTGTCGGGTCAGCTTTGTTCTCATTCGAAGACGTCGAGCAAATTGCAGTCCAACAGCAAACTATGTCATCAAATTCAAGTTTCACAGCCAAATATGAGTACAACTAAACAACAATGTCATCATGTTTTAGTTGTCATACAATCAGCAAACACAAATCAGCATACATAACAAGTGATGTTCTCACAGAAAAATACTAAACAACATGTTCATCAGGTTTCAATTGTCATAGCAAACACAATTTCACATAGTAGATAAAAAACGTCTTCTGACAGGCAAATACGACAAAAGCAATGTAATCATCATCCGCAGCAGCAGCGTCAACATCTTCGCCATGTGTATCAGTCTGAATCGTAATTCCCCACGGTGTCATCTTCTTCTTCGTCCTCAACGTCCTCGAACGTTGGCTTCTTCTTGATCAACTCTTGTATGTCCACAGCACGATAGGCAATCTTTTCGTCGGCGTCATTGACGTGATGGTTCTCAAAGATATTAGGAACATCTGTGTTATCTTGTACATCTGGAGCAGTGTAAGCATCATCTTGTTGTGCAACTTCATTAAACAAATTCCTGTGCTCAAACCTTTGCAATACTCTCTAGTCATCGCTACGTGCAAATGTGTCTTCCATGAAAAATATATGTGTTGCTTGATTTGCCAAAATAAAAGGCTCGTTGGTCTGGTACGCCGCCTTGCCATTGATGGATTTGAAATAATCATCAGCTCTGGGTTTTGCGATCCTGGAAAACAGGTTATACAAACGACAACACAACAGAACCACACACCGATGATCCTCGAAACTGGACATATACTGCAACTGAACAATGTCTGTTATGTTAGCGTACATTTCAGTTGTCTCTTTGTCATACGTATCCGTGCTCATGATGGCACAGTTTTGTGTCTTCCTACTTTCGTCTCGTGCAAGGGTGTTGTAGCGCACATCTCCAACAACGCAAGATTCATAATGTCTTACCTGAGTATCAGGACCCATTGCTAGTGAGTAAAGGGCACATCAACTGCCTGCCCATCCTCCCGCATCTTCTTAACCTATGGTTAGAAAATAGACAAGCTGATCATCTTATGTACTCAATATATTAAAAAAACTGACAGTGCACTTCAAAAGCTTACATGGTTCTTGAACCATTTCGCAAATCCTGCCAAAACCAGTTTGTCAATGTTTCTTGGATTTTGCGGCAGTAACTCCTCTTTGTAGATGCTGCACAACATAGTGATCGCGTCAAACATCTAAATATATAAGAATGTGCTGCAAGTTTAGTAGATTACGATGTATAAGCTGCAGTACTGCACTTACTTGATATAAGGTAGTATCTCAGGACAGATATTCAACACATACCAAACCATTTTGTCCAAATCTTTAGGTTTGTCCTCTTGTCGACTCTTCCCTGTAACTCGAACAGAATAATCGAAAACATTGAGCCCAGGATTGTCTTCACCCACCTCTTTGCTAAGCTGATCAGCTGTTTCAATGTATTTTGAGCAGAATGTCAATGCTTTTGTAGCAATGTAGGCCTCTGCAATGGAACCCTCGGGTCTATCTCTGTTCCTAACATAGCCCTTGAAAGTGCCTAGCCGTCTTTCAATAGGGTACATCCAGCCATACTGTACTGGACCTCTAAGTAGTGCCTCATCAGGTAGATGAACAGCCAAATGCACCATCACATCAAAGAAGGCTGGAGGATATATCTTCTCAAGGTCGCATAGGATAGTTGGTATCTTGTCTCTAAGACGCTCCAAAGCATCTATCCTGATATTCCTACTGCAGAGTTCCCTGAAGAATTGTCCCAACTCTGCAACTGCTCTGTATAAGTCAGGGCGGCCCAATCCTCTAAGGATAACAGGTAAAACCTTTTGAAGTAGGACGTGGCAGTCATGAGTTTTCAACCCTTGTACCTTGTTTCCATCTGCACTGGCTCTCCTTTCAGGGTTGGAAGCAAATCCATGTGGGAATCTCACACGTGACAGGACCTCACAGAATTCTTTTCTTTTGACCTTGTCCAAGACGTACACAGCTGGTGCCATATCCCGTGGTTTACCTTCATCTTGCACCTACAAATCCTTTCTGATACCAAGGTGTGTCAAATCAATCCTAGATTTTAAGGTATCTTTCGTCTTGCCTTCAATATTAAGAAGTGTGCCGATAATGCTGTCACATATATTTTTCTCAATGTGCATCACATCAAGATTATGCCGCAGATCCAAATCTTTCCAATACTCCAAGTCCCACAAAGTGGACCTACGGGTAAACAATAATCTCTCTTCTACCCTACCACGCTTCCTTTTCCCGCTACCATTACCAGGATGGTTTCCTGGTGTAATATGCCCGACCTTCTCTAATTCCACTTGCAACTCATCGGCGGTGAGCCTCTTTGGCGCATCACGGTTTTCATGCTTTGCATTGAACACATGTCTTCGGTATTTTCTTGGATGCGGCTTGTCCTTGGCAAGGAAACGGCGGTGTCCAATGTAACAGATCTTGCTAAGTACTGCGTATGACAACGGATTCCTGTCACAGCGAACACATGCATTGTAACCATGTGTCGTTCACCCTAACATAGTGCCCAAAGCCGGATAATCATGGATGCACCAAATTATAACAGCACGCAGAAAGAAATCAGCTGGTGGGCTGTTATATAGGTCTCGAGTGAGAACACTCTTCCATAGCTGTTAAAGTTCCTCCACAAGAGGCTCCATGAACAAATCAAAATCCTTTCCAGGACTTTTTGGACCTGGGATGAGCAAGGCCATCATGTAGTTTGATTCTTTGGTGCAGACATTTGGAGGCATGTTGTAAGGGATAACAAGCACTGGCCACATGCTATATGTGGCGCTCTGGTGGCCAAATGGGTTAAATCCATCTGAAGCTAAGCCAAGTCTAAAGTTTCTCGGGTCAGCAGCAAACTCTTTGTGTTTATCATTGAAGCTTTTCCACTCACTACCATGAGATGGATGGCTCATTACATTCTGATCTTTGTACTCCTGGTTCCTAGAATGCCACAGTACATCCTCTCTTGTTTCAGCATCATGAAACAACCTCTGCAATCTTGGTGTAATTGGAAAATGTATCAGAACATTATGAGGAATCCTCTTCACAACATTGCCATCTTTCCATCTTGATGTTTTGCATTTCGGGCATTCACTTAAGTTGGCATAATCCTTCCGGAACAGAACACAATTATTCTTACAAACATGGATCATATCATATCCAATTCCAACTGCACGAAGGAAATTCTTCATTTTACTGTAGGTGTGTGGCAGCTCAGACGCATCTGGGAAAGATTTGCGGAAAGCAGCCAACATCGCATCGAATGATTTGTTGGTCATCCGCTCAGATGTCTTCACCTGAAGAAAGGTGGCCATAGCTGAGAATACTGACAGCTTATTTCCTGGGGTGACAGCAACGTTGCATTGTTCCAACATGCGGGCCCACCATTTTTCTTCTGCAGGTGAAACTTCACGGAATGCACGAGCATTTAGTAGCATTGTTTCAATGTTGGTCAAACACACTGGCTCCGCCACCACCTCCTCCTCCTCCTCTTCCACCCGAGCATCAGGCAGATCAAGATGGTGATCTGCTGCTTCCACCTAGTCAATAACATTGACGTTCATAGCTTCACCATGATGAACCCACCTAGTATATGTGACCGACATCCCATACAAGTGTAGATGATTTTGCACAGTTGACTGGGGTCTTGTAACTGAATTCATACAACTGCTACACGGGTAGAGCACATCTGATTTCGGACCACCGTACTCAGCTCTGATAAAGTTCATGAAGTTTTCAACCCCCTCGACATATGCAGCGGAGAATCTTCGAGCAGAAGCTATCCAAGTCCTGTCTATCTGTTAGACATACAAATTAGTTCTTCTACTAGATATTACAGGAAAAACATATATGCTTTTTTATGAAGTCCAGAAAAAAAAACCTAGGTCGATGTCTAAAGCTATGGCAAGATATTTGGACGAGCAGATCTAAGTAACGAAATATGTGTAAAGCTAATTCAGCAAACAGAGTTGAGTGCCAAATTATGGCAGGCTGTTTCAGGAGTCAATGAGGCCGAGCACACAGCCATCGAACTATCGAAGGCCATTGCAGCAACAAAGATCGAGTATAAAACGGTCTAGAGCTATTGCACCTAACAGATTGGCTACTAGACCATGGCAATCTACGTCACAATAAATATATGGCAGGATATTTTAGCAACTAATCAGCCTTGGCATGCCATCTCAGCTAAGCAGATTGATTGCAGAACAGGGCAAGGAACCTTCTTAAGCAGAGCATATTGACAGTAAACTACTTCGGCAAACAGTGAGATTAACAGCGTCTATCAGCTAACATTCAGCGCTACACCGACATGAACGGGGCCTCAGTCTAGAATGCGCGTACCGTGGGAGAAGCTGACCGCCGTGCGTCTCCACACGAACATCGCCAGCGGTGGCGGCGGTGACCGCCGTGCGCCTCCACAAGAACGTAGCCAGAGGTGGCGGCGGTGACCGCCGTGCGCCTCCACAAGAACGTAGCCAGAGGTGGCGGCGTGGCTAGAGGACGGCAGTCTATGAGAGCGTACTGTGGGAGCGAGAGGATCGCCGAACCGTGGCGCCGACGTATCGGCGCGGCGGGGAGGGCTGCTTTGGCGAAGCGAATGGAGTGGAGGGGGACAGGGGGGAAGGGGTTTGGGGAATATTATTGGCTAGTTCGCCGAAGGGTGGTTGAATCGGATTTGGGGGGAATTTTTGGGTGTGGGGGGGAGGATTTTCGCGCGGTGGGCAGGGGGAGTTTGGCGCATGGTCGGTTTCTCCAAATGCAGTCTTACGTGTCAGTGAAGAGGCAAGCCGAAGCGCGTTCCGTTTGCGTGAGCCGTGTGCAGGACCGAACGTGTGTGGGGTAGGTGCTTCGCCCCCTCAAAAAAAATTGTTGCTTCGCGCGATCCATCGATACTACTACTAGTAATCCGGTAATCCCGACTAAAACGGCGCGGCTGGGTCTTTTCCCGCGCGATATGCTGGGAGGTTGGCTTAGTTGGGTTTTTTAGGACGAGTAATGCTACACCTACGTAATCCCAGTTACGTAATTAACGTAATGTGAAACGTGTGAGCAGTTGATTGTAGATTGGGGGAGGGAGGGGCCCACCACCATGAAAATCAGGGGAGGAGAGAGAGAGGCAATTTACGTTAACCCTTTCGTAGGTTCCCGTAGATGTAGAAATATGTGAAATGCGTGAATGTGTAGTGGACGTACTATTGGAGTGCCTAAGATAATTTGTGTATGTATAGACCCTATGTGTTTATTTTACTTCGCATGTTAGATTTGTCTCGGTTCAATAAAAAGCAGAGTTGGTGATGATGGTGTGCCTGTCATCCTGCAATATAGGCCATCCGATCTATATCTAACGGATAGGAAGGAAACTATGACAATTTACCCGCACTCCTCTCCACATTTGCAGATAAGGCTTTCCCTCGTTCATCCTTTTCTCCCACAAGATCTTGATCTTCCGTGCAACGCACGGGCATCTTGCTAGTACTCCTACAATATGTATATTATTGTGAAAGTTCATATACACCGGCCGAGATTAATTGCAAACACGGCAGATTTTCATTACATTTCGAACTTTTATAGGACAGAAAAATAAAAGAAACCCGACCCTAAACCTATTCTACGGCGGCGACCGACGTCCTCCATCTGCGATCTCTATGTACGGGGGCGGTGTTCAAGACTCGTGAAGTGAAGGTGTTGTCTCCGGTGTGGAAGAGTAGAACACGGGATACGGACCGGCCAGTTGGCACACCATGCCCTGTCGCCTCCCATGCCCTACTCATCCTCGGAGGAGTCCCCGACCTCGGCGGTGCCGAACGTTGGACGGCGGCAAGTAGGACGCGTGGCTGACGGTGCTCCCGTCGTCAGCCGCCAGCGTGGCCACCGCTTGTGCGGTCGCGTCCGCGTCCGGCTACGCCGCTATTGCGTCGCGAGAGGCGACTTGAGCGAGGGCGGCGACCTCGAGTTTCATCCCCGAAGACAAGCTCTCCCGCAGAGCGTTCGCACTTGCGGTCATGGCGGATGTGGTGCCAGGTAGGAGGACGATGCGCTATAGTGTGGAGGTTAGCTGGGCGTTGCCGCTTTAAGTAGCGCATTCTGGTGAGGCCAAGCGTCCGGGTGCGTCATTAAGTCGTCGGAGTTGGTTCCTCGGGCACCGAGCCTCTTAACAACGACATATGAACAGACGACATGAATGCGGGCAGCTGGCGCCGGCTGGGAACGCACCGCGCGACGGCGCGAGGGATGAGGGTTTTGGTATGCCAGGGTAGTCAGCTGCGGTCGTAGCAACGTTGGATATGCCCTTTGCTCACATGCGATCCCCGCATGTCATTGAAAAAGCAAGACGACCTGGCATGGTCTCAGGTCCAGAGGATGCAGTTGGCTGCGCTACACCACTCCGCGGACGCGTCGCGGCGCCCCGTGCATCCTCGACGAGCCGGGTGTTGGGGTGTGTTTGGATTGAGGCCAAAGTGCACCTTACCAAAATTTTGGTCATGACCCAAAGATTGGTCTTTATTTGGATGGTTGCCATTTTTTGGCATGCCAATGAACTCTAGCCAACTCTAGTTCATTTTTCTTGCCAATGTCGGCCAAATCATGGGCAACCAATACCTCAACCAAAATTTTGGACATGACCGAAAGATTGGTCTTTGTTTGGATGGTTGCCATATCTTTGGCATGCCAATGAACTCTAGCCAACTCTAGTTCATTTTTCTTGCCAATGTCGGCCAAATCATGGGCAACCAATACCTCAACCAAAATTTTGGCTACCCAATGCTTTGATGGGGCAAACTTGGGCACAAACCAAACATACCGTTGGTCATGCCACAACACTAACGCCACCCTCAGAACACTGAAACCGACCGTGTCTAGCGACGATATGAGCGTCTCGCTCACCGCGGTCGCCGTGTCCAGAGGTGGTGCTGGAGCTGCGCCCCATTGTTGGCCCCAACGACCCACATGAACGGTTGTTGTCGGAGTAAATGGCCACGGGTAGGCTAACCGACTGCCCCTGGCTCTTCCAAAAAATTATCAGGCCTTTTGGGCCTTCAAGCATTTCAAGCATTGGGCCGCCTTCCCCGGCCGGCTATTTCTGAAGCCGACTCCCAGAAGGCGACCCAGCCTCAGCAACCTCCCCCCAAGATAACCACGGGATGGCCGAATCTAGGAAGCCGGCCATAGAGGATGCCGACTCCCCAGAGCCGGCCATGAAGAACGCCGACTCCCCAAAGTCGGCCACGAAGAGCGCCGACTCCAAGAAGCCGGCCAAGACCGCACCCACCAAAACTACATCCACATAACGGTGACAAGACGGGGTGTGGCCGCAGTGCGGCCCACTACCCCCGAAGCCCGAGGCAGGCATGGCCACAGGACGCCGTACGGGATGGCCATCTCCCGTCCGGCTCGGCACTGTAGCCATGCTGGCCTCAACGTCACCCACGATAGACGCCAGTACGGCCCACGAGCGGCGGGCCCCTCTAGCCAGAGAGAGGCGCAAAGGCGGCCCAGCCTCCCCCAGTCGGCCAAGGGCGTAGCCGGCCCCCAGAAGCCGGCTACCCCCTCCCTCGAAGCGTGTGCCACATTAAGGAGACAAGACGAGGTAAGGCTACAGTGAGAGCCCTCGAGGTGGCACACTGTAGCCACGCTTACCTTGACGGAGCCCTCGTCATCAGGGGCGAGGCTACAGTAAGCAGCCGCCGACAAGACCCTAGGCGGTGGGGCCGGCCTGTCGACCAAGAGGCCGGCAGCCGGCGGGACCCACCAGTCGGCGGGCCCCAACGGCCGGCGGAGAAGCCGGCGAGCGTAGATACTGACGGCTGGGACCAGCGCCCAGCCGGATTACAATTGTACCCCTGGGGGTAGGCCTATATAAACCCCCCGGGCAACCCATGCAAAGGGTTGGCTTCTTAGCATTACACACACACATAGAGAGAGAGAAGCAAGAGCTAGCCTTGTTCTTCTTCTCCCGTGAATCCAACAGCTCTAGGAGCGTTTGTAGCTACTCTTTCTGATCTAGTGATCATGCGGGGACCCCTCAGAGCAGGACTAGGGGTGTTATCTCCTCGGAGAGCCCCGAACCTGGGTAAGATTCGCCGGCGTGCATGTCTTCGCCTCATCCCGTTTCCAGGCACCGGCGACGTCTTACTGGCACCCACTATGATAAGCCACCCGTTGGCATATGTCGCACCTACCACCCGACATTTGGCGCCCACCGTGGGGCCAGGTGCACCGTCGTCCGAAGACCTGTTCTGGACGGGAACCTTCTTCCTCCCTCGCGAGCGCAGCCAGCCTGCTGCGCCCGATGGCGCTTGCCTCGACGCACTGCAAGGCGTCGACGACGCCTGCGCGGCGAGCTGCCTCGCCGATCTGCTCGGCGAGACTCGCATCTCCGACGAGCCTGCGTCCGACGCAGGCACGGACTACCCCGAGAGCCGCCTCGTCAGCCTCCTCGACCAGCTTCACGTCTCTAGCGAGCCTGCTGCAGATGTGGAGTCGGTCGGCTCCACCGACCCGATGCTCGTCGACTCCGACACGGCATCGCTCGACGCCTACCCCTCCGACGTGGTGGTCTTCGACGATCCTCTCCCTCGAGCTGACAGTTGCAGCAGCGCTGTCACCGAAGTGTTGGTCATCAGCCACGTCGCCAACTCGGGCGAGAACGCCCACGACGCCCTGCAAGCGGCGAAGCACGACCTCTCCGTCCCCATCCCGACCGACGCTGATGCCGAGACCCTGGAGGCACGCCGCCTCGCCCTCATCGCGGAAGGCCAGAAGATAGCCTCCATGAGACGCCTCACCGAGGCCCACCAGCGCGAAGTCGACCGCGTCGCCTTCGGTACGCCGCCGCCTAGCAGTCCGAGCCGAGCCGGCTTCGTCCAGAAGCGCGGCGCGGCTATTGCCAGCATGCTGGGGGCAGATCACACCGTCTACGCCACCCCGCTCGAGAATCTGCGAGCCGCTCAGGCGGCCGTCGAAGAGCTAAATGGGCTGGGAGCTGATGAGCTCCCCTACATGACAAGACGGATCCAGCAGCTGATCGACGCGGCTGCAGAACGGCATGAAGCCGACGCCCGCGCTGATAGTCATCCCCCGCGCCGAGAGCACGCTGCGACGTCCCGCTTGCCGACTGCGAGCGGCGCCCGCCAGAAGAAAGACAAGGAGTCGGCTGCTAGCCGCAGCCGGACTCGTATCACCATCGAGTGCGACGCGGAAGGCCGCCCTCGAGCGGTAGAGTGCCAAGGAAACCGGCCTCCTCCCCCGCCTCGAAGAGAAAGACGCCTCACCCCGCCACCCGTCACGCACCCGACTCTTGGCGACCGACTCGGCCGCCGAGAAGGAGTCGGCGAGAACGACGCCCGCCACCGGATCGACCGCCTTGCTCGATCCTTGGCGTTAAAAGAAGAAGACGATGTCGGCCCGCCATGCTTTGGCCCCCGCATCCGCGACGAGCCCTTCCCCAAAGGGTTCTCGCTCCCCAAAGACACGCCCAAGTACAACGGCTCAGTGAAGCCGGAAGTTTGACTCATCGACTACTCCACTGCTGTCAGCATAGCCAACGGCAATCGGTGCGTCGCCGTGAAGTACGTCCCCCTCATGCTGCAAGGCATGGCGCGCACATGGCTCAACAGCCTCAAGCCCTACAGCGTCAACAGCTGGCTGGACTTCACGGAAGTCTTCGTCCGCAACTTCACCAGCACGTACAAGCGGCCTCCCAAGCCTTGCCAGCTCTCCCTGTGCGTCCAAGGACCCAATGAGTCGACCCGCGACTACCTCACGCGGTGGGCCGACCTCCGCAACTCCTGCGAGGTGGTGCACGAGGTTCAGGCCATCGAGTACTTCACCGCCGGGTGCCGAGAGGGCACCCTCCTCAAGCACCGACTCCTCTGCGACGAGCCGGCTACCCTCGACGAACTGCTGGTCATCGCGGACAAGTACGCCACGGCCGACTCCTCGATGAAGACCGAGCTTCGAGTAGACACCTCTGGGAAGGTGATTGCTCCGGCTCCCAAGACGCCGGCTGGCGACTCCAATCGGCGCCCCTACCAGAACGATCACAAGCGCAAGGCCCCCATGCCGACTTCCACCAGTCGGCAGGTGGCCACAGTTGAAGATGAGCAGCCCGAAGATCGGCCTGCTCCCAAGAAGAAGGGTGGCAGGCCGGCTTGGCAGCCGGCTTTCTCTTACAAGCAGGCTCTCGACGCCCCCTGCAAGTTCCACAGCGGCGCGAAGCCATCCAACCACACGACCCGAAAATGCCACTGGCTCACGCGAATCTCCAAGGGCGAAGGGTTGTTGCCGCCTCCGCCTCCCGGCCCGCCGCCTCCAGCCCCCCAGCAGCCGGCGGCTCGGCCGGCAGTCGGAGCCATCCAAGATGAGTTCCCTGAAGAACACGCCGCCTACGTCGTCTTCACCAACCAAGCCGATGACAAGCGTAGTCGGCGCCGTCAGCATCAAGAGGTCAACGCAGTCGCCTCTAGCGCTCCCGAGTTCATGCACTGGTCAGAGAAGCCAATCAGCTGGAGCCAGGCCGACCACCTAGAGGTGATGCCATCCCCTGGCTCCTATGCACTGGTCTTGGATGTTACCCTCACGACAGAGAGGCGAGCTGCCCGATTCTCCCGCGTCCTGATAGATGGCGGAAGCAGTATTAATATACTGTACCGCGATACCATGGAGAAGCTGAACATCAAGGCGAAGCAGCTTATGCCAAGCCGAACCGTGTTCCATGGTATCGTCCCCGGCTTGTCTTGCTCCCCAATCGGCAAGATTAAAATGGATGTTCTCTTCGGAGACAAAGATCATTTTCGCCAAGAAGCGATCTGGTTCGAAGTAGTGGATCTGGAGAGCCCCTACCATGCTTTGCTTGGCCGACCTGCTCTGGCCAAGTTTATTGCTGTGCCCCACTACGCCTACCTGAAGATGAAGATGCCGAGCTTGAAGGGGATCATCACGGTAGCCGGCGATTACAAGAAGTCCATCGAGTGTGCCATGGCCAGTAGCCGGCTGGCCGAGTCCCTTGTAGTGGCAGAAGAGAAGAAGATGCTGGAGCGGGTTGCGGCCATGGCCGGCAAGCAGCCGGCCCTGTCCCCCAACCCCAAAGATTGTGATGCGCAGGGCTCCTTCCAGCCTGCCAAAGAGACGAAGAAGATACCTCTGGACCCGGAGAATCCGGAGAGGTTCGCTGTCATTGGGGCGAACTTGGACAGTAAATAGGAAGGCGAGCTCATCGACTTCCTCCGTGAGAATCGAGACATTTTTGCATGGTCCCCAAAAGGACATGCCGGGTGTCCCGAAGGATTTCGCCGAGCACAAATTACATGTCCGAGCTGACGCGAAGCCGGTCAAGCAGCCCCTCCGCCGACTGTCAGAAGAGAAGCGAAGAATCGTGGGAGAAGAGATAGCCCGGCTCCTTCCCGCTGGCTTTATCATGGAAGTGTTTTTTTCCAGAGTGGCTCGCCAACCCAGTTCTGGTATTGAAGAAGAATAACAAGTGGCGTATGTGTATAGACTACACCAGCCTGAACAAGGCCTGCCCCAAGGATCCGTTTGCTCTGCCACGGATTGACCAAGTGATAGACTCCACAGCCGGATGCGAGCTGTTGAGTTTTTTGGATGCCTACTCAGGGTACCATCAGAT
Source organism: Aegilops tauschii subsp. strangulata (assembly GCF_002575655.3). Lineage (NCBI taxonomy): Eukaryota > Viridiplantae > Streptophyta > Magnoliopsida > Poales > Poaceae > Aegilops > Aegilops tauschii. The sequence continues at coordinate 527,117,118 of NC_053036.3, forward strand.
CAAGTTGGACCCAGCAGACCGCCTGAAGACTGCCTTCATCACACCATTTGGAGCTTTCTGCTACCTGACTATGACATTCGGCTTGAGGAATGCCGGTGCCACTTTTTAGCGTTGCATGCAGAAATGCCTCCTGAAACAACTCGGCAGAAATGCCCACGTCTATGTAGACGACATTGTGGTGAAGACAGAGAAGCGCGGCACCCTGCTGGAAGACCTGAAAGAAACATTCGCCAACTTGCGCCGATTCCAAATCAAGCTCAACCCCGAGAAGTGCATGTTCGGAGTACCAGCCGGCCAGCTGCTAGGCTTCCTGGTCTCCGAATGCGGCATCGAGTGCAACCCTGTAAAGATCAAGGCCATCGAGAGGATGGAGATTCCCACCAAATTGCAAGATGTGCATAAGTTCACCGGGTGCTTGGCCTCCCTGAATCGCTTTATCAGCCGACTAGGAGAGAAGGCTCTCCCCCTGTACCGACTCATGAAGAAGTCCACTCACTTTGAGTGGAATGACCAAGCCGACCAAGCCTTCCATGAGTTGAAGAAAATGCTGACCACTCCGCCTGTCCTGGCAGCGCCGACTGAAAAGGAGCCCATGCTCCTCTACATCGCCGCGACTAGCCGAGTGGTCAGTACTGTTGTTGTGGTCCAGCGCCCGGAAGAAGGCCGAGCCCAGCTAGTCCAGAGGCCGGTGTACTACCTAAGCGAAGTGCTATCCAGCTCAAAGCAGAACTACCCGCACTACCAGAAGATGTGCTATGGGGTGTACTTCGCCGCCAAGAAACTGAAGCCCTACTTCCAAGAGCATCCCATCACGGTCGTGTGCACCGCCCCGCTCGCCGAGATCATAGGCAGCCGGGATGCATCCGGATGGGTGGCTAAGGGGGCCATTGCATTGGCACCATACACGATCTTCTACCAACCCCGCACTGCCATCAAGTCCCAAGCACTGGCCGACTTCCTCGTCGACTGGGCCGAGACCCAGTACCTACCGCCGGCTCCCGACTCTACCCATTGGCGGATGCACTTCGACGGGTCCAAGATGCGCACCGCTTGGGAGCCGGCATCGTCCTCACCTCTCCCAAAGGCGACAAGCTCAAGTACACGCTGCAGATCCACTTCGCCGCCTCCAACAACGTGGCCTAGTACGAGGCGCTCGTACATGGGCTCCGGCTAGCCAAAGAGCTCGGCATACGCCGGATCCTATGTTACGGCGACTCAGACCTGGTGGTCCAGCAGTCGTCTGGCGACTGGGACGCCAAGGACGCGAACACGGCGAGCTACCGATTCCTCGTCCAGCAGATCAGCGGGTACTTCGAAGGGTGCGAGTTCCTTCACGTGCCAAGGGCCGACAACGACCAAGCAGATGCCCTAGCACGGATCGGCTCCACCCGACAAGCCATACCGACTGGCGTCTCCCTCCAGTGCCTCCTCAAGCCGTCCATCATGCCGTCTCCAGAGTCGGACTCAATCTTCGTACCGCCTGTGCCAGATGCAGCCGGATCCGACTGGAAGAACCCCGCAGGCGGCACAGAGACTCCGACAACTAGCCCGGGGACTGTCGTAGTCCCACCCGGCCCGGGGACTTCAGAACCCGGCCCGGGGACTGCAGCAGTCGGCCCGGGGACTGCAGCAACGCAAGAAGCGGTGGCCGACTCCAACTCCACGCCACCCAACCCACCCACCCGAGTCATGGTGGCTATGCTAACAGAAGAAGAAGTCACAGTTCCATCATGGGCCCAGCCCATCCTCAAGTTCCTAGTCAGCAGAGAGCTGCCGGCTGATGAGATCTCAGCAAGACTAGTGCAACGACGAGCCGGAGCATATGCAATAATCAACAGAGAGCTTGTGAAGCGCAGCGTCACTGGAGTCTTCCAGCGCTGTGTCGAGCCAGAAAAAGGAGTGGCAATCCTCAAGGATATCCACCAAGGCAAATGCGGCCACCACGCAGCCTCAAGATCACTTGTGGCCATGGCTTTCCGCCATGGTTTCTTTTGGCCGACTGCCTTGGAAGATGCCAAAGAGATAGTCAAGAGCTGCAGAGGATGCCAAGTCTTCAGTTCCAAGCAACACCTGCGGGCTTCTGCACTCAAGACCATTCCCCTAACCTGGCCCTTTGCCGTCTGGGGACTGGACATGGTGGGCCCTTTCAAGACAGCCCGCGGCGGCTTGAAACATCTACTTGTCGCCGTGGACAAGTTCACAAAGTGGATCGAAACGAAGCCAATCAAGAAGCTGAACGGGCCGACTGCCGTAACATTCATCACCGACATCACTACTCGGTACGGCGTGCCGCACAGCATCATCACCGACAACGGCACAAATTTTGCCAAAGTAGCACTGGCACGTTTCTGCGCGACGCAGGGCATCCGACTGGACTTAGCGTCCGTTGCCCACCCGCAGTCAAACGGCCAGGTCGAGCGAGCAAATGGACTCATCCTCTCCGGCATCAAGCCCCGACTGGTTGTACCACTGGAGCGATCGGCCGGCTGCTGGCTCGATGAGCTGCCGGCTGTCCTCTGGAGTCTGCGCACTACACCCAACAAGTCAACCGGCATTGCTCCATTCTTCCTTGTATATGGTGCCGAGGCTGTCATCCCAAGAGACATCGAGTTTGACTCGCCTCGGGTCACCATGTACACGGAGGCGGAGGCCAAGGAAGCAAGAGAAGACGGCGTCGACCTACTAGAAGAAGGCCGGCTGTTAGCACTCAGCCGGTCCGCCATCTACCAGCAAGGGCTGCGCCGCTACCACAACCGCAAGGTCAAGCCAAGATCCTTCCAAGAGGGCGACCTTGTGCTCCGGCTGATCCAGCGAACAGCGGGCCAACACAAGCTCTCGGCCCCTTGGGAAGGCCCCTTCGTCATCAACTAGGCACTAGGAAACGACTCCTACTACTTGATCGACGCGCAAAAACCAAGAGCACGCAAGAGAGACGACTCCGGCAAGGAGTCGGAGGGACCATGGAACGCGAACTTCCTGAGAAGATTTTACAGTTGAAAGCAGTATGTATCATGCTACCCTTTTGTATTAAGTACGAACCAACAGGCCCCCCGAGCAGTACTCGGGGACTGCCTTTATTTATCTATGAATGACGAGTGTCATATCCATGAATGTATTATTACATTTGATTTCTTGTCTGGCACCGGGTTTGACTAGTCGGCCTGGGGACTGGCCGCCTTGAGCTATATTAAAAGTTCTACCTGAAGTCAGACAAGTAGTGTGCCGGCTCCCGAGTCCTCTCTTGTTGAAAGTCGCAGCTCGAAGAACCGACTGTCCGACTAGCAAGAGACAAGGCAGAAAGGATGCCCACATGAAAAACGGCTAAGGACCAACGAACTTATATAGCAAAAAGACGGCCTCCAACCACGCTTGCCGGCTGTCAGAACAGCCGGCTGGCCGGCTTCCTAAACACTTAGCTCTAATCCAACAAAGCTAGAGTACTTGCCCTCCCAATTGGCCAAGCACTTCTCCAGCAACAGATTGCAGAGCAACTGTCTGTCTAGGGAGGCGGCAACCAAGGGAGGGCGGCAAAGGAAACAACAGAAGGATGAAAAGCAAAGAACAAGGAAAAGCCAAATCCATGCATAAGTTATATATACATATAAAGCCCCCAACAGGCCGGCAATCGACATAAGTTCCAATACACCCCCAGTGGGTGGAATTGTGCAGACTTAACAGAATATTGTTCCACAAGTGACAAGACAGGAAAACAAAAGATAGCAGACTAGACTAAGGCACGGTGCGGGAGCCAGGCTGGTCGGTGGAGATGGTGTCGCCGGCTGAAGGAGTGGCCGGCTGGCGGGTCTCGGCTTGGTCACCACCAGTGGCAGGCGACGCACCCGCACGTGACGTGGTGCTGGAGGCGCGGTCAGGCTGAGGCTGGTCGGCCGCTCCACCATCCGGCTCGGCGTCTTCACCCTCCTCCTCCTCCTCCTCGCCCTCATCGCTGGAGTCGATATCCTGCACCGAGTCTTCACCGTCTGCCGGGTTCAGCCTGAACCACTCCTCCGGCTGGGCGACGCCGTTGTCATCCACCTCAGGGGCGAAGACGCTGGTGTCGGTGTAGTCGGCGATCGCCGAAGCCCGCCAGATGATAGCCGGCCGCGCCGGCTCCAGCTCCGTGTCGGCTTGCTGCCGCCAGGTAGCCAGCTTGTCCAGACTCAGGCCGGCGTACCAGGCCTTGACGAACTCCAGCGCCCGCCTGGCGCCGGACCGAGCTGCCGAGGCCTTCCAGGCTTCAAAGCGGCCGACTGCCACCTCCAGCAAGTCGGCAGTCCGACTGGGGGTGCGAGGAATCACTTCGCCGGGCCAGAGGGCAGCCAATACTTGCGCCCATGCACGCTGAAGCCGACGGAGCAGTCGGTGAGCCGGCTGGAGACGGGCCTGGATCGGCAAGAGCTGCTCCTCCAGCGAACGACCAGCGGTTGGTGCAATCTCGAAGCCAGCCTGCCTTCGCGCTTGGCGGCGGGCCTTGATGATCTGGTTGGCGGCGGTAGAGTAGCCAGGGAAGTACTCTGTGCAAGAAAGAAAGAGAAAGAAGAGAAAACACCAAGTCAGAAAGCGAGCCAAAAGCGGCAGACGGCGAGAGAGGACGAAGGAGTAGGCGGCTTACCGTCAACCAGATCTTCGATCTGGCCATAGCCATTGACCAGAGTCTGCCTTGCTTCAGCCCAGCCAGCCGCTTCTGTCTCGTACTCGGCCTGGAGGGCGGCTTCGCGGTCCTGCACCGCCTTCAGAGCCGCCTTGTGGCCCTCCTCCTGGTCGGCCAACCTCTTGGCCAGGCGGTCGCGTTCCTGCACCAAGGCGGCAAGCTCGGCCCCCTTGGCACGAAGGGCAGTCTGAGACTCTCCCAGCTGTGCCCTCAGACCGGCGTTGGCCGCTGCAAGGACGGCAGAAAAAGAAGAAACAATAAGAGGAAGTCGTCATGGAAGATCCGACCCGACTACTCAGCAGTCGGCCCGAATCTCGGGGACTACACCCAGTGGGTGCGCTGACGCGCCCCCACGTGAGATAAAGAACAAAGCACTTACCCCGGCTCTCAGTTAGGTCGGCGGTCTTCTGGGTCAGCTCCCGAGCCTGGGAGCTGAAGGCAGCCGCGCGAAGATTGTGGTAGTCCTGCTAGACAGGCAGAAGATCGAAGTAAGAACAAGAATAGCAAAGCCAAATCCACTAAGAAGTTCCAAGCCGCCTGCTCAGCAGCCGACTCGGAACTCGGGGACTACACCCAGTGGGTGCGCTGACGCGCCCCCATGGAAGAAATCAAGATCAAGAAGAAGCAAGATAAGAAGACTAACCCGGATGGCCGCCCGCCTCGCAAGGAATTCGTCAGTGTACTGCCTCAGCGCCGTAGCCTCGGCCTGGAGCCGGGTCCGGACGTCCTGCGCGGCCACGTTCATCACGGCCGTCCCTCCACCCGGCGTCCACCCCGAGGTAGCGCTGGCCACCTCCACATCCTGGGCCAACGAGCTGGAGCCCGCGGCCGGCTGCGGCTCCGACGCAGCCTTCTGTGGCTCTGACGCAGCCTTCCCCGCGCGCCGACTCGGCGGCATTCGGACCGCCAGCTCAGTCCTCGCGGCCGGCTCGCCCCCCCGCCGACTGCGCAGGCGGCAGATCAGGCCAGCCGCCTTGAGCCGCCCCAGTCGGCGGGGTCGGCACCGGCGCCCTCTCCAGGATGACGACGTCGTCATCCCTCTCCAGCCCTGGCTGGTCGCTGCCGGCTTCTTCTGGCGGGGGTTCCGGGGCCCCAGGCGCTGCGACGCGCAGTGGTGTGACCAACAAGGCCCCCTCCGCCATCGTCGCAGCTGCAGCCTCCGCTTGGGCCTTGGCTGCGGCGTCGGCGCGCGCCTTCGCCGCCTCCTCCTCCTGCGCCGCCTGGGCGGCCGCCGCCTTCCGTGCCTCCGCCTCCTGCGCCTCCCGCTCCTCCCGCGCCTCCCGCGCGTTTCGTTCTGTCGCCGCCTGAAGGTCGGCACGGGGGTCCATGCGGCGAGTGGTGCTCCCAGATCCCCTCGGCGACTCAACAACGGAGGCGGCAGCCGCCCGCTCGAGCGACAATGGAGCTCTGGTTGTTTGGAGAAAAAGACAAGGATTCAGGAACCACCAGAGGAAAGAAAGAAAAAAGAGTACACAAAAGAGTGTGAACTTACGCCGACACCGTCTACGGTTGCTTCACCGTCTTGCGGAAGCGAGCCGCCTTCGCGGCTGCCTCTTCCCGCCTAGTGGCCGCAGCCCCGCCTCGGGGCTTCTTCGACCGACTGCCGAACAAACCCTGCGCGGCACGACGCTTTTGCCGCCGCCCCGAGCAGGCGGTGCAGCGGAGGAACCTGCGCCGCGGCCAGACGCCGGCCGACGGCGCGGGATGACTTCGGCTTCATCGTCGTCCGGCCAGTCGTCGAAGCTGACTCCGTGACCGGAGCCGCCGGCTTGGCCACCGCCCGGCTCGGTGTTGTCGTCCATAGCAGCCGCCCCCAAGTCGGGGTCCTCCAGATCGTGCTCCGTCCGGCCGGGGACGAATCAGCGCTCCGCGTCCGACCCACCGGCAGGATGAAGAAGAGGGCTCTGTCGAAGACAAGCCACTAGTCAGAGTCGGCCAAAAGGAACTCGGCGACAAAACTGAGAAAAGAGAAAGAGACAAGGAGAACATACCGTGGGCGGCGGATTGGTTCGGCTATATGGCTCCTTGCCGAACTGCCACTCTTCGGAGAGTTTGCAGTTCACGAGGTAGTTCACCATATAGGCCACCTCCTCGTGCGGCATGTCCTTGGTACACATCCGGCTTGGATCGAGCTAGCCGCTCATCTGACAGATCAGATGAGGGCGGCTCTGGAGCGGGAGTACCCGGCGCGTGACGAAGGCGGCCAGCAGGTCGGGCCCCGACAAGCCCTCCGACTGGGTCATCGCTCGCACTCGGGCGACGGCTGCGGATCCAGCCGGCGTCAGCGTCACGGCCCGGTAGGACCACTGGGGCCGCCTGCCCGCCGGTGGGCCGGCTACGTAAGCCGGCAGATTGACGTAGTCGTCCTGCGGGGCGACGTTCTTCACGTAGAAGTACGACTTCTGCCATAGCTTCACCGACTGGATCAGCGTGATGACGGGGAAGGGGTTGTCGGCAGCCACCCTCCGCATCGCGATGAAGGCGCCAGTCTGAGCCGGCACGCCCTGCATGCGCGTGCCCAGCTTGGACTGGAAGAACTCCCCCCAGAGCTCGAGGGTAAGGAGGACGCCGAGGTAGCCTTCGCACAAGGTGACGAAGGCGGACAGCAGCACCACCGTGTTCGGGGTGAGGTGGTGCGGCTGGAGCTGGTAGAACTCGAGCCAAGAGCGGAAGAAAGCACTCACGGGCAGGTCGATGCCGCGCAAGAAATGCGAGCGGAAGACTACCCGCTCGCCTTCCTGCAGCTCCGGTGTAAGCTCCTTCGCCGGCGCGAGACGGACCTCCACCTTGTCCGCGCCGGGCAGCCGCCGCGTCTTGCGGAGGAATTCGACGTGATCCTCGTGGACGTTGGAGCCGTCCCAATCCCCGCCGTACTGCTCCGTGGCGGGAGGCATGGTGAAAACGAGCGCGGCGGCGGAGGAACGAGTGGTGGAAGAGCGCGGCGGCGAGGCGCTGTTGCAAGAAAGGGCAGGAGGAAGAAGATGGTGGAATGAGGAGGAGCGTGCGAGAGCCTGCCGCTCTCCCCCTCCCCCTACTTATAGCTTCGCAAGGTGAAGCCGGGGAGGCCGGACGTGGGGTGAGACGTGGGATTAACTGCACCCACTCCCCCACGCCTCGCGGTTATTACGCCCTAAAGGCGTGCCAAAACTGCCGCAGGGAGATGTGCGGGCGGTTTCGGGCTGCAAAGAATCCACGCCTGGGCCCGGGCGTGGGCGTGGCGGGCCCCCGCCCTGCGGCGACGTCCCGTCGCGCGCGTGGGCTGGCAGGCTTTTTGGCCAAGAGAGGCCACGAGGTTCACAGGTGGCAAGTGGCCGGCCCGCGGCCCGGTGCATGCGCTAGCGAGCTCCCGCCCTCCGACTCCAAAAAATTTCGCCGAGACGGCGCCCTCAACCGAAGCCGGCTCCTAACTGCCGGCTTGTCAAGATAGGAAGCTGACCGAGCTTCTCGACTCCTACCCAACCTCGAAGCCCAATCAGCTTCGGGGACTACTGTCGGAGTAAATGGCCACGGGTAGGCTAACCGACTGCCCCTGGCTCTTCCAAAGAATTATCAGGCCTTTTGGGCCTTCAAGCATTTCAAGCATTGGGCCGCCTTCCCCGGCCGGCTATTTCTGAACCCGACACCCAGAAGGCGACCCAGCCTCAGCAACCTCCCCCCAAGATAACCACGGGATGGCCGACTCTAGGAAGCCGGCCATAGAGGATGCCGACTCCCCAGAGCCGGCCATGAAGAACGCCGACTCCCCAAAGTCGGCCACGAAGAGCGCCGACTCCAAGAAGCCGGCCAAGACCGCACCCACCAAAACTACATCCACATAATGGTGACAAGACGGGGTGTGGACGCAGTGCGGCCCACTACCCCCGAAGCCCGAGGCAGGCATGGCCACAGGACGCCGTACGGGACGGCCATCTCCCGTCCGGCTCGGCACTGTAGCCATGCTGGCCTCAACGTCACCCACGACAAACGCCAGTACGGCCCACGGGCGGCAGGCCCCTCTAGCCATAGAGAGGCGCAAAGGCGGCCCGGCCTCCCCCAATCGGCCAAGGGCGTAGCCGGCCCCCAGAAGCCGGCTACCCCCTCCCTCGAAGCGTGTGCCACATTAAGGAGACAAGACGAAGTAAGGCTACAGTGAGAGCCCTCGAGGTGGCACACTGTAGCCACGCTTACCTCGACGAAGCCCTCGTCATTAGGGGCGAGGCTACAGTAAGCAGCCGCCGACAAGACCCTAGGCGGTGGGGCCGGCCTGTCAACCAAGAGGCCGGCAGCCGGTGGGACCCACCAGTCGGCGGAACTCAAGGGCCGGCGGAGAAGCCGGCGAGCGTAGACACTGACGGCTGGGACCAGCGCCCAGCCGGATTACAATTGTACCCTCGGGGGGTAGGCCTATATAAACCCCCCAGGGCACCCATGCAAAGGGTTGGCTTCTTAGCATTACACACACACATAGAGAGAGAGAAGCAAGAGCTAGCCTTGTTCTTCTTCTCCCGTGAACCCAACAGCTCTAGGAGCGTTTGTAGCTAGTCTTTCTGATCTAGTGATCATGTGAAGACCCCACAGAGCAGGACTAGGGGTGTTATCTCCTCGGAGAGCCCCAAACCTGGGTAAGATTCACCGGCGTGCATGTCTTCGCCTCATCCCGTTTCCAGGCACCGGCGACGTCTTACTGGCACCCACTATGATAAGCCACCCGTTGGCATATGTCGCACCTACCACCCGACAGTTGTCGGTGGCGAGGAGGTCGTGGGCTAGCTCCTCCATTGGACTAGTCTATGCTACGTCGTCCCGACGGGTGTGCCCCACATGTCGGTTTCCCTGTTTTCCCGGCCATATTCAAGCGTCAGTGCTCCGCGTTGCGCATTAGGCCTTTCACTATGTAGGCCAAGCGAGACAACTTATTGTTTATTTGAGCAGTTCAAGTATAATCATGTGGCATTTGCTTATTTCTATTTCCTCTCCAACCCTCTTGTCCACCGATCATGTCGCCCTCCAGTCGAGTCCATCCTCCCGCATGCCTCATTTGAAAATTCCGCCGAGTATCATTCGCATGTACCCACCCTAGTCCTCTTTCAATATATCTCCGGATCCCAAGATGAAATCGAGAGGGAACGAGTGGGGGCACGTCATACCTAAGGCGGATTCAAAATTTTGAACCGGTGATCATAGCATCCGCAAATCATATATAAAGGGTATTCAATGTTCGTTTCGTTTTTGAATGTATAATATACTCCCCATATCATTTCTAGTTTACATATAACTTTTATGTGTAGTCAAAGTATCTCTACTTTGATCAAAAAGGTATCAACATTCAACAACGTCCAATCAATATTGTTAGATTCGTACGTACTCCTAGATTTGTACTCGAGATGGTTTCCAATTTGACTATTGGCAAGATTAATAGTACATCAGATGTATAATGTGAAAATTATATCATTGGAAACTCATTTCACATACGAATTTGACCGTATGCTTTGTGTAAGTTGCCTGTCATATATTATTACTCTAACATTTGGTCAAAGTTAGCCTCGAAAAATGCATTAGACCCTATATGCTTTGTGTAAGTTGCATGTCATATATTATTACTCTAACATTTGGTCAAAGTAGTATAGTGGAAGTGGATCCTCTGACGTAGGTATCCCTGCCTTACCCTCCCTTTCGGTCACTTACTGGCAGACCCCATGCTTGCTAGGCCCCGCATGTCAGTTACTCAATGGGTTCGGCCAAGTCAGGGGATCCTCATCCGTAGTATACACCCTCTGTTTTTATTTACTCCGCATAAAACGGAGGGAGTGGTGGTATAATAAATGACGCGGGCGGCGGAGGGGGTGGGACGTCGGTTTGCTCTCAACTGCGGCCCCACAAGCGAGCAAAAACACAAGACGAAGCGCGTTCCATTCGGTGAGCGACGTGGAGGGTCCAACGTGCCGGGCTGCAACGCGAACACGACAAGAGCGATGTACAGTCAAAACCGATTGACCAGTCGTCACCGGAATCACTATTCACACCAGAACCTTCGCTGCTCGGCCTACGCCAGCCACTGCCCTAAAACCACACCAAATCTCCAGCCCATTCCCCCACCTTTCGATCCCCTAGCCCGCATCAAGCGTCCCCTAGTTCGACGGAAAGCCATGGTGCGCCGCAAGATCACTTACTACAAGATGCTGACGCTGGAGCGCCGTGCAGAAATCGAGGCGGCGGTCGGCGCCACAGACCTCCGTTCCCAAGCTCGCTTTGCGGTGGGCCAATCCCCGAGTTCTCTGGAGCCAAGCTGCGAGGAGGAGGAAGCCGATCCAATGTTCCTGGCGGAGGTCGCGGCGCAGAAAGCCCCCGATGGGTATGAGACGATGGATGTCGACTTCGTGCCGGCGTCCGAGTCCCCCATGGTGTAGGCGGACCAGCGGTTCAACATGGCGATACTAAAGGAGGACCGGGAGGCAGAGGCTCAACTCGACGCCGAGCACGTGCATGACGCTGCCATCGAGGTCTCCTGCAGGCGGAACCGGATGTCGTGGATGTGAGCCGGGCGGCGGAGGCTCAACTTGAGGCGGAGCGCGCGCATGCCGCTGCCATCGAGGCCCTCCTGCAGGCGGAATCGGACGTCCTGGACTTGAACCGGGAGGCAGAGGCTCGACTCGACGCAGAGCGCGTGGATGCCGCTCTCATCGACGCCCTCCTGCAGGCGGAACCGGACGTCCTGGACTTGAACCGGGGGGCGGAGGCTCGATTCGACGCGGAGCGCGCGGATGCCGTTGCCATCGAGGCCCTCCTGCAGGCGGAACCGGACGTCCTTGACTTGAACCGGGTTGTGCTCTCGTCCGTGCAGAGCGCCCGCACGCTCCGCTTGAACGAGTAGCTGGAGGCCGAGGACAACCACGGTGCGGAGACACACGTCGGCAGCGACGGCTGGTTCGCGCCGGCAGCCAAAGACGACGAGGCCGTCTCTTTCCGCGAGCAGTGATAGTTTTTCTTTATGTTGTTGTTTTTATGGATCTTTTGCTGTGTAAAAACATATATTTGTTATGCAAGTCGCCTAACTTGGGTCAGTCTACCATTTCACACGGTTGGATGAATATCCTACGTCTCCCAACCCTTCTTTCCTTCTTCCTCACCTCTTCTTCTTCCCCAACAGACCACCGCACGAGCCATACGGATACTCCCCAACATGCGGTTGGATAAACATACTCTATGAATGAAAATTATGTGTCAGCGATAGGATGGCTGAGTTTGGTTTGTTCACATGCGACAACACGTGTCAGTGAGGGTGCGTTCCCTTGGTTGGGCTTGCGGCGTGCAGGAGCGACTGTGTGAGGGTGCGGTGCGACCGCGGCGTGCAGGAGCGACCGTGTGAGGGTGCGGTGCGACCGCGATAGCTGTGCGCAAGTGTACCTCCTTCTCATTTTGAAAACTTTAGGCAAGCTTGGCAAAAATGTGTGGCGAAGTTTAGCAATGCAAGGCCTAGACCCAAACAGGATAAGTACTACGTACTAGGAGTACTAGTGTTAAAAAAGAAAGGCGGGGTTTTCCTTCGCGGGATTTAATCGATACAAATCCTCGTTTCACGTGTCAATTAATGCGTATTTTTTTCTCCAAAGACCAAAGAGCTAACCATCTCACTCCTCATCGCTTGATTAATGCAGCGCCATGCAAACCAACCTTCTCACTTTCGCATGCATGCAGGGGATATTAATGTCCTTGGTTGCTAACCCCATCAATTTTGCCTCGATTAGTGTTAGTGGCCCTTTGAAAATTGTAATTTTGATATACTGGCCTTGTGTACAAAAAAATGGAGGTAGTAACTATATTTGACTTCCTTCCCCATTGCGGTGACGTCGACGATATCTTTTTTTTGGTGGTTTGGCGAAGTGTGTTCGATGGAGAACACCATTGAGGGAGACCACGGTAAGTCGTTCGCAAGTGCCGCCTGCAAGCCGAGACAACCACCTTATTTGCATCCAGGAAGTCCTTTACTAGTACTACTAGGAGTACTAGTGCGGTGAGATGGTTTCTCGAAGAAGACGATGGAGAAGCGGAGTCAGCGAAGAGTGAAATGATGGTTGCTTCGTCCGTGCTTTTGTGATTTGACGCCTCACTGCTTTGTGATTTGTGATAGAAGGGATAGGGGAGTAGACTCTGTGCTCTATACTGTACTACATGCGTCCAAGCATGGGAGAAAGAGGAGAGACGTTGCATTTTTCTATTCCTTCAATCAATCAATCAGGGAGCTTCGGTTCCATCTTTTTGGCTTTGGCAACACCGTCCACAATGGTTCCCACGATGCCAAAAGCTATTTTCACATTTGGCTACACATTGTGGATGCCCTTAACCGTACCACTTAGTTTTGCTCCTGTGTGCTATCTATACAAATCTCAATTATATTGATCTAAAAAATTATAGAATCAAGATTAGTAAAAAGGAGGTGATTTTGCCGTGCGGATGGCGGGGGAGGTTTCTTATTTGAGCAATGCTACATCCACGTAATGGTTTACGTAAAGTTACGAACTGATGTGATGTGGGACTATTTGATTGGATTAAAGGAGAGGATTAGGCCCACCCCACCTGAAAATCAGGGGGCATATATAGATTAGATGGAAAGTATATGTAGCAGCTACGTAGCCCTTTGTAAGTCTAGGATTAGGCTTCTTATTTTCGGAGGACGTTGTCCTGGCGGTTTGCTAACATGCGGTCCCACGTGTCAGTGCTTTAACAAGCCAATCTGTGTCCCACATGAGGCAAAACAACGGCAGAAGCAACACGTGGTTAAGTTGAAGAAGATGAGGGAGAAGCGGATTCAACGAGTGAAATGATGTGATGGTTGCTTCGTCCCTCCAACTTAACTGCGGGAAAGGTGCAGCTTTGTGATTTGACGCCTCACTGCTCATTACTACGCCGGCGCCATGACTGGGGTGCTTCACCCCGGCTGCTCTGCACTGTATTCCGGTATGGCACGTGGACCCGGTAGCTTGATGTCCCACATGTCGGCGAAAGGGACTAGAAGATTTATGAAAGCGAGCGCTCCACTCTTACAACGGAGGAGTAGACGACACGACGGCCCAGTGAACTGTCACTTGTAGTACTGTATAGTACTATAGTTTTGCTGTTTCGCACGATCCATTGATACAAACCCGAGTAAACAGGAAAGGGCGGGATTTTTCCCGCGCGGTAGATGATACTGGCCATACATCTCAAAGGCAATTTTAATGTATGCAAACTGAATAATTATAAGTAAAACTAAAAACACATATGATTTATTGTGTTAGAGTGTAGTAGTAGTGCTGTATTGCATAGTTGTTAGATGTAACATGCGAGAACGTGTAGAGATGTAGTTTTGGAGGGCCTACAGAGAGAAAAGCATAATACGGTCACTGAACTTCAGAATAAGCTGATTACGGTCACTATATACGTTTTGCGGTGATTATACGGTCACTTGCTCACAGTTCGGCATCGGATTGCACTCTGTTGACCGGCCAAATAGTCTGCGTGGCACCATGTTGACTAGTTAAATTGACCACATTCCTTGTGGGTCCCACCTGTCAGTTCGCATAGGCAAAAGGTCAGATAAACACAAATTTACGCAGGCGCGACAAGGCTCCAACCCGTGCGCGGGAATCACCTGGTTGTGTATGTGTCTGTCAGGGCCTGATGTATGCGCATGCACGTGTAGGTTGAGCACTTGAGCGTGAGAGTGCGTGTTGGTCGTGTGGTGTACTGGTGTGTGCATGCATGCGTGCGTGTGTGCGTGTGAGTGTTGCGTGCGTGCGTGTGAGTGTTGCGTGCGTGCGTGGCTGCGTGTGTACGTGTGAGTGTTGCGTGCGTGCGTGGGTGCATGTGTTTGTGTGAGTGTTGCGTGGATGCAGTTCGTGTGCATGCGTGCGTGTGTGTATAATCACCACACCGGCTCCTGTGTGTTAAAACAGACAGCTCAGCATACCAATACAAGGCCACCTTGTCAGCTGTGCCCGCGGTCATGACTTCGAACCACCGTCCAAATATTTTTGTGTCGTTGTTTTCATTCTTACTAGCAAGATGCCAGTGCGTTGCACGTAACATCAAGATGCATTTGTATGACTTGTTTATCTTGTGAGAGAAAATGATGAACGAGGGAAGGCCTTATTTGCAAATGTGGAGAGGTGTGTGGGTACCTTTTTGCAAAATTGCCATAGTTTCTTTCCTATCCGTCAGATATAAATCGAACGGCCTATATTGCAGGATGGCAGGCACACCATCATCACCAACTCTGTTTTTATAAGAGTATATTTTATGTATTTTATAAGAGTGTAGATGTAGAGTAGATACAAGTCGACAGGTGGGCACGATGGTAGTGAGATAATGTGATGCAACACTAGAGGTGCCACGTGGAGCGTTTAACTGGTCAATTAGTCATGTCATGAGCAAATACAGAGTTGTACGGTGAGCCCGTGACTGTATAATAACCACTAAACGTAAATGGTGACCGTAATGAGTGGATTCTGAAGTCCAATGTACGTATCGTGCTTTCGCTTCAAATACAATGATCGTCATTGCATATATCGCGAGAGAAAGATGAAACATGCGTGAATTTTCTGGGGGCTTACTTTTAGAGGACCTGGAGATAGTTTTGTGTGCATACGTGAAAGGGGCGTATAGGCGGGGTATGTGATGGAGAGAGAGATGCTCTTCGTTTCTCTTTATTATGACTAACTTTGTATATAGTATAAAAATATACAAATTTACAGTGCGGAACAAATATCATTGTGGGCACCATGCAATGCAAATTAGCGTTCGTACTCCTCCATATAACTTTGTAATGTTGTATATATGTAGAAACTCTAAAATAATTTTTTGGCCACACTTCATTCAAAAGGAATGTTGTATGCGAAATAAACGTGAAGAGAGGGCTTTTTAGATCAATGGGGTACGTGATGTAACATGTGTGAATGTGTAGTTGATGCATTTGGCGGGGCCTAGAGAGGTATGTGTGTGTATTACGTATTCAAGAGAGGCATGGATAGAGGGGCCGATGGGGGGGGCGTGGGAGAGATAGCACAAGAAATGAGAGTGGTCTAGAGAGAGAGACGAATATGACGTCACGACAAGAGATTCCATTCCCTTGAGTGTGTATATGCAAGGGGGGAGGGAATAGAGGCACGAGGAGAAATTTTCTATGTGTGTGGTGTTTGTGTTGGTATGTGTGGGTGTGAGAAGATAATGAGACGTGGGGGCAGAGGGTGTGTCACCGCGTGAGGTCCGGTGGGTCGAGGAGAGGCCCTTCGTTCGGTTCCGTCCTGCACCACATTAGTCGGCCCGTGACGCATTTAGAAAGACCCATGGATGACTAGTCGTACAAGACAAAGATAGCAAAATTGTGAAGGACTCTGTGTCCACTGACAAAGCCGGCTAGGATTTGTAACCCTAGGTTCTCGGACTAAGGTAAACCCTTTATCTCTGATATTACTATTCATCCAACCTAACTTTAAGGGGCATCCTACAGAATGCTCTGCTAGAATCGTACTCGTCGATTAGGAAGAGAGGTGTGAGACAATGCGTGAGAGACAGGCGTAAAGATAATGTGCGTACATGAGACACGTAGGCAGGTCCATGTATATAGAAAGGGTCGATAAGGATTGTGTGTGTGTATGTTTGCGAGAGGAAGAGTGCTTGTGATAAAAGTTAGTGAAAATAGTTGTAAATGGTTACGAGAGGGAGGGAGGGTTATATCTAGAGCATGTGTGCGAGAAAGACACCTCGGGAGAGAGTGTGTGAGCATGTGTGAGAGACCACCGATGGAGAGTGAAACTACATGTAAAAGACTGCTCTACACATTGATTAAAGATATAAATTGTATCCAAATATTAGGATGGGATCATGATATTTGCAATTCGCGTAAGGAGCGGTCATTGATCCATCAGACATCTAGATTCTATCGAATTTGAGCATGTCTATGTTATTATTCGACACAATTGATCCACATAGTTAGTATTTTGAACTCCAGACATTGCATCGCTTTAGCAATCGAATATAAACGTGAGTATAGTTCATGTTGTGTGTGTAAAGCACATTATACATACGAAAGTTACACAATGGACATTATAAATAGCTACCCATGAACTAGCATACATTTGAATTCAACTTAAGATGGTTTAAAAAATTGAATACAACATGAAGTCCATTCAATTATTTGAATTTGATATCATGGCATTTGTAAACCATACCCAAATTACGGGGGCACCAATCTTTGCTCTGATTTTGTACATAATAGCATATGTAGTCGTGTACAACATAGATTCAAATTTAGCTCCTCCATTCCAAAATAATCATAGTTATTGGATTTTCAAGTGTCAAAATTTCAAAAATAAGCGGATAATTTAATGAGGTTTTCAAACATACAAGGTCAAATATAGCGTTGTCTATTTAGGTCAATCCTCATAGTTCAAAAGTACTCTAAACGTGAATTCTTGTGTTTCAAAATTTCGAACAAAGCGCCAAAAGAGCTCTACTCGCCCGAAACCGTGTGAGACCAATGTTTGGTAGTACAAGGAAATTACTTTTCTAATAACTCCGACCCATGAAACCTACCGGCCCGACGTCCAAAGGTCTAAACCGGGGTAGGTAAGTAGCTTCATCTAGACGCCACGCAACCGCATCCGAAAAACATTCATACACAATGGCCGCCTAAGCACACATGCGCGCGGCCGAAATCGCTCCCGCCCACTATTTGGGCCACCTGGGATTACCATCCTACCCCCGACCCGCAGTAGGTCCGAAATTTAAGAGGGAGCAAAGTTTGTACTTTCCCCAAATTTCAAACAAGCGCGTCCCATCTTCTGTTCAAAAAAGCCAAAAACAAGCGCGTCCCAGACCGAAACATGGTTCCCCCCCACCCGTCCGATTCCCCATTCGTACTACTTGGGCGCCAAAACTACCTCTCCACCAGCCACGAATCCCCGACGTCATCGTCCACCGCAACCTCAACCACAACGCCCTCCACGGCTAGTAGTTGAAGCCGAGGCCGAGCCGTCGTACCCGAGCCAGTTCAACCACGCAGTCCTGCGCCTCACCGCTGCCGCTCCAACTTCGCCACCCTCCACCGCACCAGAGCGGCTCCTGCTACGCCGTCCTTCGCCGCCTCGGATATTCTTCCCCTCCGCCGACATACGGCCACGGCAACACAGTCAACAATTTGGCCATGGGTTCGTCCAAGCCTGCACCCTCCAGAACATCGGTTCCCCCGGTAAAAAGAAGAAGATCGGCGTGACATGTGGAGGTGACCACACGGCAACCAAAAAAGGTACTCCTTGTCGTAGTAAATGGCCACGGGTAGCCTAACCACTGCCCCTGGTGCTTCTGAAAAAATTATCAGGCCTTTGGGCCTTCAAGCATTTCAAGCATTGGGCTGACTCCCGGAAGGCGACCCAGCCTCAGCAACCTCCCCCCAGAAGCCAGAGAGAAGCGCGGAGGCGGCCCGGCCTCCCCGAGCCGGCCAAGGGTGTAGTCAGCCCCCAGAAGCCGGCTACTCCCTTCCTCGAAGCAGGAGCCACATTAAGGAGACAAGACGAGGTAAGGCTACAGTGAGAGCCCTCGAGGCGGCACACTGTAGCCACGCTTACCTCGACCAAGCCCTCGTCATCAAAGGCGAGGCTACAGTAAGCAACCGCCGACAAGACCCTAGGCGGTGGGGCCGGCCTGTCGGCCAAGAGGCCGGCAGCCGGCGGGACCCACCAGTCGGCGGGCCCCAACAGCCGGTGGAGAAGCCGGCGAATGTAGACACTGACGGCTGGGACCAGAACCCAGCCGGATTACAATTGTACCCCCGGGGGGTAGGCCTATAAAAACCCCCTGGAGCACCCATGCAAAGGAGGAGCTTCTGAACACAGCACACACACCATAGAGATAGAGAGAAGCAAGAACTAGCCTTGTTCCTCTTCTCCCTTGAACCCAACAGCTCTAGGAGCGATTGTAGCTACCTTTTCTTGATCTAGTGATCATGCAGAGACCCCGCAGAGCAGGACTAGGGGTGTTATCTCCTCGGAGAGCCCCGAACCTGGGTAAGATCCGCCGGCGTGCATGTCTTCGCCTCATCCCGTTTCTAGGCACCGGCGATGTCTTGTTGGCACCCACAATGATAAGCCATCCGTTGGCATATGTCGCACCAACCACCCGACATTTGGCGCCCACCATGGGGCCAGGTGCACCATCGTCCGGAGATCTGTTCTAGACGGGAACCCTCTTCCTCCCCCGCGAGCGCAGCCAGCCTGCTGCGCCCGATGGCGTTTGCCTCGACGCGCTGCAGGGCGTCGATGACGCCTGCGCAGGGAGCTGCCTCGCTGATTTGCTCGGCGAGACTCGCATCTCCGACGAGCCTGCGTCCGACGCAGGCACGGACTACCCCAAGAGTCCCCTCGTCAGCCTCCTCGACCAGCTTCACGTCTCCAGCGAGCCTGCTGCAGACATGGAGTCGGTCGGCTCCACCGACCCGATGCTCGTCGACTCCGACACGGCATCGCCCGACGCCTACCCCACCGACGTGGTGGTCTTCGACGACCCTCTCCCTCGAGCTGACAGTGGCAGCAGCGCTGTCACCGAAGTGCTGGTCATCAGCCACGTCGCCAACTCGGGCGAGAACGCCCACGACACCCTGCAAGCGGCAATGCACGACCTCTCCGTCCCCATCCCGGCCGATGCCGACGCCGAGACCCTGGAGGCACGAAGATAGCCTCCATCAGACGCCTCACCGAAGCCCACCAGCACGAAGTCGACCGCGCCGCCTTCGGTACGCCGCCGCCTAGTGGCCCGAGCCGAGCCGGCTTCATCCAGAAGCGCGCCGCGGCCGTCGCCAGCATGCTGGGGGCGGATCGCCCCGTCTACGCCACCTCGCTCGAGAATCTGCGAGCCGCTCAGGCGGCCGCAGAAGAGCTCAATGGGTTGGGAGCCGATGAGCTCCCCTATATGACGAGACAGATCCAGCAGCTGCTCGACGCGGCTGCGGAACGGCACGAAGCCGGCGCCCGAGTTGATAGTCAGCCCCCGCACCGGGAGCACGCCGCGACGTCTTGCTCGCCGACTGCGAGCAGCGCGCGCCAGAAGAAAGACAAGGAGCCAGCTGCCAGCCGCAGCCGGACTCACATCACCATCGAGCGCGACGCGGAGGGCCGCCCACGAGCGGTGGAACACCAAGGAAATCTGCCTCCTCCCCCGCCTCGAAGAGAAAGACGTCTCACTCCGCCGCCTATCACGCACCCGACTCTTGGCGACCGACTCGGCCGCCGAGAAGGAGTCGGCGAGAACGACGCCCGCCACCGGATCGACCGCCTTGCTCGATCCTTGGCGTTAGAAGAAAGCGATGTCGGCCCGCCATGGTTTGGCCCCCGCATCTGCGACGAGCCCTTCCCCAAATGATTCTCGCTCCCCAGAGACACGCCCAAGTACAACGGCTCAGTAAAGCCGGAAGATTGGCTCATCGACTACTCCACGGCCGTCAGCATAGCCAACGGCGATCGGCGCGTCGCTGTGAAGTACGTCCCCCTCATGCTGCAAGGCACGGCACGCACATGGCTCAACAGCCTCAAGCCCTACAGCATCAACAGCTGGCTGGACTTCACGGAAGTCTTTGTCCGCAACTTCACCAGCACCTACAAGCGGCCTCCCAAGCCTCGCCAGCTCTCCCTCTGTGTCCAAGGGCCCAACGAGTTGACCCGCGACTACCTCACGCGGTGGGCCGAGCTCCGCAACTCCTGCGAGGGGGTGCATGAGGTCCAGGCCATCGAGTACTTCACCGCCGGGTGCCGAGAGGGCACCCTCCTCAAGCACCGACTCCTCTGCGATGAGCCGGCTACCCTCGACGAGTTGCTGGTCACCGCGGACAAGTACGCCATGGCCAACTCCTCAATGAAGACCGAGCTCCGAGTAGACGCCTCGGGGAAGGTGATTGCCCCGGCCCCTAAGACGCCGGCTGGCGACCCTAATCGGCGCCCCTACCAGAACGACCACAAGCGCAAGGCCCCCATGCCGACTTCCACCAGTCGGCAGGTGGCCACCGTTGAAGATGAACAGCCCGAAGAACGGCCCGCTCCCAAGAAGAAGGGCGGCAGGCCGGCTTGGCAGTCGGGCTTCTCCTACGAGCAAGCTCTTGACGCCCCCTACAAGTTCCACAGCGGCGCGAAGCCGTCAAACCACACAACCCGGAAATGCCATTGGCTCACCCGCATCACCAAGGGCGAGGGGATGTTGCCGCCTCCGCCTCCTGGCCCGCCGCCTCCAGCCCCCCAGCAGCCGGCGGCTCGGCCGGCAGTCGGCGCTATCCAAGACGAATTTCCTGAAGAGCACACCGCCTACGTCGTCTTCACCAGTCAAGCCGACGACAAGCGCAATCGGCGCCGACAGCATCAAGAAGTTAATGCAGTCACCTCTAACGCCGCCGAGTTCATGCACTGGTCGGAAAAGCCAATCAGCTGGAGCCAGGCCAACCACCCAGAGGTGATGCCCTCTCCTGGCTCCTATGCAATGGTCTTGGATGTCACCCTCGCGACGGAGAGGCGAGCTGCCAGATTTTCCCGCGTCCTGATAGATGGCGGAAGCAGTATCAACATACTGTACCGCGATACCATGGAGAAGCTGAACATCAAAGCGAAGCAGCTCATGCCGAGCCGCACCGTCTTCCATGGTATCGTCCCCGGCCTGTCTTGCTCCCCAATCGGCAAGATCAAAATGGATGTTCTCTTTGGAGACAAAGATCATTTCCGCCCAGAAGCAATATGGTTCGAGGTAGTGGATTTGGAGAGCCCCTATCATGCACTGCTTGGCCGACCTGCTCTGGCCAAGTTCATGGTTGTGCCCCACTACGCCTACCTGAAGATGAAGATGCCGAGCTCGAAGGGGATCATCACAGTAGCCGGCGACTACAAGAAGTCCACCGAGTGCGCCATGGCCAGTAGCCGGCTGGCCGAGTCCCTCGTGGTGGCAGAAGAGAAGAAGATGTTGGAATGGGTTGTGGCCATGGCCGGCAAGCAGCCGGCCCTGTCCCCCAACCCCAAAGATTGTGATGCGCAGGGCTCCTTCCAGCCTGCCAAAGAGACGAAGAAGATACCTCTGGACCCGGAGAACCCCGAGAGGTTCGCTGTCATTGGGGTGAACTTGGACAGTAAATAGGAAGGCGAGCTCGTCGACTTCCTCCGTGAGAATCGAGACATTTTCGCATGGTCCCCAAAGGACATGCCGGGTGTCCCGAAGGATTTCGCCGAGCACAAGCTACATGTCCGAGCTGATGCGAAGGCCGTCAAGCAACCCCTCCGCCGACTATCAGAAGAGAAGCGAAGAATTGTGGGAGAAGAGATAGCCCGGCTCCTTGCCGCTGGCTTTATCATGGAAGTGTTCTTTCCAGAATGGCTTGCCAACCCAGTTCTGGTTCTGAAGAAGAATAACAAGTGGCGTATGTGTATAGACTACACCAGTCTGAACAAGGCCTGCCCAAAGGATCCATTTGCTCTGCCACGGATTGACCAAGTGATAGACTCCACAGCCGGATGCGAGCTGTTAAGTTTTTTGGATGCGTACTCAGGGTACCATCAGATCATGTTGGACCCAGCTGACCGCCTGAAGACTGCCTTCATCACACCCTTTGGAGCTTTCTGCTACCTGACTATGACATTCGGCTTGAGAAATGCCGGTGCCACCTTTCAGCGTTGCATGCTGAAATGCCTCTGGAAACAACTCGGCAGAAATGCCCACGTCTATGTAGACGACATTGTGGTGAAGACAGAGAAGCGCGGTACCTTGCTGGAAGACCTGAAAGAAACATTCGCCAACTTGCACCGATTTCAAATCAAGCTCAACCCCGAGAAGTGCGTGTTCGGAGTGCCAGCCGGCCAGCTGCTAGGTTTCCTGGTCTCCGAACGCGGCATCGAATGCAACCCTGTCAAGATCAAGGCCATCGAGAGGATGGAGATTCCCACCAAGCTGCGAGATGTGCAGAAGTTCACTCTGCTTAGCCTCCCTGAATCGTTTTATTAGCCGACTAGGAGAGAAGGCTCTCCCCCTGTACCGACTCATGAAGAAGTCCACTCACTTCGAGTGGAACGACCAAGCCGACCAAGCCTTCCATGAGTTGAAGAAAATGCTGACCACTCCGCCTGTCCTAGCAGCGCCGACTGAGAAGGAGCCCATGCTCCTCTACATCGCCGCGACTAGCCGAGTCGTCAGCACTGTTGTTGTGGTCCAGCGCCCGGAAGAAGGCCGAGCCTAGCTAGTCCAGAGGCCGGTGTACTATCTCAGCGAAGTGCTATCCAGCTCAAA
Organism: Aegilops tauschii subsp. strangulata; assembly: GCF_002575655.3. NCBI lineage: Eukaryota > Viridiplantae > Streptophyta > Magnoliopsida > Poales > Poaceae > Aegilops > Aegilops tauschii. The sequence goes on from NC_053036.3 coordinate 527,140,030, forward strand.
GCAAAACTACCCGCACTACCAGAAGATGTGCTATGGGGTGTACTTTGCTGCCAAGAAACTGAAGCCCTACTTCCAAGAGCACCCCATCACGGTCGTGTGCACCGCCCCGCTCGCCGAGATCATAGGCAACCGGGATGCATCCGGCCGGGTGGCTAAATGGGCCATTGCACTGGCGCCCTCACTACTAGAAAAAGGCTTACTAGTGGCGCACCAGTTTTGCCCACTAATGGCGCACTACTGGTGCGCCACTAGCACCACGCCACTAGTATTTTGTACTAATGGCACACCACTGGTGTGCCATTAGTATCTGGTATACTAATGGCGCACCAGGCAGTGCGCCATTAGTATAGGCCACGGTGCGCCATTAGTATGCCTCCCAGGGGGCCATATTTACCCATGTGCCTAGCCATACTAATGGCGCACCGCGTGGAGATGCGCCATTAGTATCCTTTGGCATACTAATGGCGCACTGCGTTGTGATGCGCCATTAGTATGTATATTAGGGATTATTTTTTTCTTTTCTGATTTTTGCACAGATTATAAAATATATTATTGGAAAGAATATAAGCAACACCACACAGCAACAACAGATTCATCGAATACAATAGAAGATTAGTCTCGGAATACAATTCATCATATTAGTCTCCGAATTCAAAAGACCGAACAAAGATAGAACATTACAAGTCTCGAGACCGCGAGTAGCGAGTTTGTCGAAAGTAATACTAATCCTAACAAGTCTGACTAATCATCATCATACAACTTCTACTCATTATTAATAACAAGTCATACGATCATCATCCTGATAGTCATCCAACCAACCCTACTTAATTGTTCTTAGCACATGATCATCAATATTAGGCAGCACCTAAATACCCTATTTAAGGTAAAATAGCATAAAACAATATAGACCCTGACTCTCCATTATGGAGAATGGAGATCATCCTGTCTCCAATTCTTGTGCGGCGCTTCCTTTTGCTTCCAAGAACCTCCTTACGACTGTCCATACATTTTTTCCATTCTCTGATTAGCATGTCTCCACTTCTTCTAGAAATCCGGTATGGACAGTTGAGATTCGTAGGATGACCTGGATATAAGTTGAAAACACGAAGGCTGCCATTCTGATACATCAAATGAGGCACACAATCCTCAGGGATTCTCTGTTGAAAAACATAGTAATAACTTCATAGTTAGCAATGATGTACTAGTTTTAGAAGTATGCAAAAGATGCACGGATGTCGTAATAGTAAAAAATCTTACCAGGGTATCTCCATGGTAGTTACCGTAGTTCAACACGTGCACTAGTGGCACGTATTGACCATAATGTTGAGGAGTTTGATTGTAGATATTGTAATTCTCAAGATCAGTACAAAATCCAACCAGATGATTTTTCTCCTGATAAGTTAACTCGGAGCCATCGGTGTAGTGGGTTTTGTCTACCATGTTCCGCACATTTTTTGAAGAATCAAAATAAGCTGTCAATGGAAATAAGTTGTCAAATATTTTGAAATAAACAATATAGATTAGTTAATAATTAACTATGTTTGAGAAACTCACATAGCGGTAGAACTGGAGGCATATCAACAAGGACCCAAATGTCCATATTGTCTTGGTCGATGCCAGGATCACCAAGATCCATGGTGACAAGCATACCCTCATCAAAACCATACATCTTGCAAAATGCTTCCCAATTTTTGCAACCAAAATGGGTTACGCTCTCAGCATTATACAGATTTACTTCAAAATCCACATCATGATGTGTCCTTAGGTGAATTTTCTTCGTTTCAAAATTTTCATGATCTTCAAAATCCATCCTCTCCAAGACATAGCGTCTTGCATGGCATGGGATAAACTATACTCGAATTGTAAAAGATGAAATTACACGTTGAAATAGTTGAAGTCATGCTTAATTATGAAAAAAACACTTGTCGTCATTGCGTACCGTTTCAACTTCGAAGGTCTCCTCGAGCTTAATGCTGAAGCGCCGATCATCGTCCAGGTGAGGCCTGTCGCACAGACCTCGGCCGTCGTGGCACCAGTCGCATTCCCCCGGGAGACTTTCGTCGTCCGATGACGACATTTCCTATGTTCATAATTCAAAACTACATCATCTCTGTTGGGTCCAATAAGATAATCCACAGTGTGGTGAAAACACGCCCATCCAAATAGAATATGTGGTATGGGCTTTTTTAGTAGGTCATCCTACCAGATTAGGGTTTATCGATGACGAGCAACTAACATTAGTAATAACTATGAGTAGATATCACACTTCTATATGAATAACACAAGAGGCAGTTGATCCTACTTAATTAAGTACTAAGAAACCCTGGCCCATGCATTAGTCGGAAGTGCCCCATATGTCCTATTTTTAGCAAAGTCATGCTAAAATTCACGGAAAATTTCAGCATGACCTTTGCTGAAAATAGGACATATGGAGTACCCGAATTTGCCGGAACGGAAGTTAATCGACATTCCGGCAAACTCAAGGGCCTCTCGGGGTACCTACAAAATCATCACGACACGATGGTCGGAGACAAAACCCAGCAAAATAGCAATTGATGGATCAACACGTAAAACATGTCCAATAAGAGCATATAATTCAACAACTCCACTGAAAATGAGAGCTAAAAGATGCAGGGAGCACAAACAACTCAGAAAAATCAATCCATCTAGCATTTCAGGTTTTGCTAGAAATACCTTTAACATCAGTATCAGTATGATTATAGAGTCAACATCAGTATCCATCTAGCATTTTCATATTTTAAGAACTATAAATAAACCATCCAGTAAGTATCCCTGGTCCTTAGATTCAGTTTCCTAATATTTTTGTTTTCTACAAAGATATTCTCAACCTTCATGATGCTGGTAAGAAAAGAGCTACTCTCTGAATCTTTTATCTATTTATACCTATAAATTAGCACTCCGATGCTGGCCTTGACAAATTATCCCACTATGTTGTTTGCTGGAATATGCAAAATGATCCCACTATGTTGACAAATGATCCCACTATGTTGTTATACTTGAGAACACTGTAAAAAAATCAAAACCACAATAAACAGTGGTCAAATACAGAAGAAGGAACAATTTATTTGTGACATAGTTACAAATGATGACAGAATAAAGCAACACCCTGCACTAGCCTGATGACAGAATAAATCAATTCTAGTCACATTGACACTCCTGGTTTTCTACAAACACCAAGTACTAGGGTACACAAAAGTTCTGAAATTTGTGTGCCTAACTGAATTAACTGAATTTTCAGTAACCGAATAAACTGAATTTTCAAAACTGCAAGAAGCCATTTTAAAAAAATCCTCTCATCTCATATGAGGAGTGCTAAATCCTCTCAACTAGTACTACAATCTGTAAATTGTTTGTACTGTAAAAAAGGTTAGAGAGAAAAGTTAATGAGGATGAGTCACATAAACCAATTCAGATCACTCCCTCCCCAACACTGGCAATGCTCACTAGATCTTTACAAACCTGGGTACTTGTTTGGGATAAAAATAATAGAAGGGATTTCAGAAAGGAGTTCAAAACATATAACATTGGAGGGTTAGATTCAATTTAACCTCTTGTACCTCCTCTACATGTGTGAATTAAGGAGTAGCAAGCACAGGAACAGCAAAATTCAGAGATGACAGAAAATCAAGGCACAAATTACACAGAACCATGAAGCTAAAATATAACTATTTAAATCAAGGCACTGTTAGAAAAGACAACATAGTTCAGTACAGTCATGAACGTAAATACTGCAGAATTTAGAGACCACTTAGTACTGTAAATTCAGTTAGCAACAAGACAGAGAAATTGCACTTAGATTTCAAAGAAAAATATGACTACTCCACACTGTAAATCATCAACATTGACACTGTAATAACTGTATACTCCACACTGTAAATAGACAGAACATTTTTTTCCACAACTTGAATCTGCAGATTATCACGAGGAGTGAAGCAATTTTGATTTACAAACATAGTTACTCCAACTACTTATCTGCGGTTGCCCAGATCATAATTGCATCATGCTTGCTTATCTGAGACTAATACAAAAAGAGAAGAGCAGTTTTAAACAGAGCAGAAGAAGTACTAGTGCAGGAACGAATGTAAGGTTCAGAAAATCCATCACAGGAGCAAGAAGAAGAACAACAGTTTTACTAGCTTGCATGAATAAGTGGAGCAAATTGCTCAGAGGTGCTGCTGGAGATGCTGTCGGGGCTGCGGGCGCTGGACAAGAAGGAGGAAGGAGGAAGGAGGAGAGGTACCTGGGCGGGCGCGGCCGGTCGGGGTCGGGGTCGGGGTCGGCGGCGGCGGCGGCGTCGAAGGGATGGCTCGAGGGTGTCCGAGCTCGTCCGGGTCCTCGTAGTCGAAGAGGAAGACGGCGGCGGTCCTCCTGGGCGCCTCGGTTGGTCGTGGGGAGGCCGGCGGCCACGTGCTTCGCGGGGCGGCGCGGGGGAGCTGCAGTGGTGGAGGGCGCGGGGGCGGCGGCGCGGGGGAGCTGCAGTGGTGGGGGGCACGGGGGCGCGGGGGCGACGGGGGTGGAGTCCGGCGGGGGTCGGGGCGGCGGCGTCGTGGGTCAGGTGAGCGCGCGGGTGGACTGGCGAGGGAGAGGGAGGAATTAGCTAAGGGGGAAACTTACTAATGGCGCACCCCGAAGCGGTGCGCCATTAGAATGTTTTTTTACATAGCAATGGCGCACCCACGACGGGTGCGCCATTAGTAAAAAAAAATTATGTAGCAATGGCGCACCAGCCATAGGTGCGCCATAAGTAATTTTTATTATTATTTTTTGTTGCATCTAATAATTTTTTAGAAAATGAATATGAATATGAAACAGTAACAATTTTTTATAAAAACAGTAATATTTTGTGACGGTGGAGCGGGCCGGGGAGGGTGCGGGGGGTCGTCGGCGGCGGTGGAGCGGGCCGGGGAGGGTGCGGGGGGTCGTCGGCGACGGTGGAGCTAGCGGGCCGGGGAGGGTGCGGTGGGTCGTCGGCGGCGGTGGAGCAGGGGAGCTAGGGTGCGGGGGGTCGGCGGCGGCGGTGGAGCGGGCCGGGGAGGGTGCGGGGGGTCGTCGGCGGCGGTGGAGTGGGCCGAGGAGGGTGCGGTGGGTCGTCGGCGGCTGTGGAGCAGGGGAGCTAGGGTGCGGTGGGTCGTCGGCGGCGGTGGAGCGGGGGAGGGTGCGGGGGTCGTCGGCGGCGGTGGAGCGGGTCGGGGAGGGTGCGGTGGGTCGTCGGCGGCGGTGGAGCAGGGGAGCTAGGGTGCGGTGGGTCGTCGGCGGCGGTGGAGCGGGGGAGAGGGTGCGGTGGGTCGTCGGCGGCGTGGAGCAGGGAAGGATCCGGTGGGTCGTCGGTGGCGGTGGAGCGGGGGAGGGTGCGGGGGGTCGGCGGCGGCGCCCGGTGGAGCGGGGTAGAGGGTGCGGGGGGTGCTCGGCGGCGAGGGGGACCGGATCTGGCGAGGTGGGATAGCGATCGAGATGGAGGGGGATCGAGATCAAGTGTCCATGAAATATACACTAATGGCGCACCGAGGAACAGTGCGCCATTACTAGTTTAAACTAGTAATGGCGCACTGTTCCTTGGTGCGCCATTAGTAGTTTTGCAAAAAAATAAAAAGTAAAAAAATATAGTAGTGGCGCACTATGTGGCTGGTGCGCCATTACTATTTAGAACTAGTAATGGCGCATTGTGCCCTGGTGCGCCATTAGTATGTTAGGAAAAATAAAAATAAATTTTTTTTGTTACTAATGGCGCACCGTGTGTCTGGTGCGCCATTAGTGTCTTTCACACTAATGGCGCACCAGCACATGGTGCGCCACTGCTATATAGCAATGGCGCACCACATGTCTGGTGCGCCATTAGTGGCCATTCCATCTATAGCCCTTTTCCTAGTAGTGCCTACATGATCTTCTACCAACCCTGCACCGCCATCAAGTCCCAAGCATTGGCCGACTTCCTCGTCGACTGGGCCGAGACCCAGTACCTACCGCCGGCTCCCGACTCTACCCATTGGCGGATGCACTTTGACGGGTCCAAGATGCGCACAGGCTTGGGAGCCGGCATCGTCTTCACCTCTCCCAAAGGCGACAAGCTCAAGTACACGCTGCAGATCCACTTCGCCGCCTCCAACAACGTGGCCGAGTACGAGGCGCTCGTACATGGGCTCCGGCTAGCCAAAGAACTCGGCATACGCCGGATCCTGTGCTATGGCGACTCAGACTTGGTGGTCCAGCAGTCGTCTGGCGACTGGGATGCCAAGGACGCGAACATGGCGAGCTATCGATTCCTCGTCCAGCAGATCAGCGGATACTTTGAAGGGTGCGAGTTCCTTCACGTGCCAAGGACCGACAACGACCAAGCAGATGCCCTAGCACGGATCGGCTCCACCCGACAAGCCATACCGACTGGCGTCTCCCTCCAGCGCCTCCTCAAGCCGTCCATCAAGCCGTCTCCAGAGTCGGATTCCATCTTCGTACCGCCTGCGCCAGATACAGCCGGATCCGACTGGAGAAACCCCGTAGGCGGCACGGGGACTTCGACAACTGGACCGGGGACTGCCGTAGTCGCACCCGGCCCGGGGACTTCAGAACCCGGCCCGGGGACTTCAGAACCCGGCCCGGGGACTGCAGCAGTCGGCCCGGGGACTGCAACGACACAAGAAGCGGTGGCTGACTCCAACTCCACGCCACCCAACCCACCCACCCGAATCATGGTGGCTACATTAACAGAAGAAGAAGTCACAGCTCCGTCATGGGCCCAGCCCATCCTCAAGTTCCTAGTCAGCAGAGAGCTGCCGGCTGATGAGATCTCAGCGAGACTGGTGCAACGACGAGCCGCAGCATATACAATAGTCAACAGAGAGCTTGTGAAGCACAGCGTCACTGGGGTCTTCCAGCGTTGTGTCGAGCCAGAAAAAGGAGTGGCAATCCTCAAAGACATCCACCAAGGCGAATGCGGCCACCACGCAGCGTCAAGATCACTTGTGGCCAAGGCTTTCCGCCATGGTTTCTTCTGGCCGACTGCCTTGGAGGATGCTAAAGAAATAGTCAAGAGCTGCAGTGGATGCCAAGTTTTTAGTTCCAAGCGACACCTGCCGGCTTCTGCACTCAAGACCATTCCCCTCACCTGGCCTTTTGCCATTTGGGGACTGGACATGGTGGGCCCTTTCAAGACAGCCCGCGGCGGCTTGACACATCTACTGGTCGTTGTGGACAAGTTCACAAAGTGGATCGAAGCAAAGCCGATTAAGAAGTTGAACGGGCCGACTGCCGTGACATTCATCACTAACATCACTACTCGGTACGGCGTGCCGCACAGCATCATCACCGACAACGGCACGAACTTCGCCAAAGGAGCACTGGCATGTTTCTGCGCGATGCAGGGCATCCGACTGGACTTAGCGTCCGTTGCCCACCCGCAGTCAAACGGCCAGGTCGAGCAAGCAAATGGACTCATCCTCTCCGGCATCAAGCCCCGACTGGTTGTGCCACTGGAGCGATCGGCCGGCTGCTGGCTCGATGAGCTGCAGGCTGTCCTCTGGAGTCTGCGCACTACACCCAACAAGTCAACCGGCTTCACTCCATTTTTCCTCGTGTACGGTGCCGAGACTGTCATCCCAACAGACATCGAGTTCGACTCGCCTCGGATCACCATGTACACGGAGGAGGAGGCCAAAGAAGCAAGAGAAGACGGCGTCGACCTACTGAAAGAAGGCCGGCTGTTAGCACTCAGCCGGTCCGCCATCTACCAGCAAGGGCTGCGCCGCTACTACAACCGCAAGGTCAAGCCAAGATCCTTCCAAGAGGGCGACCTTGTGCTCCGGCTGATCCAGCGAACAGCCGGCCAGCACAAGCTCTCGGCCCCTTGGGAAGGCCCCTCCGTCGTCAGCAAGGCACTCGGCAACGACTCCTACTACCTGATCGACGCACAAAAACCAAGAGCACGCAAGAGAGACGACTCCGGCAAGGAGTCGGAGTGACCATGGAACGCAAACCTCCTGAGACGAATTTACAGTTGAAAGCAGTATGTATCATGCTACCCCTTTTGTATTAAGTACAAACCAACAGGCCCCCCGAACAGTACTCGGGGACTGCCTTTGTTTATCTATGAATGACAAGTGTCATATCTATGAATGTATTATTACATTTGATTTCTTGTCTGGCACCGGGTTCGACTAGTCGGCCCGGGGACTGGCCGCCTTGAGCTATATTAAAAGTTCTACCTAAAGTCAGAAAAGTAGTGTGCCGGCTCCCGAGTCCTCTCTTGTTGAAAGTCACAGCTTGAAGAACCGACTGTCCGACTAGCAAGAGGCAAGGCAGAAAGGATGCCCACACGAAAAACGGCTAAGGACCAACGAACTTATATAGCAAAAGGACGGCCTCAAAACACGCCTGCCGGCTGTCAGAACAGCCGGCTGGCCGGCTTCCTAAACACTTAGCTTTAGTCCAGCAAAGCTAGAGTACTTCCCCCCCCCCCAATCGGCCAAGCACTCCTCCAGCTACAGATTGCAGAGCAACTGTTGGACTGGGGAGGCGGCAACCAAGGGAGGGCGGCAAAGGAAACAGCGGAGGGATAAAAAGCAAAGTACAAGGAAAGGCCAAATGCATGCATAAGTTATATATACATATAAAGCCCCCAACAGGCCGGCAACAGACATAAGTTTGAATACACCCAGTGGGTGGAATTGTGCAGACTTAACCAAACATTGTTCCAAAAGTAACAAGACAGGAAAACAAAAGATGGCAGACTAGGGCGCGGCGCGGAAGCCGAGCTGATCGGTGGAGACGGCCCCGCCGGCTGAAGGAGTGGCCGCCTAGCGGGTCTCGGTTTGGTCACCACCAGTGGCAGGCGATGCACTCGCACGCGACGTAGTGCTGGAGGCGCGGTCAAGCTGAGGCTGGTCGGCTGCCCCACCAGCCGGCTCGGCGTCTTCACCCTCCTCCTCCTCCTCTTCGCCCTCGTCGCTGGAGTCGATTTCCTCCGCCGAGTCTTCACCGTCCGCCGGGTTCAGCCCGAACCACTCCTCTGGCTAGGCGACACCGTTGTCGTCCACCTCGGGGGCGAAGACGCTGGTGTCGGTGTAGTCGGCGATCGCCGAAGCCCGCCGGATGATAGCCGGCTGCACCGGCTCCAGCTCCGTGTCGGCTTGCTGCCGCTAGGTAGCCAGCTGATCCAGGCTCAGGCCGGGATACCAGGCCTTGACGAACTCCAGCTCCCGCCTGGCGCCGGAGCGAGCCGCCGAGGCCTTCCAGGCTTCGAAGCGGCCGACTGCCACCTCCAGCCAGTCGGCAGTCCGACTGGGGGTGCGAGGAACCACTTGGCCGGGCCAGAGGGCGGCCACGACTTGCGCCCCGGCACGCTGAAGACGGCGGAGCAGTCGGTGAGCCGGCTGGATGCGGGCCTGGATCGCCAAGAGCTGCTCCTCCAGCGAACGGCCGGCGGTTGGCGAAATCTCGAAGCCAGCCTGCCTCCGCGCCTGGCGGCGGGCCTTGATGGTCTGGTTGGCGGCGGTAGAATAGCCAAGGAAATATTCTGCGCAAGAAAGAAGAAGAAAAGAAGAAAAAAGCACCAAGTCAGAAAACGAGCCAAAAGTGGCAGACGGCAAGAAAGGACAAAGAGGTAGGCGGCTTACCGTCAACCAGATCTTCGATCTGACCGTAGCCAGAGATCAGAGTTTGCCTGGCCTCAGCCCAGCCAGCCGGCTCCGTCTCGTACTCGGCCTGGAGGGCGGCTTCGCGGTCCTGCACCGCCTTTAGAGCCGCCTTGTGGCCTTCCTCCTGGTCGGCCAATTTCTTGGCCAGGCGGTCGCGTTCCTGCACTAAGGCGGCGAGCTCGGCATCCTTGGCACGAAGGGCAGTCTGAGACTCCCCCAGCTGTGCCCTTAGACTGGCGTTGGCCGCTGCAGAGACGGCAGAAAAAGAAAGAACAGTAAGAGGAAGTCGTCAAGGAAGATCCGACCCGACTGCTCAGCAGTCGGCCCGAATCTCGGGGACTACACCCAGTGGGTGCGCTGACGCGCCCCCACATGAGATAAAGAACAAAGCACGTACCTCGGCTCTCAGTAAGGTCGGCGGTCTTCTGGGTCAGCTCCCGAGCCTAGGAGTTGAAGGCGGCCGCACGAAGATTGTGGTAGTCCTGCAAGATAGACAGAAGATCGAAGTAAGAACAAGTATAGAAAAGACAAATCCACTAAGAAGTTCCAAGCCGCCTGCTCAGCAGCCGACTCGGAACTCGGGGACTACACCCAGTGGGTGCGCTGACGTGCCCCCACGGAAGAAATCAAAATCAAGAAGAAGCAAGATGGGAAGACTAACCCGGATGGCCGCCCGCGTCGCAAGGAACTCGTCAGTGAACTGCCTCAGCGCCATAGCCTGGCCCTGGAGCCGGGTCCGGACGTCCTGCGCGGCCACGTTCATCACGGCCGTCCCTCCGCCTGGCGTCCACCCCGAGGTAGCGCTGGCCGCCTCCGCATCTTGGGCCGACGAGCTGGAGCCCACGGCCAGCTGCGGCTCCGACGCGGCCTTCTGTGGCTCTGACGCAGCTTTCCCCGCACGACGACTCGGGGGCATCCGGACCGCCATCTTAGTTCTCGCGACCGGCTCGCCCCCCGTCGACTGCGCAGGCGGCGGATCAGGCCTGCCGCCTTGAGCCGCCCCAGTTGGCGGGGTCGGCACCGGCGCCCTCTCCAGGACGATGACGTCCTCGTCCCTCTCAATTCCTGGCTGATCGCCGCTGGCCCCTTCTGGCGAGGGCTCCATGTCCCCAGGCGCTACGACGCGCAGCGGGATGACCATCAGGACCTCCCCCGCCGCTGCTGCAGCTGCAGCCTCCGCTTGGGCCCTGGCTGCGGCGTCGGCGAGCGCCTTCGCCGCCTCCTCCTCCCGTGCCGCCTGGGCGGCGGCCGCCTTCCGTGCCTCCGCCTCCCGCGCCTCCTGCTCCTCCCGCGCCTCCCGCGCGTTCTGTTCCGTCGCCGCCTGAAGCTCGGCGCGAGGGTCCACACGGCGAGTGGTGCTCCCAGACCCCCTCGGCGACTCGACGACGGAGGCGGCAGCCGCCCGCTCAAGCGACAACGGAGCTCTGATCGTTGGAGAAAAAGGCAAGGGTTCAGGAACCACCAGAGAAAAGAAAGAAAAAAGAGTATACGAAAGAATGTGAACTTATGCCGACACGGTCTGCGGTTGCTTCACCGTCTTGCGGAAGCGAGACGCCTTCGCGGCCGCCTCCTCCTGCCTGGTGGCTGCCGCCCCGCCCCTGGGTTTCTTCGTCCGACTGCCGAACAAACCCTAGGCGGCGCGACGCTTCTGCCCTCCGCCCCGAGCAGGCGGTGCAGCGGAGGAACCCGCGCCGCGTCCAGATGCCGGCCGGCGGCGCGGGGCGACTTCGGCCTCATCGTCGTCCGGCCAATCGTCGAAGGTGACTCCGTGCCCGGAGCCGCCTGCTTTGCTGCCGGCTTGGCCACCACCCGGCTCGACGTTGTCGTCCATAGCGGCCGCCCCCAAGTCGGGGTCCTCCTGATCTTGTTCCGTCCGGTCGGGGACGAATCGAGGCTCCGCGTCTGACCCGCCGGCCGGCCGAAGAAGAGGGCTCTATCGAAGACCAAGCCGACCAAGTTAGAGTCGGCCAAGAGGAACTCGGCAACAAGGTTAAGAGAAGAAAAAGAGACAAGGAGAACATACCGTAGGCGGCGGATTGGCTTGGCTATATGGCTCCTTGCCGAACTGCCACTCTTCGGTGAATTTGCAGTTCGCAAGGTAGTTCACCATATAGGCGACCTCTGCGTGCGGCATGTCCTTGGTGCACATTCGGCTCGGATCGAGCTGGCCGCTCATCTGACAGATCAGATGAGGACGGCTCTGGAGCGGAAGTACCCGGCGCGTGACGAAGGCGGCCAGCTGGTCGGGCCCCGTCAAGCCTTCCGACTAGGTCAGCACTCGCACTCGGGCGACGGCTGCGGACCCGGCCGGCGTCAGAGTCACGGCCCGGAAGGACCACTGGGGCCGCCTGCCCGCCGGTGTGCCGGCTACGAAAGCCGGCAGGTTGATGTAGTCGCCCCGCGGGGCGATGTTCCGCACGTAGAAGTTCGACTTTTTCCACTTCTTCACCGATTGGATCAGCGTGATGACGGGGAAGGGGTTGTCGGCGACCGACCTCCGCGACGCGATGAAGGCGCTAGTCTGAGCCGGCACGCCCTGCATGTGCGTGCCCAGCTTGGACTGGAAGAACTCCCCCCAGAGCTCGAGGGTAGGGAGGACGCCGAGGTAGCCCTCGCACAGGGTGACGAAGGCTGACAGGAGCACCACCGCGTTTGGGGTGAGGTGGTGCGGCTGAAGCTGGTAGAAATCAAGCCAGGAGCGGAAGAAGGCGCTCACTGGCAGGCCGATTCCGCGCAAGAAGTGCGAGCGGAAGACCACCCGCTCGCCCTCCCGCGGCTCCGGCGTAATTTCCCTCCGACTCCAGAGTTTTCGACCAAGGCGGCACGCCTAACCAAAGCCGACTCCCAGCTGCCGGCTTGTCAAGATAGGAAGCTGATCGAGCTTCTCAACTCCTACCCAACCTCGAAGCACAATCAGCTTCGGGGACTACTGTCGGAGTAAATGGCCATGGGTAGCCTAACCGACTGCCCCTGGTGCTTCTGAAAAAATTATCAGGCCTTTGGGCCTTCAAGAATTTCAAGCATTGGGCCGCCTTCCCTGGCCGGCTACCTCTGAAGCCGACTCCCGGAAGGCGACCCAGCCTCAGCAACCTCCCCCCAGGACAACTACGGGGTGTCCGAGTCCAGGAAGCCGGCCAAGAAGAGCGCCGACTCCAAGAAGTCGGCCAAGACCGCAACCACCAAAGCTACGCCCATATAATGGTGACGAGACGGGGTGTGGCTACAGTGAGGCCCACTACCCCCGAAGCCCGAGGCAGGCATGGCCACAGGACGCCGTACGGGACGGCCGTCTCCCGTTCGGCTCGGCACTATAGCCATGCCAGCATCAACGTCATCCACGACAGACTCCCGTACGGCCCACGGGCGGCGGGTCCCCTCGGCCAGAGAGAAGCGCGGAGGCGGCCCGGCCTCCCCTAGCCGGCCAAGGGTGTAGTCGGCCCCCAGAAGCCGGCTACTTCCTTCCTCGAAGCAGGAGCCACATTAAGGAGACAAGACGAGGTAAGGCTACAGTGAGAGCCCTCGAGGCGGCACACTGTAGCCACGCTTACCTCGACCAAGCCCTCGTCATCAGAGGCGAGGCTACAGTAAGCAGCCGCCGACAAGACCCTAGGCGGTGGGGCCGGCCTGTCGGCCAAGAGGCCGGCAGCCGGCGGGACCCACCAGTCGGCGGGCCCCAACAGCCGGCGGAGAAGCCGGCGAATGTAGACACTGACGGCTGGGACCAGAACCCAGCCGGATTACAATTGTACCCCCGGGGGGTAGGCCTATATAAACCCCCTGGAGCACCCATGCAAAGGAGGAGCTTCTGAACACAGCACACACACCATAGAGATAGAGAGAAGCAAGAACTAGCCTTGTTCTTCTTCTCCCTTGAACCCAACAGCTCTAGGAGCGATTGTAGCTACCTTCTCTTGATCTAGTGATCATGCGGAGACCCCGCAGAGCAGGACTAGGGGTGTTATCTCCTCGGAGAGCCCCGAACCTGGGTAAGATCCGCCGGCGTGCATGTCTTCGCCTCATCCCGTTTCCAGGCACCGGCGATGTCTTATTGGCACCCACAATGATAAGCCATCCGTTGGCATATGTCGCACCAACCACCCGACACTCCTCTTCCCTTATTCGTGCAAATCTTACGTCTCTGCTTGCATGGTATTCATCCCATAGAAGACACTAGTTGACCACTTCTTCTTGATACTAGATGTTCCTAGTAACTCGCGATGCACAAGGTTTATCCTCATATACTATTTCACCTTAGCTAGAGGTCCGTCACGCCCTGAATTTCAATTTTTGGCCAGTTGATTCCCAATTAACAGAAGCATTCCCCGGCGTAACAGGCGCTAGTACGCCTATTACGCCGGGGAAGCAGCGCCTTGGTGTTTATCTTAGGGGAGTGTGCGGCCTAGAGCTACTGGTGCCTGATCTGGAGGTCGGCCGGGATTAAAGGGATGGCCTGGGGGCGCTGCCAAGCACGGCGGTGGTGTGAGGTCGATGGGAGGGCGGGGCGGCGGAGGCAAGGGTCTGGGCCGGTGGTCGCTGGCGGTTCGAGAAAGATCTTCAACAGTGACTGGCGGGAGGTAGACGAAGGCCATCTGCCCGTTCCTTATGGATCGGACGGTTCATTAAAAAAATCGACTGACCTATTTATTTTCAGTCGACTGTTATCTTAGATATGACCACATGTGGTGGTGTGCTGGAGGAGTACCTGCATTTCCTGTGCTCATATATTACAAAATCATACGGAGTATAATCTAATTTTGTTTGCCATGCAATGTTGTAGAGCTATCATATGTCTCCTGTCATTTATTTTTCAGCCACCTGCTATCTACTACTTTTACAGTGCACTAGTTCTGCACACACTTCACCCTTACTCTCACTATTGTGTTTTTATGCAAGGGTATTTCAGACTCTGCTGCCATGAGAGAAGCCAAAAAGAAAAGAGAGAAGTCACTCCAGCTTTGTATGCGGGTAGGCAAGACACGTTACAGCGCTATAAAGGGTGCAGTGTCAGCAGATGGAGACAGTAAACGTAGCTCTGGAGTTGATGACCTCGCTCGCAATGAACCACCATCCCAGGTGCTTGCATTAACTTCGCGGTGTCATATGTGGTTGCATGTTCCATATGGTGTCTAACTTGTATTCGAAAGGCCAAAGTCGGTAAGATAAGGAAAGATATTTTTTTACATGAACCACCATCCCGTGAGCACCAGAAGACAAATAGCTAGTCAGGGCACTGGTCGAGCCAGTGACAAGCCAAGCAAAGATAGGCATCACCTAGAAGCCAACTAAAAAGCTGCGATGGTGGCGAAGCAGCCCGCCTCCCACCAGGCTCTCAGGTCCTAGATGATCATGCTCACCACTCCAGCCGGATGTCTAGCTTGTATTGCTTCCAATTTGGTTAAATTGCATCTGCTTAGCTTACACATTATACCTTTGAACATGACATACCTTTCTGTTTTCGGTACATACTAGTACATCTGTGTATTAACCATGTTCTTACATCAAACTAATGTTCTTGTGTATCCCTCATCAATCACTTATGACGAGGCAGGCAGACAAGGGGACTACTCCTCATTTAAAGAATGCAGCGTCAGCCTCCCGACATGATTCTCAAGAAACAGAAATGCTAGATGAAGATAGTGAACGTAGCTCTGTAGTTGATTACAGCATTTCCCCTACACTAGCATCGTAGGTGCTTGCTCTAACTTGGCAGCGTGATATGTGGTTGCATGTTGCATATGGTGTCTAGATTGTAATTCTTCCAATCTGGTTAAACTGCATGTGCTAGTCTGCTTAGCTTATACATTATACCTGTTAATGTGACATGCCTTCCTGTATTTAGTACATAGTACATATGTCTATTAAGCATGTCCTTACATAAAACTATTTTTTTTAGTATCCCGCATCAATCAACATGACGAGACACCTTTAGTATATGCAGTGCGATATTAGTTGCATCTTTCATATGATTTATAGCATGTGCTGCTTATAATTTGTTGAAATTCCATTTATGATGGGACGCTTTTAACTTGGCAGAGTCATATTGGTTGCATCTTTCATGTGGTGTCTAGCTTGCATTGCTTCTTATTTGCTGGCATGGTTTCTACTTAGTTTACACAAACAGTTGTGAACATGCCATGTCGTCCTGTTTTTCGTACATATTCCATCCTGGTATCATGTGTTTGCCTTACATCAAAGTAGTGATTGTCAGTATCATGCATGAATGAGTTCTGAAGAGAGAATTTTATTGCTTTTTCTTGTTGGTTTTACTTGACAATTCAAAATCAATAAAGCGGAAGGAAGTTAGCAAGGCAGCGGATAAAGGTGCTCCTTCCGAACAGAGAGACTCTACAGTTTCTACTCCTCCACACCCCCAAGATGATTTCCAAGACAACACATGCATAGACACTCAACAAAGATGTGTTTATAATTAGCACGTCTCCCCTAGTGCAGCATCACCGGTGCTCCCTCTAACTTGGCACTGTTATATGTGGTTGCATGTTATGTGTGATGTCTAGCTTGTATTGCTTCTAATTTTGTTGAATTCCATCTGCTTACTTTACACATTATACTTGAATAAGACACGTGTTCCTGTTTCTAGAACATACAATATCTGTCTATCACACCATGTTCTTACATCAAATTGCTACTGTTGTGTAACCTGCAACAATCACTTATCATAAGACACGTTTGACTTCGGAGTGTGATATAGGTTACATCTCACATTCTTTTCTAGCTTGTACTACTAATTTGTTGAAATGGCACTTATGACGAGACAGTTTTAACTTGGTAGAGTGATATTCGTTGCATCTTTCATATGGTGTCTAGCTTTCATTGCTTCTAATTTGTTGAAATGCCTTCTCCTTAGTTTACACATCGTAAGCTGTGAATATGCAATGATGTGAATATGCAATGGCACTAATGACGAGAGACCTCTAACATGGTAGTGTGATGTTGTTTGCATCTTCAATATGATTTATTTCTTGTACTGCTTCACATTTGTTTAAACGCCATTTATGATGAGACACTGTTAACTTGGCAGAGCGATATTTGTAGCATCTTTCATATGGTGTCTACCTTCCATTGCATTGCTTCTAATTTGGTGAAATGTCTTCTTCTTAGTTTACATATCATAGTTCTGGTTATCTCTTCCGTCCTGTTTTTCATACATATTACATCCTCCTATCATGTGGTTGTCTAACATCAAAGTTTAGTTCGTTTGCATCACGCATCAATTTGTTCTGAAGAACTAAATTGTTATTCGTTTTTCTTGTCGGATTGACTTAACATGGCACAGAGAAAGAGGAAGAAACACAGAATGGCAGGGAATGAGAAGCGGATGAATCCTGCAGATTCTGCTAGTACTGATGGTGCAATAGAAGGTCAAAGTCCAGCGGAAAATTCTACAAACACGGCATCCCATGCTACACGAGTTGCAAAAAAAGCCAAACAGAAACAAATAGCTGCCACCAAACAAGCAGAGACAGCCCTAGTTCTTGCAATACCTACCACAGTACTACCAGCTGCACGACTTACTCGTGCGTCAACTGAGCTAGCTGCACGTTCCTAAGCTCCCTTGCCACCTGACACTACTTCCCAAGCACTCTTGACACAAGACGAGTTGGCAATATCAGATGAACCTTGTGAGCTTCAACAGCAAGAAGGTAGTCGCTGGAGTCAAGTTACAGTTGCATGCTTCTTTATATGTAGTCTCACAGTTTGATGTACACTAACACTTCCTAGGTTCGTTGTTGGACTAGCACCTAGGCGCAAGAGGAAACAAACATCAGGGATAATGCTCGATAGGTTAACTAAATCTAGAGGAGGAAGAATGGAGATCCGTTTTGAGGCAGGTTTAAAAAGGCCACGTGATGCTATAGAGTCAGCCAAGTTAGTATCAGAGGCAGCGGTTGCCGTTAGGTGTCATGTATGTATCCTCCCAACATGGATTCAGTACAGGAATGACAAAGACGAAACCCAGTTCAACACCTTCCTCGACCATTTATCTGTAAGTATGGTTATGTATGGAAACTAGTAATATCGTCTTGCTCTGTCCCATACTTTCTAGGTTGCTGATAATGAGACTCCCATAATTTTCAACAGATGAGGTTCAAGTTGGATAGCCAAGATTATGCAACCAGACAAGCTTGCACCCATGTTTTCAAGTCTGCTCTGCGACAGTATCGGTATAACTTGAGGAAAACTCACTTTGAAGGCAAGGCTAACAGTGAACTTTCCCAAACATCTCCAGTGGAAAATATATCAGATGAAGACTGGGGGGGCCTTGTTAAACACTGGTCTGATCCGAAGTATTAGGTACATTATATATATGTGATCAGATCACATGTTGAAGTCCTATTTACGCATGTGCCACACAAATCTATCTTCTTGTAGGTGAATTGTTCAAAGAACAAGGCCAACCGTATGAAAGTGAAATTCCAACAGACGACAGGATCTCATAGCTATATTGCACACTGCGAGGCTCTTGTAATTAGCTGTTGTTTCACTCTTTTCGCTGTACCATATTATCAGATCTATATTGACTTGTTCGAAATGCAGAGGAAAGCCCGCAAGGACCAAAAAGTACATGAACCAAATGCTGTGGAAATCTTCAAGGACTGTCACACCAGCAAGAAGAAGGGCATGACTACACCAGTCAAAGCCGCTGTTGTAAGTCCTTAATCCTCATGGCTTTTAACTACTACTTACTCTGACTTGTGCCTTGAACTGCATGGTTTGCAGCCAATGTCTATTACTCTTTTCAATTTTATACACAATGTTCTTAGCGTATCATTGCACCTTACAAGGTTTAAAAGAGAGGAGTGATGTTCCTTTGATCTTGACCCGATTCCGTGCTGGACTTGCCCACACAATGTTACAATTGCCTGTTTGTCTGTTCTCAGTTGTTTTGTGATACGAATGATGTCATACAATGCTTACCGTATTATAAACTTCGTCTCTTTATCCTTAGCCCTCAATACAATGTGAAGAAATAGACAATACATTAGCGATGGTACATGGTCATATGTTTGGAACCTGGTTTTATTATGTACTTTTCAATAAAATACAACTAGTATTTTACATGGGTTCACCAGAATAAGTTCTGTATATAGACCAAAGCTATTTTGTTTAGTTTTGCTGCCTCCTTAATACCTTCTGTTCTAGTACTACTAATGTAAAACCTCAACTTTTCAGCAAGCTATGGAAAAAATGGTGGAACCACCACCTTCTGAAGGTGGCGAGGCAACTATAACCGCAATGTCAGCTCTTGCTGCAGTGGGTCAGTACATGTCCACTAACAGTGCCAAAAGCACATTCCTGCGTAACACTGGGTTGGTTGTTAAGGCGACATCGTCCAAACTGCCTCATGATCAAGATATGCAAGCTCAAAGCAATGTTGTATATGCGCTCCAGACACAAGTCCATTCCCTAACAGAGACCCTTTGTGAAACAAGGAGAAACATTGCTCAATGTCGTCAAGATATGCATGGTTTTGAAACCAGACTATCAGACATTTGCTATGTTGTTCACGAGCCTAGGGGAAATGAAGGCGAGGGTTATGGTGCCCCATCGGACAATACAGCATGAAAACGTAACAGTCAGGTCAAATGAACTGAGCTTCTGAACTTCCGGTGGTGCATTTATCTGCTAGACTGTTAAGTTTTATGCCAACCTTCCTTTTGTTATATAGTTGTAATTTGTTTTGGTGCGATACAAAATTTATTCCTAACGTGCAGCCACCGGCTGAAGAAAACAGCAAGCCATTTTTGTATAGTGTAGGGTGTTCCCTATATTTGCACTGGTGGCGATCTTTGATGCAGAGTGGATGTAATCTGTGCAGTCGCCTTAATAGCCTAGCGTTAGTTTCGGCCTTATTTATTTCCTAGTCTTCTTTTTCCCTGGTTTGCTAGTGGCCGCAACTACCATGGGCCATATACGGGCCGTAGGATTCATGGGTCTCCTACGGGCCGTCGATAAATGGGCCTGTAATCGGTGGGCCTCGGACCGTCGGATAAATGGGTCTACATGGACCGTAATCGGGCGTAATTGGTATCGGCCCAGCACGGTAACAGGCCATTAACAGGCCGTAGGACAGCAAAGGCTTAATTCTGTCATAGGCATAACGGGTCATTAATGGGCCAGAATATAGGACGGGCTGGAAACGGCGCAACAGGTTAACAGGCCAGAAACGGGCCGACTCTTGCCATGGGCCGAATTTGGCCCATTAGGGTAACAGGCCAGTAACGGGCCGACTCTTGCCATGGGCCGAATTTGGCCCATTAGGGGAACAGTCCAGTAACGGGCCGACTCTTGCTATGGGCCAAATTTGGCCCATTAGGGGAACAGACCAGTAACGGGCCGGAAGTAATCGAGGGCCGAAAAGGAGCCCAAGAACGTATGGGCCGTCAATAGGCCGAAAGCTAACACGGGCTGGAAACGGCCCATGTAAATCACGGGCCGTTAACGGGTATAAAGAAAATTACTGTTCATTATGGGCTAGAGTCACCGTGGGCATGTAAAGGGCCGAAAGATACGAAGGCCTCATATGGGCCGAAAGACGTCGTGGGCCATACATGGGCCGAAAGTGAAATGTGTTATATTCGACGGCCCACATGACGTTGTTGGGCCGATTTCCTTTAGGGCCTAACGGGCCGTGAGTTAACGGGCCGTAAAATGGGCTATTTGCGAAGAGACCGTTAACAGGCGTTTCATGGGCCAGCCCGTTAACTTTTGACCAAGTCAAACGGGCCGACTTTGTAAGCTAAATGGGCCAGTGGTGGGCCGTGGCACGTGTCGACATATCATAGGCGCCTATCTGACCCACTAACGAGCTGACACGTGTTTCGTCCGGCCAATAAGAATTTTACACATGGAAATTTCCCATTGGTCGGGGCTGTTAACAGGTTATCGGATCCAAAACCCGACCCGATAGCTTAACGGCGTTCCGTTACGGTGGATGCCACGTGTTGGTCACCCTTGACGAAAGCACTTCTGTGACGCGCGATTTATCATCATGGAAGTGGACACTTCTGTGATGATAATTTTGGTAATGTCATGGAACAGTTCTACGACAGCACAGGTATGACTATCTTGATTCTGTCATAAAATCGTCATGGATGTACATGCATGACAAAAAACGCGACCTACTGTGACAAACACATATCATCACGGAAGTGTATTTTTTTGTAGTGAAAGCAATAGCAATAAACTAAACGATCATAATGCTAAGCTAACGGATGCATGGGTCTTGTCCATCACATCATTCTCTAATGATGTGACCCCGTTCATCAAATGACAACACATGTCTATGGCTAGGAAACTTAACCATCTTTGATTAACGAGCTAGTCAAGTAGAGGCGTACTAGGGACACTCTGTTTGTCTATGTATTCACACATGTACTAAGTTTCCGGTTAATATAATTCTAGCATGAATAATAAACATTTACCATGATATAAGGAAATGTAAACAACAACTTTATTATTGCCTCTAGGGCATACTTCCTTCACCAGCTGCAGCACATGCTCAGCAGACCAACCTGGAGGAACGGACTGCTAAGAAGTCTGATGCTTCGGAACCGCCTGCTAAGCAGTCTGTAGGTCCAGAACCGACTACTCATCAGTCCGTCGGTCCGCAGTCGCATGCTCAGCATACCAATGCGTCAGCACTTCCTGCTCAACAAACCAACGCGTTGGCACGGCCTCCTCAGCACACCGACAAATTGGCACCACCTGCGCAGAAACCCGACATAGCTTCAATGCATGGTCAGCAGTCCGATTCCTCTGCTCCTAAAGCCCAGCAGTCCGTCATAGCAGCACCACCAGCTCAGCATTCCGGCATAGATAAACCGTCTGCTAAGCAGTCCATCGAAGCTTCACCGTCTGCTTGGCAGTCTACCTTGCAGCCAACCATACGTTCTGCTAGAAATGCTTCAAGTACCAAGAAGGAAGTGGCCAAAAAGGCTACACCCACGACCACGAGGAAGTGCGGTGGGAAATTGAAGAGGAAAGGGAACGATTGCCTCTTACTTAAAGCACTCATCGCCTATAACCATATTAACAGCAGGTTGTTCGAATCGGGGAGTAATATTATTTCTGACGGCATGGATGATGAAGAAGTAGATTTGTTGCTTGCTAAAAGTACAGCAGATGTACTTGAAGCACGCAATTACGTCCATGGCCAGCCATTTCTTGTTGGCGAATACTTTGATGAGTGCAGCTCTAGTTGCCGTGAGTTACATGAATATTGCATGGATCAAATGTCAGCAGGTCATCATGGTTTGCTAGTCCACTACAACAGAGATCATTTCCGACACAATGCTGGTTCCATCGATGTGCATTTCGAGGACTTACATCTCTTCTTCAACTTCAACGAGCTCGATGCCACTCTTGTTAGATGCCTGATTTTTTCAGTACTTAACAAACTCTGATCAACGTCTCCATACAAGGTTGTAAATGATAAACAGCTAACTGCATTTTATTCCTCTCAGGGGATTGAACGCGCAGAGAAGAAAAAGAGAGAGTGTGTATTTCATAGATCCTGAATTAGCAAATGGCACAACAATACATGGTAAGGACCTACAGGACTGGGCCGTTAACACGGTCGTCTGTCTCTTCGAAAACACGTCCCATGCAGAATCATTTCTCTGGCCATATCATGAACGGTAAGTCAAGTGAACAACCACGCATACACTGATTGTCTTTCATATTTCGACATAATTCGTAAGTTCATGGCTTTCTTAATATGTAGCAATCACTGGATATTGGTATTCATTGTTCCAAACAAGAACACAGTTTACTACATTGATTCTTCAGAGAGTCAACAAACACTCAGGATCTGACGCATCTTCAGCAATTCATGGATAGGTATTGAATGCTATGATGTTGAAATTAATTTGCATTCATATCTGGTTCAATAGTTGATGTTGTCAAAATTCATCATCATTTGCAGTGTGCTCGCATTGTGGAAAACTAAACCAGGGAACCTGTTCAAGAGGGAACTACCTCTGCAGCACGAGATCGTTTCTCCGGTAACACACCAAAATCCGTTATTTTCAGAAAATTTATCCAATAGTCTGCAAATACCTTTTTGAACGCTAGTCAAATGTTCAAGCTTCTAAATAAACCTCTTTCAATTTTTTCCAAAGAAAATATAATACATCTAACACCGGTTAGGTTATTCCTAACAGGACAAATACATGACTAATTATGTACAAAAAATTTCAGTGTCCTTAGCAAGAAGCAGGGACCAACCTTTGTGGATACTATGTTTGCAGACACATGATCTCCATCTGCAAATATGCTGATAGTTGTGACGATCCTCGCGAATTAGTACTAGTAAGTCTATCTTAATTAATATCTTCTACTCCAACATATGGCTCATTCTGATCTTAAAAATACTGCAACTCGTCTTAAAACCGAGGACCCCTGAACCGCTCCCGGCTGGTGAATTGCTGATGGTTCGGAGATTTATCAGCGACTTCTTCCTGGATCACTACATCAATCCCACTGATGATAATGAAGATTTCAGCATGCCTTCTCCTGAAACATTGAGTAAGAGTTAGCCGCTAAACATATATGCATGGATCTATTGTTTTCCATATGATGAGGTCTTCGTATTTCATACACTATGATTAATTATGTAATGCATATATGTGTGGACAAATCATTGGAATTTAGCTACCATATGTTCAATTGCAATTGTTGCGAAATCTGATGAATGTTCTTCCCGTGGACACTATTTGTTCAATTGAATATTGTGGCGAATTTGCTTTTCAATGCCGATTGAAAATGGGATATTTTTGTTTATTTGTTCAATTGAATATTATGGCAAATTTGCTTTTTGCGTGCCGATTCAAAATGTGATGTTTTTGTTTATTTGTTCAATTCAATATTGTGGCGAATTTGCTTTTTGCATGCCGATTCAAAATGGGATATTTTTGTTTTAACCTGGCAATTGCTCCGCACACAGTTCAAATAAATGAGTGTGTGCAATCCACAACGGAAAGCATACGTCAATCATAGCGGAACCGTCGGTGATACATAGCAGATCGCAAACGATTTGCAGCACTACTACGTGTGCGTAGGGTCTCCGGAACCGTTTGTGATATCACGTTATCGCACACGAGAACTCGGAGTAAACCATCCCCAATGTAAAATACAATGCCAGTCATAATTTTTCCAGGAAATGTGTGGGATCCCAAACGAAAAGCACATGTCACTCTTGCGGCAACCGTCGGTGATACCCAACAAATCACAAACTGTCTGCAGCACTTGTATGTGTGCGAAGGGGCTCCTGAACCGTTTGTGATAGAACATTATCGCAGACGGTAATTTTTGGGAAACGTGTGCGATGGAGTCTTGCATGGCAGACGGGTTACGCAGAAAACTCGTGTGCGATGGGGCACAAATCACACATAGTTCATATGTTGGCCCGTGTGCCTTACATACTGTTTCCCAAACGGTTGGTTATGATAGACCGTATGGTTTCACTGCGTCATTAGAAACGTTTAATCACCGATACCACACATGCGAAAGAATTTAGTACGTGCTGCATCGCACATGATTACATTTTGGAAGGCCTCTAGATCATTGCTCCATATCCCCGACGGTTTCTGGGTCGTGTGGGAAGGACACCCTATCGCCCACACTCACTTGGCGACGGTCCCAAATGCCTTCGCGGAAAGGGGTTATAAACCGTTTGTATAGCACCGACGCGTACCAGTGTATATGCATGATTATTTATAGCCTCGTATTTCTTCTTCGAATCTTTGGTTTAGTTAGGCCAACTAGATCAATTTTCTTGCCATGGGAAGAGGTGCTTTGTGTTGGGTTCGATCGTGCGGTGTTCTTTCCTAGTGACAGAATGGGCAGCAAGACACGCATGAATCGTTGCTATTAAGGATAAGAAGATGGGGGCTATTCCTACATGTATAGATCTTGTCTACATCATGTCATTGTTCTTATTGCATTACTTCATTTCTCTATGACCTTAAGACACTAGATGCATGCTGGATAGCGGTCGGTGTGTGGAGTAATAGTAGTAGATGCAGGCAGGAGTCGGTCTACTAATCTTGGACTGATGCCTATATATTGATCATTGCCTTGGATATCGTCATAACTATTTGATTTTCTATCAATTGCCCAACAGTAATTTGTTTACCCACCGTGTGCTATTTCTTGAGAGAAGCCACTAGTGAAATCTACGGCCCCTGGGTCTATTCTTTATCATATTTGCTTTGAGATCTATTTTAATTTGCTTTTGTTTTCAGATCTATTATTCCAAAAACCCAAAAATACCTTGCTGCACTTTTTTGTTTATTTATTTTATCTTGTGTTTTATCGAGATCTATTTATCCAATCTATCATAATTTGTATCCCGTCAACTTGACAATTTCTGGCGTCGTTACCCATAGAGGGATTGACAACCCCTCATAAGCGTTGGGTTGCAAGTATTTGTTCTTTGTGTGCAGGTACCGTTTACATAGTATTGCTCGGTTCTCCTACTGGATTGATACCTTGGTTTCATAACTGAGGGAAATACCTACCGCTACATCATCCCTTCCTCTTTAGGGAAATATCGACGTAGTTCAAGTGACAGCAGCGACCACAGAGCACTCTGCTCGTGTCCCCGCGGACGCGCTCTGCCAGTGGTTGGGGCCTGCGCACGATCACGTTGGGGGCCCCATATGCTTGCGCTTGCACCGTGAGCGTCGCCATGATGCACTTACGTGCGACACGATGGAGTTACATGCTGTAAATTAGTACTGCCATCCGGGCGTGCGGATATTCCAGGCCGTCCGGCTTCCCCATTAATTCCCACGGTCATTATAACCTTAGTCTCTTCAACCTTTCGATCTCACCCCACAACACAACAAGCACACCCACGACGACACATACAGAGGGGATATCTAGTGGCGCTCCAATGGAGTTCGGCGAGCATAAAGTGGAGACCCACGCGAGGGAGACGGATCTCTCCGTGGTGTACACCATCGACCCGACCGTGGTGGAGGACCACATCGACACCGTGGAGCAGTTGCTTGTTCGAGACAAGTACAAGGTGGTCAGCATCGACCTCTAGTACACCAGCAGTCATCCCGACAAAGGTCGGAAGGTTGCCGTCGCCCAGTTGTGTGTGCGCCATCATGTCCTCATTTACCACTACTGCATGGCCATAGAGCCTTGCGATTGTTTCGCCAAGTTTGTCAACAGCACCGACTACAAGTTTGCTACGGTGGAAACCTCCAATGATGTAAAAGAGCTCATGGTTACGGGCTTGGCCTGCAAGAACCTTGTCAAAATCTTCGACCACTACAGGGTCTGGGGCAGCACGAAGAAGGACTCCCTGGTTGAACTCGCCTCAGCCATCATCGACCCCTACTACGAAAAGATGAAGCAGGATGCCAACAGATCACATCCCGTATCCTGGCACGGGGCCTGGATGTGGCAACTGGATGAACCTCACCTCAGTTTCGCGGCCAAGAGTGATAACCCACAAGTATAGGGGATCGTTTGATTTACGTTTGCAAGATAAACCCTACGCATGCTTAACGTTTGATTTACCTAGAACAAGAATAAAACTAGAAGTACTTTGTAGGAGTCGATAGGTTTGCAAGATAATAAAGAATGTGAAAATAAAAGTTAGGATTAGTGGTGGTAGGATTTGTGGAATTGTCCCTTAGCAATTGACTACGTTACTAGACCTAGCATGTTTTTATGTGGGAGAGGTCACTGCTAGCATGTCGTCCCTTACTTGGAATTCTATGTACTTATGATTGGAACTATTAGCAAGCATCCACAACTACTAACATTCATTAAGGTAAAACCTAACCATAACATTAAGATATATATTGGTCCCCCTTCAATCCCGTATGTATCAATTTCTATGTTTAGGCTGAAGCTGTTGTCACCCTTGCCCTCCAATGCATAGTATTATCAACGTACAACTAAGCCTATGGTGTGATCCACACGCGTGCTCATATGATGGGCACCAAAGGACAACAACATAACCACAAGCAAATTAAATCAACCATAGCAATTCACCAATTACCGGTAGGACAACAAAAATCTACTCAGACATCATAAGATGGCAACATATCATTGGATAATAGTATGAAGCATAAAGCACCATGTACAAATAGAGGGTACAGCGGGTTGCGGGAGAGTGGACCACTGAATATAGATGGGGGAAGGTGATGGATTTGTTGGTGAAGATGACGGAATTGTTGGAGTAGATCGCCATCACACGATGATTGCCCCGGCGGTGTTTCGGCGCCACCGGGCAAGAGGGGGAGAGAGCCCCCTCCTTCTTATTCTTCCTTGGCCTCCCCCCAGATGGGAGGAGATTTCCCCCTCTGGTCCATGGCCTCCATGGCAGTGGAAGGGCGGGAGCCCCTCCGAGATTGGATCTCCCTCTCTGTTCTCTTCTGTTTTAAGTTCCCCATATCTGGCCGAAAACCATTTCTTAAATATCCGGAGATTCGTAACTCCGATTGCGCTGAGATTTTAACACGATTTTTTTCGAGATATATGCTTCCTTGCGCCTGAAGTAGAGATCCAACCGACTTACGAGGAGGGCACAACCCACTACCATGCGCCTGGGCTGCCTGGCGCGCCCAGGTGTTTTGTGGTGGCTGTGGGCGCCTGTTTGCGATGATTCCACCTCCCAAAAATCACAAATATTCCAACATAATCCTCCGTAAATTATTTTTTGCATTTGGACTTTGTTTGATATGGATATTTTGCAAACGAAAAAACATGCAAAGAACAGGAACTGACACTGGGCACTGGATCAATATGTTAGTCCAATAAATCATATAAAATTTTGCCAAAAGTGTTTTAAAGTTGTATAATATTGGCATGAAACAATCAAAAATTATAGATACGACGGAGACGTATCAGCATCCCCAAGCTTAATTCCTGCTCGTCCTCGAGTAGGTAAATGAGAAAAAAAATTGATGTGGAATGCTACCTAGCATAATCTTTATCATATATCTAATCATGGCATGAATATTAAGACATGAATGATTCAAATCAATAGTCTATAATTTGACATAAAGACATCAATACACAGGCATCGTACCAACAAACAATCATGTCTTTCAAAATACCAATGCTAAAGAAAGCTATCCCTACAAAATCATATAGTCTTGTCATGCTGTATCTTCTTAACACAAAGTATTTATCATGTACTACCCCGGTGTGAGCCAAGAAATTGGTTCATACTTTTTAACGCGCTTCAAAATTTACAACTCTCACGCAATACATGAGCGCAAGCCATGGATATAGCACTATGGGTGGATAGAGTATGATGATAGGGGTAAATTTGGAGAAGACAAAAAGTAAGAAAGTCTCACATCGACGCGGCTAACCAACATGCTATATGGAGATGCCCATCAATTGATATCAATGCGAGGAGTAGGGATTGCCATGAAATGGATGCACTAAGAGCTATAAGTGTATGAAAGATGAACATGAAAACTAAGTGGGTGTGCATCTAACTCTATAATGAAAAATTCCCACTAGTATATGAAAGTGGCAACACAGGAGACTCTCTATATGAAAACCATGGTGCTACTTTGAAGCACAAGTGTGGAATTTGCATGCCCCTTATCTCTTTTCTCTCATTTTTTCTTTTCTTTTTATTTTTTGTTTCTTTTTCTTGGGCTCTTTTTGGTCACACCTTTTCTTTTTTTCTTTTAGTCCGGAGTCTCATCCTAGTTTGAGGGGGAATCATAGTCTCCATCATCCTTTCCTCATTGGGACATGCTCTAATAATGAATAATGATGATCATCACACTTCTATTTACTTACAACTCAAAAGAAATAAAATTACAACTCCATACTGATACCTCTCCAACGTATCTACAATTTATGAAGTATTCATGCCATGTTTACAACAATTTTATATGGTTTTGGTATGATTTGCATGGAACTAACCCGGACTGACGTTGTTTTCAGCAGAACTACCATGATGTTGTTTTTTGTGCAGAAATAAATGCTCTCCAAATGCAAAGAAACTTTTTGATCATTTTTTTGGAACAAAAGAAGCACTACAAGCTTCGTGGGAGGGCCAGAAGGTGAAGGAGGTGAGCACAAGACACTTGGGTTCGCCAGGAGGCCTAGGCGCGCCCAGGTGGGTTGAGCCCACCTCGAGGCCCATCTTCGCGTGATTCCAACACTGACAAATCCTATAAATAGAGAAACCATCATAAATAACCCTAGATCAGTAGTTTCGCCACCATAAGCCTCTGTAGCCACGAAAACCCAATCTAGGCCCCATTCCAGCACTCCGCCGGAGGGGGAAATCATCACCGGTGGCCACCTTCATCATCCCAACGGCCACCATGATGAGGGGAAGTAGTCCACCCTCGGGGCTGAGGGTTTGTACCAGTAACTATGTGTTTAATCTCTCTCTATCTCTCTCTCGTGTTCTTGAGATGTCACGATCTTGATATATCACGGGCTTTGTTAATATAGTTGGATCATATGGTGTTTCTCCCTCTCTATCTTGTTGTGATGAATTGAGTTTTCCCTTTGAGATTTTGTTTTATCGGCTTGAATATTTTGTTGGTTTTGAGAGCACTTGATATATGCCTTGCATATGAATACCCGTGGTGACAATGGGGCATTATGTAGATTCACTTGATATATGTTTTGGCACTCAACTCTCAGATTCCCGAGGTGACATTGGGGTAATCTATGCATAGGGGTTGATGCACGTTTTCGTCCTTGTTTCTCCGGTAGAAATCTTGGGGTACTCTTTGAGGTTCTTTGTGTTGGATCGAGTATTATGAATATGAAATTTTTTGATGCGGATCGTATAATTAACTCATGGATAATTGTCGTGGTATTGGAGTATCTAGATGACTTTAGAGTTGGATGATGCATATCATATGGTGTTATTTTACTACGAACTCTTGGATAGATCAAATGGAAAGAATAACTTTGTGTTATTTTAGTACAAACTCTAGAATAGATCGAACGAAAAGAATAACTTTAAGGTGGTTTTGTACCCTACAAACAATTTCTTCTTATGTTCTCCACTAGATAAGAACTTTGGAGTGATTCTTCATCACACCTTGAGGGATGGTTATATGATCCAATTATATTAGCATTGTTGAGAGATTGCACTAGCGAAAGTACGGACCCTAGGCCTCATTTTAAAGCATTGCGATGCCATTTGTGCTCCGTTTTATCAATTGCTACCTTGTATCATCATCTCTTCGCCGAACTAGTGCACCTAGACAATTTACCATTGTATTTGGTGTGTTGGGGACACAAGAGACTTTCTATTATTTGGTTGCAGGGTTGTTTGAGAGAGACCATCTTCATCCTACACATCCCATGGATTGATAAACCTTAAGTCATCCACTTGAGGGAAATTTGCTACTGTCCTACAAAACTCTACGCTTGGAGGACCAAGACGAGTCTACAAGAACAAGTTCTGTAGTGGACATCAAGCTCTTTTCTGGCGCCGTTGCTGGGGAGGTGAGTGCCTGAAGGTATATCTTTAGATCTAGCAACTGAATCTTTTATTTTCTTGTTTTATCACTAGTTTGGTTTATAAAAAGAAAATTACAAAAAGTGGAATTGAGGTGGCATCATATTATTCATCTTTATCATGTCTTTCTTGAAAATGATGGATCAGAAAATTGTGCTCAATTGATAGAAGAAGAATTCAATGAAATGTTTGGCATAAAATATTTGAATGATGAGCATGATTGCAATGTTGCTAGTATGAATTCTTTGAATATCCATGATGCTAATGATATGCAAAGCCATAAGCTTGGGGATGCTATGTTTGATGAAGAAGATATTTTTAGTTCCCCAAGTATTGATGAGAAAAATTATTATGATGATAGAATGCCTTCTATTTATGATGATTATATTGATCAAAGTGGGTTTGGAAGAGTGTCAACTTTATGTAATAATGATCCCACTATTTTGGAGGGTGTTGAATCTTATTGTACTCCCTCTGTTCCTAAATATTTGTCTTCTTAGAGATTTCAAATGGACTACCACATACGGGTGTATATAGACATATTTTAGAGTGTAGATTCACTCATTTTACTCCGTATGTAGTCACTTATTGAAATCTCTAGAAAGACAAATATTTAGGAATGGAGGGAGTAATAATAATGAAAGTGGATTTGGAGAGGTCGTGACTTTATTTTGGGATGATTCCACTATTTTGGTAGAGGTTTCAATTGATTATGACAACAAAGTTGCTATCTGATACGTCTCCAACGTATCTATAATTTTTGATTGCTCCATGCTATATTATATTCTGTTTTGGACATTATTGGGCTTTATTATTCAGTTTCATATTATTTTTGGGACTAACCGATTAACCGGAGGCCCAGCCCAGAATTGCTGTTTTTGCCTATTTCAGAGTTTCACAGAAAAAGAATATCAAACGGAGTCCAAACGGAATGAAACCTTCGGGAACGTGATTTTTGGAACGAACATGATCCAGAGGACTTGGACCCTACGTCAAGAAAGCTACCAGGAAGCCACGAGGTAGGGGGCGCGCCCTCCACCCTCGTGGGCCCCCTGTTGCTCCACCGACGTACTCCTTCCTCCTATATATACCTACGTACCCCCAAACGATCAGATACGGAGCCAAAAACCTAATTCCACCGCCGCAACCTTCTGTACCTACGAGATCCCATCTTGGGGCCTGTTCCGAAGCTCCGCCGGAAGGGGCATCGATCACGGAGGGCTTCTACATCAACACCATAGCCTCTCCGATGAAGTGTGAGTAGTTTACCTCAGACCTTCGGGTCCATAGTTATTAGCTAGATGGCTTCTTCTCTCTTTTTGGATCTCAATACAATGTTCTCCCCCTCTCTTGTGGAGATCTATTCGATGTAATCTTCTTTTGCGGTGTGTTTGTTGAGACCGATGAATTGTGGGTTTATGATCAAGTTTATCTATGAACAATATTTGAATCTTCCGAATTCTTTTATGTATGATTGGTTATCTTTGCAAGTCTCTTCGAATTATCAGTTTGGTTTGGCCTACTAGATTGATCTTTCTTGCAATGGGAGAAGTGCTTAGCTTTGGGTTCAATCTTGCGGTGTCCTTTCCCAGTGACATTAGGGGCAGCAAGGCACGTATAGTATTGTTGCCATCGAGGATAACAATATGGGGTTTTTATCATATTGCATGAATTTATCCCTCTACATCATGTCATCTTGCTTAAAGAGTTACTCTGTTCTTATGAACTTAATACTCTAGATGCATGCTGGATAGCGGTCGATGTGTGGAGTAATAGTAGTAGATGCAGGCAGGAGTCGGTCTACTTGTCTCAGACGTGATGCCTATATACATGATCATACCTAGATATTCTCATAAATATGCTCAATCTGTCAATTGCTCAACAGTAATTTGTTCACCCACCGTAAAATACTTATGCTCTCGAGAGAAGCCACTAGTGAAACCTATGGCCCCCGGGTCTATTTTCCATCATATTAATCTTCCAACACTTAGTTATTTCCGTTGCTTTTACTTTACTTTGCATCTTTATCACAAAAATACCAAAAATATTATCCTATCATATCTATCAGATCTCACTCTCGTAAGTGACCGTGTAGGGATTGACAACCCCTTATCGCGTTGGTTGCGAGGATTTATTTGTTTGTGTATGTGCGAGGGACTCGCGCGTAGCCTCCTACTGGATTGATACCTTGGTTCTCAAAAACTGAGGGAAATACTTACGCTACTTTGCTGCATCACCCTTTCCTCTTCAAGGGAAAACCAACGCAGTGCTCAAGAGGTAGCACTATCTATGATGATTATGGTGATGACATGTATGGTATATTGAATAATGATAACCATGAAACTTTTCATCATGATTTTAATTTTTAATCTCATGATAGTTATTTTCTTGAGTTTGCTCCCACTATTATTGATGAGAATAAATTTGCTAATGTGGAGAGTAACAAAATTTATTTGCTTATGAATCATGAAAACAGTGATGTATGTGATATTTATATTGTTCAATTCATTCATGATGCTACTGAAAATTATTATGAGAGAGGAACATATGTTTTTACATATCTCAG
The DNA here is from genome assembly GCF_002575655.3 of Aegilops tauschii subsp. strangulata. Classification (NCBI taxonomy): domain Eukaryota; kingdom Viridiplantae; phylum Streptophyta; class Magnoliopsida; order Poales; family Poaceae; genus Aegilops; species Aegilops tauschii. The sequence continues at coordinate 527,172,740 of NC_053036.3, forward strand.
TAATATCAAGTTTCCTCTCATTATGTTGTAACTTTTGAAGTTCACTTGTTTTGCCTTCCTATGCTAGTTGATTCTTGATCCCATAAATTATTTGTTCACAAAATCCCTATGCATAGGAAGTGGGTTAGACTTAAAAGCGCTAGTCATATTCTTCATGATGCTCCCGTTTTGTCTCGATTCTTATCTTTTATGTGAGCATCATTGAAATCATCATGCCTAGCTAAAAAGGCATTAAAGAAAAGTGCTTGTTGGGAGACAATCCAACACTCTTACCTAATGTTTTTGTGTGTTCACATGATTTAGCTACTGTAGTAATCATGTTTTATACCTTTTGTTTCAATAAAGTGCCAAGTAAAGCCTTTCGGATAGTGTGGATGATAGTTGACTTGATTCTGTGCATAAACAGAAACTTTTGCTTCCAGTAATAAAATTATTTAAATTCACTGGAACGTGATAAAATTCTGATTTTATTGCAGATGATTGATATACAAATTGCTTACGTTGTCTTATTTTTTTAGAATTTTTAGATTTTAGAAGTATGCTCATTGTCCAGATCATTTGTTTTTGACGGATTCTGTTTTCAATGCATAGTTTGCTTGTTTAGTGTTTCCATAGCTTATATTAAGGTATATAAATTGTGTAAATGATAATCTACAGTAGGCATTGTGTGACAACAATTATGAATCTTGTCTTTGACAGTACCAAAGTGAATGATTTGTCTTTATCATACTAACCTATCTCATGAAGTTCCGTTAAGTTTTGTGTGATAGAAGTTTTCAAGTTTTGGGTGAGATATCGATATGAGGAGAATAAGGAGTGGCAAGACCCTAAGCTTGGTGTCGGTGGAAACGACACCTATGGGATCACGGGGAATCCCTTCTACGGTCGGCGAGCGCGGGGCTGTGGAAAGAGCGGGTTTAAGAGATCAACACGGGAAATTTATCCAGGTTTGGGCCGCAAGTGCTGCGTAACACCCTACTCCTACTGGCTTGTGTTTATCTGGTGTTCTTGGACTAGCTACAAAGCGTGCAGGGTCCAAAAAGTCAAAATCCTCTCTCAGTATGCCGCGGGCCTCCTTTTATAGCCAAAGGGGCTGCCACAGTGGCACACAGGAGGTGGAAAGTTGTACAGTAGTCGAGTTTATCTCTGGCACCATAGGACAAAACACATTAAATGCGCTACTTAGGTGTCCTCTTACTTGATCAGGGACAGCAATGAGGCCCGTCCCGTCCGTCGCCGCTTCGCCTTGCTCCGACACGCGTCCAGGCCAATGAGGCATGCAGCGCCATGTAGGCTGGCAGGCTGCTGAGCTGGTGTGGTGGCAGGGTCTTCACGAAGATCCGCATGCCACCACGTAGGTGCTTGACTAGCTGGCTTAGGAGCCATGTACTGCCACGTGGGTACCTGCTTAGTTGGTTGGTCGGCCGCTGAGCTGGGGCAGCGACGGGGCGGCAAGGCCTTGCCGCGGTCTTGCTGATATTCCCGACAAGGGTCTTGCCGGGGCCCTGTGGGCGCCCTCGGCAAGAGTCTTGCCGGGGCCTCGTGGGCATCCTCGGCAAGGAGCCTCGCTGTTGTCTTGTTTTCTGGTTCCTACCTAGGCCTTGCAGGCCCTTTGTCTTCACAAAGATCTGCATGCCACCATGGAGGCGCCTCCCGAGCCTTGGTTCCAATGTGGTTGATGGCGTCAGAACTTTTAGACTCAAGGGTGGGGCCCCGTTGGTGTTGGGATAGTTGCCCCGGCAAGGGCCTTGCCGGGGGAGTCTCACCTCGCCCCTCTGCTCTTCATGCTTCTAGTCTTGAGCACGGATCTGGTAGTCTTGTGACTTTGCTTCGTCTTCTGTCCCGCCAAGCACGGGTGTGGGTGCGTGGCTGCGACTGCCCGTGCACAAGTAAAGGGGTGCAAAAAGGACCCCTACTTTTGTACACCGACAGGAGGCCCCGGGCCTGGGCCACATATAAGCGCGGGGCGTTATTGGGCCAGGCCCAGAACAGTGCACGGGCGTGCGCGCGGCGGAGTTTTATCGCAGTAACTCCCCCGCCAGTTGCGCTTCCCCACGACTTGCGTCGAATGCGTGACGTGGGGGTCATGCGTGGGGCGGTTGCAGAACGCCTGCGTGACATCATGGTAAATGGTAAAGAGGCGGCCCGCGCCTTCCCCATAAAAAAGGAGAGACCGCAGGCGCACTGCTCATTTACCCCCTGTGCCTTCTCCAATCTCGAAACCGCCGCTCCCTTCTTCCTGCTCAAGCTCTTGCCTTTGATCGCCGCCGCTGCGCCCTCACTGCCCTTAATCCTCCATCCCCTCTCAGGCGCCATGGCGCCCAAGACAGGCAAAGGCAAAGGGGTGGCCAAGGACGTCGGGGAGAAAGAGGCGCTGGAGAGCGAGTTGGCGGTGCTGCGGACGCAACACGCCTATGTCCCCTCGACGGTCGATGCAGTCCATCTCAGGGACTACTTCAAGCCCCTGTGCGGGAGGAAGACGATGGGGCACCCTGCCACGCACATCGTCCCTGCCGATTTCGCCAAGGCCGGCCCAAATCGGTACCCCTTCTTTGTTGATTACTTTTCTTGCAGGCTCTGCCCCCCTTTCTCTGATTTCTTCAACAACATCATGCACACCTACGACTTTCACCTCCTCGATTTTACGCCGAATGTCGTGGCATGCATGGCCTTCTTCGCCCATCTCTGAAGGGCTTTGCCGGAGTGCTCCCCAGCACGGCGCTTTTCCGCCACTATTTCTATCCTCGCATCCAGCCAGGGGATGCCATTTCTGGGTGCATCACCTAGATCCCGAGGACCCAAGAGAAGGGCACGTACCCGGAGGGTGCCCAAAAGGAGAGTTGGGATGAGTGGCGGGGCCGGTGGCTCTGGATTAGGGAGGAGGATCCCCAGGAGTTCTGCCGAGTTCGTCAGAGCCCGCCGACCCGCCGCAAGGACTGGAGCGACCTCGACGCCAACGACAAGAAGCTCACGGTCGCCACCACCAGGATCCATCGCCTCACCATGGCCGGGCTCACCCTCGAGATGATTGTGGCCGATTTCATCCGTTGCCGAATCGCCCCGCTGCACAACAAGAGGAGGCCGGCATGGGATTTCAGGAATGCGGCCGATGTCATGAGGCTCCGCCCTGGCCTGAAGCATAACTTCACGGTGCTTTCGCAAGCCCATTTTTGCCAGAGGCTCTTCTAGCTCAATGTGGACGACGACGGCTGGGCTAAGAGGACTGGCGGGCAAGGCCGTCAAGGGGCCCCTGTTTGGGTTGCCGGCGGGAGTGGTCCCACTGAGCAACAACTCTCGCCGGTCCGCTATCATTGCCATGATGCCGGACTTCAACGCGCACGGCCTCGACCCGGCCTGGGGCGAGGCGCCAGCAGAGAAGGTGCGGGAGTTTTTCGAACACTTGTCGGAGGGCTTTGTCCGTGATGAGCCGCTGCTCATCCGCGACACCACCAAGGAGGAGTTGGACTACATCGCCACCAAGGCGGCGGAGGCGGCGCTTGCCAAGGAGGCCGGCAGCATCGGCGCCATGGAGGACGAGGCCGACGCGGCCGCGGAGGAGAAGGAGCTCGCCCAGTGGGCGGAGTCTGCCGGGGAGGCCAGCAGCGCCGGCGCCGGGGCCCCCTTATTGAAGACGCGGGCGACGAGTCGCCCGAAGAGGAAGCCGAAGCGGATGACCCTCTGTCCGCGGGGAAGAAGCGCGTCCTGCGGCGGGCCAGCTCCGGCGAGCCGGTCCGGCCCGGCAGGTCCGCGCAGCGGCAATCGGCTCAGAAGCATCTCGTGCGCCAGACGAGGGCGATGAAGGCCGCGGCAGCAGACAAGACGGTAAAGGCCGCGGTGGCGAAGAAGACGGCGACTGCCTCCTCCTCGTCCATGCGGCGTCGGACCCCATCTCCTTCTTCCCCTCCCTCGGACAGCACCCTGGAGGCCGAATTCGACCTCGGATCTTTTAGCCCAAAAAGGAAGAGGAAGCCAGTGGAGGGGAGGTGGAGGACGAGTAAGTATTTTGCCCCCCATCATCTCTTGACCTTACGCATGTGTTATCCTCCTTTGATTTGATGTTATCTTCACAGGGACACGGAGACGCTAGCCCAGAGGGTGGCGAAGAGGGCCAAGGCCTCAACGGGCGACAAGCCCCCGGCAGGTACTTCGTGTACGCCGGTGTTGGTGGAGAGCAGTCTGGACAGCAGCCCCCGACGCAGCCCTTGCTTCAGTCCCTAGCGTGAGTTCATCACTCACTCCTTCACTGATGAACATTGGGGTGTGAATTCTTGATGCTGACCTTGCCGGGTTTGCAGGAGGAGAATGGCAGCAGCAGGAGCCACCGAGGGCCACTGCCAACACGCCGCCCCCCTCGACTACGCCGCCCAGAGGGGCGTCCCTGGCAAGGGCATCCACCACCGAGCCCGCGCATATGGAGGAGGGGCGAGCTTGGGCACGGGTGGTTCTGCTCCGGCAACGAATGCTGGCGGGGAGGGCGCCACTTCTTCCCAGCCCGGTGTGGGTAAGTCGTTTGCTTCCCGTCCCTGTTCTTTCTTCTTCTTTTTGAACCTTGACCTTGGCCCCGTCTCATTCCCCTTCTTGGTATCCAGACCCTTCCTCGGCGGACCGGGAGGATATTGACACCATCATCGAGGAGGTCGCCAAGAACGCCGAGGCCGAGGCCGACAAGATTGCCACCGAGGAGGCCGCCAAGACCGCCGTTGAGGAGGCCGGCAAGGGGCCTGCCGAGGAGGCCGGCTAGGGGCCTGCCGGGGAGGGGGTGCTTGATGACCAACCTTCCTCCTCCACTGCCCCTGGCTTGGGCAAGTACTTGAAGGTGGGCGACAACCTGTTCGTCCACCTCCCAGGGACGGCGAGCACCAGGGCACCAACTGAGGGGAGGTGTTTGACGACGAGGCGCTCGCCACCGCCGGGCTTCAGGTTGTTGATGAAACGAGCGCCGGCTGTGGCGGTTCCCAAGAGGGGCAGCTTCTTTGGGCCATGAGCGTCAACTTCCAGAAGCTCCAGGCGCTTCACCGTCCCCGCCTGGACAAGGCAAAATCCAGGATGGCGGCGGTGGACAAGGCGGGGGCGGATCTTGAGAAGCGCGTCGCCGAGACGCAGGCCTGGTTCCACGAGGCCCATGAAGAACAGAGGGTTGCCCAGGTTTTGCTGGCTGAGCACAAACAGGAGGTCATCCTAAAGCAGGCTAACGTCGAGAAGGCCCAGGAGGCGGTGCAGGAACAGGCCGCCAAGGACGAGGCCGCTCGGCAACAGCACCAGGCTCTGCTGAACTCCCAGGAGGAGGACCATGCCGCCCGTGAGGAGGCGCTCGCCGCCACACTCCATGGTAAGGATGAGGAGGTCGAGAAGCTCATCGTGCAGCGGACCCAGGAGCTGGAGCAGAGGCACAAGGAGGCACTCAATGCTCAGGCCCTGGTCCATGCCGACAAGGGGAAGAAGCTGGAGCTAGAGCGGGAGGAGCTGAAGAAGGTGGCCTCGGAGCTGAGAAGGAGAGGGACACGGCCAACCGTTCTTTGGCGGATGCCCAGGCCACAGTCTCCGACAAGGCCAAGCTGCTCTCCGAGGCCAACGACTCCATCAACGATCTGAAGTTGAAACTGGACGGCTTGGAGGGGAAGCTTTAGGAGGCCGGGGCTCGTGAGGAGACCTTGAACATGGTCCTGGAGGACGACAAGCAGCTGCAGAGGAATGATGTCGCCGGACATGAGGAGTACACGAAGGGCGTAAACCTTTGGATCAGCCGCATCGTCGATGTCGCCGACAGGATCACCACGAAGCTGGCTGCCATGGGGATGCCGAATGTCAGGTACTCCCAGGAGCCGAACATGAGTCCCAATGCCAGGCAGACTCTGTTCTTCGAGGACGTCCTGGGAGCCCTGGAGCAGCACCGTTCCAACCGAGCGACCTCCCTGGCCAACGAGGCCCGGAAGCTTTGCCAGGGCACCCTGACCAAGGTCCTCACCAAGGTGGCGTATTGGAACCCCAACGTCAACTTCGCCGTTGCGCTGGAGATCTTGCTGGAGGATGTGGACCTCGCGGCGCTCGAGGAGCGTATCGAGCCCATCATCAAGCGCGTCGACGGGGTCCGGAGGGTGGAGGGCCAGCACCGAGACTAGGCGCCCCGTTTCCCTTTGCCGCTGCGAGTCCATAACCAAGATGATTTTATCTTCAGTTAGAACCGCAGCAACACTTGATGTAATATAACTCTGCAGTACTTTTTAAAACGATGCATGCTATTTTCCTCTTCGATCTTTCCTGGTATGTATGCCCTACGCTTAGTTGGACAGGCCCGCCGGCGCGTAAACCCAAGCCGCGGCGCTTTGAGGACGGATCCTTAGCGGCCTGCCGCGTGTGCTTTCTGCCGGGCAAACCACCTTACCGCTCTCAGCGCGGCCGCTTGAAATGTTGAGCGCACTCGAAATAGGACAAGGGCATTGCCAATATCGGAGAGGCCACCCTGCCGATCTCAACGCGGGTGCTCGAACTGTTGAGCGGACTCGAAATAGGACAAGCGCGTTGCCAATAGTGGGAGGGTCCCATCGCGTGTAGCTTTTCCATACAAAGAGCGAGATCTTTCGAGGAAAATAACTTTATAAAAGAAAAGGGAATTACACAAGGTTTTGCGCGACTTAGCTTTTTGCGGCCACGCAGATGATCGTTGTTGCCGCGGACGGCACCAGAGTGCGGCTGATTGATGCCGCCTTCTCTTCTTGGGCCACCGCGACGAGGGAGTCGATAGGTTGGCTCCAAATCCGGATTTTCACAGCTTGCGCCCCCTACCTGGCGTGCCAAAGATGTCGGTGGAAACGACACCTATGGGATCACGGGGAATCCCTTCTACGGTCGGCGGGCGCGGGCCTGTGGAAAGAGCTGGTTTAAGAGATCAACACGGGAAATTTATCCAGGTTCGGGCCGCAAGTGATGCGTAACACCCTACTCCTGCTGGCTTGTGTATATCTGGTGTTCTTGGACTAGCTACAAAGCATGCAGGGTCCAAAAAGTTCGAATCCTCTCTCAGTATGCCGCGGGCCTCCTTTTGTAGTCAAAGAAGCTGCCAGAGTGGCACACAGGAGATGGAAAGTTGTACAGTAGTCGAGTTTATCTCTGGCACCATAGGAGAAAACTCATTAAATGCGCTACTTAGGTGTCCTCTTACTTTATCGGGGACGGCAACGAGGCCCGTCCCGTCCGTCGCCGCTTCGCCTTGCTCCGACACGCGTCCAGGCCAACAAGGCATGCAGCGCCATGTAGGCTGGCAGGCTGTTGAGCTGGTGTGGTGGCAGGGTCTTCACGAAGATCTGCATGCCACCACGTAGGCGCTTGACTAGTTGGCTTAGGAGCCACGTACTGCCACGTGGGTACCTGCTTAGTTGGTGGATCGGCCGCAGAGCTGGGGCGGTGACAGGGCGGCAAGGCCTTGCCGCGGTCTTGTTGATATTCCCGGCAAGGGTCTTGTCGGGGCCTCGTGGGCATCCTCGGCAAGGAGCCTCGCTGTTGTCTTGTTTTCGGGTTCCTACCTAGGCCTTGCAGGCCCTTTGTCTTCACAAAGATCTGCATGCCACCATGGAGGCGCCTCCCGAGCCTTGGTTCCAATGTGGTTGACGGCGTCGGAACTTTTAGACTCAAGGGTGGCGGCCCTGTTGGTGTTGGGCAGTTGCCCTGGCAAGGCTCTTGCCAGGACCGTGAAGGCCACCCCGGCAAGGGCCTTGCCAGGGGAGTCTCACCTTGCCCCTCTTCTCTTGCTTCTGGTCTTGACCACGGCACTGGTAGTCTTGTGACTTTGCTTCCTCTTCTATCCCGCCAAGCGTGGCTGCGACTGCCCACGCACAAGTAAATGGGTGCAAAAAGGACCCCTACTTTTGTACACCGACAGTTGGGGATGCCAAAGGCACCCCAAGTTAATATTCAAGGAATACCCAAGCAACTAAGCTTGGGGATGCCCCAGAAGGCATCCCCTCTTTCGTCTTCAACGTTATCGGTAACCTCACTTGGAGCTATATTTTCATTCGTCACATGATATGTGTTTTGCTTGGAGCATCATTTTATTTTGTTAGGATTTGATTGCTGTTATTTACATAATGTTTTGCATATTTTATTTCAATCAAAGTGGCAAGTATAGCCTTTGCCATGCTTATTTTACAAGTATATGAGTTGCTGTTTCAACACAGAAAGTTTGTCGCTGTTGCCAAAATTCCCGAGAAAAGTCAGAATGTGATAAAATGTTGAATTTTTAGCACAATAAGATATGATACATTTTCTACGGTGTGGTAACTTTTCAGAATTTTTTGAGTTAAATAAGATTGGATCTTGCTGCATCCTTTACAGAATGTTCTGTTTAGACAGATTGCGCTTATGTTTGCATATGTTTGCTTGTTTAATGATTCTATTTGAGGATAGGACTATTAAATATGCAGAGGCATTTAGTATGCAATGTTAAATAATAATTTTAATGATTTTTTATAGTAGATAATGAGAAGGTATTGAATTGGTTTATACTAACTTATCTCATGAGTTCTTGTTGAGTTTTGTGTGGATGAAGTTTTCAAGATTCAGGGAAACCGTAATATAAAAAGGAATTAAGGAGACACAAGAGCTCAAGATTGGGGATGCCCAAGTCATCCCAAGTTAATAACAAGAAGTCTCAAGCATCTAAGCTTGGGTATGCCCCGGTAAGCATCCCACCTTTCTTTGTCAACAATTATCGGTTAGCCTCGGTTGAGCCTAAGCTTTTGCTTCTTCACATGATGTGTGCTATTCTTGGAATGTCATTTTTTTTGCTTGTTGTTTTAATAAGATTCTTAGATCTGAAAGTTTTTTAAATAAAAGAGAGTCCTCAAATAACTACCTTTTTACTTAACTACTCGCTTGATCTTCACTTATATCTTTTTGGAGTAGTTTATCATTTACTCTCGTGCTTCACTTATATCCTATGAGTAAATTGTTGAATGAATTGAATGTCATGAAGTTGAAGTTATATGTTCATATCATGACTAGTAGTAGCTTCACATTGGGTTTAGAAAGTAAAATCTTATGAAGCTTGACAATCACAATATTGGTCATACAAGCAATTCATGAATGATTAGTATAAGGAAGAGAACTTTCACATACAAATATATTATCTTGGACATCTTCTATGATTGTGAATACCCATTAATTATTTTCAACTTGAGCAAATTAGTTGAAGTTGAACAAACAAGACAACGTAATGAGTTATGGTTGTGTATATTTGCATAGAAGTTATATTGTCATGGATCCTACAACATGTGGTGTTTGCCTAGGATCTTTTGCTAGCCAAAAATACATACTAAGTAGAGATACTACCTGTGCATCCAAAAACCCTTAAACCCAGTTTCTTGCCATGAGTGTCCACCACACCTACCAATGGATTGTATAAGATCCCTGAAGTAAGTTGTCATCGGTGCATAAAGCAATAAAAATTGAGCATTGTACGAACTTGTGATGGCAAAGTAATAAAAGCGATGGACTGCATAATAAAGGTTGCTATCATAAGGGGCAATATAATGTGACGTTCCTTTGCATTCAGAGCTTAGGAATCCAAAAATAAAAAGCTCATGACAACCTCTGCTTCCCTCCGCGAAGGGCCTATATTTACGTTTTAGTATTAACTTTTATGCAAGAGTTAATAGTATGCATTCTCATTTCAACCTCAATTATCCTCTAGTTGGCAACCATCATGTGGTGGGGAAAGATCTAGGCACATATGGCCAGTCAAATATATTTGATCATGATTATTATTGTTGACAATTATCTCTATGGTAAATGAGTTGGGAGGCAAAACACTAAGCCCCTATCTTTCTCTGTGTTCGATGGATGCCATTTGTTCTGAGAATATGTTTTGAGTACTAGCAATCATGGAAGACTATATTATGATTGAGTATGTGGAGCTCTTACTTAGACTCTGTTGAACTAGTTGAATTGCAATTGTTTGGTGACTAAGAATATAGGTTGTTGAATTTCAAGAGAATTCATTGTTTGGACGTTAACATGTGAATTGGTTGCTACTTTAACATGAGAAGTTCTATGAGAAATAATTGTTGTTACGATGCTAGGAAAAGTGATTAAAATTATCATTGATCAAACTTATGCACTATGCTAGCATTCACACTTCATAAATGATTTCTTTTACCATTTACCTACTCGAGGGCGAGTAGGAATTAAGCTTGGGGATGCTGATACATCTCCAACGTATCTATAATTTATGAAGTATTCATGCCATGTTTACAACAATTATATATGGTTTTGTTATGATTTGCATGGAACTAACCCATACTGATGCTATTTTCAGCAGAACTAACGTGGTGTTGTTTTTTGTGCACAAATAAAAATTCTCCAAATGCAATGAAACATTTTTATGATTTTTTTGGAACAAAATAGGCACTAGAAGATTCGTGGGAGGACCAGAAGGTGAAGGAGGTGAGCACAAGACACCTGGGCGCGCCAGGAGGCCCAGGCGTGCCCAGGTGGGTTGTGCCCACCTCGAGGCCCATCTTCGCGTGATTCCAACACTAAAAAATCCTATAAATAGAGAAACCATCAGAAATAACCCTAGATCAAAAGTTCCGCCGCTGCAAGCCTCTGTAGCCACGAAAAACCAATCTAGACCCCGCTCCAGCACTCCGCCGGAGGGGGAAATCATCACCGGTGGCCATCTTTATCATCCCCGCGGCCACCATGATGTGGAGGGAGTAGTCCACCCTCGGGGCTGAGGGTTTGTACCAGTAGCTATGTGTTTAATCTCTCTCTCCCTTATGTTCTTGAGATGTCACGATCTTGATGTATCGCGGGCTTTGTTAATATAGTTGGATCATATGGTGTTTCTCCCTCTCTATTTTGTTGTGATGAATTGAGTTTTCCCTTTGAGATTTTGTTTTATCGGATTGAATATTTTTATGGATTTGAGAGCACTTGATATATGTATTGCATATTGATAACCCACAAGTATAGGGCATCGCAACAGTTTTCGAGGGTAGAGTATTCAACCCAAATTTATTGATTTGACACAAGGGGAGCCAAAGAATATTCTCAAGTATTAGCAGTTGAGTTGTCAATTCAACCACACCTGGATAACTTAGTATCTGCAGCAAAGTATTTAGTAGCAAAGTAATATGATAGTGATGGTAACGGTAACAAAAGTAACGGTAGCAAACGTAATATTTTTGGTGTTTTGTACTGATTGTAACAGTAGCAACGGAAAAGTAAATAAGCGAAGAACAATATGTGAAAAGCTCGTAGGCATTGGATCGGTGATGGAGAATTATGCCGGATGCGGTTCATCATGTAACAATCATAACATAGGGTGGCACAGAACTAGCTCCAATTCATCAATGTAATGTAGGCATGTATTCCGAATATAGTCATCATACGTGCTTATGGAAAAGAACTTGCATGACATCTTTTGTCCTACCCTCCCGTGGCAGCGGGGTCCTAATGGAAACTAAGGGATATTAAGGCCTCCTTTTAATAGAGTACCAGAACAAAGCATTAGCACATAGTGAATACATGAACTCCTCAAACTATGGTCATCACCGGGAGTGGTCCCGATTATTGTCACTTCGGGGTTGCCGGATCATAACACATAGTAGGTGACTATATACTTGCAAGATAGGATCAAGAACTCACATATATTCATGAAAACATAATAGGTTCAGATCTGAAATCATGGCACTCGGGCCCTAGTGACAAGCATTAAGCATAGCAAAGTCATAGCAACATCAATCTCAGAACATAGTGGATACTAGGGATCAAACCCTAACAAAACTAACTCGATTACATGATAGATCTCATCCAACCCATCACCGTCCAGCAAGCCTACGATGGAATTACTCACGCACGGCGGTGAGCATCATGAAATTGGTGATGGAGGATGGTTGATGATGACGACGGCGACGAATCCCTCTCTCCGGAGCCCCGAACAAACTCCAAATCAGCCCTCCCGAGAGGTTTTAGGGCTTGGCGGCGCCTCCGTGTCGTAAAACGTGATGAATTCTTCTCTCTGATTTTTTCTCCCCGAAAGCAAATATATAGAGTTGGAGTTGAGGTCGGAGGAGCTCCAGGGGGCCCACGAGGTAGGGGGCGCGCCCTAGGGGGGCAGGCGCACCCCCACCCTCGTGGCTAGGGTGTGGGCCCCCTGGTCCTCATCTTTTGCAAGGATTTTTTATTATTTCCAAATAGACGTTCCGTGGAGTTTCAGGTCATTCCGAGAACTTTTGTTTCTGCATATAAATAACACCATGGAAAGTCTGCTGAAAACAGCGTCAGTCCGGGTTAGTTCCATTCAAATCATGCAAGTTAGAGTCCAAAACAAGGGCAAAAATGTTTGGAAAAGTAGATACGATGGAGACGTATCAACTCCCCCAAGCTTAAACCTTTGCTTGTCCTCAAGCAATTCAGTTGATAAACCGAAAGTGATAAAGAAAAACTTTTACAAACTCTGTTTGCTCTTGTTGTTGTAAATATGTAAAGCCAGCATTCAAGTTTTCGGCAAAGATTATGACTAACCACATTCACAATAACTCTTAGGTCTCATGTTTACTCATATCAATGGCATAATCAACTAGCGAGCGATAATAATAAATCTCGGATGACAACACTTTCTCAAAACAATCATGATATGATATAACAAGATGGTATCTCGCTAGCCCTTTCTGAGACCGCAAAACATAAATGCAGAGCACCTTTAAAGATCAAGGACTGACTAAACATTGTAATTCATGGTAAAAGAGATCCAGTCATACCCAATATAAATTAATAGTAATGAATGCAAATGACAGCTGCGCTCTCAGCTAGTGCTTTTTAATAAGAGGGTGATGACTCAACATAAAAGTAAATAGATAGGCCCTTCGCAGAGGTAAGCAGGGATTTGTAGAGGTGCTAGAGCTCGGTTTTGAAATAGAGATAAATAATATTTTGAGAGGCATACTTTCATTGTCGACATAACAACCAAGAGATGGCGATATCTTCCATGCTACACACATTATAGGCGGTTCCCAAACAGAATGGTAAAGTTTATACTCCCCCTCCACCAGCAAGCATCAATCCATGACTTGCTCGAAACAACGGGTGTCTCCAACTAGCAGCAGTCCCAGGGGAGTTTTGTTTGCAATTATTTTGATTTAGTTTGCATAAAGCATGGGACTGGGCATCCCGGTGACCAGCCATTTTCTCGTGAGTGAGGAGCGGAGTCCACTCCTCTTGAGAATAACCCGCCTAGCATGGAAGATACGGACAGCCCTAGTTGATACATGAGCTATTCAAGCATACAAAACAGAATGTTTATTTGAAGGTTTACAGTTTGGCACATACAAATTTACTTGGAACGGCAGGTAGATACAACATATAGGAAGGTATAGTGGACTCATATGGAATAACTTTGGGGTTTAAGGGATTGGATGCACAAGCAGTATTCCCACTTAGTACAGGTGAAGGCTAGCAAAAGACTAGGAAGCGACCAACTAGAGAGCAACAACAGTCATGAACATGCATTAAAATTAATAGACATTGAGTACGAGCATGAGTAGGATATAATCCACCATGAACATAAATATCGTGAAGGCTATGTTGATTTGTTTCAACTACATGTGTGAACATGTGCCAAGTCAAGTCACTTGAATCATTCAAAGGAGGATACCACCCCACTATACCACATCACAACCATTTTAATAGCATGTTGGCACGCAAGGTAAACCATTATAACTCATAGCTAATCAAGCATGGCATAAGCAATTATGATCTCTAATTGTAATTGCAAACATGTTTATTCATAATAGGCTGAAGCAGGAACGATGAACTAATCATATTTACAAAAACAAGAGAGGTCGAGTTCATACCAGCTTTTCTCATCTCAGTTAGTCCCTCATATATCGTCATAATTGCCTTTCACTTGCACGAGCAAACGATGTGAATAATAATAAGAGTGCACGTGCATTGGACTAAGGTGGAATCTGCGAGCATTCAATAAACATGAGAAGACAAGGAAATATGGGCTCTTGGTTAAATCAACAATAATGCATATAAGAGCCACTCCAACAATTTAATCATGGTCTTCTCCTACGACCCCCAAAGAAAAGAAAAGAAATAAAACTATTTACACGGGAAAGCTCCCAACAAACAAAAGAAGAACAAGAAATCTTGTTGGGTTTTCTTTTTAATTATTACTACTACAGCAAGAAAAGTAAACTAACTAAAAGTTACACTAATTTTTTTTGGTTTTTCTTAAAGTTTATTAAACACACAAGAAGATAGCAGGAAAAAGAAAATAAACTAGCATGGATATTACAGTGAAAGAGTATGAGCACCGACATCTAGCAATGAGTGTGTGAACATAAATGTAATGTCGGTGAGAAATACGTACTCCCCCAAGCTTAGGCTTTTGGCCTAAGTTGGTTTATTGCCAAGGATGGCCTGGCGGATATCCGTAGTTGTAGCTGGGGTCGGACTGAGCTGCGGCAGTTATTGCCTCCTGAGCTGTAGCATGGCGGCGAGCTGCCTCCGCCCTCCTCACGTACTCATCTGCCTCCTCTCTGGTAATAACATATCTTCCTTTTGCCTGATAATCAAAGAAGGCAGGAGCAGGGAGAGTAATACGGACAGCACGACGTTTGTCAAAGATTAAGCGATACCGGAGAGCTGATTCATTCCTCTCGATAAACTGGTGGTGGACCATAGCATTATAGTCTAAATAAGTAGGAGGCAACTCAATATCATCCTCACGAACGTCCACACCAAGAAAATCAGCTAAGCGGGTTGCATAAATTCCACCAAAGAAATCTCCATTAAATCTATTATGATGCAACCTACGTGCAACAATGGCTCCCAAGTTATAAGTTTGGTCTCCTAACACAGCACTCCTAAGAATACTGAGATCAGGGACACACATGTGACATGCTTCATCTTTACCATTTATGCACCTACCTATGAAAAGAGCAAAATAATGTATAGCAGGAAAATGAATACTCCCTATGGTAGCTTGTGCTATGTCTCTAGATTCCCCCACAGTTGTGCTAGCACGAAAATTTCTAAATTCAGATTTGCGAGGTTCACTAGCACTACCCCATTATGGGAGTTTGCAAGCAGCGGTAAAATCCTCTAAGTCCATAGTACAAGATTTTTCATAGAGATCAAACAGGACAGTTGGAAAATTACGTGAAGATGAAAATTCAAACCTCCTCACAAAGGAACTAGTGAGATAGTGGTACTGGCGGCATTTGTCTGCCTCAAAGCTCACAAGATCAGCGTTACGCAAATATGCGTTAAATTCTTCTTTGATTCCCGCTCGATCCATAAAATTTTCTGAAGGCCATTCACAAGACCGCACTGGAGCGTCCCTTGGTGGCTCCTCATCGGCATCACGCATTGCAAGCCTGGGTCCTTTCTTCCTTGAAGAACCACCTTGGAACATTTTCCTAAGCATATTTCTTCCTCTGAAATTTTTAGTAACTTCAAATAAAAGTGAACCAAGCTCAATAAAATTGATAGCAACTACTCCTACAAGTGCCTAGAGACTATATCAAGCATTAGAACTACTTGGAACCATATAAATTTGACATGCAAGCTCAAGAACATGGTCACCTAGGCAGCACAAATTTGCAATGAATATAACACTAGAACAAAAACTAATTGGACCAATGGAGGAGTCACATACCAAGGAACAATCTCCCCAAGCATTTTTGTAAGAGGTGCTTTGAGCAAGGAGATCGAAAATCGCAGCAAAATGAGCTAGAAATCGTGCTTGAGCTGGATATTGGTGTTTGTGGGAGGAAGAAGGAGTGTGTGGGTGCGGGAATAAGTGGAGGGGGGCACCGTGGGCCCACGAGGCAGGGGGCGCGCCCAGGGGGTAGGGCACGCCCTCCACCCTCGTGGCCAGGTGCTTGCCCCTCCTGCTATGTTCTCAGTGCCAGATATTCTCAAAAATTCTAGAAAAATCATATTTCAATTTAAGGGCATTTGGAGAACTTTTATTTTCAGGGTATTTTTATATTGCACAGATAAATCAGAAAATAGACAGAAAAATACTATTTTTACTTTATTTCAACTAAATAACAGAAAGTAGAAGGGGGTGCAGAAGGTTGTGCCTTCTAGTTTCATCCATCTCATGCTCATCAAAAGGAATCCACTAACAAGGTTGATCAGGTCTTGTTAACAAACTCATTCCGACTAACATGGAACCGGAGAAATTTCGAATAACACTATGTTACCTCAACGGGGATATGCACATCCCCAATAATAAGAATATCATATTTCTTCTTGACTGTAGGAAGAGGAAATTCAAAACCTCCAAAAATAATCGATGGAATTTTTCCAATAGAATTTATACTATGAACTTGAGGTTGTTTCCTCGAAAAGTGTACCGTATGCTCATTACCATTAACATGAAAAGTGACATTGCCTTTGTTGCAATCAATAACAGCCCCTGCAGTATTCAAAAAGGGTCTTCCAAGAATAATAGCATACTATCGTCCTCAGGAATATCAAGAATAACAAAGTCCGTTAAAATAGTATCATTTTCAACCACAACAGGCACATCCTCACAAATACCGACAGGTATAGCAGTTGATTTATTAGCCATTTTCAAAGATATTTCAGTAGGTGTCAACTTATTCAAATCAAGTCTACGATATAAAGAGAGAGGCATAACACTAACACCGGCTCCAAGATCACATAAAGCAGTTTTAACATAGTTTCTTTTAATGGAGCATGGTATAGTAGGTACTCCTGGATCTCCAAGTTTCTTAGGTATTCCACCCTTAAAAGTATAATTAGCAAGCATGGTGGAAATCTCAGCTTCAGGTATCTTTCTCTTATTTGTAACAATATCTTTCATGTACTTAGCATAAGGATTCATTTTGAGCTTATCAGTTAATCGCATACGCAAAAAGATAGGTCTAATCATTTCAGCAAAGCGCTCAAAATCCACATCATCCTTTTTCTTGGATGGTTTGGGAGGAAAAGGCATGGGTTTCTGAACCCATGGTTCCCTTTCTTTACCGTGCTTCCTAGCAACGAAGTCTCTCTTATCATAACGTTGATTCTTTGATTGTGGGTTATCAAGATCAACAGCAGGTTCAATTTCTACATCATTATCATTACTAGGTTGAGCATCATCATGAACATCATCATTAACATTTTCATTAGGTTCATGTTCATTACCAGATTGTGTTTCAGAATCAGAAATAGATATATCATTTGGATTCTCAGGTGTTTCAGCAACAGGTTCACTAGAAGTATGCAAAGTCATATCATTTTTCTTTTTCTTCTTTTTAGAAGGACTAGGTGCATCAATATTATTTCTCTGAGAATCTTGTTCAATTCTCCTAGGGTGGCCTTCAGGATACAAAGGTTCATGAGTCATTCTAGCAGTTCTAGTAGCCACTCTGACAGCATAGTCATTCTTCTTACTATTCATTTCATTGAGCAAATCATTTTGAGCTTTAAGTACCTGTTCTACTTGAGTGGTAACCATAGAAGCATGTTTACTAATGAGTTTAAGTTCACCTTTAACATTAGCCATGTAATCACCCAAGTGTTCAATCATATAAGCATTTTGTTTTAAGTGTCTACCAAAATAAGCATTGAAATCTTCTTTCTTAACCATAAAGTTATCAAACTCATCCAAGCATTGGCTAGCAATTTTAGTTGGAGGGATTTCAGCTTTATCATATCTATAGAGAGAATTTACCTTTACTACCTGTGTTGGGTTATCAAGACCATGAGTTTCTTCAATAGTTGATGGATTCAGATCATATGCTTCTTCAACAGGCGGTAAATTAAGACCATGTATTTCTTCAATAGGAGGTAAATTCTTAACATCTTCAGCTTTAATACCCTTTTCTTTCATAGATTTCTTTGCCTCTTGCATATCTTCAGGACTGAGAAATAGAACACCTCTATTCTTCGG
Source organism: Aegilops tauschii subsp. strangulata (assembly GCF_002575655.3). Lineage (NCBI taxonomy): Eukaryota > Viridiplantae > Streptophyta > Magnoliopsida > Poales > Poaceae > Aegilops > Aegilops tauschii. The sequence goes on from NC_053036.3 coordinate 527,190,657, forward strand.
AGTTGGTTTAGGAATAGGCTCGGGAATTGGCTCAGGAGCTGGCTCCGGAAGTGTCCAATTATTTTCATTTGTCAACATATTATTCAATAGAATTTCAGCTTCATCCGGTGTTCTTTCCCTGAAAACAGAACCAACACAACTATCCAGGTAACCTCTGGAAGCATCAGTTAGTCCATTATAAAAGATATCAAGTATTTCATTTTTCTTAAGAGGATGATCAAGCAAAGCATTAAGTAACTTGAGAAGCTTCCCCCAAGCTTGTGGGAGACTCTCTTCTTCAATTTGCACAAAATTGTATATATCCCTTAAAGCGGCTTGTTTCTTATGAGCAGGGAAATATTTAGCAGAGAAGTAATAAATCATATCCTGGAGACTACGCACACAACCAGGATCAAGAGAATTGAACCATATCTTAGCATCACCCTTTAATGAGAACTGAAATATTTTAAGGATATAAAGGTAGCGAGATTTCTCAGCATTAGTGAACAGGGTGGCTATATCATTTAATTTAGTAAGATGTGCCATAACAGTTTCAGATTCATAGCCATAAAAAGGATCAGATTCAACCAAAGTAATTATATCAGGATCAACGGAGAATTCATAATCCTTATCGGTAACACAGATAGGTGAAGTAGCAAAAGCAGGGGCAGGTTTCATTCTATCATTAAGAGATTGCTGCTTCCATTTAGATAATAACCTCTTGAGTTCATATCTATCTTTGCAAGCTAAAATAGCTAAAGAAGCTTCTTTATCAAAAACATAACCCACAGGAATAACAGGCAAGTCTTCATCATCACTTTCATCAATATAATCAGTTTCAATAATTTCTTTCTCTCTAGCCCTAGCAATTTGTTCATCAACAAATTCAGTAAGTGGCACAGTAGTATCAAGCATAGAAGTAGTCTCATCATAAGTATCATGCATAGCAGAAGTGGCATCATAAATAACATGCGACATATCAGAACGAATAGCAGAAGCAGGTTTAGGTGTCGCAAGCTTACTCAAAACAGAAGGTGAATCAAGTGCAGAGCTAGATGGCAGTTCCTTACCTCCCCTCGTAGTTGAGGGATAAATTGTTGTTTTCGCGTCTTTCAAGTTCTTCATAGTGACCAGCAGATATAAATCCCAAGTGACTCAAAGAATAGAGCTATGCTCCCCTGCAACGGCGCCAGAAAATAGTCTTGATAACCCACAAGTATAGGGGATCGCAACAGTTTTCGAGGGTAGAGTATTCAACCCAAATTTATTGATTCGACACAAGGGGAGCCAAAGAATATTCTCAAGTATTAGCAGTTGAGTTGTCAACTCAACCACACCTGGATAACTTAATATCTGCAGCAAAGTATTTAGTAGCAAAGTAATATGACAGTAGTGGTAACGGTAGCAAAAGTAATATTTTTGGTATTTTGTAGTGATTGTAACAGTAGCAACGGAAAAGTAAATAAGCGGAGAACAATATGTGAAAAGCTCGTAGGCATTGGATCGGTGATGGATCATTATGTCGGATGTGGTTCATCATGTAATAGTCATAACATAGGGTGACACAGAACTAGCTCCAATTCATCAATGTAATGTAGGCATGTATTCTGAATATAGTCATACGTGCTTATGGTAAAGAACTTGCATGACATCTTTTGTCCTACCCTCCCGTGGCAGCGGGGTCCTAATGGAAACTAAGGGATATTAAGGCCTCCTTTTAATATAGTACCGAAACAAAGCATTAGCACATAGTGAATACATGAACTCCTCAAACTATGGTCATCACCGGGAGTGGTCCCGATTATTGTCACTTCAGGGTTGCCGGATCATAACACATAGTAGGTGACTATAGACTTGCAAGATAGGATCAAGAACTCACATATATTCATGAAAACATAATAGGTTCAGATCTGAAATCATGGCACTCGGGCCCTAGTGACAAGCATTAAGCATAGCCAAGTCATAGCAACATCAATCTCAGAACATAGTGGATACTAAGGATCAAACCCTAACAAAACTAACTCGATTACATGATAGATCTCATCCAACCCATCACTGTCCAGCAAGCCTACGATGGAATTACTCACGCACGGCGGTGAGCATCATGAAATTGGTGATGGAGGATGGTTGATGATGACGACGACGACGAATCCCCCTCTCCGGAGCCCCGAACGGACTCCAGATCAGCCCTCCCGAGAGATTTTAGGGCTTGGCGGTGGCTCCGTATCGTAAAACGCGATGAATTCTTCTCTCTGATTTTTTCTCCCCGAAAGCAAATATATAGAGGTTGAGTTGAGGTCGGAGGAGCTCCAGGGGGCCACTACAAAAAAATACACTTCCATGATGAAACGTGTTTGTCATAGTATGTCGCGTTTTCTGTTATGCATGTACATCCATGACAAATTTATGACAGAATCAAGATAGTCATACCTGTGCTGTCGTAGAAGTGTTCCATGACATTGCCAAAATTATCATCACGGAAGTGTCCACTTCCATGACGATAAATCGCGCGTCACAGAAGTGCTTTCGTCAAGGGTGACCGACACGTGGCATCCACCGTAACGGAACACCATTAAGCTATCGGGTCGGATTTTGGATCCGATAACCCGTTAACAGCCACGACCAATGCAGATTTTCCACGTGTAAAATTCTCATTGGCTGACGGACCGACACGTGGACCGGCCCAAAAGTGGCCCACAAAGTTTAAATGGGCCGGCCCAACCGAAGGCCCATAAGATTTAGTGGACCATAATGGGCCGGCCCAGCTAAAGGCCCATAAAATTTAGCGGACTATAATGGGCCGGCCCAGCTAAAGGCCGACATGATTTTGCAGACCATAATGGGCCGGCCTAGCTAAAGGCCCACAAGATTTTGTGGACCACAATGGGCCGGCCCAGCTAAAGGCCCACAAGATTCTGCAGACCATAATGGGCCGGCCCAACTAAAGGCCCAACATACTCTGTCAAATCAGCCCGTCAACGGCCTGTCCTAAACTTGTCATCAACGCGGCCCATGGTCACTTCTGGCCCGTTAACAGTCCGCTAGGTAATTGGGCCGAATTATGGCCCGGTGTATTTCCGGCCTGTTAAAGGTCCGGCTTCATTTGGGCCCATTTATAGGCCATCAAAACTTTCGGCCCATAAACGACCGTGAAGGATTTGGGTCATATTCGGCCATGTCTGACATTCGGCCTGTTAGAGGCCTACTATAGCTTTGGGCCACTTTCGGCATGTTGTCATTTACGGCCCGTCCGAATTTTGGCCTGTCAAAGATCCGCATCGTAAATGGGCCACCATTTCGGCCTGCTAAGTCTAGTGGGTTATTTGGCACAATCAGGGCCCAATCTCACTTTCGGTCTATTAAAGGCCCATGTTTTTTATGGGCTCGAGATATTTACACCTGTAAACGGCCTATTTTTACTGAGGGTCCAAATTATGTTTAGGCCTGTTAAAGGCCCACTATGGGCATAAGCCTACCAGAAAAATATGAAAGCTTATGCTGATTTAGGCCCAGATATTTTTCGTGGGCTACATGCCAATTTCGGCCCGTAATCGTTTTTAGCCCAATTGGAATGGGCCCGACGAATGTTGGCATGTTGGGCTCCTACGAAGCTTTCGGCCGAATACATTACTAAGATAAACCTACACTATACAAAAATTGCGTCGTAATTACTGCAGCCTGAGGCAGCATCATATATGTTGTCTCACAACAAAATAAATTCCAACCATACAACAAAAGGCCTATTGGCATAAAGTTTACTGTCCTTCCAGATAAAAGCACCATCAGATGTATAGAAGCACAGATCATTTAACCTGAGTGCTAATGTTTCAGGCTGTAGAATCTGATGGAGCAGCACGATCTCCACCTTTTTCCGCCATTGCTCTTGAACAACGAAGCGAATGTCTGATAGTCTGGTTTCAAGACCATTCATATCTTGACGACATTTCTCAACCACTATTCTTGTTTCCGAAACAACGTCCATTAGGGATTGGACTTGTGTCTAGAGCACAGATATATCACTCTGTCTAGCAGGAAGATTTTGTTCAGTAGGCGATTTGGACGAGGTTACCTTGACAACCAACCCAGAATTACGCAGGAAGGTGCTTTTTGCACTGTTAGTGGAGAGATACTGACGCACTGTAGCAAGAGGTGACATTGTGCCTGTAGTAGCCTCGTCACCTTCAGGTGGTTGTGGCTGTTCAATCATTTGTTCCATAGCTTCCTGAAAGTTTGAACTTGTAGATTAGTGTACCAGATAAGTAACTAATGAGACAAAAACAAACAAAGTAGGTTAAACGTTTATACATAACTTATTTTGGTGAACTACTGTAATACATTAGCATGTATTGTAGTGCCAACTACATAATAAAATCACTTTCGGAACATATGTCCATGTAGCATGCCTACTGTATTGTCTATTTCCTCACATTCGTTGAGATGTAAGGATAAAGAGACATGGTTTAAAGTAGGATGAACATAGTATGACATCATTCATATCATGGGCAAACAGATATAAAACAAACAGGCTATTTTATCATTGTGTGCGCATGTGAACATAACAACTAGATTACAGATCAAGACCAAAAGAATATCCTTCATCTCTTTTAAACCATGTAAGGTGAAATGATACGTTAAGACAACTGTGAATAAAAGTGAACAGAGTAACTGACATTGGCTGCAAACCAAGTAGTTAAATGAACACATCACAGTACCAATCAGTTCAAGGCAGGAGGAGTAAGGACTTACAACAGCGGCTTGAATTGGTGTGCTCATGCCCTTCATCTTGCTGGTGTGGCAATCCTTGAAGATTTGCACTGCATTCGGTTCAGGTTCTTGTTGGTCCGCACGGGCTTTCCTCTGTATTTGGAACAAGTCAATATAGATACGATAATATGGCACCCAAAAAAGAAGGAAGTAGCAGCTATTTACAAGAGCCTCGCAGTGTGCAATATAGCTACGAGATCCTGTTGTCTGTTGGAATTTCACTTTAGAACGGTTGGTTTTGTTCTTCAAACAGTTAGCCTAGAAGAAGATACACTTGTAAGGCACATACATAAATACAAGTTCAATATGGGGTCTGATCAAATACATATAGCCTACCTGATACTTTGGATCAGACCAGTGTTTAACGAGGGCTGTCCACTCTTCATCTGTAATATATTCCACTAGAGATGTTTGGGCGATTTCATTGTTAGCCTTGCCTTCAAAGTGAGATTTTCTAAGGTGGTACCGATACTGTCGCAGAGCAGACTGAAAAACATGAGTGCATGCTTGTTTAGTTGCATCATCTTTCGGATCCAACTTGAACCTCATCTGTTGAAAAAAGAATGTGAGTCTTATTAGGAGGAAGCTAGAAAGTATGAGACAGAGCAAGACAATATTACTAATTGCGATGAATAACATTACTTATGGATAAATGGTCAAGGAAGGTGTTAAACTGGGTATTGTCTTTCTCATTCCTGTACTGGATCCACGTTGGGAGGATACGTGCATGACACCTAACGGCAACGGCTACCTCTGATACTAACTTGGCTGACTCTGTAGCATCACGTGGCCTTTTTAAACCTGCCTCAAAATGGATCTCCATTCTTCCTCCTTTAGATTTTGTTAATCTGTCAAGCATTATCCCTGATGTTTGTTTCCGCTTGCGCCGTGGTGCTAGTTCAACAACGAATATGGAAAGTGTTAGTGTACATCAAACTGTGAGAGTGCATATAAAGGAGCATGCAACTGCAACTTGACTTGGTCAGGTACCGTCTTGGTGTTGATGCTCATGAGGTTCATCTGATCTTGCCAAGTCCTGTTGTGTCAGCAGTGCTTCGGAAGTAGTGTTAGGTGTGAAGGCAGCTTGGGAACTGGCCAGTTCTGGAGCAAACGAACGAGTAACTGGTTGAGATGCTCGTACAGTTGAAGCGGATGCTGCAGCTGGTGGAGCAGGTGATACTGCATTTGTACATTTAGCCGGTGGACTTGGACCTTCTACTGCACTATAAGTACCAGCAGAATCTCGACGGCAGAACCTTTTCCGTTTCACCCGACGAGTAACAACACTCCCTACTATATTATTTTCCTTGCTCTTTTTTGACTTTGCCATGTCAAGCTGTACCCACAACACAAAAGAATAAAATCACTCTTCAGAACTCATTGATGCATGATACAGACAAGCAATACTTTGATGTAAGACAATCGTATGAGGATGGAATATGTAAGAAAAACAGGACGGCATGACATATTCACAGCTACGATGTGCAAACTAAGCAGAAGGATTTTCAAGAAAATAGAAGTAATGCAAGCTAGACACCATATGAAAGATGCAACCAATATTACTCTGCCAAGTTAAAAGTGTCGTGTCATAAGTGGCAATTCGAAAAATTAGAAGCAGTACAACATAGAAATCAATGCAAGATGCAACCACTATCAAACTGCCAATGTTAAAAGCGTCCAATCATTAGTGGCTGATGCGGGATACACAACAGCGGTACTTTGATGTAAGAACATGGTATGATAGATAGATGCAGTGTATTCTAGACACAGAAAGCCATGTCATATGCACATGTATAACGTATGAACTCAGCACGTGCAACTTAATCAAAATAGAAGAAATACACGCTAGACAACATATGCAACATGAAACCAATTATCACACTATCAACTTAGAGCAAGCACCTGCGATGGTGGAGTATGGGAGATGAACTCATCATGTAGACTTGGGACTTCAACTTCATTAGCAGTAGCAGTGGCAAATCTAGAGAGTCTCTGTTTGCGTCGGTCCAGAGGACCACCGACATCCCCTAACTTACTCTTTTCCTTCCTATTTTTTGATATTGCCTTATGAAGTCAAAACCAAAAGAAGATGAATAAAATTAGCTCTGCATAACTGGTTGATGCATGATACAGACGAACACTACTTTGATGTAAGTCAAGCGCGGGATAGGAGGATGGAATATATACAAAAAAAGACTGCGTTTCATATTCACACGTACGATAGGAGGATGGAATATGTATGAAAAAACAGTAAGCGGAAGGCATTTCAACAAAATTAGAAGAAATGAAAGCTAGGCACCATATGAACATGCAACCAATATCACTCTATCAGGTAAAAAGTGTCTCGTCGTAAGTGCCATTTCAAGAAATTAGAAGCAGTACAAGCTAGAAGACAATGCAAGATGCAACCTACATCACAGTCCCAAGTTAAATCAGAAGCAATTCAACATAATCAGAAGTTGTAAGCTACGCAGATGCAATTCAACATAATCAGAAGCAATGCAACCTAGACATCATACGGAAAACGCAACCACGTATAACAGTTCCAAGTAAGAGCAAGCACTTGTGATGGTGGAGTAGGGGAGATGTGCTCATCATGTACACGTATGTTCTAGAAACAGGAACACGTGTCCTATTCACAGGCATTATGTGTAAAGTAAGTAGATGCAATTCAAGTTAGAAGCAATACAAGCTAGACATCATACGCAACATGCAACCACATATAATAGTGTCAAGTTAGAGCAAGCACCTGTGATGGTGGAGTAGGGGAGATGTGCTCATCATCTACACAGCTACGTTGACTGTCCAGCCTTGTGTTGTCTTGCGAATCTTGTTGGGAGGATGGCGGAGTAGAATCAGTAGAGACCCCCTGTTTGAGTTGCTCCGAAGGACCACCATCATCCACTACCGGACTAATTTCCTTCAACTGTAATGATTTTGCATTGTGAAGTCAAACCGATAAGAAAAAGGAATAAAATTCGCTCTTCAGAACTCATTCATGCATGATACTGACGAACACTACTCGGATGAAAGGCAAACACATGATGCGAGGATGGAATATGTATGAAAAACAGGATGGTGTGACATATTCACACCTATGATGTGGTAACTAAGCAGAAGGCATTTCAACACATTAGAAGAACTGCAAGCTAGACACCATATGAAAGATGCAACCAATATCACTCTGCCAAGTTCAAACTATATGGCGTTTCAACAAATTAGAAGCAGTACATGCTAGAAATCATATGCAAGACACAACCAATATCACAGTGGCGACTTAAAGGTGCCTTATCATAAGTGACTGATGCGGGATATGCAAGAATAGTAGTCTGATGTAGAAACGGGAACACATGTCATATTCACAGGCATTTGTGTAAAGTAAGCAGATGCAATTCAACAAAGTTAGAAGCAATACAAGCTAGACATCATACGCAACATGCAACTACATATAATAGTGCCAAGTTAGAGCAAGCACCTATGATGGTGGAGTAGGGGAGATGTGCTCATCATCTACACAGCTACGTTGACTGTCTAGCCTTGGGTTGTCTTGCGAATCTTGATGGGAGGATGGCGGAGTAGAATCTGTAGAGAACCTCCGTTTCAGTTGCTCGGCAGGACCACCATCATCCAATGCCTTGCCAATTTCCTTCAGCTTTATTGATTTTGCATTGTGAGGTCATACCGACAAGAAAAAGGAATATCATTCGCTCTTCAAAACTCATTCATGCATGATACTGATGAACACAACTCTGATGAAAGGCAAAGTCATGATACGAGGATGGAATATGTACGAAAAAATGGACGGCTTGACATATTCACACCTATGATGTGGTAACTAAGCAAAAGGCACTTCAACAAATTAGAAACACTGCAAGACACCATATGGAAGGTGCAATCAATATCACTCTGCCAAGTTAAAACTTCTCGTCATAGGTGGCATTCATCAAACTAGAAGCAATACATGCTAGAAATCATATTCAAGACGCAAACCAATATCACACTGCCAACTTAAAGGTGTCCCATCATAAGTGACTGATGCAGGATACACAAGAAGAGTAGTTTCATGTAAGAACATGGTGTGATAGACAGATATAGTATGTACCAAAAACAGGAAAGTGTGTCATATTCACATGTATCATGTGTAAGCTAAGCAGATGCAGTTTACACTAATGAGGAGCAATACGAGCTAGACACCATATGCAACATGCAACCAGATATCACACTGCCAAGTTAGAGCAAGCACCTTGGATGGCGGAGTAGGGGAGCGGAGACTTGGACCTTGTAATGCACTATCAGTACAAGGAGAATCGGTACAGATGCTCCGTTTACGTTGCTGCCGAGGACCACCATCATCGCCTTCCTTACTCTTTTTCTTCCTCTTTCTTGATTTTTCCTTGTCAAGTCAAACCCACAAGAAAAAGGAATAAAATTTGCTCTTCAGAACTCATTGATGCATGATACTAACGAACACTACTTTCATGTAAGGCAGACGCATGATAGGAGGATGGAATATGTATGAAAAACAGGACGGCGTGACATATTGACATGTATGATGTATAAAGTGTAAACTAAGCACAAGGTGCTTGAACTTGTTAGAATTGATGCAAGCTAGAAACCATATGAAAGATGAAACCAATATCACTCTGCCAAATTAAAAGGGTGCCCTAACAAATGTATTTGACCAAATTAGAAGCAATACATGGCAACAGGCTAGAAATAATATGCAATATGCAATGAATAAAGGTGACTCATCGTAAGTGATTGATGCAGGATACAGAAGAGAGGTAGTTTCATGTAAGAACAAGGTTAACACATAGATGTAGTGTGTACCAAAAATAGGAAGGCATGTCATATTCACAGGTATAGTGTGTAAACTAAGCAGATGCAATTTACCCTAATTAGAAGCATTACAAGCTAGACACCGTATGCAACATGCAACCACATATCACACTGCGAAGTTAGAGAAAGCACCTGTGATGGTGGTGTAGGGGAAGTGCGGTCTTCAGGTACAGAGCTACGTTCAATATCTTCATTTAGGCTTGCTGTTTCTTGAGAATCATGTGGAGAGGATGAAATTGCATTCTTTATAAGAGTATTGCGCCTCATATTAACCCACGCGCGTGACTGTCTCATCATAAGCGATAGACGCAGGATACACAAGAACAGTAGTTTGATGTAAGAACATGGTGTGATAGGCAGATGTAGTATGTACAAAAATAGGAAGGTGTGTCATATTCACATGTATAATGTGTAAGCTAAGGAGATGCAATTTAACAAATTAGGAGCATTGATGAGGGATACACAAGAAAAGTAGTTTGATGTAAGAACATGGTTAATAGAAAGACGTAGTATGTACCAAAAACAGGAAGGCATGTCATATTCACAGCTATAATGTGTTAACTAAGCAGATGCAATTTACCCTAATTAGAAGCATTACAAGGTAGACACCATATGCAACATGCAACCACATATCACACTGCCAAGTAAGAGCAAGCACCTGCGATGGTGGTGTGGGGGAATTACGGTGATCAACTAGAGAGCTATGTTGACTATCTTCATTTAGCCTTGCTGTTTCTTGAGAATCATGTGGGGAGGATGACACTGCACTCTTTAAACGAGTAGGGCGTCTCACAGTAACCCACTCGGGTGACTGTCTCATCATAAGTGATTGACGGGGGACACAAAAGAGCATTAGTTTGATGTGCGAACATGGTTAATAGACATATGTAGTATGTATCAAAAACAGGAAGGCATGTCATTAACAAAGGTATAATGTGTAAAGTAAGCAGATGCAATTTAACCAAATTGGAAGCAATACAAGCTAGACACCATATGCAACATGCAACCACATTTGACAGCGCGAAGTTAAAGCAAGCACCTAGGATGGTTGTGTGTGGCAATTGAGATCATCAACTGCAGAGCTACGTTTACTATCTCCAACTGCTGACACTGCACCCATTAGAGCGCTGAAACGCTTAGTGCTTATCTTTGAATTACACTGGAGCGACTTCTGTCTTTTCTTTTCTGCATTCATCAACACTGCGTCAGAGTCTGAAATACTCATGCATAAAAAAACAATAGTGTGAGTATGGGTGAAGTGTGTGCACAATTAGTACAGTGTAAAGGTAGCAGATAGCAGGTCGGTGAGAAATAAATAACGGGAGACATATGATAGCTCTACAACATGCATGGCACACTAAACTACTACAGGATTCTATGAAAATAATAGTCCACTGAAAGAAAATAGGTCAGTCCATTTTTTCTGCACCGTCCGATGTACAAAGAACGGGCAGATCGCCTTCATCTACCTCCAGCCAGTCAGTGTTGACGATCTTCCTCGAAACGCCAGCGACCACCGGCCCAGTATTCCTCCCCTGCATGCGCTCTCCCCTCGACCTCACCGCACCGCCGTGCTTGGCACCGCCCCCCGGCCATCCATTCAAGCCCCACCGACCTCCAGATCGGGCGCAAGCAGCTCCTGCACCCCACACCCCTATGATAGACACCGATGCGCCGCTTCCCCGGGGAACAGGCGGACTAGGTGCTCCGCGCGCCTAAGCGGGTGCTGCTTCTTTTAATTGCGGTCGACTGACCCTGAATTGAAATCCAGGCGGGCTACTGACCTCTAGCAAAGGTGAAATAGTAAAAGGGAGGAAACCTTGTGCATTTAGTATCACGAAGAAGATGCAGTAAGAAGCGCTCAACTAGTTTCTTTCGTGGGATGAATACGGTGTGAGCGGAGACATAAGATTTGCACGAATAAGGGAAAAGGAGTACCTCTTTCTGCTGGCAGTGCTGTGTCCTCCTTCTGTTTTTCCGACGATCTTCTTGTTGTTCGCAGGAAACCAGAAGTTGTGGAGGACGGTGCAGCCTTGGACGAACCCATGGCCAAGTTGTTGAGTGTGGTGCGGTGGCCGTCTGTCGGCGGCGGGAAGCAGATCCGAGGCGGCGAACAACGGCGTAGCGGGAACAGCTCTGGTGCGGTGGACGGTTGCGACAGTGGAGCCGCAGCAGTGAGGCGCAGGACGGCGTGGTCGGAGTGGTTCTGGTATGGCGCACGTCGGCGTCGGCGTCGTGGAGGCAGCTCTGCCTCGGCTTCAGCTGCTAAGTCCTTGAGGGCGTTGCGGTTGCGGTTGCGTTGGACGACGACGTCGGGGTACCGGCTCCGGCGTGATGGAGGAGGGCGGCGGTGGATTGGCCGCTATGGGGTGGAGGACGGAGGAGGCTGGGGTTTCGCGGCTGGTGGAGAGGGCGTTTTCGCGCCCATGGAGTATGAATGGGGAAACGGAGGGAGGCGGGGAACTAAGGGGGAACAATGTTTCGGTTTGAGACGCGCTTGTTTCAAATTTGGGGAAAGTTACAAACTTTGCCCCCATCTAAAATTTCGGACATATTGCGGGTTGGGGGTAGGACAGTCATGTCAGGTGTCCCAAATGTGGGCGGGATAGATTTCGGCCGAGCGCATGGGTAGGCGCCCACGGCGTATGAATGCTTCTCGGAGGCGGTTGAGACTGGCGTCTTGGTGAAGTTACAAACCTACCCCGGTTTAGACCTTTGGACATCGAGCCGATAGGCTACACGGGCCAGAGTCAGGACAGTAATTTCCTACCACCAAAACATTTGTCTCGCGCGGTTTCGGGTGACCAGAGGCCTATTTGGCGCTTCGTTCAATATTTGGGAGCAGAAGCATTAACGTTTTCGGTTCTCTTGAATTGAACTTTCAGGATTTGTCAAACTTCACAAATCTTGACTCTTGAAAATCCTAAAGCTATGATTATTTTGGAATGGAGGGGGTACATTTGAATATACATTGTACACGAGTATATATTAAAAAATATGCAACTTACCTCAGTTCATGCATGGTTCCAGATATAATCTCCTTGGTTGCAAAAAAAAGTTAGATATGCGTATGAATATATATAGCATGTTCAAACTCACAACAAAGATTGATGCCCCCTTTTACATCTGATTTACAAATGCCATTATCTCGGGTTCAAATAGATTAATGCACTTCCTATGAATTCGAATCTTCGAAACCCCCTTTATGTTGAATTCGACATGTATTCTATTTCGTAGCTAGCAATTTGGAATGTATCCATGCAAGTGACAAATGTATAAAGTGCTTCACACTAACAACATGGAGTGCACTAATTAATGTTTATATATGAATTGCAAAAGCATCCATTGCCTGTATTTCAAACCGCTCTCACTCTATGGATCGATAATATGAAATAAACACATGCACATGCTAGAATTCGATAGAGTATGGGTGTCTGATAGACCGATTTTCGTCCATACACAATTTGCAAAATTCATGATCTCATCCAAAAATAATAATGCCATTTATATTTTAATTTAATGTGTAGAACCGCCTTTTACACGTAGATGCACTATGCCTCGCCCCGTTCTCACAAACACGTTATATATCTCTCTATCTAACGCATAAGTGCACACACTTTATATGCATCGGCATTTCTCTTTCACACATGCTCACAATCTCTCTCAGGGTGTCGGGGCGTCTCACGCACATGCTCTCTCTGTTTATCTCTCTCTCTTTCTAACTACTATGCACCACTCTTTTCACTAATCTCAGTTGGAAAACACTATTTCTCTCACATGCATATATACACATGCACGGTCTCTACTAGCCCTCTATACGCACATATATGTGCCTACGTGTCTCCCGCACGCACATTATCTTTAGGCCTCTCTCGCACACATTGCCCCCCCCGACACACCTCTCTCTTAGTAGTTGGCAGATATGATTTCATCATATCATTCGGTAGGATACCCCTGGCTGTTAGGCTGGATGGTAATACGAGGCAAAGTTTTACCCTAGTTTGGATCGGACCCTTGCAGTTGAAGAAAGAGCCTACTCCTGGTACTGTATATTAGTGATAGGGGTGTGTACAAAGTACACGTGAATACCAGGCATTGTGCGTGTGTGTACTATCGACGAACTAGCCCCCAAGCTTGTATAACATACTAAGGGCCTAGGGTTACAAATCATATATAGTCGGCTTATCACCAGTGGGGATAGAGTCCTCCGCGACTCTGGTAGCTTCGTGTTGTACGCCGAGTCCTCCACATGGGTCTTCGTATAACATGTCTCGGTCCAACCTATATGTGGCGCAGGATGGAACCGACCCATGAGTCTTCATGTTGACCCACCACAACTAGAAATGATGTGCCCACCACACCACACATGCAATCGGCCACTAAGAAAATAAGCATATAAAATAGTACAATGGTATCTAGCTCATGATACGTCTCCATATTTTGTTGATGACACTGCGGACTTTGCATTTGATGCGTGCTCCGTATTTTGTTGACGACACTTACAGTCATTGTATTTGAAGCGAAAGCACGATATGGTCACTGGACTTCAGAATAAGCTCATCACGGTCACCACATACATTTTGTCGTGCTAACCAACATGTGGTTGGATGGTTAGAGGACAGTGGTTTCTCGAGCCCACCAAGGTTAAAGTCCCGGTGCTCGCATTTATCTTGTGTTAATTTCAGTATTTTCCGGCGATGTAGTTCAGTGGGAGGAGACGTTCCACTCAACTACAAGGCACTTATGGTGACTTCGTAAAATCTCAAGATCATATATGCTGGCCCACTCTCTCGAAGGTGCTCATAGGGGTAGGGTTCGCGTGTGTGCGCTTATAGCGGTGAGTGCTTGCGCGTATATATGAGCCCTTGCGTCTGTACCGTGTTAAACAAATACATATCATGATTATACGGTCACTGGCTCACCCGTATAACTCCGTATTTTGTTGATGACACAATCAATTGACCAGTCAAACGTTCCATGTGGCGCAACTAGTGTTGCACCATCGGGGCGCGTAACCGTGGGGCCCACCTGTCAGCCCGTATATGAAAGAAAGAAACAGTAGTTTGAGTCTGTACTGTGTTAATAAAATAGGAGTACATTTTAGGGTGATCATACGGTCACTGGCTCACCATACAGCTCCGTAATTTGTTGATAACACGATCAATTGACCAGTCAAATGGTCCACATTCAGCAGCGCACATTACCATAGGGCCCACCCTCAGCGCATATATGAAGGACAGAAATGGTAATAAATTAGTGGTCGATGGGTATTCGAAGTCGTGAGACCTCTGGTTGGCAGTCACCGGCGGTTGGGGGCGTTCATTGGGCGGTGGGGTGGGGATCCTCGGAGAAAAAGCTCGGCGGGGGGGCTAGAGGGATGGCCGGTGCGGCGGCGGACCGGCGGTGGGGAGTGGTTTCGGGGAGGGCGGGCCGGCCGCGGGCGGCGGGGGCTGGCGGTTCGGCCGGTGGTGGCTGGCGGCTCAGGGGGGATGGAGTTTGATGATAAACTGGAGGCCCTTGATTTCGTATCCAACGGCTGGAAAATCTAATGACCAGAGATGAAAAAGTCAGTCGACTGACGTGTAGCCTCACCCCGCACGTACACATGCACGCACGCAAGACACGCACGCATGTAGGCGTGCAACACTGACACGTACACACACACGCATGCTGGCGTACAACACTGACACGTACACATCCACTCACGAACACACGCACGTACGCACCCATGCAAGCAACACTGAAATGTACCCTTGCACGCACGCAACACTCGCACGCCTGCATGCACACATCACACAACGCAAGACACACGCTCAACCTATACGTGCATGCACCCTTTGTTAAGGACATGGATTGTTACGGGTATTAATCAATCTTATCTGTGATAAGCAGAACATTGATGTTTGCAGCGGTCTTTATGAATCACAACGTATCGAATGGGCTATCAACATAGTAGGCTTATCTACATGAAAAAGATGACGTCACACTCAATGAACAATCATCAGTTTATGAAATGCCCGCTTCTGACCGCCCTGGCCCACCAAAGGTTCCTCTGCTGTGCGCTGCCTGCGTTGGGTCACTGCCATGCAGGCCATGCACCCAAAGAGCCCACACGTGAGTGGAAGAACGGCACGGTGTCCTAGGTCAGAGTCGAGGGCGCCACTCGCGGCACGCCCGGCTGAACACGCCTTCGTGCCGCATTCAAATGCCTCCATGAAACCCGCCCGTGTGGAAGCCGAGAAACCCACTCTGGACACACGTCCGTTCATGAACGGGCCGGCGTTAAATGCAACGCCGGCCGAGCTCCTCCCGTCCGCCGTCTATTTAATCTCCTATTTAAACGAGGCCAAACGTCGGCCAAGAATCGCACACCTCCGCCGCTCCCCTATCTCCTCCACCATTTTGTCCACTCTTACAATGGCTTACAAAGAGTAGTTATTCCGCATCCAAGCCGGCTGGGTAGCTCGCCGGATACGAGCTATGCAGCTCGCAGATCCACCTCCCTCCCCTCGCCCGACGGAGCCAGTTGCCGCCCCAAGCCGGCGCGTGGTTCAGCAACTCGCCGCTCCAGGCCAGCTCGACGAGGAGCGGCGCACGGGCATCGTTGCTGCCGTCCACGCCGCCGCCTCATACCGCATCTCCCGTTTCTGTGGCCGAGACTCCCATGCCGGCGGCCGCGCCATGCAAGCAGCGACAGAAGCCGGGTGTGCGGAGAGCGACGAGTCGGTGGTCAGCGCCTCCGCGTCCACCGCCATCATCGAGGAGAAGTAGAACACGGGAGGCCGCCGCCGCTTGGTTCCCATGAAGGCCACCGCGGAGGCGACGCCGGCGTACACAGCAGGTGTCTTGCCGGATCCTTTTGTTGCGAGGACCTTCGTCGACCCCGCATGGGCTCCACAGAAGAGGGGAATGTTAGGATGAACTCGAGCCGGTGCCGGCCATGGCGAAGTAGTGGCCGGTGATGAACTCGAACCGGTGCCGGCCACCATCATCTTCGGCACCAGCCAATGATATCAGTTGGGCAGTGGGGAAGCGAGCCGTCCTTTGCGCTGAAGCATATACCTCCGGGGCTCCCGGCAGTCCGGTGATCGTGCTGCCGGACATGAGGAACACAAATCGATCGGCGGGCGACCATTTAGGCCAGGTATTATATACCTGTGCTGTCCAGAACTAGCACCGCATAGTTCATTTGAATGTAATGAAATCCGTCATGTTTGTATGAAAATCCGGTATTTTATATGATTTCCGTCGTTGTTTATATGAAATATCAGTTTGTCTACGTGTTTGCGTGAATTTCGTCCGGTTGGTTGAGTTGCTGTCATAATGTGTGCGGCTACGGTTGGATGGCGTAATTTGCGGGTCGCCAGTCGGTCTGCGGGCGGCTCGGGCGGCGTTGTGGGACAAAAAACACAGCTCGTGCGAGCTCGTCTCCAACGTGCGTGCTGGAGGATGCATGACAGCATGAGCACCCGAGCCATTCCTCGTTCATCGGTGGCAAAGGCACCGGTGGACAAAAGGGTCGCCAATATTTTGGCTACCCCGGGCAAGATCCAAACAACCCCTCCCAACAGATTCAAATCCCTCATTCGCCGTGGAATTTTGCCATGTGTTGTTTTCATGGACTAGCAAGATGCCCGTGCATTGCACGGAACATCAAGATGCATTTTTTTACAAACTCCTGCATGCATGCAAGGGATAATTAATGTCCTCCTTTGATAGTACCACGAGGCAAACACCATTAATATTGCATCGATTAGTGTTAGTGGCCTTGTATATCTGCAAATTGTAATTTTGACAGTGGCCCCTTGTATATAAAAATGGAGGGAGAAAGATGAGAGATAAGGTGAGGAGGAGTGGGGCGTGGTGGTGACTGGTGGTCGGACTGGGCGGAGGCATGGGGATGGACGGCGCATTATGTCTAGGTTTGTATCTCTCTCACACACACCCACGTAGGTGGGGGACGTGCACGAAGAGAAGAGGTGCACGCACGGCGCACGTACACCCGTCTCTTTCCCAACCACACCCGCGCGGGTACACGGTGGAGCTCATTTCTGTATGAAAAAGGCAGCCCACGTGGTAATTTGGCACGTGTACTGGTTGTCCACTTGGTTGAGGGAGGATCATCTACCACGGGTGAACAAACAAATTGCGACTTGACGCGTTATGTTAAATTAAAAAAAGAGGCAAACCATGTGGGGCCTACCTTAGAGGCAAGGCTCTATACACTGGAGTACTTTTGATGTGTCCCGTCAACTCGCAGAACAAGGAGAAGCTTGATTAGTACGCCGTCTCCCCCGCCCACGGGCGCGGTGGCTCGCAGGATGAGGTGAAGCTTGCTTATGAGTAGTAGTAGTACTACTACTACTGTACGCCTTTACACCCGCTCCCTCGCCCACGCGCGCGGTGGCTCGCAGCACGAGGAGAAAATTTTACTACTCCCTCCGTTTACTCCTCGTCCCTACTACGTACTTTGGTTAGTACTCCCTCCATTTACTTATACAAGGCCACTATAAAAAAATACATTTTTCATCTATACAAGGCCACAAATAGTAATCAAGACAAAAGTTATTACTCCCTCCTTTCCAGTTTATGGCTCAATTTCAAAATCTCTCCAACCAAGGTAGACGGTGAGTGGTCGAATTAATTTCATAGTTTGCACAAGTAATTAGTACGCTTGTTTTTCTCAAGAAGTTATGTTTACCGATGCATTAATTAGAATAAATGCATGAATGACCACTAAATTTCCATGAACTTGTACATGCATTGGTTAGTTTCCTCTTGACACTGCTTGCGTCGGGTGATCTAACGCACCTCGAAATCCAACATGTAATGGTACTACTACTAGTATAGTAGAATTGAGACTTATCAAACGGAAAAACGAATGTTTTTTAGATGAGCCCTATAAACCCTAGTGGGTACGTACTCCGTAAAAACAGATTTTTCCAAAACTAAGTCGCTTCCTTTCATGAATTCTGTAGTATACTCCTCCGTCGACGCTCCCTTTCATGAATTATGTACTTCCTGTCGCCGACATGTGGGACATATAGCAACCGGGTCGACGTGTCAAGCACCAAATAACAGTGCAGAACAGCAGGGGGACGCACCCCACTCGTACCGGCCCAGTAGTAGTAATGAGCAATGAGACGTCAAATCACAATGCCGCACCTTCCCAGACGGACGAAGCAACCATTATTTCACACTTCGGTTCGCCATCATCTCAAACCACGTAGTATTGCTTCTGCCTCAAGAGGGACACGCGCATCGCCTTGGTACATCATGACACATGGGACCGCATGACAGGCCATGCTCCCCCGCCGATCGCTTGGTAAAATCACCTCATTTTTACTATACTTCCTCCGTATCGGTTTACTACATGGCATGCACGTCGTTCTAGGTTGAGAATTTAACTGGCTATATATGTGATGAACAGTACTCTAGCCTTTTAAAAAATGTATACTTTTGTACAGTAGTACTAACGATGGATTGCGCCATGGAGCAAAAGTTGAAATAAAAAAAGGTGGTACATATAGAGAGCGCTCGTCGCCAAATTATGCATATAGCACTATTAAAAAAGCTAGTACGTGCTTAATTGGGGTGCTAAATTCTATTAAAGAAATACTAGTAGTATGTACATACTGAAGAGTTAAAGTAACGAGAAGAAACATAACATAGTTCTGCTGGGGGCTCAGCACAACACACCCCTCAAATTAAACTAAGCACACCTGAAATTAAACTATGCAACTAATCCGGTAGACACTGCATTAGAAGTTTAGAACCACCATGAGCAACGACACTGCCATATGACAAAATTGAAGGAGGTTCTAAATGATGCTCTACACAAGTGTAAGTAATGGCGGAGGTAGGCCCTAATGGCGTTCTCTGATCTATCCGTCTCATGGAGGGTCTTCTACACTGGGATTTCAACCCGGGCCTTAAGGTCGCGGATCAGGTGCGTCGTCGTTTTGGCACCACGGTGCATTTCTCTCCGTCTGTGCGGTCCAAGGAATTCTTTTTGGTCGTCTACTTTTCCTCTGCCTCCTTCACCTTGACGGAGGAATCTGTGGGTATTGCGCTTCAATGCTGCATTGGTGGCCTAGCCTCTGGCTTCAAGGTATTTCGTCTGGGTGATCGAAGATTTCGGTTCTCTCTGGCATCTAACAAGGTTGGTCATTTCATCTATCATCTCAAGGACAGAATTTGGCCCGACTTTGTATGTCATTTTCAACTTTTCCGGCCTCATATCCATGACTACTCTGCTAATGATGAGTGTTGGCATGCTGATGAACAAATTGCTGTGGTTGCACCATGTTCTTCTATGGCCATTCGTTCCATGGGTCTATTTTCAGTGGATGATCAGGAGCAAAGCTCTATGCCTCTCTGTAATGGTGGATCACCGGAGATCCTTACTCCGGCGACCGGTGCTGGCACACCGCGGGCCCTAGGCAAAGTTGGTAACCCTAGTAATCACATTCAATGCAATGAAGAATTACCGGATCTCAGAATTGGCAATTTCATCTTTAATGCAGGACAAATTGGCTATCAAGGATTTAATGCTCATCATCAATGTTCACAGGAGAATATTCGAATAGGCAGTTTTTCTCTCAATTGGTCCACCAAGGATCGGGGTTTTCGGCGTTTTGTGGGGAATGGCTTTAAGCTAGCCTACTGGAATTCAATTCCCACTTTCATTATCCTATACATTCTGGATCATTTGCGTTTTGGCTACACACCTCAGCATATTGCTACCATTTGGGAATTAAATCACATTCCGTCACTGGATTACATCTACAAGAGAATCAATAAATGTTCTAATTGTGATCTGTCGGGTCATCTAGCCAATAACTGCCCGTCGCTTGCGGCTTCTAATTCCGAGTTAGCCACTGGGTCACATTCCTGCTCAGTCCTGGGCTCGGCCCTTGAGCCCACCATACATACTGTGTCCACTAAGCTCTCTGCGGTTTGGGTTTGTGTCACTTGTGGTTCTTCTCAACACTTTTTTTATGACTGCCCGGCCTACTACAGATGCTCCTCTTGTGGTAGATTGGGCCACACGTTTTGGGCCTGTGGTTCTGCCCCTTGTTTCATATGGAAGCCCAAAACCTCAGGTAATCGCCGCACTGATTCTACACCTGCAAAATATCATCTGCAGGGACAGAAAATAAGGACTTTGATTTATTTCCGGCTAATGTTGATCCTTATCATCTTGGAGACGGCAATATCTTTAATACTGAGACAGTATTGGCAAGTCCTGCTAGCAATCCAATCAATCAATCACCGGTTGCTTCTCTGACCAAACTTGCCATGATCACTGTGAGACCAAGCGGGACCGTCCGATACTCATCGTATGGCAACCCTGGGCAAGTTGCCACCTCCTGTCCAGCCAACCGCTGGGAAAAGAGGGGAGTTTGGGTTCCCAAGACCGCTGCCGCTACGCATTCCACTTCCCAGCCCGCCCCCTCCCCTCTGCTCCAATGGCGAACTTTCCGGTCAATGTCGTCCCCTACCTCCCACAGGGTATGACTATTGAGCTCGAGCCCGCTGATCGGAAGGTTCGCGATGACATGGTGATCGGTCCCAACCCGCCGCTGCGGCATGACTTCCTGGCCATTGCTGAAGTTAACAGGTTCGTCCCGTTCCACCGCAAGGCAGATCTGCGCCATACCATACAGGGCATGCTTCACGAATCCAACTTCTTCCCAACTGAGGTAGATGATTATCCGCTTGGCATTGGCATTTTTGGGTTTGTGGACTCTGTGGTTAGAGACGCTGTAGTGGGCACAACCTTTGAGCTCGATGAAGATGATGAAAATATGAACACAGTAGTCTCTTTTGTCCCTCATGATGCTGCTATTAACATGCGCTTGACTAGCTATGGGCCTCAGATTTGGATTCTATATGTTGGTTTTCCCCATGACTATCAGACCTCTCATTATATTCATAAATCTGTGGACAAGTTTGGGGAGTTGGTTACTTGGCATAGCCCGAGAACAGACAGAAAGATTGTGTTGATCAAATGCCGTGTGATTAGCTTGCGTTTGGTGCCCAAGAGCTTTGTTATGCGTCAGCTGGGAGGAGAGAGGCGTAGTTGGACTGTTTGTGTCACCATGTTAAGAAGCAGTGACTGGAATGCCCACCTGCCTGAGGTCCCGCCGGCTGGCGAGGATCCACCGCCGGAGGATGGTATCCCTCACCCCCTATATGGGCAGGGACTCACTGCTGGGCAACTTTATCAAGCCCAACTGCATAACTGGATTACCCAGAACGCCGCTGCTGATAACGAGGCACAACAGCAAGATGGACAACAGGGTGTTCAGGCCAATGATGTGCACTTTCAGGCTAACTGGGGAGAATGGCCCCCTTCTCCTCCTCAAGCTCCCCCGGTCTTATATAACTTTCAGGAATGGCTTGCTGCAGAAGGATTACAGGTGCAAGATGGTGTGCTGCCTACGAACAATCTTCAGGATAGCCCTGGAATGGCTTGGAATGATTCTATTTCGGCCTTGTCTAGCTCAGACTCAAGTGCCACTCTGTCGGACAGCTTTGTTCTTGTGCCAGCAACGGTTCTTCACTCTATGGTTACTGGAACTAGTTCGGCTAGTGCACATGCTATGGTACCTGGCGAAAGCTCTCTGACAAAACCTGCTTTGTTTGCTGAAGATACCCCCATTGTTGAGGCTGCACCTCCCTGTGTTAACTCTCTGACACTTGATCTCTCCATATCCTCGACAGGCTTGCATATTGAGATGACGTCCCAGGGAGATACTATTTCCTCCATGCTGCTGAACCCTGGTATTCCTTTTGCCAGAATTAACACCTTTCTCACGGCCGCTATAATGCCAATCATCACTAGTTATGGCCCTTGGAGCACTGGGCTTGGTTTTAGAAACAACAGCATTGACATCAGAGTGGTTCTTTCTGAAGACAGTGGATCGGTTGTGGTTTCCCATGCATCCATGTCCACTAACCTTGCCTCCTCGGTGTCTTGCACGAACCTGCTGCCTGAACTGTCGGCTTGGATGCTTCCGACTCAGGATACTGCTGTTACTGGTTTGCCCCTGCTGGCCATGGATTCTAGTATTATACCTGTTGCTCCATCTTCTGATTCTATGGGCCTAGGACTCGTGCTCGAGAACTCACCCAGCTCTAGTGTCAATTTGGGCTCTTCAGTGACATCTGCTGACGATCAGACCATCCTTGCTCTGCCACAAATAGAGGACTTGTCTGCTACTTCTCATTCTGCTGTGGTTGGGCGTCGAGGAAAGACTGTGGCTCCAGACTGTTCAATTGTTTTGCGCAGGAGTACTCGCTTGACCAAATATGATGGCTTCAAAGTGCCTTCTGTTGCAGACACGCCAATCAGAAAGTCCAAGGTCAAGCCAAGGATTGTGCCTTCTGCCTCCGCTGCTACGATTTCTGATAACAATGAAGACACAACAGATACTGCACCACCACCGCCTACCCCAATCCAGGTGATTCAGCATATTGGCACAACTCTTTGTGCCATCCCGGCTTCGGAGCTCTCGGAGGAAGCTCTCCTTTCTGATAAGGAGACGGGGCCATCTTCGGCCTCTGTCTAGCCTTTCTTTTTTCTTCTGCTCTCGTTACCTTTTATGGTTCTGTCAGTCAATTGGAACGTTCTCTACTGGAACGTCCGGGGTTTGAACTCTGCTGCTAAGCAGCTTGCCCTGACCAACGCCATACACTCTAGTGGATGTGCTGTGATTTGCTTGCAAGAAACTAAAATGGCCTCTTTTGATAATGCGTTCATTAAATCCTGCTTCCCAAGACGCTATGATAAATTTGCTTGTGTTCCCTCCAGGGGAGCCTCTGGTGGTCTCGTTACAATATGGAACAGCTCCATTTTTCATGCAGATATTGTTTCCTCGGATGATTTCGCTCAGGTCATCACTTTCAAATCAATGCAATCCGCTCATCGTTGGACTCTTGTGAATGTATATGGACCTTGCCAGGGGGAACAGAGACTTGCATTCATCCATTGGCTTGTCCAATTAAACATCCCTCACCATGAGGATTGGTTGTTAGTCGGTGATTTTAATTATATCCGCAGCCCCGACAACCGCAATAAACCAGTTGGTAATCTTAATGACATGATAACCTTTAATGATTTCATTCGTTCACAAGCCCTCATTGAATTACCTATTAAAGGTCGATCATTCACATGGAGCAATATGCAGTCCGACCCCCTCCTTGAGCAACTAGATTGGTTCTTTACTAGCTCCAATTGGACCGCTTCTTTCCCCAAAACCATGGTCAAACCTCTAGGGAGACCAGTTTCAGATCATATACCTTGTGTTGTCACAATTGAGACCTCCATTCCAAGATCAAAGGTGTTTCATTTTGAATCTTATTGGGTACAGCATCAGGGTTTCTTTGATATTGTCCAGCAAGTTTGGGGCAGACAAATTCGGTCTGATAATATGGCCACGGTGCTTTGCAGAAAGCTAAAGGCTCTCAGACATGCTCTTAAGACTTGGAGCAAAGGGATTTCTAGACTTTCTATTGCCATTGAAAATTCCAATAAGGCACTTCTTGAACTTGATGAGTTGGAAAACAAACGACCACTATCATTACCAGAAGCAAACTTTAGGAGGATTCTCAAGTCCCATATTCTTCGTCTCCTCTCTTATCAACAGCAATATTGGAAAAAACGTTGCACTATACGTTGGGTTAAATTCGGAGATGAGAACTCCAAGTTCTTTCAAGCAATGGCCTCTGAAAGGATGAGAATCAACAACATTGCCTCCCTGACCAATGACAATGGCACCATCGTGGAGGATCATGCTGGAAAAGAGGCACTCATTTTTAATACCTTCAGGCAAAGATTGGGCTCGGCATCACATCATGAGATGAAATTCGATCTGGACAGAATTATCAAAAAAGTTGATGGGTTAGAGGAGCTCACTGTTCCATTCACCACGGATGAGATCGATAATGTTATCAAGCTCATGCCTGCTGATCGTGCACCTGGCCCGGATGGATTTAATGGTGCGTTTCTGAAATCTTGTTGGCACATTATCAAACATGACTTCTACAAGCTCTGCTTCCAATTTTTTGATGGTAGTCTTAACCTTGAATGCATTAATGATGGCTTCATCACGTTAATACCCAAAAATAGTGCCCCATCATCACTCAATGATTATAGACCAATCACTTTGCTAAACTGCTGTATCAAAGTCATAACAAAGCTTCTGGCCAACCGACTGCAAAGAGTGATCCTACGCATAATTCATCGAAACCAATATGGATTCCTCAAAGGCCGCACCATCCAAGATTGCCTTGCTTGGGCATTTGAATATATTTACCAATGCCAGGCCTCTAAGAAAGATATTGTGTTGCTTAAGCTTGATTTTGCCAAGGCGTTCGACACTATCGATCATACAGCCATGCTTACAATAATAAAGAACATGGGCTTTAATGACAAGTGGCTTGGTTGGGTACAATGCATCTTTGGGTCTGGTAAATCTGCGGTTCTCTTGAACGGTGTACCCGGACGGCAATTCCACTGTAAATGCGGAGTCCGGCAAGGCGATCCCTTCTCACCTCTGGTATTTGTATTGGCGGCTGATCTCCTGCAAGCAGCGATCAACGACGCCTACACTCGAGGAGCAATCCAGCTGCCTTTCCCCTCGACCATTCAGACGGACTACCCTGTCATTCAATATGCGGATGACACTATTCTAGCCATGCCAGCATGCACAACGCAAGCAAGGATCATCAAAGATATTCTCTCGGACTATGCTACCTCTATTGGTCTCAAAATAAACTTCCACAAGTCTACCTTGATCCCCATAAACTGTCATGAAGACACATACAACTGCATTGCAACTATCTTCGGGTGTGTGGTGGGGAAGATGCCCTTCACATACCTTGGTTTGCCTATGGGGACGACCAGGCCATCTGTGCTAGACTTGTTCCCTCTTGTTTGTCGGGTCGAACGAAGGCTCTCTGCTACACTCAACATGATCTCATATGGGGGGAAACTTTCACTACTCAACTCGGTCATCACCTCCCTAATCATCTTTGCTCTTTGTACTCTCAAGCTGCCCGTGAGCATTATTGAGCTTTTGGACAAAATCAGACGCAAATGTTTATGGACCAAAAAATCGGAGAATGGGGATTATTGCAACTCTCTCGCGGCTTGGGACATGGTCTGCCAACCCAAGGCTTCGGGGGGACTCGGTGTCATTAATATCAAGGTACAAAGTGATGCCCTCCTGCTAAAATACCTCCACAAATTCTATAACCGATGGGACTTGCCCTGGGTGGAGCTCATTTGGAACACGTATTATAGCAACAAGATCCCCCATGCATCTGATCCCTGCGTGTCCTTTTGGTGGAGAGATGTGATGAGACTAATGCCAATCTACCGAGGGATTACAAAAGCCCAAGTTCACACGGGGAATAACATTCTCTTCTGGAAGGATCATTGGATGGATGGTATTTTGGCAGAGACACACCCGAGGGCATTTTTGTTCGCCACCCAGGAGGATATTTCGGTTAGAGATTTCTTGGGGGCCACGACTTTGCGCGTAACGTTTCATCTACCGCTCTCGGTACAGGCGCATGCAGAGACTAGGGATCTCCAACGCCTTGTAAGTGACATTCAGCTGCACGATAGCCTCTCGGGGAATGATAGCTGGAACTGCACTTGGCTGACTCAGAAGTACTCGGCCAGCAAATACTACAACTTCTACTTCAGGGAGGTTCGGGCCCATCAAACATATACCTGGCTTTGGAAGTCCAAGGTGACAATGAAAATAAAGGTTTTTGGGTGGCTGCTTCTTTCTGATAGACTTAACACCAGAAACATGTTGAAGCGAAGGCACTACAACATTGGCAATGACTATACTTGTCCTCTCTGCGAGTCCAACATGGAAGAAACACTTGAACATCTTTTCTTTGATTGTGCTTTCAGCAAGGATTGCTGGTCTGATATTGCCATTTGCTGGAGTTCTCAGGGCTCACGATTGGATTGGATAAGCACAGCAAAAACTATATGGAACAAGCCAATATTCATGGCAATATTTTTACAAGCTGCTTGGAGCATCTGGAAGGAACGAAATAATAAAGTCTTCAGAAGAATAGCACCCATAAAAACATCCTGGATCTCAAGATTAAAGGAAGACCTATCTCTCCTAACTCATAGGGTAGGAGACAAACACATCTCCTTTCTAACCTCCTTTGTAGCTACCCTTTGATTTGTTTCTTTCCCAACCCCCACCCATACCCAAATGGGATGGCATGTACAGATCCATATGTAAATCCCCCCCCATTTATTAATTTAATTACACAGTAGGAGACTCTCCTACTGTTTCAGGTGTCAAAAAAAAAGTGTGACGATCATCATTATTAGAGCATTGTCCCAAGTGAGGAAAGGATGATGGAGACTATGATTCCCCCACAAGTCGGGATGAGACTCCGGACGAAAAGAAAAAAAAAGAAAAAAAGAGGCCATAAAAAAGAGAAAAGGCCCAAATAAAAAAATAAAATAAAAAAATGAGAGAAAAAGAGAGAAGGGACAATGTTACTATCCTTTTACCACACTTGTGCTTTAAAGTAGCACCATGATCTTCATGATAGAGAGTCTCCTATGTTGTCACTTTCATATACTAGTGGGAATTTTACATTATAGAACTTGCCTTGTATATTCCAATGATGGTCTTCCTCAAAATGCCCTAGGTCTTCGTTAGCAAGCAAGTTGGATGCACACCCACTTAGTTTCTTTTGTTGAGCTTTCATACACTTATAGCTCTAGTGGATCCGTTGCATGGCAATCCGTACTCACTCGCATTGATATCTATTGATGGGCATCTCCATAGCCCGTTGATACGCCTAGTTGATGTGAGACTATCTTCTCCTTTTTGTCTTCTCCACAACCACCCTTCTATTCCACATATAGTGCTATGTCCATGGCTCACGCTCATATATTGCGTGAAGATTGAAAAAGTTTGAGAACATCAAAAGTATGAAACAATTGCTTGGCTTGTCATCGGAGTTGTGCATGATTAAATACTTTGTGTGATGAAGATAGAGCATAGCCAGACTATATGATTTTGTAGGGATAACTTTCTTTGGCCATGTTATTTTGAGAAGACAAGATTGCTTTGTTAGTATGCTTGAAATATTATTATTTTTATGTCAATATTAAACTTTTATCTTGAATCTTTTGAATATGAACATTCATGCCACAATAAAGAAAATTACATTGAAAAATATGCTAGGTAGCATTCCACATCAAAAATTCTGTTTTTATCATTTACCTACTCGAGGACGAGCAGGAATTAAGCTTGGGGATGCTTGATACGTCTCCAACGTATGTATAATTTTTTATTGTTCCATGCTATTATATTATCTGTTTTGGATGTTTAATGGGCTTTATTATACACTTTTATATTATTTTGGGACTAACCTACTAACCAAAGGCCCAGTGCAAATTGTTGTTTTTCTTTGCCTATTTCAGTGTTTCGCAGAAAAGGAATATCGAACGGAATCCAAACGGAATGAAACCTTTCGGAGAGTGATTTTTGGAACAAACGCAATCGAGAAGACTTGGAGTGGATGTCAAGGAAGCGACGAGGTGGCCATGAGGCAGGGAGACGCGCCCAGGGGGGTAGGCGCGCCCCCACCCTCGTGGGCCCCTCGTGGCTCCCCCAACCAACTTCTTTCGCCTATATATATTCATATACCCCAAAAACATCCAGGAGCACCATGAAACCCTATTTCCACCGCCGCAACCTTTTGTACCCGTGAGATCCCATCTTGGGGCCTTTTCTGGCGCTCCGCCGGAGGGGGAATCGATCACGGAGGGCTTCTACATCAACACCATAGCCTCTCCGATGATGTGTGAGTAGTTTACCGCAGACCTTCGGGTCCATAGTTATTAGCTAGATGGCTTCTTCTCTCTCTTTGGATCTCAATACAAAGTTCTCCTCGATTCTCTTGGAGATCTATTCGATGTAATTCTTTTTGCAGTGTGTTTGTCGAGATCCGATGAATTGTGGGTTTATGATCAAGATTATTTATGAACAATATTTGAATCTCCTCTGAATTCTTTTATGTATGATCTGATATCTTTGCAAGTCTCTTCGAATTATCAGTTTGGTTTGGCCTACTAGATTGATCTTTCTTGCAATGGGAGAAGTGCTTAGCTTTGAGTTCAATCTTGCGGTGTCCTTTCCCAGTGACAGCAGGGGCAGCAAGGCACGTATTGTATTGTTGCCATCAAGGATAAAAAGATGGGGTTTATATCATATTGCTTGAGTTTATCCCTCTACATCATGTCATCTTGCCTAATGCGTTACTTTGTTCTTATGAACTTAATACTCTAGATGCATGCTGGATAGCTGTCGATGTGTGGAGTAATAGTAGTAGATGCAGAATCATTTCGGTCTACTTGTCGCGAACGTGATGCCTATACGCATGATCATGCCTAGATATTCTCATAACTATGCACTTTTCTATCAATTGCTCGGCAGTAATTTGTTCACCCACCGTAGATTATGCTATCTTGAGAGAAGCCACTAGTGAAACCTATGGCTCCCGGGTCTATTTTCCATCATATTAATCTCCCTTCAACTAGCTATTTCTGTCGCCGTTTATTTTGCAATCTTTACTTTTCAATCTATACAACAAAAATACCAAAAATATTTATCTTATTATCTCTATCAGATCTCACTTTTGCAAGTGGCCGTGAAGGGATTGACAACCCCTTTATCGCGTTGGTTGCAAGGTTCTTATTTGTTTGTGTAGGTACAAGGCGACTTGCGTGTAGTCTCCTACTGGATTGATACCTTGGTCCTCAAACTGAGGGAAATACTTACGCTACTTTGCTGCATCATCCTTTCCTCTTCAAGGGAAAACCAACGCAGTGCTCAAGAGGTAGCATGCGCTATATTAGTTTGAGCATCAAGATAAAAAAACTAACTTGTTTTTTCTATTCTGCCCATAGGTGATTACAATCCAAGTACCATGACGGGTCGTGCTACTACAGGTGTTTTTTTCCAACTTAACTTGCACACAGCAACCAGTTAGTTGCACAGCATGGGCTGTGTAGTTGCAGCGAACATCAGTGTTGGTTGCACAAAAAAATACTAAACATTTTATATGATTATTATACAGGATCGAACACAACCTCGTGATGGTCCTACTACCCCGTTGGAGGCTGCATCCCCTGCACAAGCCTCTGATGATTTTGTGCCCAGGGATCCTCCAAGGTCTACTACAAAGGGTAGGGTGAAGAGTCGACGGTACAAATCGGCGCTGGAGCTACACCCAAAGAAGAAAAACAAATGCAGCTAGTGCCAATCTACAGAGCACACTGCTGGTGTGTGTCCACTCAGGCTGCTGTGATTCTCTTTCATCGTTTGTAACTTTGGGACAAAAAGGAAAAGAATGATGGTTTTTGAGCAATGTTGGGACCAAGTTGACACATTCAGCATCTATGCTTTCTCTTATCTAATTTATGTTCCTTGAATTAGTTCATGCACTGTGTAAAAAAGGTTGCTATTTGTGCCTTTGTTGGCAAGTGGTTAAATATTTAGTTGTTGAACAATTGTATGTCCAGTGCTCCTAATGTGTCAACAAAAGTGATGATATTGAGTTGCAAACGGAATTACTACTAGTGTGCAACTACAAAATTTGCTCAAAATTGTGCAAACCAGCAACTTCCTCCATGGGGCAGAGAAAGAAAATAGTACTCACCTAGTCCTTGTCGTATCTGAGCAACTTCCTCCATGGGGCGGAGTTGTGCGGGCTGGTGACCCAATCATATGCCAGCTTCTTTCTGATGTTGAGTACTTCCTTGGGTTCGTAGTTGGGCAGTTGGCTACCGTTCCACCCAGTGGCGTTAAGCAGTGCGAACAGCCCACACTCATTGCTGCGGTGGGCAAAAATAAAAAAATTCACAAAAAATTAAAACCAAATAAAGATAATGCACTATGTGCAACTGTGCAACTGCTTATGTGCCACTGTGCAACTACTGATGTTCCACTGTGCAACTGCTTATGTGCCACTGTGCAACTACTTATGTGCCACTATGCAACTACTTATGTGCCACTGTGCAACTGACTAGATAATCCATGAGAAACTCATAAAAATGAAAAAACAGATTGCAGCCTAGTTCTGTGTCTTAAAAAGCTAAAGATTGCACCTGTAGAAAATTTTAAAAACTACAAATTGATGGTAAGAAATTGAGAAGAATGCCATGCTTATTGTCTTACTTGCCGAGCTGCTTCGGTACGTCAATGTCAATAATCTGGAAGTGCTCGATGCTAAACTTTGGGTAATGCTTCCTCCATAGCTGGCGTACTGCCCCCGCGATGTTAGAGGCGGTGTTCATCAACTCAATGTCGTCCAGCTTCCTGTTTGAATCAAGAACTTCGAAGTGTCCGTCCCTCAAGTTGACATTAAAGACCCAATAATGCCTCCCTCCCTCCTTATCATTTATATCAGCACACTCGAGCACTGGCAGCATGACCTGCACGCGTAAACGATTCAGACACAGATACACGGTATAGGTAAGAAAAAACAGTAAAGAATTGGTGAAGTTAAAATAGGTAGCCAGCAAGTATTTGCCAACTAAAAGATGTGTCATGTGCAATTGAACATGTTATGAGTGCCAACCAAGAGATGGATCGTGTGGGCACAGCACTCACCAAGTCTTGCTTGTCGAGACGGTTCTTGTAATCAAACTTCTTGTTTATCTCATTCACATTGTGGATCCCTTGCTGTAAATTGATTTGCAGAAATTATAAGCATGCCTCAAACTACTTACTAGATGAAAGGACTCTCTGAATTGGTAAACAAAAGCGCTACAAAAAAGAAGAGGGGAAAAATGTTTTGAAAAAACTTACAGAAAACCTCAGTGGCATAACGACCTTCTTTGACCCTTTTGTAAGTTATCCATGATATATAAGATTCCAGTCTCAATAACCATTCTTGACAGCCATTGAACCGGCTCCATGGAATCAACTAACTCCTTTAAAGAAATGTAGAAAGCACCATACCTGATTATCTTAGGGCTGATTTTTAAAAAAAAAATGAAAAGACAAGTTAGCTCGAAGGGTCACAACAACAACAAAAATGTGTATTAAATTAAAATAAAACAGTGTGCAACTAAAAGCCCTGTTTTGTGCAACATGCTCTGCTTTCTGTGCAACTAAGTGGGTGGTCCTGTGCAACTGAAAAAGATATGTATGTAGGCTGTGGGGAGTTGGTTTACCTGGTAGCCTCATCATTTGCTCCTGAGTGATGCCTGACCCAATACATGAGGGCAGCGTAAAGCTTGTTGACTGCCTCATTGGAGCTGAACGTCTTCTTCTTGTTGTAGTCAATGAATGGAGACCTTTGAGATGTTGCGGGCCTTATTACCCTCCTCTGTCTTCATGCAACAGGTGGTCCTGAAGAACTGCTCGTGTCAACTTCTGGTTCTGCGCATATCGCGGTGTGGCAGTTGTCTGGTGATCCAACATCTGGCTCTTGAGCTATTGCCTTGTCAACATCAGCAGCAGCGCATCCTTCATTCACAGCTGCTGGGTCCAACTCACCCTCATCTATGGCAACCACAACGGCTTCCGCTATTTCTGCTGCTGGAGCAGGTGCTGGAGCATCACCATCTATGTCGAGGTCAAAGGATGGTGCGTCGCAGAACCTGTCACCATGATAGCTGCAAGAGTTTGATCTACGTATGGGTTCAAGGCCCAGGGCATCTCCTTGCGGCACATACACGGGTGCATCGTTCGCTGACTTGGTTCGCAATAGTGTTGTAGTTGGCGGCCTTGGAGGCTTGCACCTACTTACAATGTTGAAGACATCCTCTTGTGTTAATGAGTGATGAAAGTCAGCTCTTGGTGATGTAGGCTTGCTTGGCTGTTGTGTGCTAGCTCTTGGGGATGGCACTTTGGCAGTTTGATCACCTCCTTTCGTGTTTGGCATTGAAGTATCTATATGAGTTGGCACCTTGGGGCTTGCAGTTGCAGTGGTGCCTTCCTGAGCAGCAGTGTTGGTTTTGACTGTGAACACGCTGCTAACTGACACATCAGTTGGCACACTGGTATCTACAGTTGGCATCTTTCCAGTCTGAGTTGGCAGCAACCTAGCAAAACGTGGCACCCCTGCATCAATTGATGTGGCATGCAGTTCTGTCTCATCTCTGAACCCCACACCTTTTGTGCCCTGTTCCCCCTTTGTGCCCTTGGCAAACTTGACAATCTTTTGATGCTTATCTGGTTTAGGTGGGACTGCTGAAAGAGGAGTCTTCCCTTGGCTGTGTTGAACTCCTGTGATGGTGGTTGGCTCTCTGCTCACTACAGTTGGCATATCAGTTTGAACCACAGCTTCCTTGACCATGTTTATTTCAGCATCTGCACTCACCATCTTCTCCTTGGTTTGAGGCAACTGCAGATTCTTCTTCATTGAAACTGCTTTGCGCTTCTGGACTACTTGAGGGTTTGCCACTAATGCTGCCTTGCTCTTGCTGCAGCTTACATCTGGAAGCTGCTTCAAATATTCCTTGTATTTTTTCTTTGATTGAACCCAGTCAAGACCCTTTCCTGCTTCCTCCATGTCAATTTTATTCTTTTCAGCCTCACTTGATAAGAACAGGCTCTGATCAATGGCAAAGTTGATTTTCTCACACATCTCTTTGTCACTAAAATCTGGCTCGGGAAAGGTGGTTGGCAAACTGGCTTCAAGTTGCACAGCTTGAACATATCAATGCTGCCCTCAGACTCTGCTTCGTCGTTTTTCTTTGACTTCGGCAAATCCTTGTCTTTCCAGCAAGTTTTGTCAATCAACATCTGTAGTGTGCTCCTGCTGCTCAATGAATTGCTGCTGCTGGCAGGGTTGGCGGAGCTGCTAGTCCTCCTGGATGTGTTGCCGCATGTACCACTAGAACCAGGGGCGTTGTCATCATCATCATCGCTGCTATCACTGCCTCCATTGGATCCCCCTTGATCATCACCATCAACATCCTCGTCTTCTTCCTCATCATCTTCTTCCCCCTCACTGCCATCAACTGCTGCACCTTTGTCTCCGTCCCCCTCTTTGGCCTCATCTTCTTCTTCCTCCTCCTCTGTCTCACTATCTTCTTCCTTGTCCTCCTCCTCTCCTTTGTCCTCTTCTTCTTTGTCCTCCTCTTCTTTCTCCTCATCTTCTTCCTCCTCCTCCTCCTCCTCTGCATCTTCTTCTTTGTCATCCTCCTCTTTGTCCTCCTCCTCTGATTCATCCGCATATGTGTCCTCGTCATCGACAACATCTAGCGCTGGTTCCATTTCCTCATCTTCTTCTGACTCCTCAACAAACTCTTCTTCTTCTTGTATAGTTGAAACGCGTCTCTTTATTTTTGGAGCACGGCGTGACACCCCGGTTCCCATTGATGGCTGCTGTACGTAGGGATCAATATCCAGCTCCTCGTCATCGATCTTGGCAACTGCTTCAATGAAGGTGCCAACCTGTTCAGTTACAGCCTTGCACAGGTCATTAACCACTTTGGCAATCTTTGCCTTTTCTACATCAACACACAAAAAAGATTCAGTACTGATTCAGTTAGAAAACATTTTAAAAAGGAAAATGTCTGTAACTGAACCATGATGTGTTAAGCAAGCCGACTAAGACAAATTTCTTGGCCAACTAAAAACATGATTCTAGCCAACTACACATGCATTGTGGCCAAAACTAAACATGCATTATGCCAAGTTGATGTCATTGGTTGCAAAGGAACACATTGACTGTCCAAAGAATATGTGCAACTAAAAAAGCATATATGTGCAACTGAACATACATCCCAGCCAACTGAATCATGTATTCTCGCAACTAAAAATGCATATATGTGCAACTGAACATACATCCCAGCCAAAAGAAAATGTTGGTAACTGATACAAACTTCTGTATGCAAAAGACTAACCTGCGGATTGTAGGTTATTGGTAACTTGGATGCCATGAATGCTTCAGCTTGCAAAATACCACCAAATAGTGGTGTCTGCTCCATGCCTCTATACTCCTCTTTAAGCTGATGTAAAAAACAGAAAAAGAAAAGAACAAGGTTATCAAAACAGATTTGTGTGTTAAACGAAACCAAACATTATAACCTGTGCAACTACAACAAGATACTATGTAGACAATTCGATTCTACATATATGCAACTGAACAAAGACACAAAAACTGTGCAACCCACATGGCACCTAAAAAAAGTTTCTGCCAACTGATGTCACATATCTGTGCAACAAGATAAGTAAAACTGTGCAACTTAAAACAGATGGTGTGCCAATTAAAAAATGAAAACGTGTGCAGATGCCAAACTTAAAGCTACAAGCTGTGCAACTACATGCATTGTTGTGCCAACTGATGACAGTTTTTTGTGCAATTTCAGAAAAGTGAGCAGACATCAATAGAACATAAAAAGGAGACACTGTTGGAAAAAAAAACAAAGAGAACTCACTTGTAATTTGCCGAACACACCAGGAGAGATCGTGTCCTTCTTGATCGCCTTGGCAATTAGGATACTATCCCATGCATTCGCTCGTATTGCGCAGTTGCTTACTGGGATATCATGAACGAGTGCATCAAGGTATAGTATCTGCACCAGACCCAACAAAGGAAAAGGCCAAGAGTTATTATGAGGAGTATTTCAGCAAACTATAACTGCACAAAGAAGAAGAACACATGGAAGTGGTCATTTTCACTAACCATCAAGTGATACAAGCAGTAGCAGACGGTTTGCTTCTCCTGGTCCATGTTCCGGAAAACTTCATTTATGTGTTCTGCTACAAAGAGGCAGATGTTTGTGTTCTTGAGCATTTCATCATCTAGCACAAGTCCGTAGCACTTTGGGCTGAGCTTCAGGGCCATGGTTGGTGCCAGAAAAGTGCTAAAGGCAACCGCAAGCCAGGCCATAAAGAATGTGTCA
Source organism: Aegilops tauschii subsp. strangulata (assembly GCF_002575655.3). NCBI lineage: Eukaryota > Viridiplantae > Streptophyta > Magnoliopsida > Poales > Poaceae > Aegilops > Aegilops tauschii. The sequence continues at coordinate 527,226,163 of NC_053036.3, forward strand.
TCTGTTCTTCCAGCCATAACCTGAATCATCTTGCACCATGTAGTGATCTGGGGATGAGAATTTCCAGTTATGTTGAAAGCCTCTCTGAATCTCCTAGTTGAATCCTTGTCAACTACATATCTGACTTTTTAACCCCTGTTTGGGAGATCAAATACCCTGTGAACACTGTCAGCATCGACACGGATCCTTCCCCTTCCTGGGAAAACCATTTCAGAGCTCTCTGGCTGGTAGGACTGCACCAGGAACTTAGTGAGGTCCACTGGAAGTGTGTCTGATAAGTTCAATAGGCCCCCGAACAACCTCGAAATTAGCTCAGACTTCTGCGGTGGGGATAGAGAGCCGTTGAACTTTGCAAACCGCCCTGGTGATGCCCTTATCATGCCCGCTTGTGATGGTCGCTCCACATCTTCCCCTGCAGCCACCTCAACTCCTTCACCGCTGGCCTGTGATGAGAAAATAAAAACATTAAGGAAACATTAAACACAAGAGAAAAAATAGGAATGAAAAAAATTAGCAATCATCATTTGGATCAGTATTGCAAGAACTATATAAACATAACATGGATCATGCCAACTAATATGATGTTTTTGTGCAACTAATAAAGCTCATGATGACAACTGAAGACTACCAGTGTGCAACCTGCAAAAAAACTAAGAAAATATACTAGACCTGACAACTACAAAAAGTTCTAGGGGATGCGCAACGATAAGAAATGATATTGCAACAAGATAACAACAACTAAAAAAAGGTTTGCAAGGAAGTGTTCAATAGCTCATAAACACACAAAAAAACCCACATACCTCAGCATCTACTGCGGAAGATGCGACAGCTCCTCCAACAACTGCTGCCTGCACAAAAAATTGTCCAGTGATGTCAACTATAAGATGCCAACTTGTCAACTACAAGATGCCAACTAATGTCAACTATATTTAGATCAAGATGACCAGAGATGTCAACTACAAAGATTGTTATTGACCAACTAAAACAAAAATAGTGGTGCCAACGGCTGCATAATTTCATCAGCGTCTAAAAAGCAAGAAACACTTATATTCAAGAATTTACTTACCCTAGAAGATGACTCAGCTCCCTTTCCAAGTGCTGCACGTCTAGTCCGCTTTACAACATGAAACTGATCAACATCCTAAAAAAAATAAAAAACATGAGCATGGGAAAAAAACAATTATTATATGACCCAAACAAAACCAAAAAAGGGGCTTGTGTCATCAGCATGCCACTTACCTCAACTTCCTCTCCCTGCTGAACACTCCGCACAGGTCGTGGCTGGCGATTAGCAGGACGCTTCGAGTTCCGGCGAAGCGACTGACTTCCAGAACGCTGATTAAGCAACCAAAAAAATGAAAAAAAAGGACATTAGCATATGTGCATAAGTTGAAAACAACTCAAAAACACACAAAAAGTGAAAAAAATACATCGTCTTCATTGCCATCCGCATCTCCTCCTATTATAACCATTTTGCCCTGCAGGGGGGAATACAACAAAAGAAAACATAGTTAGAAGATGCGCAAACAAACTAGAGAAATGATAAAAGGTTGCTTTGATCTACAGACCTCTACACATAAGCAGGACACATATTGCAAAAAACTATAAAACATGTGGACAGCCAACTACTACAATGATGCAGCCAACTGGGCAGTCAACCTTGTGCAAACTGGACAGCATATAAGCCAACTAAGTTTAACTGTGGCAAGTAATAACTAGGCAGAAAATAGTTAACTAAAGGCAACAAGCTCATTATGATAACTTGTGCAACTGGGACAAACAAAAAATGCATAGCCAAATATCCACAACAAGACTTGCAGATTGAGTATACTATATTGGAAAATTGGCAAGCATTGGTACTAATTTGCACAATCAAGGGTCCCTATTTGCACACAGCCGGAGAAAAACACATGAACCACCACATCCACCACAAGGCTGGCAGATTGGGTAGACTACATTGGAAAACTGGCAAGCATTGGTGCTAAATTGAACAAACAAGAGTCCCTAGTTGCACACAGCAGGGGGGAAACAGCAAGCCAACTAAGTAGGGCAACTAGCACAAGTGTATAACATGTGAACAGCCAACTAGTAAAAGTGATGCAGCCAACTGAGCAGGCAACTTGTGCAACTGAACACCGTATAGACAACCAACTAGTACAAACAGTAAGTCAACTAACCAAGACAACTGGTGCAACTGCAGAGCATATGGACAGCCAACTACTATATGGATGCAGCCAACTGGGGAGAATTTTGTGCAACTAACCAAAAATCTCTACCTAAATCTCTGTACAACAACTTCAAATCAGCCAATGCATTGCACACAACATTGCGCACATCTAATACAACTTTGAGAAGGACTAGAAATCATGAACAGATCTCAAACCCCTGCCAATTGAAACAGGAACTAAACAGCCAATCGCCCTAAAATCGCAACGGGCGCCGTGGACGTGCATTCCCTGCTACCTATCGACTACCCCGTGCCCTAGCCAACTACACCTTGGCCCTGGCCAGCCACCCGTGCCCTGAACAACCCCACTAGACGCGTCCTTGTAGATCCCGACCACCGTTGGGTGCGTGCTACCAGAGAGGAGAAATGAACTCAACATGACCAGAATCGAGCATAAGCAGGGGTAGTTCGCCATTCCCGAACCCTAGAAAGCATTCCCCTCACATATCGGCGCATCCGCGCTCCGCGAGACAGAAAGAGGGAGGAGAAGCATGGAGAAGTCGCAGGCGAGCATACCTCCGACGCCGAGGAGCAGCAGCGATTCCCCGCGCGGAGAACCACCCGCAAGCCGTCGCCGTCCTGAGCACTCCGCCGCGACTCCCCCGTATCGCGCCCGTTCGATGGAGAGGCTGGCGAGGACGAAGACGAAGATGGAATGGGGAGAGAGCACCGCTGCGGGCGAGGGATTTCATGCACAGATTTCGAAACCGCCGCCCACGACCCCCACTACTCCCTCTTCTATCGCTTACAGGTGGGCCTCCCCCACGTCCAGATGGGAACAAAACCGCCCCACGACCGCGGGCGGGGGCAATCAGACCAGGTGGCACCTGGCAGACGGGGGCGTGATCCGTGGCGCGATCGTGCCGCTAGGACGCGGCCGCCCGGTTTTGTTAGATGGTGCGCGTGTTTTTTTTAGGTTTTAGGTTCTTATATTTCGGGACTGAGGGAGTACCTCTTTGTGTGTGTATGGAAAACAGCCTCAGAATGCCGGCAAATCCTTGGCTAGCCCAACGCAGACTAACATCGGCCTACAGGCCCATCCATTCGCCTCGTCATTCACAGGCCCTCCTCTCTCCCGACGGACCCGAGGACCCCGTCGCGATTCTAGTCTGCCATCCTCCGGCGAGCGAACCGGCGAAGACCAACGCGACGCAGGTGACCGGCTCCTCCCTTCCTCTCCTGTCTGACTACCTCGCTCTCCGGCATTTCCATCTTCCGGCCTTCCACTTATCTCAACCTTTTGCCTTGGCTGTCCGTGCTCTTTAGCGAGGACGCGCCCCACCTGCTCGACGGAATGCTCCCTAGGAAGCAGCTCAAGAACAGCGAAGCGCCGTCCGCGGCGGAGATGGACGACCTCCTGGACGACGTACTTCCCATCGTCATCTCGTTCCTGCCGGCGCACGAGGCGGTGCGGACGTGCGTGCTCTCCCCACGCTGGCGCCACTTTTGGACCTCTGCGCCCGGTCTCCGCATCACCGCCTCGGGGACTTCGGGAGCGCCGACAAGTTCAATCAGTTCGTAGACCGCCTGCTCTTCCTCCGTCGCCACTCAAACTGCCCACTGGAGTCATGTGAGTTCGATCTGGACGACAGGGAGTTTGATTTCAACTCCATCTCGTCCTTTCAGCATGTGTATCGGTGGAGCCTGCAGTCTGCTTTAGACTGCAATGTACGGGTCCTTCGGTGCAGTTTCACGGACACCAACCCCAACTTCCGCATGTTTCCCGAGCAACTATCTGAATATCCAGAGCCTCTACTCTCCCAGCACCTCACTAGGCTAGAGCTCCTTTGCGTCCGCTGCGCTCTTGATTTTTCGGGCTGTCCAGTGCTAGTGGACCTTAAGATGGAGCAGTGCGTTACACATGCTGCTGAAATGTTGTCTCCATCCTTGCGACAGCTGAGTACGGTCTGCTGTGAACTCTCCATGCGGTATCGTACTCAAATAACCTTACCGAATCTTGTTCGCTTGGAATTAATTAATTGTGCTGGTAGAGTTCCATTACTTGAAAGCTTGCCATCATTGGAAACGGCGGTTGTTGATCTTGGGGAGTTTTCTGAGGATCGGTGTCCTGCGTCAGGCTGTCTTGATGAGGATCCATGCTTTGGTTGTCGTTTTCATTTTGAGTTCATTGCTCAACGCGGAAGTAGCTACTTCTTCCAGGGTTTGTCTCGAGCCAAACACTTAGAGTTGTTAGCTTCCTATAATGATGCGGTATGTATGCTTGCAGCCCCTTTATTTTGTCTTCTAATGTTATATCAAGAACTATACCATCAGCTAACATGCATGTACCCAGTTTATGCTCTCAAACTGTCATACTTATTTCCGTACCAGAAATTATCAACCAACATCATAATTCAGTCAAAATTTAGTGCAGTCAGCCAGTCACATTCATTGTCTTCAATCTATGTAGTTACTCGAAACTGGTTCAGGAATCCCCTCATGATCTGACCTTTTTGTTATTTGATAATTGTCACTAGCTTCTACTAATTCCAAAATGGTACCTTTACTATGACAATGACACACAAAATATATACATGCTACAATTTTTTCCATTATTTGTTTCTAGTTACTATGGAAATTTCAATCTCTAGTTCTCTACCGAAATGATTGGTCTCATTCTCTACATAAATGATCTAGCAGGCTTACTCGATCTCGATTATTTGCATGTTGTGTAGTTCATTTTTCAAAGAGATTTGAAGTGGCGCCCGACATTTCCCATGTTAAAGACTTTGATACTCGACGACTGGTGTTTGCATGCTGACCTCAGTGCTGTGATTCATTTTATCCAACACTCGCCAAATCTTGAGAAGGTTACTCTTAGATTTATTGAGGTATATCTTTTGTGGATGGATAGCTGTGTGTTATCAAAATTACGTCACATGGCTGTTTGACTCAGTATGATTTGTCTGTTGTAGGAATTTGATTCTTCAATGGTGACAGAAGGAGATAACAATTTGTTGGAAGGAACATTTTCATCTGACCATCTTAAAATGGTTGAAATCAAATCTTTAAAGGTTGATGGAAGAATTAACAAAATTCTCAAGATCCTGAGTGCTTGTGGCATATCACTGGAAAAAATCAATATCCGACAAGCCAATACAAGTTCCTGACCTGGATGTGAGTTAAAAGTATCGAATTGTGTATGCTTCTTCTGTTTACGCTATTTTCCTTTGCATGTTTTACTTATAAACGGGGCAAAAGAGAACCTCAAACTTAAAATAACTAATTATTTATTTGAATGTATGTGGAAGAAACATAGAAACTACATTCGTGAAAAACAGTGTAGTTTTACTTATGAACGGGGCAAAAGAGAACCTCAAACTTGAAATAACTAATTATTTATTTGAATGTATGTGGAAGAAACATAGAAACTACATTCGTGAAAAACAGTGTAGTTTTACTTATAAACGGGGCAAAAGAGAACCTCAAGCTTGAAATAACTAATTATTTATTTGAATGTATGTGGAAGAAACATAGAAACTACATTCGTGAAAAATAGTGTAGTACATTTATCTAACTGGTAAAACCTATCCAAAATTACACCATATCAGTTTGGGTTAAATTTACAATATTGACACTCATTTTGATTGAATTTGCTGCCATTCGGATTGCACTTATGAAAACTACCGTCTGAATATCTTATTCTTCACTTGAGCTATGGTTCCTGCTCTGTATGGGTGCCCTTGCCCATGAAAACTTTCCATTTTTATGTAAAAAGCTGTCTGATGGTCGAAATGAACTATCATATTCTGCAAAATATCCCATATATTTCGATAACGATGTCCCGAGTTGATTGTGTTGTTTGAATACTTTTACAAGTTCAAATTTTGTGTGCACAGGTTCCAGCTTCAGCTAAAGGTAAGAAGATGTGATCTGCTGGTCTTTCCAACTTCTCTTTGATTATTTTGAAACGTACCGATCAAAGCTTTATTATGGGCATGATGTAGCTGTCTGCCGTAAATCTGTGTTAATGGTTGTGCAAGATAACTTGTCTTGATTATCTTGGATTATTTTGCAGACTCTTATAATGCACCTAATTGTTTGAATATTTGGCAACCCTCTGTCATGAAGATGATCATGTTTGCTTGTGGTACCATGAATGAGGTCATAAAGATGTGAACCATGAATTCTGTGTGTTAGTTAGAACTTTGACTGAAGTCATAGCAATGCTAATTCCTATGGTTCAGTCCCTCATCAAGTCAATGAGCTTTGCCATTCACTCATGCAGGTTTCGGTTATGCTTGTAATGTTTTGAAAGGAAACAGAGCTGCGAAGATTTATTTTTCAAGAGAGGAAATTGAGAAGATTTGCACTGTTCATGGATTTATGATGAATGCTGGCTGTCCTGTTTGGAAACCTCAATGAGTGAACTCTCCTTCTTTCCAAACGCACGTTGCAATGTTAGGAGCTTCCGTTGTTGTTGCTTGCCTGTGATGGATTCCTGATGAATGTTGACTGTCTAGAAACGCATGTTGCTATTTTGGGTCTTATGATGACTTGTGTCCAACTGCGTGAGCTGCCAAAGAGAACAACTCATCTTCGTAGGGATGAACGTTCTAACAATGATTGCTTGTCGGGGCCTGCTTGGCTGTGATGGATCATGGAATGCTTTGGAGCTTGCTTTCTTTAGCTGACTTTCAGCCAGTCAGCTTTATGTCTGACAAAACCTAGTTTAATTGATTTTGTTGTGAAATTTAAAAGATTTTGATAGCGAGCCCTCTGATTTGGTTATCATGACGGTGTAGCTGGAACAAAAATCACCATTAAGACAGGATAGATAGAACCGGTTACAAGGCATATGTGTTGAACCCCATAATAGAATTCGTAGTGTTTAGGGCATCTCCAACGGAGACCCGCAAAACTCCCGCATGTGGTGTCCCCAGAACTTTTGTTTACTTTTGCAATTCAATGGGGACCTGTATCCATCCGTGAAGCTGTCCGGGCATCCAAATTCCGGCATTTTAGAGACAAATGTGGGAGAGATTTGCCGGAGGACATGCAATTGACCAATCATATGCATGGTCCCTCTCTTCTATCTCTCCTCCCATCCGTATATGCATGGTCTCCCTCTTCTCTCTCTCTCTCCTCCCAACCGGATACTAAACCACAAATATCCCACCACATGCATGGTCTTCACATACTTTTTTTTCTTCCAGTCGGATACTTTGTAATTAGCATTGAATTGCTCCCTCACGTATCATGTCCGCGGACCATGTTCGGGCATAAAAACGGACATATACCGGAGAAATTTACAAGTCGGCATTGGAGATGCCCTTACTACGCCACTCCACTCGAAGATTTGGTTCAACACAACATGGGCCTCAACGCTCACTCAACATGGTCAACGCCCCTTGCCCCATCACCCTCCCTCTGGCCACCACCCTCGCCGCAGCTCGCAGCTTGCCGCCGTCATGGTGGACTCTGCGCTTGTCCTCGACTGTATGCGCTTGCCGGCCACCCATGCTCGTCGGCAGCCCGTGCCACCCACGCTCGCCTCTAGGTCGCTCGTGCTTGCCTACCGCTTGATGGTTTGGGGTGTAACTTCTCGCTGGCTGGTCGCAGCTTCTCCACCGGCTGATCGCCACACCACTGTGCATCGTCTGCCGCTCCCGGTGTCACTGCTCGCACCATTGTCAGTGGTTGAAGCTTTTTCGTCACCGGTTGAAGCTTTTCCCATTACCGGTTGCAACTTTCACGGGTTGCGCCGTGCCCAACCCCACTTTCGTCGTCTCTAGTTGAAGCTATCGGCGTCGCCGGTTGTAGCTTTCTCAAACACCTGTTGCAGCTTCCACGGTTATGCGGTGGCCGACTCCAGCTTTCATCGTTCCTCCGATTGAACCTTTGTCCTTACTAGTTGTAGCTTTCTCAGATGTCGATGGCATCACCTTTTACTAGTCGTCGTACAAACAACAATTCATTCTAATTCTGGTGGTTGGCGGTTGCTGGTTGCAGCACTTGTGGACATCGTCCCGAGCTTCGACGCCGTCCCGAGCTCCGACGGGTGCGGGTTGCAGCACCCATCGTAGGGTACAACCCAATATATCTACACATTTAAATAAATTACAAAAAAATTGATTTATAGAACAAAAAACAAACATGGACAAAAAACCAACATGGACAGGGGGCATATGCCCCCCCCTCCTTGACCCACTTCACCATGTTGTGTTTATTCAATAGCTATTTATAGTTGAGTATATTATAATTATTATTTGCATCATATAATCACATATGGAGAGTGTATTGAAACTTTATTTGCCAACTAAAATTATGTTTTTATGTTAATACCTTTCTATTTTTCATGATATACGATATATATTGTTGAAAGTATATATGTTACTGATATTAATGTTCATTGTGCCCCAGTGGCACTAGGGCCTCCATAATGCTAGGGCCAGCCCTACTTAGACACCTAGGCGCAAGCGTGATACCTCAGATGTGTACTCCCTCCGATCCAATTTTCTCTGCGCATAACTTTTTTCGTTTTTCCCCTCAATACTCTGCGTGATGGTGCGATGGTTTCCGGTTATGCCCCTATCTTTTCGCTTTGCATGCAACAACTCATGATGATTCGCATGCAGAGATACTAGAAAGGTGCGCTAAGTGGGGAGTAAAATACAGAGACAGATGAGGACCAATGGGCTGCATGCACATTAAAACAGCCAGCTTCTGATCCCTGCGAGCGCATGGGCAAATTAGTCAAGAAAAAAAATCCAGCGAGACTCTCCTTAGTATGCGGGTCTAGCCTTATGCGCAGGGAAAAAAGAACCGGAGGGAGTATCTGATAAGGTCGTAGAAAGAAGGCAAAAGAGAATGATAAAAAAACAGGGAATGAGCTGCAAGGTCTAGAGCGAGGAAGCATGTCTACTTCTGTTTTCCTATGTATTGAGTTATGTCATGTTATAATATTCTGAATGCAGCATCAGCCTTAATGTAAAGTTGTTGTTGAATGTACTGATTTAGATATTTCTGTTACTTTTTTTGTCTGAAGTTGCAAGCATATCATTAGGTACTATTTTACTCTATTATAAACAATAACTTCATGGTCGGCCTAGGCCATGGCAAAAGGTGCGGCGGCCTAGGGCCCATCTTAAATAAGAGCCTAATATATCTACATATTTGAATAAAGTACAAAATAATTGATTTACAGAAGAAAAAAAAGTCAACACGGACATGGGGCATATGCCTTCCTCCTCGACGCACTTCACCACATTATATTTATTCAATAGTAATTTATAGTAGAGTACATTATAATCACTATTCGCATCATATAATCACGTATAGATGGTGTATTGAGACTTTATTAGCCAACTAAAATTATGTTTTTATGTTAATGCCTTTTTATTTTTTATGATATACGATATATATTGTTGAAAATATATATGTCATTAATGTTAATGTTTATTATGCCTCAATTGCACTAGGGCCTCCACAATGCCAGGGCCGGCCCTGCCGATTGGCCAACATGTCTGGTTCCAATCTCCTTTGTATGGTCTCTGTGATTCGTAGGTATTCTAAAACAGAGGAAAATAAAAGAATATAATGTCAAGCCACCTTGAATACTACAGGAGTATGTAAATGTCCAGAAAAACTATATATATTGTAATCAAACAATTTACATAGAAAAAATCCTAAGAATTAGAATCCTCCGAAATTCTTTTGGCAATCCCTTGAATCAATGAGGTCCGTACTCTGTAGTAGTACCACAGGACATTCTGCATGAACCAAAGAGTTATGTCCGCAGTAAGGAAAAAGAAGGCTCGCACGTTTGGACAGAGCCTAGATAAAGGATGAACTGGAGTCGGGCCCTATGTTTTTTAAAAAGGGAATCATTATCCGGCGAACGTCAGCCAGGGACATTTTGCCAGGGAACCCCTCCTCAACCGCACGATATACATCCGATGGCTGGCATTTTTCGCAACTGTCACCCTAGCTGGCGAACGTAGGGCCGCGTTCGTCCTTCGTCTCCACGACTCTGAGTCCAACCTAGACTCCGATCCCAACACTACTTGCGATTCGTCTATATAATCCCGGGACATAACAAGCACCTGAATAATTCAGCCACGAGTCCCCTTGTTGATTCCGACGTAACGAAGTAGCGTCCGACGTCGCCCACCATGTCCACGTGCGCCCCAGCCGAGCCGTCGTGGCTCCGCCGGGACCTGCTCCCGCACCTCGGGCTCCCGGCGGACCTGCCGGTGCACTTCATCGCCGAGAAGGCCGTCACCGGCACCGACTTCGACCCGCTGCAGTGTCGGTTCAGCCTCCCGCCCCACGGCGTCATACACAACCTGCGCCCCGTCCTCACCGCCGAGGAGCTCCAGGCTGCCAACCTGCGCACGAGGACGACAACGCGCAGGAGCAAAGGACGACTGGGGAGAGGAGGCAACGCGCCGGCGGGCTGCCCGTGCTGATGGTCGACCCCCGCGCCGGACTCATTGAGCTGCGGCTGTCGCGCGGCGCCCACAGCACGACCCTCAGGGGGCCCGGGTATCTCGATTTCATCAACGAGTGCAGCTTCACCGTCGACGACGTCGTCCGGATCTGGGCCTTCAACCACCGCGCCTCTCCCTCAAACGTTGAGGAAAGCCCCCTCTATCTTGTCATCGCCAAGAAACCAACACCCCAAACTTGATTGGATTGAGTTTGAATCAAGGATCTAATCAGATAAGGCTTTTCTAGGACTATATAGGGCCATTTTTTGGATGTAAACAGACTGATAATTATATTGAAAGCTAAAGAAGTACTCTCTCCGTAAGACACTCTTATATTTCTTTACGGAGGGAGTACCTCCTACAGCCGTTTTAATTTTACTTTTGTTTGGTATATTTTACAATGTGGTGATTCCACAACAGTGTGACTTCACTCTGTTTGCACAGATGTTTTCCAATGCAGTAGCAAAAAATTAAGTCGATTGAAATGCTGAGACAGAGCGCAAACCTTGGGCATGGTATGTTTGTTTTCAAAAGTTGAAAATAAAATGCTCTTTTTGTTAAAACAGCATGCTTTTTTTTGTTTAAACAGCATGCTTTTTTTTGTTTAAACAGCATGCTTATATATAGAATATCTGGGTCAGCACCCTTGAACAGTTTTATTATCTACATTCTGGTTGATTTTAGAACAAAAAAATTCATTCTTCCTATGTTTTGTAAGCAAGCAGAAATATCTGGACTAACATATGATTAAAACTATCAGTGTTTTTAGTTTGAACTAAAACTATCAGTGTTTGTACTTTGTACTTATAGAGGTCACTTGGGTTCTGAAGAAGAATCATGTAGAAAGCAACAGAAACTATGTAGAAGTAATTCGATCCTAATGAATGAAGAATTGGGCACTTGCTCTCTCAAAAAAGGTCGGTACCAGCATATAAAAACATAATTTGCATAGTTAATCTGTACGGCATCAGTTTTCTAACAAAGCCGACATCCGTGCAACATGGCATAAGACAGAGTATTAAAGTTGCTAGTATTCTGATGGGAAAAGACATGTCCAAGGTAAAAGGTTACAGACAGATTGGCGACTTTGAACGCACCAAGTTGGAGGCGGCTCAAGTAGATGCATGTTCAGTTAGGCCTTGTTGCATTACCAGACAATAAGCATACCAAGCACTATTGCCTTCCACACACACACACGAGAAAAAAAAAAGCAAAAAAAAAAAACCAACGTTGTAATTGACAGCACACCGTAGTCATTCATGTACACATTACAATCACAGTTACAGGCATGACATACATCCAGTTAGTACGTATAGCTCCTTACCGTGGTGGTTTCTTTAGTTTAGTTATACGAGATATTAGGCATGCTCCTTACCGTGGCAGTTTCTTCGATTCAGCTAACATATTAACAGAACTAATCTAGAGCTGACAGTATGCAAAGTGTTTGTCATCCCTGCCAAGTGCCAACCACCAGAACATCATGAGCTGACGTGCCATGGTTTTACGTCTGCCGTCAGCATCTGTAGTTCCATCATCCTCTTAACTTGCAAAATATGTACTTTCCCTTTGCATCAAGGCCAGGCTCAATTGATCTCCAAGAATTCTCGTTGTCTACCTCACTTGAGATAACAAGTTTCGAGTTTGCATCGTTGCCGATCTGTTCACTGGCACTCTTTGGCAGATACAAGATGATGGCATCTCATGGAAATCATCTCGTCCATGTCTGGGATCATCTGGTTCCCCCATAAGGCCCCGCTGGATTTTCTTTACCTTCCGTGAAAATGTATCCCAACCCGTTTGATTCCATGTCTGAAATAATACATTGAGCTTTCTCGTGTTTGGGCGAATAGTTCTCTTATGGCCCATGTATCGCCTACAGATTTGATAGGACATGAAGACCATTAGCATATTAAATGTAGAATCAAACGAGTATAAATAAACTACCACCAACAGACAAAGACACCATATATAGCATTAGGGAATAGGGATAAGATAACTAGGGTGCATGGGCACTGTGGACCGTACCTCAATTCACTTCTTTGCATTGTATTGCAATATATTCTACAAATGTAGTATATTCTAAAAATACCCAAACATATCCAGAAAAAAAGAGGGATGTATATACCTGCGTCCAGCTAACACCTTGGCCATGTTTCCATTATTATTGGTAACAAAAACATCACTCTCATCACATACAATGAAGTCGATAGCAGCCAATCGTGAAGAAAAAGGAAGGAATGGTTTCAGATCATCGCCAGCAAGCATCTCCTTGGTGTAGAAGTTTGGAAAGAGTTCGCGCAGAGGCCGAAGAGTTTCTTCTCCGCCATATATTTCTCCAGAAGCAACATACAGGTAAGTTTCATTGCCAAAACCAACAGCTCGCAGCATTAAACCAATTTCGTGAGGAGTTAATGGACATTTTCCCCTGGTGCGCTCATCCTCAGCACTTAAGTCCTGCTAGTAATAACCAATCTAAAATCAGTTCACCATTTAAAGTTTACACTAAATGACACCAACTGACCAAAATCCAATCACTGCAAATATCATAACTTAAAGTAAAATCATCATCTCAAACAGCATGTTCTTTTGGGAAATCATACTCAACATATTCTTGTAGTTGTAGGTGCAAAAGAGAAACACAAAACCCAACAAAGAGCCAACAATAAAGGAAGTGAAAAGTGATAATTATAGTTATGGACCCATCTGTTGAGAATTATTCGATAGGAAAACCACATTATCTCACCAAGTTTCAGAGTCTTACAGGTAATGTATCCCACCGTTTCCTAATTTCAGCCAGTTCCTTTCTTTCTTTTTCACCACCACCATAGTAACAGCCAGAAAATGCAAGCATGTCAGGTTCAAACCTAATGACATAACCCAAAATTGATGTTTAGTAAAATATGCGTACTTTCAGCGAAATGTTCATAAATTCCATTTAGGGACCATACCTCAAGTGAATGGCGACATATCGTGAGCTCATGACTCTCAATCTTCGCACCAATTTTTTACCCAAAGTTTGTATGGGCTTTTTGAATCTTAATGCATGAAAGTTTACTCGACACCGTAACTTCTGCAATTCTTCATCAAGATCATTGGCGAGCCGATAATCAAACTTAGTTAGCTGCAAAGCCTGCAAAATTTTCGACAGCTGAGCTACTAGGAAAATGTAGCTGTATTCATATATTCCTCAGTTCATCAGAACAGATGACTCACATATCGCTATAATGATTTCATATACACTGCCAATTAACACAGTATTTAATATACCTCAGGGAAATCAGGATGTATTCTCTTAACGAACAAATGAGACTACCAAGCTGACCATGCAACAGTAAGTAATTAGACAACCAGATGTTCAGGTTATCACACACGTAACTTTGCACTAAAGCAGATGAATACAATGGTTATATCTTGAAATTAAACAAAGTAATAAGCAGAAAGACTGCGAGATGAAATAACTTCTGTTTGTACATGATGACATGCTTGACAAGGATAGAAGCAATAAATAGTAGCATGTACTCGATAAATACGGAGTAATATGCAACAAGTTCCAAACCGCTTGTTTGGATTACTTACTCTCCTTCGCATCAGAATAGGCAAAACTTCATCAATGTAAAACTCAGGCATGGATTTTCTAGGTGTCCGCATGGTCCATGGAAGTTTATCCATTGATATCATAACTTCATAAGGGATCCTTTTAACAACAGTTACATCCTTTGATAGGTACGATATGAACCAGTCCGTGTCAAAAATATCGGAGAATTCACTGCAAAGAACACATGCAGTATGAGGACAAGTACCTGTGAGGAGCAAACAACCATAGAATATGCCATGTAATCTCAAGTTCTTAAATCACCTGTCATCCTTCCAGAATGAGTGGTGGTCTAACTCGGGCACAACAAGTGTGGCATTCAAAATCCAGGCAACAACAACAGCATCTGTTATCTGGAAACTGAAGATCATAATGGTAATATAATGGATAAGAGAAACAAATCAATTACAAGTTGAAAAAAGATTATACCCCTATGCGTTGTTGGTTCAGTCCCCCGCTAGTAGCAATCAGCAAGTAGCCAGTAGAACTGTTCTCCGGCACAGCTGCTGGAAGATGAACACAGAGAAACCTCAAGATTGTAAATTTTGCCGCTCTTCACATAGTTTAAAAGGGACGGACTTGACTGATCGAGTAGACTAACATCTTAATTTTGGGCTCCTCCCACTGCATCCGTAGTACAAGTTGGAATATCTTGATTTCCAAATATCAATGGGTTCGGTGTTTCTAACCTGCACATTATTATTATCATAGAGCAATATCAATTGAGAATGACTTGGAAGTTTGCAATGGATTATGCATGAACAGATAAGACGGTAACTAGTAATCTTTCAACCACACATACTGAATTTTTTGATTGGCTAGTTTATTAGGAAAACGACGCATATTTGGCAAAAATGTGAGCTCTTCCTTCAGTCCCTTCAATTTCTTTCTAGGTTACGATGTGACAGGCGTAGCCATCGGTACTAGTTTTCACTGACCAGAATTAAACTCTATCCAGAGAAATCACACTCAACAAACCGCGTAAACCAAAACTTATCCAAAATTCTGTCGAATTATTACTATGCAGTAAAACGGGCAAAGTTTCAATCAGTCACCTGATTGGACCGCCACCGGCTCCGGATCCGCGACCAGTCGGCGTCGGTGACGATGTGCCCGGTGAAGAGCGATACGAAGCCTAGGACGAACAGAGCCGTGCCCAGGAACACCGGGGAAGGCTGAGCCCTCCTCGCCGTCTTCGGCGAGGCGGAGCCGCCGCCGTAGTGTGGCTTCGCCGGATCAGGCTTCCTCCCCATGCCGCGCGGTTAGCAGGTCGTGCCCCACGGCAGAAACCAGCACGCGGAAACTGCAGCCTGGGCGGCGCCGCCAACGGCAGAGCGCGAGCCCGCCGCGCTAGATCGTGGAGGCGCGGGAGCTCGGGGAGGGGCCGCCCATGGCGAGTGGAGGAAACAACTGTCGTGTGAACGCGGTGCTGAGCGTGACCGTGCCCCAGGGCCCACAGGCAGACAAGTAATAAAGGCCGAAACAAAAGGAGGAACAACACAATGAACTGGGTCTTCTTTACTAGGGTGGGCTGTATGTTGGCCTAACTTTCTTAGTGGCCTACGCTCCGTTGGTGCAACGTTTTTTTCCCCAAATTTTATTATTATTTTGTGGCGTACGCTATTTTGTGACGGCCGCTAATCTTTCTTTTTGAGAAACAGGTACACACAAGCAAACGCTCACAAACACGTACATACACTCTCTTCTCTGAACGGATGCACGCACATCATAGTTCTATGAGTACCTTCGAGAGACTGAGCCGACACGCCTTGAGACTGAGCCTCCCTATCGATGAAAACATCGCCTCTCAATGGAAGAATATTCCTCCTTTATGAGATACCAAGGAGCCAAACTGAGGTTTGGTCCTTGATGACTGAGGTACCACTACACTCATAACCATCAAAGCACACGTTGATTTACGCTTATGGCTGGTAATTGACAGTGTTTAACACAACCGAATAGCGTACGTACCAAACAACTATCTTAGCTATATCAGGCTCGGTAAATTTAAAAGGTGAGGTTTGCCGGCGTCCTGGGAACGGGATTACCCAGACTTGCCTGCTTGCGGCCCGCCACGTGGCTCCATCAACGGCCCGGTATGGCCCAGGTTCGGTAGCAACAACTCGAGACCCTCGCGAGGGGCCAAGCCTCGCGAGGCGGACGACACCAAGACCTCCCTGGGGCGGCCTCGCAAGGCCGGCTCCTGAGTAGCGGAGATATCTATGCGGGGGCACCTCGCGAGGTTCACATGACATGAGCCATGGCGACCAAGGCCAGGCGGGCGCCAGCGGGCGCAGTGTACCAGTTTCCTCTTTGGTGCTAAAGAGGCAAGCGCAGGCGAGGAGTCCTGAGGCATCAGGCAAAGGTTTCCATATCGGTGCAACGAGATCAAGACCAGCAGGACGGAGGTCATCATGGAGCCCACAACAGCGTCACCACCAGAGCCTTTGGCAGGCGAAGACTACTTTTGTCAGGATAGCTCGTACTAATTGTCTCCCTTCAAAATTGGCCGTTGTGGGATCCCTTCCCGCCTACACAGTTGGGAAGAGGACCAAGGCCACTATAAATAGGACTAGCCATCACCGTAGGAGGAAAACTCATCTTGGGTTGGATCCAGTCCACCAAGGCCTTCTCACCATCTCATCGAGCTCAAGAACACCTCTCCTCCTGAGGTCGTTCACCCATTGTACTAGTTCATCCTTAGCCCTCGAGGCAATCCATCACCACCACACTGGAGTAGGGTATTACACCACAACGGTGGCCCGAACCAGTATAAATCTCTGTGTCTTGTGTTCTTTGGGTTCATCGAGCTAAGCCGTGGAATCGTTGGGTAAGCAGGCTGGGGAGAAAGAGTCCTTCGTGTGCACCCCAGAGTTCGAACCTCTCAAGGGTCTGCGGAACCCTGAATCCGACATTTGGCGCGCCAGGTAGGGGTGCGCCGAAGCTTTCTCCTCCATCAGTCGGCCCGCCATCACCCCGTGGTTCCGATGTCTGACGATCCGAGGACCCATGCCGACCACTGGGCTGCCTGGCCTGCCCGGGCACCACCGTTCACTCAAGAAGACCTCAAGTCCGCACTCCAGGCGGCCCGCGCACTGCCCAACACCCCCGGGCGCGGGCGGCGCGGACCGGCGCCCTCCGCCCTCGCACCGCGGTGCACGCGCGCCGCCACGCGATCCTCAAGCTACGCTGCGGCAACGGCACCGCACACCCGACGAGAGCAGGCGAACATGCGGGTCGCGCTCATCGTGGCGCGGGAGCTACTACAATGCAGGTTGGCAGAGAGCGGCCGCGACGCGCTGCTGGAGCGCGTCGCCGAACTACTGAACGCCGCCTGCAGAGGTACGCCGCCCTTTTGCTCTTTGCCCACGCCTCAGGTTGTGGCAGAAGCACGCGCGAGATCCAAGCGAGCTCGCGCGCCCCTTGGGGCGCTAGGGGACCCGAGAACACCAACATGGATCCCGACGCAGCCTGTCCCGCCGCTACAGCACCATCGCCGGGGGAGGCAAGCGCTGGCGGTCCACCCCGAGGACGCACTGGAATGCCACCCAGCGGCCACCAGGGCCAAGCATCGCGGTTAGTGGCTCAAGGCGTGGGGCACCCAGGCGATGGCTCAGGCGGAGCGACCACGGACGCCTATGTGCCCCGCATGGTGAACCTGGGGTACGTGCCGGGGGAAGGCCCCGACTCGTTCCCCGGGCCAGGATGGAATGGCGGAACGCCCGAAGCAGGGGCCTTCCACGAGTCGCCCGGGGGCTTCGCCGACCCCTTCAGCGACGACGACGGCGGGGTACAACCAATATATCAGGAGCAAGCTTACGCTAACCATGAGCTGCAAGTAAACCGGGCCACGGTAGCAATCGGAGACCCCAGGGCGGTGGCTCCGCCCCCAGCGGGGGTGGTGCTCAGGCCCTCCCCCGCGCTGCACAGAGCAAGGCGTTGCACGGAGGTAGGTCCTCTGCCGGGGGAGGCGCCGGCGAGCCCTTCCCCCCGGCAGAGTGCTTGTGGTCGCCGAGGGCGCCGCCAGCGTCCCCTTTGCCCCTTGGCCTCGTCCTGGTTTCCGGACGCCCCAACGGTGGTCGGGGGTGGCGCAGGGCGGGGCCCTCGTCTGGCGATATGAAGCAAGGCTCACGCCTATGAAGGTCTCCGCTCGTGACACTCTCACGTAATAATGAGTGGGGCTGTACACGCCCCGGAGTCTCCAGAGTGCCGCCCTCGGGCCTCGGGGGCTCCCGCCCACGTCCTAGTGGAAGCACCATGCTCCGCGCGGGCCGTCGACACTGTCCCCCAATGACTATGCTCACAGCCAGTGAAAGCACTTAGCTCCGCGCTGGGGGGAAGACAAGAAGACTAGCTAGGTGCTGGACGCGGCCATTTGCTTTCATCTGCTTTTCTGTAACTTGATTCGCCGCCCTTTTGGATTGAATTTGGAGTATCGTTTGTTGTCAAGCGTGGGAGGAGTCTTTTCTTGTTCGTGTTGATTTCTTGCGTTTTGGTTGCGTGCTTTATATCGAGACTCGCACCTGCTCCCACTCCCCTTGCGAGCGCCTCGCGAGCGCGGGCTGGGCGTGGTGTGCGCGCGTTGACCGCACTCAGGCAAGCCCGAGTGGCGGAAAACCCCCCAGGACCAAGAGCACAATCGCCACAGGGCCACCGCGCGCGTACTCTGCCATAATCTGGCGTTCGCTCCTCGCGAGGCCCTCTCGGGCGGACTAGCGGGCTCCTCGGAAGACCTGGAACCTCGCGAGCCCATGGAGGGCTCCCCTCAGGAGAAAATCACATCGGCAACCACAAAACTAGTTCAAGGCCTGCTTGGACCGAGGTAAGTCACAGCAGCAAGCCTGCTGAGAGGCTCGTGAGCTTGCAGAAGCACGTTTCAAGTCCGGCCTAAAAGATGGGACGTTAATTTACATACACGAAGGGCTCCCCCTCCCATGTCCAAGTCTTTGCGTGCAG
Organism: Aegilops tauschii subsp. strangulata; assembly: GCF_002575655.3. Taxonomy (NCBI): domain Eukaryota; kingdom Viridiplantae; phylum Streptophyta; class Magnoliopsida; order Poales; family Poaceae; genus Aegilops; species Aegilops tauschii. Next base: position 527,245,370 of record NC_053036.3, read on the forward strand.
GTCCAAGCGAAGGGGAGCAGGCTCAATTGGACATGCCGCTCGCAGCATCGTCCCGGTCGCTCTCGTACGCGCTGCTGGCACTATCGCTGGCGTCGTCTTCACCATCATCCTCGGTGGCAAAAGCCCTGACCAGAGCGTCCATGTTATCATCTACCCAGCATGTCAGGTTATCCCGGATAGCCCCGGGTATTGGGGCAATAGCGGCGTCGAAGTCGAAGTTGGGGTCGAGGTTTTGGAGATGACTGAAGACGCGGGAGAACGCGCGCCCAAGGAGGCCTCGGATTTTCTCCTCAACGAGCTCGCGAGCCCTCGCAGCCCAGTCCTCCAGGCGCGTCATGACTTCGGTGAAGAATCGGAAATGGTTGGCATAATCTTCCACGCGGGGATGAGGGACGTGCTCTTCGCAGATGGCGCCTGATGTCGCTTGAAGCTACGTCGGTATTTCCCCAAAGAGGAAGGGATGATGCAGCACAGCGACAGTAGGTATTTTCCTCAGAAATGAAACCAAGGTTATCAAACCAGTAGGAGAACCAAGCAACACAACATAAACAGCCCCTACACACAAATAACAACACCTCGCAACCCGACATGTTAAAGGGGTTGTCAATCCCTTTCGGGGTACGACACCAGAAATTGCATGATGACATGAGAAAGTTATAATAGATTGAAATAATAGATCGCAAATAAAATAAAGTGCAGCAAAGTATTTTTGTATTTTTGGTTTAGTAGATATGAATAAAAAGAGCAAATAAAATAGATCGCAAAGCAAATATATGAAGAAGAAGACCCGAGGGCCGTAGATTTCACTAGTGGCTTCTCTCGAGAAAAATAGCAAATGGTGGGTAAAAAAATTACTGTTGGGCAATTGATAGAACTTCAAATAATTATGACGATATCCAGGCAATGATCATTACATAGGCATCACATCCAAGATTAGTAGACCGACTCCTGCCTGCTGATAGTCTTCAAAGTATCTATAATTTTTGATTGTTCCATGCTATTATATTATCTGTTTTGGATGTTTAATGGACTTTAATATGCTCTTTTATATTATTTTTGGGACTAACCTATTAACCGGAGGCCTAGTGCCAGTTTCTGTTTTTTTGCCTATTTTAGAGTTTTGCAGAAAAGGAATACCAAACGGAGTCCAAACAAATGAAACCTTCGCGAGGATCTTTCTTGGACCGAAAGCAATCCAGAAGACTTGGAGTCGAAGTCTGGAACTCCACGAGGAGGCCACGAGGCAGGAGGGCGCGCCCGCACCCTCGTGGGCCCCTCGTAGCTCCACCGACGTACTTCTTTCACCTATATATACTCTTATACCCTAGAAACATCAGGGGGAGCCACGAAACCACTTTTCCACCGCCGCAACCTTCTGTACCCGTGAGATCCCATCTTGGGGCCTTTTCCGGCGATCTGCCGAAGGGGGAATCAATCATGGAGGGCTTCTACATCAACACCATTGCCTCTCCGATGAAGCATGAGTAGTTTACCACAGACCTTCGGGTCCATAGTTATTAGGTAGATGGCTTCTTCTCTCTCTTTGATTCTCAATACAAGTTCTCCTTGACGTTCTTGGAGATCTATTCGATGTAATACTCTTTTGCGGTGTGTTTGTCGAGATCCGATGAATTGTGGATTTATGAACAAGATTATCTATGAATATTATTTGGTTCTTCTCTGAATTCATATATGCATGATTTGATATCTTTGCAAGTCTCTTCGAATTATCGGTTTAGTTTGGCCTACTAGATTGATCTTTCTTGCAATGGGAGAAGTGCTTAGCTTTGGGTTCAATCTTGCGGTGTCCTTTCCCAGTGACAGTAGGGGCAGCAAGGCACGTATTGTATTGTTGCCATCGAGGATAAAAAGATGGGGTTTATATCATATTGCTTGAGTTTATCCCTCTACATCATGTCATCTTGCTTAATGCGTTACTCCGTTCTTATGAACTTAATACTCTAGATGCATGCTGGATAGCGGTCGATGTGTGGAGTAATAGTAGTAGATGTAGAATCGTTTCGGTCTACTTGACACGGACGTGATGCCTATATTCATGATCATTGCCTTAGATATCTTCATAACTATGCGCTTTTCTATCAATTGCTCGGCAGTAATTTGTTCACCCACCGTAATACATGCTATCTTGAGAGAAGCCACTAGTGAAACCTATAGCCCCCGGGTCTCCTTCCTATTATATTACATCTCTTTTATTTACATCGCATCTCGTTTACTATTTTGCAATCTTTACTTTCCAATCTATACAACAAAAATACCAAAATATTTACTTTACTATCTCTATTAGATCTCACTTTTGCGAGTGACCATGAAGGGATTGACAACCCCTTTATCGCATTGGTTGCAAGGTTCTTGATTGTTTGTGCAGGTACTAGGTGACTTGTGCGTTGTCTCCTACTGGATTGATACTTTGATTCTCAAAACTAAGGGAAATACGTTGCTGCATCACCCTTTCCTCTTCAAGGGAAAACCAACGCATGCTTAAGAGGTAGCAAGAAGGATTTCTGGCACCGTTGCCGGGGAGATCTACGCCAAGTCAAGACATACCAAGTACCCATCATAAACTCTTCTCCCTCGCATTACATTATTTGCCATTCGCCTCTCGTTTTCCTCTCCGCCACTTCTAAAATGACTTTCGAAAACCTTTGCCTTTTTTTTGCCCCTCTTCCGTTCGCCTCTTTTCGTTTGCTTCTTGTGTGCTTGTGTGTTGGATTGATTGTTTGTCACGATGGCTCAAGATAATACTAAATTGTGTGACTTTTCCAATACCAACAAGAATGATTTTATTAGCACTCCGATTGCTCCTACTACCGAAGATGAATCTTGTGAAATTAATACCCCTTTGTTGAATCTTGTTATGAAAGATCAATTTTCTGGCCTTCCTAGTGAAGATGCCGCTACCCATCTAAACAACTTTGTTGATTTGTGTGATATGCAAAAGAAGAAATATGTGGATAATGATATTGTTAAACTGAAGCTATTTCCGTTTTCACTTAGAGATCGTGCTAAAACTTGGTTCTCTTCTTTGCCTAAAAATAGTATTGATTCATGGAATAAGTGCAAAGATGCTTTTACTTCTAAGTATTTTCCTCCCGCTAAGATCATCTCTCTTAGGGACGATATTATGAACTTTAAGCAACTTGATCATGAGCATGTTGCACAAGCTTGGGAGAGGATGAAATTAATGATACGTAATTGCCCTACACATGGTTTGAATTTGTGGATGATTATACAACATTTTTATGCCGGACTGAATTTTGCTTCTAGAAATCTTTTAGATTCGGCCGCGGGAGGCACTTTTATGGAAATCACTTTAGGAGAATCTACTAAACTCCTAGACAATATTATGGTTTATTATTCTCAATGGCACACCGAAAGATCCACTAGTAAAAAAGTTCATGCGATTGAAGAGATTAATGTTTTGAGTGGAAAGATGGATGAACTTATGAAATTGTTTGCTAATAAAAGTGTTTCTTCTGATCCTAATGATATGCCTTTGTCCACTTTGATTGAGAATAATAATGAATCTATGGATGTGAATTTTGTTGGTAGGAACAATTTTGGTAACAACGCGTATAGAGGAAACTTTAATTCTAGGTCGTTTCCTAGTAATTCCTCTAATAATTATGGTAATTCCTACAACAACTCTTATGGAAATTTTAATAAGATGCCCTCGGATTTTGAGACTAGTGTTAAAGAATTTATGAGTTCGCAAAAGAATTTTAATGCTTTGGTTGAAGAAAAATTTCTTAAGATTGATGAGTTGGCTAGGAACGTGGATAGAATTTCTCTTGATGTTGATTCTTTGAAACTTAGATCTATTCCACCTAAGCATGACATCAATGAGTCTCTCAAAACCATGAGAATTTCCATTGATGAGTGCAAAGAAAGAACCGCTAGGATGCGTGCTAAGAATGATTGCTTTGTGAAATCGTGTTCTTCTAATTTCTATGAAAATAAAGATGAAGATCTAAAAGTTATTGATGTGTCCCCTATTAAATCTTTGTTTTGCAATATGAATCTTCATAATGATGGGACTGAATATGATCCACCTTTACCTAGGAGGTGTTCCAAAAATTCGGAGTTTTTAGATAAATGAGAGCGGTAAATCGGTAAGAGACATCATAGATCGCACCATATCCAATAGAGTGCGATTACGACGTTCGGACACACCATTTCTCTGAGGTGTTCCAGGCGGCGTGAGTTGTGAAACTATTCCAAATTTCCTTAAGTGTGCACCAAACTCGTGACTTAAATATTCTCCACCACGATCTGATCGTAAGAATTTTATTTTCCTGTCACGTTGATTCTCAACTTCACTCTGAAATTCCTTGAACTTCTCAAAGGTTTCAGAATTGTGTTTCATTAGGTAGACATACCCATATCTACTTAAATCATCAGTGAGAGTGAGAACATAATGATATCCTCCGCGAGCCTCAACACTCATTGGACCACACACATCGGTATGTATGATTTCCAATAAGTTGGTTGCTCGCTCCATTGTTCCGGAGAACGGAGTCTTGGTCATCTTACCCATGAGGCATGGTTCGTACGTGTCAAATGATTCGTAATCAAGAGACTCCAAAAGTCCATCTGCATGGAGCTTCTTCATGCGCTTGACACCAATGTGACCAAGGCGGCAGTGCCACAAGTATGTGGGACTATCGTTATCAACTTTACATCTTTTGGTATTCACACTATGAACATGTGTAACATCACGTTCGAGATTCATCAAAAATAAACCATTGACCAGCGGGGCATGACCATAAAACATATCTCTCAAATAAATAGAACAACCATTATTCTCAGATTTAAATGAGTAGCCATCTCGAATTAAACGAGATCCAGATACAATGTTCATGCTCAAAGCTGGCACTAAATAACAATTATTGAGGTTTAAAACTAATCCCGTGGGTAGATGCAAAGGTAGCGTGCCAACGGCGATCACATCGACCTTGGAACCATTCCCGACGCGCATCGTCACCTCATCCTTTGCCAGTCTCCGTTTATTCTGTAGTTCCTGTTTTGAGTTACAAATATGAGCAACCGCACCAGTATCAAATACCCAGGAGCTACTACGAGTACTGGTAAGGTACACATCAATTACTTGTATATCACATATACCTTGGGTGTTGCCGGCCTTCTTCTTGTCCGCTAAATATTTGGGGCAATTCCGCTTCCAGTGACCACTTCCCTTGCAATAAAAGCACTCAGTCTCGGGCTTGGGTCCATTCTTTGACTTCTTCCCGGTAACTGGCTTACCGGGCGCGGTAACTCCCTTGCCGTCCTTCTTGAAGTTCTTCTTACCCTTGCCCTTCTTGAACTTAGTGGTTTTATTCACCATCAACACTTGATGTTCTTTTCTGATCTCTACCTCAGCTGATTTCAGCATTGAATATACCTCAGGAATGGTCTTTTCCATCCCCTGCATATTGAAGTTCATCACAAAGCTCTTGTAGCTTGGTGGAAGCGACTGGAGGATTCTGTCAACGACCGCGTCATCCGGGAGATTAACTCCCAGCTGAGACAAGCGGTTGTGCAACCCAGACATTCTGAGTATGTGCTCACTAACAGAACTGTTCTCCTCCATTTTACAGCTGAAGAACTTGTCGGAGACATCATATCTCTCGACCCGGGCATGAGCTTGAAAAACCAGTTTCAGCTCCTCGAACATCTCGTATGCTCCATGTTTCTCAAAACGCTTTTGGAGACCCGGTTCTAAGCTGTAAAGCATGCCGCACTGAACGAGGGAGTAATCATCAGCACGCTGCTGCCAAGCGTTCATAACGTCTTGGTTCTCAGGGATTGGTGCTTCACCTAGCGGTGCTTCTAAGACATAATCTTTCTTGGCTACTATAAGGATGAGCCTCAGGTTCCGGACCCAGTCCGTATAGTTGCTGCCATCATCTTTCAGCTTGGTTTTCTCTAGGAACGTGTTGAAATTGAGGACAACGTTGGCCATTTGATCTACAAGACATAGTGTAAAGATTTTAGACTAAGTTCATGATAATTGAGTTCATCTAATCAAATTATTTAATGAACTCCCACTCAGATAGACATCCCTCTAGTCATCTAAGTGAAACATGATCCGAGTTTAACTAGGCCGTGTCCGATCATCACGTGAGACGGACTAGTCAAGATCGGTGAACATCTCCATGTTGATCGTATCTTCTATACGACTCATGCTCGACCTTTCGGTCCTCCGTGTTCCGAGGCCATGTCTGTACATGCTAGGCTCGTCAAGTCAACCTAAGTGTATTGCGTGTGTTCCGAGGCCATGTCTGTACATGCTAGGCTCGTCAACACCCGTTGTATTCGAACGTTAGGATCTATCACACCCGATCATCACGTGGTGCTTCGAAACAACGAACCTTCGCAACGGTGCACAGTTAGGGTGAACACTTTCTTGAAATTATTATAAGGGATCATCCTACTTGCTACCGTCGTTCTAAGCAAATAAGATGCAAAAACATGATAAACATCACATGCAATCAAATAGTGACATGATATGGCCAATATCATTATGCTCCTTTGATCTCCATCTTCGGGGCACCATGATCATCTTCGTCACCGGCATGACACCATGATCTCCATCATCATGATCTCCATCATTGTGTCTTCATGAAGTCGTCACGCCAACGATTTCTTCTACTTGTATGGCTAACACGTTTAGCAACAAAGTAAAGTAAATTACATGGCGTTATTCAATGACACGCAGGTCATGCAAAATAATAAAGACAACTCCTATGGCTCCTGCCGGTTGTCATACTCATCGACATGCAAGTCGTGATTCCTATTACAAGAATATGATCAATCTCATACATCACATATATCATTCATCACATCTTCTGGCCATATCACATCACATAGCACTTGCTGCAAAAACAAGTTAGACGTCCTCTAATTGTTGTTGCAAGTTTTTTTACGTGGTTTGTAGGTTTCTAGCAAGAACGTTTTCTTACCTACGTATGACCACAACGTGATTTGCCCATTTCTATTTACCCTTCATAAGGACCCTTTTCATCGAATCCGTTCCGACTAAAGTAGGAGAGACAGACACCCGCTAGCCACCTTATGCAACTAGTGCATGTCAGTCGGTGGAACCTGTCTCACGTAAGCGTACGTGTAAGGTCGGTCCGGGCCGCTTCATCCTACAATGCCGCCGAAACAAGAAACGACTAGTAGCGGCAAGAAGAATTGGCAAACTCAACGCCCACAACTGCTTTGTGTTCTACTCGTGCATAGTAACTACGCATAGACCTGGCTCATGATGCCACTGTTGGGAATCGTAGCATAATTTTAAAATTTTCCTACGCTCACCAAGATGCATCTATGGAGTCTACTAGCAACGAGGGGAAAGGAGTGCATCTACGTACCCTTGTAGATCGCGAGCGGAAGCGTTCCAATGAACGTGGATGACGGAGTCGAACTCGCCGTGATCCAAATCACCGATGACCGAGTGCCGAACGGACGGCACCTCCGCGTTCAACACACGTACGGTGCAGCGACGTCTCCTCCTTCTTGATCCAGCAAGGGGGAAGGAGAGGTTGATGGAGATCCAGTAGCACGACGGCGTGGTGGTGGATGTAGCGGGTCTCGGCAGGGCTTCGCTAAGCTTCTGCGAGAGAGAGAGGTGTTGCAGGGGAGGAGGGAGGCGCCCAAGGCTGTAGGTTGCTGCCCTCCCTCCCCCCTTTGCCCCCTGGGGGGGGGGCGCCGGCCCTAGAGATGAGATCTCATGGGGGGGGGGGGGGGCGGCGGCCACAAGGGGGGGAAGGGGTTGCCTTGCCCCCCAAGGCAAGGGGGAACTCCCCCCCTAGGGTTCCCAACCCTAGGCGCATGGGGGGAGGCCCAAGGGGGGCGCCCCAGCCCACTAAGGGCTGGTTCCCTTCCACTTTCAGCCCACGGGGCCCTCCGGGATAGGTGGCCCCACCCGGTGGACCCCCGGAACCCTTCCGGTGGTCCCGGTACAATACCGGTAACCCCCGAAACTTTCCCGGTGGCCGAAACTGGACTTCCTATATATAATTCTTCACCTCCGGACCATTCCGGAACCTCTCATGACGTCCGGATCTCATCCGGGACTCCGAACAACTTTCGGGTTTCCGCATACATATATCTCTACAACCGTAGCGTCACCGAACCTTAAGTGTGTAGACCCTACGGGTTCGGGAGACATGCAGACATGACCGAGACGCCTCTCCGGTCAATAACCAACAGCGGGATCTGGATACCCATGTTGGCTCCCACATGTTCCACGATGATCTCATCGGATGAACCACGGTGTCGAGGATTCAATCAATCCGTATGCAATTCCCTTTGTCAATCGGTATGTTACTTGCCTGAGATTCGATCGTCGGTATCCCAATACCTTGTTCAATCTCGTTACCGGCAAGTCTCTTTACTCGTACCGCAATGCATGATCCCGTGACTAACGCCTTAGTCACATTGAGCTCATTATGATGATGCATCACCGAGTGGGCCCAGAGATACCTCCCCGTCACACGGAGTGACAAATCCCAGTCTCGATCCGTGCCAACCCAACAGACACTTTCGGAGATACCCGTAGTGCACCTTTATAGTCACCCAGTTACGTTGTGACGTTTGGCACACCCAAAGCACTCCTACGGTATCCGGGAGTTGCACGATCTCATGGTCTAAGGAAAAGATACTTGACATTGGAAAAACTCTAGCAAACGAAACTACACGATCTATTATGCTATGCTTAGGATTGGGTCTTGTCCATCACATCATTCTCCTAATGATGTGATCCCGTTATCAATGACATCCAATGTCCATAGTCAGGAAACCATGACTATCTGTTGATCAACGAGCTAGTCAACTAGAGGCTTACTAGGGACACGTTGTGGTCTATGTATTCACACATGTATTACGATTTCCGGACAATACAATTATAGCATGAATAATAGACTATTATCATGAACACAGAAATATAATAATAACCATTTATTATTGCCTCTAGGGCATATTTCCAACAATTTGGGTGCTAGTGTTTCCACGATTCCAAAAACCTTGTGTGATGTGCTAGGTTTTCGTGAATTTGATGATTGTTCTCTAAATTTACATCTTGCGGATTCCACCATTAAGAAACCTATGGGAAGGATTAATGATGTTCTTATTGTTGCAAATAGTAATTATGTGCCTGTATATTTCATTGTTCTTGATATAGATTGCAATCCTACATGTCCTATTATTCTTGGTAGACCTTTCCTTAGAACGATTGGTGCAATTATAGACATGAAAGAAGGAAATATTAGATTCCAATTTCTGTTAAGGAAAGGCATGAAACACTTTCCTAGGAAGAAAATTAAATTGCCTTATGAATCTATTATGAGAGCCACTTATGGATTGCATACCAAAGATGGCAATACCTAGATCTATTCTTGTTTTTATGCCTAGCTAGGGGCGTTAAACGATAGCGCTTGTTGGGAGGCAACCCAATTTTATTTTTGTTCTTTACTTTTTGCTCCTGTTTAGTAATAAATAATTCATCTAGCTTCTTTTTAGATGTGGTTTTATGTTTTAATTAGTGTTTGTGCCAAGTAGAACCTTTGGGAAGACTTGGGTGAAGTCTTTGCGATCTTCCTGTAAAAAACAGAAACTTTTGCACTCACGAGATTAGCTGTCATTTTTTACTGGAGAGTGATTTTAGGTTGATTCGTTTGCAGATGATTAATAGACAAATTCCTCACGTCCACCAATTTATTTCAGAATTTTTAGAGTTACATAAGTATTCGAAAGTTACAGATTGCTACGGACTTTTCTGTTTTTGAGAGATTCTGTTTTCATGTGTTGTTTGCTTATTTTGATGAATCTATGAGTAGTATCGGGGGGTATGAACCATAGAGAAATTGGAATACAGTAGGTTTAACACCAATATAAATAAAGAATGAGTTCATTACAGTACCTTAAAGTGGTGGTTTATTTTCTTATACTAACGGAGCTCATGACATTTTCTGTTGAAGTTTTGTGTTGTGAAGTTTTCAAGTTTTTGGGTAAAGATTTGATGGATTTTGGAATAAGGAGTTGCAAGAGCCTAACCTTGGGGATGCCCAAGGCACCCCAAGGCAAAAGTCGAGGACAACCAAAAGCCTAAGCTTGGGGATGCCCCGGAAGGCATCCCCTCTTTCGTCTTCGTCTATCGGTAACTTTACTTGAGGCTATATTTTTATTCACCACATGATATGTGTTTTGCTTGGAGCGTCTTGTATGATTTGAATCTTTGCTTTTTAGTTTACCACAATCATCCTTGCTGTACACACCTTTTGGGAGAGACACGCATGAATCGGAATTTATAAGAATACTCTATGTGCTTCACTTATATCTTTCGAGCTAGATAATTTTGCTCTAGTGCTTCACTTATATCTTTTTAGAGCACGGTGGTGGTTTTATTTTATAGAAATTAATGATATCTCATGCTTCACTTATATTATTTTGAGAGTATTTTAGAACATCATGGTAATTTGCTTTGGCTATAAAACTAGTCCTAATATGATGGGCATCCAAGATGGGTATAATAAAAACTTCCATATAAAGTGCGTTGAATACTATGAGAAGTTTGATGCTTGATGATTGTTTTGAGATATGAGGATGGTGATATTAGAGTCATGATAGTAGATTAATTGTGAATTTGAGAAATACTTGTGTTGAGGTTTGCAAGTCCCGTAGCATGCACGTATGGTAACCGTTGTGTAACAAATTTGAAGCATGAGGTGTTTCTTTGATTGTCTTCCTTATGTGTGGAGGTCGGGATCGCATGATGGTTAACTCCTACCAACCCTTTCCCTAGGAGCATGCGCGTAGTGCTTGGTTTTGATGACTTGTAGATCTTTGCAATAAGTATGTGTGTTCTTTATGACTAATGTTGAGTCCATGGATTATACGCACTCTCACCCTTCCACCGTTGCTAGCCTCTCTAGTACTGCGCAACTTTCGCCGGTACCATAAACCCACCATTTACCTTCCTCAAAACAGCCACCATACCTACCTATTATGGCATTTCCATAGCCATTCCAAGATATATTTCCATGCAACATTCCACCGTTTTGTTTATTATGACACGCTCCATCAGTCATATTGCCTTGCATGATCATGTAGTTGACATCATATTTGTGGCAAAGCCACCATTCATAATTTTTTCATACATGTCACTCTTGATTCATTGCACATCCTGGTACACCGCCGGAGGCATTCATATAGAGTCATATTTTGTTCTAAGTATCGAGTTGTAATCCTTGAGGTGTAAATAAATAGAAGTGTGATGATCATCATTATTAGAGCATTGTCCCGTGTGAGGAAATAAAAAAAGAGGCCAAAGAAGCCAATGAAAAAAAAGAGGCCAAAGAAGCCAAACAAAAAAAAGAAAGAAAAAGAGAGAAGGGACAATGCTACTATCCTTTTTCCACACTTGTGCTTCAAAGTAGCACCATGATCTTCATGATTGAGAGTCTCTTATTTTGTCACTTTCATATACTAGTGGGAATTTTCGTTATAGAATTTGGCTTGTATATTCCAATGATGGGCTTCCTCAAAATGCCCTAGGTCTTCACAAGCAAGCAAGTTGGATGCACACCCACTTAGTTTCTTTTGTTGAGCTTTCATACATTTATAGCTCTAGTGCTTCCGTTGCATGGCAATCCCTACTCACTCACATTGATATCTATTGATGGGCATCTCCATAGCCCATTTGTCGGTGGGAAACGACACCTATGGGATCACAAGAATCCCTACTACGGTTGCCGGGGCGTAGGGTTGTGAGAAGAGCAGGAATAACAGTCAACATAAGGATCGTTTACCCAGGTTCGGGCCGCGAGGATGCCTAATACCCTAGTCCTGCTTTGGTGGATGTATTGAGAGAGTTCTTGAGCTCTCTAACTAGCTATGGTGGCTGCGTCGTTCAAAAGAGCCGAATCCCTCTCCAGTATGCCAAGGGCCTCCTTTTATAGTCGAAAGGGGCTGCCACAGTGGCACACAGGAGGTGGAAAGGCCTACAGCGCTGCGAGCTTATCGCTCGTGTTACAGGACAAGACGCATTTAATGCATAGCTTAGGTGTCTCTTAGCTTTATTGGGGACGGGAACGAGGCCCGTCCCGTCCGTTGCCGCCTCGCCTTGCTTCAACACGCGCCCAGGCCAGCGGTGCATGCGGCGCCATGTAGGCAGGCAGGCAGCTGAGGTGGCGTGGTGGTAGGGTCTTCACGAAGATCTGCATGCCACCATGCAGGTGTTTGCTGAGTTGGTGTAGAGGCCGCCCGTCGCCACGCAGGTGCCTGCCCAGCTGGTTGAGCTAGGAGCTGCTTGGGGACGGCGGTGGAGTCTTGGTCGACGCGGGCCTGGCTGTGGCCCCACTGACGCCCTCGGCAAGGGCCTTGCTGGGGGCCCGACAAGGGTCTTGCCGTGGCGTTGCAGTCGTCCCCGGCAAGGCGCTTGCCGGGGGTCTTGTGGGTCTCCTCGGCAAGGATCCCGCCGTGGGTCGCTGTCTTCTGGTTCTCATCTGATCTCATATCTCTATGGTCTTGACAAAGATTTTCATGCTACCACGGAGGTGCCTCCCGAGCCCTGGTTCCAATGTGGTTGGTGGAGTTGGAACCCGTGGGCTCAAGGGTGGCTCGCTCTGTTAGCATCGGGCAAGTTGCCCCGGCAAGGCTCTTGCCGGGGTCGCGGAGGCTGCCCCGGCAAGTGTTGGGGAACGTAGTAATAATTCAAAATTTTCCTACGTGTCACCAAGATCAATCTAGGAGATGCTAGCAACGAGAGAGAGGGAGTGCATCTTCATACCCTTGAAGATCGCTAAGCGGAAGCGTTACAAGAACGCGGTTGATGGAGTCGTACTCGCGGCGATTCAAATCGCGGAAGATCCGATCTAGCGCCGAACGGACGGCGCCTCCGCGTTCAACACACGTACAGCCCGGGGACGTCTCCTCCTTCTTGATCCAGCAAGGGGAGAGGAGAAGTTGAGGGAGAACTCCAACAACACGACGGCATGGTGGCAATGGAGCTCGTGGTTCTCCGGCAGAGCTTCGCTAAGCACTACGGAGGAGGAGGAGGAGTTGGAGGAGGAGAGGGCTGCGCCTTGCCAGGGGTGTAGCTGCCCTCCCACCCCCTCACTATATATAGGAGGAAGGGAAGAGGGGGCCGGCCCCTCTAGATGGATCTAGAGGAGGAGGCGGCGGCCAGGGGGAAACCCTAGATGGGTTTGGGCGCCCCCACCCCTCCTGGTTACGTGAGAGGGGTTGGGAGGGGCGCACAGCCCCTTAGTGGTTTGCCCCTTCCCCTTGGCCCATAAGGCCCCCCCAACGCTTGCCGGGGCCTCCGAAACCCCTTTCGGACATGCTGGCCATAGCCTGGTACCCCCGGAACAATTCCGGACTCCAATACCTTCGTCAAATATACCGATCTTCACCTCCGGACCATTCCGGAGCTCCTCGTCATGTCCGGGATCTCATCCGGGACTCCGAACAACCTTCGGTAACCACATACTATTTCCCATAACAACTCTAGCGTCACCGAACCTTAAGTGTGTAGACCCTACGGGTTCGGGAACCATGCAGACATGACCGAGACACCTCTCCGGCCAATAACCAATAGCGGGATCTGGATACCCATATTGGCTCCCACATGTTCCACGATGATCTCATTGGATGAACCACGATGTCGGGGATTCAATCAATCCCGTATACAATTCCCTTTGTCTATCGGTATGTTACTTGCCCGAGATTCGATCGTCGGTATCCCAATACCTCGTTCAATCTCGTTACCGGCAAGTCTCTTTACTCGTTCCGTAACGCATGATCCCGTGGCTAACTCATTAGTCACATTGAGCTCATTATGATGATGCATTACCGAGTGGGCCCAGAGATACCTCTCCGTCATACGGAGTGACAAATCCCAGTCTTGATTCGTGCCAACCCAACAGACACTTTCGGAGATACCTGTAGTGCACCTTTATAGCCACCCAGTTACGTTGTGACGTTTGGTACACCCAAAGCATTCCTACGGTATCCGGGAGTTGCACAATCTCATGGTCTAAGGAAACGATACTTGACATTAGAAAAGCTCTTAGCAAACAAACTACACGATCTTGTGCTATGCTTAGGATTGGGTCTTGTCCATCACATCATTCTCCTAATGATGTGATCCCATTATCAATGACATACAATGTCCATGGTCAGGAAACCATAGCCATCTATTGATCAACGAGCTAGTCAACTAGAGGCTTACTAGGGACATGTTGTGGTCTATGTATTCACACATGTATTACGGTTTCCAGTTAATACAATTATAGCATGAACAATAGACAATTATCATGAACAAGGAAATACAATAATAACCATTTTATTATTGCCTCTAGGGCAATTTCCAACAGTCTCCCACTTGCACTAGAGTCAATAATCTAGTTCACATAACTATGTGATTGTAATGAATCCAACACCCATGGGGTTTGTTCATATCTCGCTTGTGAGAGAGGTTTTTAGTCAACGGGTCTGAACCTTCCAGATCCGTGTGTGCTTTACAAATCTCTATGTCATCTTGTAGATGCAGCTACCACGCGCTACTTGGAGCTATTCCAAATAACTGCTGTACTATACGAATCCGGTTTACTACTCAGAGTCATCTGGATTAGTGTCAAAGTTTGCATCGACGTAACCCTTTACGATGAACTCTTTTTCCACCTCCATAATCGATAAAATTCCTTAGTCCACTAGATACTAAGGATAAGTTCGACCGCTGTCATGTGATCCATTCCTGGATCACTCTTGTACCCCTTGACTGACTCATGGCAAGGCACACTTTAGGTGCGGTACACAGCATAGCATACTGTAGAGCCTACGTCTAAAGCATAGGGGACAACCTCCGTCCTTTCTCTCTCTTCTGCCGTGGTCATGTTTTGAGTCTTACTCAATACTCACACCTTGTAACACAGCCAAGAACTCCTTATTTGCTGATCTATTTTGAACTCCTTCAAAATCTTGTCACGGTATGTATTCATTTGAAAGTACTATTAAGCGTTTTTGATCTATCCTTATAGATCTTGATGCTCAATGTTCAAGTAGCTTAATCCAGGTTCTCCATTGAAAAACACTTTTCAAATAACCCTGTATGCTTTCCAGAAATTCTACATCATTTCTGATCAACAATATGTTAACAACATATACTCATCAAAATTTTTTGTAGTTCTCCCACTCACTTCTTTGGAAATACAAGTTTCTCATCAACTTTGTAAAAACCCAAAATCTTTGATCATCTCATCAAAGCATACATTCCAACTCCGAGATGCTTACTCCAGTCCTTAGAAGGATTGCTGGAGCTTTGCATACTTGTTAGCATCTTTCAGGATTAACAAAACCTTCTGGTTGTATCACATACAACCTTTCCTCAAGAAAATCATCGAGGAAACAATGTTTTTGACATCCTATCTGCAAGATTTCATAAATAATGCAGTAACTGCTAATATAATTCCAACAGACTCTTAGCATCGCTACGAGTGAGAAAATCTCATCGTAGTCAACTCCTTGAACTTGTCGGAAAACATCTTAACGACAAGTCGAGCTTTCTTAATGGTGACACTTACCATCATTGTCCGTCTTCCTTTTAAAATTCATCTGCACCCAACAGCCTTACGACCATCAAGTAGTTCTTCCAAAGTCTATACTTTGTTTTTATACATGGATCCTCTCTCGGATTTTATGGCCTCGAGCCATTCGTCGGAATCTGGTCCCACCATCGCTTCTCCATAGCTCGTAGGTTCATTGTTGTCTAGCAACATGACTTCCAAGACAGGATTATGTACCACTCTGAAGTAGTACGCATCCTTGTCGTCCTACGAGGTTTGGTAGTGACTTGATCCGAAGTTTCATGATCACTATCATAAGCTTCCACTTCAATTGGTGTAGGTGCCACAGGAACAACTTCTTGTGCCCTGCTACACACTAGTTGAAGTGACGGTTCAATAACCTCATCAAGTCTCCACCATCCTCCCACTCAATTCTTTCGAGAGAAACTTTTCCTTGAGAAAGGACCCGTTTCTAGAAACAATCACTTTTGCTTCCAGATCTGAAATAGGAGGTATACCCAACTGTTTTGGTATTCTATGAAGATGCATTTATCCGCTTTGGGTTCGAGCTTATCAGCCTGAAACTTTTTCACATAAGCGTCGCAGCCCCAAACTTTTAAGCAACGACAGCTTAGGTTTCTCTAAACCATAGTTCATACGGTGTCGTCTCAACGGAATTGCGTGGTGCCCTATTTAAAATGAATGCAGTTGTCTCTAATGCCTAACCCATAAATGATAGTGTAATTTGATAAGAGACATCATGGTATGCACCATATCCAATAGGGTGCAGTTATGATGTTCGGACACACCATCACACTATGGTGTTCCAGGCGGTATTAGTTGTGAAACAATTTCCACAATGTCTTAATTGTGTGCCAAACTCGTAACTCAGATATCTCTATGATCATATCATAGACATTTTATCCTCTTGTCACGACGATCTTCAACTTCACTCTGAACCTTTCAATAATTCAGACTTGTGTTTCATCAAGTAAATATACTCAGCATCTACTCAAATCATCTATGAAGTAAGAACATAAGGATATCCACTGCATGCCTCAGCACTCATTGGACTGCACACATCAAAATGTATTACTTCCAACAAGTTGCTTTCTTGTTCCATCTTACTGAAAACGAGGCCTTTCAGTCATCTTGCCCATGTGGTATGATTTGCATGTCTCAAGTGATTCAAAATCAAGTGAGTCCAAACGATCCATCTGTATGGACTTTCTTCATGCATATATACTAATAGACATGGTTCGCATGTCTCAATCTTTTCAAAAACGAGTGAGTCCAAAGATCCATCAACATGGAGCTTCTTCATGCGTTTTATACCAATATGACTCAAGTGGCAGTGCCACAAGTATGTGGTACTATCTTATATCTTTTGGCATGAACATGTGTATCACTACGACCGAGATTCAATAAACCATTCATTTTAAGTGCAAGACCATTGAAGGTATTATTCAAATAGACAGAGTAACCATTATTCTCCTTAAATGAATAACCGTATTGCGATAAACATAATCCAATCATGTCTATGCTTAATGCAAACACCAAATAACAATTATTTTGGTTTAACACCAATCTCGATGGTAGAGGGAGCATGCGATGCTTGATCACATCAACCTTGGAAACACTTCCAACACATATTGTCATCTCACCTTTAGCTAGTCTCCGTTTATTCCGTAGCCTTTTATTTCGAGTTACCAACACTTAGCAACCAAACCGGTATCTAATACCCTGGTGCTACTAGGAGTACTAGTACACATTAATATAATGTATATCCAATATACTTCTGTCGACCTTGCCTGCCTTCTCATCTACCAAGTATCTAGGGTAGTTCTGCTTCAGTGACCGTTCCCCTCATTACAGAAGCACTTAGTCTCGGGTTTGGGTTCAACCTTGGGTTTCTTCACTAGAGCAGCAACTGATTTGCCATTTCATGAAGTATCCCTTCTTTCCCTTGCCCTTCTTGAAACTAGTGGTTTTACTAACCATCAACAATTGATGCTCCTACTTGATTTCTACTTTCGCGGTGTCAAACATCGCGAGTTGCTCAAGGATCATCATGTCTATCCCTGATATGTTATAGTTCATCACGAAGCTCTAATAGCTTGGTGGCAATGACTATGGAAAACCATCACTATCTCATCTGGAAGATTAACTCCCACTCGATTCAAGCGATTGTAGTACTCAGACAATCTGAGCACATGCTCAACGATTGAGCTTTTCTCCCTTAGTTTGCAGGCTTAAGAAACTTGTCAGAGGTCTCATACCTCTTAACGTGGGCACTAGTCTGAAATCCCAATTTCAGTCTTTGGAACATCTCATATGTTCTGCGACGTTTCAAAAACGTCTTTGGCGCCTCAATTCTAAACCGTTAGCATTACGCACTGAACTATCACGTAGTCATCAAAACGTGTATGTCAGATGTTCGCAACATCCACAGACGACGCTCGAGGTTCAGCACACCGAGCGGTGCATTAAGGACATAAGCCTTCTGCGCAGCAATGAGGATAATCCTCAGTTTACGGACCCGGTCCGCATAATTTCTACTATCAACTTTCAACTAAATTTTCTCTAGGAACATATCTTAAACAGTAGAACCAAAGCGTAAGCTATGACATAATTTGCAAAGACCTTTTGACTATGTTCATGATAATTAAGTTCATATGATTATTTAATGAACTCCCACTTAGATAGACATCCCTCTAGTCATCTAAGTGATACATGATCCGAATCGACTAGACCGTGTCCGATCATCACGTGAGACGGACTAGTCATCAACGGTGAACATCTCCATGTTGATCGTATCTACTATACAACTCATGTTCGACCTTTCGGTCTCTTGTGTTCCGAGGCCATGTCTGTACATGCTAGGCTCGTCAAGTCAACCTAAGTGTTTCCCATGTGTAAATCTGGCTTACACCCGTTGTATGCGAACGTTAGAATCTATCACACCCGATCATCACGTGGTGCTTCGAAACAACGAACCTTCGCAACGGTGCACAGTTAGGGGGAACACATCTCTTGAAATTTTAGTGAGAGATCATCTTATTTATGCTACCGTCGTTCTAAGCAAATAAGATGTAAACATGACAAACATCACATGCAAATCATAAAGTGACATGATATGGCCAATATCATCTTGCGCCTTTTGATCTCCATCTTCGAGGCGCGGCATGATCACCTTCGTCACCGGCATGACACCATGATCTCCATCATCGTGTCTTCATGAAGTAGTCTCGCCAACTATTACTTCTACTACTATGGCTAACGGTTAGCAATAAAGTAAAGTAATTACATGGCGTTTTTCATTGACACGCATGTCATACAATAAATTAAGACAACTCCTATGGCTCCTGCCGGTTGTCATACTCATCGACATACAAGTCGTGATTCCTATTACAAGAACATGATCAATCTCATACATCACACATATATAATTCATCACATCCTTTTGGCCATATCACATCACATAGCATACCCTGCAAAAACAAGTTAGACGTCCTCTAATTGTTGTTGCATGTTTTACGTGGCTGCTATGAGTTTCTAGCAAGAACGTTTCTTACCTACGCAAAGCCACAACGGTGATATGACAATTTCTATTTACCCTTCATAAGGACCCTCTTCATCGAATCCGATCCGACTAAAGTGGGAGAGACAGACACCCGCTAGCCACCTTATGCATCAAGTGCATGTCAGTCGGTGGAACCTGTCTCACGTAAGAGTATGTGTAAGGTCGGTCCGGGCCGCTTCATCCCACAATGCCGCCTAATCAAGATAAGACTAGTAACGGCAAGCAAATTGAACAAATCATCGCCCACAACTACTTTGTGTTCTACTCGTGCATAGAATCTACGCATAGTCCTAGCTCTGATACCACTGTTGGGGACGTAGCAATAATTCAAAATTTTCCTACGTGTCACCAAGATCAATCTTGGAGATGCTAGCAACGAGGGAGAGGGAGTGCATCTTCATACCCTTGAAGATCGCTAAGCGGAAGCGTTACAAGAACGCGGTTGATGGAGTCGTACTCGCGGCGATTCAAATCGCGGAAGATCTGATCTAGCGCTGAACGGACGGTGCCTCCGCGTTCAACACACGTACAGCCCGGGGACGTCTCCTCCTTCTTGATCCAGCAAGGGGAGAGGAGAAGTTGAGGGAGAACTCCAGCAGCACGACGACATGGTGGCAATGGAGCTCGTGGTTCTCCGGCAGAGCTTCGCTAAGCACTACGGAGGAGGAGGAGTTGGAGGAGGAGAGGGTTGTGCCTTACCAGGGGTGTGGCTGCCCTCCCACCCCCTCACTATATATAGGGGGAAGGGGAGAGGGGGCCAGCCCCTCTAGATGGATCTAGAGGAGGAGGCGGCGGCCAGGGGGAAACCCTAGATGGGTTTGGGCGCCCCCACCCCCGGAACAATTCCGGACTCCAACACCCTTCGTCCAATATACCGATCTTCACCTCCGGACCATTCCGGAGCTCCTTGTCATGTCCGGGATCTCATCTGGGACTTCGAACAACCTTCGGTAACCACATACTATTTCCCATAACAACTCTAGCGTCACCGAACCTTAAGTGTGTAGACCCTACGGGTTCGGGAACCATGCAGACATGACTGAGACACCTCTCCGGCCAATAACCAATAGCGGGATCTGGATACCCATATTGGCTCCCACATGTTCCACGATGATCTCATCGGATGAACCACAATGTCGGGGATTCAATCAATCCCGTATACAATTCCCTTTGTCTATCGGTATGTTACTTGCCCGAGATTCGATCGTCGATATCCCAATACCCCGTTCAATCTCGTTACCGGCAAGTCTCTTTACTCGTTCCGTAACGCATGATCCCGTGGCTAACTCATTAATCACATTGAGCTCATTATGATGATGCATTACCGAGTGGGCCCAGAGATACCTCTCCGTCATACGGAGTGACAAATCCCAGTCTCGATTCGTGCCAACCCAACAGACACTTTCGGAGATACCTGTAGTGCACCTTTATAGCCACCCAGTTACGTTGTGACGTTTGGTACACCCAAAGCATTCCTACGGTATCTGGGAGTTGCACAATCTCATGGTCTAAGGAAACGATACTTGACATTAGAAAAGCTCTTAGCAAACGAACTACACGATCTTGTGCTATGCTTAGGATTGGGTCTTGTCCATCACATCATTCTCCTAATGATGTGATCCCGTTATCAATGACATCCAATGTCCATGGTCAGGAAACCATAACCATCTATTGATCAACGAGCTAGTCAACTAGAGGCTTACTAGGGACATGTTGTGGTCTATGTATTCACAGATGTATTACGGTTTCCAGTTAATACAATTATAGCATGAACAATAGACAATTATCATGAACAAGGAAATACAATAATAACCATTTTATTATTGCCTCTAGGGCATATTTCCAACAGCAAGGGCCTTGCCGGGAGAGTCCACCTCGCCCTCTCGCTCTTTGGTATTTTTGGTCTTGGCGTTGCCTTGGCCATCTTGTGCTTCGGCTTCTCTCTGGCTCCCCTCCTCTGCCCTGCTTAGTGTGGCCGTGGCGTGCTGCTCCGACTGCCCGTGCACAAGTAAAGGGGTACAAAGGTGTGCCCCTACTTTTGTACACCGACGGGAGTCCCCAGGCCTGGGCCACACATAAGCGCGACACGTTGTTGGGCCAGGCCCAGAACGGTGCGCGGGCAGGCGGGGCGGATTTTCACCATAGTAACTCTTTGTCCGCTGCGCTTCCCCACGACCCGCGTTGAACACGCGTCGTGGAGGATCATGCGTGACATGGGGGGCATGCGTGGGGCGGTTGCCGCACGCATGCGTCACATCACAGTTAATGGGAAAGGAGGCGGACCGCGCCTTCCCCGTAAAAAGGAATAACCGCGGGCGCGCTACTCACTT
Source organism: Aegilops tauschii subsp. strangulata (assembly GCF_002575655.3). Taxonomy (NCBI): domain Eukaryota; kingdom Viridiplantae; phylum Streptophyta; class Magnoliopsida; order Poales; family Poaceae; genus Aegilops; species Aegilops tauschii. The sequence goes on from NC_053036.3 coordinate 527,266,870, forward strand.
TACCCTCCCGTTCTTGTGTCTCCTCCAACATCAGAGCCGCCACCCCCTTTCTTCCTCCTTCCCGAGCTTTCGCTCTTGCTCACCATCGTTGCGTTCCCGCCATCGTCTGTCTCTTGCTCCCCCCAGCCGCTATGGCGCCCAAATCCACCAAGGGCAAGGGAGTGGCCAAGGACGCCGGGGCGACGGAGCCGCCGGAGAGCGCGTTGGCGGCGCAGCGGACGCAGCTCGCCTACTTCCCCTCAACGGTCGACGTGTTCGAGCTCCGGGAGGCCTTCAAACCCTTGTGCGGGGTGAAGACGGGGGGAGAGAAGATGGATGATACGTCTCCAACGTATCTATAATTTTTGATTGCTTCATGCTATATTATATTCTGTTTTGGATGATTAAAGGGCTTTATCATACACTTTTATATCTTTTTGGGACTAACCTATTAACCGGAGGCACAGCCCAGAATTGCTGTTTTTTTGCCTATTTCAGAGTTTCGCAGAAAAAGAATATCAAACGGAGTCCAAACGGAATGAAACCTTCGGGAACGTGATTTTTGGAACGAACGTGATCCAGAGGACTTGGACCCTACGTCAAGAAAGCAACCAGGAGGGCACGAGGTAGGGGGCGCGCCTACCCCCTGGGCGCGCCCTCCACCCTCATGGGGCCCACGTTGCTCCACCGACGTACTTCTTCCTCCTATATATACCTACGTACCCCAAACCAACAGAAGCATCCACAAAAACCTAATTCCACCGCCGCAACCTTCTGTACTCATGAGATCCCATCTTGGGGCCTTTTCCGGCGTCCTGCCGGAGGGGGCATTGATCACGGAGGGCTTCTACATCAACACCATAGCCTCTCCGATGATGTGTGAGTAGTTTACCTCAGACCTTCGGGTCCATAGTTATTAGCTAGATGGCTTCTTCTCTCTTTTTGGATCTCAATACAATGTTCTCCCCCTCTCTTGTGGAGATCTATTCAATGTAATCTTCTTTTGCGGTGTGTTTGTTGAGACTGATGAATTGTGGGTTTATGATCAAGATTATCTATGAACAATATTTGAATCTCCTCTGAATTCTTTTATGTATGATTGGTTATCTTTGCAAGTCTCTTCGAATTATCAGTTTGGTTTGGCCTACTAGATTGATCTTTCTTGCAATGGGAGAAGTGCTTAGCTTTGGGTTCAATCTTGCGGTGTCCTTTCCCAGTGACAGTTGTGGCAGCAAGGCACGTATTGTATTGTTGCCATCGAGGATAACAAGATGGGGTTTATATCATATTGCATGAGTTTATCCCTCTACATCATGTCATCTTGCTTAAAGCGTTACTCTGTTCTTTTGAACTTAATACTCTAGATGCATGCTGGATAGCGGTCGATGTGTGGAGTAATAGTAGTAGATGCAGGCAGGAGTCGGTCTACTTGTCTCGGACGTGATGCCTATATACATGATCATACCTAGATATTCTCATAACTATGCTCAATTCTATCAATTGCTCAACAGTAATTTGTTCACCCACCATAATACTTATGCTCTTGAGAGAAGCCACTAGTGAAACCTATGGCCCCCAGGTCTATTTTCCATTATATTAATCTCCCGTCAATGAACTATTTTTGGCGCCGTTTATTTTGCTTTCTTTACTTTTAGTCTTTACCATAAAATACCAAAAATATTATCTTATCATATCTATCAGATCTCACTTTCGTAAGTGACCGTGAAGGGATTGACAACCCCTTTATTGCGTTGGTTGCGAGGTTTATATTTGTTTGTGTAGGTGCGAGGGACTTTGGCGTGGTCTCCTACTGGATTGATACCTTGGTTCTCAAAAACTGAGGGAAATACTTACGCTACTTTACCGCATCACCCTTTCCTCTTCAAGGGAAAACCAACGCAGTGCTCAAGAGGTAGCAATGGGGCATCCAGCCACGCGCGTCATCCTCGCCAATTGCGCCGAGGCCGCCCCAAATCGGTACCCTTTCTTTGTCGACTACTTCTCCTGCGGGCTCTGTCCCCCTTCTCCGATTTCTTCAATGACGTCATGCACCCCTACGGCTTCCACCTTTTGGATTTTACTCCGAATGCCGTGGCGTGCATGGCTCTTTTTGCGCACCTCTGCGAAGGCTTCGCCGGGGTGCATCCCAACACGGCGCTCTTCCGCCACTACTTCTCCCCTTGGATCCAACCGGGGGGCGCGATTTCCGGTTGCATCACCTGGATCCCACGGTCCAAGGGGGCAGACCCGGAGGGCGCCATGAAGGAGAGGTGGGAAGAATGGCGGGGCCGGTGGTGCTGGATCAAAGAGAAGGACCCGCCGAACTTTTGCCGGGTTTGCGACGCGCCGCTGGTTCGCCGGGGCGACTGGAGCGACGTTGATGCCAACGACGCGAAGCTCATGGTCGCCACCACCAGGATCCTTCGCCTTACCGAGGCTGGGCTCACCTTTGAGATGATCGGGGCAGATTTCATCCGCCGCTGAATCGCTCCGCTGCATAACAAGGGGAGGCCGGCCTGGCTCTTCACGAACACCGCCGACATCATGAGGCTTCGCCCCGGCCTCGACCATAACTTCACGGTGATGGGGCACGCCCACTTCTGCTAGCGACTCTTCCAGCTCGACATGAACTGCGACGGCGAGGTCGAGCGGACTGGCAAGGCCACGAGGGCCGCCGCGAAGGCCGGCAAGGTCACCAAGGGGCCCTTGTTCAAGTTGCCGGCGGGAGTGGTCCCGCTGAGCAACAACTCGCGCCGGACCGACATCATCGCCATGATGCCGGACTTCAACGCGCATGGGCTTGACCAGAGCTGGGTCGAGCCGGAGGAAATTCAAGTGCAGGAGTTCTTCGATACCTTGCATGAGGGGTATGTCATCGCTGAGCCGCGGCTCGTCCAGGACACCACCCAGGCGGAGCTGGACTACATCGCCGCCAGGGCGATGGAGGCGAAGCTTGCCGAGGAGGCTGGCAGCGCCAGCGGCGTGGAGGACAAGGCCGCGGCGGAGGTGGAGGAGAAGGAGCTCGCCCAGTGGGTGGAGGCCGCTGGGGAGGTCTGCAGCGCCGGCACCGGGGCTCCTCTCGTCGAGGGTGTGGTTGACGAGTCGTTGTTGGAGGAGGCCAAGGCTGTCGACCCTCCAGCCACGGGGAGAGGGCGAGTCCTGCGGCGGGCCACCTCCGGCGAGCCGGTCAGGCCCGTCAAGGCCGTGCGGCGGCCAAAGTCTCCGGAGGAGTCCGCGCGTCAGACGAGGGCCGCGGCGGCGAAGAAGGTGGTGAAGGCCGCGGTGGCGAAGAAGAAAGCATCTGCCTCCTCTTCGTCCAAGCGCGTGCAGACTCTGCCCTCCTCCCCTCGTCCGGCAAACGCCAACGCGGAGGTCACCTTTGACTTCGGGTCCCTCAGCCCAAGGAGGAAAAGGAAGGCAATGGAGGAGGAGGTGGATGACGAGTAAGTATCCTGCTCCTTTCTGTCATCTCTGTCTCCCCAATCTGTGCCGCTTGTGTTGACTTGTTTCCACCTTTGCAGGGATGTGGAAACGCTGGCCCAGAGGGTGAAGAGGGCCAAAGCCTCAGCGGGCGGCCAGCCCCCGGCTGGTACTTCGATGGCGCCACTGGTGGTGTTGAGCAGCCCGGACAGCAGCCCCCGGCACAGCCCCCAGTGTAAGTTCACCATTCACCCCTCGTCGATATGTGTTGGGGGCACGATCTCTTGGGGCTGACCTTGCCGTGGTCGCAGGAGGAGGACAGCAGCAGGAGGAGCCACAGAGGGCTACCCCCAACACGCCGCCCCCATCGACCACGCCGTCCCGAGGGGCGTCCCCGGCAAGGGCGCCAAGCGCCGAGCCCACGCACGTGGAGGCGGAGAACTCGGGCGCCGGTGGCTTCGCCTCGGCGCTAAATGTTGGCGGGGAGGGGACCTCTGCTTCCCAGCCTGGCGTTGGTAAGTCGTTCGCCTTTCGTTTCTGTTCTTTTTCTTTTTTTTGCTGATTCTTGGTCTTGGCTTTGTCTCATTCCCTTCTTGGTGTCCAGATCGTCCATTGGTGGACCAAGAGGACATACACGCCATCATCGAGGCGTCGCCAAGGACGCCGCGGCAGAGGCCGAGAAGGTCGCTACCGAGGAGTCCACCAAGGGTGCTGCCGAAGACGCCGGCAAGGGGCCTGCCGGGGAGCCCGGCAAGGGGCCTGCCGAGGAGGCCGGCAAGGCCGCCACCGAGAAGGAGGTGGTCGATGACTAGCGTTCCTCCTCCGCTGCCTCCGGCTCCGGTAGGTATCTTAGGGTGACCGATGACCTCTTCGTCCACCTCTCGGGGGCGTCCAGCTCCAGGGCGCCCCTCGAGGGAGAGGTGGTCGACGAAGAGGTGCTTGCCGCCGCCGGGCTCGAGGTCGTCGATGAGCCGAGCGCTGGTGGCAACGGCTCTCAGGAGGAGCGGCCTCTCCAGGCCATGGGCGCCAATTTCAGGAAGCTCCAGGCGCTCCATCACGCCCGCCTAGACAAGGCCAAGTCCAGGATGGCAACGGTGGACAAGGCGGAGGCGGACCTGAAGGAGCACGTCGCCGAGGCGCAAACTTGGTTCCGCCAAGCTAGAGAAGAGCTTAAGGCCGCCCAGGGCGAGCTAGCCAAGCGCGACGTGGAGCTCACCATGAAGCTGGCCGACATCGAGAAGGCCCAGGAGACGGCGGAGGGCTTGGCCGCTGCAGCCGAGGCCGCTCGGACCCAGCATCAGGCCGTGCTGAACTCCTTGGAGGAGGACCTCGCCAAACGCGAGGCGGACCTCGACGCCAAACTCTGCGCCAAGGACGAGGAGGTGGAGAAACTTGTCATGCAGCGGACCCAAGAGCTGGAGCGGAGGCACTGGGAGGTGCTCGATGCCCAGGCTCTGGTTCACGCCGGCAAGGTGAAGGAGCTGGAGGTGGAGGTGGAGTGGGACGAGCTGAAGGGCCAGGCCCTGAAGCTGTCCTAGGAGAAGGACACGCTCAACGGTGCCCTGACGGAGGCGCAGGGCGCGGCCGTCAGCAGGGCCGGGGAGCTCTCTGAGGCCAACAACTTCATCAAAGACCACAAGCTGAAGCTGGAGGGTCTCGAGGGGATGCTGTCGGAGAGCAAGGCCCGGGAAGAGATCCTGGCCAAGGATCTGGAGGTCGAGAAGCTAGAGCGGAAGAACGAAGCCGCCAGCCACAAGGATTTTGTGGAGGGCGAGAATCGCTGGATCAGCCGCCTCGAGGACGTCGCCAACAGGATCACCATGCAGCTGGCTACCATGGGGATGCCAAACGTGAGGTACGCCCCAGAGCACAGCGAGACCACCAACGCCAAGCTGACCCTGTTCTTCGAGGGTGTTCTCGGGGCCCTGGAGCAGTTCCACTCCAACAGGGCGGCTTTACTGGCCGACGAGAACCGAAGGCTCTGCTGGGGTGCCATGACCAAGGTCCTCACCAAGGTGGCATACTGGAACCCCACCCTTGACTTCGACGCCGCGCTGGAGAGCTTGCTGGAGGGTACTGACCTCGCGCCGCTCAAGGAGCGTATCGAGCCCATCATCAGCCTCATGGACGGAATTCAAAGGGTGGAGGGCCAGCGCCGGGATTAGGCACCCCGTTTCTTATCGCTGCTGCAGGTTCATGACCAAGACAATTTCTATCTTTAGTTAGAACCGTAGCAATAATTTGATGTAATATAACTCTATAGTACTCTCGATACAATGCATGTTATTTTCCTGTTCGATTTTCCTTTGTATGTCCACCCTATGTTAACTGGGTAGGCTTGCCGGCGCGTAAACCCAGGGCGGCGTCTTGAGGAAGGATCCCCATTGGCCTGCCAGGTGTGCTTGCCGCCGGGCAAACCACCTTACCGCCCTTAACGCAGCCGCTCGAACTGTCGAGCTTGACTCGAGTCAGAATCGAGAGCATTGCCAAGTGCGGAAGGCTACCCTGCCACTTTTGACGCGGCCGCTTGATCTGTTGAGCGGACTCGAGACAGAACAAGGGCATTGCCAATTGCGGGAGGGCCCCCTTGTGTGCAGGTTTTTCATACATAGGCAGGATCTCCGAGGATAATAATCTTATGTATAAAGGGAAATTGCTCAAAGCTCTGAATGACTCAGCTTTTCTGTTGCCGCGCTGGCGTCCTTCGCGCTTGCAGGCGGCGCCGTTTTCTCCTGGTCGTCTTCTTCTTCAGGAGCCATGGCGATGAAGAACTGCTAGGTTAACTACTAGACCAGATTCTCACAATTGCGCCCCCTACCTGGCGCGCCAAAGATGTCGGTGGGAAACGACACCTATGGGATCACAAGAATCCCTACTACGGTTGCCGGGGCGAAGGGTTGTGAGAAGAGCAGGAATAACAGTCAACACAAGGATCGTTTACCCAGGTTCGGGCCGCGAGGATGCGTAATACCCTAGTCCTGCTTTGGTGGATGTATTGAGAGAGTTCTTGAGCTCTCGAACTAGCTATGGTGGCTGCGTCGTTCAAAAGAGCCGAATCCCTCTCCAGTATGCCAAGGGCCTCCTTTTATAGTCGAAAGAGGCTGCCACAGTGGCACACATGAGGTGGAAAGGCCTACATTGCTGCGAGCTTATCGCTTGTGTTACAGGACAAGACGCATTATATGCGTAGCTTAGGTGTCCCTTAGCTTTATTGGGGACGAGAACGAGGCCCGTCCCGTCCGTTGCCGCCTCACCTTGCTTCGACACGCGCCCAGGCCAGTGGTGCATGCGGCGCCATGTAGGCAGGCAGGCAGCTGAGGTGGCGCGGTGGTAGGGTCTTCACGAAGATCTGCATGCCACCACGCAGGTGTTTGTTGAGTTGGTGTAGAGGCCGCCCGTCGCCACGCAGGTGCCTGCCCAGCTGGTTGAGCTAGCAGCTGCTTGGGGACGGCGGTGGAGTCTTGGTCGACGCGGGCCTGGCTGTGGCCCCGCTGACGCCCTCGGCAAGGGCCTTGCCGGGGGCCCGGAAAGGGTCTTGCCGTGGCGTTGCAGTCATCCCCGGCAAGGCGCTTGCCGGGGGTCTTGTGGGTCTCCTCGGCAAGGATCCCGCCGAGGGTCGCCGTCTTCTGGTTCTCATCTGATCTCATATCTCTATGGTCTTGACAAAGATTTGCATGCTACCACGGACGTGCCTCCCGAGCCCTAGTTCCAATGTGGTTGTTGGAGTTGGAACCTGTGGGCTCAAGGGTGGCTCGCTCTGTTAGCATTGGGCAAGTTGCCCCGGCAAGGCTCTTGCTGGGGCCGCGGAGGCTGCCCTGGCAAGGCGCTTGCCGGGGCCGCGGAGGCTGCCCCGGCAAGGGCCTTGCCGGGGGAGTCCACCTCGCCCTCTCGCTCTTTGGTATTTTTGGTCTTGGCGTTGCCTTGGCCCTCTTGTGCTTCGGCTTCTCTCCAGCTCCCCTCCTCTGCCCTGCTTAGTGTGGCCGTGGCGCGCGGCTCCGACTGCCCGTGCACAAGTAAAGGGGTACAAAGGTGTGCCCCTACTTTTGTACACCGACACCATTAATATGCCTAGTTGATGTGAGACCATCTTCCTCCTTTTTGTCTTCTCCACAACCACCATTCTATTCCACCTATAGTGCTATGTCCATGGCTCACGCTCATGTATTGCGTGGAAGTTGAAAAAGTTTGAGAATACTAAAGTATAAAACAATTGCTTGGCTGAAACCAGGGTTGTGCATGATATGAATATTTTGCGTGTCGAAGATGGAGCATAGCCAAACTATATGATTTTGTAGGGATGAACTTTCTTTGGCCATGTTATTTTGAGAAGACATGATTACTTTGTTAGTATGCTTGAAGTATTATTATTTTTATGTCAATATTAAACTTTTGTCTTGAATCTTTCGGATCTGAACATTCATGCCATAATAAACAAAAGTACATTGACAATTATGTTAGGTAGCATTCCACATAAAAAATTCTGTTTTTATCATTTACCTACTCGAGGACGAGCAGGAATTAAGCTTGTGGATGCTTGATACGTCTCCAACGTATCTATAATTTTTGATTGTTCCATGCTATTATATTATCTGTTTTGGATGTTTAATGGGCTTTAATATGCTCTTTAATATTATTTTTTGGACTAACCTATTAACGGAGGTCCAGTGCCAGTTTTTGTTTTTTTGCCTATTTTAGAGTTTTGCAGAAAAGGAATACCAAACGGAGTCCAAACGGAATGAAACCTTCGCGAGGATCTTTCTTGGACCGAAAGCAATCCAGAAGACTTGGAGTCGAAGTCTGGAACTCCACGAGGCAGGAGGGCGCACCCAAGGGGGTAGGCGCGCCCCCCACCCTCGTGGGCCCCTCGTAGCTCCACCGACGTACTTCTTTCGCCTATATATACTCTTATACCCTAGAAACATCAGGGGGAGCACCGAAACCACTTTTCCACCGCCGCAACCTTCTGTACCCGTGAGATCCCATCTTGGGGCCTTTTCCGGCGATCTGTCGGAGGGGGAATCGATCATGGAGGGATTCTACATCAACACCATTGCCTCTCTGATGAAGCGTGAGTAGTTTACCACAGACCTTCGGGTCCATAGTTATTAGGTAGATGGCCTCTTCTCTCTCTTTGATTCTCAATACAAAGTTCTCCTTGATGTTCTTGGAGATCTATTCGATGTAATACTCTTTTGCGGTGTGTTTGCCGACATCCGATGAATTTTGGATTTATGAACAAGATTATCTATGAATATTATTTGGTTCTTCTCTGAATTCTTATATGCATGATTTGATATCTTTGCAAGTCTCTTCGAATTATCGGTTTAGTTTGGCCTACTAGATTGATCTTTCTTGCAATGGGAGAAGTGCTTAGCTTTGGGTTCAATCTTGCGGTGTCCTTTCCCAGTGACAGTAGGGGCAGCAAGGCACATATTGTATTGTTGCCATCGAGGATAAAAAGACGGGGTTTATATCATATTGCTTGAGTTTATCCCTCTACATCATGTCATCTTGCTTAATGCCTTACTCCGTTCTTATGAACTTAATACTCTATATGCATGCTGGATAGCGGTCGATGTGTGGAGTAATAGTAGTAGATGCAGAATCGTTTCGGTCTACTTGACACGGACATGATGCCTATATTCATGATCATTGACTTAGATATCTTCATAACTATGCGCTTTTCTACCAATTGCTCGGCAGTAATTTGTTCACCCACCGTAATACATGCTATCTTGAGAGAAGCCACTAGTGAAACCTATGGCCCCCGGGTCTCTTTCCTATTATATTACATCTCTTTTATTTACATCGCATCTCGTTTACTATTTTTCAATCTTTACTTTCCAATCTATACAACAAACATACCAAAAATATTTACTTTACTATCTCTATTAGATCTCACTTTTGCGAGTGACCGTGAAGGGATTGACAACCCCTTTATCGCGTTGTTTGCAAGTTCTTGATTGTTTGTGCAGGTACTAGGTGACTTGTGCATTGTCTCCTACTGGATTGATACCTTGGTTCTCAAAACTGAGGGAAATACTTATGCTACTTTGCTGCATCACCCTTTCCTCTTCAAGGGAAAACCAACGCATGCTCAAGAGGTAGCACCTGCATCTACTACTATAACTCCACACATCGACCGCTAACAGCATGCATCTAGTGTATTAAGTTCATGGAAAAACAGAGTAATGCAATAAGAATGATGACATGATGGATACAAGATCTGTTTATCTATATGGCGGTAGATATAGATCTCGTCTTTTTATCCTTAGTAGCAACGATACATACTTGTCGGTTCCCTTTCTGTCACCGGGATCTAGCACCGTAAGATCGAACCCACTACCGGGCACCTCTTCCCATTGCAAGATAAATAGATCAAGTTGGCCAAAGAAAACCCAAATATCGGAGAAGAAATACGAGGCTATAAGAGATCATGCATATAAGAGATCAAAGAGACTCAAATAACTTTCATGGATATAAAAAGGAATAACTGATCATCAACTCGTAGTTCATCAGATCCCAACAAACACACCGCAAAAGAGTTACATCATACGGATCTCCAAGAGACCATTGTATTGAAAATTCAGCGAGAGAGAGAAAGCCATCTAGCTACTAACTATGGACCCAAAGGTCTACAAAGAACTACTCACGCATCATCGGAGAGGCACCGATGGAAGTGGTGAACCCCTCCGTGATGGTGTCTAGATTGGATCTGGTGGTTCTGGACTCTGCGGCGGCTGGATGAATATTTCGTCGACGCTTCTATGGTTCTGGTATTTTTGGGGTATTTATAGAGCAAAGAGGCGGTCCGGGGGCACCCGAGGTGGGCACAACCCACTAGGGCGCGCCTGGGCCTCCGGGCGCGCCTTGGTGGGTTGTGCCCCCCTCGGGGCACCCCCAGGTGCAACCAGGGCCCATTGCCTTCCTTCTGGCCCATAAAAACTCATCATGGAGTTTCGTGGCATTTGGACTTCATCTGATATTGATTTCATGTGATTTAAAAAACATGGAAAAAACAGCAACTGGCACTTGGCACTATGTCAATAGGTTAGTACCAAAAAATGATATAAAATGACTATAAAATGATTATAAAACATCCAAGATTGATAATAAAGCAACATGGAACAATAAAAAATTATAGATATGTTGGAGACGTATCAGCATCCCCAAGCTTAACTCCTACTCGTCCTCGAGTAGGTAAGTGATAAAAAACAGAATTTTTGATGTGGAGTGTTGTTCATCAAGTCATATCATATTCTTTTCTTTATAGCATGGACATTTGGACTTTTATGTGATTCAAAGCAATAGTCTAGTTTTGACATAATAATTTAGATACTCATCTTTCAAAATATCAACGCTAAAATAAGTTATCCCTAGCCCATCATGCTCAAACATTGATCCATTCATGAAACACACTCGAATATTAACTACACCCAATACTTGAGCACGATCATATTGCCTCCTAGTTGGGGCTTTTATAAGAGAGAAGATGGAGACTCAAAATAAAAATTGCATAAAGTAAAAGAAAGGCCCTTCGTAGAGGGAAGTAGGGATTTGTAGAGGTGCGAGAGCTCAAAGCGAAAAAATAGAGGTAAAAACATTTTGGGAGGTGTATCCATCCCACCAACGAAAACGACGTAGAGCTATGAACACTTTCCATGCTAGATATGCCATAGGCGGTTCCCAAACAGAAAATAAAGTTTATTCCTTTTTCCACCATACTTTCACTTTCCATGGCTAACCGTATCCACGGGTGCCCTCCATACCAACACTTTCCAAGGAATTTATTATTTGACAACATAAAGTAAATTCATTTTTGCATTTCGGGACTGGGCAACCCTAAGACCTTTGCCTTACTCTCGTGCAATGACAAGTGAATAAACACTCATCTTGAGAATAACACATCTAGCATGGAAAATATTAGCCACCCGTTACCGTACCGCGAGCGAAACAAACACACAAAAGAGAAGTTTATTTTGAAAATTATAGATGGCACATGCAATTGCTTAGAATGGCAAAAGAATACCACATATAGGTAGATATAGTGGATTCATGTGGCAAAACTAGTTTAAAGGATTATGGATGCACAAGTAGAGATCATACTTAGTGCAAAATGAAGGCTAGCAAAAAGATTGAGAAGCGACCAACCAAGAGACGAATAATCTCATAAGCAAGGATTAAGCATAATTAACACCGAATAATGCACCACAAGTAGGATATAATTTTCATGGCATGATTATTGACTTTCGTGCATGCATAGGGAATCACAAACCTTAACACCGATATTCTTACTAGAGCACAATTACTCATCAACATAACTCACATATCACATCATCATATCTCAGAACTATTACTAAGAATCAAGTTTATTTTGTCCAATGATCTTCATGACAATTTCTTTTTCTTTATCCTTCTTGGATATCTATCACTTTGGGACTAATTTTCATGTGTTGCTTTTCATAAGCTCAAACAAATATAAGTGAAGATCATGAGCATAACAAATTTTCTTTCTCTCAAAATAATTTAAGTGAAGCAAGAGAGAATTTCTTCAAAATTTTACTAACTCTCAAATAAATCTAAGTGAAGCAAGAGCATTTCTTCAAAAATAATAAAGCACACCGTGCTCAAAAAGATATAAGTGAAGCACTAGAGCAAGTCCTAGCTCATAAAAGATTTAAGTGAAGCACAGAGAGCAATTCTAACAAGTCATGATAATTTTGGCTCTCTCAAATAGGTGTGTCCAGCAAGGATTTATGACTTAAACAAAAAATAAAACAAACAAAGACTCATATCATACAAGACGCTCCAAGCAAAACACATATCATGTGACGAATAAAAATATAGCCTCGAGTAAAATACTGATAGTTGTTGGAAGAAAGCGGGGATGCCACTCGGGGGCATCCCCAAGCTTAGTTGGTTGCTCATTATTGGATAATAGCTTGGGATGCCGGGGCATCCCCAAGCTTAGGCTCTTACATCCTTCCTTCATCCATCGTAAGATAACTCAAAACTTGAAAACTTCAATCACACAAAACTCAACAAAACCATTGTGAGATCCGTTAGTATAAGAAAGCAAACCACTACTATAAGTGTTGTATCAAACCAATTAATATTTTGTTTTTGTATTATATCTACTGTATTCTAACTTTTCTATGGCAAAAACTCATCAAAGAAAACCATAGAGCCATCAAAATAAGCACACATCACAAAGAAAACAGAATCTGTCAAAACAGAATAGTCTGTAGTAATCTGACTTTAGCGAATAATTCTGTAACTCCAAAAATTCTACCAAAATAGGACGACCAGTAATTTGTATATTAATCTTATCAGGGCAAAAGCTCTTTTCTGTGATTTATGAAAATTATTTTCGTGAGCACAAAGTTTCTGTCTTTTTCAGCAAGATCAAACAACTATCACCAAAGAAGATCCTATAGGCTTTACTTGGTGCAAACACTAATTAAAACATAAAAAGCACAATCATACCAGTAGCATAATTGTGTAAACACACAAGAACAGAAAGCAAAAAGCAAAAATAAATTTTATTTATAGGGTTGCCTCCCAACAAGCGCTATAGTTTTACGCCCTTAGCTATAAATTGTTCCCACATTAAAAGAGTAATGTTCAGTAAAAGGATATTAAAAATTATGACAGTAATTATCACTACTTTTTATAACATAAATATCATCATGATACGTCCATTTTGCATCATGCTTTTATATCGATATTTATTGCATTATGGGCTGTTATTACACATTATGTCACAATACTTATGCCTATTCTCTCTTATTTTACAAGGTTTACATGAAGAGGGAGAATGCCGGCAGCTGGAATTCTGGACTGGAAAAGGAGAAAATATTAGAGACCTATTCTGCACAACTCCAAAAGTCCTGAAACTCCACGGAAGTCATTTTTGGAATTAATAAAAAATACTGAGTGAAGAAAATACCAGAGGGGGCCCACACCTTGGCCACGAGGGTGGGAGGCGCGCCCTACCCCCTGGGCGCACCCCCTGCCTCGTGAGCCCCCTGGTAGGCCTCCAGTCCCCATCTTTGGCTATATGATGTCTTCTACCCTGGAAAAAATCAGAAGCAAGCTTTCGGGAAGAAACTCCGCCGCCACGAGGCAGAACCTTGGCGGAACCAATCTAGGGCTTCGACAGAGCTGTTCCGCAGGGGAAACTTCCCTCCGGGAGGGGGAAATCATCGCCATCGTCATCACCAACGATCCTCTTATCGGGAGGGGGTCAATCTCCATCAACATCTTCACCAGCACCATCTCCTCTCAAACCCTAGTTCATCTCTTGTATCCAATCTTTGTCCCAAAGCCTCAGATTGGTACCTGTGGGTTGCTAGTAGTGTTGATTACTCCTTGTAGTTGATGCTAGTTGGTTTATTTGGTGGAAGATCATATGTTCAGATCCATTATGCATATTAATACCCCTCTGATTATGAACATGAATATGATTTGTGAGTAGTTACGTTTGTTCCTGAGGACATGGGAGAAGTCTTGCTATTAGTAGTCATGTGAATTTGGTATTTGTTCAATATTTTGATGAGATGGATGTTGTCTTTCCTCTAGTGGTGTTATGTGAACATCGACTACATGGCACTTCACCATTATTTGGGCCTAGAGGAAGGCATTGGGAAGTAATAAGTAGATGATGGGTTGCTAGAGTGACAGAAGCTTAAACCCTAGTTTATGAGTTGCTTCGTAAGAGGCTGATTTGGATCCATATGTTTCATGCTATGGTTAGGTTTACCTTAATACTTCTTTTGTAGTTGCGGATGCTTGCATAGGGGTTAATCATAAGTGGGATGCTTGTCGAAGAAAGGACATCACCCAAGCACCGGTCCACCCATATACCAAATTATCAAAGTAACGAACGCGAATCATATGAGCGTGATGAAAACTAGCTTGACGATAATTCCCAAGTGTCCTCGGGAGCGCTTTTCTCTATATAAGAGTTTGTCCAGGCTTGTCCTTTGCTACAAAAAGGATTGGGCCATCTTGCTACACCCTATTTACTTTCATTACTTGTTACTTGTTGCCAATTACCTTATCACAAAACTATCTGTTACCGATCATTTCAGTGCTTGCAGAGAATACCTTGCTGAAAACCGCTTATCATTTCCTTCTGCTCCTCGTTGGGTTCGACACTCTTACTTATCGAAAGGACTACGATAGATCCTCTATACTTGTGGGTCATCAAGACTCTTTTCTGGCGCCGTTGCCGGGGAGTGAACCGCCTTTGGTAGGTGGAATTTGGTAAGGAAAAATTTATATAGTGTGCTGAAATTTACTGTCACTTGTTACTATGGAAAACAATCCTTTGAGGGGTTTGTTCGGGGTATCTTCACCCTGTCCAGAACCACAATTAACTACCCCTCAACCTACTGAACCTACTGAAAATGTTTACTTTGAAATTCCTTCGGGTATGATAGAGAAACTGCTAGCTAATCCTTTTGCAGGAGATGGAACATTGCATCCCGATTTACACTTAATCTATGTGGATGAAGTTTGTGGATTATTTAAGCTTGCAGGTATGCCCGAGGATGTCATCAAGAAGAAGGTTTTCCCTTTATCTTTGAAGGGAGATGCATTGACATGGTTTAGGCTATGTGATGATATGGGATCATGGAACTACAAATGATTGAAATTGGAATTTCATCAGAAGTTTTATCCTATGCATCTTGTTCATCGTGATCGTAATTATATATATAATTTTTGGCCTCGCGAAGCAGAAAGCATCGCTCAAGCTTGGGGGAGGATTAAGTCAATGTTATATTCATGCCCCAATCATGAGCTCTCAAGAGAAATGATTATTCAAAAATTTTATGCTCGGCTTTCTCTCAATAATCGCTCCATGCTCGATACTTCTTGTACTAGCTCTTTTATGATGAAGACTATTGAATTCAAATTGGATTTATTGGAAAGAATTAAACGCAACTCTGACGATTGGGACCTCGACGAAGGTAAGGAGTCAGGTATAACACCTAAGTTTGATTGTGTTAAATCTTTTATGGATACCGATGCTTTCCGTGAATTTAGCACTAAATATGGACTTGACCCTGAGATAGTAGATTCTTTCTGTGAATCATTTGCTACTCATGTTGATCTCCCTAAGGAGAAGTGGTTTGAATATAATCCTCCCATTAAAGTAAAAGTAGTTGCACCTATTAAAGTTGAAGAAAAGGCTATCACCTATAATGTTATGTTGAGAAACCACCTTTCCCTGTTAGAATAAAGGATCATGCTAAAGCTTCAACTGTAGTCAACAAAAGTAATATTAGGACACACAAACCCCCTGAGCAAGTTAAAGTTGAACCTAAAATTGCTATGGTTAAAGATCTATTGGCTGATAATATCGATGGGCATGTTATTTACTTCTGTGATGAGACTGCTAGAATTGCTAAACCTGGTGCTAAAGATAAACATAGACCTGTGGTAGGCATGCCTGTTATTTCTGTTAAAATATGAGATCATTGTTATCATGGCTTGTGTGATATGGGTGCTAGTGCTAGTGCAATACCTCATTCTTTATACGAAGAAATTATGCATGATATTGCACCTGCTGAGATAGAAGATATCGATGTTACCATTAAGTTTGCCAATAGAGATACTATTTCACAGATTGGGATTGTTAGAGATGTTGAAGTCTTGTGCGGGAAGGTTAAATATCCTGCTGATTTTCTTGTTCTTGGTTCCCCACAAGATAGCTTTTGCCCCATTATATTTGGTAGACCCTTCTTGAACACTGTTAATGCTAGGATAGACTGCGAAAAGGATGTTGTTACTATTGGTTTGGGGGATATGTCTCATGTGTTTAATTTTGCTAAATTTAGTAGATAACCCCGTGATGAGGAATGGCCTAGTAAAGATGAAATTATTGGTCTTGCTTCTATTGTCGTGCCTCCTAGTGATCCTTTAGAACAATATTTGCTAGACCATGAAAATGATACGTTTATGAATGAAAGAAGGGAAATAGATGAAGTATTCTTTAAATAGGGACCTATTCTGAAACACAACTTGCCTGTTGAAATTCTAGGGGATCCTCCTCCACCAAAGGGTGATCCCGTGTTTGAGCTTAAACCATTACTTGATACTCTTAAATATGCTTATCTTGATATTATTGAAAACTCTGAAGAAGCACCGTGCTGCTATTGGATATACTCTTGATGATCTTAAGGGCATTAGTCCCACTCTATGTCAACACAAAATAAATTTGGAGAAAGACGCCAAACCAGTTATTGATCACCAACGACGGCTAAATCCTAAGATGAAAGAAGTGGTAAGAAAGGAAATATTAAAGCTCCTTGACGCATGTATCATTTATCCCGTTGCTGATAGCCAGTGGGTGAGTCCTGTCCATTGTGTCCCTAAGAAGGGAGGTATTACTGTCGTTCCTAATGATAAAGATGAATTGATCCCGCAAAGAATTATTACAGGTTATAGGATGGTAATTGATTTCCGCAAACTAAATAAAGCTACTAAAAAGATCATTACCCTTTGCCTTTTATTGATCAAATGCTAGAAAGATTATCCAAACATACACATTTTTGCTTTGTAGATGGTTACTCTGGTTTCTCTCAAATACCTGTGTCAGCTGAGGATCAAGAAAAGACCACTTTTACTTGCCCTTTCGGTACTTTTGCTTATAGACGTATGCCTTTTGGTTTATGTAATGCACCTGCTACCTTTCAAAGATGCATGATGGCTATATTCTCTGACCTTTGTGAAATGATTTGTGAGGTTTTCATGGTTGATTTCTCCGTTTATGGATCCTCTTTTGATGATTGCTTGAGCAACCTTGATCGAGTTTTGCAGAGATGTGAAGAAACTAATCTCATCTTGAATTGAATTGGGAGAAATGCCACTTTATGGTTAATGAAGGCATTGTCTTGGGGCATAAAATTTCTGAAAGAGGCATTGAAGTTGATAAAGCTAAAGTTGATGCTATTGAAAAGATGCCGTGTCCTAAGGACATCAAAGGTATAAGAAGTTTTCTGGGTCATGCCGGTTTTTATAGGAGGTTCATTAAGGACTTCTCAAAAATTTCTCGGCCTCTGACTAATCTATTACAAAAAGATATTCCTTTTGTCTTTGATGATGATTGTGTAGAGGCATTTGAAATACTTAAGAAAGCTTTGATTTCTGCACCTATTGTTCAGCCACCTGATTGGAATTTACCTTTTGAAATTATGTGTGATGCTAGTGATTATGCTGTAGGTGCTGTTCTAGGGCAAAGAGTTGATAAGAAGCTAAATGTTATCCAATATGCTAGTAAAACTCTAGACAATGCCCAGAGAAATTATGCTACTACCGAAAAAGAATTTTTAGCAGTTGTTTTTGCTTGTGATAAGTTCAGACCTTATATTGTTGATTCTAAAGTAACTATTCACACTGATCATGCTGCTATTAAATACCTTATGGAAAAGAAAGATGCTAAACCTAGACTTATTAGATGGGTTCTCTTGCTACAAGAATTTGATTTACATATTATTGATAGAAAGGGAGCTGAGAACCCCGTTGCAGACAACTTGTCTAGGTTAGAGAATGTTCTTGATGACCCACTACCTATTGATGATAGCTTTCCCGATGAACAATTGGCTGTCATAAATGCTTCTCGAACTGCTCCATGGTACGCTGATTATGCTAATTACATTGTTGCTAAATTTATACCACCTAGTTTCACATACCAGCAAAAGAAAAAGTTTTTCTATGATTTGAGACATTACTTTTGGGATGACCCACATCTTTATAAAGAAGGAGTAGATGGTGTTATTAGACGTTGTGTACCTGAGCATGAACAGGAACAGATCCTATGCAAGTGTCACTCCGAGGCTTATGGAGGGCACCACGCCGGAGATAGAACTGCACATAAGGTATTGCAATTTGGTTTTTATTGGCCCACTCTCTTCAAGGATGCCCGTAAGTTTGTCTTGTATTGTGATGAATGTCAAAGAATTGGTAATATTAGTAGACCTCAAGAAATGCCTATGAATTATTCACTAGTTATTGAACCATTTGATGTTTGGGGCTTTGATTACATGGGACCGTTTCCTTCCTCTAATGGGTATACACATATTTTAGTTGCTGTTGATTACGTTACTAAGTGGGTAGAGGCTATTCCAACTAGTAGTGCTGATCATAACACCTCTATTAAGATGCTTAAAGAAGTTATTTTTTCGAGGTTTGGAGTCCCTAGATATTTAATGACTGATGGTGGTTCACATTTTATTCATGGTGCCTTTCGTAAAATGCTTGCTAAGTATGATGTTAATCATAGAATTGCATCCCCTTATCACCCACAGTCTAGTGGTCAAGTAGAACTTAGTAATAGAGAGCTCAAATTAATTTTGCAAAAGACTGTTAATAGATCTAGAAAGAATTGTTCCAAGAAACTTGATGATGCATTATGGGCCTATAGAACTGCATATAAAAATCCTATGGGTATGTCTCCGTATAAAATGGTTTATGGAAAAGCATGTCACTTACCTCTCGAACTAGAACATAAGGCATATTGGGCCATTAAAGAGCTCAATTATGATTTCAAACTTGCCGGTGAGAAGAGACTATTTGACATTAGCTCACTCAATGAATGGAGAACCCAGGCCTATGAGAATGCCAAACTATTTAAAGAAAAAGTTAAAAGATGGCATGACAAAAGGATACAAAAGCGTGAGTTTAATGTAGGTGATTATGTGTTTCTATTCAACTATCCTTTAAGATTTTTTGCAGGAAAACTTCTCTCTAAATGGGAAGGTCCTTACGTTATCGAGGAGGTCTATCATTCCGGTGCCATAAAAATCAACAACTTTGAAGGCACAAATCCGAAGGTGGTGAACGGTCAAAGAATCAAACATTATATCTCAGGTAATCCTATAAATGTTGAAACTAATGTTATTGAAACCGTAACCCCGGAGGAATACATAAGAGACACTTTCCAGAATGTTTCAGACTCCGAAAAGGAATAGGTATGTGGTACGGTAAGTAAACCGACTCCAAAATAGTTCTAATGGCAATTTTTCTCCGTTTTGGAATATGTAAGAAAATAGGAAAATAAGAAGTAGTCCGGGAAGGGCACGAGGTGTCCACGAGGGTGGAGGGCGCGCCCCACCCCCCTGGGCGCGCCCCCTGCCTCGTGGGCACCTCGTGCGCTTTCTGGACTCCATTTTCTTGCACGATACTTCTTTTGGTCAGCAAAAATTCATTATATAATCTCCCGAAGGTTTTGACCAATGTATCACGCAAATATCCTCTGTTTTCGTTTCGATCTGTTTTTCTGACAGATCTAGGTCACCATGACGTCTCCAAGCGCCCCCAAGGACAAGTTCTTCGACAAGTTCATCAACCCCTACCTCGCGGAAGTGTTGCAACACCCTCAAACCATTGAGATGCGTGATGGGTTGCTGCACATCCGCGATGTTGAGGGACCAAGGAGGACTGGAAGCGTGGAGACAAGGCTTGAAGCAATGGAGCAACAAGTCTTCAAGTGTCAGGAGATGGTGGAGCATGGACTCGACACCAATCACATAATGATCACGGAGCTCACCAACAACCACAAGCTGGACACCAAGGACATTGGGGAGGCCATATTCAAGCTTCACGAGAAAATCGAGCACCTCCAAGCCCAGATCTATGACCTGCAAAACCAAAACTGTGAGTATGAATATAGATTCAAGAGGATGAGTTTGGCTGCAGATTTGAGGATTCCGGAGACTCGATCATCTTTTTATGATGGTGAGCCTATGCCTTGGAAGATGGACGACAAGCCTACATCATCAACAAATCCATCATCACCACCCCCAAGGAAAGAGATATAATCACATGGGTATGGGCACTCCCCTTGGCAACTGCCAAGCTTGGGGGAGGTGCCCCGATATCGTATCACCATCACACTCCTATCTTTAATCTTTTTCTTAGTTCGATCCTTTTAGTAATATCTTGATCTAGTAGAATAAAGTTTTAGTATGATTTAGTTTTGAGTTTTGCTTTATGTCCCCTCTATGTAATCGAGTCCGTGAGCTATATATAATAAAGATTAGTGTTGAGTTAAGGGCTTGATTATCTTGCTACGATCTCGAGGGAATTAAAGAAAAGAGAGAGAATAAAAAGAAGTAAAAGAGATCATGTTGATCTTATGGAGAATAATGACTTCACATATAAAGAGTATGATGAATAAAAGTTGTTGAGAATTGACAAACCCAGTTTTGGTCATCGTGCAATTAATAGGAAGTAATAAAGAAAGAGAGGTTTTCACATATAAATACACTATCTTGGACATCTTTTATGATTGTGAGCACTCATTAAAATATGACATGTTAAAGAGTTGATGTTGGACAAGGAAGACAATGTAATGGGTTATGTTTTCTTATATCTGAAATAAAGTATATTGTCATGGATCATCCAACATGTTGAGTTTGCCTTTCCCTCTCATGCTAGCCAAATTCTTTGCACCAAGTAGAGATACTACTTGTGCTTCCGAATACCCTCAAAACCAATTTTGCCATGAGTGTCCACCATATCTACCTATGGATTGAGTAAGATCCTTCAAGTAAGTTGTCATCGGTGCAAGCAATAAAAATTGCTCTCTAAATATGTATGATTTATTAGTGTGGAGAAAATAAGCTTTATACGATCTTGTGATGTGGAAGAAATAAAAGCGACGGACTGCATAATAAAGGTCCATATCACAAGTGGCAATATAAAGTGACGTTCTTTTGCATTAAGATTTCGTGCATCCAACCATGAAAGCACATGACAACCTCTGCTTCCCTCCGCAAAGGGCCTATCTTTTACTTTTGTCTTATTCCTTATGCAAGAGTCATGGTGATCTTCACCTTTCCTTTTTTACATTTTATACTTGGCAAGCACATTGTGTTGGAAAGATCCTGATATATATATCCAGTTGGATGTAAGTTAACATGAATTATTATTGTTGACATTACCCTTGAGGTAAAAGGTTGGGAGGCAACACTATAAGCCCCTATCTTTCTCCGTGTCCGATTAAAACTCCATACCCATAAGTATTGCGTGAGTGTTAGCAATTGTGAAAGACTAAATGATAGTTGAGTATGTGGACTTGCTGAAAAGCTCTTATATTGACTCTTTCCTATGTCATGATAAATTGCAATTGCTTCAATGACCGAGATTATAGTTTGTTAGTTCTCAATGAAGTTTCTGATTCATACTTGACGCTGTGAATAGATTATTACTTGAGCATAATAAATCATATGACAATATTCATAAATGTTGCTGTTATAAGAATGATCATGATGCCCTCATATCCGTATTTTATTTTATCGACACCTCTATCTCTAAACATGTGGACATATTTATCGTTATCGGCTTCCGCTTGAGGACAAGCGAGGTCTAAGCTTGGGGGAGTTGATATGTCCATTTTGCATCATGCTTTTATATCGATATTTATTGCATTATGGGCTGTTATTACACATTATGTCACAATACTTATGCCTATCCTCTCTTATTTTGCAAGGTTTACATGAAGAGGGAGAATGTCGGCAGCTGAAATTCTAGACTGGAAAAGGAGCAAATATTAGAGACCTATTCTGCACAACTCCAAAAGTCCTGAAACTCCACGGAAGTCATTTTTGGAATTAATAAAAAATACTGAGCGAAGAAAATACCAGAGGGGGCCCACACCTTGGCCACGAGGGTGGGAGGCGCGCCCCCTGCCTTGTGGGCCCCCTGGCAGGCCTCCGGTGCCCATCTTTGGCTATATGATGTCTTCTACCCTGGAAAAAATCAGAATGAAGCTTTCGGGAAGAAACTCCGCCGCCACGAGGCGGAACCTTGGCGGAACCAATCTAGGTCTCCGGCAGAGCTGTTCTGCCGGGGAAACTTCCCTCCGGGAGGGGGAAATCATCGACATCGTCATCACCAATGATCCTCTCATCGGGAGGGGGTCAATCTCCATCAACATCTTCACCAGCACCAGCTCCTCTCAAAACCTAGTTCATCTCTTGTATCCAATCTTTGTCCCAAAGCCTCAGATTGGTACCTATGGGTTGCTAGTAGTGTTGATTACTCCTTGTAGTTGATGCTAGTTGGTTTATTTGGTGGAAGATCATATGTTCAGATCCATTATGCATATTAATACCCCTCTGATTATGAACATGAATATGATTTGTGAGTAGTTACGTTTGTTCCCGAGGACATGGGAGAAGTCTTGCTATTAGTAGTCATGTGAATTTGGTGTTCGTTCGATATTTTGATGAGATGTATGTTGTCTTTCCTATAGTGGTGTTATGTGAACATCGACTACATGACACTTCACCATTATTTGGGCCTAGAGGAAGGCATTGGGAAGTAATAAGTAGATGATGGGTTGCTAGAGTTGCTTCGTAAGGGGCTGATTTGGATCCATATGTTTCATGCTATGGTTAGGTTTACCTTAATACTTCTTTTGTAGTTGCGGATGCTTGCAATAGGGGTTAATCATAAGTGGGATGCTTGTCCAAGAAAGTACAACACCCAAGCACCGGTCCACGCACATACCAAATTATCAAAGTAACGAACGCGAATCATATGAGCGTGATGAAAACTAGCTTGACGATAATTCCCAAGTGTCCTCGGAAGTGCTTTTCTCTATATAAGAGTTTGTCCAGGCTTGTCCTTTGCTACAAAAAGGATTGGGCCATCTTGCTGCACCCTATTTACTTTCATTACTTGTTACTTGTTGCCAATTACCTTATCACAAAACTATCTATTACCGATAATTTCAGTGCTTGCAGAGAATACCTTGCTGAAAACCGCTTATCATTTCCTTCTGCTCCTCGTTGGGTTTGACACTCTTAGTTATCGAAAGGACTACGATAGATCCCCTATACTTGTGGGTCATCACATCACAATAATCATCATAGGTAGGAGGCATGCAATCATCATAGCAAATTTGATCATTCAAAGTAAGGGGACTAAAAAGATCATCTTCGTTAAGCATATCCTCCCCAAGCTTGGGGCAAACATTAATTGCAGCAAATAGATTCTCAAACATGTCATTCTCATCAAACATAACATCCCCAAGCTTGTGGCTTGGCATATCATAAGCATAATCACTCTCATCATTAATAGTATGAATAGCACCAACGGTATAACAATTGCTATCATCATAATTTCCCAAGTTGGTGCCAAAAAGATTTCGAAGATTATAAGAAGTATCATTCTCTTCCCAATCATAATCATCACAACAAGCATTGGGCAAAACAAAATCATACTCAATATCATCATCTTCCACCAACATATTTGATTCACGTTCATGATGCACAATGGTTATAGGGGCAACATTATTTGGGAGAGATACCTTGTTACCTCTCTTATTTCTTCTTTTCTTCTTCTTCTTCACCACATCCTGTGTGGATTTAATAAATTTTTCCAAGCTCCTTGTTGAAGAGATTGATTGGATAGGAAGCTCCTCCTCGTTACCTGATTCATCATAATAAACACTAGGAGGGTATTGGGAAACATTTTCCCTTTCATTAGTACGCTCTTCATATTCTATTTGTTTTCTTGTCTTTAAATAGTTGGCAATATAAGGATTCTCAATGCAATTTACCGCACAAAACACATAAATTTCCTCTAGATCAACATCAAGAAATCTCTCGGGATTTGGAAAATCCTTAGTTATACGTTTCATTTCTTCATACCCCAAAAGAAGACTAAGCTCTTTATGATGCTCAAGGGTAATCAAGTTATCACAATTTTTGGACACGATTTGATCATGAAATAATTTGCATTGGAGATTTAAATGACCATGTTCATTGCAAAGTTCACAAGGATGGCGAAAAAATTACATCTTTCAGCACAATCATCTAGCCTCTCTTGCAACCTTTTCGTTTCTAAATATTTATGCTTCTTACAAAATCTATCTTCCGTCTTTGGTGTGCAAAGGCACTCCCAATTCACTCCACAAAAAGTGACATGCTTATAAGAAACATTTTTGTCATGACTTGTGCAATCATCATTAGCATTTTGGATATTCAAAGAATTCATACTAACAACATTGCGATCATGCTCATCATTCAAATATTTTGTGCCAAGCATTTTATTGACTTCTTATTCTAACAATTGAGAGCAATTTTCCAAACCACCATTTTCAAGAAAGATATTATAAAGATGATCAATAATATGATGCAACCTCAATTCCATTTTTATGTAGTTTTGTTTTATAAACCAAACTAGTGATAAAACAAGAAACTAAAAGATTCAATTGCAAGATCTAAAGATATACCTTCAAGCACTCACCTCCCCGGCAACGGCACCAGAAAAGAGCTTGATGTCTACTACGCAACTTTATTCTTGTAGACTCGTGTTGGGCCTCCAAGCGCAGAGTTTTGTAGGACAGTAGCAATTTTCCCTCAAGTGGATGACCTAAGGTTTATCAATCGTGGGAGGCATAGGATGAAGATGGTCTCTCTCAAACAACCCTGCAACCAAATAATAAAAAGGCTCTTGTGTCCCCAACACACCTAATACAATGGCAAATTGTATAGGTGCACTAGTTCAATGAAGAGATGGTGATAAAAGTGTAGTAATGATGGTAGAAATATATTTTTGTAATCTAAATAAATAAAAACATCAAGGTAGCAAATAGTAAACGGACACAAAAACGGTATTGCAATGCTTGAAAGTGAGGCCTAGGGTCCGTACTTTCACTAGTGCAACCTCTCAACAATGCTAATATAATTGGATCATATAACCATCCCTCCAAGTGCGATGAAGAATCACTCCGAAATTCCTATCTAGCGGGGAACATAAGAATAAATTGTTTGTAGGGTACGAAACCACCTCAAAGCTATTCTTTCCGTTCGATCTATTCAAGAGTTCGTACTAAAATAACACAAAGCTATTCTTTCCGTTCGATCTATCCTAGAGTTTAGACTAAAATAACACCAAAGCAAATTCATATTCATAATACTCAATCCAACACAAAGAACTTCAAAGAGTGCCCCAAGATTTCTACCGGAGAAACAAAGACAAGAACATGCATCAACCCCTACGCATAGATTACCCCAATGTCACCTCGGGAATCCGCGAGTTGAGTGCCAAAACATATATCAAGTGAATCAATACGATACCCCATTGTCACCACGAGTATTCAATTGCAAGACATATATCAAGTGTTCTCAACTCTGAATATTCAATCCGACAAGACAAAAGTTTGAAGGGTAAAGATTCAATTCATCATAACAAGAGTATAGAGGGGAGAAACATCATATGATCCGACTATATTAACAAAGCCCATAATATAGATCACGAGAGAGAGAGAGATTAAACACATAGCTACTGGTATAAACCCTCAGCCCCGAGGGTTGACTACTCCCTCCTCATCGTGGTGGCCGCCGGGATGATGAAGATGGCCACCGGAGATGATTCCCCCCTCCGGCAGGGTGCCGGAACGGGGTCTAGATTGGTTTTCGGTGGCTACAGAGCCTTGTGGCGGCGGAACTTCTAATCTAGGTTAACCCCGAAGGGTTTCAGAATATTTGGGAATTTATAGTGCAAAGAAGGGGTGCGGGAGGCCACCGAGGTGGGCACAACCCACCTGGGCGCGCCAGGGGGCCCTAGCTCGCCCTGGTGGGTTGTGCCCCCCGCGGGGCACCCCCCAGGTGCAACTCAGGCCCATTGGGTTCCTTCTGGTCCAGAAAAAAATCCAAAAAATAGTTTCGCGGTGTTTGGACTCCGTTTGATATTGACTTCCTGCGATGTAAAAACAAGCAAAAAACAACAACTGGCACTGGGCACTGGGTCAATAGGTTAGTCCCAAAAAATGATATAAAGTTGCCATAAAATGATTGTAAAACACCCAAGAATGATAATATATTGGCATAATACTTCATAAATTATAGATACGTTTGTTGACGTATCAAAACACTAGCACCCAAGTCACACAAAAGCAAAACACTCATAATTTTTAATCTTGACTTTGATAGTAGGTTCCCATTCATCATGTAATTTTCTAGGAATTGAAACTTCTAATTCCAACGTTTCTTCCAAAGTTTTCATCATAGCATCAACAATACGTTTAGTAAAAGCTTTATTTTGTTCATAAGCATAGGGTGAATTTAGCATGGATTGCAACAAAGAAATACAATCAATCAAAGAGCAACTATCATAATTAAAGTCTTTGTAATCCAAAAGAGTGGGTGCATCACTAGCTAAAGTTTTGACCTCTCCAAACCCACTTTTATCAATTTTCTCAACAAGATTTTCACCCTTCAAAATATTGGGACGCCTTCTACCTAAAGTTGAATATTCTCCAGTCCCTTTTTCATCATTCTTAACTTTACTAAACAAGGAATCAATAGAAGAAACACCAACCATTTTAAGATCTTCATCATTTTTTCAAGAATAATCACTAGAAAAAGCTTTCTCTAAAAGTTCTCTTAGAGCTCTAAGCATAGCAGTTCTTTTCTTACTTTCATCCATAGAAACATAGAGAGCTTTAATTGATTCATCTACTTTAGGCACACAAAATTTCGTCTTGAGATTTTCCACATCATGAGCAATTCTATCAACACTTCTAGACAAATCATCAATCTTATTCAACTTTTCTTCTATGGAAGTGTTGAAATTTTTTTTTGTGTTTATAAATTCTTTCATATTATTCTCAAGATCAGAGGTAGCCCTATTATTATTATAAGATTTATTTCCATAGGAATTACCATAATTGTTAGAGGAATTACCAGGAAAAGGCCTAGGATTAAAATTTCCTCTATAAGCATTGTTGTTGAAATTATTGCGAGAAATAAAATTCACTTCAATGGCATCACTATTTTTCTCAATCAAAGTAGACAAAGGCATATCATTAAAATCAATAGGAGCACTTTTACTAGCAACCAATTTCATAAGAGCATCAACTTTATCACATAAAGAATAAATTTCTTCAACCGAATTAACTATTTTACTAGTAGGAGCTCTTTCGGTATGCCATTGCGAATATTTGCCATGATATTATCAAGCAATTTGGTGGCTTCACCCAAAGTGATTTCCATAAAAGTTCCACCCGCGGCGGACTCTAAAAGATTACGAGAAACAAAATTCAACCCCGCATAAAAAATTTGTATGATCATCCAAAGATTTAACCCATGAGTTGGGCAATTCCTTAGCATCATTTTCATCCTTTCACAAGATTGTGCAACATGATCATGTTCAAGTTGCTTGAAATTCATGATTTGGGTTCTAAGGGAAATAATTTTCGTGGGAGGAAAATACTTAGTGATAAAAGCATCTTTGCACTTATTCCAAGAATCGATACTATTGCGAGGCAAAGAAGAGAACCAAAATTTTTGCAGAATCACGCAAAGAAAACGGAAATTATTTCATCTTGACCACATCATTGTCCACATCTTTTTTCTTTTGCATATCGCATAATTCCACGAAGGTATTAAGATGGGATGCGGCATCCTCATTAGGAGTACCAGAAAATTGGTCTTTCATACCAAGATTCAACAAAGTAGTATTAATATCACAAGACTCCGCACTAGTGGCGGGAGGAGCAAGCGGAGTGCCAATAAAATCATTGTTGTTGGTATTTCAGAAATCACATAACTTGGTGTTCTCTTGAGTCATGATGACCACACAACAAGATTGCACTCAAAAACAGATCTGGCAAGAAAACGGCGAACGGAAAAAGAGAGGCGAATAAAACGACAAATTTTTGTGAAGTGGGGGAGAGCAAAACGAGAGGCAAATAATGTAAATTGCGAGGAGATCAGATTTGTGATTAGGAACCTGGTTATGTTGAAGATCCTCCCCGGCAATGGCGCCAGAAATTCCTTTTGATGTCGCTTGAAGCTACGTCGGTATTTCCCCAAAGAGGAAGGGATGATGCAGCACAGCGGCGGTAGGTATTTCCCTCAAAAATAAAACCAAGGTTATCGAACCAGTAGGAGAACCAAGCAACACAACGTAAACAGCCCCTGCACACAAATAAAAACACCTCACAACCCGACGTGTTAAAGGGGTTGTCAATCCCTTTCGGGGTACGGCGCCAGAAATGGCGTGATGACGGGAGAAAGTTGTAATAGATTGAAATAATAGATCGCAAATAAAATAAAGTGCAGCAAAGTATTTTTGTATTTTTGTTTTAGTAGATCTGAATAAAAAGAGCAAATAAAATGGATCGCAAAGTAAATATATGAAGAAGAAGAAGACCTGGGGGCCGTAGATTTCACTAGTGGCTTCTCTCGAGAAAAATAGCAAACGATGGGTAAACAAATTACTGTTGGAAATTGATAGAACTTCAAATAATTATGACGATATCCAGGCAATGATCATTACATAGCCATCACGTCCAAGATTAGTAGACCGACTCTTGCCTGCATCTACTACTATTACTCCAAACATTGACCGCTATCCAGCATGCATCTAGTGTATTAAGTTCATGGAAAAACGGAGCAATGCAATAAGAACGATGACATGATGTAGACAAGATCCGTTTATCTATATGGCGATAGATATAGATCTCGTGTTTTTATCCTTAGTAGCAACGATACATACGTGTCGGTTCCCTTTCTGTCACTGGGATCAAGCAGCGTAAGATCGAACCCACTACCGGGCACCTCTTCCCATTGCAAGATAAATAGATCAAGTTGGCCAAATAAAACCCAAATATCGGAGAAGAAATACGAGGCTATAAGAGATCATGCATATAAGAGATCAAAGAAACTCAAATAACTTTCATGGATATAAAAAGGTATAATTGATCATAAACTCGAAGTTCATCAGATCCCAACAAACACACCGCAAAAGAGTTACATCATATGGATCTCCAAGAGAGCATTGTATTGAGAATTCAGCGAGAGGGAGAAATCCATCTAGCTACTAACTATGGACCCAAAGGTCTACAAAGAACTACTCACGCATCATCGAAGAGGCACCAATGGAAGTGGTGAACCCCTCCGTGATGGTGTCTAGATTGGATCTGGTGGTTCTGGACTTTGCGGTGGTTGGATGAATATTTCATTGATGCTTCTAGGGTTCTTGTATTTTTGGGTATTTATAGAGCAAAGAGGCGGTCCGGGGGGCACCCGAGGTTGGCACAACCCACGAGGGCGCGCCTGGGCCTCCTAGTGCGCCCTGGTGGGTTGTGCCCCCCTCGGGGTACCCCCCAGGTGCAACAAGGGCCCATTGCCTTCCTTCTGGCCCATAAAAAATCATCGTGGAGTTTCGTGGCATTTGGACTTCATCTGATATTGATTTTCTGCGATGTAAAAAACATGGAAAAAATAGCAACTGGCACTTGGCACTATGTCAATAGGTTAGTACCAAAAAATGATATAAAATGATTATAAAATATCCAAGATTGATAATAAAACAACATGGAACAATAAAAAATTATAGATACGTTGGAGACGTATCAGCACCCAATGCTCGGTTGGCCCTCACCCTGAGGTCCTGGAGCATGGGGGTGTGCTCGCGCTGCAGCGTCTGTCGACAACACGCCTCCTCCCTGTTCAAAAAAATTCCTACGCACACGCAATATCATGGTGATGCATAGCAATGAGAGGGGAGAGTGTTGTCCACGTACCCTCGTAGACCGAAAGCGGAAGTGTTAACACAACACGGTTGATGTAGTCGTACGTCTTCACGATCCGACCGATCAAGTACCGAACGTACGGCACCTCCGAGTTCAACACACGTTCAGCTCGACGACGTCCCTCGAACTCCGATCCAGCCGAGTGTTGAGGGAGAGTTTCGTCAGCACGACAGCGTGGTGACGATGATGATGTTCTACCGACGCAGGGCTTCGCCTAAGCACCGCTACGATATTATCGAGGTGTAATATGGTGGAGGGGGGCACCGCACACGGCTAAGAGATCAATAGATCAATTGTTGTGTCTATGGGGTGCCCCCCTGCCCCCGTATATAAAGGAGCAAGGGGGAGGCGGCCGGCCTAGGAGGAGGGCGCGCCAAGGGGGGAGTCCTACTCCCACCGGGAGTAGGACTCCTCCTTTCCTTGTTGGAGTAGGAGAAGGGAAGGGAGAAGGAGAAGGAAGGAAGGGGGCGCCCCCCCTCCCTAGTCCAATTCGGACTAGTCCATGGGGAGGGGTGCGGCCACCCTTTGGGGCCTTTCTCTCCTTTCCCGTATGGCCCATTAAGGCCCAATACGAATTCCCGTAACTCTCCGGTACTCCGAAAAATACCCGAATCACTCGGAACCTTTCCGATGTCCGAATATAGTCGTCCAATATATCGATCTTTACGTCTCGACCATTTCGAGACTCCTCGTCATGTCTCCGATCTCATTCGGGACTCCGAACTCCTTCGGTACATCAAAACTCATAAACTCATAATAAAACTGTCATCGTAACGTTAAGCGTGCGGACCCTACGGGTTCGAGAACTATGTAGACATGACCGAGACACGTCTGCGGTCAATAACCAATAGCGGGACCTGGATGCCCATATTGGCTCCCACATATTCTACGAAGATTTTTATCGGTCAAACCGCATAACAACATACGTTGTTCCCTTTGTCATCGGTATGTTACTTGCCCGAGATTCGATCGTCGGTATCTTAATACCTAGTTCAATCTCGTTACCGGCAAGTCTCTTTACTCGTTCCGTGATACATCATCTCGCAACAAACTTATTAGTTGTAATGCTTGGAAGGCTTAAGTGATGTGCATTACCGAGAGGGCCCAGAGATACCTCTCCGACAATCGGAGTGACAAATCCCAATCTCAAAATACGCCAACCCAACAAGTACCTTCGGAGACACCTGTAGAGCACCTTTATAATCACCCAGTTACGTTGTGACGTTTGGTAGCACACAAAGTGTTCCTCTGGTAAATGGGAGTTGCATAATCTCATAGTCATAGGAACATGTATAAGTCATGAAGAAAGCAATAGCAACATACTAAACGATCGAGTGCTAAGCTAACGGAATGGGTCAAGTCAATCACATCATTCTCCTAATGATGTGATCCCGTTAATCAAATGACAACTCATGTCTATGGCTAGGAAACATAACCATCTTTGATCAACGAGCTAGTCAAGTAGAGGCATACTAGTGACACTTTGTTTGTCTATGTATTCACACATGTATCATGTTTCCGGTTATTACAATTCTAGCATGAATAATAAACATTTATCATGATATAAGGAAATAAATAATAACTTTATTATTGCCTCTAGGGCATATTTCCTTCAGTCTCCCACTTGCACTAGAGTCAATAATCTAGATTACACAGTAATGATTCTTACACCCATGGAGCCTTGGTGCTGATCATGTTTTGCTCGTGGAAGAGGCTTAGTCAACGGGTCTGCAACATTCAGATCCGTATGTATCTTGCAAATTTCTATGTCTCCCACCTGGACTAAATCCCGGATGGAATTGAAGCGTCTTTTGATGTGCTTGGTTCTCTTGTGAAATCTGGATTCCTTTGCTAATGCAATTGCACCAGTATTGTCACAAAAGATTTTCATTAGACCCGATGCACTAGGTATGACACCTAGATCGGATATGAACTCCTTCATCCAGACTCCTTCATTTGCTGCTTCCGAAGCAGCTATGTACTCCGCTTCACATGTAGATCCCGCTACGACGCTTTGTTTAGAACTGCACCAACTGACAGCTCCACCGTTCAATGTAAACACGTATCCGGTTTGCGATTTAGAATTGTCCGGATCAGTGTCAAAGCTTGCATCAACGTAACCATTTACGATGAGCTCTTTGTCACCTCCATATACGAGAAACATATCCTTAGTCCTTTTCAGGTATTCCAGGATGTTCTTGACCGCTGTCCAGTGATCCACTCCTGGATTACTTTGGTACCTCCCTGCTAGACTTATAGCAAGGCACACATCAGGTCTGGTACACAGCATTGCATACATGATAGAGCCTATGGCTGAAGCATAGGGAACATCTTTCATCTTCTCTCTATCTTCTGCAGTGGTCGGGCATTGAGTCTTACTCAACTTCACACCTTGTAACACAGGCAAGAACCCTTTCTTTGCTTGATCCATTTTGAACTTCTTCAAAACTTTGTCAAGGTATGTGCTTTGTGAAAGTCCAATTAAGCGTCTTGATCTATCTCTATAGATCTTGATGCACAATATATACGCAGCTTCACCGAGGTCTTTCATTGAAAAACTCTTATTCAAGTATCCCTTTATGCTATCCAGAAATTCTATATCATTTCCAATCAGCAATATATCATCCACATATAATATCAGAAATGCTACAGAGCTCCCACTCACTTTCTTGTAAATACAGGCTTCTCCAAAAGTCTGTACAAAACCAAATGCTTTGATCACACTATCAAAGCGTTTATTCCAACTCCGAGAGGCTTGCACCAGTCCATAAATGGATCGCTGGAGCTTGCACACTTTGTTAGCTCCCTTTGGATCGACAAAACCTTCCGGTTGCATCATATACAATTCTTCTTCCAGAAATCCATTCAGGAATGCAGTTTTGACATCCATTTGCCAAATTTCATAATCATAAAATGCGGCAATTGCTAACATGATTCGGACAGACTTAAGCATCGCTACGGGTGAGAAGGTCTCATCGTAGTCAATCCCTTGAACTTGTCGAAAACCTTTCGCAACAAGTCGAGCTTTATAGACAGTAACATTACCGTCAGCGTCAGTCTTCTTCTTGAAGATCCATTTATTTTCAATGGCTTGCCGATCATCGGGCAAGTCAATGGATCCCATCTCGGATTTCATGGCCTCAAGCCATTTTGCGGAATCTGGGCTCACCATCGCTTCTTCATAGTTTGTAGGTTCGTCATGGTCTAGTAACATAACCTCCAGAACAGGATTACCGTACCACTCTGGTGCGGATCTTACTCTGGTTGACCTACGAGGTTCAGTAATAACTTGATCTGAAGTTTCATGATCATCATCATTAACTTCCTCACTAATTGGTGTAGGCGTCGCAGAAACCGGTTTTTGTGACGAACTACTTTCCAATAAGGGAGCAGGTACAGTTACCTCATCAAGTTCTACTTTCCTCCCACTCACTTCTTTCGAGAGAAACTCCTTCTCCAGAAAAATTCCGAATTTAGCAACAAAAGTTTTGCCTTCGGATCTGTGATAGAAGGTGTACCCAACAGTTTCCTTTGGGTATCCTATGAAAACACATTTCTCCGATTTGGGTTCGAGCTTATCAGGTTGAAGTTTTTCACATAAGCATCGCAGCCCCAAACTTTAAGAAACGACAACTTTGGTTTCTTGCCAAACCACAGTTGATAAGGCGTCGTCTCAACGGATTTTGATGGTGCCCTATTTAACGTGAATGCAGCCGTCTCTAAAGCATAACCCCAAAACGATAGCGGTAAATCAGTAAGAGACATCATAGATCGCACCATATCTAGTAAAGTACGATTACGACGTTTGGACACACCATTACGCTGTGGTGTTCCGGGTGGCGTGAGTTGCGAAACTATTCCGCATTGTTTCAAATGAAGACCAAACTCATAACTCAAATATTCTCCTCCACGATCAGATCGTAGAAATTTTATTTTCTTGTTACGATGATTTTCAACTTCACTCTGAAATTCTTTGAACTTTTCAAATGTTTCAGACTTATGTTTCATTAAGTAGATATACCCATATCTGCTCAAATCATCTGTGAAGGTGAGAAAATAACAATATCCGCCACAAGCCTCAATATTCATCGGACCACATACATCTGTATGTATGATTTCCAACAAATCTGTTGCTCTCTCCATAGTTCCGGCGAACGGTGTTTTAGTCATCTTGCCCATGAGGTACGGTTCGCAAGTACCAAGTGATTCATAATCAAGTGGTTCCAAAAGTCCATCAGTATGGAGTTTCTTCATGCGCTTTACACCGATATGACCTAAACGGCAGTGCCACAAATAAGTTGCACTATCATTATCAACTCTGCATCTTTTGGCTTCAATATTATGAATATGTGTATCACTACTATCGAGATTCAACAAAAATAGACCACTCTTCAAGGGTGCATGACCATAAAAGATATTACTCATATAAATAGAACAACCATTATTCTCTGATTTAAATGAATAACCGTCTCGCATCAAACAAGATCCAGATATAATGTTCATGCTTAACGCTGGCACCAAATAACAATTATTTAGGTCTAAAACTAATCCCGAAGGTAGATGTAGAGGTAGCGTGCCGACCGCGATCACATCGATTTGGAACCATTTCCCACGCGCATCGTCACCTCGTCCTTAGCCAATCTTCACTTAATCCATAGCCCCTGTTTCGATTTGCAAATATTAGCAACAGAACCAGTATCAAATACCCAGGTGCTACTGCGAGCATTAGTAAGGTACACATCAATAACATGTATATCACATATACCTTTGTTCACCTTGCCATCCTTCTTATCCGCCAAATACTTGGGGCAGTTCCGCTTCCAGTGACCAGTCTGCTTGCAGTAGAAGCACTCAGTCTCAGGCTTAGGTCCAGACTTGGGTTTCTTCTCCTGAACAACAACTTGCTTGCTGTTTTTCTTTAAGTTCCCCTTCTTCTTCCCTTTGCCCTTTTTCTTGAAACTAGTGGTCTTATTGACCATCAACACTTGATGCTCCTTTTTGATTTCTACCTCCGCAGCCTTTAGCATTGCGAAGAGCTCGGGAATCGTCTTATCCATCCCTTGCATGTTATAGTTCATCACGAAGCTCTTGTAGCTTGGTGGCAGTGATTGAAGAATTCTGTCAATGACGCTATCATCCGGAAGATTAACTCCCAGTTGAATTAAGTGATTATTATACCCAGACATTTTGAGTATATGCTCACTGACAGAACTATTCTCTTCCATCTTGCAGCTATAGAACTTATTGGAGACTTCATATCTCTCAATCCAGGCATTTGCTTGAAATATTAACTTAAACTCCTAGAACATCTCATATGCTCCATGACGTTCAAAACGTCGTTGAAGACCCGGTTCTAAGCCGTAAAGCATGGCACACTGAACTATCAAGTAGTCATCAGCTTTGCTCTGCCAGACGTTCATAACATCTGGTGTTGCTCCTGCAGCAGGCCTGGCACCCAGCGGTGCTTCCAGGACGTAATTCTTCTGTGCAGCAATGATGATAATCCTCAAGTTACGGACCCAGTCCGTGTAATTGCTACCATCATCTTTCAACTTTGCTTTCTCAAGGAACGCATTAAAATTCAACGGAACAACAGCACGGGCCATCTATCTACAATTAACATAGACAAGCAAGATACTATCAGGTACTAAGTTCATGATAAATTCAAGTTCAATTAATCATATTACTTAAGAACTCCCACTTTGATAGACATCCCTCTAATCCTCTAAGTGATCACGTGATCCATATCAACTAAACCATGTCCGATCATCACGTGAGATGGAGTAGTTTCAACGGTGAACATCATTATGTTGATCATATCTGCTATATGATTCACGCTCGACCTTTCGGTCTCTGTGTTCCGAGGCCATATCTGTTATATGCTAGGCTCGTCAAGTTTAACCTGAGTATTCCGCGTGTGCAACTGTTTTGCACCCGTTGTATTTGAACGTAGAGCCTATCACACCCAATCATCACGTGGTGTCTCAGCACGAAGAACTTTCGCAACGGTGCATACTCAGGGAGAACACTTATACTTTGATAATTTAGTAAGGGATCATCTTATAATGCTACCGTCAATCAAAGCAAGACAAGATGTATAAAAGATAAACATCACATGCAATCAATATAAGTGATATGATATGGCCATCATCATCTTGTGCTTGTGATCTCCATCTCCGAAGCACCGTCATGATCACCATCGTCACCAGCGCGACACCTTGATCTCCATCGTAGCATCATTGTCGTCTCGCCAATCTTATGCTTCTACAACTATCGCTACCGCTTAGTGATAAAGTAAAGCATTACATGGCGATTGCATTGCATACAATAAAGCGACAACCATATGGCTCCTGCCAGTTGCCGATAACTCGGTTACAAAACATGATCATCTCATACAATAAATTTAGCATCATGCTTTGACCATATCACATCACAACATGCCCTGCAAAAACAAGTTAGACGTCCTCTACTTTGTTGTTGCAAGTTTTACGTGGCTGCTACGGGCTTAGCAAGAACCGTTCTTACCTACGCATCAAAAACCACAACGATAGTTTGTCAAGTTGGTGCTGTTTTAACCTTCGCAAGGACCGGGCGTAGCCACACTCGGTTCAACTAAAGTTGGAGAAACTGACACCCGCCAGCCACCTCTGTGCAAAGCACGTCGGAAGAACCAGTCTCGCGTAAGCGTACGCGTAAAGTCGGTCCGGGCCGCTTCATCCAACAATACCGCCGAACCAAAGTATGACATGCTGGTAAGCAGTATGACTTATATCGCCCACAACTCACTTGTGTTCTACTCGTGCATATGACATCTACGCATAAAACCAGGCTCGGATGCCACTGTTGGGGAACGTAGTAATTTCAAAAAAAATTCCTACGCACACGCAAGATCATGGTGATGCATAGCAATGAGAGGGGAGAGTGTTTTCCACGTACCCTCGTAGACCGAAAGCGGAAGCGTTAACACAACGCGGTTGATGTAGTCGTACGTCTTCACGATCCGACCGATCAAGTACCGAACGTACGACACCTCCGAGTTCAGCACACGTTCAGCTTGATGACGTCCCTCGAACTCCGATCCAGCCGAGTGTTGAGGGAGAGTTTCGTCAGCACGACGGCGTGGTGATGATGATGATGTTCTACCGACGCAGGGTTTCGCCTAAGCACCGCTACGATATTATCGAGGTGTAATATGGTGGAGGGGGGCACCGCACACGGCTAAGAGATCAATAGATCAATTGTTGTGTCTATGGGGTGCCCCCTGCCCCCGTATATAAAGGAGCAAGGGGGGAGGCGGCCGGCCTAGGAGGAGGGCGCGCCAAGGGGGGAGTCCTACTCCCACCAGGAGTAGGACTCCTCCTTTCCTTGTTGGAGTAGGAGAAGGGAAGGGAGAAGGAGAAGGAAGGAAGGGGGCGCCCCCCCTCCCTAGTCCAATTCGGACTAGTCCATGGGGAGGGGTGCGGCCACCCTTTGGGGCCTTTCTCTCCTTTCCCGTATGGCCCATTAAGGCCCAATACGAATTCCCGTAACTCTCCGGTACTCCGAAAAATACCCGAATCACTCGGAACCTTTCCGATGTCTGAATATAGTCGTCCAATATATCGATCTTTACATCTCGACCTTTTCGAGACTCCTTGTCATGTCCCCGATCTCATTAGGGACTCTGAACTCCTTCGGTGCATCAAAACTCATAAACTCATAATAAAATTGTCATCGTAACGTTAAGCATGCGGACCCTACGGGTTCGAGAACTATGTAGACATGACCGAGACACGTCTGCGGTCAATAACCAATAGCGGGACCTGGATGCCCATATTGGCTCCCACATATTCTACGAAGATTTTTATCGGTCAAACCGCATAACAACATACGTTGTTCCCTTTGTCATCGGTATGTTACTTGCCCGAGATTTGATCGTCGGTATCTTAATACCTAGTTCAATCTCGTTACCGGCAAGTCTCTTTACTCGTTCCGTAATACATCATCTCGCAACAAACTCATTAGTTGCAATGCTTGCAAGGCTTAAGTGATGTGCATTACCGAGAGGGCCCAGAGATACCTCTCCGACAATCGGAGTGACAAATCCCAATCTCAAAATACGCCAACCCAACAAGTACCTTCGGAGACACCTGTAGAGCACCTTTATAATCACCCAGTTACGTTGTGACGTTTGGTAGCACACAAAGTGTTCCTCCGGTAAATGGGAGTTGCATAATCTCATAGTCATAGGA
This sequence comes from Aegilops tauschii subsp. strangulata, assembly GCF_002575655.3. Taxonomy (NCBI): domain Eukaryota; kingdom Viridiplantae; phylum Streptophyta; class Magnoliopsida; order Poales; family Poaceae; genus Aegilops; species Aegilops tauschii. The sequence goes on from NC_053036.3 coordinate 527,305,060, forward strand.
ACATGTATAAGTCATGAAGAAAGCAATAGCAACATACTAAACGATCGAGTGCTAAGCTAACGGAATGGGTCAAGTCAATCACATCATTCTCCTAATGATGTGATCCCATTAATCAAATGACAACTCATGTCTATGGCTAGGAAACATAACCATCTTTGATCAACGAGCTAGTCAAGTAGAGGCATACTAGTGACACTCTGTTTGTCTATGTATTCACACATGTATCATGTTTCTGGTTAATACAATTCTAGCATGAATAATAAAGATTTATCATGATATAAGGAAATAAATAATAACTTTATTATTGCCTCTAGGGCATATTTCCTTCATCTGCTGCGCGTGGGACGCGGCGCCATTAATCTGCTGCTAGAGTGAGAGCAGATCGGCACGGGAGGAGGCCAGGTCGGCCTGGGCAGAGGTCAGGGCCGCCGCGGCGGTCCTCTCACGTTGCTCCGTCTCGTCCAGCCTCGACCTGAGGGCGGTGGCCCTGCCCCCAGCTTCGGCCTTAGAGAACTTCAGCTTTAGGTCATACTCGTTGGCGAGATCTGCACGATCCTTCGCCACCCTCCGGTTAACCTCCTCCTAGATCTTGGCTTCGCGTGCGGTCATCGCATCTTCACCGTGGCCACATGGCACTCCCTCGTCTCCATCCGCTCAAGCTCGAGGCTGCGCTCTGAGGCCACCAACATTAGCGCCTCTTCACGCTTCTGGATCTCCCTCTCCTCGGTAGGCGCCCCCTGATTGACGCCAAAACAGCCCGGCGCGCCTCAACTTGCTGCTCGAGGGCAGCATTCAAGGCTTCGAGCTCCCGCGTGCGCTCCTCGGCGACCTCACGGCGGCGATCGGCCTCCCTGGCCTCCTCCAAGGCCCGGGCGCTTGCCTCGCGTGAGATCGCCAGGAACGCCTTAGCCTTCGCACTATCGCGTTCGTGCTGAAGGCGCCCGAGGTTGATGGCCACCTTCAATTGATTCCATTCGTCCGCCAGCCGAAGGCCCTCCGCCTCTAGGCGAGCGTCAACATCGACAACACTACAAAAAAAATACACTTCCGTGATGATATGTGTTTGTCACAGTAGGTCGCGTTTTTTGTCATGCATGTACATCCATGACAAATTTATGACAGAATCAAGATAGTCATACCTGTGCTGTCGTAGAAGTGTTCCATGACATTACCAAAATTATCATCACGGAAGTGTCCACTTCCATGACGATAAATGGCGCGTCACAGAAGTGCTTTCGTCAAGGGTGACCGACACGTGGCATCCACCGTAACAGAACACCGTTAAGCTATCGGGTCGGGTTTTGGATCCGATAACCCGTTAACAGCCCCGACCAATGGGGATTTTCCATGTGTAAAATCATCATTGGCTGGAGCAAACACGTGTCGGCTCACCGTTGGGACAGATGTCATCCGCTCATTGGACCGAAGGCGCCTATGATACGGCGACACGTGGCACGGCCCAACAGAGGTCCATTCCTGTGAAAAGGCCGGCCCGTTTGACTTGGTCAAAAGGTGGCGGGCCGGCCCACGGAAAGCCTGTTAACGGCCTATTCGCATATAGCCCATTTACAACCCGCTAACCCAGGGCCCGTTATGCCCTATCCAAATTAGGCCCAGTAGCGTCATCTGGGCCGTCCAATATGATTCAGCCCGTTTTAACTTCCGGCCCATGTGTGGCCCATGACTTCTTTCGGCCCATATGAGGACCTTTGTAACTCTTGGCCCATTAACGGCCCGTGGTGAAACTAGCCCGTAATGAATAGTGTATCACTTTATACCCATTAACGGCCCGTTATTCCATTGGGCCGTTTCCAGCCCAAGTTATCTTTCGGCCTTCTCAGGGCCCATTGATTCTTGGGCTCATTTGCAGCATTCGGTTACATACGGCCCGTTACTGTCATTTTCTGCTTGTGGGCCAAATTCAGCCCGTCGTTATAGTCGGCCCGTTTGCGGACCATTAATACGTTGGGCCGTTTTCATGTAAAAAAAACCCGTTATGGTCCACGAATAGTACGGCCCATGATTGGCGAAATGATGATACACCCCGTTGAAGGCCCATGGATCCTACGACTCGTATGAGGCCCATGGATAGTACGGCCCGTAGAAGGCCCATGGATCGTACAACCCGTAGAAGGCCCGTGGACCCTACGGCCCGTAGAAGGCCCATTGACCCTAAGGCCCGTATAGAAGGCCGATGGATCCTACAGCCGGACGAAGGCCCATGGATCATACGGCCTGCAGGAGGCCCATGGTTACAACAGTCCGTGTGGTGCCACGATTATTTTGGCCTAGTTACCAAAAATAGGCTATTGTGGCCACTAGAAAAAAACAGAAAAAGAATTGCAGTGACTACAAGCAAACAACTAAACAAGACAATAAGGAAATAAATAAGCAAGCAATTAATGCAAGCCTATTACCGCTATTACACATATTACATCCACTGGGCATCAAAGTTCACCACCAGATGCCATGGGGTGTAAGCCCTGCAGTCTTCCAGGTCAAAAAGTTCGCCACCAGTGCAAATATAGGGAACAAAGTAGCACATTTGTAACATCCCAAATTTCCAATTTGGAATGTTATACATAGATCATCATTGCATATCATGTTTTATTGCATTTTGATAAATCCTCGATAAATCCTAAGCAACTCAAGGACCCTCGGAGAGAGTTGGGGATTCTCTTGAATTTTCATATTTGATTTTCATCAAATAATAAGACGAGGATTTTATTTTAATTATTTTCTCTCCGGAAAAATATTTCATTTTAAAAATAAACGAGAAGAGAAAATATGACTTCTCCAAAACAATTGAAATACTGGAGGAAAAATGTTAAAATCTTTTATTGGAATTTATTTGGATTATTTTTTGCAATTTTTATTGCATTTAAAATATTGCATGTTTTCAAAATATTTATTTTGTGTTAAAAAATGGTTCACCCTATTCTAGATTTTCTAACTAGACGGGGAATTTTTTTTTTTTGATTTTTATTTATTTTTCTACGAATTATTTTCCGTGGAACTTATTTAAAAAAAAAACGCGCGACGCCCGCTGGGCCGAAGCCCAGCCGAGCGCCGGCCCGCCCGCGCCCTCTCCTTCCTCCGCACGGAAGCCGCCGCGCCGCCGGAGTCCGCCATGGCCACGGGACCGAGCCGCCCCGGAGCTTGCCCCCTCCTCCAAGCTTGCTACCCCCCCTGATATATACCCCCCTCTCTCTCTTCCCCTCAACCCGCCGCCGTCACCGCACTCATCCCGCTGCCGCCGCCGCACTTGCCAGCAGCCGCCGCCGCCGGAAGCCGCCGCCGCCGCCGGGAGCCGCCGCCCCTCGCCCTCGCCCGCACCCCCGCGCCCCCGCACCCCGCGCCCCGCCGGAGCCGCCCCGACGAGGTACTGCCGCTGCCCCGTTCGTCGTTGCCGGTTTTCTTCTAAAAAAACCCTTCGTTTAAAAAAAACCCTAGATCGGTTTTTTCGGTTTTATTATTTTGCGAGCGTTCACCGAACCGTTCGTTTTAACAAACGCGTTCGTCGGTTTTTCTCTGCTAACGAACGTCCGTTCTTTAACCGTTCGTCCATTTTTTCTTTTTTGTCGGATTTTTCTGCGATTATCTCAGATTCGATTTCTGATCGAATTTTCGATTCTGTTTAACTTCTCGCTCGTTTATCGGAATCAGGCGATTCAAGCGCCTAGAGTTTCGTCTCAAAATTCTCTTTCCGTTTAACCTACTCAAGCAAGTTTTTGCTATAGTAAAATTTTACTTAGATCCAGATTAGTAAACGAAGTTTCTTTCTTTCGCCGTTTGACTTTCGTTGCTTCTTTCGAGTTGATTCTTTTTGCAAACCGGAGTTCTTAAGTTGAACTTTCTGGTTGGATCTTTCATTTGAGTTTTACCTGTGCATTAGATGAGTACTGATTGTATGCTTGTTTGTTTGCGATACAGTACCCGGAGTGTGCCGCTTGTTACTTCGAATCGCTAGGTTTCGCGGATCATCAGCAAGGCAAGTAACACTTTGATCATATACCTTCCATACCCAGTTTTATTGCATTAGATCCGTTTTCCTCAAACACTTGCATGATTAGGATCTAATTAAATTGTGGGTATTGGGAAGTAGATGTGGTAGTACCTATTACCTGTTTTCTATTCAAACCCTTGGGAGTTACCTCTACGTTTGCTATTATTATTGCCATGCTATGCTCGTAGACGTGGATTGGGTTTGAGAGATTTCCATGACAGATGTGAGATTGTTAATTAATGGTTTACTTAAGGTGGCAACTAAAACTCACATCTGGGTGGATTGAGGTACCTGGGTATTCCAGGATTGCCTGTTTTTCTTTTGGACCGCCACCCAGGTTCAAAGGGATCATGAGATTATTCATGCTAGAAACTTCCGTGTGCAGCCGCAAGCTATTATGGGCTCTAGCATAGTTGACTAAGTTGTGTGAACTCTTACAGTGGTAGACTAGCAGATGTAGGGGAAAGTAGGTGTAACTGTCTACCCATACGTAAGGTGCAAACACTTCTGAAAGACTGTGTCTCGGTCATCCGTTTCTCAAACATCATGTAGTGCGAGAATCAAGCGGAGGCGATTGAGTCTTGTGGGGAAAAGTGCGCAAACCTCTGCAGAGTGTACAAACTAATCATGGTTAGCCGTGTCCCCGGTTATGGACAATTTGAGTATCTAGTACTTGGATTATCATGTGAATCTCATCACTATGTTACTACTAATTTATTTTGTTGGGTTATTGATGACATTTAATTGGGATTGAGATGCTGTCAACCATCTCAATGTTTCACAACCACCATGATAGTTAAATAAAATTTATTCCTTTGAGGTAGGATAAAATTGGCTTTTCGCAAAATTGTAACCATAGAGCTTTCCACCAGCCATATATGCATGTAGTATAGCATTGTTATTGTTCATTATTCTCTATGTGTTACATTGCCAGCATATTCTATGTGCTGACCCGTTTTCGGGCTGCAACGTTTCATGTTGCAGACTTTTCAGACGACGAGTAAGGTGCCTTAGGTCGTGGTCTTATACTCAGTGATGCCGCTGGAGTTGATGGACTCACTTATCTTCCAAGTCTTCCGCTGTTATCGTTATTAGATGGCCTTACGCCATGTTTACCATACTTGATCTCTTCGGAGATATTCGATGTAATAAGTGTGTGATTGCTACTCTGTTATAAATCCTCCGTTTGTACTGTGCGTGTCAGCATTACTAATCCAGGGATGACACTGGTGCACAGCAGCACAGACCATTTGAGGTCTGGTCGCTACAAAGTTGGTATCAGAGCACACGCTGACTGTAGGACACGACCACTAAGCTTAAGCCCTAGAAAGCTTCTCTCTTCTCATTTCTGACCCCTCTCCTTTTTCTACTCTTTTAGGAATGGCGAATGCAAGGAGCAAGTTCATGCAACCAGATGAAGACACGCCGTTTGGTCGACACTTGAAGGAAGTCACCAAGTACTTGAACATAGGAATACCAAGCATCACCGGAACCTACAACGCCACATTACCTGAAGAGGAGAGCTGGAAGATTCAAGTTCTTATTCCAGGAAGGACGTTTGTGCCAGTTACTGAACCCATAAGATTGGTTTTCGAAGCACCAACCTGGAGTTTAGGGAAGAGCATGGCCGCACACATCGCCATGGGACGCATTGGAGAAGTCTATCACCAGGAGCTTAAGGATACAATTTAGCAAATTTGTGGACGCCGAGACGCGCAATGGGAGATGATCAGAACCAAGAAGGATGGATCAATTGCAGCTTTCATCCAGGAGCAAAACCAACACATTCGTCGCCAGGAGAACCAGATGTGCTCAGACAAGGAAGAGCTGAAGAAGGCATTGACGAAGATCAAGGAGCTGGAGGAAGAACTCAAGGCTACACGCGAGGATTATTTGGAAGAAATCAACGCACTAGTAGGGAAGAATGACGACCTGGAGAAGAAGATTGGAATATTCATGGGAAATCCAGTGCCAAAAGCAGAAGTCGACGAATGCACTTGTCCGGATAACTACATCATCATCGACGACACTGACTCAGAACCAAGTGAAGACGACTGGGTTGATGAAGCTGGAGCAGACATCATGGAGTCTTCAACGGATCAGAATTTCTAGTAGACCACCATATCAGTAGTAGTTTTCCCCCATTTAATAGTATAGTTCAAGCACTTTGTAACGCTAGTTAGATCGATTGTTTTGCCTTGTTTGAATTGATTGAGTGATATTGATTGAATTTGTCTCATGAGCATATGGGTAGTGTTTTCTCTCTAGACCTCATTCTATTCTTAACTCTCATCTTTTCTAAACCTATCAGATGCCTCCGAGACGCGACACCGGATTTGTTTTCCCGCCAGAGATCACCCAGTTGATTCAGCAACAGAATGCCCTGATGCAAGTGTTAGTGCAGAACCAAGGCAACAACAACAACAACAACCCACCGCCACCACCACCTGTTGATCACTTAGCCCGTTTCCTGAGGCTAAACCCGCCGGTGTTTTCCAGTAGCACCGAGCCGATTGTTGCAGATGATTGGCTCCGCAAAGTTGGAAGGGAGTTGACCACTGCAGGATGCACAGATGCGGAAAGAGTGCGTTTTGCCGCACATCAGCTTGATGGACCCGCAGCATCATGGTAGGAGAATTATACAGCCACACACCCTATTGACACTATCACATGGGACCAGTTTCAGCAAGCTTTCCGTACATCTCATGTTTCAGCAGGAGCTATGGCTATGAAGAAGCGTGAGTTTCGCAACCTACGCCAAGGAGGACGCACCGTAGGCCAGTATGTGGAGGAATTCAGTAAGTTAGCACGTTATGCACCAGATGACGTTGCTACAGATGCAGCCAAGCAGGAGAAGTTTTTGGAAGGACTGAATGATGAGCTGAGTATGCAGTCGATGGTAGCAACTTTCAACAACTACCAGGAGCTGGTAGATAGAGCTCTCATGATTGAAGGGAAGCAACAGCAGATTGAAAACCGCAAGAGGAAGTATGGACAAGGGAAGTATAACTCAGGAGCTCAGCAGAAGCCTCGATTTACCCCAAAGCCGGGAGGACAGTTTCAGCATACCCATGGAGGAGGTAGTTCGCACAACCATAATGGCTCCAAGAATGGTAATGGGAATGGAGGAAGCAACGGACAGAACCGCACCAACCCATCTACCCCAGCCAAGAGGGACCTGAGCCAAGTCACTTGCTTTAAGTGCCAGAAGAATGGACATTATGCCAACGAATGTCCTGAAGCCCAAAATGGAAATGGCAATGGAAGCTCTGGGAAGAAGCCGAACCCGTTCAACAAAGGACACGTGAACCACGTGAGCGTGGAAGAGGTTGAAGCTCAGACTGATGCAGTAATAGGTAAGTTTTTGGTTAAGTCATTTACTGCAACCGTTCTTTTCGATACTGGTGCATCGCATTCATACATCTCAAGGGGATTCGTGAATAAGTTTAAGATGTCCACCAAAGTTCTCAGAAACCCTATGTTAGTAACCTCGCCAGGAGCAGAGTATATGGCCACCCAAGGATGTTTTTAGATACCATTGGCCATTGGTAGGTATGTTTTCCCCTCAGACCTCATTGTTTTGGAATCGCAAGGTTTGGATGTGATTTTGGGAATGGATTGGCTATCGTTGTATGGAGGAAACATCGATTGTGCCAGCAAGACGATTTTGCTTACCACCCCAGAAGGAAAAAGGATCAAGTATGTATCTCGGCATATGCCGAAGAGGACTCAAGTAAATTCCCTATCAGGAGTTGTAAAGGAGGAAGTACCAGTGGTGAAAGATTATCCGGATGTATTTCCAGAAGAGTTGCCAGGCATGCCACCGGATAGAGACATTGAGTTCTTGATTGAACTTTTGCCAGGCACAGGGCCAATATCTAAGAGACCGTACAGGATGCCCGCAAAGGATTTGGAGGAAATTAAGAAGCAGATCAAGGAGTTACTGGATAAAGGCTATATTCGCCCAAGTTCGTCACCTTGGGGATCACCAGTACTTCTAGTGGAGAAGAAAGATGGATCACTGAGGATGGTTGTTGATTACCGAGGATTGAATGAAGTGACCATCAGAAACAAGTACCCACTGCCGATGATCAACGATTTGTTTGACCGCCTACAAGGAGCTAAAGTATTTTCCAAGATCGATCTACGATCAGGATACCATCAGTTAAAGATTCGAGAGCAGGATATACCCAAGACGGCTTTTACCACCAGATATGGATTGTATGAGTATACCGTTATGTCATTTGGACTGACTAACGCACCTGCCTATTTCATGAATCTGATGAACAAAGTGTTTATGGAGTTTTTGGATAAGTTCGTCGTAGTGTTCATTGACGATATTTTAATCTTTTCCAAGGATGAGGAAGAGCATGAGGAGCATTTACGATTGGTACTTGAGAAGCTCAGAGAACATCAATTATAGGCCAAGTTCAGCAAATGTGAGTTTTGGCTGAAGGAAGTTGGATTCCTTGGACATGTTATTTCTGGAGAAGGAATAGCAGTAGACCCTGCCAAGGTTGACACAGTGACAAGTTGGGAATCACCCACGACAGTTGGAGAAATCCGGAGTTTTCTTGGACTTGGAGGATACTACCGGAGATTCATCGAGAATTTCTCAAGGATTGCTAAGCCCATGACTGAGCTATTGAAGAAGGACACCAAATTCAATTGGACTGAGGAATGTGAAGCTAGTTTCCACGAGTTGAAGAAACGATTGGTTACATCACCAGTGTTGATTCTGCTAGATCAACGCAAGGATTATGAAGTTTATTGCGACGCTTCTCGTCGAGGACTTGGAGCAGTGCTTATGCAGGAAGGAAGAGTTGTGTCATATGCTTCACGACAACTTAAACCCCATGAGAAGAATTATGCTACGCATGATGTGGAATTAGCAGCCGTGGTACATGCATTGAAAACATGGAGACATTTTCTCATCGGAAACCATTGTGAGGTGTACACGGATCACAAGAGTTTGAAGTACATTTTCACGCAGAAGGAGTTAAATCTCAGACAACGGAGATGGTTGGGGCTCATTAAAGATTATGATATGAGATTGCATTATCACCCTGGAAAGGCTAACGTAGTAGCAGACGCGTTGAGCCGCAAGAGTCATGTCAACACCCTCATGACAGGAGAGTTACCTTAGGAGTTAGCCGAGGACCTTCGCGAGCTATGTTTGGAGATAGTCCCAAGAGGCTATTTAGCGACATTGGAGATTCAGTCTACCTTGATGGAAAGGATCAGAGAAGCTCAGAAGATAGACAAGGAGATGGAAGAGATAAAGGAGAAGATGAGCAAAGGAAAAGCCAAGGGATTTCGTGAGGATGAGCACGATACCTTATGGTTTGAGGACCGCATATATGTGCCAAATGATCCGGAGATCAGGAAGTTGATTTTGCAAGAAGCCCATGATTCACCGTACTCGATTCACCCAGGGAATACCAAGATGTATTTGGATTTGAAGAATATTTTCTGGTGGACCGGAATGAAGAAGGATATTGCGGAATATGTAGCAGTTTGTGATGTATGTCAGAGAGTGAAGGCAGAGCATCAGAAGCCAGAAGGATTGCTACAACCATTGCCGATACCCGAATGGAAGTGGGATAAAATAGGCACGGATTTTATCACAGGATTACCCAGGACTCGTTCAGGCTATGACTCGATATGGGTTGTAGTCCACCGTTTGACGAAAGTGGCTCATTTCATTCCAGTAAAGACCACTTACACCAGTGCTAAGTTGGCAAAGATATACATGACCAGGATCGTATGTTTGCATGGAGTTCCGGGGACCATGGTATCAGAAGAGGAACCCAGTTTACCTCGAAGTTTTGGAAGCAGTTACATGAAACGTTGGGAACCAGGCTGGAATTTAGTACAGCTTTCCACCCACAGACAGATGGACAGACCGAGAGAGTCAACCAGATTTTGGAGGACATGTTGAGAGCATGTGCACTCGATTATGGATCCAGTTGGGACGACAATTTGCCATATGCGGAGTTTTCTTATAACAACAGTTATCAAATCAGTTTGAAGATGGCCCCTTTCGAAGCCTTGTACGGAAGGAGGTGTAGAACACCGTTGTTATGGGACGAAGTTGGAGACCGCCAGTTGTTTGGACCTGATTTGATTAAGGAGTCTGAACAGAAAGTGAGGTTGCTTCGCGATAGGCTCAAGGTAGCCCAGTCCAGGCAGAAGAGTTATGCTGATTCTAAACGAAAGGAGACAGTTCACGAAGTCGGAGACAGAGTGTATCTTCGAGTATCACCACTTCGTGGAGTGAAGCGCTTTGGAGTTAAGGGAAAGTTAGCGCCCCGTTTTATCGGACCATACAGAGTGTTGGAACGTATGGGAGAAGTTGCTTACAAGCTGGAATTGCCCGAAGGATTGTCTGGAGTTCATGATGTATTTCACGTTTCCCAGTTGAAGAAGTGCCACGCAGAGATGGCTGAGATACCACTGAGAGATACTGTGCCACTGGAAGCGATTCAGTTGGAAAGTGATTTGACCTATGAGGAGAAACCAGTTAAGATTCTCGAGTATGCCAGCCGAGTTACCCGCAGCAAGGTTATCAAGTTTTGCAAAGTCCAGTGGAGTCACCACACGGAGGATGAAGCCACCTGGGAGCGAGAGGAAGATCTACGGAAAGACCACTCCCACCTGTTTTCTAGCCAACCCGAATCTCGAGGGCGAGATTCATCTTAAGGGGGGTAGGTTTGTAACATTCCAAATTTCCAATTTGGAATGTTATACATAGATCATCATTGCATATCATGTTTTATTGCATTTTGATAAATCCTCGATAAATCCTAAGCAACTCAAGGACCCTCGGAGAGAGTTGGGGATTTTCTTGAATTTTCATATTTGATTTTCATCAAATAATAAGACGAGGATTTTATTTTAATTATTTTCTCTCCGGAAAAATATTTCATTTTAAAAATAAACGAGAGGAGAAAATATGACTTCTCCAAAACAATTGAAATACTGGAGGAAAAATGTTAAAATCTTTTATTGGAATTTATTCGGATTTTTTTTGCAATTTTTATTGCATTTAAAATATTGCATGTTTTCAAAATATTTATTTTGTGTTAAAAAAATGTTCACCCTATTCTCGATTTTCTAACTAGATGGGGAAAATTTATTTTATATTTTTCTGATTTTTATTTATTTTTCTACGAATTATTTTCCGTGGAACTTTTTTTTTTTTTAAAGAAACGCGCGACGCCCGCTGGGCCGAAGCCCAGCCGAGCGCCGGCCCGCCTGCGCCCTCTCCTTCCTCCGCACGGAAGCCGCCGCGCCGCCGGAGTCCGCCATGGCCACGGGACCGAGCCGCCCCGGAGCTTGCCCCCTCCTCCAAGCTTGCTACCCCCCCTCATATATACCCCCTCTTCCCCTCAACCCGCCGCCGCCGCCGCACTTGCCAGCCGCCGCCGCCGCCGGGAGCCGCCGCCCCTCGCCCTCGCCCGCACCCCCGCACCCCGCGCCCCGCCGGAGCCCTCGCTGGAGCCGCCCCGAAGAGGTACTGCCGCTGCCCCGTTCGACGTTGCCGGTTTTCTTCTAAAAAAACCCTTCGTTTAAAAAAAAGAAAACCCTAGATCGGTTTTTTTCGGTTTTATTATTTTGCGAGCGTTCACCGAACCGTTCGTTTTAACGAACGCGTTCGTCGGTTTTTCTCTATTAACGAACGTCCGTTCTTTAACCGTTCGTCCGTTTTTTCTTTTTCGTCAGATTTTTCTGCGATTATCTCAGATTCGATTTCTGATCGAATTTTCGATTCTGTTTAACTTCTCGTTCGTTTATCAGAATCAGGCGATTCAAGCGCCTAGAGATTCGTCTCGAAATTCTCTTTCCGTTTAACCTACTCAAACAAGTTTTTGCTACAGTAAAATTTGACTTAGATCCAGATTAGTAAACGAAGTTTCTTTCTTTCGCCGTTTGACTTTCGTTGCTTCTTTCGAGTTGATTCTTTTTGCAAACCAGAGTTCTTAAGTTGAACTTTCTGGTTGGATCTTTCATTCGAGTTTTACCTGTGCATTAGATGAGTACTGATTGTATGCTTGTTTGTTTGCGATACAGTACTCGGAGTGTGCCGCTTGTTACTTCGAATCGCTAGGTTTCGCGGATCATCAGCAAGGCAAGTAACACTTTGATCATATACCTTCCATACCCAGTTTTATTGCATTAGATCCGTTTTCCTCAAACACTTGCATGATTAGGATCTAATTAAATTGTGGGTATTGGGAAGTAGATGTGGTAGTACCTATTACCTGTTTTCTATTCAAACCCTTGGGAGTTACCTCTACGTTTGCTATTATTATTGCCATGCTATGCTCGTAGACGTGGATTGGGTTTGAGAGATTTCCATGACAGATGTGAGATTGTTAATTAATGGTTTACTTAAGGTGGCAACTAAAACTCACATCTGGGTGGATTGAGGTACCTGGGTATTCCAGGATTGCCTGTTTTTCTTTTGGACCGCCACCCAGGTTCAAAGGGATCATGAGATTATTCATGCTAGAAACTTCCGTGTGCAGCCGCAAGCTATTATGGGCTCTAGCATAGTTGACTAAGTTGTGTGAACTCTTACAGTGGTAGACTAGTAGATGTAGGGGAAAGTAGGTGTAACTGTCTACCCATACGTAAGGTGCAAACACTTCTGAAAGACTGTGTCTCGGTCATCCGTTTCTCAAACATCATGTAGTGCGAGAATCAAGCGGAGGCGATCGAGTCTTGTGGGGAAAAGTGCGCAAACCTCTGCAGAGTGTACAAACTAATCATGGTTAGCCGTGTCCCCGGTTATGGACAATTTGAGTATCTAGTACTTGGATTATCATGTGAATCTCATCACTATGTTACTACTAATTTATTTTGTTGGGTTATTGATGACATTTAATTGGGATTGAGATGCTGTCAACCATCTCAATGTTTCACAACCACCATGATAGTTAAATAAAATTTATTCCTTTGAGGTAGGATAAAATTGGCTTTTCGCAAAATTGTAACCATAGAGCTTTCCACCAGCCATATATGCATGTAGTATAGCATTGTTATTGTTCATTATTCTCTATGTGTTACATTGCCAGCATATTCTATGTGCTGACCCGTTTTCGGGCTGCAACGTTTCATGTTGCAGACTTTTCAGACGACGAGTAAGGTGCCTTAGGTCGTGGTCTTATACTCAGTGATGCCGCTGGAGTTGATGGACTCACTTATCTTCCAAGTCTTCCGCTGTTATCGTTATTAGATGGCCTTAAGCCATGTTTATCATACTTGATCTCTTCAGAGATATTCGATGTAATAAGTGTGTGATTGCTACTCTGTTATAAATCCTCCGTTTGTACTGTGCGTGTCAGCATTACTAATCCAGGGATGACACTGGTGCACAGCAGCACAGACCATTTGAGGTCTGGTCGCTACAAAGTTGGTATCAGAGCACACGCTGACTGTAGGACACGACCACTAAGCTTAAGCCCTAGAAAGCTTCTCTCTTCTCATTTCTGACCCCTCTCCTTTTTCTACTCTTTTAGGAATGGCGAATGCAAGGAGCAAGTTCATGCAACCAGATGAAGACACGCCGTTTGGTCGACACTTGAAGGAAGTCACCAAGTACTTGAACATAGGAATACCAAGCATCACCAGAACCTACAATGCCACATTACCTGAAGAGGAGAGCTGGAAGATTCAAGTTCTTATTCCAGGAAGGACGTTTGTGCCAGTTACTGAACCCATAAGATTGGTTTTCGAAGCACCAACCTGGAGTTTAGGGAAGAGCATGGCCGCACACATTGCCATGGGACGCATTGGAGAAGTCTATCACCAGGAGCTTAAGGATACAATTTAGCAAATTTGTGGACGCCGAGACGCGCAATGGGAGATGATCAGAACCAAGAAGGATGGATCAATTGCAGCTTTCATCCAGGAGCAAAACCAACACATCCGTCGCCAGGAGAACCAGATGTGCTCAGACAAGGAAGAGCTGAAGAAGGCATTGACGAAGATCAAGGAGCTGGAGGAAGAACTCAAGGCTACACGCGAGGATTATTTGGAAGAAATCAACGCACTATTGGCTCAAATCATATCAGTTCAAGACAAAGCAGCAGTGAAAGAATACAAAGCGTGGGAAACTACACGGCACAACAAGATTTCAGATGGGTACCACGGGTCTACATGTACAACAACACTATTGGCTCTGTTGTGATGCTAGTAATGTGCATGATATGAAAGTCAACTGTATACACAATTGAAATTGAAATCAACAGAGCTATTGATAAGAGAAAACCTGTTAAAGAAACATGCGTGAACATACCTGTTGTGCCATTGGAGTTTCGATTGGACCCTTCAATTTAGAAATAAGTTTGTATGAGTAAATACAGTGATACAAGAGCAAAGCAATCATAGTTAAAAAAAGGCGCGCTTAAGCGTGCCTAGGCTCTAGGCGTTGGCAAAACGCATTGCGCATAACTACGCATAATCTGTGCATAACTGCGCATAAGCATGCGCTTTGGTCAGTAAAGCGCAAGGCGGTGGCAAAACGCACAATTAACGCCTAGCGCTTTTTTGAACTATGATAGCAATGGAATCTTAAATTAGAACAGTTGTTCTTCAGGTTTAGGCACTTGTTCTACATGAACAGAGTACAGTAAGATGCAAGAATATAATACTAAAAAATATAAAATGAGCTCATAGACCTTACCACATTTTTGGTTCGGGACCAGTACAGAACAAGGCATTCCCAGTCATCGTCCAGTAAATGTGTCTCAGGAGAACGTAAGGGAATTTGATGAGTTTCTTTGCCGGTGATGTACGTTTTCTTCAGGTAATTCCGATACTGCCACCAAGCATTCTTGAAGATAGCAGAGGTATTAGCACAGGTTACCTCATCCTGAGTTTCCAAATCGGTCCTTCTCTATAGAGAAAAATGGGAAAATTTGCTGTATTATAACCATCATGGAGGTAGGATGTATGGGACAAAGCAAAGTAATTGCCATGAATAACATTACTTACACATAACTCCTGGACAAACACCTGCAACTGGCATTTTCCTTCATCTTCAGTATAATATTTCCAAGATGGGAAGGTACGCACATACGATTTAACAACATCAAATGCGTAGATGCTAAACTACGACTAACTGGTTGTGCTTCCTCCACAGGAATAGGCGTACTAACTGGTGGAGTTGGGGTTCGCCGTGATAGTACTGGCCCTTTGGGCACTGGAGCTGCCTTACTAATTGCTCTTGTTTGGGAGCTCTGTGGTGGAGATGGTGTTGTGTCAACAGGAACTGGGTTACTATCGGCTGGGGTTGGGATTAGATTGGGTGAAGCTGGTTAGTTTGGGTTATGTGTGGTAGGGCTGGTTCTTGTGCATGTACAACCGGGGTGCTATCTCCACCAAGAGGTAGCACTGTTTTATTTAAAGACCGTGTTTCTAGTCCGCTAGATACTAGCATCACCCGCTCCAATTCAAATGGCTGATAAACAGTAAACATAGTTGAATGTACAGACATTGTATGAGAGACAGATGCAATAGATAGTGTGGAAAAAAGAGGGCATGAAATAGTTGACATGTATATTGTTTAACTAAAACGGATAGCATGACATAATTTCACATATATGATGTCTATCTAAATTGGATAGCATAGCATAACATAATTCAAAGATATGATGAATAACTAAACTGGATCGCATGACATAATTCACCTACATGTTATCTAAGTAATCAGGATCGCATCATTTAATTCACATATGTGATTTATATGCTAAACAGAGGGCATTCGATATGATGTCTGAACTAAGAACATGGTGTTGAATATTGTGTATATGATGTCTAAACTATGCAATGCAAGACACCGTATGCATGATATGAGCAGTATAACCACGCCAAGTTAGAGCATACACCTCAGTGGGGCAAGAGGACTGGTCATCTGTCTCTGAATCCATCTCTGAGGAGCTATCGGGACCCAACAAGAGATCTACTTCGACAGGTAGGACTGTCTGCTCTGAAGGCCTTGTTTTCACTCCAGATTTTTCCATCTCCCACCCAAATGGCTGATTCACAGGAAGAGTAGTTTAATGTACAAACATTGTCGACAAATGGAAATGCAATGAAGAAAAGGATGGGCAAGATATCATTCAAATATATGATGCCTGGTTAAACAGGATGGCATTGCACATTTCACATATATTATGGCTGGCTAAAAGACATGAGACTGCATAATTCCCATATATGATATAGAAACTAAACAGGTGGCATTACAGAACATGTCTAAACTAAGCAGATGACATATATGATGTCAAAAGTAGGCACTGCAAGGCAACATATGCATGATATGACTAACACCATCATGCCAAGGTAGAGCAAACACCTTGAGGGGTAAACAGGAGTGGTCAGCGGCGTCTGAATCCGCCTCAGAACAGATATCTTCCTCTGGATTACAATCTGGAGAGGGGTGGGGAGGGTTTGCCATTGAACCCACCATGGAGCGATGTCTGCATGACATTGTATTGCCACGCAAAACTCTTCTCTTTTTCTCTACATGTTCAGCATGACTGTGTACAATATCTGACATGCATACGAAAAAAATACGGTGAGATTATGTAAGGAGAGCATGCATAAATTTAGAGTGATGGTAACAACAAGTGGATCGACGTTTTTCCGTTGAACCAAAATAGCCCTAATGGATCGACGTGAATGTATAGTAATAAGTGATGCAACAAGTGTACAACCTCTTTGCCGTAGCCGTGTCGACCTCAGCATCATTGGGTTGGTCGCTGAAGCAGTTGAGGCAGAGGTGGCTGTCGGAGGTGTGGAGGGAGATCTGAGGAATCTGTAGACGGCGTCCAGGGCACTGCTCTGTTGTGATGGATCGTTCTGTCGTTGGAGCAGCTCCGGTGAGCCGTAAGACGTCAAGGCTGAAGCAGCACAAGACAGACATCGTCAATCTCAAGTGGGATTCTAATAGCATCTCCAATAGATGATGTAAAATGGATGTAAAATTAACATCACCAAAAACCACCTCACTACAACAATGAGGTAAAAACTGTTGACTCTGAACTTAACTGTCGAAACTGAAATTTACTGTGGAATCTGAATGCTACCGTCGAAACTGAACGCAATGGTAGCAGATAGGCACTTGACATGTAGTTTAGGGAGGGCCTGCAGTTCATCTTCAACCTGCACCCCCCTGAGCCGCCAGCCACTACCGGCTGAACCGCCGGCCCCAGCGCCGCCTCGCCGCCCCGAAACAACTCGCCACCGCCGCCCCGGCAAGCCCTCTAGGCCCCCCGCCCCCACCCTGAACCCTAAGATAGATAGTGGGGTACCTCTCCGGCGAGCCCCCGTCCCCGCTGCGGGTGGTTCTTCCTTAACTCCGGCGAGCCCCCCAACCACTGAAAATCGACTGACCCAAAAGTCGATTCAGTCGACTGAAGTGTGGCTTAATCGGAGCAGAGCAGCAGCACGAGCGAGGGGGAGAGCAGCAACAGCAGTTGGGCGAGCGAGAGCCGGAGCAGCAGCAGCAGCGCGAGCGAGCGAGCGAGAGCCAGAGCAGCAGCAGCAGATCCGGCTGGTATGGACGCCGCCACCGAAGGGGCCTCGCACTGGGGGAGAGCCGCCATGGAGATGTCGCCCGCGGCGCCGGCTTCAAGGTAGCCGCTCCATGGGGGTGCGGGATGGAGCACCGTCGGTGCTGGGAGGTCGAGTTAAGGAGAAGGTGCGATGCGATGAGTGTACAACCTCTTCGGTGGCGCCGAGTAGGCCTCGGCTTCGTCCGAGGAGTCGGTGAGGAGGCTGCGGTTCTGGTGGAGCAGGTTAAGGCGGCGCTGTGGGGATGGAGCAGCCACGATAGACGAGGCGATCGTCGGAGCAGCTCCTTGGAGGTGGAGGACGATGCGGCTAAGCCGGCGGGACGGCGAGATGGACGACGGATCCTCATCCGGGGAGGTGGACGAGGGACGTCGAGCTGTTGCGATGGACGACGTCGTCGGGGAAGAGGCTCCGGCTGGGCAGCGGTGACATGGCGGACGGAGGAGGGTGGGGTTTCGCGGCTGGAGCGGAGAGGTTATGGCGGCTTGGGATTTCGAATGGCGAAAAGGGGGCGATGGGAGGGGGTGAAGCATGACTGGGACACGCTTGTCCAAAATGTAGGGTGTGTTACAAAAGTACCCCCCACCGATTTGAACTAGCGGCCCTTTCGACTCAGTGTTAGAAGGGGGATTTCGCGTGTCGGGATTTGGCAGCTGGAGGGAGTTTTCGCGCGCGTTGTAATTTCGGGATAGCAAGGCGCGGGTTGTGAAGGCGCCAGTTTTGGGAGCACGATATCTGAATTTTCGGGATATAACAAGACGCGGGTTGAATTTTAGGGACAAGCCTAACGTGTAGTAATATTGTACTTGTACGTACCAAATAAATTCGCACTTCCCTCAACCAAAAAGAAAATGAAAAAAATAAAACTATTCACACCACACAAAGAGATAGTCTTGCCCCATTTTACTATACAAATGCTATTCAAAGCTACTCCCTCCTTCCATCTATATAGGGCCTAATGCGTTTTTTGATGCTAACTTTGACCAAATATTAGAGCAATGATATATGACATGCAACTTACACAAAGCACACCGTTAAATACGTCTGTGAAAGGTTCTTTCAATGATATAATTTTCACATTGTGCATGTCATGTACTATTAATCTTGTCAATAGTCAAAGGCGGTCTTAAAAATCTCATTACGCCCTATAGATGGAAGGAGGGAGTATGAATCCATGTTATGTCCGATTAAACTTTTTTGCTTGCTGTATAATGCATGTAACCTACTCATACCAACATTTTAGTGCATTCCAAATGTCTATACTACCGCTGCAATTCGAACTAAATTTGAATTCGTTTCTCTATTTCAATAAGAATCTACAATCATGATTGTTGCCAACTTCAACCATCATAGTTTCCTTGCTATCCGCCAGATATAAATCGGACGGCCTATAATGCAGGATGGCAGGCACAACATCAACAACAACTCCGTTTTTTTATAAGAGTAGAGATAAAATATATTAAATGTAGTATAACATGTTCATAACCACACCATGTGTATCACCGTTATATATATTCACACATGCATCGGTTTGAAACACTATGATAAATTCTTCAAATATCCGAATTCGCTTTTTATAATGAAGTATATATGATCTCTATTCGTCTTTTACACCCACACAACCCTCTTATCTTTGTAGCTAGCACTAACTTTCTCTTGTGCATGCACACGCCCGCATCCCTCTCACCCTCCCTCAGCATTCTCTAGCTCCATCACGCAAATTCGTCTTTTCACTTTAGGTCGTTCACCCACGGTGTGTGTAGGCCCCCCAGCTCCTTCTTTACGGCACACATCGATCGATATGCCTCTCTAGCCAGGTGTGCCTAGCACAAACACAAGCTTCCCCTCTTCTCTTGTCACCGTCCATTTCTCACTCCCACCACTCTTTTCATCGTTCTTGTACTCGCACACTCCTCCCCCCTCGATATAGTATGCCTCTCGTACAACCTCCTACATGCATCCCTCTCTCTCTATCCTTCTCCTCGTGCCTCATTTGCTTCTAACACACACATGCATGTATACCGATCGATCTCCCAACATATACCTAGATCGACTTTAACTACCCCCCATCGATCGACGTACCTCACAAGTTATGTCTCTCCTTTCTCTAACAAAGGGCGATTGATCTTCCTATGTAGTTACGTCTGCTTACCACAGCCACATCGTCCCCCCTCATCATTCGTGCATGCCTCCTGACCCGTCTCTCACACGCACGTGCATAGACAACAAGCAACCATCTCCTCTCTTATTGATATTGCGGGCGTGCCCTCCGTTTGTCTAGCAAGCCTATCCCACAATTTGTTAGAAGCAACTCCTCTACCACCCCCTCCAACACTCTAGCTCTGTCTCTCTCCCAACCTTATTCCTCTCCTGCACATATGCATGGATGCCGATCGATCTCCCTTAATACATGAGGCAGATCGATCTCCTTAATACATGAGGTAGGCCTCTCTCCTCCTCCACACATATACTAGCCATTGTACCTCTATAGTTAATTGGGCCTCCCTCTTCCCCCACCACAGACCGATAGTCGAGCGCCGCAGGTAGGTATCCATGCCACAGAGACAAACTGCACATGTCCCATCTCACGTTCCAGTAGGCCAGCCACTCTATATCTTTGACGTGGGCACACACAAATTCGATGGCACTCTTTATCGGTCGCGCGCGCGCACACACACACATCATCCCTCTCTTCGATTCTATGGACACCTGAAGCCGATGATACCTCCACTCTCTTCTCGTGGATCGCCCCCTCTATATATATGTTATATCCAGGACTCTATTTCACACACATTGCATGTGTTACATTTTTTGATTGACCCCCCCTAAAAAACTCTCAAGAACCCACACACTATATCTCTCTAGGTTTGTATCTCTCTCACACAACCCCACGTAGGTGGTGTACGTATACAAGAAGAGAATAGGTGCACCGTGCACGTACTCACGCTTCGTGCCCAGCCACACCCGTGCGGGTACAGGGTGGAGCTCATTTCTTTACGAAATGGCAGCCCACGTGCTAATTTGAACGCCTGTAGCGGTTGTTTACCTAGGGAGGTCGTGTACCACGCGTGCACGAAACAAAGTTTGACTTGACGCGTTGCCGCGTTATTTTTAAATAAAGTTATAGCGCTCAATGGCACGTACATAGAATATAAAACGATTTTTATGGAGAAAAAGGTAGTCTGCTCACTATATACAATGGAGCCTGCCTGCCTGGTTTGTCACTCTTCAGAGTATCTCACACAAGGCTGCGGTGGCCTCTCTCTCTCTCTCATAGTTGGTCACTGATCCGGCCGCATCCCATCCGCCGGGGGAAAGGGACTGCGGTGGCCTCTCTCTCTCACCGTTGGTCACTGATCCGTCTGCATCCCGTCCGTCGGGGGAAAGGGACTGCGGTGGCCTCTCTCTCTCTCACCGTTGGTCACTGATTCGGCCGCATCCCGTCCGCGGGGGAAAGGGAGGAAGTGCATCATTTCTCCGTTTGACGGCGCCGAGGCAGCACGTCCTGATCTGCGGTACACGCCGTTCTCTCTGACCAAGCTCCGGCGCGGCAGGGCCTACGCCACCTGCTTGCAAATTCCGCCCGCCGCCGCTCACCTAGTTACATCCCGACGACCTCCAGGTATCCCCTCCGGCCTTGCTCCACTGCCCGTCTTCCCACGTCGCTGCATGTGGATCTTCCATAGTTCTTTGCCCAAAACGTTGCTCGTCCGACGTACTTTCCATATTGCATTCTCGTCCTCACACCATTTTAGACAAACACAACCATGTTGTTATCTTCCCTTAGGACAAGGAATATGCTTCTTTTTTGTCATCGCATGTGTCATCAACTGTTATTGGCCAGTAATTGTTTCATTTCTACTCGTTGCTATTGCGACCTTTTGGTGAACTGCACAAATCACTTTTTTCTTAAGAGTGTTTTGTGTAGTTGTACTAAAATGTCACACGGGCAACGTCTCTACATTTCAGTGCGACTGCGCAAAGGGAGATTGGTTTTGCTCTATCCTCCTCATCCAACTCCGAGCCTAATCTTCTCCAACTAGTTAGTCTTAAGAGAGACTTCAAAGGTGACCGACTTCTATTTGTGTGTTTATTGTTTCATCAGCAGTCCTCTATTATCGTAATCACACTTAATATCTTTGGAACAGGGACGCTCAGCTCTATTTTAGCGGAACTGCACAAAATGATCGGAATGTTGCATGCTCCAGACAGCTACTTTTTCCCAACATGCCTTGTTGATTTAGACAGAGCTGGGGGGACGTTGCTGCCAATGAAAGCATGGATCAATTTTAATTTAACACCTTCTCACAACTCTGTCTTTAGTTGTGATGTAATTATTAGCTCTGATATGCTAATAATTGACAAGCATTAGCAAGGAAGTTAGTTTTTTATTGTTTCCGAAAGAGCATCGATGGCAAGACACGCGAAACAAAAGCTGAAAGCTCACACCATTGTACAATTTCAACTCGCTGGAAAATTATTTGTATAGTACGTCAATTATGTAAACAAATGATGGAAGCTTGATAGCATTGCCAGAAGCCTCTTCATCATCCGGGTCCATGTGCCATGCACAAAATTATACTCCTTCGTTCCTAAATATTTGTCTTTTTACAATTTTCAAACGGGCATATTTTAGAGTGTAGATTCACTCATTTTGCTTCGTATGTGTACTCCCTCCGTTACTAAATATTCTATTTGTCTTTCTAGAGATTTCAACAAGTGACTACATACAGAGCAAAATGAGTGAATCTACACTCTAAAATATGTCTATATACATCCGTATGTGCCAGTCCATTTGAAATCTCTAAAAAGACAAATATTTGAGTAGCACTCGTTGAAATCTCTAGAAAGACAAATACTCCGGAGTATATTTGAGAACCGAGGGGGTAGTGCACAACCGCATGGGAGACTCAGCCCGGTCGTTGCGCCGCATTAATAGTGAGTAATGAGCAGTCAAATCATAAGCCCCACCTTTCCCACTGTAAGTTGCTCTGAAGAAGCAACCATCAATACGCTCTTCTTTGAATCCGCTCATACTACTCCATCCGTCACTGTTTATACAGCGCGCTTCAGAAAAAAGAAAAAAATCTGTGGGACCAAGGCGACTAGCGGTCGGCCTGAAAAATAGCAATGGTAGTTATAGCACGGCGTCTATTACTAGAGGGAATAATGCGTACACACATGCATGCAGTGCTTCCACCCTGGGTACACACATGCATGCACTTACTCCACTCCGTAGTAGTACAGTACATGGAGAGAAAATTGTGGACTTGATTGCGGTTACCACACCCTAATTAATTGAGCATTAAACCAAACACGTCTAAAGTCTCTCTGGTGGTGGAAACGCATTGAGAGAAATGCATCATAATGAAGCGCGCCCTGTAAACTGTGACGGAGGGAGGAGTAGTATGATGGTGCAAAACCAAGTACGCGTATGGCCAGTCAGTCAACGCACCTCCTCTTGGCATATCATTGACATGTGGGACAGGAGTGTGAGCAAACCGATCTCAATTGACGGCAAAGAGCCAACCCGCCGTTCCTTGAGAGAGACGAGGAGCGAGAACACACAGACGGGCTCGCACAAATGCCAAGATATATTCGAGCACGGTTGGTTGATCGATATCATTCATTACATGTTGGGCTGCCGTTTTCCGCCCTTCTCCGGAATAAATGTGTACTTTATCAGAGATAAAAAAAAGAGTACAGACGCTCCACCATG
Organism: Aegilops tauschii subsp. strangulata; assembly: GCF_002575655.3. Taxonomy (NCBI): domain Eukaryota; kingdom Viridiplantae; phylum Streptophyta; class Magnoliopsida; order Poales; family Poaceae; genus Aegilops; species Aegilops tauschii. The sequence continues at coordinate 527,328,366 of NC_053036.3, forward strand.
CGGTTCTAGTAGTAGTACTACTCGTACTACTGCGCTTGGCTCTTCGCCTCTTCGTGAAGTCGAACAATGATGGTACTCCGCATGTTGGGTACTACAGTGTATGCCTCTGACAATCTGACACCGAATGGACTGATGCATGTCCACCGAGGGTAGGTTGCATTAGTCAAAAGGCGTAAGCGAGCTTCACCTTGTCCTGCAAGCTTCTCCTCATTCTGCGAGTTGACGGGACACACCAAAAAGTAGTGCTAGTCCATACTCCCTCCTTTCCGGTTAATATGGCTTAATCTTTTTTGCGGGTAAATGAGAGAGCTTTATTCATATATAAGCATTCTTAGGATGATCAGCCAAGACATTGGTCACTAGGAAGCGAGGTACCCCGCAAAAAAAGAAGTAGGAAGTGAGGTGTTTCATCAAGCCAGCTCTCGGCCACATTCAAAGTGCAGCAAGCACGGTTCGCACGAAGATGCGCCGCACGGTTCACACGAAGATGTGCTGCAAGGTTTGCTGACCTGTTTACTTTGCGCTTGGCTGTTCGCCTATTAGGGAAGTCGAACAATAATAGCACTAGTAGTAGAGTGTATGCTTCTGGCAATCTGACACCGAATTAACTGTTGCACGTCCACCGCCTGAGCGAGGGAGAGCTTGCATTAGTCAAAAGTTTCTCCTTGTCCTGCGAGCCACCGCGCGCAAGCTTCTCCCGTCCTGCAACCTTCTCCTCGTTCGGCAAGTTGACGGGACACAGCAAAGTAATGCTAGTCCATACTGCCTCCTCTCCGGTTAATATTGTCTTAATTTCAAACGAGATAAATACACTGTCTGTCACTGTATATTTGTAAAAATACGGTCAGTGGACTTCATAATACGCTCATTGCGCTGAATATATATATATTTTCCGGTGTTTATACGGTCACTAGCTCACCCTGACTGAGTATGTGTGTGCATGCACGTGTAGGTTGAGCACTTGAGCGTGACTGTGTGTGTTCCGTCGTGTGCTCGAACATGCATGCATTAGGGCGTCGCGCACGTTTTTGCGTCCATGTGTACGTGTGACTGTTGCATACATGTAGGGGGAGTACGTGTAGGGGCCACTAAGGAGCAGTCAAATCACACAGTAAGTTAGTCGGAAGAAGCAACCATCATTTCACTCTTGAATGACACGTACGCAATATAAAATGGTTGATATGGAGAGAAAAAGAAAACCACTATATATACACTAGCAGGAGCCTAAGCTACAAGCCTGCTTGCTTAGGTTGCTCTCTTCACAAGCATAGAACGACGGGCCTGATCCCGCAGCTAGGGGAAGGGAACAATGTTCTGCGTAGATGCGGTCGACATCGGCGAGGGAGAAAACCCACAGTCGGTGCGTCCCAATCGGGGGTCACCGCGGTATGGGCCGATGCCGCGTCCCAACCGCCCTTCTAGCTACAGCCCGACGTCCCAGGTAGTCCATCTTCCTTTTGGTGCCGGCTTGCTCCACTGCCGTAGCTCCATCTCCATGTCGGTCTTTCTCTACTTCTACCGGCTTCTACTTGTGATGAGTTTATGTCTCATGAACTAGTGCCAGTACTATTATTCTAATCACACTTCTTCAATATCTTTGCCATCAGGGATGCTCAGGTCGATTTTAGTGGAACTGCACAAAAGCATCGTATGATCCGAGGGTGCCAGCCGTCTTTCCTTCGACAGGTTCTACCTGGCCAGGAAATGAAATCATGTTTAGGGTTTAGGGTTTAAGTCGTAGTGACCCCATCAGTAGTTTTTCTTTCGTACACGCTCTCACAACTTTTTTCTTTAGTTGTGAAGTAAATATTGGCTATGATCTGTGAATCATTGAGATGCATCAGCATGCGTGTTAGTTTTCCTTTGTATTTGATGGAATGTTGTAACGGGGCAACCTTGGAATAGGAATGAAAATGGAGTGGAAAGTTTCCGTTTTTCCGGAGAAAAAATGGAAACGAAGAGAAACCAACGTTTCGTTTCGTTGGATCGCGCCATCGAGCAAAACCAACGTTTAAATCACGTCTGTCGTGTTCGTGTCTCATGCTCCTCCATGGCTCGACCCCACACGGTCGCTCGGCATGCCACTCACAGCAAACCGAGTATACGATAACTTTCCCGCCTGCTTGTCGATGGATCGCGCCATGGAGTACTAGCACTACTGGAAGAGATTGACGAGTTGGGGGAGGACAGCTAGCTGTAGCACGGACTCCCAAGAACTTTTTACATGCATGTTGTAGCCGGCTATTGCGATCTTTGAACGCGGAGCAGCCGCGTGCACCCGGAAGCGGCGCGGGCGACGCTCTCTCGGCCGGTGCGCCGCTTCAATGCCGGCGCCAGTGAGAGGTCGTGTCCGCTCTGGCCGGGCATGAATGCGGCACTGACCGTTTCGGGCGGGAAGCACGCGCGGGTGCTGAAGAGGGTTCGGGTTGGTCAGGACCGGCGGTGGCAGCGGTCCGGACGTGCGCAAACAAGAGATGATGTACGTTAATATTGCTGCGTATATAATTAACAACGTAAATAATGTGCCAGTTGGAAAAATATGATTGGAGATGGAGATGGAAATGGAATTTTACGTAAACACGGATATGCATGTCTATGTCTATGTGTGTGTGCGCGACGACTCTCGCGACCTGGAAGCGGGGGCGTGTTTTTGATCGAGTTTTCTTTCTTGGTACGTTAGAAAAATTGTCCACCAGTTTTCGTTACTTTTTTCCGGGAACGCGCGTATTCTATTTAAAACCACTGCTATGGAGAGATTTTTTTACTCCATTATAGCCTCTTGTTTGATAGAGTTTCTCGCGTCTCGCTCTCTCACCCTCTCCATATCAAAACAAGATGACAGTGTCCACTCTATCTCTCTCCTCACCGGTGGTCACAGATCCGGCCGAATCCCGTCCGCTGCGGGAGGTGAGGAGGTGTAGCGTTGACGTTGTCGGCGACGGCGACGGAGGAAGCCGATGCGCACAGTCCTCTCGGAGCCGGCACTGGCGCGGACGAAGATCCTCCACGCCCTTGTTCGCTGCTGTCGTGTGGGCAGATCCCACCCGCCCGCCTAAACGACATGTCGCCCACCTGAGGTATAACTTCTTATACTGTTCCAGCTCCCAAGGTCGCTGCGTGCGGGTTTTCTTCTATGCGACTACTCCCCAGCTCCCCATGCATAGTAGCTAGGGTTCGTCGGCTGGTCCAACATCACCTACTAGTACTATTATAGAGGAAATGCCACTCGAAAAGTTGTCCTGATTTATGCCTCGGTGGAGGTATACATGTTGTTTCGACAAAAAGTACATGGTGGTTGTGCGGTTATTGTCCATATGGTGGTAGTACTATCACTGGTTAAATGAAGAAATGATTTTTTTCTCGGGTATCCTGGTTTAGTTCCCATCAAGATAATTATGATGCTTCTGTTTGTTGGTGTACTTTTCATTAATTCTTATTGACAATTGAGATGTCGTTGCTAACCCTTTTTTATATTTTTGGAAACAGCGATGCGTGTCTCCATACCCGGGCATGTCTTCCTCAATTTTAGTGGAACTGCACAAAATTGGATGGCCATTGTTGTTCCGCCTCACTGTCCTCTGCCACGTGGTTCTTCCTTCCTCGAGCTTGATTACTGAGAAGAAACAGACCACGGTGAGGATTTGTCGAACTTCATAGGTGCCTCACCCAAACTTGATGCCAAATGGATGATGCATCACCACGATGACCTATCGATGTTCATGGTTGCGCCTCATGGTTGCGTCGGCTGGTGAAGCTGATCGATTTTCAATGAAAAACAACCTGTCTTCCATCAGTGCTCTTTGCTTGTTACTCACAAAGATGATATCCTTCGTCAGTTCACCTTGGTTGCGTTGGAGACGCAGTCGTCTTTCACGTTGGTGCAATTTTATCACACAATTGGCTATGAACCAAATGTATCCTCGAAGAAGGATCGACGTTGGTACTAAGAGCATAAGTTTTGTATTGATTTGTAAGCCTTCTCACAACTTTGTCTCCAGGTCCCCTGTAATTTTATTTGTCCAGCCATTAACTTTGATTTAAAAAATGGTGTGGACTAAAAACCCGGATGGACGTAGTAGCCCTCCATTTTTATTTACTCCGCATATTAGATTTGACTGAAGTCAAACTTTGTAATACTCTCACACCTTTCCGATAATTGAAATTAAAATTCTTTATTTGTACACACTCTCACACGTTTCCGATAATTTGGCGCATGTGTGGTTGTTCACTTAAGGGAGGGTAGTGTACCACACGTGAAGGACAGGAAGTGCGACAAGGACGCGTGGGCGTGGATCGTTAGTTCATCGGAAGTAGTACTAGTTTTCTTCACTGTACATTAAATAAAGAGTTTCGTTTCGTACTTACACAATTTAAAACGATTGTTATGGAGAGAATAAGAAAACCACTCCACTATATATTAGTCGTATACACGAGAGTACTATATGGACGCAGCTTCATTGACTTAGTGCACCTTCCTTTGGATTTATGACAGGTGGGCCCAAAATGTGGCTGGCTCACCTGTCATACAGCCAAAAGCAGGTGCAGTGAAGGCACCGGAGCTCAGTCCATACTACAGTAGTATATATATAAGCGGGAGCCTCAGCGCTTGTTCGCTAGGGTTTGCACTCTCCACATGCTCGCCGCACTACATATATGTTACACGCTGGAGGCTCAGCGTTCATTTGCTAGGGTTTGCTATATTCACAGTCTCTCACCCTCTCTTCACCAGATCTAAACAAGACTGCGTTGGCCTCTTGTCTCTCTCCCCCCCCCCCTCACAGCTGGTGAAGGAGGCGTCCGTATCCCATCGCACCGGGAAGGGGAGGAGGTGCAGCGTTCACTCTATCGCCTTCGGCGAGGGAGGCAATCCACTGCCGGCTGCTCTGTTCTCTTTCACCCAGCGCCTGTGTGGGAGGGCCACCGACCCCTTCTTCCTCGCTGCCATACGTAGTGTGGGCAGATCTGGCCTCCCGCCGCACACCTTGCCACATCCTGACGACCCTAAGGTATAAGTTTCTTTGAAACCGTCGTTGCTCTAGCTGCATGTGGATCTTTTTCGATCTGTAGTCGAATCTAGGTCTTGGTTCAAAGAGGAAAGAAGGGTGCGGTGGGCTGGAGCAAGAATCTAGGACGTGGTTCAATGAGGAAAGGAGGGGCAGAAAGTAGTATAGACTGGCTATCCAGCCGCTTTGTAGGTCGAAAAGGGAAAAAGGGGGTAACCCAGTACACACATTTGTAAGGAACCGATCTCTTTGTTGAAAAGGGAAAGAAACTGGGGGGTCGGGTAGTTTGTGCAGGACTAGATTTGCCGCCCTCACATAGGAAGAAGGTTCAAAGAGAACAAATATGGGACCAGCGCCTATATGCTGCTTGGCTACATACTCCGCATCACCCATTTATACGTGTGGACGCACATGGTGCTGGCATGTCCCATACAACTATTTTGCTATTGTTAATCTAAGAATGCTACCGGAAAATTGAAGCAATGCCACTGTTAAAAGTAAATTACATTTTTTAACGAATGTTGTTTCAAGAGAATGTCTCTGTTAATATGAATCAATGCAACCGTTTTAGAAATGCTACTGTCCTACTTTGTTTTCCATCCAAGATAAGTTAGATGCTTCTTTCTGTCACCGTTTGTTTCATCCTCCTTTATCGGCTAGTAATTGTTTCCTTTTTTGCCTTTGCTAAAACAGGGCTATCGATTCAACTTGTTGCTATTGCGACATTTTGCTTCGCTACTCGAAACACTTATGTTTTAAGAGTGTTTTGTGCAGTTCAACTTGAATGTCACACCGGTGACTCTGCTTAATTTTGGTGGAACTGCACAAAAGGAGATCGAGATTCGTATTTTACCTTTGTCGGTCTCTTGAAAGGTCAGTACAGGCCTCATCCACATGATTGTGCAGTGTGCTTTGAGATGTTGTGCTACTTGTATTGGTACTGTTTTAAATAAATGTTGAATTGAAGCTATTGTATTGCTGTCTTTTCCCATTAAGTAGTGAACAAAAATGGGACCAACCCAGACATGATGCTTGTTGCTTTGTTACAACAAACTCTGCATCACCCCCTTTATAAGTAGATGGAAGCACATACTGTTTTTGCGCCCACTCTCCCCTGGAACTGTTTATGCTTTTCGTTAATCTAATGCCGCTGGTAAAATTAAGCAATGCCACTCTTAGAATTAATTAACTACTGAATCTTAGTTCAAAACTGCAACACTTGTTAGGAATGGTACTATCCTGCTTTGTAGTTCTTTCTACATGTTTAACCAAGGTATTATTAAGATAATGTCTCTGTTAAAATGAATCAGTTGCATTGTTTTAGGAATGGTACTTTTCTGCTTTGCCGTTCTTTATACATGTTGAAACAAGGCATTGTTAAGATAATGTCTCAGTCAATATGACTGAATCACACTGATGGAGAATTGCTACTCTCCTGCTTTGTTTCCCATTAAGATAAAGTAGATCAATAGATGCTTTTCTTCTGGGAGTACAAGTCATCAACCGTTATTTCTCAGTAATTGTTTCCCTTATACCTATTGTTGCTTACAGGGATATCAAAATTAAAGCTCGGTTTTATTCCGACTTCGATTTTAGTTGAACTGCACAAAAGGAGCCAATGTGTCCAAGGCAAACTACTGCATTACTGGGTCCAGTTGGTCGTTCCACTTTGCAGAAAGAAGCAGTCACTGTTTGTGCTACATTACAGAAGGAATGACCGAGAAGCTTTACAGAGTATTATTAGACACCGGTGACATGACTAGTCTGCAGAGACCATCGGCAATTTAACAACACGTGGAGTGCCCTGGGCAAAAAGTGCCCAAACAAGTACAAGAAGCTACGACAGGACTCCACGATCATAGGCATTACATATTTTGAATGGGAAAAGCTTGTCAAAGTTTAATCATTGATGTTAGCAAGAAGACATTAGTTTAATATATTGGAATTGGAAAACCTTGTCAAAATTTGCTCATTGATGTTAGCCAGAAGACATGCATTTGATATTTTTGAGTGGGACGCCCTTGCTGTGAGCAGCGTCGAGTGTTTTTTCCTATTCCTGTGTTCAGTTTAGAAGTAAATAGTTACTCTGCTGAGATATTCTTGTATTAAGAGTTTGTTCTGAATATTTTCTATGTAATGCCAGGCCTTGTGTTTGATTGCAAAGTTGAGCTTGGAATGTTGTGGCATGCGGCATCACGAGCTGTTCACCGTGCCTCCTGAGAATAATGCTTCGCATTGTTTTGCATGTCGATCTAATGCCAGTGATTTGCTTGTTAAGAAGATCATCCTCTTCTGTTGTTTCCGTGCTTAAGAAGTTCATCGTCTGATGTTTCATTCATAGCCTATACGACAACTCAGGTAGGTTAGACGTGAAACCATATGATCTTCCGACCAACTCATGATATTAGGCCGTTATTGGATCGTCATTTTCCAACCAAAACCGCTTGTAAAACTGATGCTTGTAAATTAAAGCAGATGGTCTCGGGTGAAGGCGCTTGGTTGGTCGATTTCGACTAGTAAAATATCGGAAGTACTTCACACACGATAAAAACGCTGAACGACACTCGGACGATTGCGAATCCAGCCGTTAGCTGTTGTTTCAGCCTTGCCCATGGATGCCATGATACGCACGTCGTGCATGTATCGTCTGGTAATGTCGTCCATATAGCAGTGCTCGTAAAATATACACTGGTCTCTCAAATTACACGCGTAACCCGCCGGTTTTACTTACAGACCTCGGGCCCTCGGTTTCATTACGCCTGTATTTTACGCGTTGTTTCCGATGACGAGTAAATTACACTTGTATGTTAATACAGGTTTGAAATAAACCAGAGCTCCCAAGCGCGGCCTTACCGTTTCATGTCGTCTCAGTTTCTCGAAGGTGCTCATAGGTGTCCGATGATCCTGGCTTCCTGAATGAGCAGCGGGCGCTGTATCAGACCATCCGTAGGGCCCGCGAGGCCCTCTCCATTGTCCTTCGAGTTGTTGCGCTCGCCGTGGCGCCGAGCATTGTTAACATCGTCAACGAACATGAGGATTCAGGAGATGACTTTATTTTGACTGGATGACACTAGGGACCCACTAGGGCCATAGCCGTACGTACGCAAGTGCCTCCTTATTATGTACAACTATATTTTTTTGCTTTCCCCTGGTTTCCTGACATCACGGTCCCACACCATTGTCAACCTATGTAGTCAATATAAACGAGAGAATTGCACAAGGTGCGGCCGACAGCTGGGACCAAGCAGCTCGAGCAGTATTTGTGTTTTTGAGGCGTGAACACTGCAGAGTTTTTCTTGGCGATGATTTCGTTGTTGTTCAGAGGAGAGCAAGGTATTAACTGGGCGGGCTGTGGCCCGTCTAGCCCAGGCCAGATATCCAGCCCTACTAATTTTTTTTCAAGATGAAAATGGCTAGCCCAGCTATACGTCTTTTTGAGGAATACCCAGGCAAGGTCAACTTGTTATTCTCAGCCCCGCTGGGCTGCAAATCTTTCCTAGGAGGGATGCATTACGCTTAACAGGAAAATGGGCTTTAAAAAATAATAAATGGGATGTAATTATAAAAACTGGGAAGTAACTATAAAAAAATGCACCAAACACGAAATTAGTTTATAAAATATTATTTATGGATTTTGAAAATCTTAAATTTTCATTGTTGCGCGCTCAATGTTTCGTTGGATTTTTACGTAATACAAATTTATATTTAATCTGACTAGAAATTTTGGGATAAAAATATTTCGGATCCCATCAAAATGTGGGAAATTTTATTGAATTCTGTCTTCAACGGTTGGTTGAAATTATTAATCGTTGTCCTAGCTAGAAAATGGGTTGTACTTTTAACAAACTGTAAATGGGCTGTTGTAAATTCCATTAGAATTCAAAAATGGGATGTACATTCTTACAAAACGCAAATGGGCTATAAGTTCTCTGCCACACACTTGTGGGCCTACTACGTGACGCGTCCCCTAAAAAAAATAAGTTGACGCGTATGCAAGGCTTTGTCAACTTATTATAGTCAACACACGGTTCTAGCAGCAGTGGCCGTTGGATGTCTATCCAACGGATGTCGTGCTTCTTCTTCAATCTCGGATATTCTTAGCTTCGGCCGCCCGAAAAATGATTCCTCCCCCTGACATCTGGGGCGCACCGTTTCGGAGGCTGACCTATGGACCTACTAAGTTGGAGCATACCAAGGGCTTTGTCAACTTAGTCAATATAAACGATTCTAGTTTCAGTGATCGTACGATGTCCATCTAACGGCCGTAGTGCTTCTTCAACCTCTGGTCTTCTTGGTCCAGCCGCCCAAAGCAGCGCCGGTCGTGCCGCCTGCTCCTGCCTCCCGTGGCCGGCTGTGCTGCCGCGGAGGCCTCACCGCCCCCATACTACTCCCACCGCTGGCCAGGCCATCCCTCCACTCACCCACACCCCCTGTTATTCTGCGGCGACGGTAGCCTCACACCGCAGCCGAACCAGTGAACCCTCGTACTCCTCTCCGCGCGGGCTTCCACTGCTGCGTCTTCCCGGCTCCGCATCGTCCCCTTCCTAGGCCTCGCCGTCGTCCACCACCCTGGTGCTCTCGGCACGGCGTGGTCAACGTGGTCAACGACCGACTTCCATCGGAAGAGTACTGTACGTGGAGAGGCTGTCAGCTGGGTCCACGGCGGCCGCAAGGAAGTGCCTCCTTATTACGGGCAAAATAATTATTCCTCCACCTGACAGCGGGGACCCACCGAACGGGCCACCAGTATTTTGCGAAAAAAATTGTTTCCCCCTGACTGCTGGGACCCACCGGACGGGCCACCGTATTTCGCGAAAAAACGTTCCCCCCGCTGTCAGCTCGGACCCACCGGAAGTGCCTCCTTATTACGCACAAAAAAAATGAATACTCCCCCGGCTAGCTGGGACCCACCTTGGTGGGAGGCTGACTTGTGGGCCTACTAAGTTGAGGGGGACGAAGGGCTTTGTCAAATTAGTCAATATGAACGATTCTAGCTCCAGTGACCGTACGATGTCCACCCAACGGCCGTAGTGCTTCTTCAACCTCTGGTCTTCTTGCTCCAGCCGCCCAAAGCAGCGCCGGTCGTGCCGCATGCTCCTGCCTCCCGTGGCCGGCTGTACTGCCGCAGCGGCCTCACCGCCCCCTACTATTCCCACCACTGGCCAGGCCCTGCGGCGACGGCAGCCTCACACCGCAGCCGAACCAGTGAACCCTCGTACTCCTCTCCGTGCGGGCTTCCACTGCCGCGTCTTCCCCGGCTCCGCGTCGTCCCCTTCCTAGGCCTCGCCGTCGTCCACCGCCGTGGTGCTCTCCGCGCGGCGTGGTCAACGTGGTCAAGGAACGACTTCCATCGGAAGAGTACTGTACGTGGAGAGGCTGACAGCTGGGTCCACGGCCACAGCCAGTTTTTTTGTGATTTGCCAAGTAAGTCGCTTTGTCAGGCCTGTTGGGCTGCAAATCTTTCAAGACGAGGAGAGCTTTCATTCGGCTGGCCGAGAAAATGGCCCATCAGTAATGAGAAATGGGCTGTACATTTTTAAAACACATCAAACCGGCAATAGTTTCAAATATCTTTTTTTTCATTTCAAGATTTTAAATTACATTAATTTTTATGCGTGGAGAATTTGTTGGATTTTATATTGATATACATTTATTTTTAAAATTAGTTTGAATGTGAGTCGAAATTTCGGGATTAAAAACAGTTCAGACCGCACCGAAATATGCAAAATTTTGTATAATTTTTTAACCGTGGCCACAATATGGGCTGTAATGCTAACAAAAAGAATATGGGCTCCAAAAAAACCTTAAGAATTAGCAAATGGGCTGTAAATTATTAGAAATAATGGCAGATGGGTTGTATGTTGTTTTCCACAGATTTGAGGCTTTCCTAAAAAAAGGTTGACGCACAAGCACTGACTGTTGGATGTCCATCCAACAGCCAATCTCTGCTCTTCCTGCTCCAGCCGCTCAAACAAGCGCCGGCGGGACTGCCTGCTCCCTCCTCCCCGCGGCCGGCTATGCTGCCGCGCAGGCCTCACCGCCCCATCATACTCCCATCGCTGGCCTAGCCATCCCTCTACTCACCCACACCTGCTGTTATTCTCCGGCGACGGCAGACGAACCAGTAAACCCTCGTACAGTCGTACTCCCCTCCGCGTGGGAAACAGCTACCGAGTCTTCCCTGCCTCTGTGTCGTCCCCTTCCTAGGACTCGCCGTCGTCCACCGCCGTGGCGCTCTCGGCGCGGCGTGGTCAATGTGGTCAACGACCGACTTCCATCGGAAGAGTACTGTGCGTGGAGACGCTGACAGCTGGGTCCACGGCCGCAGCAAGGAAGTGCCTCCTTATTACGCACAAAATAATTGTTCCTCCACCTGACAGCGGGGACCCATCAGACAGGCCACCGTATTTCGCGAAAAAAAGTTTCCCCCTGACTGCTGGGACCCACCAGCTACACCTTCGCACGCAAGGAAGTGCGTCCGGGCAAAAAAAAACAAAACGATTTACCCCCCTGACTGCTGGGAACCCACCAGCTACATGTTCGCACACAAGGAAGTGCCTGACAGTCGGGACCCACCTGGTCGAAGCGTACATAGCGTTGTCATTCTGGTCGCGAACGTGTACGTACATATATACTGGTGGATGTAGAGGCGCGCACGTGTCGTAGTAGAGGCGCGCACGTAGCATGTACACGTACGTACAGCGGCCAGGGTGCAAGAAAGAAAATATGGCCACGTATGTGTACATACGGGCGGGGTCTCGAACGCCTACTCGCGCATACGTACGGCGAGGGCTCGTTGACATGGCTGGGTCGGAACGAAGAAATAGCGTCGTCGTCGTGTTCATGGGGAGGCAACGGAATGCGTCGTGTTCATGGGGAGGCAACGGAATGCGTCGTGTTCATCGGGAGGCAACGGAACGCGTGGGAGCCAACCGGCTGGGTCGGAACGGAATGCGTGGTCGTGTTCATCGGGAGGGCTTGGACGGAACAGGCGATGGAAACGAGGCCTGTCGTACCGCACAACAGAGGAAACAGACCTCCTACGTTCGGAACGGGGTCCTGCTGATCGGGAGGGGTGTGGCGTACCGCAAAACAGAGGAAACGGACCTCCTACGGTCGAAACGGGGTCCTGTTGATCGGGAGGGGCGTGGCATACCGCAAAACGGATGAAACGGACCTCCTACGGTCGAAACGGGGGTCCTGTTGATCGGGAGGGGTGTGGCGTACCGCAAAACGGACGAAACGGACCTCCTACGGTCAAAACGGCGGTCCTGTTCATCGGGAGGGGTGTGGCGTACCGCAAAACGGGACTCCACGGGATACTGTTCATCTCCACCGTCGACCTCCACTAGCCTCCACGGGCTACCGTCGACCTCCTCCAGCCTCCACGGGCTCCTGTTCATCCAGCCTCCACCGCGCGCTACTCCACCGGCTACTGTTCAACCACCCCTCCACGGGCACCCCTCCACCGTCTACTGTTCATCCAGCCCTCCACACCACGGGGTCCTGTTCAACCATCCCTCCACGGGCGCTACTCCACCGTCTACTGTTCATCCAGCCTCCACCGCGCGCTACTCCATCGGCTACTGTTCAACCACCCCTCCACGGGCACCCCTTCACCGTCTACTGTTCATCCAGCCCTCCACACCACGGGGTCCTGTTCAACCACCCCTCCACGGGCACCCCTCCACCGTCTACTGTTCATCCAGCCCTCCACACCACGGGGTCCTGTTCAACCACCCCTCCACGGGCACCCCTCCACCAGCTACATCTTCGCACGCAAGGAAGTGCGTCCGGGCAAAAAAAAAACGATTCGCCCCCCTGACTGTTGGGACCCACGAGCTATATCTTCGCAGGCAAGGAAGTGCCTGATAGTCGGGACCCACCTGGTCGAAGCGTACGTAGAGTTGTCATTCTGGTCGCGAACGTGTACGTACATATATATTGGTGGATGTAGAGGCGCGCACGTGTCGTAGTAGAGGCGCGTACGTGTCGTAGTAGAGGCGCACACGTAGCATGTACACGTACGTACAGCGGCCAGGGTGCAAGAAAGAAAATACGGCCACATATGTGTACATACGGGCGGGGTCTCGAACGCCTACTCGCGCATACGTACGGCCAGGGCTCGTGTACATGGCTGGGTCGGAACGGAGAAACAACGTCGTCGTCGTGTTCATGGGGAGGCAACGGAATGTGTCGTGTTCATGGGGAGGCAACGGAATGCGTCGTGTTCATCGGGAGGCAACGGAACGCGTGGGAGCCAACCGGCTGGGTCAGAACGGAATGGGTGGTCGTGTTCATCGGGAGGGCTTGGACGGAACAGGCGATGGAAATGAGGCCTGGCGTACCGCACAACGGAGGAAACGGACCTCCTACGTTCGGAACGGGGTCCTGTTGATCGGGAGGGGTGTGGCGTACCGCAAAACGGAGGAAACGGACCTCCTACGGTCGAAACGGGGGTCCTGTTGATCGGGAGGGGTGTGGCGTACCGCAAAACGGACGAAACGGACCTCCTACGGTCGAAACGGGGGTCCTGTTGATCGGGAGGGGTGTGGCGTACCGCAAAACGGACGAAACGGACTTCCTACGGTCGAAACGGGGGTCCTGTTCATCGAGAGGGGTGTGGCGTACCGCAAAACAGGACTCCACGGGATACTGTTCGTCTCCACCGTCGACCTCCTCCAGCCTCCACGGGCTCCTGTTCATCCAGCCTCCACCGCGCGCTACTCCACCGGCTACTGTTCAACCACCCCTCCACGGGCACCCCTCCACCGTTTACTGTTTATCCAGCCCTCCACACCACGGGGTCCTGTTCAACCACCCCTCCACGGGCACCCCTCCACCGTCTACTGTTCATCCAGCCCTCCACCACACCACGGGGTCCTGTTCATCCAGAGCCAACGCCACCGCTCACTGTTCATCCAAACCCCCCCGCAACACTCACTGTTCATCCCAGAGGCAGCATCGATCGGCTTCAGTTAGCAGCAATAGCGAAGGAATCGCTCGATCGGGTTCAGTTAACAGCCATCGATCGATCGCTCGGGTTCAGTAACGCGTAGCCTGCAGTGCAATCGCTCGGGTTCAGTTAGAGCCCAACGCCTCGCTCCGGTTCAGTTAGAGCCAACGCCTTGCACACACGCGCGTATGTGTACGAGGGAAACGCGCAACGCTCGGCCCCCAACCTCCCACCGTAACCGGGAACTCCCCGAAATTTTCCTCGCCCTCGCTTCTACCACGGTTTTTTCCGTCATGGACGGCCCAAAGAATGTCATGCAGCTGCGTCTCCGGCCCGCCCAGGAAGAAAAGCCCATTTTCTGTCATGATTTTTTGTCATAGAAGTAGGAGCCCACCACATCTATGATGATACCAGGTTTTCTCACAATTATCGTCATAGAAGTGTCATATATATGACAGAAAAAATTCGTTCGGCCCAAAATGTCACGGATGTGTCTTTTTTTTGTAGTGCAAGCTCTTCCCCGAGCCGGCTCAGCGCACCCATCGCCTCCCGGAAGAGCTCGTGGCGGACAGCATTGCGCCCGCATGCAACCTCAAATGCGCGGCCTGGCCCGTCCTCCGCACCAGGAATCGTCGGGGAAGCTTGAAGTGGCTCGCCCGCTCCTAGCAGGGGGCTGGAGGCAGGCGCCTTCCCCGCCGCCTTTTGGGCCTCAGCAGAGGTGCTGCGGGGCGAGGCCTCGCAGCTCGAAGACGAAGCCAGGGTAGAGGTCGCCCAGCTGCGAGCGATGACCAACGGAGGAGCCCTAGGCATGCTTCCAGCACTCCAGGTGGGACCGTGCAGGAAGAACGGCAAGAACGCGGGATCAAGACCCCCGGCCGGTGCATCCGCCTCCCCAACTGGCCTCACGCCGTGCCCAGCGGGCCGGCAAGGAGTGCCCAAGGTCAATGGTGGGTCCGGAACGGGTGGAGGCCGCCCCTTGGGAGATTTCGCCACTCCAGCCGAAGGGACCCTAAAGAGTTGCGGTCAGGAGGAGATACAGCACTCGGGAAATTACGATGATAAGGTACTCACCCGTCTATGGCAATGTACTTCCACTGCTTCAATGGCCGGTAGGCGTCACCACCGTAGCTTGGGGAACCCTTCCTCTTGTGGAGCGCTCCGAAATTCAGGCGAAGCTGGCCGAAGCCCGAGGTGCGATCACCAGCACCGGGGCGGCTGGTGTGGCCCTTGAGGAGACGACCTCAGGAGCGTCGGACTGCATCGAATTCTCAGCTCCGCCTCGTATGGTTCGCCTGGACCTCGGGGGCTTCCACCTCAGGAGCCTCAGACCGCGTCGGCCCTCTTGCCACCACCTCGGGGCAGCTCGCCCGAACCTCAGGGGTCGTCACCTCGGGAGCCCCGAGCAACGCTGGTTCTTTAGCAGCCGCGTCGCTAGCATTCGGCGGCGATCGCCCCCCTGCGCCCACTTCTGGGGTGAGCGTCGCGCTGGCCATGGGCAAGGGAACCACAAGAACAAGGCTCTCGCGGGGCCCTTCAAGGCCGACCTGGTGCAGTCCCCATTCATCGAATGGGGGAATCTGCCTCGCGAACTCCACCTTGTTCGAGTAGCAGTACAAGAGGCAGCCCTCCTCCGGCAGATTGGCTGGCGTCGGGTCACCCGTCAGGAGCTCAAGCACAGTCCGTTGCGCCTCAGGAGGAAGCTCGGGCACGTGAAGCCTTATGGGGTCCTTGTTGCCGGAGAAGGTCCACATTGGTCGAGAGTGGCGCTGGAGCGAAGCAATGCGGTGCCGGATGAACTCCTTTACCACCATGGGCGCTGTCACCCCGAGATCCTTTAGCCTGGTCAGCCGACGGCAGACGTGGGCGAGCCGCGGGTCAGCGAGCCTCGCATGCCCTCAGCCGGAGCTGGGAACAACTAGTGCCATTGGAAGCAAGAGCAGGGGGCTGAGCACGCCGGCATCCACAAACACCCACCGCTTCCGGAATCCGCTCACAACCGGTGAGAGCTCAAAGTCGATCCCCGAGCCAGCCGTCGCCGCCACGGCCTGGAAACTCAAGCGTCCTGAGCACTGCCGGGCATCAGTCAGATGCAGCGAGAAGAAATGGCGAAGCAAGGCCACGGAGGGAGCAATGCCCACCATGGCCTCACAGACGAAGGCGAAGATGGCAAGGAGAATGATGGACTGGGGATCCAGGTGCAGCGCATTGACCAGGTAGTGAGAGAGCATGGTGTTGAAGAAGGCGGAGAAAGGGGGAATCAGGCCAGCCCAGAGGGTGTGAAGATGGATGGGGATCTCAGTGGCCGTCCTATCAATCGCAGCACGGGATGTAGGCCAAGCCACCGTCGCCCCGCCCCCCACTCATTGGAGTCGGCGGCGAGCGCTGGGCGAACCTTGTCCAGCCCTTCCTGGTTGAGCACCACCGACCACTCGATGGCGGGCTCGAAGGCCACCGGCGCTTCGGTTGAGGCTTGGGGCTTCTTCTTTCCCTTCTTCTTCCTGCTCGGTGCCATGGCGATGGAGAGGGTTGGATCCTGGTCGGGTCGTAGAAGGAGACCGCTGTTTTCTGGAAGACGGAGGAGTTGGGGGAGCGCGCTGCCAGCGATGAAGGTGGAGTTGTGTAGACAACGGCGGCCTCCTAGCCAGGCGAATATCAAGGCCGCGTGGGGGAGTGGAGGCGCCCGCGTACCGTCAATCGCCACGTGTCGACCGGGGCCTCAGGCGGTTGGGGCCCGCGGTGCTCCGCACTTGCCCTTTGGCTTCGCCTCGAAGCCAAGTCCGAGCACGCCTTGGGTCCGAGGGCTACTGTCGGCGTCCTGGGAACAAGGGTACCCAGACTTGCCTGCCTGCGGCCCGCGACATGGCTCCATCAACGGCCCGGTACGACCCAGGTTCGGCAGCAACAACTCGAGACCCTCGCGAGGGGCCAAGCCTCGCGAGGCGGACGACACCAAGACCTCCCTAGGGGCGGCCTTGCTAGGCTGGCTCCTGAGGAGCGGAGATATCTATGCGGGGGGCACCTCGCGAGGTTCACATGACGTGAGCCATGACGACCAAGGCCAGGCAGGCGCCAGCGGGCGCAGTGTATCAGTTTCCTCTTTGGTGCTAAAGAGGCAAGCACGGGCGAGGAGTCCCGAGGCATCAGGCAAAGGTTTCCATATCGGTGCAACAAGACCAAGACCAGCAGGACGGTAGGACGGAGGTCATCGCGGAGCCCACAGCAGCGTCACCACCAGAGCCTTTGGCACACGAAGACTACTTTTGTTAGGATAGCTCGTACTAGTTGTCTCCCTTCAAAATTGGCCGTTGTGGGATCCCTTCCCACCTACACACTTGGGAAGAGGACCAAGGCCACTATAAATAGGACTAGCCACCACCGTAGGAGGAAAACTCATCTTGGATTGGATCCAGTCCACCAAGGCCTTCTCACCAGCTCATCGAGCTCAAGAACACCTCTCCTCCTGAGGTCGTTCACCCACTGTACTAGTTCATCCTTAGCCCTCGAGGCAATCCATCACCACCACACTTGAGTAGGGTATTACACCACAACGGTGGCCCGAACCAGTATAAATCTCTGTGTCTCGTGTTCTTGGTTCATCGAGCTAGGCCATGGAACCGTTGGGTAAGCATGCTGGGGAGAAAGAGTC
The DNA here is from genome assembly GCF_002575655.3 of Aegilops tauschii subsp. strangulata. NCBI lineage: Eukaryota > Viridiplantae > Streptophyta > Magnoliopsida > Poales > Poaceae > Aegilops > Aegilops tauschii. The sequence goes on from NC_053036.3 coordinate 527,345,971, forward strand.
CTTCGTGCGCACCTCAGAGTTCGAACCTCTCAAGGGTCCGCGGAACCCTGAATCCGACAAGGTTAGTCTTTTTTGAAAAAACCCTGAACCTATTATAAAAGTCCATCAGAAGTACAAAGCACCCTAACCATAATGAAATTTACATTGAGATTCCTGGACTATGTACGACCACTACTACCAGAACGAGTCCTCGGCGCGCTATTGTTATTACTCATTACTCCCCCTATCAAAGCCGCTCAGACCTTGTCGATGACATACGAGAAGTCTTTGTGCACGTGCCCCTGATGAAGCTAGCGCCCTGGAGTTACAGTCACTATCGTCAAACTCTTGAATCAATCTGAAGCATCTAAGATGTCGCCATTGTTACCCATGACGATAAACCCTGACCTCATCATCCCAAAGAGACGACTAGAATCTGCGTAGGAGCTCCATCGACTGCCCCAAGGGACGAACCCGAGGCTTGGAGCTTGAAAGATCAACTCGAAGATGAAGCCCTACCATCCACGTGAACGTTGCCCCTATGTGGACTAAAAAACTAACCTAACATGATAGCTGAAGCGAAGGCAACGAAATTTCCCTCCCCGCCACCAGCTGCCAGAACGGCACAGAAAGGGACAGAAAATCTATGTTCTTGCCAATGGAGCATGGAGGGGAAGAGTACTTTTGCCCAAGACGCTTCTTTGGGAGTGGGGAAGGAAAATATATTTTAGTTTTGGCAAAGATCGTGGATAATGCTATGGCGACACTTCATAGTGGTTGTGATCATAGCAAATCTCAGTCGTCCTCTCATCCCCCAGACGTCGGACAAGACCTTGCTTAAACACCTCTCTTCTCTTTATAATCGCACGGCATGTAGTTGAGGCGTTGTTCAGACACCAGCATGAAGAAAGTAACCATCATGATAGTATCCCTCTCAGTACACATGCACACACATGTTATCAGGATTAACCAACAGCCTCCATGCTTGTTTTGCCAACATAGCATCTTGAACAATTCCAAGTCTCGAAAACCAAGTCCAGCTACTTCGGAATTGACATTTTCTCACAAGACTGATAATGAATGCCTCATTTGTCAAGTGATACAGCCCACCAATACATGGACACGAAGGCCCTAGCTTTTTCGCAGAAGCCATTTGTGATCTTAAAACAATTTATAGACTAGGTTGGTAAGACTTCATTACAGACATCACTTGCACTTCTTCTTTTTTTGCGAGAAAACTTCTGATCTATTCATCTTCAATCATGGCAGTACAACAGACACCAGAAATAACAAAAATTATATCCAGATCCGTAGACCACCTAGCGACGACTACAAGCACTGAAGCGAGCCGAAGGCGTGCCGGCATCATTGCCACCCCACCTCGCCGGAGCCGAGCAAAACTTGTTGTAGTAGATAGTCGGGAAGTCGTGGTGCTAAGGCCCGATAGGACCAGCACAGCAGAACAACAACCGCCGCTGATGAAGAATAGCGTAGATCAGAATGATCCAACCTGAAAACACATGAACATAGATGAACTATGACCAGATCCGAGATAATCCACCAAGGACATCACTTGCACTTCTTTTACTACACAAAATACTTTCCTCTCATACCAACCTTGTACCTTCGATCTTGCCTGCTAAAAAATTGTTCAGTAATTCTTCGAGCCGCAACAGGACGATCAAGGTATTTTCTAGACAGGGCCTCTCGTAGGATTAGCAACGTCTTTTGGGACTCCCACCCTAAAAGATGCCCCACAATTCGGGCTAAAGACCAACAAAATATTCAGTTTATTTGCAAACCATCATTTAGATGAATCACACTCCTTCCATCCGCCTTCATGAAGATCATGCAGTCGTTTGCAAAAAGGAGATGAGACAGCCAAGGGGACCGCAATCCTGCATGTATGCCTTTGTCAATCCATTCCCCTGTCATAATTCTTCAACATGCACGATAGACCCTCCCCGTATAAAGTGTTAGGAATCAATTAGTACATGCTAATTAATGAATAGTCATTAGCAAAGGGGTGTGTCCAACCCCGAACAGTCATGTCCCTTCTCTCTTTCTATTACCAACAAGCACCTATCCTGGAGGGATGCCTCCGAACAGACACCTCTTGTTCCCACCTCTTCGAGATGTATATATATACATGAGAATCAATGAAAATCAGGACTGATTGTCCTTTCGCTTTCAATCTCGTTTTACTCTACTCTCAGGCAGAGCAATTGCACGTAGGGCTCGTTCATGGCAACGCGGAACCTGCGGCAGGCAAGGGCGCAACGCCTTCCGGCGTGTGGCGCGAAGGCACAGCACGCCGCGGCGGCGGCGGCCCGGCCTCATGCTCCATGCGCGTCGGCGGGTCTTGGCCTCTCCGCGAAGTGGAGCATGGTCCCGGCCGGCACATCGAGCGGCGGCACAGCGGAGCGGCAAACAGCCAGCGACGCCCTCCCGACGCGGCTCACAGCGCTCCCGACGCGTGATGTCGCGGCCCTGGAACGATTGGAAACGCGACGCTCCTCCAACCATCGCCTAGTGGAGTAGCACTTGGCCGGCTAGCCCATCCTGAGCAGCGGCGGCGGATTTTCCTTTGCTACCACTCACGCACGCACGGGATCAGGAATTGGGAAAACTTATCCATTCAGGTTTTTGCATTTAGGCCACTTCAATACTTGTTATTAATGCAAAAACTCCTGCATTTCTCTCTTAATATGCAGGATACTCCACGTTGCTCTCCATCAGATAGGGAGTATATGCAAACCAGACCGGCGGATAACAGCGCGGCCGCACTCGAAGTCACAACAGTCCTGGAGACAAATGTCGACGGCCTTCGACACGCCCACAGTGGCGTACATCGGTTCGGTCTTTCCGTAGCACATTCATTTTATATAAATGATTATTCTGGCCATTTATTTTGGAATTTATGACATGTTTAATGTGTTTGCTTTAAGCAAACCCAATAATATTTCTACATGGTACAACAGTACTGACTTGTGATTGAGAAATATTTTGTTCTTCTCGCAAAACAATCTCATTGCGATTGAGAATAATTTTCTCTTGCAAAATATTAATTCACTGCGCTGAATTATCTTGCAATTTGATAGAAGATCTCATTTAATTTGAGAACTATACAATACAAGTTTTTCACTTGAGGATCAAGTTTGCAACATCATTATTATTCATTACATTAATAGTGTATATCTGTATAGTACCTTGTAGTCCAGAATAAACTATGATGTAATATATTTTCATGTTATTCTACATGATGAGATTAATTATATCTACTATTTTGCAATTGAGATTTTCAATTTCTTGCGAATAAAAATCAGTTCATTTTAACTGGACCTTTTTGGCTTAATACAAGCAAGAATTGATATGCAAAATTTTAAGTGATTTCTTCATATTGAAGTTTTGGGACCACGTGGTAGAGTGTAGATCTACTACAATGCAGATTATCTACCTTTACTGTTTAAGCCTAAATTTTGTCCAGAAAAAATTGGACATTATGATTGCTCAACAATGTGCTCTCCCATACATTTTATTAAGTTATGACATAAGGTACTAGAAATATGAGTATCTACTGATTTCATCAGATTTATACTCTAGTGCTGCTAGATCTACTCCCAAATTTTCCTTTGGAGATTATCTACAAAGTGTCATGCTTAACAATTTGAAGTTCACACTAATGATTTCAAGCCAACTTCGTAAAATTTTCATTAATTTTTGCAAAGTTAATTACAACTTCAACCATGACGGTCCTTAATTTATCATCCGTAAACTAATTATCTCTGGTTTACCCATATAAGTAACCGATGGCTAAAGAATTTGAGGCACTCGCCCTTAATGGCCACAACTACGCTATCTGGGTCATGGACATCAAGATCTGTCTTGTCCCGTGGGATAGCGTGAGCAATCCCAAGATGCCAAGGATCCCAAGTGAAAAGGTTTGAATCCAACTTCAGCCTTCACCCACACATTGCAAATGGAACTGGTTGTTCGCACGATGTTCCACTCGGACCGAGCAACACCATGCCTTTCCATCAGCCAGAGGACCTTGCTCACACGGAGAACATGTTGGTTGAGTATACCTAAATCGATATGTTTGGAGACTTCGCTTAGTCTCTCAATCTCCTTAGTGATCTGTTTATCTATGTCCACTTGGGATGTTGTAATAAGAACATAAGTATTATTGTCATCATATATTGTATATCACAATATATTGTATTAGCACTTTGGTACAATACATTTGTATCTATTTTATATATCTGACAATGATTTTCATATTGAGAATCTTCAAGTCTATATATAGATGTTTACGGGGGTCAATCTGATGAAAGATAATATGTGCCTTGTGGACATATGCACCACAAACTCTATACTCGAGGAAGTTAAATGTTTCCATTCTCGTCGAGAGAAAAGGAGATATTTTAAAATCGCTAAGCGCGATAATGTAATTATTGGCTCAACGTGTATCATATTTACTATCCCTATGGGTAATCGAGCGGAATCAGGGATGCTTTATCGTGTCCGGGTCAACTCGTATCCTACTAAATTATAGAGATATCTGTCAAAATAGTTTCCATAGCAAAACTTTTGATGGCAACAAATAGTAATATCTTCTCTTTGCCATATGCAACGAATATGGCAAACACATTATCTATGTATCATCATGATTGCACTACACATACTACAAAACCCGTAGCACATGTTGCGTACAAGATAGTTTTCCAGAATGTCTTTTGCATGACAAACTTGGCATACTTTCCTTGGTCATCGGGACACTGGGTTGAAACAGAAACTATCAGCAATTCCATTGTTTTATGACTATTCTGATGCTAAATTCTAGCAATATTTGGATTTTATGTGCACTATATGTGATGCTGGGAAGCTAATTTTAAGGCTTGCGCACCTTAAAGTCTACGATGAACCACTCAAACTCCTTGAACACATCAAGTCGAGGTAAGTGGCTCTTCCTAACACTACAAAAAAATACACTTCCGTGATGATACGTGTTTGTCACAGTAGGTCACGTTTTCTGTCATGCATGTACATCCATGACAAATTTATGACAGAATCAAGATAGTCATACCTGTGCTGTCGTAGAAGTGTTCCATGACATTACCAAAATTATCATCACGGAAGTGTCCACTTCCATGACGATAAATCGCGCGTCACAGAAGTGCTTTCGTCAAGGGTGACCTACATGTGGCATCCACCGTAACGGAACGCCGTTAAGCTATCGGGTCTGGTTTTGGATCCAATAACCCGTTAACAGCCCCGACCAATGGGGATTTTCCACGTGTAAAATCATCATTGGCTGGAGGAAACACGTGTCGGCTCACCGTTGGGACAGATGTCATCCACTCATTGGACCCAAAGTGTCGGGTGGTAGGTGCGACATATGACAACGGGTGGCTTATCATTGTGGGTGCCAATAAGACGTCGCCGGTGCCTGGAAACGGGATGAGGCGAAGACATGCACGCCGGCGGATCTTACCCAGGTTCGGGGCTCTCCGAGGAAATAACACCCCTAGTCCTGCTCTGCGGGGTCTCCGCATGATCACTAGATCAGGAAAAGTAGCTACAATCGCTCCTAGAGTTGTTGGGTTCAAGGGAGAAGAAGAACAAGGCTAGCTCTTGCTTCTCTCTCTCTATGGTGTGTGTGCTATGCTCAAAAGCCAACCCTTTGCATGGGTGCCCCCGGGGGGTTTATATAGGCCTACCCCCCGGGGGTACAATTGTAATCCGGCTGGGCACTGGTCCCAGCCGTCAGTGTCTATGCTCGCCGGCTTCTCCGCCGGCTGTTGGGGCCCGCCGACTGGTGGGTCCCGCCGGCTGCCGGCCTCTTGGTCGACAGGCCGGCACCACCGCCTAGGGTCTTGTCGGCGGCTGCTTACTGTAGCCTCGCCCCTGATGACGAGGGCTTCGTTGAGGTAAGCGTGGCTAAAGTGGGCCGCCTCGAGGGCTCTCACTGTAGCCTTACCTCGTCTTGTCTCCTTAATGTGGCACATGCTTCGAGGGAGGGGGTAGCCGGCTTCTGGGGGCCGGCTGCGCCCTTTGCCGACTGGGGGAGGCCGGGCCGCCTTCGCGCCTCTCTCTGGCTGAGGGGGCCCGCCGCCCGTGGGCCTTACTGGCGTCTGCCGTGGGTGACATCGAGGCTAGCATGGCTACAGTGCCGAGCCGGACGGGAGATGGCCGTCCCGTACGGCGTCCTGTGGCCATGCCTGCCTCGGATTTCGGGGGTAGTGGGCCGCACTGTGGCCACACCCCGTCTTGTCACCGTTATGTGGCGTAGCTTTGGTGGTTGCGGTCTTGGCCGGCTTCTTGGAGTCGGCGCTCTTCGAGGCCGGCTTCTGGGGAGCCGGCATCCTTTACGGCCGGATTCCTGGAGTCGGCCACCCCATGGTTATCCTGGGGGAGGTTGCTGAGGCTGGGTCACCTTCCGTGAGTCGGCTTCAGAGGTAGCCGGCCAGGGAAGGTGGTCCAATGCTTGGAGTGCTTGAAGGCCCAAAGGCCTGATAATTTTTTGGAAGAGCCAGGGGCAGTCGGTTAGGCTACCCGTGGCCATTTACTCCGACAGTAGTCCCCGAAGCTGATTGGGCTTCGAGGTTGGGTAGGAGTTGAGAAGCTCGATCAGCTTGCTATCTTGACAAGTCGGCAGCTGGGAGCCGGCTTTGGTTATACACGCCGCCTTGGTCAAAAATTCCGGATTCGGAGGGCGGGAGCTCGCCAGTGCGTGCACCAGGCCGCGGGCCGGCCACTTGCCGTCTGTGAACCACGTGGCCTCTCTCGGCCAAAAAGCCTGCCAGCCCACGCGCGCGACGGGACGTCGCCGCAGGGCGGGGGCCCGCCACGTCCATGCCCGGGCCCAGGCGCGGATTCTCTGCAGCCCGAAACCGCCCGCACGTCTCCTTGCGACAGTTTCGGCACGCCTTTAGGGCGTAATAATCGCGAGGCGTGGGGGAGTGGGTGCAGTTAATCCCACGTCTCACCCCACGTCCGGCCTCCCCGGCTTCACCTCGCGAAGCTATAAGTAGGGTGAGAGGGAGAGCGGCAGGCTCTCGCACGCTCCTCCCCCTTCCACCATCTTCTTCCTCTTGCCGTTTCTTGCAACAGCGCCTCGCCGCCGCGCTCTTCCACTGCTCGTTCCTCCGCCGCCGCGCTCGTTTTCACCATGCCTCCCGCCACGGAACAATATGGAGGGGATTGGGACGGCTCCAACGTCCACGAGGATCACGTCGAATTCCTCCGCAAGACGCGGTGGCTGCCCAGCGCGGACAAGGTGGAGGTCCGTCTCGCGCCGGCGAAGGAGCTTATGCCGGAGCCACGGGAGGGCGAGCGGGTGGTCTTCCGCTCGCATTTCTTGCACGGAATCGGCCTGCCCGTGAGCGCCTTCTTCCGCTCTTGGCTCGAGTTCTACCAGCTCCAGCCGCACCACCTCACCCCAACCGCGGTGGTGCTGCTGTCTGCCTTCGTCACCCTGTGCTAAGGCTACCTCGGTGTCCTCCCCACCCTCGAGCTCTGGGGGGAGTTCTTCCAGTCCAAGCTGGGCACGCGCTCGCGGGGCGTGCCGGCTCAGACTGGCGCCTTTATCGCGGGGCGGAGGGTGGCTGCCGACAACCCCTTCCCCATCATCACGCTGATCCAGTCGGTGAAGCTATGGCAAAAGTCGTATTTCTACGTCAGGAGCATCGCCCCGCAGGGCGACTACGTCAACGTGCCGGCTTACGTAGCCGGCCCACCGGAGGGCAGGCGGCCCCAGTAGTCCTACCGGGCCGTGACTCTGACGCCGGCTGGATCCGCAGCCGTTGCCCGAGTGCGAGCAATGACCCAGTCGGAGGGCTTGACGGGGCCCGACCTGCTGGCCGCCTTCGTCACGCGCCGGGTACTTCCGCTCCAGAGCCGCCCTCATCTGATCTGTCAGATGAGCGGCCAGCTCGATCCGAGCCGGATGTGCACCAAGGACATGCCGCACGCGGAGGTTGCCTATATGGTGAACTACCTCGCGAACTTCAAACTCTCCGAAGAGTGGCAGTTCGGCAAGGAGCCATATAGCCGAGCCAATCCACCGCCCACGGTATGTTCTCCTTGTCTCTTCTTTTTCCCTTAGCTTTGTCGCCGAGTTCCTTTGGCCGACTCTGACTAGTCGGCTTGTCTTCGACAGAGTCCTCACAGAAGGCCGCGTCGGAACCGCAGCCGGCCGCGGGCTCCAGCTCGTCGGCCCAGGATGTGGAGGTGGCCAGCGCTACCTCGGGGTGGAAGCCGGGCGGAGGGACGGCCGTGATGAACGTGGCCGCGCAGGACGTCCGGACCCGGCTCCAGGCCCAGGCTACGGCGCTGAGGCAGTACACCGACGAGTTCATTGCGACGCGGGCGGCCATCCGGGTTAGTCTTCTTATCTTGCTTCTTCTTGATCTTGATTTCTTCCGTGGGGGCGCGTCAGCGCACTCACTGGGTGTAGTCCCCGAGTTCCGAGTCGGCTGCTGAGCAGGCGGCTTGGAACTTCTTAGTGGATTTGGCTTTCTATTCTTGTTCTTACTTCGATCTTCTGTCTATCTTGCAAGACTACCACAATCTTCGTGCAGCCGCCTTCAACTCCCAGGCTCGGGAGCTAACCCAGAAGACCGCCGACCTTACTGAGAGCCGGGGTACGTGCTTTGTTCTTTATCTCACGTGGGGGCGCGTCAGCGCACCCACTGGGTGTAGTCCCCGAGATTCGGGCCGACTGCTGAGCAATCGGGACGGATCTTCCTTGACAACTTCCTCTTATTGTTCCTTCTTTTTCTGCCGTCTCTGCAGCGGCCAACGCCAGTCTGAGGGCACAGCTGGGAGAGTCTTAGACTGCCCTCCGTGCCAAGGATGCCGAGCTCGCTGCCTTGGTGCCGGAACGCGATCGCCTGGCCAAGAAGTTGGCCGACTAGGAGGAGGGCCACAAGGCGGCTCTGAAGGCGGTGCAGGACCGCGAAGCCACCCTTCAGGCCGAGTACGAGACGGAGGCGGCTGGCTGGGCTGAAGCAAGGCAAACTCTAATCACTGGCTATGGTCAGATCGAGGATCTGGTAGATGGTAAGCCGCTTACTTCTTCGTCCTTTCTAACCATCTGCCGCTTTTGGCTCGTTTTCTGACTTGGTGTTTTCTCTTCTTTCTTTTTTCTTTCTTGCGCAGAGTACTTTCCTGGCTATTCTACCGCCGCCAACCAGATCATCAAGGCCCGCCGCCAAGCGCGAAGGCAGGCTGGCTTCGAGATTTCGCCAACCGCCGGCCATTCGCTGGAGGAGCAGCTCTTGGCGATCCAGGCCCGTTTCCAGCCGGCTCACCGACTGCTCCGCCGTCTTCAGCGTGCCGGGGCGCAAGTATTGGCCGCCCTCTGGCCCGGCCAAGTGGTTCCTCGCACCCCCAGCCGGACTGCCGACTGGCTGGAGGTGGCAGTCGGCCGCTTTGAAGCCTGGAAGGCCTCGGCAGCTCGGTCCGGCGCCAGGCGGGCGCTGGAGTTCGTCAAGGCCTGGTATCCCGGCCTGAGCCTGGATCAGCTGGCTACCTGGCGGCAGCAAGCCGACACGGAGCTGGAGCCGGCGCGGCCGGCTATCATCCGGCGGGCTTCGGCGATCGCCGACTACACCGACACCAGCGTCTTCGCCCCTGAGGTAGATGACAATGGTGTCGCCCAGCCGGAGGAGTGGTTTGGGCTGAACCCAGCAGACGATGAAGACTCGGCGGAGGAGATCGACTCCAGCGACGAGGGCGAAGAGGAGGAGGAGGAGGGTGAAGACGCAGAGCCGGCTGGTGGAGCAGCCGACCAGCCTCAGCCTGACCGCGCCTCCAGCACCACGTCACGCGCGAGTGCGTCGCCTGCCATTGGTGGTGACCAAGCCGAGACCCACTAGGCGGCCACTCCTTCAGCCGGCGAGGCCGTCTCCACCGACAAGCTCGGCTCCCGCACCGCGCCCTAGTCTAGTCTGCCATCTTTTGTTTTCCTGTCTTGTCACTTTTGGAACAATATTCTGTTAAGTTTGAACAATTCCACCCACTGGGGGTGTATTCAAACTTATGTCCGTTGCCAGCCTGTTGGGGGCTTTATATGTATATATAACTTATGCATGCATTTGGCTTTTCCTCGTACTTTGCTTTTTATCCTTCTGTTGTTTCCTTTGCCGCCCTCCCTTGGTTGCTGCCTCCCCAGTCAAACAGTTGCTCTACAATCTGTAGCTGGAGGAGTGCTTGGCCAATTGGGGGGGGGAGTACTCTAGATTTGCTGGACTAGAGCTAAGTGTTTAGGAAGCCGGCCAGCCGGCTGTTCTGACAGCCGGCAAGCGTGGTTGGAGGCCGTCTTTTTGCTATATAAGTCCGTTGGTCCTTAGCCGTTTTTCGTGTGGGCATCCTTTCTGCCATGCCTCTTGCTAGTCGGACAGTCGGTTCTTCGAGCTGCGACTTTCAACAAGAGAGGACTCGGGAGCCAGCACACTACTTGCCTGACTTCAGGTAGAACTTTTAATATAGCTCAAGGCGGCCAGTCCCCGGGCCGACTAGTCGAACCCGGTGCCCAACAAGAAATCAAATGTAATAATACATTCATGGATATGACACTCGTCATTCATAGATAAATAAAGGCAGTCCCCGAGTACTGTTCGCGGGGCCTGTTGGTTCGTACTTAATACAAAAGGGTAGCATGATACATACTACTTTCAACTGTAAAATCTTCTCAGGAGGTTCGCGTTCCATGGTCGCTCCGACTCCTTGCCGGAGTCGTCTCTGTTGCGTGCTCTTGGTTTTTGCGCGTCGATCAGGTAGTAGGAGTCGTTGCCTAGTGCCTTGCTGATGACGAAGGGGCCTTCCCAAGGAGCCGAGAGCTTGTGCTGGCCGGCTGTTCGCTGGATCAGCCGGAGCACAAGGTCGCCCTCTTGGAAGGATCTTGGCTTGACCTTGCGGTTGTGGTAGCGGCGCAGCCCTTGCTGGTAGATGGCGGACCGGCTGAGTGCTAACAGCCAGCCTTCCTCCAGTAGGTCGACGCCGTCTTCTCTTGCTTCCTTGGCCTCCTCCGTGTACATGGTGATCCGAGGCGAGTCGAACTCGATGTCTGTTGGGATGACAGCCTCGGCACCATACACGAGGAAGAATGGAGTAAAGCCGGTTGACTTGTTGGGTGTACTGCACAGACTCCAGAGGACAGCCGGCAGCTCATCGATCCAGCAGTCGGCCGATCGCTCCAGTGGTACAACCAGCCGGGGCTTGATGCCGGAGAGGATGAGTCCATTTGCTCGCTCGACCTGGCCATTTGACTGCGGGTGGGCAACGGACGCTAAGTCCAGTCGGATGCCCTGCGTCGCGCAGAAACATGCCAGTGCTCCTTTGGCGAAGTTCGTGCCGTTGTCGGTGATGATGCTGTGCGGCACGCCGTACCAAGTAGTGATGTCAGTGATGAATGTCACGGCAGTCGGCCCGTTCGGCTTCTTGATCGGCTTTGCTTCGATCCACTTTGTGAACATGTCCACAGCGACAAGTAGATGCGTCAAGCCGCCGCGGGCTGTCTTGAAAGGGCCCACCATGTCCAGTCCCCAGACGGCAAAAGGCCAGGTGTGGGGAATGGTCTTGAGTGCAGAAGCCGGCAGGTGTTGCTTGGAACTAAAAACTTGGCATCCTCTGCAGCTCTTGACTATCTCTTTAGCATCTTCCAAGGCAGTCGGCCACAAGAAACCATGGCGGAAAGCCTTGGCCACAAGTGATCTTGAGGCTGCGTGGTGGCCGCATTCGCCTTGGTGGATATCCTTGAGGATTGCCACTCCTTTTTCTGGCTCGACACAACGCTGGAAGACTCCAGTGACGCTGCGCTTCACAAGCTCTCTGTTGATTATTGCATATGCTGCGGCTCGTCGTTGCACTAATCTTGCTGAGATCTCATCAGCCGGCAGCTCTCTGCTGACTAGGAATTTGAGGATGGGCTGGGCCCATGATGGAGCTGTGACTTCTTCTTCTGTTAGTGTAGCCACCATGACTCGGGTGGGTGGGTTGGGTGGCGTGGAATTGGAGTCGGCCACCGCTTCTTGTGTCGTTGCAGTCCCCGGGCCGACTGCTGCAGTCCCCGGGCCGGGTTCTGAAGTCCCCGGGCCGGGTGCGACTACGGCAATCCCCGGGCCATTTGTCGAAGTCCCCGTGCCGCCTGCGGGGTTCCTCCAGTCGGATCCGGCTGCATCTGGCGCAGGCGGTACGAAGATAGAGTCCGACTCTGGAGACGGCTTGATGGACGGCTTGAGGAGGCGCTGGAGGGAGACGCCAGTCGGTATGGCTTGTCGGGTGGAGCCGATCCGTGCTAGGGCATCTGCTTGGTCGTTGTCGGCCCTTGGCACGTGAAGGAACTCGCACCCTTCGAAGTATCCGCTGATCTGCTGGACGAGGAATCGATAGCTCGCCATGTTCGCGTCCTTGGCGTCCCAGTCGCCAGACGACTGCTGGACCACCAAGTCTGAGTCGCCGTAACACAGGATCCGGCGTATGCCGAGCTCTTTGGCTAGCCGGAGCCCATGTACAAGCGCCTCGTACTCGGCCACGTTGTTGGAGGCGGCGAAGTGGATCTGCAGCGTGTACTTGAGCTTGTCGCCTTTGGGAGAGGTGAGGACGATGCCGGCTCCCAAGCCGGTGCGCATCTTGGACCCGTCAAAGTGCATCCGCCAATGGGTAGAGTCGGGAGCCGGCGGTAGGTACTGGGTCTCGGCCCAGTCGACGAGGAAGTCGGCCAACGCTTGGGACTTGATGGCGGTGCGGGGTTGGTAGAAGATCGTGTAGGGCGCCAGTGCAATAGCCCATTTAGCCACCCGGCCGGACGCATCCCGGCTGCCTATGATCTCGGCGAGCGGGGCGGTGCACACGACCGTGATGGGGTGCTCTTGGAAGTAGGGCTTCAGTTTCTTGGCGGCGAAGTATACCCCATAGCACATCTTCTGGTAGTGCGGGTAGTTCTGCTTTGAGCTGGATAGCACTTCACTTAGAAAGTACACCAGCCTCTGGACTAGCTGGGCTCGGCCTTCTTCCGGGCGCTGGACCACAACAACAGTACTGACTACTCGGCTGGTCGCAGCGATGTAGAGGAGCATGGGCTCCTTTTCAGTCAGCGCTGCCAGGACAGGCGGAGTGGTCAGCATTTTCTTCAGCTCATAGAAGGCTTGGTCGGCTTGGTCATTCCACTCGAAGTGAGTGGACTTCTTCATGAGTCGGTACAGGGGAGAGCCTTCTCTCCTAGTCGGCTGATAAAACGATTCAGGGAGGCCAAACAGCCGGTGAACTTCTGCACATCTCGCAGTTTGGTGGGAATCTCCATCCTCTCGATGGCCTTGATCTTGACGGGGTTGCACTCGATGCCGCGTTCGGAGACCAGGAAGCCTAGCAGCTGGCCGGCTGGTACTCCGAACACACACTTCTTGGGATTGAGCTTGATTTGGACTCGGCGCAAGTTGGCAAATGTTTCTTTGAGATCTTCCAGCAGGGTACCGCGCTTCTCTGTCTTCACCACAATGTCGTCTACATAGACGTGGGCATTTCTGCCGAGTTGTTTCAAGAGGCATTTCTGCATGCAACGCTGAAAAGTGGCGCCGGCGTTCCTCAAGCCGAACGTCATAGTCAGGTAGCAGAAAGCTCCAAATGGTGTGATGAAGGCAGTCTTCAGGCGGTCTGCTGGGTCCAACTTGATCTGATGGTACCCTGAATAGGCGTCCAAAAAACTCAACAACTCGCATCCGTTTGTGGAGTCTATCACTTGGTCAATCCGTGGCCGAGCAAACGGATCCTTTGGGCAGGCCTTGTTCAGGCTGGTGTAGTCTATACACATACGCCACTTGTTATTCTTCTTCAGAACCAGAACTGGGTTGGCAAGCCACTCTGGAAAGAACACTTCCATGATAAAGCCAGCGGCAAGGAGCCGGGCTATCTCTTCTCCCACGATTCTTCGCTTCTCTTCTGACAGTCGGCGGAGGGGTTGCTTGACCGGCTTCGCGTCGGCGCGGACATGTAATTTGTGCTCGGCGAAATCCTTCGGGACACCCGGCATGTCCTTTGGGGACCATGCAAAAATGTCTCGATTCTCACGGAGGAAGTCGACGAGCTCGCCTTCCTATTTACTGTCCAAGTTCGCCCCAATGACGGCGAACCACTCCGGGTTCTCCGGGTCCAGAGGTATCTTCTTTGTCTCTTTGGCAGGCTAGAAGGAGCCCTGCGCATCACAATCTTTGGGGTTGGGGGACAGGGCCGGCTGCTTGCCGGCCATGGCCACAACCCGCTCCAACATCTTCTTCTCTTCTGCCACCACGAGGGACTCGGCCAGCCGGCTACTGGCCATGGCACACTCGATGGACTTCTTGTAATCGCCGGCTACCGTGATGATCCCCTTCGAGCTCGGCATCTTCATCTTCAGGTAGGCGTAGTGGGGCACAGCCATGAACTTAGACAGAGCAGGTCGGCCAAGCAGAGCATGATAGGGGCTCTCCAAATTCACTACCTCGAACCAGATTGCTTCTCGGCGAAAATGATCTTTGTCTCCGAAGAGAACATCCATTTTAATCTTGCCGATTGGGGAGCAAGACAAGCCGGGGACGATACCATGGAAGACGGTCCGGCTCGGCATAAGCTGCTTCGCCTTGATGTTCAGCTTCTCCATGGTATCGCGGTACAGTATGTTGATACTGCTTCCGCCATCTATCAGGACGTGGGAGAATCGGGCAGCTCGCCTCTCCGTCGCGAGGGTGACATCCAAGACCATTGCATAGGAGCCAGGAGAGGGCATCACCTCTGGGTGGTCGGCCTGGCTCCAGCTGATTGGATTTTCCGACCAGTGCATGAACTCGGGGGCGCTAGAGGCGACGGCATTGACTTCTTGATGCTGACGGCGCCGACTGCGCTTGTCGTCGGCTTGACTGGTGAAGACGACGTAGGCGGCGTGCTCTTCAGGGAATTCCTCTTGGATGGCGCCGACCGCCGGCCGAGCCGCCGGCTGCTGGGGGGCGGGAGGCGGCAGACCGGGAGGCGGAGGCGGCAACAACCCCTCGCCCTTGGTGATTCACGTGAGCCAGTGGCATTTTCGGGTCGTGTGGTTAGACGGCTTCGCGCCACTGTGGAACTTGCAGGGGGCGTCAAGAGCCTGCTCGTAAGAGAAAGCCGGCTGCCAAGCCGGTCTGCCACCCTTCTTCTTGGGAGCGGGCCGCTCTTCGGGCTGCTCATCTTCAACTGTGGCCACCTGCCGACTGGTGGAAGTCGGCATGGGGGCCTTGCGCTTGTGATCATTTTGGTAGGGGCGCCGATTGGGGTCGCAGAGGAGTCGGTGCTTGAGGAGGGTGCCCTCTCGGCACCCGGCGGTGAAATACTCGATGGCCTGAACCTCGTGCACCCCCTCGCAGGAGTTGCGGAGCTCGGCCCACCACGTGAGGTAGTCGCGGGTCGACTCGTTGGGCCCTTGGACGCAGAGGGAGAGCTGGCGAGGCTTGGGAGGCCGCTTGTAGGTGCTGGTGAAGTTGCGGACGAAAACTTCCGTGAAGTCCAGCCAACTGTTGATGCTGTAGGGCTTGAGGCTGTTGAGCCATGTGCGTGCCGTGCCTTGTAGCATGAGGGGGACGTACTTCACGGCGACGCGCCGATTGCCATTGGCTATGCTGACAGCCGTGGAGTAGTCGATGAGCCAATCTTCCGGCTTCACTGAGCCGTTGTACTTGGGCGTGTCTCTAGGGAGCGAGAACCCTTTGGGGAAGGGCTCGTCGCGGATGCGGGGGCCAAAGCATGGCGGGCCGACTTCGTCTTCTTCTTCTAACGCCAAGGATCGAGCAAGGCGGTCGATCCGGTGGCGGGCGTCGTTCTCGCCGACTCCTTCTCGGCGGCCGAGTCGGTCGCCAAGAGTCGGGTGCGTGATAGGCGGCGGGGTGAGACGTCTTTCTCTTCGAGGCGGGGGAGGAGACAGATTTCCTTGGTGCTCCACCGCTCGCAGGCGGCCTTTCGCGTCGCGCTCGATGGTGACGCGAGTCTTGCTGCGGCTAGCAGCCGGCTCCTTGTCTTTCTTCTGGCGGGCGCCGCTCGCAGTCGGCGAGCGGGATGTCGCGGCGTGCTCCCGGCGCAGGGGATGACTATCAGCGCGGGCGCCGGCTTCGTGCCGTTCTGCAGCCGCGTCGATCAGCTGCTGGATCCGTCTCGTCATGTAGGGGAGCTCATCGGCTCCCAGCCCATTGAGCTCTTCTGCAGCCGCCTGAGCGGCTCGCAGATTCTCGAGCGGGGTGGCGTAGACGGGGCGATCTGCCCGCAGCAAGCTAGCGACGGCCGCGCCGCGTTTCTGGACGAAGCCGGCTCGACTCGGGCCGCTAGGCGGCGCGGTCGACTTCGCGCTGGTGGGCCTCGGTGAGGCGTCTCATGGAGGCTATCTTCTGGCCTTCCACGATGAGGGCGAGGCGGCGTGCCTCCAGGGTCTCGGCATCGGCCGGGATGGGGACGGAGAGGTCGTTCATCGCCGCTTGCAGGGCGTCGTGGGCGTTCTCGCCCGAGTTGGCGATGTGGCTGATGACCAACACCTCGGTGACAGCGCTGCTGCCGCTGTCAGCTCGAGGGAGAGGATCGTCGAAGACCACCACGTCGGAGGGGTAGGCGTCGAGCGATGCCGTGTCGGAGTCGACGAGCATCGGGTCGGTGGAGCCGACCGACTCCACATCGGCAGCAGGCTCGCTGGAGACGTGAAGCTGCTCGAGTAGGCTGACGAGGCGGCTCTCGGGGTAGTCCGTGCCTGCGTTGGACGCAGGCTCATCGGAGATGCGAGTCTCGCCGAGAAGATCGGCGAGGCAGCTCGCTGCGCAGGCATCGTCGACGCCTTGCAGCGCGTCGAGGCAAACGCCATCAGGCGCAGCAGGCTGGCTGCGCTCGCGGGGGAGGAAGAGGGTTCCCGTCCAGAACAGGTCTCCGGACGACGGTGCACCTGGCCCCACGGTGGGCGCCAAATGTCGGGTGGTAGGTGCGACATATGCCAACGGGTGGCTTATCATTGTGGGTGCCAATAAGACGTCGCCGGTGCCTGGAAACGGGATGAGGCGAAGACATGCACACCGGCGGATCTGACCCAGGTTCGGGGCTCTCCGAGGAGATAACACCCCTAGTCCTGCTCTGCGGGGTCTCCGCATGATCACTAGATCAGGAAAAGTAGCTACAATCGCTCCTAGAGCTGTTGGGTTCAAGGGAGAAGAAGAACAAGGCTAGCTCTTGCTTCTCTCTCTCTATTGTGTGTGTGCTATGCTCAGAAGCCAACCCTTTGAATGGGTGCCCGGGGGGTTTATATAGGCCTACCCCCCGGGGGTACAATTGTAATCCGGCTGGGCACTGGTCCCAGCCATCAGTGTCTATGCTCGCCGGCTTCTCCGCCGGCTGTTGGGGCCCGCCGACTGGTGGGTCCCGCCGGCTGCCGGCCTCTTGGTCGATAGGCCGGCCCCACCGCCTAGGATCTTGTCAGCGGCTGCTTACTATAGCCTCGCCCCTGATGACGAGTGCTTCGTTGAGGTAAGCGTGGCTACAGTGGGCCGCCTCGAGGGCTCTCACTGTAGCCTTACCTCCTCTTGTCTCCTTAATGTGGCACATGCTTCGAGGGAGGGGGTAGCCGGCTTCTGGGGGCCAGCTGCGCCCTTTGCCGACTGGGGGAGGCCGGGCCGCCTTCGCGCCTCTCTCTGGCTGAGGGGGCCCGCCGCCCGTGGGCCGTACAAGCGTCTGCCGTGGGTGACGTCGAGGCTAGCATGGCTACAGTGCCGAGCCGGACGGGAGATGGCCGTCCCGTACGGCGTCCTGTGGCCATGCCTGCCTCGGGTTTCGGGGGTAGTGGGCCGCACTGTGGCCACACCCCGTCTTGTCACCGTTATGTGCGTAGCTTTGGTGGTTGCGGTCTTGGTCGGCTTCTTGGAGTCGGCGCTCTTCGAGGCGGCTTCTGGGGAGTCGGCATCCTTTACGGCCGGCTTCCTAGAGTCGGCCACCCCGTGGTTATCCCGGGGGGAGGTTGCTGGGGCGGGGTCGCCTTCCGTGAGTCGGCTTCAGAGGTAGCCGGCCAAGGAAGGTGGTCCAATGCTTGGAGTGCTTGAAGGCCCAAAGGCCTGATAATTTTTTGGAAGAGCGAGGGGCAGTCGGTTAGGCTACCCGTGGCCATTTACTCCGACACAAAGCGCCTGTGATACGTCGACACGTGGCACGGCCCAACAGAGGCCCATTCCTGTGAAAAGGCCGACCCGTTTGACTTGGTCAAAAGGTGGCGGGCCAGCCCACGGCAAGCCTGTTAACGACATGTTCGCATATAACCCAGGGCCCGTTTACGGCCTATCCGAATTAGGCCGAGTAGCGTCATCTGGGCCGTCCAATATATTTCCAGCCCGTTTTAACTTCCGGCCCATGTATGGCCCATGATGTCTTTCGGCCCATATGAGGCCCTTAGTAACTTCGGCCCATTAACGGCCCGTGGTAAAACTGGCCCGTAATGAACAGTGTATCACTTTATACCCATTAACGACCCATTATTCAGTTGGGCCGTTTCCAGCCCATGTTATCTTTCGTCCTTCTCAGGGCCCATTTATTCTTGGGCTCATTTCCAACATTCGTTTACTTACGGCCCGTTACTGTCATTTTCTGCTTGTGGGCCAAATTCAGCCCGTGGTTACAGTTGGCCCGTTTGTGGCCCGTTAATACGTTGGGCCGTTTTCATAGCGTCATCAAATACGGCCGATTAATGACGGCCCGTTATGGTCGGCCCATGAACGGACGATTTCAACTCTAGCCCATTTACAGCCATAATGTGGTCTGTTATTGGCCCATGTTTGGCCAACTGATCATACGGCCCGTAGAAGGCCCATTGATGATACGGCCCGTAGAAGGCCCATTGTGTCTACGGCCCGTATAAGGCCCATTGTTTCTACGCCACGTAGAAGGCCCATTGTTTCTACGGCCCTTAGAAGGCCCATTGTTTCTACGGCCCGTAGGAGGCCCATGTTAACTACAGTAAATATGTAGCCCATGGTTAATGTGGCCTAGTTTTAAAAAATAGGTTATTGCGGCCACTAGCAAACCGCGGAAAAAGAACTGCACTGACTACAAGAAAACAAATAAACAAGACAATAAGGAAATAAATAAGGAAGCAACTTACGCTAGGCTATCAGGGCTATTACACATATTACATCCACTGGGCATCAAAGTTCGCCACCAGTGCAAATATAGGGAACACCCTACACTATACAAAAGGAAGGTTGGCATAAAAGTTAAGAGTCTAGCAGATAAATGCACCACCAGAAGTTCAGAAGCTCAGTTCATTTGAACTGACTGTTATGTTTTCATGCTGTATTGTCCGATGGAGCACCATAACCTTCGCCTTCAGTTCTCCTAGGCTCCTAAACAACATAGCAAATGTCTGATAGTCTGGTTTCAAAACCATGCATATCTTGACAACATCGAACAACGTCTCTCCTTGTTTTACAAAGGGTCTCTGTTAGGGAATGGACTTGTGTCTGGAGCGCAGATACAATATTGTTTTGAGCTTGCATATCTGGATCATGAGGCAGTTTGGACGAGATTGCCTTATTAACCAACCCAGTATTACGCAGGAACGTGCTTTTGGCACTGTTAGTGGACAGGTACTGACCCACTGCAGCAAGAGCTGACATTGCGGTTATAGTTGCCTCGCCACCTTCAGAAGGTGGCGGTTCCACCATTTTTTCCATAGCTTGCTGAAAACTTGAGGTTTTACATTAGTAGTACCAGAACAGAAGATATTAAGGAGGCAGCAAAACCAAACAAAAATAGCTTTGGTCTATATACAGAACTTATTCTGGTGAACCCATGTAAAATATTAGTTGTATTTGATTGCAAAGTACATAATAAAACCAGGTTCCAAACATATGACCATGTACCATCGCTAATGTATTGTCTATTTCTTCACATTGTATTGAGGGCTAAGGATAAAGAGATGAAGTTTATAATACAATAAGCATAGTATGACATCATTCATATCACAAAACAACTGAGAACAGACAAACATGCAATTGTAACGTTGTGTGGGCAAGTCCAGCACGGAACTAGATTACAAGTCAAGATCATAGGAACATCACTCCTCTCTTTTAAACCTTGTAAGGTGCAATGATACGCTAAGACAATTGTGTATAAAATTGAAAAGAGTAATAGACATTGGCTGCAAACCATCAGTACTGGAAACAGGGAATTTGCCATCAGTCAGCTCTTTGCCGTCTGCCAGCGGATGGCAAAGAATGTCTTTGCCATCCGCTTAGAAAAAATAGACGACAAAGAACCTGGTTGCCATCAGCCAGTTCTTTGCCATCGGCCACCTGATGGCAAAGAATCTTTGTCGTTCGCTGGCAGACAGCAAAGAGGTGGGTGGGGTCCAGTGGACACCGGTGCTGTAACGGCCTATCAACCCACCTCTTTGCCATCTGCCAGCAGATGGCAAAGAATCTCTTTCGTCTGCTGGCAGACGACAAAGAAGTGGGTGGGGCCCAGTGGATGACGGCGCTGTATCGGCCCACTAGCCCCACCTCTTTGCCATCTGCCCGCAGACGGCAAAGATTCTTTGCCATCTGCTGGCTGATGGCAAAGAGGTGGGGCTTTGCCATTGTAACATCCCAAATTTTCAATTTGGAATGTTATACATAGATCATTCATGCATATCATATTTCATTTGCATATTTGCTTTGCGATCCTAGAAGTTCTAAGCAACTCAAGGACCCACGGAGAGAGTTAGGGATTTCACCGTTTTCATATTTGAACTTTATCAAATATTGAAACAAGGGTCATTTGTTTAAATTATTTTTCTCTCCGAAAATATTTCATATCAAAATACATGAGAGGGGATAATATGACTTCCCCAAAATAATGAAATATTGGAGGAAAAATATTAAAAACAAATAAACAGTTTCATTTGGATTTTATTGCTATTTTATTTGAATTAGAAAAAATATGCGTTTTTCAAAATTGCTTTAGAGTCCTAAATAAATGTTCACCTTGTCCGCTAGATTTTTAGAGGACGGGGAAAATTTATTTCAAGATTTTTGGAGTCCGTCTAGTGTTTCTTTCCTTCGTTTTTCTACGCGTCGGAATTATTAAAAAAACGAACCGACCTTACCGGGCCGTGTGCGCGTGGGACACTGACCCGGCCGGGCCTTTAAACCCCGAGGCGCCGAGCCGCCCCAGCCTAGCCCCGCGCCCAAACCCTAGACCCGCTCACGAGCCGCCGCGCCGCGCCGCCGCCTCGCGCCGCCGCCCGACCCACCGCGCTGTCCCGCGCCACCGCCGCCCCGCCGTCCTGCCGCTGCCGTCGACCTCGCCGGAGGTAGCCGCCGCCGGTTTTCGTCTGAAAACCATTCTGTTTCTTTTTAAAACCTAGATTCGTTTTTTTATAGATCGGTTAGGTTTTTCTGTGGTTTAGTTATTTTGCGGACGTTCGTCCCTACGTTCGTTTTAACGAACGCCGTTCACCAGTTAGTCACAGACAGCGAACGTTCGTTCGTTAGCCTGTTCGTCAGTTTTCTTTTTCCAGGGTTTTTCCGCGATTATTTTCGATCGCGATTTCTGACCCGATTTTAGTTTTAGTTTATCTTTTCGCTCGTTTATCGGAATCAAGCGATTCAAGCGCCTAGATATTCGTCTCGAAGCCCTCTTTCTGTTTAACCAACTTGAAAAAGATTTTGGTACCGTAAAAGTAGACTTTAGTCCAGATTAGTAATCGAATCTTGTTTCTTTCGTAGTTTGAGTTTCGTTGCTCTGTTTGATTTGATTCTTTTTGCAAACCGGAGTTCTTCAGTTGAACTTTCTGGATAGATCTTCTTATTTGAGTTTTACCCGTGCATATTTGATTGTTTGCTTATGTATGCTACTGTTTGTTTGCGATAGAATTCCCGGAGTGTGAAGCGTGCTACTACGAGTCACTAGGTTTTGTGGATCGTCAGCAAGGCAAGTAACACATTGATCATACTCTTTTCATACCCAGTTTTTATGCATTTAGTTCCAATCCTCAAACACTGCATGATTAGGATGTGATTAACTTGTGTATTGGGAAGCAGAAGATGAGGTAGAACCTATTGCCCTGTTTATTACCAAACCTTGGGAGTTACTTCTACGTTATGCTTATACTGCTATCTATGCTCGTAGACGTGGTTTGGGTGAGTGAATCCATGACAGATGTGAGATAATTATCTAATGGTTCAACTTAAGGTAGTAACTTTAATACACATCTGGGTGGATTGCTTGTTGTGGGCACCTGGAGAATCCAGTGTTGTCCTAGGATATCCCGGAGTACCCGTGTGATAATCCTAAGGTCCGCCACCCAGGCTCAAAGGGATCTGAGATATTTCATGCTAGAAACTTCCGTGTGCAGCCACAAGCTATTATGGGCTCTAGCATAGTTGAGTAAGTTGCATGACCTCTTCCAATGGTAGGCTAGCAGATGTAGAGGGATGTAGGTTGGTACTGTCTACCCGAGGTTAGAGTTAATGCTTCTGAAAGACTGTGTCTCGGTCATCCGTTTCTCAAACGCCATGAAGTGCGAGAAATCCAACGGAGGATATCGAGTCTTGTGGGGAAAAGTGCGCAAACCTCTGCAGAGTGTACAATCTAATCATGGTTAGCCGTGTCCCCGGTTATGGACATCTTGAGTATCTAGTACTTGGACTATCATAAGTATCTCATTACTCTAATTTAATTTGTTGGGTTGATAATTACTTTTAATTGGGATTGAGTTGGAGGTACCTTCTCAATGTTTTTCAACCACCATGATAGTTAAATAAAATACATTCCTTTGTTGTAGGGAAAAATTGTATTTTCGCAAAACAATATAACCATAGAGCCTTTCCACCAGCCAAATATGCATGTAGTGATAGCATTATTTCTGTTCTTGCTCTACTGTGTTACATTGCCAGCATATTGCATGTGCTGACCCGTTTTCGGGCTGCAACGCATCATGTTGCAGACTTTTCAGACGACGAGTAAAGGTGCGATAGGTCGTTGTCGTGCATCTCAGCTATGCCGTTGGAGTTGATGGACTCACTTATCTACCAAGTCTTCCACTGTTATCTTATTTAGATGGCCTTAAGCCATATTTATTGTTAAGTTCTCTTTTGAGACATTCGATGTAATAAGTGTGTGATTGCTACTCTGTTATAAATCCTTCGAGTACTGTGTGTGTCAGCATTACCGATGCAGGGATGACACGGAAGCACAGAGACTTGACCGTTTGAGGTCGGGTCGCTACAAGATGGTATCAGAGCACACGCTGAGTGTAGGACACGACCACTAAGATAAGCCATAGGTCACTCTTCTCTACTCATTTCTGACTCCTCTCCATTTTCTACTCTTTAGGATGGCAGATTCGAGGAACAAGTTTTCACAATCGGATGAAGACACACCCTTTGGACGACACTTGAAGGAAGTCACTAGGTACCTGAACATCGGAATACCAAGCTTCACCGGGACCTACACCGCCACTTTAACAGAAGAGGTGCGCTGGATGATTCGAGTTCAAGTTCCAGGAGGGACATTCACGCCAGTCACAGAACCCATAGAGTTTTCCTTTGATGCCCCAACCTGGAGTCTAGGAAAGAGCATGGCAGCCCACATCGCCATGGGACGCATCGGCGAAGTCTACAGCAAGGATCTCAAGGACACTATCTACCAGATATGTGGGCGCCGAGATGAGCAATGGGAGATAATCAGCACCAGGAAGGATAGGTCCATTGCAGCTTTCATCCAGGAGTTAAACCAGCACATTCGACGCCAGGAGAACCAGATGTGCACAAGCATGATAGATTTGAAGAAGGCGATGACAAGGATCACTGAGCTTGAAGAGGAACTCAAGTCTACACGCGATGGATATGAGGAGGAAATCACAATACTATTGGAGAAGAATGACGACCTGATAAAGAAGATAGGAGTTTTCATGGGAGACCCCACGCCAGGAGGAGAAGACGACGAGCCCAAGGAAATTCGTTCTGAAGACTACATCATCATCGACGACACTGACTCCGACCCCGATGGTAGTGATGATGATTTTGAAGATGAAGCTGGAGCAGATATCATGGAGTCTTCCACCGATCAAAATTTCTAGATGACCACCATATGATTAGTAGTCTTTTCCCATGTATATAGTATAGTCCGAGCACTGTAACCATAGTTCTAGACCGATTGTATGCCCTTGCTTGTTTGATTGAGTGATATGATTGTGTTTGTCTCATGTGCATATGGGTAGTGCTTTCTCACTAGACCTCATTTCTATTCTAATCTCTCCCCTCTAAACCCATCAGATGCCTCCGAGACGTGACACCGGATTTGTCTTCCCACCGGGGGTCACCCAGTTGATTCAGCAGCAGAATGCCTTGATGCAGATATTAGTCCAGAACCAAGGCAACAACAACAACAACCCGCCCCCAGTTGACAACTTAGCCCGTTTTCTGAGGTTACAGCCGCCGGTGTTCTTCAGTAGCACCGAGCCAATAGTTGCGGATGACTGGCTACGCAAGATTGGAAGGGAGTTAACCACCGCAGGATGGACAGATGCTGAGAAGGTGTGTTTTGCCGCACAACAGTTGGATGGACCAGCAGCATCATGGTGGGAAAATTACACAACCACCTTCCCTATAGCCAATATCACTTGGGATCAGTTTCAGCAAGCATTCCGCACAGCCCATGTCTCAACTGGAGCTATAAGCATGAAGAAGCATGAGTTTCACAACTTGCTCCAGGGAAATCGTACTGTGGCTCAATACGTAGAGGAGTTTAGTAAGCTATCTCGTTATGCCCCTGATGATGTGGCCACAAATGCCGCGAAGCAGGAGAAGTTTATGGAAGGGCTGAATGACGAGATGAGCATGCAGTTGATGGTGGCAACATTTAACAACTACCAGGAGGTGGTAGACAAGGCTCTTATGATGGAAGGGAAGCAGCAGCAGATTGAGAGCCGCAAGAGGAAGTATGAGCAAGGAAGGTACAACTCAGGAGCTCAGCAGAAGCCTCGTTTAACCCCGAACTCGGGAGGATTTACCCATAACCATGGAGGCCATACCCACAATGGAGGAAGTTAGCATAACCACAATGGTCCCAAGAATGGGAATGGGAACAGAGCAAACAACAATCAGAACCGCTCCAATCCAGCCACACCCGCCAAGAGAGACCTAAGTCACATTACTTGCTTCAAGTGCGGGAAGAATGGGCACTATGCCACAGAGTGCCCTGAAGCGAAGAATGGAAATGGTAATGGGAGCGCTGGGAAGAAGCCCAATCCATTCAACAAAGGACAAGTGAACCATGTTAACGTGGAGGAGGTTGAAGAGCAGCCGGACGCAGTTATCGGTAAGTTTTTGGTTAAGTCTTTTACCGCTCTTGTTCTTTTCGATACTGGTGCATCCCATTCATACATATCAAGGGGATTCGTGGATAAGTTTAAGTTGCCAACCCAATCCCTTAGGACACCCATGTTAGTAAGTTCACCTGGGGCAGAGTATATGGCCAGCCGATGGTGCGACCGGATACCCTTAACCATTGGTAGCCATGTTTTTGAAGGAAATATGCCCTAGAGGCAATAATAAAGTTATTATTTATTTCCTTATTTCATGATAAATGTTTATTATTCATGCTAGAATTGTATTAACCGGAAACATAATACTTGTGTGAATACATAGACAAACAGAGTGTCACTAGTATGCCTCTACTTGACTAGCTCGTTGATGAAAGATGGTTATGTTTCCTAGCCATTGACATGAGTTGTCATTTGATTAATGGGATCACATCATTAGGAGAATGATGTGATTGACTTGACCCATTCCGTTACCTTAGCACTCGATCGTTTAGTATTCTGCTATTGCTTTCTTCATGACTTATACATGTTCCTATGACTATGAGATTATGCAACTCCCGTTTACCGGAGGAACACTTTGTGTGCTACCAAACGTCACAACATAACTGGGTGATTATAAAGGTGCTCTACAGGTGTCTCCAAAGGTACTTGTTGGGTTGGCGTATTTCGAGATTAGGATTTGGCACTCCGATTGTCGGAGAGGTATCTCTGGGCCCACTCGGTAATGCACATCACTATAAGCCTTGCAAGCATTGCAACTAATGAGTTAGTTGCAGAATGATGTATTACGGAACGAGTAAAGAGACTTGCCGGTAACGAGATTGAACTAGGTATTGAGATACCGACGATCGAATCTCGGGCAAGTAACATACCGATGACAAAGGGAACAACGTATGTTGTTATGCGGTTTGACCGATAAAGATCTTTGTAGAATATGTGGGGTCCAATATGAGCATCCAGGTCCCGCTATTGGTTATTTACCAGAGAGGTGTCTCGGTCATGTCTACATAGTTCTCAAACCCGTAGGGTCCGCACGCTTAACGTTCATTGACAATATAGTACTATGAGTTATGTATGTTGGTGACCGAATGTTGTTCGGAGTTTTGGACGAGATCACGGATATGACGAGGAACTCCGGAATGGTCTGGAAGTAAAGATTGATATGTGGATAGTAGTGTTTGATCTCCGGAAAGGTTCCGGAATCCATCGGAAGGGGATTCGGATGTTTCCCGAAATGTTTGGGCACGAGAACACTTTATCTGGGCCAAAGGGGAAAGCCCACGAGGTTTTTGGATAGCACAGAAGGAAGTTTTGCGGAGTCCAGGGGCTAGACGCCAGGGTCCCTGGCGTCTGGGTCCAGACGCCCGGAACCCTGGCGTCTGGCCCTGGAGTCCGAGAAGGACTCTTGCCTTTCGGCTGAAACCGACTTTGTGGAGGCTTTTACTCCAAGTTTCGACCCCAAGGCTCAGCATATAAATAGAGGGGTAGGGTTAGCACCCAAGACACATCAAGAAACACCAAGCCGTGTGCTGGCAACCCCGTCCCCTCTAGTTTATCCTCCGTCATAGTTTTCGTAGTGCTTAGGCGAAGCCCTGCGGAGATTGTTCTTCACCAACACTGTCACTATGCCGTCGTGCTGCCGGAACTCATCTACTACTTCGCCCCTCTTGCTGGATCGAGAAGGCGAGGACATCATCGAGCTGAACGTGTGCAGAACTCGGAGCTGCCGTGCGTTCGGTACTTGGATCGGTCGGATCGCGAAGACGTACGACTACATCAACCGCGTTGATAAAACGCTTCCGCTTATGGTCTACGAGGGTACGTAGACAACAATCTCCCCTCTCGTTGCTATGCATCACCATGATCTTGCGTGTGCGTATGAATTTTTTTGAAATTACTACGTTCCCCAACAAGTGCATCCGAGCCAGGTTCTATGCGTTGATGTTATATGCACGAGTAGAACACAAGTGAGTTGTGGGCGATACAAGTCATACTGCTTACCAGCATGCCATACTTTGGTTCGGCGGTATTGTTGGATGAAGCGGCCCGGACCGACATTACGCGTCCGCTTACGCGAGACTGGTTCTACCAACGTGCTTTGCACACAGGTGGCTGGCGGGTGTCAGTTTCTCCAACTTTAGTTGAACCGAGTGTGACTACGCCCGGTCCTTGGGAAGGTTAAAACAGCACTAACTTGACAAACTATCATTGTGGTTTTGATGCGTAGGTAAGAATGGTTCTTGCTCAGCCCATAGCAGCCATGTAAAACTTGCAACAACAAAGTAGAGGACGTCTAACTTGTTTTTGCAGGGCATGTTGTGATGTGATATGGTCAAGACATGATGCTATATTTTATTGTATGAGATGATCATGTTTTGTAACCGAGTTATTGGCAACTGGCAGGAGCCATATGGTTGTTGCTTTACTGTATGCAATGCAATCGCCCTGTAATGCTTTATTTTATCACTAAGCGGTAGCGATAGTCGTAGAAGCATAAGTTGGCGAGACGACAACGATGCTACGATGGAGATCAAGGTGTCGCGCCGGTGACGATGGTGATCACGACGGTGCTTCGGAGATGGAGATCACAAGCACAAGATGATGATGGGCATATCATATCACTTATATTGATTGCATGTGATGTTTATCTTTTATGCATCTTATTTTGCTTAGATCGACGGTAGCATTATAAGATGATCTCTCACTAAATTTCAAGGTATAAGTGTTCTCCCTGAGTATGCACCGTTGCGAAAGTTCTTCGTGCTGAGACACCACGTGATGATTGGGTGTGATAGGCTCTACGTTCAAATACAACGGGTGCAAAACAATTGCACATGCGGAATACTCAGGTTAAACTTGACAAGCCTAGCATATGCAGATATGGCTTCGGAACACTGAGACCGAAAGGTCGAGCGTGAATCATATAGTAGATATGATCAACATAGTGATGTTCACCATTGAAACTGCTCCATCTCACGTGATGATCGGACATGGTTTAGTTGATTTGGATCACGTGATCACATAGATGATTAGAGGGATGTCTACCTAAGTAGGAGTTCTTAAGTAATATGATTAATTGAACTTAAATTTATCATGAACTTAGTCCTGATATTATTTTTGCAAATTATGTTGTAGATCAATAGCTCGCGTTGTTGCTTCCTTGTGTTTATTTTTGATATGTTCCTAGAGAAAAAATATGTGGAAAGATGTTAGTAGCGAAGATGTGGAGTGGATCCGTGATATGAGGATTATCCTCATTGCTGCACAGAAGAATTATGTCCTTGATGCACCGCTAGGTGACAGACCTATTGCAGGAGCAGATGCAGACGTTATGAACGTTTGGCTAGCTCAATATGATGACTACTTGATAGTTTAGTGCACCATGCTTAACGGCTTAGAATCGGGACTTCAAAGACGTTTTGAACGTCATGGACCATATGAGATGTTCCAAGAGTTGAAGTTAATATTTCAAGCAAATACCCGAGTTGAGAGATATGAATTCTCCAACAAGTTCTATAGCTAAAAGATGGAGGAGAATAGCTCATGCAGTGAGCATGTGCTCAGATTGTTTGGGTACTACAATTGCTTGAATCAAGTGGGAGTTTATCTTCCAGATAAGATAGTAATTGACAAAGTTCTCTAGTCACTATCACCAAGTTACTAGAACTTCGTGATGAACTATAATATGCAAGGGATGACGAAAACAATTCCCAAGCTCTTCGCGATGCTAAAATCGGCGAAGGTAGAAATCAAGAAAAACATCAAGTGTTGATGGTTGACAAGACCACTAGTTTCAAGGAAAAGGGCAAGGGGAAGAAGGGGAACTTCAAGAAGAACGGCAAGCAAGTTGCTGATCAAGTGAAGAAGCCCAAGTCTGGACCTAAGCCTGAGACTAAGTGCTTCTACTGCAAAGGGACTGGTCACTGGAAAGCGGAACTACCCCAAGTATTTGGCGGATAAGAAGGATGGCAAAGTGAACAAGCTATATTTGATATACATGTTATTGATGTGTACTTTACTAGTGTTTATAGCAACCCCTCGGTATTTGATACCGGTTCAGTTGCTAAGAGAAGTAACTCGAAACGGGAGTTGCAGAATGAACAGACACTAGTTAAGGGTGAAGTGATGATGTGTGTTGGAAGTAGTTCCAAGATTGATATGATCATCATCGCACACTCCCTATACTTTCGGGATTAGTGTTGAACCTAAATAAGTGTTATTTGGTGTTTGCGTTGAGTATGAATATGATTTGATCATGTTTATTGCACTACAGTTATTCATTTAAGTTAGAGAATAATTGTTATTCTGTTTACATGAATAAAACCTTCTATGGTCATACACCCAATGAAAATGGTTTGTTGGATCTCGATCGTAGTGATACACATATTCATAATATTGAAGCCAAAAGATGCAAAGTTAATAATGATAGTGCAACTTATTTGTGGCACTGCCATTTAGGTCATATTTGTGTAAAGCGCAAGAAGAAACTCCATGTTGACGGGCTTTTGGAATCACTTGATTATGAATCACTTGATGCTTGCGAACCATGCCTCATGGGCAAGATGATTAAGACTCCGTTCTTCGGAACAATGGAGCGAGCAACTGACTTATTGGAAATAATACATACTGATGTATGCGGTCCGATGAGTGTTGAGGCTCGCGGCGGGTATCGTTATTTTCTGACCTTCACAAATGATTTGAGCAGATATGGGTATATCTACTTGATGAAACATAAGTCGGAAACATTTGAAAAGTTCAAAGAATTTCAGAGTGAAGTGGAAAATCATCGTGACAAGAAAATAAAGTTTCAACGATCTGATCGCGGAGACAAATATTTGAGTTACGAGTTTGGTCTTCAATTAAAACAATGTGGAATAGTTTCACAAACTCATGCCACCTGGAACACCACAGCATAATGGTGTGTCCGAACGTCATAACCATACTATATTGGATATAGTGCAATCTATGATGTTTCTTACCACTATCATTTTGGGGTTATGCATTCGAGACAGCTGCATTCACGTTAAATAGGGCACCATTTAAATCTGTTGAGACGACACTATATGAACTATGGTTTGGCAATAAACCAAAGTTGTCGTTTCTTAAAGTTTGGGGTTGCGATACTTATGTGAAAAAGTTTCATCCTGATAAGCTCAAACCCAAATCGGAAAAATGTGTCTTCATAGGATACCCAAAGGAGACTGTTGGGTACACCTTCTATCACAGATCCGAAGGCAAGACATTCGTTGCTAAGAATGGATCCTTTCTAGAGAAGGAGTTTCTCTCGAAAGAAGTGAGTGGGAGGAAAGTAGAACTTGATGAGGTAACTGTACCTGCTCCCTTATTGGAAAGTAGTTCATCACAGAAATCTGTTCCTGTGACACCTACACCAATTAGTGAGGAAGCTAATGATGATGATCATGAAGCTTCAGATCAAGTTACTACCGAACCTCGTAGGTCAACCAGAGTGAGATCCGCACTAGAGTGGTACGGTAATCCTGTTCTGGAGGTCATGTTACTTGACCATGACGAACCTACGAACTATGAGGAAGCGATGATAGGCCCTGATTCCGCGAAATGGCTTGAGTCCATGAAATCTGAGATGGGATCCATGTATGAGAACAAAGTGTGGGCTTTGGTTGACTTTCTCGATGATCGGCAAGCCATAGAAAATAAATGGATCTTCAAGAGGAAGACGGACGCTGATAGTAGTGTTACTGTCTACAAAGCTAGACTTGTCGAAAAAGGTTTTGACAAAGTTCAAGGTGTTGACTATGATGAGATTTTCTCAATCGTAGCGATGCTTAAGTCTGTCCGAATCATGTTAGCAAATTGCCACATTTTATGAAATCTGGCAAATGGATGTAAAGACTGCATTCCTAAATGAATTTCTGGAAGAAAAGTTGTATATAATGCAACCTGAAGGTTTTATCGATCCAAAGGATGCTAACAAAATGTGCAAGCTCCAGCGATCCATCTATGGACTAGTGCAAGCATCTCGGAGTTGGAATATACGCTTTGATGAGTTGATCAAAGCATATAGTTTTATACAGACTTGCGGTGAAGCCTGTATTTACAAGAAAGTGAGTGGGAGCACTATAGCATTTCTGATAAATATATGTGAATGACATATTGTTGATCGGAAATAATGTAGAATCTTCTGGAAAGCATAAAGGAGTATTTGAAAGGAGTTTTTCAAAGAAAGACCTCGGTGAAGCTGCTTACATATTGAGCATCAAGATCTATAGAGATAGATCAAGACGCTTGATAAAATTTTTCAATGAGTACATACCTTGACAAGGTTTTGAAGTAGTTCAAAATGGAACATTCAAAGAAAGAGTTCTTGCCTGTGTTACAAGGTGTAAAATTGAGTAAGACTCAAAGCCCGACCACGGCAGAAGATAGAAAGAGAATGAAAGTCATTCCCTATGCCTCAACCATAGGTTCTATAAAGTATGCCATGCTGTGTACCAGATCTATTGTATACCCTACACTGAGTTTGACAAGGGAGTACAATAGTGATCTAGGAGTAGATCACTGAACAGCCGTCAAAATTATCCTTAGTAGAATAAGGATATGTTTCTCGATTATGGAGGTGACAAAAGGTTCGTCGTAAAGGGTTACGTCGATACAAGTTTTGACACTGATCCAGATGACTCTAAGTCTCAATCTGGATACATATTGAAAGTAGGAGCAATTAGCTAAAGTAGCTCCGTGCACAACATTGTAGACATAGAAATTTGCAAAATACATATGGATCTGAATGTGACAGACCCGTTGACTAAGCTTCTCTCACAAGCAAAACATGATCACACCTTAGTACTCTTTGGGTGTTAATCACATAGCGATGTGAACTAGATTATTGACTCTAGTAAACCCTTTGGGTGTTTATCACATGACGATGTGAAATATGCCCTAGACGCAATAATAAAGTTATTATTTATTTCCTTATTTCATGATAAATGTTTATTATTCATGCTAGAATTGTATTAACCGGAAACATAATACTTGTGTGAATACATAGACAAGCAGAGTGTCACTAGTATGCCTCTACTTGACTAGCTCGTTGATCAAAGATGGTTATGTTTCCTAGCCATTGACATGAGTTGTCATTTGATTAACGGGATCACATCATTAGGAGAATGATGTGATTGACTTGACCCATTCTGTTACCTTAGCACTCGATCGTTAGTATTCTGCTATTGCTTTCTTCATGACTTATACATGTTCCTATGACTATGAGATTATGCAACTCCCATTTACCGGAGGAACATTTTGTGTGCTACCAAACGTCACAACGTAACTGGGTGATTATAAAGGTGCTCTACAGGTGTCCCCAAAGGTACTTGTTGGGTTGGCGTATTTCGAGATTAGGATTTGTCACTCCGATTGTCGGAGAGGTATCTCTGGGCCCACTCGGTAATGCACATCACTATAAGCCTTGCAAGCATTGCAACTAATGAGTTAGTTGCAGAATGATGTATTACGGAACGAGTAAAGAGACTTGCCGGTAACGAGATTGAACTTGGTATTGAGATACCGACGATCGAATCTCGGGCAAGTAACATACCGATGACAAAGGGAACAACGTATGTTGTTATGCGGTTTGACCGATAAAGATCTTCGTAGAATATGTGGGGTCCAATATGAGCATCCAGGTCCCGCTATTGGTTATTGACCAGAGAGGTGTCTCGGTCATGTCTACATAGTTCTCGAACCCGTAGGGTCCGCACGCTTAACGTTCGTTGACAATATAGTACTATGAGTTATTTATGTTGGTGACCGAATGTTGTTCGGAGTTTTGGACGAGATCACGGATATGACGAGGAACTTCGGAATGGTTCGGAAGTAAAGATTGATATGTGGATAGTAGTGTTTGATCTCCGGAAAGGTTCCGGAATCCATCGAAGGGGTTCCGGATGTTTCCCGAAATGTTTGGGCATGAGAACACTTTATTTGGGCCAAAGGGGAAAGCCCACGAGGTTTTTGGAAAGCACAAAAGGAAGTTTTGCGGAGTCCAGGGGCCAGACGCCAGGGTCCCTGGCGTTTGTGTCCAGACGTCAGGAACCCTGGCGTCTGGCCCTGGAGTCCGAGAAGGACTCTTTCCTTTCGGGTGAAACCGACTTTGTGGAGGCTTTTACTCCATGTTTCGACCCCAAGGCTCAACATATAAATAGAGGGGTAGGGCTAGCACCCAAGACACATCAAGAAACACCAAGCCGTGTGCCGGCAACCCCGTCCCCTCTAGTTTATCCTCCGTCATAGTTTTCGTAGTGCTTAGGCGAAGACCTGCAGAGATTGTTCTTCACCAACACCGTCACCACGCTGTCGTGCTGCTGGAACTCATCTACTACTTCGCCCCTCTTGCTGGATCGAGAAGGCGAGGACGTCATCGAGCTGAACGTGTGCAAAACTCGGAGGTGCCGTGCGTTCGGTACTTGGATCGGTCGGATCGTGATGACGTACGACTACATCAACCGCGTTGATAAAACGCTTCCGCTTATGGTCTACGAGGGTACGTAGACAACACTCTCCCCTCTCGTTGCTATGCATCACCATGATCTTGAGTGTGCGTTGGAATTTTTTTGAAATTACTACGTTCCCCAACAGTTTTCCCGTCAGACCTAGTAATTTTGGAGTCACAAGGATTGGATGTGATATTAGGCATGGACTGGATGTCGAAGTATGGAGGAAGCATTGACTGTGCTAGTAAGACAATTCTGCTCACCACCCTGGAGGGAAAAAGGATCAAGTATGTATCCAGGCATTCGCCAAAGATAACCCAAGTAAATTCCCTCACAGGAGTTGTTCAAGAGGAAGTGCCTGTTGTGAAGGATTACCCAAATGTATTTCCAGAGGAATTACCAGGCATGCCGCCAGATCGAGACATCGAGTTTTTGATAGAACTGTTGCCAGGCACCAACCAAAATCGAAGAGACCATACCGGATGCCCGCAAATGATCTAGAGGAGATCAAGAAGCAGATTAAGGAGTTATTGGAGAAAGGTTCTATCCGACGAAGTTCATCACCGTGGGGAGCCCCAGTGCTCTTGGTTGAGAAGAAGGATGGATCCTTAAGGATGGTTGTTGATTATCGCGCACTAAATGAGGTGACGATCAAGAACAAGTACCCATTGCCGATGATCAATGATTTGTTTGACCAGCTGCAAGTAGCTAAAGTGTTTTCGAAGATCGATCTGCGATCAGGATATCACCAGCTGAAGATTCAAGAAAAGGATATACCAAAAACAACATTCACCACAAGGTACGGGTTATATGAGTATACGGTCATGTCATTTGGACTGACTAACACCCCTGCCTATTTCATGAGTATGATGAATAAGGTGTTCATGGAATTCTTGGATAAGTTTGTGGTGGTGTTCATTGATGATATAATGGTATACTCGAAGAATGAAGAGGAGCACAAGGAGCATTTGCGTTTAGTTCTCGAGAAACTCAGGGAACATCAGTTGTATGCCAAGTTCAGCAAATGTGAGTTTTGGTTGAAGGAAGTTGGATTCCTTGGACATGTTATATCCAGAGAAGGTATAGCAGTAGATCCCACCAAGGTTCAGTCAGTCACTAAGTGGTTGGCACCCACTTCAGTTAGCGAGATCCGCGATTTTCTTGGACTCGCGGGATACTATCAGAGATTCATTGAGAATTTTTCCAAGATTGCGAAACCCATGACGGAGTTATTGAAGAAGGATACCAAATTCCAATGGACGGGAGAATGTGAGGCAAGTTTTCAGGAGTTGAAGAAACATTTGACTACAGCCCCAATGCTGATTCTGCCGGATGTATGCAAGGACTTCCAAGTGTATTGCGATGCTTCACGCTTAGGACTTGGAGGTGTACTTATGCAAGACGGAAGAGCTGTTTTGTATGCATCTCGACAGCTTCGACCGCATGAGTTGAATTATGCTACTCATGATTTGGAGTTAGCAGCCATAGTGCATGCACTCAAGACTTGGAGACATTACCTTATTGGAAACCGTTGCGATGTGTACACGGATCACAAGAGTTTGAAGTACATTTTTACCCAAAAGGAGCTGAACCTCAGGCAGAGGAGATGGTTGGAGCTCATAAAGGATTATGATATGAAGTTGCACTATCATCCAGGAAAGGCCAATGTCGTAGCCGACGCTCTGAGCCGGAAGAGTTATGCTAATACCCTCGTAAGTGAAGGATTGCCAAAGGAGTTAGCAGAGGATCTCAGGGAACTTAGTTTGGAGATAGTCCCTAGAGGTTTTGTTGCAGCATTGGAAGTTCAGTCTACATTGTTGGGAAGAATTCGAGAAGCTCAGAAGGATGACAAAGAAATTGCTGAGATAAAGGAAAGAATGAGCAAAGGAAAGGCCAAAGGTTTTCGTGAGGATGAGCACGACACCTTATGGTTTGAGGACCGTATTTATGTGCACAATAACGCAGAGATCAGGAAGTTGATACTTCAGGAGGCTCATGACTCACCATACTCAATTCATCCCGGAAACACCAAGATGTATTTGGATTTGAAGGACCATTTCTGGTGGACTGGTATGAAGAAGGATATTGCCGAGTATGTAGCTATATGTGATGTATGTCAGAGAGTAAAGGCAGAACATCAGAAGCTAGCAGGATTAATGCAACCTATGCCGATACCCAAATGGAAGTGGGACAAGCTTGGCATGGATTTCATCACCGGATTGCCCAGGACCCGATCAGGATATGATTCTATCTGGGTAGTAGTTGATCGTTTGGCCAAAGTGGCTCACTTTATCCCAGTGAAGACTACCTATACAAGTGCGAAGTTGGCCAAGATATATATGACCAGGATCGTATGTCTGCATGGAGTTCCGAGGACCATCGTATCAGATAGAGGAACACAGTTTACTTCAAAGTTTTGGCATCAGGTGCACCAGACTTTGGGGACCAGGCTAGAGTTTAGCACAACCTTTCATCCGCACACAGATGGATAGACCGAGAGAGTCAATCAGATTCTGGAGGACATGTTGAGAGCTTGTGCACTAGATTATGGATCTAGTTGGGATGACAACTTGCCATACGCGGAGTTCTCATACAACAACAACTACCAGGCCAGTTTGAAGATGGCACCTTTCGAAGCCCTGTATGGAAGAAGGTGCAGAACGCCATTGATGTGGGATTAAGTAGGAGATCGTTAGTTGTTTGGACCAGATTTGATCAAAGAGTCTAAAGAGAAGGTTAAGTTGATTTGAGACTGATTGAAGGTAGCTCAGTCCAGGCAGAAGAGTTATGCAGATTCGAAACGCAAGGAGGTAACCTATGAGATCGGAGACAGAGCATATCTTCGTGTATCACCTCTGCGAGGAGTTAAGCGTTTTGGAGTTAAGGGAAAGCTAGCCCCGAGATTTGTAGGACCGTACCGTGTTTTGGAACGCATGGGAGAGGTAGCCTACAAGTTGGAGTTACATGAAGGACTGTCAGGAGTTCATGATGTGTTTCACGTATCCCAGTTGAAGAAGTGTCATGCAGAGATGGCTGATATACCGCTAAGAGATACAGTGCCCCTGGAAGCAATTCAGTTGGACAGTAATCTGACCTATGAGGAGAAACCGGTCAAGATTCTCAAGTTTGCCAGCCGAGTTACACGCAGCAAGGTTATCAAGTTTTGCGAAGTTCAGTGGAGCCACCATACCGAGGATGAAGCCACCTGGGAACGAGAGGATGATCTACGGAAAGACCACCCACACCTATTTTCTAGCCAACCCGAATCTCGAGGGCGAGATTCATCTTAAGGGGGTAGGTTTGTAACATCCCAAATTTTCAATTTGGAATGTTATACATAGATCATTGATGCATATCATATTTCATTTGCATATTTTCTTTGCGATCCTAGAAGTTCTAAGCAACTCAAGGACCCACGGAGAGAGTTGGGGATTTCACCATTTTCATATTTGAATTTTATCAAATATTGAAACAAGGGTCATTTGTTTTAATTATTTTTCTCTTTGGAAATATTTCATATCAAAATACATGAGAGGGGATAATATGACTTCCCCAAAGTAATGAAATATTGGAGGAAAAATATTAAAAACAAACAAATAGTTTCATTTGGATTGTATTGCTATTTTATTTGAATTAGGAAAAATATGCGTTTTTCAAAATTGCTTTAGAGTCCTAAATAAATGTTCACCTTGTTTGGTAGATTTCTAGAGGACGGGGAAAATTTATTTCAGGATTTTTGGAGTCCGTTTAGTATTTCTTTCCTTTGTTTTTCTGCGCGTCGGAATTATTAAAAAAAACGAACCGGCCTTACCGGGCCATGTCCGCCTGGGACACTGACCCGGCCGGGCCTTTAAAGCCCGAGGCGCCGAGCCGTCCCAGCCCAGCCCCGCGCCCCAAACCCTAGCCCCGCCGCCTCGCGCCGCCGCCGCACCGCCGCCCGACCGCGCCGCGCCGCCGCCTGACCCGCCGCGCCGCCCCGCCGTCCCACCGCTGCCGTCGACCTTGCCGGAGGTAGCCGCCGCCGGTTTTCGTCAGAAAACCGTTCGTTATTTTAAAACCTAGATTCGTTTTTTATAGATCGGTTCGGTTTTTCTGCGGTTTAGTTATTTTGCGGACGTTCGTCCGTACGTTCGTTTTAACGAACGCCGTTCACCCATTAGTCACAGACAGCGAACGTTCGTTCGTTAGCCTGTTCGTCAGTTTTCTTTTTTCAGGGTTTTTCCGCGATTATTTTCGATCGCGATTTCTGACCCGATTTTTGTTTTAGTTTATCTTTTCGCTCGTTTATCGGAATCAGGCGATTCAAGCGCCTAGATCTTCGTATCGAAGCCCTTTTTCCATTTAACCAACTTGAACAAGATTTTGGTACTGTAAAATTTGACTTTAGTCCATATTAGTAATCGGATCTTGTTTCTTTCGTAGTTTGAGTTTCGTTGCTCCGTTTGATATGATTCTTTTTGCAAACCGGAGTTCTTCAGTTGAACTTTCTGGTTAGATCTTCTTATTTGAGTTTTACTTGTGCATCTTTGATTGTTTGCTTATATATGCTACTGTTTGTTTGCGATAGAATTCCCGAAGTGTGAAGCGTGCTACTACGAGTCACTAGGTTTTGCGGATCGTCAGCAAGGCAAGTAACACATTGATCATACTCTTTTCATACCCAGTTTTTATGCATTTAGTTCCAATCCTCAAACACTGCATGATTAGGATGTGATTAACATGTGGGTATTGGGAAGTAGATGATGAGGTAGAACCTATTGCCCTGTTTATTACCAAACCTTGGGAGTTACTTATACGTTATGCTTATACTGCTACGCTATGCTCGTAGACGTGGTTTGGGTGAGTGAATCCATGACAGATGTGAGATGATTATCTAATGGTTCAACTTAAGGTGGTAACTTTAATACACATCTGGGTGGATTGCTTGTTCTGGGCACCTAGAGAATCCAGTGTTGTCCTAGGATATCCCGGAGTACCCGTGTGATAATCCTAAGGTCCGCCACCCAGGCTCAAAGGGATCTGAGATATTTCATGCTAGAAACTTCCGTGTGTAGCCACAAGCTATTATGGGCTCTAGCATAGTTGAGTAAGTTGCATGACCTCTTCCAGTGGTAGGCTAGCAGATGTAGAGGGATGTAGGCTGGTACTGTCTACCCAGGGTTAGAGTTAATGCTTCTGAAAGACTGTGTCTCGGTCATCCGTTTCTCAAACACCATGAAGTGCGAGAAATCCAATGGAGGAGATCGAGTCTTGTGGGGAAAAGTGCGCAAACCTCTGCAGAGTGTACAATCTAATCATGGTTAGCCGTGTCCCCGGTTATGGACATCTTGAGTATCTAGTACTTGGATTATCATAAGTATCTCATCACTCTAATTTAATTTGTTGGGTTGATAATTACTTTTAATTGGGATTGAGTTCGAGGTACCTTCTCAATGTTGTTCAACTACCATGATAGTTAAATAAAATATATTCCTTTGTTGAAGGGAAAAATTGGCTTTTCGCAAAACAATATAACCATAGAGCCTTTCCACCAGCCAAATATGCATGTAGTGATAGCATTATTTCTGTTCTTGCTCTACTGTGTTATATTGCCAGCATATTCCATTTGCTGACCCGTTTTCGGGCTGCAACGCATCATGTTGCAAACTTTTCAGACGACGAGTAAAGGTGCGATAGGTCGTTGTCGTGCATGTCAGCTATGCCGTTGGAGTTGATGGACTCACTTATCTTCCAAGTCTTCCGCTGTTATCTTATTTAGATGGCCTTAAGCCATATTTATTGTTAAGTTCTCTTTTGAGACATTCGATGTAATAAGTGTGTGATTGCTACTCTGTTATAAATCCTTCAAGTACTGTGTGTGTCAGCATTACCGATCCAGGGATGACATGGAAGCACAGAGACTTGACCATTTGAGGTGGGGTTGCTATAGCCATCAGCTGGCTGATGGCAAAGATGTGGGACCATCTCTCTCCTTGCTCAAAAAAAGCAAAGAGTGAAAAATTAAAGAAAAGAAAAGCCCCAGCCTCCCTAAAAAAACCACAGCCAACCCGAAATAGTCCCAGCCCACTCCCGTGCGTGCTGGATAGGGTTCCCCACCGCCCTCACCTTTCGCTACCGCCGCCCTCACCGGTCGCTGCCACCGTCGGTTTACCCTACATGGCCAGAGGATAGGCCATCCCGTCGGTCCATTCCCGCCCCACCGCGAGGGAGGAGACCGACCGGTTGCGCCTCCCTGCCCGTTTCCGCCTGCCACCCCAAGGATCAAGGCCGGCCGCGCCGGTCCCCGTCGGTCGCCGCTCCGGATCCAGGCCGCCCACCGCCCCACCCCTGTCAGCCCGGTACAATCTTTGCCTCCAACCCAATTCTCGAATCTCCGCCTCCAATCCTTGACTATCATCTGTTTGCACATGCAGTACATGAGTAGAATCAAATCCAGAGCCAACTCATGCAGTATATGAGTAGATGAACTCGTACAAATAATTTTGCACATGATCTGTTTAACCCTATCATTATGATTGATAGAATGTAATTTTGCACATGATCTGTTCAAAGAAGATAATCTCAAACATTGCTTCTTTTCTTGAGAGCCATGGTAAGAAGAAAGGGAAGAAAGCTAGTATGCTAGATGTGGAGGGGACTGCCGATGTGATCGAGAATTTGTGGTTAAAGAGCGAACATAGTCTTCTTTGAACATAGTCTTTTTGCTATGAATGTTACAATTGCATATGCTATACTGGCTTGAATGTTGACCATCCATTTGGCTTCATCTCCGATGCTGCTTGATATATTCTGAATCAAAATAACAAATTGTTTATGGTGTCAGCAACTCAACACATAAGAAACAGGAACTCCCTGTTACGAGTAGTTCCCATTACTTGGAGAAGCATGGCAAACAAAGGCCACACGAACACAGAACATATTATTTTTTGGGTTCTTTCTTTCTTGCGTATTTTCTTTTGGTTAGATGTTGCTGAGCTGCGAGATGATGTTGTTGATGTTGTTTATTAGATTGTTGTGTGAGTGCTTATGTTGGTTGTGCCGGTGCTTTTCCTGTGCAGGTATCTTCTCTTCATCTCGAGGAGCACCATTGGTCCCATTGTCGTTGCCCTCGTCGTTCGACTACCGCCTCTACGTACGGTCTAGGGGTGAGCTCGACTATCATCTCTTCCCCCTCCCCTATTTGCTTTGTTCCGGTCGTCGTGCCGATGCCAATACATTTTGCTTTCATGTCAAGTCTCGTAATCGAAAGGGCGATATCTATAAATATGCATGTCTTTGCATATTTATAACCGTCATAAGATTGTCCATCTGGAGAGCGTCTCCCGTTCGAAAGGGCGACATTTATGGCCATCTGGAGAGCACAAATGAAACTTGCTTCAACAAAGTTGTATATTCAGTTATTTCTCTTTTAGCTGCTGCTTGTCATTTTATTTGGCTGTCTTTTAAAGTTTTTCTACATGTCCGATCATTACCAGAAAGTGATCTTATAGGCAATATCTTATACACAATGATATCAAGCTTAGAAGATTCAGTAAACTTTTGCTGGATATGTCTTGGAAAACACTATAGGAAATTTTATATTTTTTATTGAAATGAACAGAGTTCATAAGATCCACTTTACATGATTGATTGATTGATTGCAATATCTACTGTTTTAGGTAGAAAAATAACTCAAAAGTACATACTTTTCAATTACGCAAGTCATGCTCAGTGAAGGTACTACAATGATCGAGACATGCATGTGCAAACGCATCCCACGATAATACCCAGTCTCATCTGCCGCCCTCTGATTATTGTCCAGCTTGTTGCACTATCCCATGTGAAGAAGCAATCTATCTGAGAAAGAAATTTTAAGAGGCTGACCTATTAATTGTCCAGTTTTTTTTCTTCTTAAACTTCGAAAAAACACATGCATGCAGCCAAGATTTAGGATATGCTTATAGATGTTTTGAGGATCATGTAGCAGGCTTTTCTTTACAGTCCACTTTTGCCGGATAGAATTTATCTTTGTCCCTTTGACACCACGACACCCAGACACGACACCCCTGACCCCCGACACCTCTTCGGCTTCCTGTTGACTGAAAAGGTGCTTTTCGGCCTTCCAAAGGCCGACGGGGTCATATATTATGAATTATGAGTTAGGTCATATATTTTCCGATTTTGTTATGAAAAACATCATATATATTTGTGTTGATCAGGTGGATTTCAATGTGCAGTTGTTTCGTCGCTGCGAGGGTCTGGTGTTCGACGACCTCCCCGTGCTTTCAACGAGCTCCGCCCCGGCGTTCATGGGTGAGCACAAATGACATCTCCTCCTCCCCCAATCATTTGCTATGTTCCGGTCTTCGTGCCGATGTAACATGCTAGCTGTAGGTAGGTTGAATCATCAGTATGCGTGACCACTATGCATCTCCTGTTCGAAAGGGTTACATCTATAAATATGCATGCATTTGCATATTTATAACCGTGATTCTTTCGAATTGTCCAACGTTATCCATGGACAGCCCGAGTATGTGTAGATTGGGTTCGTTTTCCCATATGCTCTGCTCCGGATCCGATGTAGAATTTCGTCAGTGCCTCCCTGTTGTTCTCCGGGTACACATCCTCTCTGCTTATTGCCGAGACGTGTATCAGGAGAACAGTGGGGAGGTGCTGCCGAAATTTTGCGTCGGATCCGGAGTAGAGCATGAGAAAACGAACCCAATCTACACATACTCGGGTGGGATTAGGAACTATCTTTACCTATTAGCGTCTAGGTTGCATGGACATAATAAAACTGAGAAACTCTATTAATTGATGAATATGCATTGCTGAATTATGTATATATTTCTTGTGTGTCCAGTAGCTAGGCAAGATGAGTGATCGTGCGTGGTTGTACACCGGTCACACTAGTCAGAAAGACATGACCCGTGAATGGATAACAAAAACCAAGGGGTTTGTGAGAGTCGCATTTGCAAATGGACAGAGAAAAACCTGGTGCCCCTGTGTCGAGTGCGACAACTATCATAAGAGGTCAGAGTTTGAAATGATCAAACACCTGCAGAAGTGGGGTTTTACGCCTAATTAGACGGTCTAGACATTTCATGGTGAGTCTGCCCAACGTGCCATAGCTGAGGAGGGTCATCGTCGCACCGACGAGCATGGTACCGGGATGGAAGACATCGTGGAAGACTTTGATGATGCTCGGGATTCAGATGATGAGATGGAGGAATCTGCAAAGGCCTTCAATGATACGTTGGAGTCTTCAAAATTGAGACAAGGTCGCTAATGGTTTTGACTATAAGGTCCGTTCATTTGACAAATACGACATCAACGGGTATCGCTTTCGTACCTATGGTAAAGAGCTATCTATGGCCGACCAAAAGTCTACAAATTGTTGTGTCTCTACTATCGGCGAAGGAGATATCGAGTATTATGGAAGAGTTGAAGCAATTTATGAACTTCTATTCTATGGTGCAAACCCACCGAACGTCGTAGTCTTCAAATGTTATTGGTTCCAGCCAAAGGAGACTAGAAGGACTCATGAACATCTAGGGCTAGTCGAAATCAAAAAAAGCACCCATTTGGATGTTCCTAATGTTTATATTACGGCTC
Organism: Aegilops tauschii subsp. strangulata; assembly: GCF_002575655.3. Taxonomy (NCBI): domain Eukaryota; kingdom Viridiplantae; phylum Streptophyta; class Magnoliopsida; order Poales; family Poaceae; genus Aegilops; species Aegilops tauschii. The sequence continues at coordinate 527,389,339 of NC_053036.3, forward strand.
AACAGGCAACCCAAGTTTTCTATCTATCGTGGGCCTGCCAAAGTGATCCAAATCTCAATGGTTGGGATGTCGTTTATGAACTGCTGCCACATGTTAGACCACCTCCCCCCAATGAAGAGGATTATGAACCTCACATTAACCCGGACACATATGAAGGAGAGTTCTTCCAAGAAACACATCTTTCCAAAAAAATGTTTCAAGAACCGCTCTACTTCACCCCAGAACATTGAAGTAGACAGCGACAGTGAATTCGAGCATGAGCCGGAACAAGAAGAGGTTACTGCTGCAGATGACCTGTGAATGCTTGACCAATTACGTAAAGGAGGCCTTCCACATGTTGATGCATTTATTGATGATGACGATGAGCACGTCATTACTGATAGTGATGATGATGATGCATTTATTGACCCCAAAGCATATATAGACGATGAAGATTAATATTATAGTGCATGTTAGGTATTCCATTTTTTTATGTTCATGATGAGGATACACTTAAATTATATACATATTATTATTCATGTCAGGTATTCTTTTTTATGTTGTACTAATTTCGTTTACTCTTTGTCATTGCAGGTGTTGACAGATGGTGGGCGCGGGTTGACAGCGCTCCGAGGCTCCTTCCTCGGTGCATGGTGGGAGGGGTCGTTCCATTCCACCCTAGACCCTCCGGAGAGCGCTAGATCTCAGTACGCAGACACCACCGGTGGTTGCTTCTTCTTCGGCCGGGAGAGGTCGGGGAGGGAAGAAGAAGGAGAAGGCTAGTAGAGGTGGACGTGGCGGCAGGAGAGGTAGGAAGGCTGCCACTATGCCTTCCTCGCCGCCACCCCCAGCTGATTCACCTGACCACAGGACTGCTCCGTCTGAGATGGAGCCACCTGTGGTGGACCCGTCTCGGACCCCGGCCCACGAGCCTCGGGCCGACGAGTCTTCGCCCCACGAGACTACGGTCCCAGAGGCTCCATCCCACGAGACTCTGGATTAGGCTACGTTGCAGCCAAACCGATTGGGGGACTGGCCGGAGTTGAGTGGCCATGCTGATAGTGGCGAGGGTGGCTATAGTTCTGATAGCTATAGTGAGAGTGAGCGGGTTGAGGGGGGCAATGTCTACCAGCGTGGTGGTACAAAGCTCCCGCCCACCCCGGCGACCCCTGACCAGAGGTGGTTGATTACGCCTGATGGGGAGAAGTATGTGCATCTACTCTTTTTTAACCTTTTGCCTTCATGTTTCTTCGAATATCTAATGCGTTAGCCTTGTCATATTGCAGGTCTTGGAAACACGGTCGTGGTGTCCGCAGGCCCAACACAGTCCTTGGTGTGATTTGTCGCTAGAGCTTCCCTAGGTGGGTCACGTTGCCCGGTGAGGGCCAGGTTCCAGAGCTAGGAATGACCTGGGAGCACTACTTGGCTGCCCCGGCCCCGCCGGGGAAGAGGATCGGCGGTGTAGACTGCCACACGGTGGCCGACGTTTTGGGTAATTTTTCCTCTCTCGTCTACGTTGTGTTTTCTTGTTTGATTGGCAACCCTAGTGATTTTACTAATCCGTGTTTTCCTATTTGATTGCAGACCTTCTACAGGTGTGCTGAGGGACAGGAGGAGGCCGCGGCTCGGGTTATCGAAGCCGAGTGCAGGCGCCTACTTCAAAACTGGCGGAACGGGGCTCGAACGCAGGCCACTTGAGACTACTTCGCCTCGACTGGTATTAGGATGTCCAAGTTGAAGTGCCGCACAAAGTATCTGAGTAAGGAGAAGTACATGAAGGTAATTACCTATTCTTAAGGCCTTGTATTTAGTTTCCTTGATTTGATTCGTAGGCGTAGCGCTCAAATTTCTCTTACTTAACTTAGGTGCCCCCGAGATGGTGTGCGGATAGGCTGGATTGTTGGGAGGCGTTGGTGGATGAGTGGTGCTCTCCCCAATGGCTATCCACCCACAACAATGCAAAGGATCGGCGTGGCAAAATGAGCGGTGTGCCACACCATCAAGGCAGCGTCAACCTATATCAGTACGGGGATAACTGGGTATGTGGTTTGCTTCATGATTCATGCAAATTCATTCTTCATGCTAGCTTGAGCCCTTAACTAATACTTTGTTCCTCTCTTTTAGGCGCGACACAACAAGACGGATGTGCCAGAGCTGTTCGACCTCTATGCCATGGCCCATAGTGCCCCGTATAAGAAGGCCAATGCATTCTCTGAGTCTGATCTCGATGATCCAAAGAACTTCACCAACCGCGCCTCCCACAACAAGCTCGTGAGGTACAAAGATGAGGGGAAGGCGAGGAAAGGGCCGGACTTTAACCCGAGCCAGCCTATTGATCCAGAGCTGGTGATGATATCTGGTGGCGGGAGGCACCATGGCTTGTTAGCCATTGGGGATGGACTGATACGTTGTACTAGCACTCTCCCACAGATCAAGAGGCGCCAGACGAGCTCCGATCCTGAGATAAGGCCTCGTCCATGGCCAATGGATCTCGAAATCAAGGTTAGTTATACAGAATCAGATACCTTTCCTCCATTACATTATGTATGCGGCCATCAATGATTACAATGCTACAGAGGAGTGGTGTTGCAGGCTGCTATTGAGGAAGAGAGAGCGAAGACCGAAGAGGTTCTGGAGGAGGAAAGGAGGCAAGCGACGGAGAGGGAGAGGGAGAATGAGGAGAGGGCGGCTAGGCTTTTGGAGGAGGAGAGGAACCGGAATGACTTGGCTAACCGGGCCATATACGAGCTCTTCGCGGTAAGTTTCTTCTGCATATTAGCTAAATCATGCACGTAATGTTCCTTTCATTAGTAACTAATATGCCTGACTCGTCAAAACCAAATGTGCAGTCCATGTGCGAGAAGAACAGTCAGACCCCTCCGCCGATGTCAGTCATTGCTCCGGCGGGCACGGTGAGTTTCATTTGAATGGACATTACTTATTAGTCTTCACATTTGAGTTGCATCATGCTAACGAGACATTGCAAATGATCTTTAATTTGGTGCAGCATAACTCCCGACAAGCATCGACGTCTGCCATTGGCGCGAGCAAGAACCCCGATCCTCCTCCGTCTGCCACTACCGCGAGCAAGAACCCCGTTCCTTCACCTATGGGTTGACGGTAAGTTTTTCCTAGTGCTTTGCTTAATTAGCTCCAAACTGACCTATTTAACCTAGGATAGCTCTAAAATGACCTATACTTAGCATTTGTCCTCCAAAATGACTTAATATGCTTAGCTAGCTCTAAAATGACCTATACTTAGCATTTTTTCCTCCAAATGACTTAATATGCTTAGCTAGCTCTAAAATGACATAATATGCTTACGAAATGACATATTTTCCGAAATGACTTCATATGCTTAGCTAGCTCCAAAATGACATAATAAACTTATTAGTTCCAAAATGACCTTACTTAGCATTTTTTACACCAAAATGACTTAGTATGCTTAGCTAGCTCAAAATGACATAATAACCATACTTAGCTCCAAAATGACCTATTTTACAGATATAAGTTGCATCATAATAATCTTCACATTTTAGTTGCATCATAATAATTAATCTTCTTCTTCTAGTCTTCTTCTTCTAACTTTCTTCTTTCCCATTTTGTAGATTTGCTTCAGATCACGGAAGCTTGGGTTGATGGAGTGCTTGTCTTTAATTTTTGTTTTGACTTTGTGAAACTTGCTACCTATGATGAAACTGTATAATATTGATGAAACTGTGTATATGTATGGATGAAACTTTCTACTATTGGTAACATGTGTTGGATATATATGCGTTCATGACTATTGGTAATATGTGTTGAATATGCTATATTGGTCATATATATATATATATATCTATGTTTGATTTTCTATGAAAATGAATTGATGTAAGAAAAAACAAAATTAAATGAGGCAATATAGGCACTTTGCCATCAGCTGGCCGATGGCAAAGAGCTTTGCCATCCGCTGGCAGATGGCAAAGAGGCCACGTGGCAGCAACCTGTGAAGCGCTCGTCTGGCCTATTTGGTCTCTTTGCCATCAGCCAGCAGATGGCAAAGAGCCTGCATCCTTTGCCATCAGCTGGCGGATGGCAAAGAGCCTGCAGCCTTTGCCATCAGCTGGCCGATGGCAAAGAGCCTGCACCCTTTGCCATCAGCTAGGAGATGGCAAAGAGCCTGCAGCCTTTGCCATCTGCTGGCAGATGGCAAAGCACGCCGTTAGCCTCCTAACGTGGCTAACCCCGTTCCTCTGCCGTCCAGAGGCTTTGCCATCGGCCAGCTGATGGCAAAGGCTACAGGCTCTTTGCCATCTGCCAGCAGACGGCAAAGAAGCCTTTACTAGAGTTTATTCAGCCGGCCGTTTGCCATCTGCCGGCCATGCCTTTGCCATCTGCCATGGCAGATGGCAAAGTGCCTGATTCCTATAGTGCATGAAGTTCAAGGCACGAGTCAGAGTAAGTAGTAGTTAAAAGGCATGAGGATTAAGGACTTACAATAGCGGCTTTGACTGGTGTAGTCATGCCCTTCTTCTTGCTGGTGTGACAGTCCTTGAAGATTTCCACAGCATTTGGTTCAGGTACTTTTTGGTCCTTGCGGGCTTTCCTGTGCAATTGGAACAAGTCGATATAGATCTCATAATATGGTACAGCGAAAAGAGTGAAACAACAGCTAATTACAAGAGCCTCGCAGTGTGCAATATAGCTACGAGATCCTGTCGTCTGTTGGAATTTCACTTTCGTACGGTTGGCCTTGTTCTTTGAACAATTCACCTACAAGAAGATAGATTTGTGTGGCACATGCGTAAAGAGGACTTCAACATGTGATCTGATCACATATATATATAATGTACTTGATACTTCGGATCGGACCAGTGTTTAACGAGGCCTCTTCGGTCTTCATCAGATATATTTGCCACTGGAGATGTTTGGGCAAGTTCACTGTTAGCCTTGCCTTCAAAGTGAGTTTTCCTCAAGTTATACCGATACTGTCGCAGAGAAGACTTGAAAACATGGGTGCAATCTTGTCTGGTTGCATCATCTTGGCTATCCAACTTGAACCTCATCTGTCAAAAATTATGGGAGTCTCATTATCAACAACCTAGAAAGTATTGGACAGAGCAAGCCGATATTACTAGTTTCCATACATAACCATACTTACAGATAAATGGTCGAGGAAGGTGTTGAACTGGGTTTCGTCTTTGTCATTCCTGTATTGAATCCATGTTGGGAGGATACGTACATGACACTTAACAGCAACCGCTGCCTCTGATACTAACTTGGCTGACTCTGTAGCATCACGTGACCTTTTTAGACCTGCCTCAAAACGGATCTCCATTCTTCCTCCTCTAGATTTAGTTAACCTATCGAGCATTATCCCTGATGTTTGTTTCCTCTTGCGCCTAGGTGCTAGTCCAACAACAAACATAGGAAGTGTTAGTGTACATCAAACTGTGAGACTACATATAAAGAAGCATGCAACTGTAACTTGACTCCAGCAACTACCTTCTTGCTGTTGAAGCTCACAAAGTTCATCTGATCTTGCCAACTCATCTTGTGTCAACAGTGCTTCAGAAGTAGTGTCAGGTGGCAAGGGAGCTTGGGAACGTGCTGCTAGCTGAGTTGACCAACGAGTAAATCATGCACCTGGTGGTACTGTGGAAGGTGTTGCAACAACTAGGGTTGTCTCTGCTTGTTTGGTGGCAGCTATTTTGTTTCTTTTTGGCTTGTTCCGCAGCTCGTGTAGCACGGGATACCCTGTCGGTACAATTTTCCGCTGGACTTTGACCTTCTATTGCACCATTAGTACCAGCAGAATCTGTTGGGTTCTTCCGCTTCCCTTTCCCTGTCGTTCTGTCTTGCTTCCTCTTTCTCTGTGCCATGTTAAGTCAAGCCGACACGAAAAACGAATAACAATTTAGTTCTTCAGAACAAATTGATGCATGATACAGACGAACTGAACTTTGATGTTAGACAACCACATGATAGGAGGATGTAATATGTAAGAAAAACAGGACGGCATGAGATAACCAGAACTATGATGTGTAAACTAAGCAGAAGACATTTCACCAAATTAGAAGCAATGCAATGGAAGGTAGACACCATATGAAAGATGCTACAAATATCGCTCTGCCAAGTTAACAGTGTCTCATCATAAATGCCGTTTAAACAAATGTGAAGCAGTACAAGAAATAAATCATATGCAAGATGCAAACAACATCACACTATCAAGTTAAAGGTCTCTCGTCATTAGTGCCATTGCATATTCACGGCATTGCATATTCACAGCTTATGATGTGTAAACTAAGAAGAAGGCATTTCAACAAATTACAAGCAATGAAAGCTAGACACCATATGAAAGATGCAACGAATATCACTCTACCAAGTTAAAACTGTCTCGTCATAAGTGCCATTTCAACAAATTAGTAGTACAAGCTAGAAAAGAATGCGAGATGTAACCTATATCACACTCCGAAGTCAAACGTGTCTTATGATAAGTGATTGTTGCAGGTTACACAACAGTAGTAATTTGATGTAAGAACATGGTGTGATAGACAGATATTGTATGTTCTAGAAACAGGAACACGTGTCTTATTCAAGTATAATGTGTAAAGTAAGCAGATGGAATTCAACAAACTTAGAAGCAATACAAGCTAGACATCACACATAACATGCAACCACATATAATAGTGCCAAGTTAGAGGGAGCACCGGTGATGGTGCACTAGGGGAGACGTGCTCATCATAAACACAGCTACGTTGAGTGTCTGTGCATGTGTTGTCTTGGAAATCATCTTGGGGGATGGAGGAGTAGAAACTGTAGAGGCCCTCCGTTTGGAAGGAGCACCTTTATCCGCTGCCTTGCTAACTTCCTTCCGCTTTATTGATTTTGAATTGTCAAGTAAAACCGACAAGAAAAAGCAATAAAATTCTCTCTTCAGAACTCATTCATGCATGATACTGACAATCACTACTTTGATGTAAGGCAAACACATGATACCAGGATGGAATATGTACGAAAAACGGGACGGCATGGCATGTTCACAACTGTTCGTGTAAACTAAGCAGAAACCATTCCAACAAATAAGAAGCAATGCAAGCTACACACCACATGAAAGATGCAACCAATATGACTCTGCCAAGTTAAAAGCGTCCCATCATAAATGGAATTTCAACAAATTAGAAGCAGCGCATGCTATAAATCATATGAAAGATGCAACTAATATCGCACTGCATATACTAAAGGTGCCTCGTCATATTGATTGATGTGGGATACAAAAAAACAATAGTTTTTTGTAATGACATGCTTAATAGACAGATGTACTATGTACTAAATACAGGAAGGCATGTCACATTAACATGTATAATGTATAAGCTGAGCAGAATAACACATGTAGTTTAACCAGATTGGAAGAATTACAATCTAGACACCATATGCAACATGCAACCACATATCACGCTACCAAGTTAGAGCAAGCACCTGCGATGCTAGTGTAGGGGAAATGCGGTAATCAACTACAGAGCTATGTTCACTATCTTCATCTAGCCTTGCTGTTTCTTGAGAATCATGTCGGGAGGCTGACGCTGCATTCTTTAAATGAGGAGTAGTCCACTTGCCTGACTACCTCATCATAAGTGATTGATGAGGGATACACAGGAACATTAGTTTGATGTAAGAACATGGTTAATACACAGATGTACTAGTATGTACCAAAAATGGAAAGGCATGTCATATTCAAAGGTATAATGTGTAAGCTAAGCAGATGCAATTTAACCAAATTCGAAGTAATACAAGCTAGACATCCGGCTGGAGTGGTGAGCATGATCATCTAGGACCTGAGAGCCTGGTGGGAGGCGGGCTGCTTCGCCACCATCGCGGCTTTTTAGTTGGCTTCCAGGTGATGCCTGTCTTTGCTGGGCTTGTCACTGGCTCGGCCAGTGCCCTGACTAGCTATTTGTCTTCTAGTTCATGTAAAAAATAGCTTTCCTTATCTTAATAAAGACCGACTTCGGCCTTTCGAATACAAGCTAGACACCATATGGAACATGCAACCACATATGACACCGTGAAGTTAAAGCAAGCACCTAGGATGGTGGTTCATTGCAAGCGAGGTCATCAACTCCAGAGCTACGTTTACCGTCTCCATCTGTTGACACTTCACCCTTTATAGCGCTGTAACGTGCCGTGCTTACCCGCGTAGAAAGCTGGAGCAACTTCTCTCTTTTCTTTTCTACTTCTCTCGAGGGAGACTCTGAAATATCCTTGCATAAAAACACAATAGTGAGAGTATGGATGAAGTGTGTGCAGAACTACTGCACTGTAAAAGTAGCAGATAGCAGGTGGCTGAAAAATAAATGACAGGAGACATATGATAGCTCTACAACATTGCATGGCAAACAAAATTAGATTCTACTCCGTATGATTTTGTAATATATGAGCACAGGAAATGCAGGTACTCGTCCAGCACGCTACCACATGTGGTCATATCAAGATAACAGTCGACTGAAAATAAATAGGTCAGTCGATTTTTTTTAATGAACCGTCCGATCTATAAGGAACTGGCAGATGGCCTTCGTCTACCTCCCGCCAGTCACTGTTGACGATCTTTCTTGAACCGCCAGCGACCACCGGCCCAGACCCGTGCCTCCGCCGCCTCGCCCTCCCCTCGACCTCACACCACCACCGTGCTTGGCAGCGCCCCCAGGCCATCCCTTTAATCCCGGCCGACCTCCAGATCGGGCGCCAGTAGCTCTAGGCCCCACACGCCCCTAAGATAAACACCGAGGCGTTGCTTCCCCGGCGTAATAGGCGGACTAGCACCTGTTACGCCGGGGAATGCTTCCGTTAATTGGGAATCAACTGAACAGGAATTGAAATTCAGGGGGGCGACTGACCTCTAGCTAAGGTGAAATAGTATATGAGGAGAAACCTTGTGCATCACGAGTTACTAGGAACATCTAGTGTCAAGAAGAAGCGGTCAACTAGTGTCTTCTGTGGGATGAATACCGTGCAAGCAGACACGTAAGATTTGCACGAATAAGGGAAGAGGAGTACCCTTATCGGTTGCCAGTGTGGTCTCCTCCATATGTCACGGCGATCTACTTTTTTCTCCCGGGGGAACCGATGTTTTGGATCACCGTGGATTCTTGGACAAACCCATGGCCAAATTGTTGACTGTGTTGCCGTGGCCGTATATCGGCGGAGGGGAAGCAGATCCGAGGCGGCGAAGGACGGCATAGCAGGAAGGGCTCCGGTGCGGTGGAGGGTGGCGAAGTTGGAGCGGCAGCGGTGAGGCGCGGGACGGCGTGGTTGAACTGGCTCGGGTACGGACAGCTCGGCCTCGGCTTCAACTACTAGCCGTGGAGGGTGTTGCGGTTGAGGTTGCGGTGGACGACGATGTTGGGGTATCGGCTCCGGCGTGATGGAGGAGGGCGGCGGTTGATGGGTGGGATGGGGTGGCGGACAGAGGACGCCGGGGTTTTGCGGCTGGTGGAGAGGTAGTTTTTGCGCCCACGGAGTACGAATGGGGAATCGGACGGGTGGGCAGGGGGGAGGGGGAGAACCATGTTTCGGTCTGGGAGGCGCTTGTTTTTGGCTTTTTTGAACAGTAGATGGGACGCGCTTGTTTGAAATTTGGGGAAAGTACAAACTTTGCCCCCTCTTAAATTTCAGACCTACTGCGGGTCGGGGGTAGGATGGTAATCCCAGGTGTCCCAAATAGTGGGCGGGAGTGATTTCGGCCGCGCGCATGTGTGCTTAGGCGGACATCGTGTATGACTGTTTTTTGGAGGGGGTTGTGTGGCGTCTAGATGCAGCTACAAACCTACCCCGGTTTAGACCTTTGGACGTCGGGCTGGTAGGTTTCACGGGTCGGAGTTATTAGAAAAGTAATTTCCTTGTACTACCAAACATTGGTCTCACGCGGTTTCGGGCGAGTAGAGGCTCTTTTGGCACTTCGTTCGAAATTTTGAAACACAAGCATTCACGTTTAGTGTACTCTTGAACTTTGAGGATTGACCTAAATAGACAACGTTAAATTTGACCTTGTATGTTTGAAAACCTCATTAAATTATCCGCTTCTTTTTGAAATTTTGACACTTGAAAATCCGATAACTACGATTATTTTGGAATGGAGGAGCTAAATTTGAATCTATTTTGTACACGACTACATATGCTATTATGTACAAAATCAGAGCAAAGATTGGTGCCCCCATAATTTAGGTATGATTTACAAATGCCATGATATCAAATTCAAATAATTGAATGGACTTCATGTTGAATTCGATTTTTTTAAACCACCTTAAGTTGAATTCAAATGTATGCTAGTTCATAGGTAGCTATTTATAATGTTCATTGTGTAACTTTCGTATGTATAATGTGCTTTACACACACAACATGAACTATACTCATGTTTATATTCGATTGCTAAAGCGATGCATTGTCTGGAGTTCAAAATACTAACTATGTGGATCAATTGTGTCGAATAATAACATAGACATGCTCAAATTCAATAGAATCTAGATGTCTGATGGATCAATGACCGTTCCTTACGCGAATTGCCAATATCATGATCCCATCCTAATATTTGGATACAATTAATATCTTTAATCAATGTGTACAGCAGTCTTTTACGTGTAGTTTCACTCTCCATCGGTGGTCTCTCACACATGCTCACACACTCTCTCCCGAGGTGTCTTTCTCGCACACATGCTCTCAATATAACCCTCCCTCCCTCTCGTAACCATTTACGACTGTTTTCACTAACCTTTATCACAAGCACTCTTCCTCTCGCAAGCATACACACACAATCCCCATCGACCCTTTCTATATACATAGACCTGCCTACGTGTCTCCTGTACGCACATTATCTTTAGGCCTGTCTCTCACGCATTGTCTCACACCTCTCTTCCTAATCGACGAGTATGATTCTAGCAGAGCATTCTGTAGGATGCCCCTTAAAGTTAGGTTGGATGAATAGTAATATTAGAGATAAAGGGGTTACCTTAGTCCGAGAACCTAGGGTTACAAATCCTAGCCGGCTTTGTCAGTGGACACAGAGTCCTTCACAATTATGCTATCTTTGTCTTGTACGACTAGTCATCCATGGGTCTCCCTAAATGCGTCACGGGCCGACCAATGTGGCGCAGGACGGAACCGAACGAAGGGCCTCACCTCGATCCACCAGACCTCACGCGGTGACACACCCTCTGCCCCCACGTCTCGTTATCTTCTCACACCCACACATACCAACACAGACACCACACACACAAAAAATATATTCTCCTGGTGCCTCTATCCACTCCCCCCTTGCATATACACATTCAAGGGAATCTCTAACCGTGACGTCATATTCGTCTCTCTCTCTAGACCACTCTCATTTCTCGTGCTATCTCTACCACGCCCCCCCCCCCCCCCGCCGGCGCCTCTATCCATGCCTCTCTCGAATACATAATACACACACATACCTCTCCAGACCCTGCCAAATGCATCAACTACACATTCACACATGTTACATCACATACCCCATTGTGATCTAAAAAGCCCTCTCTTCACGTTTATTTCGCATACAACATTCCTTTTGAATAAAGTGTGGCCAAAAAATTATTTTAGAATTTCTACATATATACAACATTACAAAGTTATATGGAGGAGTATGAACGCTAATTTGCATTGCATGGTGCCCACAATGATATTTATTCCGCACTGTGAATTTGTATATTTTTATACTACATATAAAGTTAATCATAATAAAAACGAAGAGCATCTCCCTCTCCATCGCATACCCCCCTCTACGCCCCTTTCACGTACGCACACAAACTATCTCCAGGTCCTCTAAAAGTAAGCCCCCAGCACATTCATGCATGTTTCATCTTTCTCTCACGATATATACAGTGACGATCATTGTATTTGAAGCGAAAGCACGATACGTACATTGGACTTCAGAATCCACTCATTATGGTCACCATTTACGTTTTGTGGTTATTATACAGTCACGGGCTCACCGTACAACTCTGTATTTGCTCAAGACACGACTAGTTGACCAGTTAAACGCTCCACGTGGTACCTCTAGTGTTGCATCACATTATCTCACTACCATCGAGCCCACCTGTCGGCTTGTATCTACTCTACATCTACACTCTTATAAATATATAATACACTCTTATAAAAAACAGAGTTGGTGATGATGGTGTGCCTGCCATCCTGCAATATAGGCCGTCCGATTTATATCTGACGGATAGGAAAGAAACTATGACAATTTTGCAAAAAGGTACCCACACACCTCTCCACATTTGCAAATAAGGCCTTCCCTCGTTCATCCTTTTCTCTCACAAGATAAACTAGTCATACAAATGCATCTTGATGTTACGTGCAACGCACGGGCATCTTGCTAGTAAAAATGAAAACAAACGACAAAAAAATATTGGACGGTAGTTCGAAGTCATGACCGCGGGCACAGCGGACAAGGTGGCCTTGTATTGGTATGATGAGCTGTCTGTTTTAACACACAGGAGCTGGTGTGGTGATTATACACACATGCACGCATGCACACGAATTGCATGCACGCAACACTCACACGAACACATGCACCCACGCACGCACGCAACAGTCACACGTACACACGCAGCCACGCACGCCCGCAACACTTACACGCACACACGCACGCATGCATGAACACACCAGTACACCACACGACCAACACACACTCTCACGCTCAAGTGCTCAACCTACACATGCATGCGCACACATCAGGCCCTGATAGACACATACACAACCAGGTGATTCGCGCGCACGGGTTGGAGTCTTGTCGCGCCTGCGTAAATTTGTGTTTATCTGACCTTTTCCCTATGCGAACTGACAGGTGGGACCCACAAGGAACATGGTCAATTTAACTAGTCAACATGGGGCCACGCAGACTATTTGGCCGGTCAACAGAGTGCAATCCGATGCTGAACCGTGAGCAAGTGACCGTATAATCACCGCAAAACGTATATAGTGACCGTAATCAGCTTATTCTGAAGTTCGGTGAACGTATTACGCTTTTCTCTCTGTAGGCCCTCCAAAACTACATCTCTACACGTTCTTGCATGTTACATCTAACAACTATGCAATACAGCACTACTACTACACTCTAACACAATAAATCATATGTGTTTTTAGTTTTACTAGATATCATATTGTTACTTAATTATTCAGTTTGCATACATTGAAATTGCCTTCGAAATGTATGGCCAGTATGATATACCGCGCGGGAAAAATCCCGCCCTTTCCTGTTTAATCGGGTTTGTATCGATGGATCGTGCGAAACAGCAAAACTATAGTACTATACAGTACAAGTGACAGTTCACTGGGCCGTCGTGTCGTGTACTCCTCCGTCGTAAGAGTGGAGCGCTCGCTTTCATAAATCTTCTAGTCCCTTTCACCGACATGTGGGACATCAAGCTACCGGGTCCACGTGCCATACCGGAATACAGTGCAGAGCATCCGGGGTGAAGCACCCAGTCATGGCGCCGGCGTAGTAATGAGCAATGAGGCGTCAAATCACAAAGCTGCACCTTTCCCGCAGTTAAGTTGGAGGGAAGAAGTAATAATGCTAAAAAAAGAAGTTGGAGGGACGAAGCAGCCATCATTTCACTCGTTGCTGAATCCGCTTCTCCCTCATCTTCTTCAAGTTAACCACGTGTTGCTTCTACCGTTGTTCTGCCTCATGTGGGAAGCGGATCGGCTTGGTAAAGCACTGACACGTGGGACCGCATGTTAGCAAACCGCCAGGACAATGTCCTCTAAAAATAAGAAACCTCCCCCACCATCCGCGCGGCAAAATCACCTCCTTTTTACTAATCTTGATTCTATAATTTTTTTAGATCAATATAATTGAGATTTGTATAGATAGCACACAGGAGCAAAACCAAGTGGTACGGTTAAGGGCATCGACAATGTGTAGCCAAATGTGAAAATAGCTTTTGGCATCGTGGGAACCATTGTGGACGGTGTTGCCAAAGCCAAAAGGATGGAACCGAAGCTCCCTGATTCACTGATTGAAGGAATAGAAAAATGCAACGTCTCTCCTCTTTCTCCCGTGCTTGGACGCATGTACAGTATAGAGCACAGAGTCTACTCCCCTGTCCCTTCTATCACAAATCACAAAGCAGTGAGGCGTCAAATCACAAAGCATGGACGAAGCAACCATCATTTCACTCTTCGCTGACTCCGCTTCTCCATCGTCTTCTTCGAGAAACCATCTCACCGCACTAAGCTGGACGGACGCCGCTATTGTGTACGAGTAGTACTAGTACATTTACGCGTCCTTTGGTTCAACGGACTTCCTGGATGCAAATAAGGCGGTTGTCTCGGCTTGCAGGAGGCACTTGCGAACGACTTACCGTGGTCTCCCTCACTCGGTGTTCTCCGTCGAACGCACTTTGCCAAACCACAACGTTCGAGATATCGTCGACGTCACCGCAATGGGGAAGGAAGTCAAATATAGTTACTACCTCCATTTTTTTGTACACAAGGCCAGTATATCAAAATTACAATTTGCAAAAGGCCACTAACACTAATCGAGGCAAAATTGATGGGGTTTGCCTCGTACTAGCAACCAAGGACATTAATATCCCCTGCATGCATGCGGAAGTGAGAAGGTTGGTTTGCATGGCGCTGCATTAATCAAGCGATGAGGAGTGAGATAGTTAGCTCTTTGGGCTTTGGAGAAAAAAATACGCATTAATTGAGACGTGAAACGAGGATTTGTATCGATTAATCCCGCGAACGAAAACCCCGCCTTTCTCTTTTAACACTAGTACTCCTAGTACGTAGTACGTACTTATCCTGTTTGGGTCTAGGCCTTGCATTGCCATACTTCGCCACACTTTTTTGCCAAGCTTGCCTAAAGTTCTCAAAATGAAAAGGAGGTACACTTGCGCACGGCTGTCGCGGTCGCACCGAACCCGCACACGGTCGCTGCTGCACGCCGCGGTCGCACCGCACCCTCACACAGTCGCTCCTGCACGCCGCAAACCCAACCAAGGGAACGCAACCTCACTGACACGTGTTGTCGCATGTGAACAAACCAAACTCAGCCATCCTACCGCTGACACATAATTTTCGTTCATAGAGTATGTTTATCCAACCGCATGTTGGGGAGTATCTGTACGGCCCGTTTGGTGGTCTGTTGGGGAAGAAGAGGTGAGGAAGAAGGGTTAGGAGACATAGGATATTCATCCAACCGACTGACCCAATTCAGGCGACTTGCATAACAATATATGTTTTTACACAGCAAAAGATCCATAAAAACAACAACATAAAGAAAAACTATCACTGCTCGCGGAACGAGACAGCCTCATCGTCTTTGGCTGCCGGCGTGAACCAGCCGTAGCTGCCGACGTGTGTCTCCGCACCGTGGTTGTCCTCGGCCTCCAGCTACTCATTCATGCGGAGCGTGCGGGCGCTCTGCACGGACAAGAGCATCGCCTGGTTCAAGTCGAGGACGTCCGGTTCCGCCTGCAGGAGGGCCTCGACGGCAGCGGCATCCGCGCGCTCCGCGTCGTGTCGAGCCTCCGCCACCCGGTTCAAGTCCAGGACATCCGGTTCCGCCTGCAGGAGGGCCTCGATGAGAGCGGCATCCGCGCGCTCCGTGTCGAGTTGAGCCTCTGCCGCCCGGTTCAAGTCTAGGATGTCCGGTTCCGCCTATAGGAGGGCCTCGATGGCAGCGGCATCCGCGCGCTCTGCCTCAAGTTGAGCCTCCGCCGCCCGGTTCACATCCACGACATCCGGTTCCGCCTGCAGGAGAGCCTCGATGGCAGCGGCATGCGTGCGCTCCGCGTCGAGTTGAGCCTCTGCCTCCCGGTCCTCCTTTAGTATCACCAGGTTGAACCGCTGGTCCGCCTGCACCATGGGGGACTCAGACACGGGCACAAAGTCGACGTCCATCGTCTCATCCCATCGGGGGCCTTCTGCGCCGCGACCTCCGCCATGAACATTGGATCGGCTTCCTCCTCCTTGGAGATTGGCTCTAGAGAACTCGGGGATTGGCCCGCCGTAAAGCGAGATTGGGAACGGAGGTCTGTGGCGCTGACCGCCGCCGCGATTTCTGCGCGGCGCTCCGGCGTCAGCATCTTGTAGTACGTGATCTTGCGGCGCACCATGGCTTTCCGGTGAACTAGGGGACGCTTGATGCGGGCTAGGGGATCTAAAGGTGGGGGAAGGGGCTGGAGATTAGGTGTGGTTTTAGGGTAGTGGCTGGCGTAGGCCGAGCAGCGAAGGTTCTGGTGTGAATAGTGGTTCCGGTGACGACCGGTCAATCGGTTTTGACTGTACATCGCTCTTGTCGCGTTCGCGTTGTAGCCCGGCACGCTGGACCCTCCATGTTGCTCACCGAATGGAACGTGCTTCGTCTTGCGTTTTCGCTCGCTTGTGGGACCGCAGTTGAGAGCAAACCGACGTCCCTCCCCCTCCCCCGACCGCGTCATTTATACTACCACTCCCTCTGTTTTATGCAGAGTAAATAAAAACATAGGGAGTATACTACGGATGAGGATCCCCTGACGTGGCCGAACCCATTGAGTAACTGACATGCAGGGCCTAGCAAGCATGGGGTCCGCCAGTAAGTGACCGAAAGGGAGGGTAAGGCAGGGATACCTACGTCAGAGGATCCACTTCCACAACTACTCCCTCCTTCCATTTACTATACGGGCCTAATGTGTTTTTCGAGGCTAACTTTGACCAAATGTTAGAGTAATAATATATGACATGCAACTTACACAAAGCATACGGTTAAATTCGTATGTGAAAGGAGCTTCCAATGATATAATTTTCACATTATACATCTCATGTACCATTAATCTTGTCAATAGTCAAATGCGATTTTGAAAAACGCATTAGAGCATGGTTAATAATATAGCCAGTCGATGGCTATAAGGAACTGCCATGTCATCTATAGCCATCATCTATTATATGCACTCATACAGTAGTGTGGGCTATAAGGTTGGCTATTTCCCGCAAAAAAAATTATAAGGTTGGCTATTGTATTAGTACTTTTTTCCATCTCCTCTCCATCTCTTTCTTCATATTTATTGTATTTAACTAGGAATGCGTATATAGTTAGGCTCTTGCATGAGAGCTCACTCCCCTTACTTTTTCACATCTCTCTCCTCCACATGGCCCTATATAAATGGAAGGAGGGAGTACTACTACTATGAGCACTGCATACTCTAGTACAGATGTTGTGAGTACTCCACCAGTACTATTGGACAGGGAGCTTAAAAAGTTACTATTGGACTGGCTATACGTGGCGAAATCCTAGTAGGAAGAGGATGCGGGAGAACAAGCACATTCACGTGGTTGAAAACAAATTGGAAACCATCTCGAGTACAATTCTAGGAGTACGTACGAATCTAACAATATTGATTGGGCGTTGTTGAATGTTGATACTTTTTTGATCAAAGTAGAGATACTTTGACTACACATAAAACTTATATGTAAACTAGAAAGGATAGGAGGGAGTATATTGTACGTTCAAAAACGAAACAAACATTGAATACCCTTTATATATGATTTGCGGATGCTATGATCACCGGTTCAAAATTTTGAATCCACCTTAGGTATCACACATGCCCCCACTCGTTCTCTCTCAATTTCATCTCGGGGTCCGGAGATCGATTGAAAGAGGACTAGGGTGGGTACAATACGTTCATTTCACTTATGAACATACAATATACTCCCTCTGATCCCCACAGACCCCCCCCCCCCCCCCCGCGCGGGTCATTTCTATCATAGAAGCAGACCAAACCTTTATCTCCTTGCATGACACGCAATTGATATCTGAACATCAATCGATCTCGTCAACATGTATCGGGGCATGAACCGAATGGGATGTCAAAACTAAGACGCGAAGCGACACGTAGTGGAGGCAAAGTGAAACTTTAAACAAACCGTTTGTTTGTATGCATGTCGGAAAAATTGGAAATACAAGCATGGTCTAGGCCCACATGCGAATTATACTCGGCGGAATGTTCAAATGAGGCATGCGGGAGGATGGACTCGACCGGAGGGCGACATGATCGATGGAGAAGAGGGTTGGAGAGGAATGAGAAATAAGCAAACGCCACATGATTATACTTGAACGGCTCAAATAGACAATAAGTTGTCTCGCTTGGCCTACATAGTGAAAGGCCTAATGCGCAACGCGGAGCACTGACGCTCGAATATGGCAGAGAAAACAGGGAAACCGACATGTGGGGCACACCTGTCGGGACGATGTAGCGCAGACTAGTCCAATGGAGGAGCTGGCCCATGACCTCCACGCCACCGGCAACCGTTCATGTGGGTCGTGGGGGCCAACAACGTGGCGCAGCTCCAGCACCGCCTCTGGACACGGCAACCGCGGTGAGCGACACGCTCATCGTCGCTAGACACAGTCAGTTTTAGTGTGCCAAGGGTGGCGTTAGTGCTGTGGCACGACCAACAGTATGTTTGGTTTGTGCCCAAGGTTTCCCCATCAAAGCATTGGGTAGCCAAAATTTTGGTTGGTTTTGGTTGCCCATGATTTGGCCGACATTGGCAAGAAAAATGAACTAGAGTTGGCTAGAGTTCATTGGCATGCCAAAAATGGCAACCATCCAAACAAAGACCAATCTTTGGGTCATGACCAAAATTTTGGTAAGGTGCACTTTGGCCACAATCCAAACACACCCCAACACCCGGCTCGTCGAGGATGCACGGGGCGCCGGGACGCGTCTATGAAGTGGTGTAGCGCGGCCAACTGCATCCTCGGGACCTGAGACCATGCCGGGTCGTCTTGCTTTTTCAATGACATGCGTTGATCGCATGTGAGCAAAGGGCATCTCCAACGTTGCCACGACCACAGCTGGCTACCCTGGCACACCAAAAACCCTCATCCCTCGTGTCGTCGCGCGGTGCGTTCCCAACCGGCGCCAGCTACCCACATTCATGCCGTCTGTCCGTCTGCCGTCGTTAAGAGGCTCGGTGCCCGAGGAACCAACTCCGGTGACTTAATGACGCACCAGGACGCTTGGCCTCAGTGGAATGCGCTACTTAAAGAGGCAACGCCCAGCTAACCTCTACACCATAGCGCATCGTCCTCCTACCTGGCACCACATCTGCCATGACCGCAAGCGCGAACGCTCTGCCGGAGAGCTTGCCTTCGGGGATGAAGCTCGAGGTCTCCGCCCTCGCTCAAGTCGCCTCTCGCGACGCAAGCGTAGCCGGACGCGGACGCGATCGCACAAGCGGTGGCCATGCTGGCAGCCGACGACGGGAGCACCGTCAGCCACACGTCCTACTTGCCGCCGTCCAATGTCCGGCACCGCCGAGGTCGGGGACTCCTCCGAGGATGAGTAGGGCATGGGAGGCGGCAGGGCATGGTGTGCCAACTGGCCGGTCCGTATCCCGTGTTCTACTCTTCCTCGCCGGAGACCGCACCTTCACTTCACGGGTCTTGAACCCCGCCCCCGTACATAGAGATAGCAGATGGAGGACGTCGGTCGCCGCCGTAGAATAGGTTTAGGGTCGGGTTTCTTTTATTTTTCTGTCCTATAAAAGTTTGAAATGTAACGAAAATCTATCATGTTTGCATTAATCTCGGCCGGTGTATATGAACTTTCACAATAATATAGTATATTGTAGGAGTACTAGCAAGATGCCTGTGCGTTGCACGGAAGATCAAGATCTGTGGGAGAAAAGGATGAACGAGGGAAGGCCTTATCTTCAAATGTGGAGAGGAGTGCGGGTAAATTGTCATAGTTTCCTTCCTATCCGTTAGATATAGATCGGACGGCCTATATTGCAGGATGACACTCACACCATCATCATCAACTGTAAGTGCATCTAGTGCCCCTTAGTGATTTTGGTGTATTGAAGACTTATAGGTTAAGGGACTAATGTGCTTATGAGTGTACACAGGTCTATAAGTCTATGAGGAGTTTGATATTTACAGAGAAAGTCGACCCCTAAAAATGAAGTTCTTCGACTGAAGACTTTGGATTTCTGAAGACTTTCTGAAGACTTTGAAAGTGAAGAAATTGGTGTGACCTTGAAGACTTGGTATTCATTTGAGGAACATGAAGCTTGAAGACTTTTGTTTACGTAGTTTCATTTTCTATTTCTTGAGTCATAGGAAACACCGTACTGTTAAAGGGGGTCGAGGAAATACTAAGGAAAAATTTCCATGTGATGCTCAACTCAAAATCATACACTACCAATCCCTTCGAGTGAAGCCATTTGAAATCTCATATAGTTCAGTCATATTCTTAACTGACAGAGACGAAGTTCTTCTGGTCTCTGAGGAATTTGTTCTGACTGAGGAGTTAGGAATTCGCCAGTGCGGATTGCCTACACAGTGAGGAACATGATAGCCCTGAGGAATTTGATACTCAAATTTCCGACCGTTGCTGTGCTATACGCCAGTTGTCCCAAAATATCTACCCACCTAACGGTCATATCATTTAAGGGCATTTATGTCTTATCATGCCGGGCTGCTCCCTAGGCTATAAATAGCCGCCCCTACAACCACTAGCTGGTTGGCTGCTCCGAGAGAAACTGACACTTGTCATTTGAGAGCATCCCATCCTCTGAGGACTTTGAGCGAAAATCATCAAGTGAGGAAAACCCAAACCCAAACACCCACAAACCTAAAGTGATTGAGCATCACTGAAGAGATTGATCCTGCGTGGATTCGACGCTTGTTACCTTTGAAGACTGTGCTTCTTCCAGACGGTTAGGCATCATGGTCTAGAGCATCCAAGAGGAAATTGTGGATCGCCGAGTGACCGAGTCTGTGAAGGTTTGGAAGTCACCTGAAGACTTACCACGAGTGATTGGGCGAGGTCTGTGTGACCTTAGCTCAAGGAGAATACGGTGAGGACTGTGTGTCCTCAGGTTTAAATACCTAGCCACTCCAACCAGACGTACAACTAAGACATCAATTGGAACTGGTCTACCAAACCATTGTCTTCACCAAGCCTACTGGTTTTATTTCCTCAACTCTTTCATTTCCTCATAACTGTGTTGTGCACTTGTTCATATCTGTGTTTGAAGACTTTGACTGAAGACTTTCTCAATTTCCTCAGTTCAATTTCTTCAGTCTGTTTGTCTTCATCCTGTGCTATCCTGTGTTTACGCTTTTGTACTCTGTGCTTGTCTTCATTTCATCATGATGACCATGCTTGTGTTCTGCTATGCATACTTTTGAGTACTTATTCCGCTGCAAGTAGTTCTTCACTAAGGAATTTCCTCACTGGCAAATTCCTCAGTGAAGAATTCAAAAAAATCGCCTATTCACCCCCCTCTAGTCTATATAACGCACTTTCAATTGGTATCAGAGCAAGGTACTCCCTTGTTCTGTGTGATTTTGGTTTAAACACCTAGAGTTTTAGTTATGTCGACCGCAGGTATGAAGAAAGTGACATGCCCCATCTTTGACGGTCATGATTATCCCAAGTGGAACGCCATGATGAGGAAGCTCCTCTTGGCACTGAACAGCGAGCTGTGGACCGTCACTGAGATTGGTCTTACCGATCTATGTAAGATGGCGGACAGTGATGATATTCGCAAGTACACTCGACTTGACATCATGGTGAAGGATATCATCTGTTCCTGCCTATCCAGAGATGAATTCAGGCGCATTATGCATCTTTGCAATGCGAAGCTTATCTGGGACCGAATCTCTGACGTCTATGAAGGTCATCGAACTTGTCAAGATCCCTGGTTTGAGGATTTCAAGGAATCACTCAAAACGATGACTTTCGAACCTGAACCATCATCTTCTACACCATGCCTCATGGCAAAAGGTGCCAAGGTAACCGAATGTTCCTCATCCGAGTCTAGTGATGATGAATCTGATGATGATTTTGGACCTAGCTATACCAAGCTTGTTTGTATTGCCACTAAACAACAAAAGGCCTTGGAAAAGGTTCAAAACATGCTAGATAAAAGTGATGATATGTTGGGTGAAGAAATGGATCGCACTAAAACCTTGACTGAAAATCTTCAGAGACTTCAGTCTAGATTTGACAACCTTCAAGGTCATCATAACACTCTCTTATGTGATCATGAGAAGCTTTCTTATGAATTTCTTCGAAGAAAGCAAGATCTTGAGAAGCTAAGAGTGAGTTATGAAGATCTTCAGAAGGAGCGTGATTCATTACTTGCTCAACAAATCAGCGCTGCTCAGGAAGAATTTGTTCCTCCATGTTTGAAATGCATTGAAAGTGAATCTGCTAATTCTTCACGTGAATGTTCAAATGCTTCTAATGCTACAAATTCTTCAACTGCCTCTGCTATCACTAATTCCTCATCTGAGGACATTGCTAGTATCACTGACGATGCAGGGCTGAAGGAATTGTATGTGACAGGCATGTACAAAAGCCTTAAAGGGCATCAGACTCTTTGTGATGTGCTTAAAAAGCAGATCCTCAACCGGAACCCTAGGAAAGAGGGTATTGCCTTTCTGAGGAAACTCAATGCTGATGGTACATATTGGAAGCCTGAGCAGTACCCCAAAACCTCATGGGACCTCCAGTTGATCCATCTAATTTATCTGGCTTTACATGTGAATCTTCTCATTCTTCTGATGAGTCATTTGACTCCAACTATCAACTGTTCAAAAATCAGAATGGTGAAGTATTTGCTAGATATGTTGGCACTAACTACAGGAACGGTTCTCCTATGAAGAAAATCTGGGTTCCCAAAAGGTGCCTTGAAAGTCTTCAGGTGAATGTCCTCATGACACTACCTGTGAAGAATAGGAACCCCAGATCAAATTCTTCATATGGACCAAATTCTTCATATGGATCCAAGTCCTCATACGGACCAAATTCCTCACATGGATCAAATTCCTCAATAGGATCAAAGTCCTCATATGAACATCATTGTGCTAACAACTCTGTTTCGCAGGGAAGAGCCAAGGGCTATGAATATGAGCATTATTCTTCTAATCATTATGTTCATAAGTCCTCGAAGAATTTCTCTGCTTATTCATATGCTTACCCTAACTCCTCTTATGTGAAACGAAATGGATTGGCTTCTATGCCACCTTTCTCGTATGGAGCTCGCAGAGTGATGAACTCTTTGCCACCCCTTCATATGTGGGTGGTGAAGAAAAAGGACTAATCTCTTATGCAGGGTCAGGTCTCCAGACGTACTTTAACGTCTGAAGAATTTGCTGGAGACCTGAAAAATGCCTGAAAGGACGCTGGCTAATCATGAGGAAATGAACTTTCATTTCTCACGTCCTCATACTGCTTTAACTATTGCATTGCTTGATGAAATTGGTCTGATGAATTGTGATGTCATATTCTTCATGAAGTATATGAAGTTCGTAAGCTGCACTAATTGATCTGCAGGATGATCAACCCAAAGCCACTGAGTGGGTCCTCGATAGTGGAAGTACAAATCATATGACTGGTGACAAGAATCTGTTGATGGATGCTCCCTTATCACCATCGCATCTGAAGCATATCATCTTCGCTGATAAAGGCAAAAGTCAGGTATTGGGTCTAGGTAAGGTTGTGATCACAAAGGATCGACACATGGACAAAGTCATGCTTGTCGAGTCCTTAGGATACAACCTCATGTCTGTCTCAATGCTTTGTGATCTTGATATGGTTGTTTTCTTTGGCAAGTATCGTTGTGTTGTGGTTATGGAAGCTGACAATTCCAAAGTCTTCGAAGGCTTTAGGAGAGGAGACTTGTATATTGTTGATTTCTCTACAGGATCGCAACCAGCCGTGTGCCTACTTGCAAAAGCTTCAGAAGGCTGGCGATGGCATCGACGACTTGGTCATGCAGGCATGAGGAATTTGCACACGCTTGCGAAGAAGAAGCATGTCATTGGCATTGAGAATGTCAAATTCCTCAAGGATCACTTGTGTGGAGCTTGTGAAGCTGGAAAGATGACCAAGGCTAAGCATCCAGCGAAGACTATCATGACCACTACTCGATCATTTGAATTGCTTCATATGGATCTCTTCGGTCCTAACCATTACTCAGCAGTCACAAATCATGCAACTCTCTATGGCTTTGTTATTGTTGATGATTACTCTCATTACACATGGGTACATATTGTCACTTACAAACATGAAGTGCAGGAAGTCTTCAAACGATTTTCCCCGAGGTCTTCAACCAACTTTGGTGTGAAGATCAAGCACATCAGAAGTGACAATGGAACTGGGTTCAAGAATTCTGGTCTTGATGACTATCTTGATGAACTTGGTATTACTCCTGAGTTATCTGCTCCTTACACTCCTCAGCAAAATGGCGTCGTGGAGCGCAAGAACAGAACTCTTGTTGAGATGCCTCGCACTATGCTTGATGAGTACAAGACACCTCGTCACTTCTGGATTGAGGCAATTTATACTGCGTGCCACATCATCAACAGGGTATATCTTCACAAATTCTTCAAGAAGACTGCCTATGAACTCCTCACTGACAAGAAACCCAATGTGAGTTATTTCAAAGTCTTCGGTGCTAAATGTTGGATTAGAGATCCTCATCACAATGCTAAATTTGCACCGAAAGCACATGAAGGTTTTATGCTTCGTTACGGAAAGGACTCGCACACCTACAGAGTCTTCAACAACGTTCTTCACAAGGTTGTTGAAACTGTAGATGTGCGGTTCGATGAAACTAATGGCTCACAAAGGGAGCACCTACCTTCTGTGATAGATGAACCAGCACCTGAGGAATCTATCAAGTTCAAGGCTACTGAGGATGTCATTCCTACCGAAGAATCTGCTGAAGAATTCATTCCAGAAGATGAAGAACGCCGAGCTAATGCACTTGAAGAAAATGTTGAAGAAAATGGTGCTGAAGAAAATGCTGATCAAATTCCTCGACGACAACCAACTCATCATCGCGTTGCAAAAGAAGTGCAAGTTGAAAAGATCATCGATGACATTAAAGCACCAGGTCCTCTCACACGCTCAAAAGCTTCACATTTATCTAACTTTTGTGGGCACTATGCTTTTGTCTCTATCATAGAGCCCACTAAGGTAGATGAAGCATTTCTGGAGCCTGAGTGGATTCAGGCCATGGAAGAAGAATTACATCATTTCGAGCTCAACAATGTTTGGGAACTGGTCAATCGTCCAGATGCTCGCAAACACAATATCATTGGCACAAAGTGGATCTACCGCAACAAGCAAGATGAAAATGGCCTTGTGGTGAGGAATAAGGCACGGCTAGTAGCTCAAGGCTACACACAGGTTGAAGGAATTGATTCCGATGAAACTTTTGCACCTGTTGCTAGACTTGAAGCTATTCGCATATTACTCGCTTATGCTAACCATCATGATATCACTTTATATCAAATGGATGTGAAAAGTGCATTCCTCAATGGTAAGCTTAAGGAAGAAGTATATGTTGCTCAACCCCCAGGTTTTGAAGATCCTAAGCATCCTGACAAAGTCTTCAGACTGAATAAGGCCCTCTATGGCCTCAAGCAGGCCCCTCGGGCGTGGTATGATACTTTGAAGGAATTCCTCATGAGGTCTTCAAATTCGTCAATAGCGCAATGGAATATTCATATCTCAGGAGAAATACCTCAAGGATGTACTGAGGAAATTCGGCATGCAAGATTGCAAAGGCGTCAAAATTCCGATGCCCACAAATGGCCATCTGTGCACTGATGAAAATGGTATTAACTTTGATCAAAAGGTATACCGCTCCATGATTGGTTCTTTATTGTATTTATGTGCATCTAGGCCAGATATTATGCTTAGTGTTTGCATGTGTGCCCGATTTCAAGCTACACCAAAGGAATCACACCATAAGGCTGTGAAACAAATTCTTCGATATCTAGCTCACACACCAACACTTGGATTATGGTACCCCAAGGGCTCAGCTTTTGATCTCATTGGATATTCTGACTCTGACTATGCTGGTGATCGTGTGGACCGCAAGTCAACATCTGGTACATGTCATTTCCTCGGACGATCTTTGGTCTGTTGGTCCTCGAAGAAACAGAACTGCGTTTCACTGTCTACTGCTGAAGCTGAGTACATTGCTGCTGGCTCTTGCTGTGCTCAATTGTTGTGGATGAATCAAACTCTCAAGGACTACGGCGTCAACGTGAAGAATGTGCCTCTCTTCTGTGACAATGAGAGTGCCATCAAGATTGCTCACAACCCAGTTCAGCACTCGAAGACAAAGCACATTCAGATTCGTCATCATTTTCTTCACGATCATGTGTTGAAGGGCGACATTTCTATTGAGCATGTGAAGACTGAAGAACAGCTAGCCGATATCTTCACTAAGCCCTTGGATGAGAAGAGATTTAGCAAGTTGCGGTGTGAGCTAAATATCCTAGAATCTTCAAATGTTCTTTGAAAAGGACACTCATCCTAACACTTATGCAAAATTGATGACTTAGATGTGCAACACATGAAGAAACGTTTTTCCTCAATCAATGAAGAATAACACTCTAAGTGTGAAGAAATTAACGAAGAATTTGATTCTCATAACCCTACGACAATTGTACGCGGTGTCTGAAATCATCATTCTTATACGGTGGGTCACGCCACCACCAAAAGTTGAAAATCTTCAGTTTGAGTTTTTGCTCAGTTTTGAAATTCCTCAGTTGTTCAAAATCTTCAACTTTGCAAAATTTTCAGTGTTTCCGTCGTTTTTCTTCATTGTCTACATATATATATATATATATATATATATATATATATATATATATATATATATATATATATATATATATATATATATATATATATATATGAGTTTATGTCCTCTACAGCATTCACTTATTGCTATTTCTTCAAGTTGCTATTTCTGCTAAGTGAATCTGATCGGACCCTTCCCCCTCTATGCTATACTCAACCCAATCTATTCACAAATTCTTCATGTGCGTTCTATTTGAAACTCGTTCAAAAACTTCACTGTGTCCTTGTCAGCTGAAGAATTTGCGAACGGAACTTTTAACTTATCTTATCCAAATTTTCGGCTTTGCCGCTCAAACCGTTCCGCATCCCACGAAATACTTATCTATTCACCCACGATCTAACACGATCTCCACTTCTCAGTACGTGGGTGACACATGTCAAGCGAATGAGAAGGGTCAGGGGCACGTTCGTCCAATTTCATCGGGCGAACCGTTTTTCACCGTGGCTATAAATACCCCCTCTCTCCTTCCTCACTTCCTTTACTTCGCTCGACCTCTCTCTAGCTCAACCTTCTCAAACCCTAGCGCCGCCGCTACTTCATCGTCGCCGGTGAGGAAGAGCTTCACTGCCTCGACCTCGTCACCGTCGTACTCGCGCCGGCCGCGGAAATCTTCACTCCGCCGCCACCGTAGCCGTCTTCCTCCGCCGAGTTAGGGCGTGGAAGATCTGCACAGACGAACTTCACTTCTCCACCTCACAGTTGGTCGTGTTCTTCGTTCAGGCGTTCCTCGAAGAAAAGTTGCATACTTCTTCAGAGAATTCCATTGTTCAAATTCCCCATCTGAAGAAAATGGCTGACGGTAAGAAGCCACAGAAAGGAGGAAAGAGGCTTGAGGTCAACACTGCTTTTGAAATCCCCGAGGACATCTATGCTGGGTACTGCACACCCCCCGAGGAAGATAAAAATCAGTGCAAAGTGCGCATTCAAAAGATTGAGAGGAGATGGGCAAGAGAGTGGAGGGAATACAGATATGTGACTCCAAAGTACATGAAGAAATTCGATGTTACTCCTCCATGCAAAAGACTGTTGGGAATCGTAGCATAATTTTAAAATTTTCCTACGCTCACCAAGATGCATCTATGGAGTATACTAGCAACGAGGGAAAGGAGTGCATCTACATACCCTTGTAGATCGCGAGCGGAAGCATTCCATTGAACGTGGATGACGGAGTCGTACTCGCCGTGATCCAAATCACCGATGACCGAGTGCCGAACGGACGGCACCTCCGCGTTCAACACACGTACGGTGCAGAGACGTCTCCTCCTTCTTGATCCAGCAAGGGGGAAGGAGAGGTTGATGGAGATCCAGCAGCACGACGGCGTGGTGGTGGATGTAGCGGGATGCCGGCAGGGCTTCGCCGAGCTTCTACGAGAGAGAGAGGTGTAGCAGGGGAGGAGGGAGGCGCCCAAGGCTGTAATACTACTGCCCTCCCTCCCCCCCTTTATATAGGCCCCCTGGGAGGGGGCGCCGGCCAAACCCCATCTAGATGGGGGGGCGGCGGCCAAGGGGGTGCCTTGCCCCCCAAGGCAAGTGGGGCGCCCCCCCCCCCCACCCTAGGGTTTCCAACCCTAGGCGCAGGGGGGAGGCCCATGGGGGGCGCCCAGCCCACTAGGGGCTGGTTCCCTTCCCACTTCAGCCCACGGGGACCTCTGGGATAGGTGGCCCCACCCGGTGGACCCCCGGGACCCTTCCGGTGGTCCCGGTACAATACCGGTAACCCCCGAAACTTTCCCGGTGGCCGAAACTTGACTTCCTATATATAATTCTTTACCTCCGGACCATTCCGGAACTCCTCGTGACGTCCGGGATCTCATCCGGGACTCCGAACAACTTTCGGGTTTCCGCATACGCATATCTCTACAACCCTAGCGTCACCGAACCTTAAGTGTGTAGACCCTACGGGTTCGGGAGACATACAGACATGACCGAGACGCCTCTCCGGTCAATAACCAACAGCGGGATCTGGATACCCATGTTGGCTCCCACATGTTCCACGATGATCTCATCGGATGAACCACGATGTCGAGGATTCAATCAATCCCGTATGCAATTCCCTTTGTCAATTGGTATGTTACTTGCCCGAGATTCGATCGTCGGTATCCCAATACCTTGTTCAATCTCGTTACCGGCAAGTCTCTTTACTCGTACCGCAATGCATGATCCCGTGACTAACGCCTTAGTCACATAGAGCTCATTATAATGATGCATTATCGAGTGGGCCCAGAGATACCTCCCCGTCACACGGAGTGACAAATCCCAGTGTCGATCCGTGCCAACCCAACAGACACTTTCGGAGATACCCGTAGTGCACCTTTATAGTCACCCAGTTACGTTGTGACGTTTGGCACACCCAAAGCACTCCTACGGTATCCGGGAGTTGCACGATCTCATGGTCTAAGGAAAAGATACTTGACATTGGAAAAGCTCTAGCAAATGAAACAACACGATCTTTTATGACATCCAATGACCATAGTCAGGAAACCATGACTATCTGTTGATCAACGAGCTAGTCAACTAGAGGCTTACTAGGGACACGTTGTGGTCTATGTATTCACACAAGTATTACGATTTCCGGACAATACAATTATAGCATGAATAATAGACAATTACCATGAACAAAGAAATATAATAATAACCATTTATTATTGCCTCTAGGGCATATTTCCAACAAAGACCACCATTGGCATCTGGCCAAGAAGCAGATCCCACTAGCATCAAACGCAGTGAGGAGTTTCCTGAAGAATGGGCCAAGCGACAGGCCAAGTTGGCCAAACAGGCAAAAGATGAAGTGAAGAAATTCAACGAAGATTCCACTGCTGCTGCTGAGGCCTCTGTAAGGGCGAAGAAATCCATGGCAAAGAAGCCTGCGCACAAGCCAAGTGCCTCTTCTTCAATGCCCTCACGGCCAATTTCCTCAGCTAAGCCTTCACGGCCAATTCCTCACGCTGCTCCTGCTCCTCCAAAGTCCTCAGCTGCTCCGACAAAATCCTCAGCACCTGTGCATCTTGCCACGTGCCAAAGGACTACAGGCATCTCTATTGCCTCAGGAGTTTCAGCCAGTTCCTCAGCTGCACCAAATTCTTCAACAGGACCCTCTCTGCTGAAGACTAAGACCACTGCTGGACCAGGCTCTCGCCCAAGTCCTCACAAGAGGCAGGTCGCCTTCCAAGTGCTGTCTGAAGAAGACGAAGCTGATGATGAAGAACTTGCTGAAATCATCAGAGATATGCAAGTCAGGGCCGCTAGAGCCAAGGGCACAAATGTGCCTCTACTTTTGGATCCAAAGTTGATCCTCCACTACATTGACCTCTGGCACAAGGACCCAAACACTCCTATGCCTGACTTCAAGCTGACTCCTGGTTAAAGTCATATGTTGACTGCCTTCATCCAAGAAGAAAAATGGAAATTTGAGAAGGCCAGGCAGCTCAAGAAAGCACAGTACAGGAAGGAGAAATTCCTGAAGAACAACGTTGTCTCTATGACAACTGATGAACTTGTGAAGATCCAGTCTGAAATCAAAGTCCTCAACGATGATTTCAATGCTTACTATGCTGATTGGAAAGGAGCCAAGGTCAGGTTTGTCAAACTGACTAAGATGTTCACCTCAAATGTTGCAGCCCCATCGCAACAAGAAATTCCTCAGGCTGAAGCATCTGCTCAGCCAACTGAAGAACATGCCAGCACCGCAGATGACAATCAGGCTGCTGAAGAAAATGTGAGTTCCAGGGCTGATGACTGCATTCCAGCCGCTGATGAAACTGCCAGGGCACCCACTAGTGGTGAGCCTAAAGAAAATGAAGAAGTCAGGGCAACTGCATCAGTTGTACCTGAAGAAAATCAACCACATTCCTCTGCTCCTCCTGCGCCTACTCCAACTCCAATCCTTCCATCTGCATCAGATGTGAAGAAGACCAAGGCTGCAGAGCGTGCAATAGTGAAGAAAAGGAAAGCATCAGCTCCTTCAGATTCTTCAGCACCGAAGAAGATGAAGAAATTGACAAGCTCATTTGCTAATCCAATTGATGTTGTTCCAGTTTCCTCCATGCCATCAAAGGAAATCATCCCTTTTGATGAAGAATATGTGATCCCTAGCAGATCTGATGAAGAAAAACCTTCTTCTGCTTCGTCAAAGCAGATGGATGAAGAAATTGAAGTGGATAAAATCCCTTCAACCCCCACAGTTTCCTCGCCTATGCCTCAGTTTACTGCTGAAGAGGCTGGCGTTGAAGAAATTGAAGAAGAAGATGTGGACATTGGTTGTAACACACTAGTGATGAATGATGACTTTTGGGGAAGTCAGCACCCCAATTCTCCACTCTTCACTCCACTGCAGCAAATTCCTCAGTCCCCAGCCACTATAGTTCAAATGGGATCTGATGAAGCTCATGAAGACATTCCAGCCGCTAGTGCTGAAGAAAATGAAAATGAAGATTTGAAGAACCAGGCCGCCACTGAAGAGGAACCAGAAATTCCTCAGCCTGAAGAACCTGAGATTGCGATTCCTGAGGTCATCATGCAACTGACTGACACTCCTCTGCCCAAGCCAAAGGATCCATTCTCAAGGAAGCAAAAATTCAAGGCTGGTGATTTCTTCGGCGAGCACATATTCTTCACTGATTACAACCCTTATGACTCTGCTCGCATAAGGAAGAGGCGTTTCTGGACTGCCAGCCAGGCAAATTTCTATTCCTCGGTGCTGTTCAACAAAGACAAAGTCTTTGATCATGAGCACATTCCTCACGTGGATATGGAATCTCTGCCATGCTTCGGGCTAGTCCTCAGTGTTCTCTACGACGCTGGACTGTTAAATTTCTGCACTGACATGTGATTGGAATAAAGAGCTAATTCTTCAATTTTATGCAACTCTGCACATCACCGGCAACTCTGAAGACGTGAATTCATGGGTGCTGGACTGGATGTCTGAAAACACTCACTACAAAGCACCAGCTACTGAATTGCTTCGTGCTTTGCCTCTCAATCTGCCCCTTGAAGGTGCTTGTTGCGTCTACAATGAACTTGAGCTTACCGATCACTATATGCAAGTGCTGATGAAGCCTTTGAAGCCAGGTCAGGCCCCAAGAACAAAATTCCTTGTGAAGGAATTGTTGTATGTGCCTCGGACTGTCTATCGCATTCTGACGAAGACATTGACTCCTATCAAGGGCCACGACTCGAATGAAGAAGAAGTCGTTGGCATCATGAAGAATCTGCTTTTCAATATCATTCATGGCGTTCCTGTCAACTTCCATGATTTCTTCATGAGGACTCTGGCCAATGTCGCAATGTCACCATTTGAGTTGAAGCCTTATGCACTGTGGATTATGAGATTCATCAGAACAAGGTCTTCACTCAACTACAAAGCTGATACACTGAACCATTGCAGCTACTTGCCCCCGATTGAAGTCCTCAAACGGACATTTTCCTCAGCTGATGAAAAGGGCAAGGCTACGGCTGTAATTGATGAAGGCATTCATCAATTGGATGGTCAATTTTGCAAGGCTGCATCCTACTCCACCAATGATGACTCTGCCACCCATGACTCTGCCGCCAACGCACCCAAGCAAAATCCTCAAGGCACAGCACCCAGGGTGATGACTGACCGTGAGCTTCTCCTCAGTCTTCACCAGAAGGTTGATCGCAATCATAAATGGGTCAAACGTCAGTTTGGTTCAATTCTTCACAACATGACTGCTACCCACAATGCAGTGAACAAAAACCACTTCTACCTTCATGAAACCCTCAACCGCACCTGGGCTATTCTGTCGCACATATATGGTGAAGAAGATCTGAAGAAAATGGGTCTCAAGGAAGATCTTGACTGGGCTGCACCTCCTCCGAAGAAGTACCAGAAGGTCAAAGTTCCTTCCTTGGTGGCCAGCTCCTATTCTTCATCACGTGACACTGATGAACATGAGGACTTGGACGACATTGCGGCAGGCCCTACTACAACAAACGACCCCAATAACGCTGACGCTCCTTCATCAACTTGATATTCTTCAGGGGCGTTAGTCCTCATTTTCGAACCTTTTGGTCATTCGATGACAAAGGGGGAGAAATTTGAGTTAGTCTTCAAGCGGGTCTATTATATGGGCGTCTTTTTCCCTAAGTTACAACTCTCGTTCTTCTGATGACTTTGTTGGATCTAGTTGTAAACTTAAACTCTATGGTGGCCTGATACTTTTGTTGTTTCTTCTGCATGCTTATTCCTCGTTAATGTCATTACACGCATGCTGAATTACATCAGTCACCATATTTCATCATGCATTTCAAATTCTTCATATATTATGTCAAATGCGTGTATGACAAGATATAGGGGGAGATCTCCATGATTCAACTCTTCAAGTGTGCATTGCTTCAAAAGCAAATTCCTCACTATGCACATCTTCAGGGGGAGTTCTTCTATATCTTGCAATCAAATTCCTCAATATCAGTATTTACACTTCATATGTTTATCCCCGTTGAAAACCTAACCTATATTGTCATCCATCACCAAAAGGGGGGAGATTGTAAGTGCATCTAGTGCCCCTTAGTGATTTTGGTGTATTGAAGACTTATAGGTTAAGGGACTAATGTGTTTATGAGTGTACACAGGTCTATAAGTCTATGAGGAGTTTGATATTTACAGAGAAAGTCGACCCCTAAAAATGAAGTTCTTCGACTGAAGACTTTGGATTTCTGAAGACTTTCTAAAGACTTTGAAAGTGAAGAAATTGGTGTGACCTTGAAGACTTGGTATTCATTTGAGGAACATGAAGCGTGAAGACTTTTGTTTACGTAGTTTCATTTTCTCTTTCTCGAGTCATAGGAAACACCGTACTGTTAAAGGGGGTCGAGGAAATACTAAGGAAAAATTTCCATGTGATGCTCAACTCAAAATCCTACACCTACCAATCCCTTCGACTGAAGCCATTGGAAATCTCATACAGTTCAGTCATATTCTTCAGTGACAGAGACGAAGTTCTTCTGGTCTCTGAGGAATTTGTTCTGACTGAGGAGTTAGGAATTCGCCAGTGCGGATTGCCTACACAGTGAGGAACATGATAGCCCTGAGGAATTTGATACTCAAATTTCCGACCGTTGCTGTGCTATACGCCAGCTGTCCCAAAATATCTACCCACCTAACGGTCATATCATTTAAGGGCATTTATGTCTTATCATGTCGGGCTGCTCCCTAGGCTATAAATAGCCGCCCCTACAACCACTAGCTGGTTGGGTGCTCCAAGAGAAACTGACACTTGTCATTTGAGAGCATCCCATCCTCTGAAGACTTTGAGCGAAAATCATCAAGTGAGGAAAACCCAAGCCCAAACACCCACAAACCTAAAGTGATTGAGCATCACTGAAGAGATTGATCCTGCGTGGATCCGACGCTTGCTACCTTTGAAGACTGTGCTTCTTCCAGACGGTTAGGCGTCATGGTCTAGAGCATCCAAGAGGAAATTGTGGATCGCCGAGTGACCGAGTCTGTGAAGGTTTGGAAGTTACCTGAAGACTTACCACGAGTGATTGGGCGAGGTCTGTGTGACCTTAGCTCAAGGAGAATACGGTGAGGACTGTGTGTCCGAGACTGTGTGTCCTCAAGTTTAAATACCTAGCCGCTCCAACCAGACGTACAACTGAGACAACAGTTGGAACTGGTCTACCAAATCATTGTCTTCACCAAGCCTACTGGTTCTATTTCCTCAACTCTTTCATTTCCTCATAACTGTGTTGTGCACTTGTTCATATCTGTGTTTGAAGACTTTGACTGAATACTTTCTCAATTTCCTCAGTTCAATTTCTTCAGTCTGTTTGTCTTCATCCTGTGTTATCATGTGTTTACGCTTCTGTACTCTGTGCTTGTCTTCATTTCATCATGATGACCATGCTTGTGTTCTGCTATGCATACTTTTGAGTACTTATTCCGCTGCAAGTAGTTCTTCACTAAGGAATTTCCTCAATGGCAAATTCCTCAGTGAAGAATTCATAAAAATCGCCTGTTCACCCCCCCCCCTCTAGTCGATATAACGCACTTTCACCAACTCTACTTTTTATTGAACCGAGACAAAGCTAACATGCGAAGTAAAATAAACACATAGGGTCTATACATACACAATTTATCGTAGGCACTCCAACAGTACGTCCACTACACATTCACGCATTTCACATCTTTCTACATCTACGGGAACCTACGAAAGGGTTAACGTAAATTGCCTCTCTCTCTCCTCCCCTGATTTTCATGGTGGTGGGCCCCTCCCTCCCCCAATCTACAATCAACAGCTCGCACATTTCACATTACGTTAATTACGTAACTGGGATTACGTAGGTGTAGCATTACTCGTCCTAAAAAACCCAACTAAGCCAACCTCCCAGCATATCGCGCGGGAAAAGACCCGGCCGCGCCGTTTTAGTCGGGAGTACCGGATTACTAGTAGTAGTATCGATGGATCGCGCGAAGCAATAAGTTTTTTTTTTGAGGGGGGCGAAGCACCTAGTTTAAAAGGAAAAAAGACGGTACACTCACAGCACCCGTGTCGCGGTCGCATTGCACCCCACGCACGTTCGGTCCTGCACACGGCTCACGCAAACAGAACGCGCTTCGGCTTGCCTCTTCACTGACGCGTGGGACTGCACTTGGAGAAACCGACCATGCGCCAAACTCCCCCCGCCCACCACGTGAAAATCCTCCCCCCCCCACCCAAAAATTCCCCCCCAAATCCTAGATTCAACCGCCCTTCGGCCAACTAGCCAATAATATTCCCCAAACCCCCTCCCCCCGTCCCCCTCCACTCCATTCGCTCCGCCAAAGCCGCCCTCCCCGCCGCGCCGATACGTCGGCGCCGCGGTTCGTCGAGGGGGACGCACGGCGATCCTCTTGCTCCCACAGTACGCTCTTGTAGACTGCCGTCCTCTAGCCGCGCCGCCACCGCTGGCGACGTTCTTGTGGAGGCGCACGGCGGTCAGCGTTGCCACCGCTGGCGACGTTCGTGTGGAGACGCACGGCGGTCAGCTTCACCCATGGTACGCGCATTCTAGACTGAGGCCCCGTGCATGTCGGTGTAGCGCTGAATGTTAGCTGATAGACGCTGTTAATCTCACTATTTGCCGAAGTAGTTTATAGTCAATATGCTCTGCTTAAGAAGCTTCCTTGCCCTGTTCTGCACTCAATCTGCTTAGCTAAGATGGCATGCCAAGGCCGATTAGTTGCTAAAATATCCTGTCATATATTTATTGTGACGTAGATTGCCATGGTCTAGTAGCCAATATGTTAGGTGAAATAGCTCTACACCGTTTTATACCCGATCTTTGTTGCTGCGATGGCCTTCGATAGTTCGATGGTTGTGTGCTTGGCCTCATTGAC
Organism: Aegilops tauschii subsp. strangulata; assembly: GCF_002575655.3. NCBI lineage: Eukaryota > Viridiplantae > Streptophyta > Magnoliopsida > Poales > Poaceae > Aegilops > Aegilops tauschii. Next base: position 527,425,322 of record NC_053036.3, read on the forward strand.
TGCTGAAACAGCCTACCATAATTTAGCACTCAAATCTGTTTGTTGAATTAGCTTTACATATATTTCGTTACTTAGATCTGCTCGTCCAAATATCTTGCCATAGCTTTAGACATCGACCTAGATATTTTTTTCTGGACTTCATAAAAAAGCATATATGTTTTTCCTGTAATATCTAGTAGAAGAACTAATTTGTATGTCTAACAGATGGACAGGACTTGGATAACTTCTGCTCGAAGATTCTCCGCTGCATATGTCGAGGGGGTTGAAAACTTCATGAACTTTATCAGAGCAGAGTACGGTGGTCCGAAATTAGATGTGCTCTGCTCGTGTAGCAGTTGTATGAATTCAGTTACAAGACCCCAGTCAACTGTGCAAAATCATCTACACTTGTATGGGATGTCGGTCACATATACTAGGTGGGTTCATCATGGTGAAGCTGTGAACGTCAATGTTATTGACTACATGGAAGCAGCCAATCACCATCTTGATCTGCCTGATGCTCAGGTGGAAGAGGAGGAGGAGGAGGTGGTGGCGGAGCCAGTGAGTTTGACCAACATTGAAACAATGCTACGAAATGCTCGTGCATTCCGTGAACTTTCACCTGCAGAAGAAAAACAGTGGGCCCGCATGTTGGAAAAATGCAACGTGGCTGTCACCCCAGGAAATAAGCTGTCAGTATTCTCAGCTATGGTCACCTTTATTCAGGTGAAGACATCTGAGCGGATGACCAACAAATCATTCGATGCGATGTTGGCTGCTTTCCGCAAAGCTTTCTCGTCTGAGCTGCCACATACCTACAGTAAAATGAAGAATTTCCTTCGTGCAGTTGGAATTGGATATGATATGATCCATGTTTGTAAGAATAATTGTGTTCTGTTCCGGAGGGATTATGCCAACTTAAGTGAATGCCCGAAATGCAAATCATCAAGATGGAAAGATGGCGATGCTGTAAAGAGGATTCCTCATAATGTTCTGAGACATTTTCCAATTACACCAAGATTCCAGAGGTTGTTTCATGATGCTGAAACAAGAGAGGATGTACTGTGGCATTCTAGGAACCAGGAGTACAAAGATCAGAATGTAATGAGCCATCCATCACATGGTAGTGAGTGGAAAAGCTTCAATCAGAAACACGAAAAGTTTGCTGCTGACCTGAGAAACATTAGACTTGGCTTAGCTTCAGACGGATTTAACCCATTTGGCCACCAGAGCGCCACATATAGCATGTGGCCAGTGCTTGTTATCCCTTACAACATGCCTCCAAATGTCTGCACCAAAGAATCAAACTACATGATGGCCTTGCTCATCCCAGGTCCAAAAAGTCCTGGAAAGGATTTTGATTTGTTCATGGAGCCTCTTATGGAGGAACTTCAACAGCTATGGAGGGGTGTTCTCACTCGAGACCTATATAGCAGCCCACCAGCTGATTTCTTTCTGCGTGCTGTTATAATTTGGTGCATCCATGATTATCCGGCTTTGGGCACTATGTCAGGGCAAACGACACATGGTTACAATGCATGTGTTCGCTATGACAGGAATCCGCTGTCATACGCAATACTTAGCAAGATCTGTTACATTGGACACCGTCGTTTCCTTGCCAAGGTCAAGCCGCATCCTAGAAAATGTCGAAGACATGTGTTCAATGCAAAGCATGAAAACCGTGATGCGCCAAAGAGGCTCACCGCCGATGAGTTGCAAGTGGAATTAGAGAAGGTCGGGCATATTACACCAGGAAACCATCCTGGTAATGGTAGCGGGAAAAGGAAGCGTGGCAGGGCAGAAGAGAGATTATTGTTTACCCGCAGGTCCACTTTGTGGGACTTGGAGTATTGGAAAGATTTGGATCTGCGGCATAATCTTGATGTGATGCACATCGAGAAAAATATATGTGACAGCATTATCGGCACACTTCTTAATATTGAAGGCAAGATGAAAGATACCTTAAAATCTAGGATTGATTTGACACACCTGGGTATCAGACAGGATTTGCAGGTGCAATATGAAGGTAAACCACGGGATATGGCACTAGCTATGTACGTCTTGGACAAGGTAAAAAGAAAAGAATTCTGCGAGGTCCTGTCAAGTGTGAGATTCCCACATGGATTTGCTTCCAACCCTGAAAGGAGAGTCAATGCAGATGGAAACAGGGTACAAGGGTTGAAAACTCATGACTACCACGTCCTACTTCAAAGGGTTTTACCTATTATCCTTAGAGGATTGGGCCGCCCTGACTTATACAGAGCAGTTGCAGAGTTGGGACAATTCTTCAGGGAACTCTGCAGTAGAAATATCAGGATAGATGCTTTGGAGCGTCTTAGAGACAAGATACCAACTATCCTATGCGACCTTGAGAAGATATATCCTCTAGCCTTCTTTGATATGATGGTGCATTTGGCTGTTCATCTACCTGATGAGGCACTACTTAGAGGTCCAGTACAGTATGGTTGGATGTATCCTATTGAAAGGCGGCTAGGCACTTTCAAGGGCTATGTTAGGAACAGAGCTAGACCCGAGGGTTCCATTGCAGAGGCCTACATTGCTACAGAAGCGTTGACATTCTGCTCAAAATACATTGAAACAGCTGATCAGATTAGCAAAGAGGTGGATGAAGACAATCCCGGGCTCAATGTTTTTGATTATTCTGTTCGAGTTACAGGGAAGAGTCCACAAGAGGACAAACCTAAAGATTTGGACAAAATGGTTTGGTATGTGTTGAATAACTGTCCTGCGATGCTACCTTATATCAAGTAAGTGCTAAGTACTGCAGCTTATACATCGTAATCTACTAAACTTGCAGCACATTCTTATATATTTAGATGTTTGACGCGATCACTATGTTGTGCAGCATCTAGAAAAAGGAGTTACTACCGCAAAATCTAAGAAACATTGACAAACTGGTTATGGCAGGATTTGTGAAATGGTTCAAGAGCCATGTAAGCTTTTTAATTGCACTGTTAGTTTGTTTTAATATATTGAGTACATAAGATGATCAGCTTGTCTATTTTCTAACCATAGGTTAAGAAGATGCGGGAGGATGGGCATGCAGTTGATGATGCCCTTTACTCACTAGCAATGGGTCCTGATACTCAGGTAAGACATTATGAATCTTGCGTTGTTGGAGATGTGCGCTACAACACCCTTGCACAAGACGAAGGCAGGAAGACACAAAACAGTGCCATCATGAGCACGGATACGTATGACAAAGAGACAACTGAAATGTGTGCTAACATAACAGACATTGTTGAGTTGAAGTATATCTCCAGTTTCGAGGATCATCGGTGTGTGGTTCTGTTGTGTTGTCGTTGGTATAACCTCTTTTCCAGGATCGCAAAACCCAGAGCTGATGATTATTTCAAATCCATCAATGTCAAGGCGGCGTACCAGATCAACGAGCCTTTTATTTTGGCAAATCAAGCAACACAGATATTTTTCTTGGAAGACACATTTTCACGTAGCGATGACTGGAGAGTATTGCAAAGGTTTGAGAGGAATTCGTTTAATGAAGTTGCACAACAAGATGATGCTTACACTGCTCCTGATGTACAAGATAACACAGATGTTCCTAATATCTTTTGAGAACCATCACGTCAATGACGCCGGCAAAAAGATTGCTTGTCGTGCAGTGGACATACAAGAGTTGATCAAGAAGAAGCCAACGTTCGAGGACATTGAGGACGAAGAAGAAGATGACACCGTGGGGAATTACGATTCAGATTGATACACATGGCGAAGATGTTGACGCTGCTGCTGTGGATGATGATTACATTGCTTTTGTCGTATTTGCCTGTCAGAAGACATTTTTTATCTACTATGTGAAATTGTGTTTGCTATGACAACTGAAACCTGATGAACATGTTGTTTAGTATTTTCCTGTGAGAACATCACTTGTTATGTATGCTGATTTGTGTTTGGTGATTGTATGACGACTAAAACATGATGACATTGTTGTTTAGTTGTACTCATATTTGGCTGTGAAACTTGAATTTGATGACATAGTTTGCTGTTGGACTGCAATTTGCTCGACGTCTTCGAATGAGAACAAAGCTGACCCGACAGGGCCTCTGCTAATTTATTTATTTATTACCAAAAGGGCCTCTGTTATTTATTTATTTATGAGCGAAAGGGAATACCCCCTGATTTCCATTAATAGAAATCATTAGATGTTCACAACAATACGCCCAGCCTGCTACACAGGTTTCATTCATTACTAGTTTCAGCAAAGTGCTCATGTCATAGCCACTGAATACATCACGAGTGCTACATACACTGCAAATAAAGAGACAATCATCCTACAGAGCACATCGATTTTACCCATTATCTTCACAAGCTCTTTCATCTCCTCATTGCTGTCAAGGCCATTCAGCAGATGTTGCTTGGCCATGATCAGAGGAACTGCATCTTTAACCTTCTGCTCTGCATCTTCCTCTTCTGCCGTTCCTTCAGTTACTTGTCCAACACCCCAACCTGCTGGTATTGGGATTTCTCGGCTAACCAAATAATCAGCGTAGTTGCACTCCCCCACATCAGCAACTTCCCAGAAATACAAATCACACGAATCTTCCCTTTTCTGCATGAATCAAATTGGAAGATCATCAACCAAACTATTAAAAAATCAGCAACTGAAAGCAGGAGAACAACACTTAAACATATTATTACCCCATGATTCGGGCATTTGTAGAAGACTCGACCAGGGTTGAGGATTGTGGTTGAGACGCGACGGATGACTCTGCGTGATTTGCAGAAGTGGCACCACACCAACGGCAGTGGGTTGTGATGAGCAACTGGCTGCGGTGCGTGTGCCGGCGGGGGTGTGATGAGACCCACAGGCGATGGTACGGGTGGCGACTTGGCGCATATTTGGTTGTTGCCTGCTGAAGAGCAGGTGGACGAGCAGCCAGCGGACATTGTTGCTGTGGCCAGAGCTTCTGATGCTAGGCAGAGTAAGTAGAGAAGAGGAGAAGCGAACATTGGATATGTCAGTTTCATTACTTGCAGAGTAGCATAACACCATCTATAGTCATAGTCTAGGTTTGGATTCGAACCAGCTACAGGAGCATGTCTCTTTTTTTTTCTAAAACTCGGGAACGTCTCTTTACTGGTACACTAGCTTGTTATGTACGCCTTATCAAGTCTTTGATTCCTCCACCTGACATCTGGGACCCACCGGAAGGGCCTCTGTATTTCGCAAAAAAAAATGTGCCCCCCGCTGACAGGTCGGACCCACCAGCTATCTTCGCACGCAAGGAAGTGCCTCCTTATTACGCACAAAAAAATGAATACTCCCCCTGCCAGCTGGAACCCAGCATAGTGGGAGGCTGACTTGTGGGCCTACCAAGTTGACGGGGACAGAGGGCTTTGTCAACTTAGTCAATATGAACGATTCTAGCTCCAGTTACCGTACGATGTTCATCCAACGGCCGTAGTGCTTCTTCAACCTCTGGTCTTCTTGCTCCAGCCGCCCAAACCAGCGCCGGTCGTGCCGCGTGCTCCTGCCTCCCGTGGCCGGCTATGATGCCGCGGAGGCCTCACCGCCCCTACTACTCCCACCACTGGCCAAGGCATCCCTCTACTCACCCACACCCCCTGTTATTCTGCGGCGACGGCAGCCTCACACCGCAGCCGAACCAGTGAACCCTCGTACTCCTCTCCGCGTGGGCATCCACTGCCGCGTCTTCCCCGGCTCCGTGTCGTCCCCTTTCTAGGCCTCACCGTCGTCCACCGCCTTGGTGCTCTCAGCGCGGCGTGGTCAATGTGGTCAACGACCGACTTCCATCGGAAGAGTACTATATGTCGAGAGGCTGACAGCTGGGTCCACGGCCGCAGCTGGGTCCACGGCCACAGCCCAGTTTTTTTGTGATTTGCCAAGTAAGTCTCTTTGTCAGGCCTATTGGGCTGCAAATCTTTCAAGACGAGGAGAGCTTCATTCGGCTGGCCGAGAAAATGGCCTATCAGTAATGAGAAATGGGATGTACATTTCTAAAACACATCAAACCGGCAATTAGTTTCAAATTTCTTTTTTTCATTTCAAGATTTTAAATTGCATTGATTTTTATGCGTGGACAATTTGTTGGATTTTATATTGATATACATTTATTTTTAAAATCAGTTTGAATGTGACTCAAAATTTCGGGATTAAATACAGTTCGGACCGCACCAAAATATGTGAAATTTCGTACAATTTTTTAACCGTGGCCACAATATGGGTTGTAATGCTAATAAAAAGAATATGGGCTCCAAAAAAACCTTAAGAATTAGCAAATGGGCTGTAAATTATTAGAAATAATGGCAGATGGGATGTATGCTGTTTTCCACAGATTTGAGGCTTTCCTAAAAAAAGGTTGACGCACAAGTAGTGACTGTTGGATGTCCATCCAACGGCCGTCGTGCTTCTTCAATATCTGCTCTTCCTGCTCCAGCCGCTCAAACAAGCGCCGACGGGACTGCCTGCTCCCTCCTCCCCGCGGCCGGCTGTGCTACCGCGCAGGCCTCACCGCCCCACCATACTCCCATCACTGGCCTAGCCATCCCTCTACTCACCCACCTGCTGTTATTCTCCGGCGACGGCACACGAACCAGTAAACCCTCGTACAGTCGTACTCCCCTCCGCGTGGGAAACAACTGCCGAGTCTTCCCTGGCTCCATGTCGTTCCCTTCCTAGGCCTCGCCGTCGTCCACCGCTCTGGTGCTCTCGGCGCGGCCAGGTCAACATGGTCAACGACCGACATGCATCTGAAGTGGACTGTAAGTGGAGAGGCTGACAGCTAGGTCCACGGCCGCACGCAAGGAAATGCCTCCATATTACGCGCAAAATAATGATTCCTCCACCTGACATCTGGGACCCACCGAAAGGGCCTCTGTATTTCACGAAAAAACATTACCGCCACTGACAGCTCGGACCCACCAGCTATATCTTCGCACACAAGGAAGTGCCTCCTTATTATGCACAAAAAAATGAATACCCCCTGGTAGCTGGGACCCAGTATAGTTGCAGACTGACTTGTGGGCCTACTAAGTTAACGGGGACGGAGGGCTTTGTCAACTTAGTCAATATGCACGATTCTAGCTCCAGTGACCGTACGATGTCCATCCAGCGGCCGTAGTGCTTCTTCAACCTCTGCTCTTCTTGCTCCAGCCACCCAAACCAGCGCCGGTCGTGCCACGTGCTTCTGCCTCCCGTGGCCGGCTGCGATGCGGCGGAGGCCTCACCCCCTGTTATTCTGCGGCGACGGCAGCCTCACACCGCAGTGAACCAGTGAACCCTCATACTCCTCTATACGTGGGCATCCATTGCCGCGTCTTCCCCGGCTCCGCGTCGTCCCCTTCCTAGGCCTCACCGTCGTCCACCGCCCTGGTGCTCTCGGCGCGGCGTGGTCAACATGGTCAAGGAACGGCTTCCATCGGACATGGAGTGTACGTGGAGAGGCTGACAGCTGGGTCCACGGCCGCAGCAAGGGAGTGCCTCCTTATTACGCGCAAAATAATAATTCCTCCACCTGACAGTGGGGACCCACCGGACGGGCCACCGTATTTTGTGAAAAAAATGTTTCCCCCTGACTGCTGGGACCCACCAGCTACATCTTCGCATGCAAGGAAGTGCATCCGGGAAAAAAAACGATTCGCCCCCTGACTGCTGGGACCCACCAGCTACATCTTCGCACGCAAGGAAGTGCGTTCGGGCAAAAAAAAACGATTCGCCCCCTGACTGCTGGGACCCACCAGCTACATCTTCACACGCAAGGAAGTGCTTGACAGTCGGGACCCACCTGGTCGAAGCGTACGCAGCGTTGTCATTCTGGTCGCGAACGTGTACGTACATACTGGTCGATGTAGAGGCGCGCACATAGAATGTACACGTACGTACAGCGGCCAGTGTGCAAGAAAGAAAATAAGGCCACGTACGTACATACGGGCGGGGTCTCGAACGCCTAATCGCGCATACATACGGCCAGGGCTCGTGTACATGGCTGGGTCGGAACGGAGAAACTGCGTCATCGTCGTGTTCATGGGGAGCCAACCGGCTGGGGTCGGAACGGAATGTGTCATCGTGTTTATCGGGAGGGTTTGGATGGAACAGCCGATGGAAACGAGGCCTGGCGTACCGCAGAACGGAGGAAACGGCCTTGTGTTCGACCGGCCACGTTCGAAACGGGATCCTGTTCATCGGGAGGGGTCTGGCGTACCGCAAAACGGAGGAAATGGACCTCCTACGGTCGAAACGGGGGTCCTGTTGATCGGGAGGGGTGTGGCGTACCACAAAACGGAGGAAACAGACTTGTGTTGGAGCGCTACGGTCGAAACGGGGGTCCTGTTCATCGGGAGGGGTGTGGCGTACCGCAAAACGGGACTCCACGGGATACTGTTCATCTCCACCGTCGACCCCCTCCAGCCTCCACGGGCTACTGTTCATCCACCGTCGACCTCCTCCAGCCTCCACCTGCGACTGTTCATCCACGGGCTCCTGTTCATCCAGCCTCCACCGCGCGCTACTCCACCGGCTACTGTTCAACCAGCCCTCTCCACGGGCTCCTGTTCAACCACCCCTCCACGGGCTACTGTTCATCCAGCCCTCCACCGTCTACTGTTCACCCAGCCCTCCACGGGGTGTTCCTGTTCATCCAGCCCTCCACGGGGTCCTGTTCATCCAGCCCCAACCGGCTCGATCGATCGGGGTCCTGTTCATCCCGAGGCAACACCGCGGGGTCCTGTTCATTCACCCCCACCGGGAACTGTTCATCCAAACCCTCCCCCAGCAACGCTCACTGTTCATCCAGAGGCAGCATCGATCGGCTTCAGTTAGCAGCAGTAGCGAAGGAATCGCTCAATCGGGTTTAGTTAACAGCCATCGATCGATCGCTCGGGTTCAGTAACGCGTAGCCTGCAGTGCAATCGCTCGGGTTCAGTTAGAGCCCAACGCCTCGCACCCACGCGCGTGCGTCTACGAGAGAAACGCGCATCGCTCGGCCCCGACCACCCACCGTAACCGGGAACACCCCGATATTTTCCTCGCCCTCGCTTCTACCACGGTTTTTTCCATCATGGACGGCCCAAAGAATGTCATGCAGCTGCGTCTCCGGCCCGCCCAGGACGAAAAGCCCATTTTCTGTCATGATTTTTTTGCATAGAAGTAGGAGCCCACCACATCTATGATGATACCGGGTTTTGTCACAATTATCGTCATAGAAGTGTCATAAGTATGACAGATTTTTTTTCGTTCGGCCCAAATGTCACGGATGTGTCTTTTTTTTGTAGTGTAACCATTGACTAGACTATTCAGGTATTTCATGGTTCTAAAAGACACATCTATATGATGGTCTCAATTGTGCTTTATCCACATGAAACCATTGGCTCATTATCCTGAACATCAATTACAATCAAAATTGAATGGACAACATTGTAGAATTCTCCTTGCGTGCCTTCACTATGGCCCTCGGATTGAAGTTTAGCACTTTGTCCTATATGTCTAGACTCAAAACTGGTTTAGTAGAATCCTTTATCCAAAGAATTAAGCTCATTCCATGATCTTAACCTCATAATTGCAACTTACCAACTTTACGTTGGAGTCATGCAGTTTTACACGCTCATGACCAAACCGCATAATGTTATTCCCCTCTATCTTTGATACATGGAAATCTACCAAGTATTTCCCATCTGCGGTAATTCGGTTGCATACCGATATCACCACCCCGACATACATCATTGGCCCCTCAACATATATTTGGGATCTATGTGATGAATAACTGTAGAACCGTCAATACCTCAAGCCCCTCACATGGGTAGTTATTCAAGGTCAGTATGTTGATTCAATGAGGAACATTTCCAGGCATTAGGGGGAGATTTCAAGTACCATTCAGAATGCCAAGAAATTAGTGGAATGCTCAACACATTTCTGCCTCAAGTCCACGTACTCAAAGATCTGAACCATGCGTTCAGAAGATTGGCAACATTGCAAATAACCTGCCAGATTCGTTTACTGAAAATAAAGGTGTCACATAAAGATCCACTGTCGCGTCTTCCCCGGCTCCGTGTCGTCCCCTACAATCCTGCAAAAATATGCCCGAAAGAGTGGAGGTACCAACAAAACCACTCAACTCCCCGTGCACAACAACAGGGGAGAAGTATGGCAATAGTACACCAGGATTCGGCTTCTCGCAAGCACGAATATCGAGGCCTCTGAATCAGTAAATGCAAGTCAACTTCACGTTGGCAGACACCTAATGGGTAGTATACACCCAGTGGACGGGCAACCTCCACCAACCCCAGGTCATAGTGCACACAATGACCGGGACATCGGGATACCCGACTCATCCGCATTGGAAATCGCGAACAGTCACCACGGGTAACGATATTTCCATCAACTCTATATTGATATATAGATTCTAGAGAAACATATAACCGGAAGTCTACAATTGTCGACATACATTTCTCGACTGGATTGAAAAAACCTTTCACATGATTCAGGTCCAAAGACCATGGCCATGGCAAAGTGTGAACAACACTCGGACTGAACTCGAGCAAAGGGTATTATCTAGGTAGAAATAATCTTGCTCAATAAAGGGAAAGGTATTCACATAAGCAATACCTACACCTGTTTTCTTCTGGAAACAAAATTGAGAACAACGAGGTGGTGAAACATAGAGCAAGTATTGTAGCACAAGGGTTCACGCAGATACTCAACTCTTCTCCAGAGGTGAAATCTCATTCCGATAACTTATATCATTGGCAGTACAAAATCATCTATCTATACAGTTGATAGATGCAGTGATAACATATCTATGTTGATCAGTAGATTTAGACATAGATGGTTCCCAATGGAATCTCACTTCTGAATCGAAATGCAAAATGCAACATACACTGTGTAAAAACCAATAAGTCACCATATGACTTATTGTTGTCGGTACATTTTGGTACAACCGACATAGTGAGTTCCTTATACACAAGGATTACTCCTACAATGATGATTACCCATGCATGTCTGTCATACACAGGGATTACTCCTGCAATGACGAAGCACATGATCATATTAATGGCGGGTTTTGAGATGAAGGATTGGGTAAAACCTCGAGCACCTTCACTCATATATTATGGTAAACTATGTTGTCTATATCCAAAATATATTGGAGAAATTCATTGTGGACAAATCGTATACATCCATAACTCACATGGCTTTATTCTCTAGACGTAGAGAAAGATCCATTAAAACCATGAGTTGATGGGAATGAGATATTGGGACACAAAGTTCCATATCCTTGTGCCATTGGACCCACCAAACACAATTGGTTGGGAGTCAATAATATCTTTCGATATCTCCAAGGCATCAAACATTTTGTCCGAGTCTTTCAGCTTCAGAGAAATCTGGACACCAATATCATTGGATCCATTGATCAGATCCCTACTATGCTAGATCATAGACAAGCTTTGTGTTCCATCTAGGTGTGGTAGTCATCCCATGAAGATCTTCGAAACAAACCTCGTGGCTACATCCACCAACCATTATCTCAAAGATAATGTTGCTGGTGTTGTCTGGATGCAAACAGGTTACATAGTAAGCAATATCACTATATTGCTCATCTTGCAAATCAAATCACGTGACAATCGCGTTGATTTGTCTATGAAGTCTCTACCAACTTGAACATTTCAGAAACTTGTTCATGGAATTGGTATTCGACGACTTCAGGATTTGCAAGTATCAGGGGGGGTATCTTCCTGAATTACTCATGTTCAAAGCATCATATTATACTCCTTTTCCCTTTATGAGTTTACTTTTACAGGTTCTCATCAAGGTTTTTAATGAGGTAATATCAACATGAGATCATATGTCATACTTTATGTTTTCCCCACCGGGGTTTTTAGGAAAGTACACACGACATATTTATTGTCCTCTAAACTCTATGGATTTTCTCATATCGAGTTAAAAGAGACAATTATTGTGATATGTCATATCATTTTCTCCTTATATTTTCCCACTGGGTTTTAAAAGAGTTTTCAATGATATATCAAATCACACTCTTTTCCCTTATGATCTTTCCCTCAAAGTTTCTCATAAAAGGTTTTAACGAGGCGGCATATGCAATACTTTCTATTTTTCCCCACCGGGGGTTTTAAAGGAAAGTATATAAAGCATATTTATTGTTCTCCAAACTCACCAATGAGTTTTCTCCTTTCTCAAAGGTTTTCTCATATGAGTTATCAAGGAGACAACAATTATTATATGTTGCACTCTTTTTCTCCTTATTATTTTTCCCATTGGGTTTAAAGGAGTTTTAACAACATATCTGCTCTATTCTCCTCATATTTTTCCCACAGGGTTTTTGGGGGAGATTCTCAAGATTATACGGAAGATTTCTCAAGATGGAAGATCTATGTACAAGAAGTTTTCAATGATGAAACATTCAAGGAGCTGTGTTGTACAAGGGGGAGTGTTAGGAATTAATTAGTAGATTAATTAGTACATGATAATTAATGAATAGTCATTAGCAAAGGGGTGTGTCCAACCCCGAACAGTCATGTCCCTTCTCTCATTCTATTGCCAACAAGCACCTGTTCTGGAGGGATGCCTCCGAACAGACACCTCTTCTTCCCACCTCTTCCAGATGTATATATACTTGAGAATCAATGGAAATCAGGACTGATTGTCCTTTCGCTTTCAGTCTCGTTTTACTCTAACATAGAGAAGGAAAAGGTAAGAAGAAATAGGGCCCCTCCCTAATCCATGTGGACGGACAGAAAGATGGTAACAATTCCCATTAACCTTCATCTGGAAACTCATTGAATTAACACAGCTCGTCACCAGAGAAACCCAATCTTCCAAGAAGACCAATTGCAGAATGACTCCTTGAACATACTCCCACTCAACACGGTCATGTGTCTTCACTTGTTCCATCATTTGATTCTTAGTGAGAGAGATCACATGTGTCTTTACCCTGCAAAAAAAAGATTAAATATATTTTTTGGATGAGGGGGGCATGGGGAACTTCCCGCAAAAATAGCATCGGTGAAAGAATTTTTGCAACATCTTAGAGCATCTACAGCCGGACTTGACAAATCCGGCCCCTTAAACGCCCGCAGACGCGTCAGGGCGTGTCCGCGGACACTGACCGGACACCCCTCAAATCGCGTCGTCCACATCCGTGTATCTCATATCCGAACCCCTATATCCATACTAAATAATGCAACGTCGATCAAACTACGTAGATCAACTGACCGGACATAGAATCAGACATAGGACAACACAATAGTTCACCAAAAGATCATGAACGACTATTCATAGGTCCACCAAACTTCACATAAACGACAGACAACATTATACTACATCTCAAACTTGAAATGAAGCTGAACTTCACCACTTCGGGGCCGGCCCTTATCCCTTCTGGTCGCCGGCGTAGCTGTAGCCGTCGGCGGGTGGCGGAGCATCATCCGAGTAGTCAGACGAGGAGCCGTCATTGTCGGGCGAGGAGGAGGAGCCGATGACGAGGCCCTTGAGGCGCTGGACGGCCCGGTACTGTTGGCGCCTGAGCTTGGCCAGCCGAGCCGCCTCCGTCGCCTTTTCCATCGCCTCCTGCTCGGACTACTCGATGGCAAGCCGAAGAGCCTTCGCGTTCTGTTGGCGGAGCGGCCAAGCGTTCGCCTTCGCCGTCGTAAGCGACCGACGGTAGACCCATGTGAGGAGCCACTCGTCCTCGTCGAGCTCTGCCGGTAACCCACAGCGGCGGCGGACAGAGCTCTTCGCAGCGTCCCTCTCCCTTGTTGGGGATCGTTGCAGAATTTTAAAATTTCCTACGCATCACCAAGATCCATCTATGGAGTATACTAGCAACGAGGGGAAAGGAGTGCATCGACATACCCTTGTAGATCGCGAGCGGAAGCGTTCAAGTGAACGGGGTTGATGGAGTAGTACTCGCCATGATCCAAATCACCGATGACCGAGTGCCGAACGGACGGCACCTCCGCGTTCAACACACGTACGGAGCAGCGATGTCTCCTCCTTCTTGATCCAGCAAGGGGGAAGGAGAGGTTGATGGAGATCCAGCAGCCCGACGGCGTGGTGGTGGAAGTAGCGGGGATCCCGGCAGGGCTTCGCCAAGCACAAGCGGGAGAGAGAGGTGTCACGGGAGGGAGAGGGAGGCGCCAAGGGCTAGGGTACAGCAGCCCTCCCTCCCCCCTTTATATAGGCCCCCTGGGGGGGCGCCGGCCCTGGGATCCCATCTATGGGGGGCAGCCAAGGGGGGGGGAACTTCCCCCCCAAGTCAAGTGGGGCGTCCCCCACCCCCAGGGTTTCCAACCCTAGGCGCAGGGGGAGGCCCATGGGGGGCGCCCCAGCCCACTAGGGGCTGGTTCCCCTCCCACTTCAGCCCATGGGGCCCTCCGGGACAGGTGGCCCCACCCGGTGGACCCCCGGGTGTTGGGGAACGTAGCAGAAATTCAAAATTTTCTACGCATCACCAAGATCAATCTATGGAGTAATCTAGCAACGAGGGGAAGGGGAGTGCATCTACATACCATTGTAGATCGCAATGTGGAAGCGTTGCAAGAACGCGGATGAAGGAGTCGTACTCGTAGCGATTCAGATCGCGCTTGATTCCGATCTAAGTGCCGAACCACGGCGCCTCCGCGTTCAACACACGTGCAGCCCGGTGACGTCTCCCACGCCTTGATCCAGCAAGGTGAGAGGGAGAGGTTGGGGAAGACTCCATCCAGCAGCAGCACGACGCCGTGGGGGTGATGGAGGAGCATGGCAATCCCGCAGGGCTTCCCCAAGCACCGCGGGAGAGGAGGAGGAGGAAGAGGGGTAGGGCTGCGCCGAAAGAGAGACGTTTTCATCTGTCTTGGGCAGCCCAAACCTCAACTATATATAGGGGGGAGGGGGCTGCGCCCCCCTCTAGGGTTCCCACCCTAAGAGGAGGCGGCCAGCCCTAGATCCCATCCAAGGGGGGCGGCCAAGGGGAGGAGAGGGGGGGCGCCACTAGGGTGGGCCTCAAGGCCCATCTGGACCTAGGGTTTGCCCCCTCCCACTCTCCCATGCGCTTGGGCCTAGGTGGGGGGCGCACCAGCCCACCTGGGGCTGGTCCCCTCCCACACTTGGCCCACGCAGCCTTCTGGGGCTAGTGGCCCCACTTGGTGGACCCCCGGGACCCTCCCGGTGGTCCCGGTACATTACCGATATCACCCGAAACTTTTCCGGTGACCAAAACAGGACTTCCCATATATAAATCTTTACCTCCAGACCATTCTAGAACTCCTCGTGACGTCCGGGATCTCATCCGGGACTCCGAACAACATTCGGTAACCACGTATATCTTTTCCCTATAACCCTAGCGTCACCGAACCTTAAGTGTGTAGACCCTACGGGTTCGGGAACCATGCAGACATGACCGAGATGTTCTCCGGTCAATAACCAACAGCGGGATCTGGATACCCATGTTGACTCCCACATGTTCCACGATGATCTCATCGGATGAACCACGATGTCGGGGATTCAATCAATCCCGTATGCAATTCCCTTTGTCTATCGATATGTTACTTGCCCGAGATTCGATCGTCGGTATCCCTATACCTTGTTCAATCTCGTTACCGGCAAGTCTCTTTACTCGTTCCGTAACTCACATCATCCCGTGATCAACTCCTTGGTCACATTGTGCACATTATGATGATGTCCTACCGAGTGGGCCCAGAGATACCTCTCCGTTTACACGGAGTGACAAATCCCAATCTCGATTCGTGCCAACCCAACAGACACTTTCGGAGATACCTGTGGTGCACCTTTATAGCCACCCAGTTACGTTGTGACGTTTGGTACACCCAAAGCATTCCTACGGTATCCGGGAGTTGCATAATCTCATGGTCTAAGGAAATGATACTTGACATTAGAAAATCTCTGAGCAAACAAACTACACGATCTTGTGCTAGGCTTAGGATTGGGTCTTGTCCATCACATCATTCTCCTAATGATGTGATCCCGTTATCAACGACATCCAATGTCCATGGTCTGGAAACCGTAACCATCTATTGATCAACGAGCTAGTCAACTAGAGGCTTACTAGGGACATGGTGTTGTCTATGTATCCACACATGTATCTGAGTTTCCTATCAATACAATTCTAGCATGGATAATAAACGATTATCATGAACAAGGAAATATAATAATAACCTATTTATTATTGCCTCTAGGGCATATTTCCAACAGTCTCCCACTTGCACTAGAGTCAATAATCTAGTCCACATCACCATGTGATTAACACTCATAGGTCACATCACCATGTGACCAACATCCAAAGAGTTTACTAGAGTCAACAATCTAGTTCACATCACTATGTGATTAACACTCAATGAGTTCTGGTTTGATCATGTTATGCTTGTGAGAGAGGTTATTAGTCAACGGGTCTGAACCTTTCAGATCCGTGTGTGCTTTACGAATATCTATGTCATCTTGTGGATGCTACCACGCGCTATTTGGAGCCATTTCAAATAATTGCTCTACTATACGAATCCGGTTTACTACTCAGAGTCATCCGGATTAGTGTCAAAGTTCGCATCGACGTAACCCTTTACGACGAACTCCTTTTCACCTCCATAATCGAGAAAATCCTTAGTCCACTAGATACTAAGGATAAGTTCGACCGCTGTCATGTGATCCATTCCCGGATCACTATTGTACCCCTTGACCAACTCATGGCAAGGCACACTTCATGTGCGGTACACAGCATAGCATACTGTAGAGCCTACGTCTGAAGCATAGGGGACGACCTTCGTCCTTTCTCTCTCTTCTGCTGTGGTCAGGTCTTGAGTCTTACTCAATACTCACACCTTGTAACACAGCCAAGAACTCCTTCTTTGCTGATCTATTTTGAACTCTTTCAAAATCATGTCAAGATGTGCGTTCTTTGAAAGTATCATCAGGCGTCTTGATCTATCTCTATAGATCTCGATGCCCAATATGTAAGCAGCTTTATCCAGGTCTTCCTTTGAAAAACTCCTTTCAAACAACCCTTTATGCTTTCCAGAAGTTTTTCATCATTTCGGATCAACAATATGTCATTCACATATACTTATCAGAAATGTTGTAGTGCTCCCACTCACTTTATTGTAAATACAAGTTTCTAACAAACTTTGTATAAACCCAAAACCTTTGATCACTCCATCAAAGTGTATATTCTGACTCCGAGATGCTTGCTCTAATCCATGGAAGGATCGATGGAGCTAGCATACCTTTTAGCATCCTTAGGATCGACAAAACCTTTCTGATTGTATCACATACAACCTTTCCTTACGAAAACTGGTAAGGAAACTTGTTTTGACATCCATCTGCCAGATTTCATAAATGCAGCTAATGCTAACATGATTCCGACGGACTTAAGCATCGCTACGGATGAGAAAATCTCATCGTAGTCAACTCCTTGAACTTGTGAAAAAACTCTTTGCCACAAGTCGAGCTTCATAGACGGTAACATTACCATCCATGTCCGTCTTCTTCTTAAAGATCCATTTATCTCGGATTTCATGGCTTCTAACCATTTGTCGGAATATGGGCCCACCATCGCTTCTCCATAGCTTGTAGGTTCATTGTTGTCTAACAACATGACTTTCAAGACAGGATCACGTACCACTCTGAAGTAGTACGCATCCTCGTCGTCCTACGAGGTTTGGTAGTGACTTGATCCGAAGTTTCATGATCACTATCATAAGCTTCCACTTCAATTGGTGTAGGTGCCACAGGAACAACTTCCTGTGCCTTGCTACACACTAGTCGAAGTTATGGTTCAATAACCTCATCAAGTCTCCACCATCCTCCCACTCATTTCTTTCGAGAGAAACTTTTCCTCGAGAAAGGACTCGTTTCTAGAGGCAATTACTTTTGCTTCCAGATCTGAAATAGGAGGTATACCCAGCTGTTTTGGGTATTCTATGAAGATGCATTTATCCGCTTTGGGTTCGAGCTTATCAGCCTGAAACTTTTTCACATAAGCATCGCAGCCCCAAACTTTTAAGAAACGACAACTTAGGTTTCTCTAAACGGTGTCGTCTCAACAGAATTGCGTGGTGCCCCTTTTAAAGTGAATGCGGTTATCTCTAATGCCTAACCCATAAACGATAGTGGTAATTCGATAAGAGACATCATGGTATGCACCATATCCAATAGGGTGCAGTTATGATGTTCGGACACACCATCACACTATGGTGTTCCAGGCGGTATTAATTGCGAAACACTTTCCACAATGTCTTAATTGTGTGCCAAACTCGTAACTCAGATACTCATCTCTATGATCATATCACAGACATTTTATCCTTTTGTCACGACGATCTTCAACTTCACTCTGAAATTACTTAAACTTTTCAATAATTCAGACTTGTGTTTCATCAAGTAAATACACTCAGCATCTACTCAAATCATCTGTGAAGTTAGAACTTAACGATATCCACTGCATGCCTCAGCACTCATTGGACTGCACACATCAAAATGTATTACATCCAACAAGTTGCTCTCTTGTTCCATCTTACTGAAAACGAGGCTTTTCAGTCATCTTGCCCATGTGGTATGATTTGCATGTCTCAAGTGATTCAAAATCAAGTGAGTCCAAACGATCCATCTGCATGGAGTTTCTTCATGCATATATACCAATGGACATGGTTCGCATGTCTCAATATTTTCAAAAACGACTGAGTCCAAAGATCCATCTACATGGAGCTTCTTCATGCGTTCTATACCAATATGACTCAAATAGCAGTGCCACAAGTATGTGGTACTATCATTACTTTTGGCATGAACATGTGTATCACTACGATCGAGATTCATTTTAGGTGCAAGACCATTGAAGGTATTATTCAAATAAACAGAGTAACCATTATTCTCCTTAAATGAATAACCATATTGCGATAAACATAATCCAATCATGCTCAACGCAAACACCAAATCTCGATGGTAGAGGGAGCATGCGATGCTTGATCACATCAACCTTGGAAACACTTCCAACACATATCGTCATCTCAGCTTTAGCTAGTCTCCATTTATTCCGCAGCTTTTATTTCGAGTTACTAACACTTAGCAACCGAACCGGTATCTAATACCCTGGTGCTGCTAGGAGTACTAGTAAAGTACACATTCATATAATGTATATCTAATATACTTCCGTCGACCTGGCCTGCCTTCTCATCTACCAAATATCTAGGGTAGTACTGCTTCAGTGACCGTTCCTCTCATTACAGAAGCACTTAGTCTCGGGTTTGGGTTCAACCTTGGGATTCTTCACTAGAGCAGCAAACGACTTGCTGTTTCATGAAGTATCCCTTTTGCCCTTGCCCTTCTTAAACTAGTGGTTTTACTAACCATCAACAATTGATGTTCCTTCTTGATTTCTACTTTCGCGGTGTCAAACATCGCGAATAGCTCAAGGATCATCATAACTATCCCTGATATGTTATAGTTCATCACGAAGCTCTACTAGCTTGGTGGCAGTGACTATGGAGAACCATCACTATCTCATCTGGGAGATTAACTCCCACTGGATTCAAGCGATTGTGGTACTCAGACAATCTGAGCACATGCTCAACGATTGAGCTTTTCTCCCTTAATTTGCAGGCTTAAGAAACTTGTCAGAGGTCTCATACCTCTTGACGTGGGAATTAGTCTGAAATCCCAATTTCAGTCTTCGAAACATCTCACATGTTCTGCGACGTTTCAAAACGTGTTTGGTGCCACAATTCTAAGCCGTTAGCATTACGCACTGAACTATCACGTAGTCATCAAAACGTGTATGTCAGATGTTCCGCAACATCTACAGACGACGCCGAGGTTCAGCACACCGAGCGGTGCATTAAGGACATAAGCCTTCTGTGCAGCAATGAGGACAATCCTCAGTTTACGGACCCAGTCCGCATAATTTCTACTACCAACTTTCAACTAAATTTTCTCTAGGAACATATCTTAGAAGAACTAAAGCGTAAGCTATGACATAATTTGCAAAGACCTTTTGACTATGTTCATGATAATGAAGTTCATCTGATTATTTAACTCCCACTAAGATAGACATCCCTCTAGTCATCTAAGTGATACATGATCCGAGTCAAACTAGGCCGTGTCCGATCATCACGTGAGACGGACTAGTCATCATCGGTGAACATCTCCATGTTGATCGTATCTACTATACGACTCATGTTCGACCTTTCGGTCTCTTGTGTTCCGAGGCCATGTCTGTACAAGCTAGGCTCGTCAAGTCAACCTAAGTGTTTCGCATGTGTTCCGAGACCATGTCTGTACATGCTAGGCTCGTCAACACCCGTTGTATTCGAATGTTAGAATCTATCACACCCGATCATCACGTGGTGCTTCGAAACAACGAACCTTCGCAACGGTGCACAGCTAGGGGGAACACGTCTCTTGAAATTTTAGTGAGGGATCATCTTATTTATGCTACCGTCATTCTAAGCAAATAAGATGTAAACATGATAAACATCACATGCAATCAAATAGTGACATGATATGGCCAATATCATTTTGCTCCTTTGATCTCCATCTTCGGGGCACCATGATCATCTTTGTCACCGGCATGACACCATGATCTCCATCATCATGATCTCCATCATTGTGTCTTCATGAAGTTGTCACGCCAATGAGTACTTCTACTTCTATGGCTAACGCGCTTAGCAATAAAGTAAAGTAATTTACATGGCGTTATTCAATGACACGCAGGTCATACAAAAAATAAAGACAACTCCTATGGCTCCTGCCGGTTGTCATACTCATCGACATGCAAGTCGTGATTCCTATTACAAGAACATGATCAATCTCATACATCACATATATCATTCATCACATCCTTTTGGCCATATCACATCACATAGCATACCCTGCAAAAACAAGTTAGACGTCCTTTAATTGTTGTTGCATGTTTTACGTGGCTGCTATGGGATTCTAGCAAGAACGTTTCTTACCTACGCAAAAGCCACAACGTGATATGCCAATTTCTATTTACCCTTCATAAGGATCCTTTTCATCGAATCCGATCCGACTAAAGTGGGAGAGACAGACACCCGCTAGCCACCTTATGCAACTAGTGCATGTCAGGCGGTGGAACCTGTCTCACGTAAGAGTACGTGTAAGGTCGGTCCGGGCCGCTTCATCCCACGATGCCGCCGAATCAAGATAAGACTAGTAACGGCAAGTAAATTGACAAAATCGACGCCCACAACTACTTTGTGTTCTACTCGTGCATAGAAACTACGCATAGACCTAGCTCATGATGCCACTGTTGGGGAACGTAGCAGCAATTCAAAATTTTCTACGCATCACCAAGATCAATCTATGGAGTAATCTAGCAACGAGGGGAGGGGAGTGCATCTACATACCATTGTAGATCGCGATGCGGAAGCGTTGCAAGAACGCGGATGAAGGAGTCGTACTCGTAGAGATTCAGATCGCGGTTGATTCCGATCTAAGCGCCGAACCACGGCGCCTCCGCGTTCAACACACGTGCAGCCCGGTGACGTCTCCCACGCCTTGATCCAGCAAGGTGAGAGGGAGAGGTTGGGGAAGACTCCATCCAGCAGCAGCACGACGGCGTGGTGGTGATGGAGGAGCGTGGCAATCCCGCAGGGCTTCGCCAAGCACCGCGGGAGAGGAGGAGGAGGAAGAGGGGTAGGGCTGCGCCGAAAGAGAGACGTTTTCATCTGTCTTGGGCAGCCCAAACCTCAACTATATATAGGGGGGAGGGGGCTGCGCCCCCCTCTAGGGTTCCCACCCCAAGAGGAGGTGGCCAGCCCTAGATCCCATCCAAGGGGGGCGGCCAAGGGGAGGAGAGGGGGGCGCCACTAGGGTGGGCCTCAAGACCCATTTGGACCTAGGGTTTGCCCCCTCCCACTCTCCCATGCGCTTGGGCCTTGGTGGGGGGCGCACCAGCCCACCTGGGGCTGGTCCCCTCCCACACTTGGCCCACGCAGCCTTCTGGGGCTGGTGGCCCCACTTGGTGGACCCTCGGGACCCTCCCGGTGGTCCCGGTACATTACCGATATCACCCGGAACTTTTCCGGTGACCAAAACAGGACTTCCCATATATATAAATCTTTACCTCCGGACCATTACGGAACTCCTCGTGACGTCCGGGATCTCATCCGGGACTCCGAACAACATTCGGTAACCACGTATATCTTTTCCTTATAACCCTAGCGTCACCGAACCTTAAGTGTGTAGACCCTACGGGTTCGGGAACCATGCAGACATGACCGAGACGTTCTCCGGTCAATAACCAACAGCGGGATCTGGATACCCATGTTGACTCCCACATGTTCCATGATGATCTCATCGGATGAACCACGATGTCGGGGATTCAATCAATCCCGTATGCAATTCCCTTTGTCTATCGATATGTTACTTGCCCGAGATTCGATCGTCGGTATCCCTATACCTTGTTCAATCTCGTTACCGGCAAGTCTCTTGAGTCGTTCCGTAACTCACATCATCCTGTGATCAACTCCTTGGTCACATTGTGCACATTATGATGATGTCCTACCGAGTGGGCCCAGAGATACCTCTCCGTTTACACGGAGTGACAAATCCCAATCTCGATTCGTGCCAACCCAACAGACACTTTCGGAGATACCTGTAGTGCACCTTTATAGCCACCCAGTTATGTTGTGACGTTTGGTACACCCAAAGCATTCCTACGGTATCCGGGAGTTGCACAATCTCATGGTCTAAGGAAATGATACTTGACATTAGAAAAGCTCTGAGCAAACGAACTACACGATCTTGTGCTAGGCTTAGGATTGGGTCTTGTCCATCACATCATTCTCCTAATGATGTGATCCCGTTATCAACGACATCCAATGTCCATGGTCAGGAAACCGTAACCATCTATTGATCAACGAGCTAGTCAACTAGAGGCTTACTAGGGACATGGTGTTGTCTATGTATCCACACATGTATCTGAGTTTCCTATCAATACAATTCTAGCATGGATAATAAACGATTATCATGAACAAGGAAACCATGACTATCTGTTGATCAACGAGCTAGTCAACTAGAGGCTTACTAGGGACACGTTGTGGTCTATGTATTCACACATGCATTACGATTTCCGGATAACACAATTATAGCATGAACAATAGACAATTACCATGAACAAAGAAATATAATAATAACCATTTATTATTGCCTCTAGGGCATATTACCAACATCCCTTGCCCGCTGCCTCTCGCGGCGGGCGGTGCGCGCCTTCGACTCCGATGTGCGCGTTCGGGCCAGCGGGGCGGGCACAAGCACCCACCGCCGCCCACGAGGGGGAGCAGCAACCGACGAGGCCAGGGGCGGCATAGGGGAGGTGCGGATTGCGCAGGCCGCCTGTCGGAGCTGCCCCCGGGTCGGGAGGGGCCAACTTCGGCGTTCGAGCTGCGCCAACGGGAAGCTGCCGCTGCGGCGAGGCTGCAGATCCGAAGCTGCCCCCGATCTCCACCTTGGACCGCTCCAAGGCGATGCGGAGGGCAAACTCATACTCCGGATCCAGCTCGTCATCGGAGCGGCCGCCGGAGCTCGACATTCGTCGGATTCGAATGGAGTCGGTGTGGGGAGAGGAGAGGACGGAGCGAGAGAGCAGAGTGAGTGAGCTAGGGTTTTGGAGCGATGAGCCCGACGAGTTTTTTTGTAGGACATCCGTGGGATCAGTGGTGGGCCGGGCTTGTCAGGCGGACGCGCCCGGACGTGCCCGGGCCACCTCATAAACGCCCTACATTTGAAACGAATATGAGGGGTGCTGGTAAGCCGGGGCGTTTGAGGCCCATTTGAGAACTCCGATTGGGTCGGTATTTTGTGACCGGTCAGTGACCGAACGGCCTGCCTAGACATATGAGACGGATATAGGACACCCGGCTGTAGATGCTCTTACATATGTATTCCCTCCGTCCCATAAGTAATCGCGCCAAGATAAAGTGACTACCTTGCAACCACTATCTTCAAATCGATGAGACCATGGAGTAACATCACTACCCATGTAAATATTTAACGAATATCATAACACGCTGGTTAGTGGCCCTAAACCTTGGCATTTCTAGCAGCCCAAATCTCCCGAGGGATGAGTATTCATTGATCACTGCACTCAGTCGCTGGATCAAGCTCACAGCACCAACCGGCACACAACGCGTGACCCGAGAGCGACGCAGGGCCAATAGAAGGCAGCATCATGGTCCGAGTAGACGCGACGCTGCGACCTAATGACCGAGCATGACAAAGGAGGCCAGGGCGGACGGGCGAGAGGTCCAACCGAAACGAAACGCGACGAGGTGCCTGCGTCTGCGTGAATACACATGTCAGTGTCAGTACAAAAGGGGCAGTGGTACAAATACACGAGCCGGATCGAGCACCGGACGTACAGCATCTCAGGCTCGCAGGGAATGCGCACGGGAAAGGCCAAACTGGGCGTACCCGTACCCGTGCGTCGCGCCCCCAACACCCAGCACGGCGCTATTATTTCCCCCAAAGCTCAGACATACCCCCCGTTCCCCAGCCAATAGGGCCTCCGCCACGCCACGCCCGCTGACACTGCCAGGCCGGACCACGCGACGTACCGGGCCCGCCCTGCCCGCCCCACTGCATGCATGTACACCCCGCTCTGCTGCGCAGGCTTTTCCCCCTCACCGCTCAGCCACGGCGGCCTCCCGCGCTCTCTCCATGACGGGTGGGGCCGGATTCAACGAGTCCCACCTTCCAGTGGGAGGGCGTGTGGTAAAGTTGGTACGCGGGGCAGGAAAGTCCGCGGTGGCGTCCAGTTCCGGATATGGCATCTTCGTGCAAGTGGGAGGGCCGCCACCCTCGCTTCCCGCGCCAGGCTGCCACGCCGCTCGCCGACGGGTGGGCCTGGGACGTGACTGGGGACAACGTGGTCCCACTCCCCAGTGAATAAAGGCCGGGCAGGTGGTGAGGCTAGGAAGGAGCAGTGCGTGTTGTCGCGCCGCGCGCGGCTTTCGATGCGGTGGTGGCAGTCATGTCCTCATGGGTACGCGCAGCGCGGGCCGGGTCCCGCCGCGGATTGAACCCCTCAATGACGCCCATCCATGTGGCGACGGGCCCTGCGCTGTCACGAGCCGGGGTCGTACTCCGCCTACTTGCAGCAGGCTACAGTGGCGTACGAGCACACTCCTGCTGCCAGCGGCCAGCTGCCTCTGCGGGCAGATCCCACCTGTCAGTACGGCGCTGCCGTGCCTTCCAGACCAGCCACCAGTGCGCTGCTCCTCCCCGGGGAGCTCGCCTCGCCTCGCGAGCGAGCGGCCTTTCCCAGCTTTTATATCGGCCAAGCGCCAGTGGGATAACCTACCTCTGCCTGTACTTACAGCAGGAGCCGCGCCGTCGCCGCCATTTCCACTTGCTCGTTTACTTGCCGGCCGCAACGGTTCTAGCCTAGCCACCGTGGGTTTCCTTGCTGGCCGGAGGAAGAACGGCGTGTGTGTTCCGTTGGGGCAAGGGCATGGAAGGAGACGGCGACGCTAGGTCGAGAGCGACACTGGCCTGGGATCTCGGGGTGCAGTGGGCTCCCGCCGCCTCGGCTGCTTACCCGCAGCATTTCCTGCCGCCGCCGGGGGTGGCTAGCCAGCAGCAGCACATGCAGCAGGAGCTCACTAGCCTCAAGCTGGGGAAGCGCCCGTGCTCCTTGGGCGGCTGCCAGGTGGCTGTGGCTCAGGTCGACGGGAGCGGAGGCGGCGGCGGGCGTGCCGTGGTGGAGGGCAAGAGGAAGGAGAAGGCGGCCGGGGCGGCGGCAACGGCGGCCATGCCGAGGTGCCAGGTGGAAGGGTGCCACATGGCGCTGGCGGGGGCCAAGGAGTACCACCGGCGGCACAAGGTGTGCGAGGCGCACTCCAAGGCGCCCAGGGTCATCGTGCACGGCGCCGAGCAGCGCTTCTGCCAGCAATGCAGCCGGTACGTGTACACCCCAACTTGTGCTAGCCATAGCTAGATCCACCCTTCATGTACACGTACGTACGTGCGGAGTCTCTCTCACGCGCTAGCGTTGACTCTCTGGTCTGCGTATACAATGCGTGCAGCTTCCACGCGATGGCGGAGTTCGACGACGCCAAGCGGAGCTGCCGGCGACGGCTAGCCGGGCACAACGAGCGGCGCCGGAAGAGCAACGCCAGCGACGCCATGGCCAGGGGCTCTGCGCACGCGCACGGTAATCCACGCCATTACTCCCCCACCTCCATTAGCGCGAGCTGTTCTAGACTTCTAGCGCAGTCTTAGCGTGATAGAGTCATAGAGCACGACAGGTAAGAGTGATTACACAGAGAACAAACATCGTTAATGCTGGCTGATAGACGCCGCAGTAGCTACTCTTAGTAGTACTAAGCAAAACCGGCAGGGGGTAAGAGAGGGTAGAGTGGTTTGATGCCGGGAAACAAGGGGAGATCTGCTGCAGGTACGCGTAGGGACATGAAAAAAGCTCTCGGGATGCGTGAGACGGGTGAAGCAAAGCAAACACTCGCGATTTAATGCGTGCATTTACGTGCCCTGCCTCTGCCTGCTTGGGTAGGCCGTGCTAGCTAGCTTGGCACTGCCATGCAAGGCCGACCGTGCATATGATCACGTACAGGAGCGCCTCAGCGGCTGTTGGCCACGCGACAGTGGTCGCGATGCCGCTGGCCACTGTTGGCATTCAGTGACGTACTGGCGCTAGTTATTGAAGAAATGGCGTCGATATACGGTTAGTGATAGATGCTACTACAGTGTACTGTGTACACCATTTGTGCGTTATACTACCAGAATGGTAACTTATTAAGGCTACTGTGCATTAGAGATATAGCCTAGAGGCAGTACAAAAAGACCACCAGATTCAGAAGGTACTCGGTCAAACCCATACAGTTACATATACATACCTAGCGTAGTAGCGGTCGTACTACTGTAAAGAGGAAAATGCGCCACGGTTTCGAAGATACTCTTTGTAGTACAAAGTTTGTACTTCTCCAGTTGTTACCTGTGTGGGATCAGGAGATTTTTTTTAGGGTTTAGTATCAAGGTATAATTGCTGGTGAGGATCTGCAGACAGTAATAATATCATTAACGCGCGAATCAATTAACTGGTGCCGATCAAATATGGAGTCGATGCGCGCTTACTTAGTTAGCCTGGCGTATAGTATAGTAGTATACGTACTTTCACTGATCCTCAGAGTTCAGACTTAGAGTCTGCTCTGCTTGTCTCTAAAGTTCAAGTGCTCTTTGTACCGTGCTAGCATACATATTGTACACAAACAGTGTTATTTGTTACACTTTGTAAAGCACTCATGCATGTGGACTTCGAAGTTGCTTGGAAGTAAATATCGGTTTTCCTTGTATAGTTAATTAGGGCATTTTCCGTATGTAGTTGATTGAAATTAATTCGGTAAAAAGAATGGGTCAAAATCTATCATTATATAAAGAGTGAATATTCTCTTAGGGTCTAGAGTTTAGGTATATAGATAATGGATAAACTAACGACTCATGTCCAACAATCTATAACTAGTACTCCCCCTGTTCACAAATAGTATATGTTTTAGATATTTTAATTTAAACTACATACAAACTGAAATGTGCGAACAGACGAAAAAATACACAGGAGCTCTCGGGTGCTCCGCACCCCTATACGAAAAATATTCGTAAAAAATTCCCAGAAAATAAAAAAAATCCAAAATTTTGGGATGTCAAACCTAGTTTTCCAATCTACTTCCGTGTGAAATTTCGTGAAAAAATACCAAAAAACGTATCCGTGGCGAAGGAATTACTGCCTGGAAAAAAATGTACCCTGACGGTGTTTTGCTATATATAGGAATTTTTTGTCTTTTTGCCGCGAATACGTTTCCTGGTATTTTTTTCACCAAATTTCAGACGGGAGTACATCGGGAACCCACGTTTGATATCCCAAAATCCCAGTTTTTTTTCAAATTTCTCGGTATTTTTTTCCTGGTATTGTACGTATAGGGGTGCGGAGCACCCGAGTGCTCTAAATCCTCGTCCGCGAACAGACACACTAAAATATGTCTGTACACATCCGATTCACAAAAAAATAAGAACATCTTATATTTGTGAACAGAGGAAATAGTTTGTCTAACAATAAATAGAGAAAGGTGTGATAGCTCCTGGGTGCCCCTACACCCTCTATGAACAGTAAATTCGAACAAATAGAAAATAAATAAATAAAATCTGAAACTTTGCACATAAAATATGGTCAAACTTTGTAGGTTCTTGCAAGTTTTCAGAAAAAAACACACTCTTATAAATAATACTGTTGCATGTCATTGATTTCTTTTGGTGCCTCTTTGATAGGAATGTATATGAACAACAGAACACTATAATTTTGTAGATTTGTGTGTCTGATTTGGGGAATATAAAATACGAAGACATCCTAATAAACATGGTCAAATCAAAGTTAGGCCATAATTAAATATAAATTTCTAATGCTATTTCGCCAACACTTTTCTCGTTCTTCATTAAAAAATGTTCTAAGAAGAGTTCTGAAGTGAAATGTAGCTAGTAATCATGAGGTTAAGTGAGAATCCCTATTGTTTTTCTTTGCTCCATTCCTTTGAATCATATGGATGCCATTGCCACCAAAGGAAAATTTGTTGTTCCCATGTTTTTCTCTACTTTTCCTACAAAGCAAAAAAAAGGTCTCCTTGTTTTTAGAAACACCTGCAACGTTCAATTTGTTCTCAAAGCAATGGCCGGGAAGATCCCACTTGGGAAGCGCAAGCAGGAAACATTTGTAAACCAATATGCTTATTCTATGCTTGGACATACACAAAGATAGGTGATTATTAAGCTCCTATGGTATTATCGTTTTGCAGTTTTGATTGATAAACAAGTATTTCTAAGCACTACCGGAACAACCTTATCACACTTCAAGATTTCTGAAATTACCAAAGGGATAGGAAATTTTGATCTGACTATTGCCAACGGCTGAGCGAAATAACTATCTTAAGTCACTCCAATTATAACATAGTGGGGTAGGCTGTATGCTCCTGTGTTGGAACAATGGTCGATGTGCGCGAATCCATAAATTAATATGTAGACCTCATCCTGACAAAACTTCTTCAGCTGCTGTGTTTTTTTTTCCTTTTTTTTTTGCGGGGAGCTGCTGTGCTTCTTCATACTATGATACTAAGCATGAAAATAAGCGAATCTGAAAAAAAAAAAACAGAATAATGTCCCGGCGCTCCTGGTTTTCTACAGATACGGTATCCTGGAACGATGGGAGGAGAAGGGCCAGAACTGCATCAGCGTGTTCCTTCACACGGTTCCTGTGATACAAAGCTTGATAATCCTACAGTTATCTAGTTTCCCACAAGTCACTGAGGAGGAGAATCATCGTGCATCAGGTTGGC
The DNA here is from genome assembly GCF_002575655.3 of Aegilops tauschii subsp. strangulata. Lineage (NCBI taxonomy): Eukaryota > Viridiplantae > Streptophyta > Magnoliopsida > Poales > Poaceae > Aegilops > Aegilops tauschii. Next base: position 527,454,647 of record NC_053036.3, read on the forward strand.
GAAACAGTGACCAAATCTTGATGCCCACCTTTACACGTACGTACAGATAGCGTTTCACTAGGGTTATTGTGATGTTTGTGGATAAAAGCTGCAGTCATCGTCTACCGGTGCTGACCGACCTGGTAGCCGTCTAGGTAACACTCGAGTTTCCAGCGCAAATGACGAGGACAAACGCACAAACATGCTGAAACCTTTTGGATTTTGCAGTTCAAAACACAACTGGACAAGATGCGTGCGTAGCTAGCCTGATCTGCACCAGCAAGGAAGGAGTCTGTCTTTGGGTATATACAGTAGTTTGCATGCAACTAATAAGCTTGCTTAATTGTTGCAGGGGTGGCGTCGTTGGTGCACGGCTTCGCGCCGTACGGCGGCCTGCCGACGTCCCCGGCTGGTGCTCTCTCTCTTCTGTCATCGGCCAGAGCCGCCCCCTGGCTAGTTCCGACGACGCCCGGCGACGTATTCTCCGCCCGCTCCAGCAGCGCCGCGCTGGACGAGCTCATCGCCGAGAACCGCGCGGCGCTCCTGGCGTGCCACTTCTTCCCCCAGCGCTCGGCCGCCCGGCCGGCCGCGGCAGAGATGGCGCCCGCCTGGCACCAGGCGCACCAGCAGGCCCCGCCTGGCCACGCGGTGGCGGGCAATGGTGCCGGCCGAGACCACGGAGCTCCTCCTCCAGAGGGGCACGTCACCCTCGACCTCATGCAGGCGCCCGGCACGGCAGGCTTGCCCTTCCGGCCCATGGCGCAGGGCAGGCCAGCCGAGGACGGCGACGCGGGCCGTGGCTCGGGCGTGTGGACGCCTCTGCAGGGTGCCCACGCCGTCTGAGCTCGCCACATGGTGCAATTACGTATACCAGTACGCGGCATGGGCGCGGCTGGGGCTTTGGTCGTTGTGTCGACCGTGCAATCAACTTGAGTTGAACAACAGTGTACTGTCTGTCTTGTAGCGGGTGCTAGCTGCATCCTCTTCTTTTTTTTCTCCCCCGACAAAGCGCCCCAAGTAAATTCTGGTCCTGAATTCCAACTCGGATTAATTTGAGATCATGGGCGGTCGGTCTTGCATGCTGTCATTCTGGTTTCTCTGTAGATACGGGGTGAACTGAATGGAAAAGTTGCAACCATCACAGAAGCTCCGGTCGGGACGTGGTACAGCATATGGTTGGCTGTCGGCCTCGTGTGTCATCGCAACTTACACCACACGACCAATGTTCGGAATGTGCTGCCGTGACAACCACTCGCCATCCTCTCCTATCGTGACAGTTGGTCCATGGGAACCTATCGATCTGACCTCACCGAATCATTCATCAATTATCTAAAGCTTCTAGAAGAAAGGTGTGGCCTATGTGCACTAGCTTAGCGCATTTCCCAGATCCTCTCGATCCGCGGCACACTCGGGGGAAGTTTGTCGGCTGTCAATGTTCAGAGGCAGTGCTTGTGGGACGAGACTTGCCTGCTCCCTTCCCATACTTTCATCCGTGCTCCCGCATACGTGGCTTGATTTGATTGGAAGAAAATAAGGCTAGATTAGAAAAGAAAAAGAAAAAAGAACAGCCGTAGGATGAAGTGGGAGCACGGATGGGAGCATGGAAAGGGAGCAGGCAAGCCGGATCCGTGCTTGTGCTTGCTACTAGTACTTGCTATCCATACCGAATAAGGGTACTGAAGAAATAGAATACAAATATGCCATAACTTTGGTTGGTTCAAAAATTCAATCAAAACTTTGGTTGGTTGGACTGCACAACTAATTTGATAGTATCTTCGTTCATTCGGCAAATTAGCAAGGACTAAGACGTATTTGTCCTGGCAAAAAGCGCAAACAATGACTACTCAGTCCGTTCCTAGTGGAGTAAGTAGTTTATGGTTTCAAAGGCAGTCTCTTCATGCAGCTCAACACAACCGTTGTGCATTTTTGTCACGAACTATGGTCTTTCTCTAAGGGCTTCGCTTATTTCAGTTAGCACTTCCCCTCTTTTGAAGGTTCTTGTTTGCCAAAAAAAGCTACAGGTTCGGCAATAAAACCGACTAGTAGGGATAAGGATTTTCCAGCGGAACCAGTTTCTACCTGGGTCCTGCATGCACGTCATGTGTGCACGCACACGTATAGGGACAGCTAACGAGAAGGCCCACAACAAAGTTACTAGTTGGTATGTATTGTAGTCAAAAGGTAGTATGACATTTTTTGAACCAACCACACCATAGTTACATCCCACCCACCCACGCTTTTCAATTTGATTATATAGTTTGTATCAATTATATCTTTTGAACTAAATATCCAATTGACAAACCGTTTGAATATTAGTATTCACAATATTTAAATCTTCAAAACAATATCAATTTTGAACATTTAAAAAATCAAATTCAAATTATGATACCATATTGAAACTTATATGAAACTATTACATGTGCCTTTCGTCCTATTTTTACATGTTTCATTAAAAAAAATTCCATTGCATGGTTTTGCTACTTCTTCATTCTGGATTCCAGTACTATTTCATTCTATTTTTTAAGCTTTCAAATAAGTTTCATATCATTTAAAAAAATTATCTTTCATGGTTTGACTGGGCACTAAAATTGTTCTCTTCACATATTTTCTATAAGATATCATTTCCATACCATCGCAAATTTACATGTTTTCATTACTTATTCATACATTCCCTTGTATGTTTCCATTATTCTTTCACTCCACAATTCATCCGTGTTTCATATCAAAATTTATATAAGTTTTATTATGATTTATTGCATTGACTTTTGCATGTTTTATTATTGGTCCAGTCTGGTTTTATTGTCATATCATCTCACATTTCATATAAGTTTCATTATGGTATCAATTTTGAATTTGAACTTGGCCAGAACATGTTCAAGTTTGATCTTGTTTCAAAGATTTAAATGTCATGAACACGAATCTGCAAACTGATTCTAAATTGGATCATTGGTTCAAAAATTAAAAGTGTTACAAATTTTAGAATCAGACTAAAAGCATGAGGGGATGGACCATGGGATGAAAGAATAAAACAGTCTTAATGCAATAAATGCCTGCTCCTATAAAGTGGATAGTCCTATGAAAAATTTACAAAGTAGCAGAATCGGTAAATTACTCGTATGCAAATTGTGTACATGCACACCCATCAAGCATGCAGGACACCGGTAGAAACCGGTTTCGCTAGAATTTCATTTCACTGACTAGTAGCTCATATCAATTCATTGGTCAGCAAATGAATGTAAATTCTTTCATCATATAGGGATATAACCTTGCTTTTCCAGAAAGATAATTAAATATGGTGTCTGAGCTCTAATTCTTCAGGGTGGTTGCCGTAGTGAAAACAGCATTAGCAGGGGGTGGATGTTTGTCGTTAACCAAGTCGACAGTCCACGATATTAGCAATCGTCACAACCGATAATTGTAAAATCGGGCATATATGACGACCATGCAACGGGTTGAGATAGTTGGACAATGATATTTGTAAACCAGGTTTGGTCACACCTCATGGTCGAGTGAGGCTGATGGGAATCTCCCACGCCGACCCTCAAGCCGCCCGCAAAAGTCCAGACTGAGTTGTCCGGACGTGTTTTACCATCCAACTCGGTAGAAAGGCATACCCGATCACCTTTTTAATACTAAGCCGCGTTTCGTTGGTCGATTCCTGACACGAAGCAAGCTTTCATCGAGATGTTTATGTTTCAAGCTTAGGTTCAATGGGAAATTCACTATGTTCAATTGCCTGAGGGTGCCTTTTGTAGGCTCATAGTCTTTCCTTGGTCCATGCACCTGCTTCATTGGAAGGGGCGGGGGGGGGGGGTTGCATTTGGTCCATGACGATGGGGTGAAAATTGACAAATCTGACCATTTTCAGAAACTTTGGCGCAAAATGAACCATTTTTTCACAAAATGGCCCGTTTTTGTAGATGCCTGATACGTCTCTGTCGTATCGACTTTTCCTAACGCTTTTGCTTTTGCTTTGGACTCTAATTTGCATGATTTGAATGAAACTAACCCGGACTGACGCTGTTTTCAGCAGAACTACCATGGTGTTGTTTTTGTGAAGAAATAAAAGTTTCCAGATTTGGACAAAACATTTTGAAGATTTATTGCAGAATAAATAAAAAATACTGGAACCAAGAAGCACCGGAGGGGGTGCCCTGGCTGGCCACGATACACCAGGGCCCGCCACTCCCTCCAAGCGCGCCCTGGTGGGTTGTGGGGCCCTCGTGGCCCCTCTGACCCTAATTCCAAATCCATAAATACCTATTTTTGGAGAAAAAAATAGGAGAGAAAGTTTTATCGCGTTTCACGATACGGAGCCGCCGCCACCTCCTGTTCTTCACCGGGAAGCCAAATCTGGAGTCCGTTCGGGGCTCCAGAGAGGGGAATCTTCGGTCTTCGTCATCACCAACCCTCCTTCATCGTCAATTCCATGACGCTCCCCATCGGGGGTGAGTAATTCCTCCCTAGGCTCGCTGGTCGGTGAGGAGTTGGATGAGATTCATCATGTAATCGAGTTAGTTTTGTTAGGGCTTAATCCCTAGTATCCACTATGTTCTAAGATTGATGTTGCTATGACTTTGCTATGCTTAATGCTTGTCACTAGGGCCCGAGTGCCATGATTTCAGATCTGAACCGTTTATGTTTTCACCATTATATCTATGTTCTAGATCCGATCCTGCTAGTCATATGCACCTGCTACGTGTTATGATTCGTAATCCCCAAGGTGACAGTAATTGGGATACTTTCCGGTGATGACCGTAGTTTGAGGAGTTCATGTATTCACTACGTGTTAATGCTTTGTTCCGGTTCTCTATTAAAAGGAGGCCTTAATATCCCTTAGTTTCCTTATGGACCCCACTGCCACAGGAGGGTAGCACAAAAGATGTCATGCAAGTTTTTTTTTCCATAAGCATGTATGACTATTTACGAAATACATGCCTACATTATATTTATGAATTGGAGCTAGTCTGTGTCGCCCTAGGTTATGACTGTTATATGATGAATATCATCCAACGAATTCATCGATCCAATGCCTACGAGTTTTCCACATATTGTTCTTGTTAAGTTACTACTGTTGTTGCTACTGTTACAACTGCTACGAAATCATTGCTATCACTGTTACTGTTACCACTACTATAAAACCATCATATTACTGTGCTACTGATCACTCTGCTGCAGATATTTAATCTCCAGATGTGGTTGAATTGACAACTCAATTCCTAATACTTGCAAATATTCTTTGGCTCCCCTTGTGTCGAATCAATAAATTTGGGTTGAATACTCTACCCTCGAAAACTGCTGTGATCCACTATACTTGTGGGTTATCAATGCCCAGGGCTGGGGGCTAGAGCGTCCTGCTCTCTTGCATGGTGCCCCGGGCCAGGGCATCGTGCTCTCTTGCATGGCACCCCAACCCATGGCTGAAGGAAATATGCCCTAGAGGCAATAATAAAGTTATTATTTATATTTCCTTATATCATGATAAATGTTTATTATTAATGCTAGAATTGTATTAACTAGAAACTTGATACTGTTGGGGAACGTAGTAATTTCAAAATTTTCCTACGCACACGCAAGATCATGGTGATGCATAGCAACGAGAGGGGAGAGTGTTGTCCACGTACCCTCGTAGACCGACAGCGGAAGCGTTATCACAACGCGGTTGATGTAGTCGTACGTCTTCACGATCCGACCGATCAAGTACCGAACGTACGGCACCTCCAAGTTCTACACACGTTCAGCTCGATGACGTCCCTCGAACTCCGATCCAGCCGAGTGTTGAGGGAGAGTTTCGTCAGCACGACGGCGTGGTGACGATGATGATGTTCCACCGACGCAGGGCTTCGCCTAAGCTCCGCGACGGTATTATCGAGGTGTAATCTGGTGGAGGGGGGCACCGCACACGGCTAAAATATCGTATATCAAGTGTGTTCTTAGGTGCCCCCCTGCCCCCGTATATAAAGGAGCAAGGGGGAGGCCGGCTGCCCTAGGCGCGCCAAGGAGAGAGGGGGAGTCCTCCTCCTAGTAGGAGTAGGACTCCCCTTTCCTAGTCCTACTAGGAAAAGAGGGGGGAAGGAAAGAGAGGGAGAGGGAGAGGGAAAGGGGGCTGCGCCCCCCTCTCCTAGTCCAACTAGGATTCCCCTTGGGAGGGGGCGCGCCACCTCCTGGCTGCTGCCCTCTCTCTCCCCTCAAGGCCCACCAAGGCCCAATACTTCCCCGGGGGGTTCCGGTAACCCTCCGGCACTCCGGTTTAATCCGAAACTTCTCCGGAACACTTCCGGTGTCCGAATATAGTCGTCCAATATATCAATCTTTACGTCTCGACCATTTCGAGACTCCTCGTCATGTCCGTGATCACATCCGGGACTCCGAACAACCTTCGGTACATCAAATCACATAAACTCATAATATAGCTGTCATCGTAACTTTAAGCGTGCGGACCCTTTGGGTTCGAGAACTATGTAGACATGACCGAGACACCTCTCCGGTCAATAACCAATAGCGGGACCTGATGCCCATATTGGCTCCCACATATTCTACGAAGATCTTTATCGGTCGGACCGCATAACAACATACGCTGTTCCCTTTGTCATCGGTATGTTACTTGCCCGAGATTCGATCGTCGGTATCTCGATACCTAGTTCAATCTCGTTACCGGCAAGTCTCTTTACTCGTTCCGTAATACATCATCCCGCAACTAACTCATTAGTCACAATGCTTGCAAGGCTTATAGTGATGTGCATTACCGAGTGGGCCCAGAGATACCTCTCCGACAATCGGAGTGACAAATCCTAATCTCGAAATACGCCAACCCAACAAGTACCTTTGGAGACACCAGTAGAGCACCTTTATAATCACCCATTTACGTTGTGACGTTTGTTGCACACAAAGTGTTCCTCCGGTAAACAGGAGTTGCATAATCTCATAGTCATAGGAACATGTATAAGTCATGAAGAAAGCAATAGCAACATACTAAACGATCGGGTGCTAAGCTAACGGAATGGGTCAAGTCAATCATGTCATTCTCCTAATGAGGTGATCCCGTTAATCAAATGACAACTCATGTCTATGGCTAGGAAACATAACCATCTTTGATTAACGAGCTAGTCAAGTAGAGGCATACTAGTGACACTCTGTTTGTCTATGTATTCACACATGTATTATGTTTCTGGTTAATACAATTCTAGCATGAATAATAAACATTTATCATGATATAAGGAAATATATAATACTTTATTATTGCCTCTAGGGCATATTTCGTTCAGTCTCCCACTTGCACTAGAGTCAATAATCTAGTTCACATCGCCATGTGATTTAACATCAATAATTCACATCAGCATGTGATTAACACCCATAGTTCACATCTCTATGTGACCAACACTCAAAGGGTTTACTAGAGTCAATAATCTAGTTCACATCGCTATGTGATTAACACCCAAAGAGTACTAAGGTGTGATCATGTTTTGATTGTGAGATAATTTTAGTCAACGGGTCTGTCACATTCAGATCCGTAAGTATTTTGCAAATTTCTATGTTTACAATGCTCTGCACGGAGCTACTCTTAGCTAATTGCTCCCACTTTCAATATGTATCTAGACCGAGACTTAGAGTCATCTAGATTAGTGTCAAAACTTGCATCGACGTAACCCTTTACGATGAACCTTTTGTCACTTCCATAATCGAGAAAAATATCCTTATTCCACTAAGGATAATTTTGACCGCTGTCCAGTGATCTACTCCTAGATCACTATTGTACTCCCTTGCCAAAATCAGTGTAGGGTATACAATAGATCTGGTACATAGCATGGCATACTTTATAGAACCTATGGCCAAGGCATAGGGAATGACTTTCATTCTCTTTCTATCTTTTGCCGTGGCCGGGCTTTGAGTATTTACTCAATTTCACACCTTGTAACACAGGCAAGAACTCTTTTTTTGACTGTTCTATTTTGAACTACTTCAAAATCTTGTTAAGGTATGTACTCATTGAAAAACTTATCAAGCGTCTTCATCTATCTCTATAGATCTTGATGCTCAATATGTAAGCAGCTTCACCGAGGTCTATCTTTGAAAAAACTCCTTTCAAACACTCCTTTATGCTTTGCAGAATAATTCTACATTATTTCTGATTAACAATATGTCATTCACATATACTTATCAGAAATGCTGTAGTGCTCCCACTCACTTTCTTGTAAATACAGGCTTCACCGCAAGTCTGTATAAAACTATATCCTTTGATCAACTTATCAAAGCGTATATTCCAACTCCGAGATGCTTGCACCAGTCCATAGATGGATCGCTGGAGCTTGCATATTTTGTTAGCACCTTTAGGATTGACAAAACCTTTTGGTTGCATCATATACAACTCTTCTTTAATAAATCCATTAAGGAATGCAGTTTTGTTTATCCATTTGCCATATTTCATAAAATGCGGCAACTGCTAACGTGATTCAGACAGACTTAAGCATAGATACGAGTGAGAAACTCTCATCGTAGTCAACACCTTGAACTTGTCGAAAAACCTTTTTGCGACAATTCTAGCTTTGTAGATAGTAACACTACTATCAGCGTCCGTCTTCCTCTTGACGATCCATTTATTCTCAATTGCTTGCCGATCATCGGGCAAGTCAACCAAAGTCCACACTTTGTTCTCATACATGGATCTCATCTCAGATTTCATGGCCTCAAGCCATTTTGCGGAATCTGGGCTCACCATCGCTTCTTCATAGTTCGTAGGTTCATCATGGTCTAGTAACATAACCTCCAGAACAGGATTACCGTACCACTCTGGTGCAGATCTTACTCTGGTTTACCTACGAGGTTTGGTAGTAACTTGATCTGAAGTTACATGATCATCATCATTAACTTCCTCACTAATTGGTGTAGAAGTCACAGGAACAGATTTCTGTGATGAACTACTTTCCAATAAGGGCGCAGGTACAGTTACCTCATCAAGTTCTACTTTCCTCCCACTCACTTCTTTCGAGAGAAACTCCTTCTCTAGAAAGGATCCATTCTTAGCAACGATTGTCTTGCCTTCGGATCTGTGATAGAAGGTGTACCCAACTGTCTCCTTTGGGTATCCTATGAAGACACATTTCTCCGATTTGGGTTTGAGCTTATCAGGATGAAACCTTTTCACATAAGCATCGCAACCCCAAACTTTTAAGAAACGACAACTTTGGTTTCTTGCTAAACCACAGTTCATAAGGCGTCGTCTCAGCGGATTTTGATGGTGCCCTATTTAACGTGAATGCAGCTGTCTCTAATGCATAACCCCAAAACGATAGTGGTAAATTGGTAAGAGACAATATAGATTGCACTATATGCAATAAAGTACGATTATGACGTTCGGACACACCATTATGCTGTGGTGTTCCAGGTGGCGTGAGTAGTGAAACTATTTCACATTGTTTTAACTGAAGGCCAAACTCGTAACTCAAATATTTTACCTCTGCGATCATATCGTAGAAACTTTTATTTTCTTGTTACGATGATTCTCCACTTCACTCTGAAATTCTTTGAACTTTTCAAATGTTTCAGACTTGTGTTTCATCAAGTAGATATACCCATATCTGCTCAAATCATCTGTGAAGGTCAGAAAATAATGATACCTGCTACGAGCCTCAATATTCATCGGACCACATACATCTGTATGTATGATTTCCAACAAATCTGTTGCTCTCTCCATAGTTCCGGAGAACGGCGTTTCAGTCATCTTGCCCATGGGGCACGGTTCGCAAGCATCAAGTGATTCATAATCTAGTGATTCCAAAATCCCATCAGTATGGAGTTTCTTCATGCGCCTTACACCAATATGACCTAAATGGCAGTGCCACAAATAAGTTGCACTATCATTATTAACTTTGCATCTTTTGGCTTCAATATTATGAATATGTGTATCACTACGATCGAGATCCAACAAACCATTTTCGTTGGTGTGTATGACCATAGAAGGTTTTTATTCATGTAAACAGAACAACAATTGTTCTCTAACTTAAATGAATAACCGTATTGCAATAAACATGATCAAATCATATTCATGCTCAACGCAAACACCAAATAACACTTATTTAGTTTCAACACTAATCCCGAAAGTACAGGGAGTGTGCGATGATGATCATATCAATCTTGGAACTACTTCCAACACACATCGTCACCTCGCCTTTTTACTAGTCTCTGTTTATTCTGCAACTCCCGTTTCGAGTTACTACTCTTAGCAACTGAACCAGTATCAAATACCGAGGGGTTGCTATAAACACTAGTAAAGTACACATCAATAACATGTATATCCAATATACCTTTGTTCACTTTGCCATCCTTCTTATCCTCCAAATAGTTGGGGTAGTTCCGCTTCCAGTGACCAGTCCCTTTGCAGTAGAAGCACTTAGTCTCAGGCTTAGGACCAGACTTAGGCTTCTTCACTTGAGCAGCAACTTGCTTGCCGTTCTTCTTGAAGTTCCCCTTCTTCCCTTTGCCCTTTTCTTGAAACTAGTGGTCTCGTCAACCATCAACACTTGATGTTTTTCTTGATTTCTACCTTCGTCGATTTCAGCATCACAAAGAGCTCGGGAATTACTTTCGTCATCCCTTGCATACTGTAGTTCATCACGAAGTTCTACTAACTTGGTGACGGTGACTAGAGAATTTTGTCAATCACTATTTTATCTGGAAGATTAACTCCCACTTGATTCAAGCGATTGTAGTACCCAGACAATCTGAGCACATGCTCACTAGTTGAGCGATTCTCCTCCATCTTTTAGCTATAGAACTTGTTGGAGACTTCATATATCTCAACTCGGGTATTTGCTTGAAATATTAACTTCAACTCCTGGAACATCTTATATGGTCCATGACGTTCAAAACGTCTTTGAAGTCCCGATTCTAAGCCGTTAAGCATGGTGCACTAAACTATCAAGTAGTCATCATATTGAGCTAGCCAAACGTTCATAACGTCTGCATCTGCTCCTGCAATAGGTCTGTCACCTAGCGGTGCCTCAAGGACATAATTTTTCTGTGCAGCAATGAGGATAATCCTCAGATCACGGATCCAATCCGCATCTTTGCTACTAACATGTTTCAACATAATTTTTCTCTAGGAACATATCAAAAATAAACACAGGGAAGCAACAACGCGAGCTATTGATCTACAACATAATTTGCAAAATACTATCAGGACTAAGTTCATGATAAATTTAGGTTCAATTAATCATATTACTTAAGAACTCCCACTTAGATAGACATCCCTCTAATCCTCTAAGTGATCACGTGATCCATATCAACTAAACCATGTCCGATTAACACGTGAGATGGAGTAGTTTCAATGGTGAACATCACTATGTTGATCATATCTACTATATGATTCACGCTCGACCTTTCGGTCTCTGTGTTCCGAGGCCATATCTGTATATATGCTAGGCTCGTCAAGTTTAACCTGAGTATTCCGCGTGTGCAACTGTTTTGCACCCGTTGTATTTGAACGTAGAGCCTATCACACCCGATTAACACGTGGTGTCTCAGCACGAAGAACTTTCGCAACGGTGCATACTCAGGGAGAACACTTTATCTTGAAATTTTAGTGAGAGATCATCTTATAATGCTACCGTCAATCAAAGCAAGATAAGATGCATAAAGGATTAGCATCACATGCAATCAATATAAGTGATATGATATGGCCATCATCATCTTGTGCTTGTGATCTCCATCTCCGAAGCACCGTGCTCGTGATCTCCATCTCCGAAGCACCGTCATGATCACCATCGTCACCGGCTCGACACCTTGATCTCCATCGTAGTATCGTTGTCGTCTCGCCAACTTATTGCTTTTACGACTATCGCTACCGCTTAGTGATAAAGTAAAACTATTACATGGCGATTGCATCTCATACAATAAAGCGACAACCATATGGCTCCTGCCAGTTGCCGATAACTCGGTTACAAAACATGATCATCTCATACAACACATTATATCACATCATGTCTTGACCATATCACATCACAACATGCCCTGCAAAAACAAGTTAGACGTCCTCTACTTTGTTGTTGCATGTTTTACGTGGCTGCTACGGGCTTAGCAAGAACCGTTCTTACCTACGCATCAAAACCACAACGATAGTTTGTCAAGTTGGTGCTGTTTTAACCTTCGCAAGGACCGGGCGTAGCCACACTCGGTTCAACTAAAGTGAGAGAGACAGACACCCGCCAGTCACCTTTAAGCAACGAGTGCTCCGAACGGTGAAACCAGTCTCGCGTAAGCGTACGCGTAATGTCGGTCCGGGCCGCTTCATCTCACAATACCGCTGAACCAAAGTATGACATGCTGGTAAGCAGTATGACTTATATCGCCCACAACTCACTTGTGTTCTACTCGTGCATAGCATCAACGCATAAAACCTGGCTCGGATGCCACTGTTGGGGAACGTAGTAATTTCAAAATTTTCCTACGCACACGCAAGATCATGGTGATGCATAGCAACGAGAGGGGAGAGTGTTGTCCATGTACCCTCGTAGACCGACAGCGGAAGCGTTATCACAATGCGGTTGATGTAGTCGTACGTCTTCACGATCCGACCGATCAAGTACCGAACGTACGGCACCTCCAAGTTCTACACGTTCAGCTCGATGACGTCCCTCGAACTCCGTTCCAGCCGAGTGTTGAGGGAGAGTTTCGTCAGCACGACGGCGTGGTGACGATGATGATGTTCCACCGACGCAGGGCTTCGCCTAAGCTCCGCGACGGTATTATCGAGGTGTAATCCCGTGGAGGGGGGCACCGCACACGGCTAAAATATCGTATATCAAGTGTGTTCTTAGGTGCCCCCCTGCGCCCGTATATAAAGGAGCAAGGGGGAGGCCGGCTGCCCTAGGCGCGCCAAGGAGAGAGGGGGAGTCCTCCTCCTAGTAGGAGTAGGACTCCCCTTTCCTAGTCCTACTAGGAAAAGAGGGGGGAAGGAAAGAGAGGGAGAGGGAGAGGGAAAGGGGGCTGCGCCCCCCTCTCCTAGTCCAACTAGGATTCCCCTTGGGAGGGGGCGCGCCACCTCCTTGCTGCTGCCCTCTCTCTCCCCTCAAGGCCCACCAAGGCCCAATACTTCCCCGGGGGGTTCCGGTAACCCTCCGGCACTCCGGTTTAATCCGAAACTTCTCCGGAACACTTCCGGTGTCCGAATATAGTCGTCCAATATATCAATCTTTACGTCTCGACCATTTCGAGACTCCTCGTCATGTCCGTGATCACATCCGGGACTCCGAACAACCTTCGGTACATCAAATCACATAAACTCATAATATAACTGTCATCGTAACTTTAAGCGTGCGGACCCTTTGGGTTCGAGAACTATGTAGACATGACCGAGACACCTCTCCGGTCAATAACCAATAGCGGGACCTAGATGCCCATATTGGCTCCCACATATTCTACGAAGATCTTTATCGGTCGGACCGCATAACAACATACGCTGTTCCCTTTGTCATCGGTATGTTACTTGCCCGAGATTCGATCGTCGGTATCTCAATACATAGTTCAATCTCGTTACCGGCAAGTCTCTTTACTCGTTCCGTAATACATCATCCCGCAACTAACTCATTAGTCACAATGCTTGCAAGGCTTATAGTGATGTGCATTACCGAGTGGGCCCAGAGATACCTCTCCGACAATCGGAGTGACAAATCCTAATCTCGAAATACGCCAACCCAACAAGTACCTTTGGAGACACCAGTAGAGCACCTTTATAATCACCCATTTACGTTGTGACGTTTGTTGCACACAAAGTGTTCCTCCGGTAAACAGGAGTTGCATAATCTCATAGTCATAGGAACATGTATAAGTCATGAAGAAAGCAATAGCAACATACTAAACGATCGGGTGCTAAGCTAACGGAATGGGTCAAGTCAATCACGTCATTCTCCTAATGATTTGATCCCGTTAATCAAATGACAACTCATGTCTATGGCTAGGAAACATAACCATCTTTGATTAACGAGCTAGTCAAGTAGAGGCATACTAGTGACACTCTGTTTGTCTATGTATTCACACATGTATTATGTTTCTGGTTAATACAATTCTAGCATGAATAATAAACATTTATCATGATATAAGGAAATATATAATACTTTATTATTGCCTCTAGGGCATATTTCCTTCAGTCTCCCACTTGCACTAGAGTCAATAATCTAGTTCACATCGCCATGTGATTTAACATCAATAATTCACATCAGCATGTGATTAACACCCATAGTTCACATCTCTATGTGACCAACACTCAAAGGGTTTACTAGAGTCAATAATCTAGTTCACATCGCTATGTGATTAACACCCAAAGAGTACTAAGGTGTGATCATGTTTTGATTGTGAGATAATTTTAGTCAACGGGTCTGTCACATTCAGATCCGTAAGTATTTTGCAAATTTCTATGTTTACAATGCTCTGCACGGAGCTACTCTTAGCTAATTGCTCCCACTTTCAATATGTATCTAGACCGAGACTTAGAGTCATCTAGATTAGTGTCAAAACTTGCATCGACGTAACCCTTTACGATGAACCTTTTGTCACTTCCATAATCGAGAAAAATATCCTTATTCCACTAAGGATAATTTTGACCGCTGTCAAGTGATCTACTCCTAGATCACTATTGTACTCCCTTGCCAAAATCAGTGTAGGGTATACAATAGATCTGGTACATAGCATGGCATACTTTATAGAACCTATGGCCAAGGCATAGGGAATGACTTTCATTCTCTTTCTATCTTTTGCCGTGGCCGGGCTTTGAGTCTTTACTCAATTTCACACCTTGTAACACAGGCAAGAACTCTTTTTTTGACTGTTCTATTTTGAACTACTTCAAAATCTTGTTAAGGTATGTACTCATTGAAAAACTTATCAAGCGTCTTCATCTATCTCTATAGATCTTGATGCTCAATATGTAAGCAGCTTCACCGAGGTCTATCTTTGAAAAAACTCCTTTCAAACACTCCTTTATGCTTTGCAGAATAATTCTACATTATTTCTGATTAACAATATGTCATTCACATATACTTATCAGAAATGCTGTAGTGCTCCCACTCACTTTCTTGTAAATACAGGCTTCACCGCAAGTCTGTATAAAACTATATCCTTTGATCAACTTATCAAAGCGTATATTCCAACTCCGAGATGCTTGCACCAGTCCATAGATGGATCGCTGGAGCTTGCATATTTTGTTAGCACCTTTAGGATTGACAAAACCTTTTGGTTGCATCATATACAACTCTTCTTTAATAAATCCATTAAGGAATGCAGTTTTGTTTATCCATTTGCCATATTTCGTAAAATGCGGCAACTGCTAACGTGATTCAGACAGACTTAAGCATAGATACGAGTGAGAAACTCTCATCGTAGTCAACACCTTGAACTTGTCGAAAAACCTTTTTGCGACAATTCTAGCTTTGTAGATAGTAACACTACTATCAGCGTCCGTCTTCCTCTTGACGATCCATTTATTCTCAATTGCTTGCCGATCATCGGGCAAGTCAACCAAAGTCCACACTTTGTTCTCATACATGGATCTCATCTCAGATTTCATGGCCTCAAGCCATTTTGCGGAATCTGGGCTCACCATCGCTTCTTCATAGTTCGTAGGTTCATCATGGTCTAGTAACATAACCTCCAGAACAGGATTACCGTACCACTCTGGTGTAGATCTTACTCTGGTTTACCTACGAGGTTTGGTAGTAACTTGATCTGAAGTTACATGATCATCATCATTAACTTCCTCACTAATTGGTGTAGAAGTCACAGGAACAGATTTCTATGATGAACTACTTTCCAATAAGGGCGCAGGTACAGTTACCTCATCAAGTTCTACTTTCCTCCCACTCACTTCTTTCGAGAGAAACTCCTTCTCTAGAAAGGATCCATTCTTAGCAACGATTGTCTTGCCTTCGGATCTGTGATAGAAGGTGTACCCAACTGTCTCCTTTGGGTATCCTATGAAGACACATTTCTCCGATTTGGGTTTGAGCTTATCAGGATGAAACCTTTTCACATAAGCATCGCAACCCCAAACTTTTAAGAAACGACAACTTTGGTTTCTTGCTAAACCACAGTTCATAAGGCGCCGTCTCAGCGGATTTTGATGGTGCCCTATTTAACGTGAATGCAGCTGTCTCTAATGCATAACCCCAAAACGATAGTGGTAAATTGGTAAGAGACAATATAGATTGCACTATATGCAATAAAGTACGATTATGACGTTCGGACACACCATTATGCTGTGGTGTTCCAGGTGGCGTGAGTAGTGAAACTATTTCACATTGTTTTAACTGAAGGCCAAACTCGTAACTCAAATATTTTACCTCTGCGATCATATCGTAGAAACTTTTATTTTCTTGTTACGATGATTCTCCACTTCACTCTGAAATTCTTTGAACTTTTCAAATGTTTCAGACTTGTGTTTCATCAAGTAGATATACCCATATCTGCTCAAATCATCTGTGAAGGTCAGAAAATAATGATACCTGCTACGAGCCTCAATATTCATCGGACCACATACATCTGTATGTATGATTTCCAACAAATCTGTTGCTCTCTCCATAGTTCCGGAGAACGGCGTTTCAGTCATCTTGCCCATGGGGCACGGTTCGCAAGCATCAAGTGATTCATAATCTAGTGATTCCAAAATCCCATCAGTATGGAGTTTCTTCATGCGCCTTACACCAATATGACCTAAATGGCAGTGCCACAAATAAGTTGCACTATCATTATTAACTTTGCATCTTTTGGCTTCAATATTATGAATATGTGTATCACTACGATCGAGATCCAACAAACCATTTTCGTTGGTGTGTATGACCATAGAAGGTTTTTATTCATGTAAACAGAACAACAATTGTTCTCTAACTTAAATGAATAACCGTATTGCAATAAACATGATCAAATCATATTCATGCTCAACGCAAACACCAAATAACACTTATTTAGTTTCAACACTAATCCCGAAAGTACAGGGAGTGTGCGATGATGATCATATCAATCTTGGAACTACTTCCAACACACATCGTCACCTCGCCTTTTTACTAGTCTCTGTTTATTCTGCAACTCCCGTTTCGAGTTACTACTCTTAGCAACTGAACCAGTATCAAATACCGAGGGGTTGCTATAAACACTAGTAAAGTACACATCAATAACATGTATATCCAATATACCTTTGTTCACTTTGCCATCCTTCTTATCCTCCAAATAGTTGGGGTAGTTCCGCTTCCAGTGACCAGTCCCTTTGCAGTAGAAGCACTTAGTCTCAGGCTTAGGACCAGACTTAGGCTTCTTCACTTGAGCAGCAACTTGCTTGCCGTTCTTCTTGAAGTTCCCCTTCTTCCCTTTGCCCTTTTCTTGAAACTAGTGGTCTCGTCAACCATCAACACTTGATGTTTTTCTTGATTTCTACCTTCGTCGATTTCAGCATCACAAAGAGCTCGGGAATTACTTTCGTCATCCCTTGCATACTGTAGTTCATCACGAAGTTCTACTAACTTGGTGACGGTGACTAGAGAATTCTGTCAATCACTATTTTATCTGGAAGATTAACTCCCACTTGATTCAAGCGATTGTAGTACCCAGACAATCTGAGCACATGCTCACTAGTTGAGCGATTCTCCTCCATCTTTTAGCTATAGAACTTGTTGGAGACTTCATATATCTCAACTCGGGTATTTGCTTGAAATATTAACTTCAACTCCTGGAACATCTTATATGGTCCATGACGTTCAAAACGTCTTTGAAGTCCCGATTCTAAGCCGTTAAGCATGGTGCACTAAACTATCAAGTAGTCATCATATTGAGCTAGCCAAACGTTCATAACGTCTGCATCTGCTCCTGCAATAGGTCTGTCACCTAGCGGTGCCTCAAGGACATAATTTTTCTGTGCAGCAATGAGGATAATCCTCAGATCACGGATCCAATCCGCATCTTTGCTACTAACATGTTTCAACATAATTTTTCTCTAGGAACATATCAAAAATAAACACAGGGAAGCAACAACGCGAGCTATTGATCTACAACATAATTTGCAAAATACTATCAGGACTAAGTTCATGATAAATTTAGGTTCAATTAATCATATTACTTAAGAACTCCCACTTAGATAGACATCCCTCTAATCCTCTAAGTGATCACGTGATCCATATCAACTAAACCATGTCCGATTAACACGTGAGATGGAGTAGTTTCAATGGTGAACATCACTATGTTGATCATATCTACTATATGATTCACGCTCGACCTTTCGGTCTCTGTGTTCCGAGGCCATATCTGTATATATGCTAGGCTCGTCAAGTTTAACCTGAGTATTCCGCGTGTGCAACTGTTTTGCACCCGTTGTATTTGAACGTAGAGCCTATCACACCCGATTAACAAGTGGTGTCTCAGCACGAAGAACTTTCGCAACGGTGCATACTCAGGGAGAACACTTTATCTTGAAATTTTAGTGAGAGATCATCTTATAATGCTACCGTCAATCAAAGCAAGATAAGATGCATAAAGGATTAGCATCACATGCAATCAATATAAGTGATATGATATGGCCATCATCATCTTGTGCTTGTGATCTCCATCTCCGAAGCACCGTGCTCGTGATCTCCATCTCCGAAGCACCGTCATGATCACCATCGTCACCGGCTCGACACCTTGATCTCCATCGTAGTATCGTTGTCGTCTCGCCAACTTATTGCTTTTACGACTATCGCTACCGCTTAGTGATAAAGTAAAACTATTACATGGCGATTGCATCTCATACAATAAAGCGACAACCATATGGCTCCTGCCAGTTGCCGATAACTCGGTTACAAAACATGATCATCTCATACAACACATTATATCACATCATGTCTTGACCATATCACATCACAACATGCCCTGCAAAAACAAGTTAGACGTCCTCTACTTTGTTGTTGCATGTTTTACGTGGCTGCTACGGGCTTAGCAAGAACCGTTCTTACCTACGCATCAAACCCACAACGATAGTTTGTCAAGTTGGTGCTGTTTTAACCTTCGCAAGGACCGGGCGTAGCCACACTCGGTTCAACTAAAGTGAGAGAGACAGACACCCGCCAGTCACCTTTAAGCAACGAG
Organism: Aegilops tauschii subsp. strangulata; assembly: GCF_002575655.3. Lineage (NCBI taxonomy): Eukaryota > Viridiplantae > Streptophyta > Magnoliopsida > Poales > Poaceae > Aegilops > Aegilops tauschii. The sequence continues at coordinate 527,473,724 of NC_053036.3, forward strand.
TGCTCCGAACGGTGAAACCAGTCTCGCGTAAGCGTACGCGTAATGTCGGTCCGGGCCGCTTCATCTCACAATACCGCTGAACCAAAGTATGACATGCTGGTAAGCAGTATGACTTATATCGCCCACAACTCACTTGTGTTCTACTCGTGCATAGCATCAACGCATAAAACCTGGCTCGGATGCCACTGTTGGGGAACGTAGTAATTTCAAAATTTTCCTACGCACACGCAAGATCATGGTGATGCATAGCAACGAGAGGGGAGAGTGTTGTCCATGTACCCTCGTAGACCGACAGCGGAAGCGTTATCACAATGCGGTTGATGTAGTCGTACGTCTTCACGATCCGACCGATCAAGTACCGAACGTACGGCACCTCCAAGTTCTACACGTTCAGCTCGATGACGTCCCTCGAACTCCGTTCCAGCCGAGTGTTGAGGGAGAGTTTCGTCAGCACGACGGCGTGGTGACGATGATGATGTTCCACCGACGCAGGGCTTCGCCTAAGCTCCGCGACGGTATTATCGAGGTGTAATCCCGTGGAGGGGGGCACCGCACACGGCTAAAATATCGTATATCAAGTGTGTTCTTAGGTGCCCCCCTGCCCCCGTATATAAAGGAGCAAGGGGGAGGCCGGCTGCCCTAGGCGCGCCAAGGAGAGAGGGGGAGTCCTCCTCCTAGTAGGAGTAGGACTCCCCTTTCCTAGTCCTACTAGGAAAAGAGGGGGGAAGGAAAGAGAGGGAGAGGGAGAGGGAAAGGGGGCTGCGCCCCCCTCTCCTAGTCCAACTAGGATTCCCCTTGGGAGGGGGCGCGCCACCTCCTGGCTGCTGCCCTCTCTCTCCCCTCAAGGCCCACCAAGGCCCAATACTTCCCCGGGGGGTTCCGGTAACCCTCCGGCACTCCGGTTTAATCCGAAACTTCTCCGGAACACTTCCGGTGTCCGAATATAGTCGTCCAATATATCAATCTTTACGTCTCGACCATTTCGAGACTCCTCGTCATGTCCGTGATCACATCCGGGACTCCGAACAACCTTCGGTACATCAAATCACATAAACTCATAATATAACTGTCATCGTAACTTTAAGCGTGCGGACCCTTTGGGTTCGAGAACTATGTAGACATGACCGAGACACCTCTCCGGTCAATAACCAATAGCGGGACCTAGATGCCCATATTGGCTCCCACATATTCTACGAAGATCTTTATCGGTCGGACCGCATAACAACATACGCTGTTCCCTTTGTCATCGGTATGTTACTTGCCCGAGATTCGATCGTCGGTATCTCAATACATAGTTCAATCTCGTTACCGGCAAGTCTCTTTACTCGTTCCGTAATACATCATCCCGCAACTAACTCATTAGTCACAATGCTTGCAAGGCTTATACTGATGTGCATTACCGAGTGGGCCCAGAGATACCTCTCCGACAATCGGAGTGACAAATCCTAATCTCGAAATACGCCAACCCAACAAGTACCTTTGGAGACACCAGTAGAGCACCTTTATAATCACCCATTTACGTTGTGACGTTTGTTGCACACAAAGTGTTCCTCCGGTAAACAGGAGTTGCATAATCTCATAGTCATAGGAACATGTATAAGTCATGAAGAAAGCAATAGCAACATACTAAACGATCGGGTGCTAAGCTAACGGAATGGGTCAAGTCAATCACGTCATTCTCCTAATGAGGTGATCCCGTTAATCAAATGACAACTCATGTCTATGGCTAGGAAACATAACCATCTTTGATTAACGAGCTAGTCAAGTAGAGGCATACTAGTGACACTCTGTTTGTCTATGTATTCACACATGTATTATGTTTCTGGTTAATACAATTCTAGCATGAATAATAAACATTTATCATGATATAAGGAAATATATAATACTTTATTATTGCCTCTAGGGCATATTTCCTTCAGTCTCCCACTTGCACTAGAGTCAATAATCTAGTTCACATCGCCATGTGATTTAACATCAATAATTCACATCAGCATGTGATTAACACCCATAGTTCACATCTCTATGTGACCAACACTCAAAGGGTTTACTAGAGTCAATAATCTAGTTCACATCGCTATGTGATTAACACCCAAAGAGTACTAAGGTGTGATCATGTTTTGATTGTGAGATAATTTTAGTCAACGGGTCTGTCACATTCAGATCCGTAAGTATTTTGCAAATTTCTATGTTTACAATGCTCTGCACGGAGCTACTCTTAGCTAATTGCTCCCACTTTCAATATGTATCTAGACCGAGACTTAGAGTCATCTAGATTAGTGTCAAAACTTGCATCGACGTAACCCTTTACGACGAACCTTTTGTCACTTCCATAATCGAGAAAAATATCCTTATTCCACTAAGGATAATTTTGACCGCTGTCCAGTGATCTACTCCTAGATCACTATTGTACTCCCTTGCCAAAATCAGTGTAGGGTATACAATAGATCTGGTACATAGCATGGCATACTTTATAGAACCTATGGCCAAGGCATAGGGAATGACTTTCATTCTCTTTCTATCTTTTGCCGTGGCCGGGCTTTGAGTCTTTACTCAATTTCACACCTTGTAACACAGGCAAGAACTCTTTTTTTGACTGTTCTATTTTGAACTACTTCAAAATCTTGTTAAGGTATGTACTCATTGAAAAACTTATCAAGCGTCTTCATCTATCTCTATAGATCTTGATGCTCAATATGTAAGCAGCTTCACCGAGGTCTATCTTTGAAAAAACTCCTTTCAAACACTCCTTTATGCTTTGCAGAATAATTCTACATTATTTCTGATTAACAATATGTCATTCACATATACTTATCAGAAATGCTGTAGTGCTCCCACTCACTTTCTTGTAAATACAGGCTTCACCGCAAGTCTGTATAAAACTATATCCTTTGATCAACTTATCAAAGCGTATATTCCAACTCCGAGATGCTTGCACCAGTCCATAGATGGATCGCTGGAGCTTGCATATTTTGTTAGCACCTTTAGGATTGACAAAACCTTTTGGTTGCATCATATACAACTCTTCTTTAATAAATCCATTAAGGAATGCAGTTTTGTTTATCCATTTGCCATATTTCGTAAAATGCGGCAACTGCTAACGTGATTCAGACAGACTTAAGCATAGATACGAGTGAGAAACTCTCATCGTAGTCAACACCTTGAACTTGTCGAAAAACCTTTTTGCGACAATTCTAGCTTTGTAGATAGTAACACTACTATCAGCGTCCGTCTTCCTCTTGACGATCCATTTATTCTCAATTGCTTGCCGATCATCGGGCAAGTCAACCAAAGTCCACACTTTGTTCTCATACATGGATCTCATCTCAGATTTCATGGCCTCAAGCCATTTTGCGGAATCTGGGCTCACCATCGCTTCTTCATAGTTCGTAGGTTCATCATGGTCTAGTAACATAACCTCCAGAACAGGATTACCGTACCACTCTGGTGCAGATCTTACTCTGGTTTACCTACGAGGTTTGGTAGTAACTTGATCTGAAGTTACATGATCATCATCATTAACTTCCTCACTAATTGGTGTAGAAGTCACAGGAACAGATTTCTGTGATGAACTACTTTCCAATAAGGGCGCAGGTACAGTTACCTCATCAAGTTCTACTTTCCTCCCACTCACTTCTTTCGAGAGAAACTCCTTCTCTAGAAAGGATCCATTCTTAGCAACGATTGTCTTGCCTTCGGATCTGTGATAGAAGGTGTACCCAACTGTCTCCTTTGGGTATCCTATGAAGACACATTTCTCCGATTTGGGTTTGAGCTTATCAGGATGAAACCTTTTCACATAAGCATCACAACCCCAAACTTTTAAGAAACGACAACTTTGGTTTCTTGCTAAACCACAGTTCATAAGGCGTCGTCTCAGCGGATTTTGATGGTGCCCTATTTAACGTGAATGCAGCTGTCTCTAATGCATAACCCCAAAACGATAGTGGTAAATTGGTAAGAGACAATATAGATTGCACTATATGCAATAAAGTACGATTATGACGTTCGGACACACCATTATGCTGTGGTGTTCCAGGTGGCGTGAGTAGTGAAACTATTTCACATTGTTTTAACTGAAGGCCAAACTCGTAACTCAAATATTTTACCTCTGCGATCATATCGTAGAAACTTTTATTTTCTTGTTACGATGATTCTCCACTTCACTCTGAAATTCTTTGAACTTTTCAAATGTTTCAGACTTGTGTTTCATCAAGTAGATATACCCATATCTGCTCAAATCATCTGTGAAGGTCAGAAAATAATGATACCTGCTACGAGCCTCAATATTCATCGGACCACATACATCTGTGTGTATGATTTCCAACAAATCTGTTGCTCTCTCCATAGTTCCGGAGAACGGCGTTTCAGTCATCTTGCCCATGAGGCACGGTTCGCAAGCATCAAGTGATTCATAATCTAGTGATTCCAAAATCCCATCAGTATGGAGTTTCTTCATGCGCCTTACACCAATATGACCTAAATGGCAGTGCCACAAATAAGTTGCACTATCATTATTAACTTTGCATCTTTTGGCTTCAATATTATGAATATGTGTATCACTACGATCGAGATCCAACAAACCATTTTCGTTGGTGTGTATGACCATAGAAGGTTTTTATTCATGTAAACAGAACAACAATTGTTCTCTAACTTAAAAGAATAACCGTATTGCAATAAACATGATCAAATCATATTCATGCTCAACGCAAACACCAAATAACACTTATTTAGTTTCAACACTAATCCCGAAAGTACAGGGAGTGTGCGATGATGATCATATCAATCTTGGAACTACTTCCAACACACATCGTCACCTCGCCTTTTTACTAGTCTCTGTTTATTCTGCAACTCCCGTTTCGAGTTACTACTCTTAGCAACTGAACCAGTATCAAATACCGAGGGGTTGCTATAAACACTAGTAAAGTACACATCAATAACATGTATATCCAATATACCTTTGTTCACTTTGCCATCCTTCTTATCCTCCAAATAGTTGGGGTAGTTCCGCTTCCAGTGACCAGTCCCTTTGCAGTAGAAGCACTTAGTCTCAGGCTTAGGACCAGACTTAGGCTTCTTCACTTGAGCAGCAACTTGCTTGCCGTTCTTCTTGAAGTTCCCCTTCTTCCCTTTGCCCTTTTCTTGAAACTAGTGGTCTCGTCAACCATCAACACTTGATGTTTTTCTTGATTTCTACCTTCGTCGATTTCAGCATCACAAAGAGCTCGGGAATTACTTTCGTCATCCCTTGCATACTGTAGTTCATCACGAAGTTCTACTAACTTGGTGACGGTGACTAGAGAATTTTGTCAATCACTATTTTATCTGGAAGATTAACTCCCACTTGATTCAAGCGATTGTAGTACCCAGACAATCTGAGCACATGCTCACTAGTTGAGCGATTCTCCTCCATCTTTTAGCTATAGAACTTGTTGGAGACTTCATATATCTCAACTCGGGTATTTGCTTGAAATATTAACTTCAACTCCTGGAACATCTTATATGGTCCATGACGTTCAAAACGTCTTTGAAGTCCCGATTCTAAGCCGTTAAGCATGGTGCACTAAACTATCAAGTAGTCATCATATTGAGCTAGCCAAACGTTCATAACGTCTGCATCTGCTCCTGCAATAGGTCTGTCACCTAGCGGTGCCTCAAGGACATAATTTTTCTGTGCAGCAATGAGGATAATCCTGAGATCACGGATCCAATCCGCATCTTTGCTACTAACATGTTTCAACATAATTTTTCTCTAGGAACATATCAAAAATAAACACAGGGAAGCAACAACGCGAGCTATTGATCTACAACATAATTTGCAAAATACTATCAGGACTAAGTTCATGATAAATTTAGGTTCAATTAATCATATTACTTAAGAACTCCCACTTAGATAGACATCCCTCTAATCCTCTAAGTGATCACGTGATCCATATCAACTAAACCATGTCCGATTAACACGTGAGATGGAGTAGTTTCAATGGTGAACATCACTATGTTGATCATATCTACTATATGATTCACGCTCGACCTTTCGGTCTCTGTGTTCCGAGGCCATATCTGTATATATGCTAGGCTCGTCAAGTTTAACCTGAGTATTCCGCGTGTGCAACTGTTTTGCACCCGTTGTATTTGAACGTAGAGCCTATCACACCCGATTAACACGTGGTGTCTCAGCACGAAGAACTTTCGCAACGGTGCATACTTAGGGAGAACACTTTATCTTGAAATTTTAGTGAGAGATCATCTTATAATGCTACCGTCAATCAAAGCAAGATAAGATGCATAAAGGATTAGCATCACATGCAATCAATATAAGTGATATGATATGGCCATCATCATCTTGTGCTTGTGATCTCCATCTCCGAAGCACCGTGCTCGTGATCTCCATCTCCGAAGCACCGTCATGATCACCATCGTCACCGGCTCGACACCTTAATCTCCATCGTAGTATCGTTGTCGTCTCGCCAACTTATTGCTTTTACGACTATCGCTACCGCTTAGTGATAAAGTAAAACTATTACATGGCGATTGCATCTCATACAATAAAGCGACAACCATATGGCTCCTGCCAGTTGCCGATAACTCGGTTACAAAACATGATCATCTCATACAACACATTATATCACATCATGTCTTGACCATATCACATCACAACATGCCCTGCAAAAACAAGTTAGACGTCCTCTACTTTGTTGTTGCATGTTTTACGTGGCTGCTACGGGCTTAGCAAGAACCGTTCTTACCTACGCATCAAAACCACAATGATAGTTTGTCAAGTTGGTGCTGTTTTAACCTTCGCAAGGACCGGGCGTAGCCACACTCGGTTCAACTAAAGTGAGAGAGACAGACACCCGCCAGTCACCTTTAAGCAACGAGTGCTCCGAACGGTGAAACCAGTCTCGCGTAAGCGTACGCGTAATGTCGGTCCGGGCCGCTTCATCTCACAATACCGCTGAACCAAAGTATGACATGCTGGTAAGCAGTATGACTTATATCGCCCACAACTCACTTGTGTTCTACTCGTGCATAGCATCAACGCATAAAACCTGGCTCGGATGCCACTGTTGGGGAACGTAGTAATTTCAAAATTTTCCTACGCACACGCAAGATCATGGTGATGCATAGCAACGAGAGGGGAGAGTGTTGTCCACGTACCCTCGTAGACCGACAGCGGAAGCGTTATCACAACGCGGTTGATGTAGTCGTACGTCTTCACGATCCGACCGATCAAGTACCGAACGTACGGCACCTCCAAGTTCTACACGTTCAGCTCGATGACGTCCCTCGAACTCCGTTCCAGCCGAGTGTTGAGGGAGAGTTTCGTCAGCACGACGGCGTGGTGACGATGATGATGTTCCACAGACGCAGGGCTTCGCCTAAGCTCCGCGACGGTATTATCGAGGTGTAATCCCGTGGAGGGGGGCACCGCACACGGCTAAAATATCGTATATCAAGTGTGTTCTTAGGTGCCCCCCTGCCCCCGTATATAAAGGAGCAAGGGGGAGGCCGGCTGCCCTAGGCGCGCCAAGGAGAGAGGGGGAGTCCTCCTCCTAGTAGGAGTAGGACTCCCCTTTCCTAGTCCTACTAGGAAAAGAGGGGGGAAGGAAAGAGAGGGAGAGGGAGAGGGAAAGGGGGCTGCGCCCCCCTCTCCTAGTCCAACTTGGGTTCCCCTTGGGAGGGGGCGCGCCACCTCCTGGCTGCTGCCCTCTCTCTCCCCTCAAGGCCCACCAAGGCCCAATACTTCCCCGGGGGGTTCCGGTAACCCTCCGGCACTCCGGTTTAATCCGAAACTTCTCCGGAACACTTCCGGTGTCCGAATATAGTCGTCCAATATATCAATCTTTACGTCTCGACCATTTCGAGACTCCTCGTCATGTCCGTGATCACATACGGGACTCTGAACAACCTTAGGTACATCAAATCACATAAACTCATAATATAACTGTCATCGTAACTTTAAGCGTGCGGACCCTTTGGGTTCGAGAACTATGTAGACATGACCGAGACACCTCTCCGGTCAATAACCAATAGCGGGACCTAGATGCCCATATTGGCTCCCACATATTCTACGAAGATCTTTATCGGTCGGACCGCATAACAACATACGCTGTTCCCTTTGTCATCGGTATGTTACTTGCCCGAGATTCGATCGTCGGTATCTCGATACCTAGTTCAATCTCGTTACCGGCAAGTCTCTTTACTCGTTCCGTAATACATCATCCCGCAACTAACTCATTAGTCACAATGCTTGCAAGGCTTATAGTGATGTGCATTACCGAGTGGGCCCAGAGATACCTCTCCGACAATCGGAGTGACAAATCCTAATCTCGAAATACGCCAACCCAACAAGTACCTTTGGAGACACCAGTAGAGCACCTTTATAATCACCCATTTACGTTGTGACGTTTGTTGCACACAAAGTGTTCCTCCGGTAAACAGGAGTTGCATAATCTCATAGTCATAGGAACATGTATAAGTCATGAAGAAAGCAATAGCAACATACTAAACGATTGGGTGCTAAGCTAACGGAATGGGTCAAGTCAATCACGTCATTCTCCTAATGAGGTGATCCCGTTAATCAAATGACAACTCATGTCTATGGCTAGGAAACATAACCATCTTTGATTAACGAGCTAGTCAAGTAGAGGCATACTAGTGACACTCTGTTTGTCTATGTATTCACACATGTATTATGTTTCTGGTTAATACAATTCTAGCATGAATAATAAACATTTATCATGATATAAGGAAATATATAATACTTTATTATTGCCTCTAGGGCATATTTCCTTCAGTCTCCCACTTGCACTAGAGTCAATAATCTAGTTCACATCGCCATGTGATTTAACATCAATAATTCACATCAGCATGTGATTAACACCCATAGTTCACATCTCTATGTGACCAACACTCAAAGGGTTTACTAGAGTCAATAATCTAGTTCACATCGCTATGTGATTAACACCCAAAGAGTACTAAGGTGTGATCATGTTTTGATTGTGAGATAATTTTAGTCAACGGGTCTGTCACATTCAGATCCGTAAGTATTTTGCAAATTTCTATGTTTACAATGCTCTGCACGGAGCTACTCTTAGCTAATTGCTCCCACTTTCAATATGTATCTAGACCGAGACTTAGAGTCATCTAGATTAGTGTCAAAACTTGCATCGACGTAACCCTTTACGATGAACCTTTTGTCACTTCCATAATCGAGAAAAATATCCTTATTCCACTAAGGATAATTTTGACCGCTGTCAAGTGATCTACTCCTAGATCACTATTGTACTCCCTTGCCAAAATCAGTGTAGGGTATACAATAGATCTGGTACATAGCATGGCATACTTTATAGAACCTATGGCCAAGGCATAGGGAATGACTTTCATTCTCTTTCTATCTTTTGCCGTGGCCGGGCTTTGAGTCTTTACTCAATTTCACACCTTGTAACACAGGCAAGAACTCTTTTTTTGACTGTTCTATTTTGAACTACTTCAAAATCTTGTTAAGGTATGTACTCATTGAAAAACTTATCAAGCGTCTTCATCTATCTCTATAGATCTTGATGCTCAATATGTAAGCAGCTTCACCGAGGTCTATCTTTGAAAAAACTCCTTTCAAACACTCCTTTATGCTTTGCAGAATAATTCTACATTATTTCTGATTAACAATATGTCATTCACATATACTTATCAGAAATGCTGTAGTGCTCCCACTCACTTTCTTGTAAATACAGGCTTCACCGCAAGTCTGTATAAAACTATATCCTTTGATCAACTTATCAAAGCGTATATTCCAACTCCGAGATGCTTGCACCAGTCCATAGATGGATCGCTGGAGCTTGCATATTTTGTTAGCACCTTTAGGATTGACAAAACCTTTTGGTTGCATCATATACAACTCTTCTTTAATAAATCCATTAAGGAATGCAGTTTTGTTTATCCATTTGCCATATTTCATAAAATGCGGCAACTGCTAACGTGATTCAGACAGACTTAAGCATAGATACGAGTGAGAAACTCTCATCGTAGTCAACACCTTGAACTTGTCGAAAAACCTTTTTGCGACAATTCTAGCTTTGTAGATAGTAACACTACTATCAGCGTCCGTCTTCCTCTTGACGATCCATTTATTCTCAATTGCTTGCCGATCATCGGGCAAGTCAACCAAAGTCCACACTTTGTTCTCATACATGGATCTCATCTCAGATTTCATGGCCTCAAGCCATTTTGCGGAATCTGGGCTCACCATCGCTTCTTCATAGTTCGTAGGTTCATCATGGTCTAGTAACATAACCTCCAGAACAGGATTACCGTACCACTCTGGTGCAGATCTTACTATGGTTTACCTACGAGGTTTGGTAGTAACTTGATCTGAAGTTACATGATCATCATCATTAACTTCCTCACTAATTGGTGTAGAAGTCACAGGAACAGATTTCTGTGATGAACTACTTTCCAATAAGGGCGCAGGTACAGTTACCTCATCAAGTTCTACTTTCCTCCCACTCACTTCTTTCGAGAGAAACTCCTTCTCTAGAAAGGATCCATTCTTAGCAACGATTGTCTTGCCTTCGGATCTGTGATAGAAGGTGTACCCAACTGTCTCCTTTGGGTATCCTATGAAGACACATTTCTCCGATTTGGGTTTGAGCTTATCAGGATGAAACCTTTTCACATAAGCATCGCAACCCCAAACTTTTAAGAAACGACAACTTTGGTTTCTTGCTAAACCACAGTTCATAAGGCGTCGTCTCAGCGGATTTTGATGGTGCCCTATTTAACGTGAATGCAGCTGTCTCTAATGCATAACCCCAAAACGATAGTGGTAAATTGGTAAGAGACAATATAGATTGCACTATATGCAATAAAGTACGATTATGACGTTCGGACACACCATTATGCTGTGGTGTTCCAGGTGGCGTGAGTAGTGAAACTATTTCACATTGTTTTAACTGAAGGCCAAACTCGTAACTCAAATATTTTACCTCTGCGATCATATCGTAGAAACTTTTATTTTCTTGTTACGATGATTCTCCACTTCACTCTGAAATTCTTTGAACTTTTCAAATGTTTCAGACTTGTGTTTCATCAAGTAGATATACCCATATCTGCTCAAATCATCTGTGAAGGTCAGAAAATAATGATACCTGCTACGAGCCTCAATATTCATCGGACCACATACATCTGTATGTATGATTTCCAACAAATCTGTTGCTCTCTCCATAGTTCCGGAGAACGGCGTTTCAGTCATCTTGCCCATGAGGCACGGTTCGCAAGCATCAAGTGATTCATAATCTAGTGATTCCAAAATCCCATCAGTATGGAGTTTCTTCATGCGCCTTACACCAATATGACCTAAATGGCAGTGCCACAAATAAGTTGCACTATCATTATTAACTTTGCATCTTTTGGCTTCAATATTATGAATATGTGTATCACTACGATCGAGATCCAACAAACCATTTTCGTTGGTGTGTATGACCATAGAAGGTTTTTATTCATGTAAACAGAACAACAATTGTTCTCTAACTTAAATGAATAACCGTATTGCAATAAACATGATCAAATCATATTCATGCTCAACGCAAACACCAAATAACACTTATTTAGTTTCAACACTAATCCCGAAAGTACAGGGAGTGTGCGATGATGATCATATCAATCTTGGAACTACTTCCAACACACATCGTCACCTCGCCTTTTTACTAGTCTCTGTTTATTCTGCAACTCCCGTTTCGAGTTACTACTCTTAGCAACTGAACCAGTATCAAATACCGAGGGGTTGCTATAAACACTAGTAAAGTACACATCAATAACATGTATATCCAATATACCTTTGTTCACTTTGCCATCCTTCTTATCCTCCAAATAGTTGGGGTAGTTCCGCTTCCAGTGACCAGTCCCTTTGCAGTAGAAGCACTTAGTCTCAGGCTTAGGACCAGACTTAGGCTTCTTCACTTGAGCAGCAACTTGCTTGCCGTTCTTCTTGAAGTTCCCCTTCTTCCCTTTGCCCTTTTCTTGAAACTAGTGGTCTCGTCAACCATCAACACTTGATGTTTTTCTTGATTTCTACCTTCGTCGATTTCAGCATCACAAAGAGCTCGGGAATTACTTTCGTCATCCCTTGCATACTGTAGTTCATCACGAAGTTCTACTAACTTGGTGACGGTGACTAGAGAATTCTGTCAATCACTATTTTATCTGGAAGATTAACTCCCACTTGATTCAAGCGATTGTAGTACCCAGACAATCTGAGCACATGCTCACTAGTTGAGCGATTCTCCTCCATCTTTTAGCTATAGAACTTGTTGGAGACTTCATATATCTCAACTCGGGTATTTGCTTGAAATATTAACTTCAACTCCTGGAACATCTTATATGGTCCATGACGTTCAAAACGTCTTTGAAGTCCCGATTCTAAGCCATTAAGCATGGTGCACTAAACTATCAAGTAGTCATCATATTGAGCTAGCCAAACGTTCATAACGTCTGCATCTGCTCCTGCAATAGGTCTGTCACCTAGCGGTGCCTCAAGGACATAATTTTTCTGTGCAGCAATGAGGATAATCCTGAGATCACGGATCCAATCCGCATCTTTGCTACTAACATGTTTCAACATAATTTTTCTCTAGGAACATATCAAAAATAAACACAGGGAAGCAACAACGCGAGCTATTGATCTACAACATAATTTGCAAAATACTATCAGGACTAAGTTCATGATAAATTTAGGTTCAATTAATCATATTACTTAAGAACTCCCACTTAGATAGACATCCCTCTAATCCTCTAAGTGATCACGTGATCCATATCAACTAAACCATGTCCGATTAACACGTGAGATGGAGTAGTTTCAATGGTGAACATCACTATGTTGATCATATCTACTATATGATTCACGCTCGACCTTTCGGTCTCTGTGTTCCGAGGCCATATCTGTATATATGCTAGGCTCGTCAAGTTTAACCTGAGTATTCCGCGTGTGCAACTGTTTTGCACCCGTTGTATTTGAACGTAGAGCCTATCACACCCGATTAACACGTGGTGTCTCAGCACGAAGAACTTTCGCAACGGTGCATACTCAGGGAGAACACTTTATCTTGAAATTTTAGTGAGAGATCATCTTATAATGCTACCGTCAATCAAAGCAAGATAAGATGCATAAAGGATTAGCATCACAGGCAAACAATATAAGTGATATGATATGGCCATCATCATCTTGTGCTTGTGATCTCCATCTCCGAAGCACCGTGCTCGTGATCTCCATCTCCGAAGCACCGTCATGATCACCATCGTCACCGGCTCGACACCTTGATCTCCATCGTAGTATCGTTGTCGTCTCGCCAACTTATTGCTTTTACGACTATCGCTACCGCTTAGTGATAAAGTAAAACTATTACATGGCGATTGCATCTCATACAATAAAGCGACAACCATATGGCTCCTGCCAGTTGCCGATAACTCGGTTACAAAACATGATCATCTCATACAACACATTATATCACATCATGTCTTGACCATATCACATCACAACATGCCCTGCAAAAACAAGTTAGACGTCCTCTACTTTGTTGTTGCATGTTTTACGTGGCTGCTACGGGCTTAGCAAGAACCGTTCTTACCTACGCATCAAAACCACAATGATAGTTTGTCAAGTTGGTGTTGTTTTAACCTTCGCAAGGACCGGGCGTAGCCACACTCGGTTCAACTAAAGTGAGAGAGACAGACACCCGCCAGTCACCTTTAAGCAACGAGTGCTCCGAACGGTGAAACCAGTCTCGCGTAAGCGTACGCGTAATGTCGGTCCGGGCCGCTTCATCTCACAATACCGCTGAACCAAAGTATGACATGCTGGTAAGCAGTATGACTTATATCGCCCACAACTCACTTGTGTTCTACTCGTGCATAGCATCAACGCATAAAACCTGGCTCGGATGCCATTGTTGGGGAACGTAGTAATTTCAAAATTTTCCTACGCACACGCAAGATCATGGTGATGCATAGCAACGAGAGGGGAGAGTGTTGTCCACGTACCCTCGTAGACCGACAGCGGAAGCGTTATCACAACGCGGTTGATGTAGTCGTACGTCTTCACGATCCGACCGATCAAGTACCGAACGTACGGCACCTCCAAGTTCTACACGTTCAGCTCGATGACGTCCCTCGAACTCCGTTCCAGCCGAGTGTTGAGGGAGAGTTTCGTCAGCACGACGGCGTGGTGACGATGATGATGTTCCACCGACGCAGGGCTTCGCCTAAGCTCCGCGACGGTATTATCGAGGTGTAATCCCGTGGAGGGGGGCACCGCACACGGCTAAAATATCGTATATCAAGTGTGTTCTTAGGTGCCCCCCTGCCCCCGTATATAAAGGAGCAAGGGGGAGGCCGGCTGCCCTAGGCGCGCCAAGGAGAGAGGGGGAGTCCTCCTCCTAGTAGGAGTAGGACTCCCCTTTCCTAGTCCTACTAGGAAAAGAGGGGGGAAGGAAAGAGAGGGAGAGGGAGAGGGAAAGGGGGCTGCGCCCCCCTCTCCTAGTCCAACTAGGATTCCCCTTGGGAGGGGGCATGCCACCTCCTGGCTGCTGCCCTCTCTCTCCCCTCAAGGCCCACCAAGGCCCAATACTTCCCCGGGGGGTTCCGGTAACCCTCCGGCACTCCGGTTTAATCCGAAACTTCTCCGGAACACTTCCGGTGTCCGAATATAGTCGTCCAATATATCAATCTTTACGTCTCGACCATTTCGAGACTCCTCGTCATGTCCGTGATCACATACGGGACTCCGAACAACCTTCGGTACATCAAATCACATAAACTCATAATATAACTGTCATCGTAACTTTAAGCATGCGGACCCTTTGGGTTCGAGAACTATGTAGACATGACCGAGACACCTCTCCGGTCAATAACCAATAGCGGGACCTAGATGCCCATATTGGCTCCCACATATTCTACGAAGATCTTTATCGGTCGGACCGCATAACAACATACGCTGTTCCCTTTGTCATCGGTATGTTACTTGCCCGAGATTCGATCGTCGGTATCTCGATACCTAGTTCAATCTCGTTACCGGCAAGTCTCTTTACTCGTTCCGTAATACATCATCCCGCAACTAACTCATTAGTCACAATGCTTGCAAGGCTTATAGTGATGTGCATTACCGAGTGGGCCCAGAGATACCTCTCCGACAATCGGAGTGACAAATCCTAATCTCGAAATACGCCAACCCAACAAGTACCTTTGGAGACACCAGTAGAGCACCTTTATAATCACCCATTTACGTTGTGACGTTTGTTGCACACAAAGTGTTCCTCCGGTAAACAGGAGTTGCATAATCTCATAGTCATAGGAACATGTATAAGTCATGAAGAAAGCAATAGCAACATACTAAACGATTGGGTGCTAAGCTAACGGAATGGGTCAAGTCAATCACGCCATTCTCCTAATGAGGTGATCCCGTTAATCAAATGACAACTCATGTCTATGGCTAGGAAACATAACCATCTTTGATTAACGAGCTAGTCAAGTAGAGGCATACTAGTGACACTCTGTTTGTTTATGTATTCACACATGTATTATGTTTCTGGTTAATACAATTCTAGCATGAATAATAAACATTTATCATGATATAAGGAAATATATAATACTTTATTATTGCCTCTAGGGCATATTTCCTTCAGTCTCCCACTTACACTAGAGTCAATAATCTAGTTCACATCGCCATGTGATTTAACATCAATAATTCACATCAGCATGTGATTAACACCCATAGTTCACATCTCTATGTGACCAACACTCAAAGGGTTTACTAGAGTCAATAATCTAGTTCACATCGCTATGTGATTAACACCCAAAGAGTACTAAGGTGTGATCATGTTTTGATTGTGAGATAATTTTAGTCAACGGGTCTGTCACATTCAGATCCGTAAGTATTTTGCAAATTTCTATGTTTACAATGCTCTGCACGGAGCTACTCTTAGCTAATTGCTCCCACTTTCAATATGTATCTAGACCGAGACTTAGAGTCATCTAGATTAGTGTCAAAACTTGCATCGACGTAACCCTTTACGACGAACCTTTTGTCACTTCCATAATCGAGAAAAATATCCTTATTCCACTAAGGATAATTTTGACCGCTGTCCAGTGATCTACTCCTAGATCACTATTGTACTCCCTTGCCAAAATCAGTGTAGGGTATACAATAGATCTGGTACATAGCATGGCATACTTTAGAGAACCTATGGCCAAGGCATAGGGAATGACTTTCATTCTCTTTCTATCTTTTGCCGTGGCCGGGCTTTGAGTCTTTACTCAATTTCACACCTTGTAACACAGGCAAGAACTCTTTTTTTTGACTGTTCTATTTTGAACTACTTCAAAATCTTGTTAAGGTATGTACTCATTGAAAAACTTATCAAGCGTCTTCATCTATCTCTATAGATCTTGATGCTCAATATGTAAGCAGCTTCACCGAGGTCTATCTTTGAAAAAACTCCTTTCAAACACTCCTTTATGCTTTGCAGAATAATTCTACATTATTTCTGATTAACAATATGTCATTCACATATACTTATCAGAAATGCTGTAGTGCTCCCACTCACTTTCTTGTAAATACAGGCTTCACCGCAAGTCTGTATAAAACTATATCCTTTGATCAACTTATCAAAGCGTATATTCCAACTCCGAGATGCTTGCACCAGTCCATAGATGGATCGCTGGAGCTTGCATATTTTGTTAGCACCTTTAGGATTGACAAAACCTTTTGGTTGCATCATATACAACTCTTCTTTAATAAATCCATTAAGGAATGCAGTTTTGTTTATCCATTTGCCATATTTCGTAAAATGCGGCAACTGCTAACGTGATTCAGACAGACTTAAGCATAGATACGAGTGAGAAACTCTCATCGTAGTCAACACCTTGAACTTGTCGAAAAACCTTTTTGCGACAATTCTAGCTTTGTAGATAGTAACACTACTATCAGCGTCCGTCTTCCTCTTGACGATCCATTTATTCTCAATTGCTTGCCGATCATCGGGCAAGTCAACCAAAGTCCACACTTTGTTCTCATACATGGATCTCATCTCAGATTTCATGGCCTCAAGCCATTTTGCGGAATCTGGGCTCACCATCGCTTCTTCATAGTTCGTAGGTTCATCATGGTCTAGTAACATAACCTCCAGAACAGGATTACCGTACCACTCTGGTGCAGATCTTACTCTGGTTTACCTACGAGGTTTGGTAGTAACTTGATCTGAAGTTACATGATCATCATCATTAACTTCCTCACTAATTGGTGTAGAAGTCACAGGAACAGATTTCTGTGATGAACTACTTTCCAATAAGGGCGCAGGTACAGTTACCTCATCAAGTTCTACTTTCCTCCCACTCACTTCTTTCGAGAGAAACTCCTTCTCTAGAAAGGATCCATTCTTAGCAACGATTGTCTTGCCTTCGGATCTGTGATAGAAGGTGTACCCAACTGTCTCCTTTGGGTATCCTATGAAGACACATTTCTCCGATTTGGGTTTGAGCTTATCAGGATGAAACCTTTTCACATAAGCATCGCAACCCCAAACTTTTAAGAAACGACAACTTTGGTTTCTTGCTAAACCACAGTTCATAAGGCGTCGTCTCAGCGGATTTTGATGGTGCCCTATTTAACGTGAATGCAGCTGTCTCTAATGCATAACCCCAAAACGATAGTGGTAAATTGGTAAGAGACAATATAGATTGCACTATATGCAATAAAGTACGATTATGACGTTCGGACACACCATTATGCTGTGGTGTTCCAGGTGGCGTGAGTAGTGAAACTATTTCACATTGTTTTAACTGAAGGCCAAACTCGTAACTCAAATATTTTACCTCTGCGATCATATCGTAGAAAATTTTATTTTCTTGTTACGATGATTCTCCACTTCACTCTGAAATTCTTTGAACTTTTCAAATGTTTCAGACTTGTGTTTCATCAAGTAGATATACCCATATCTGCTCAAATCATCTGTGAAGGTCAGAAAATAATGATACCTGCTACGAGCCTCAATATTCATCGGACCACATACATCTGTATGTATGATTTCCAACAAATCTGTTGCTCTCTCCATAGTTCCGGAGAACGGCGTTTCAGTCATCTTGCCCATGAGGCACGGTTCGCAAGCATCAAGTGATTCATAATCTAGTGATTCCAAAATCCCATCAGTATGGAGTTTCTTCATGCGCCTTACACCAATATGACCTAAATGGCAGTGCCACAAATAAGTTGCATTATCATTATTAACTTTGCATCTTTTGGCTTCAATATTATGAATATGTGTATCACTACGATCGAGATCCAACAAACCATTTTCGTTGGTGTGTATGACCATAGAAGGTTTTTATTCATGTAAACAGAACAACAATTGTTCTCTAACTTAAATGAATAACCGTATTGCAATAAACATGATCAAATCATATTCATGCTCAACGCAAACACCAAATAACACTTATTTAGTTTCAACACTAATCCCGAAAGTACAGGGAGTGTGCGATGATGATCATATCAATCTTGGAACTACTTCCAACACACATCGTCACCTCGCCTTTTTACTAGTCTCTGTTTATTCTGCAACTCCCGTTTCGAGTTACTACTCTTAGCAACTGAACCAGTATCAAATACCGAGGGGTTGCTATAAACACTAGTAAAGTACACATCAATAACATGTATATCCAATATACCTTTGTTCACTTTGCCATCCTTCTTATCCTCCAAATAGTTGGGGTAGTTCCGCTTCCAGTGACCAGTCCCTTTGCAGTAGAAGCACTTAGTCTCAGGCTTAGGACCAGACTTAGGCTTCTTCACTTGAGCAGCAACTTGCTTGCCGTTCTTCTTGAAGTTCCCCTTCTTCCCTTTGCCCTTTTCTTGAAACTAGTGGTCTCGTCAACCATCAACACTTGATGTTTTTCTTGATTTCTACCTTCGTCGATTTCAGCATCACAAAGAGCTCGGGAATTACTTTCGTCATCCCTTGCATACTGTAGTTCATCACGAAGTTCTACTAACTTGGTGACGGTGACTAGAGAATTCTGTCAATCACTATTTTATCTGGAAGATTAACTCCCACTTGATTCAAGCGATTGTAGTACCCAGACAATCTGAGCACATGCTCACTAGTTGAGCGATTCTCCTCCATCTTTTAGCTATAGAACTTGTTGGAGACTTCATATATCTCAACTCGGGTATTTGCTTGAAATATTAACTTCAACTCCTGGAACATCTTATATGGTCCATGACGTTCAAAACGTCTTTGAAGTCCCGATTCTAAGCCATTAAGCATGGTGCACTAAACTATCAAGTAGTCATCATATTGAGCTAGCCAAACGTTCATAACGTCTGCATCTGCTTCTGCAATAGGTCTGTCACCTAGCGGTGCCTCAAGGACATAATTTTTCTATGCAGCAATGAGGATAATCCTCAGATCACGGATCCAATCCGCATCTTTGCTACTAACATGTTTCAACATAATTTTTCTCTAGGAACATATCAAAAATAAACACAGGGAAGCAACAACGCGAGCTATTGATCTACAACATAATTTGCAAAATACTATCAGGACTAAGTTCATGATAAATTTAGGTTCAATTAATCATATTACTTAAGAACTCCCACTTAGATAGACATCCCTCTAATCCTCTAAGTGATCACGTGATCCATATCAACTAAACCATGTCCGATTAACACGTGAGATGGAGTAGTTTCAATGGTGAACATCACTATGTTGATCATATCTACTATATGATTCACGCTCGACCTTTCGGTCTCTGTGTTCCGAGGCCATATCTGTATATATGCTAGGCTCGTCAAGTTTAACCTGAGTATTCCGCGTGTGCAACTGTTTTGCACCCGTTGTATTTGAACGTAGAGCCTATCACACCCGATTAACACGTGGTGTCTCAGCACGAAGAACTTTCGCAACGGTGCATACTCAGGGAGAACACTTTATCTTGAAATTTTAGTGAGAGATCATCTTATAATGCTACCGTCAATCAAAGCAAGATAAGATGCATAAAGGATTAGCATCACAGGCAATCAATATAAGTGATATGATATGGCCATCATCATCTTGTGCTTGTGATCTCCATCTCCGAAGCACCGTGCTCGTGATCTCCATCTCCGAAGCACCGTCATGATCACCATCGTCACCGGCTCGACACCTTGATCTCCATCGTAGTATCGTTGTCGTCTCGCCAACTTATTGCTTTTACGACTATCGATACCGCTTAGTGATAACGTAAAACTATTACATGGCGATTGCATCTCATACAATAAAGCGACAACCATATGGCTCCTGCCAGTTGCCGATAACTCGGTTACAAAACATGATCATCTCATACAACACATTATATCACATCATGTCTTGACCATATCACATCACAACATGCCCTGCAAAAACAAGTTAGACGTCCTCTACTTTGTTGTTGCATGTTTTACGTGGCTGCTACGGGCTTAGCAAGAACCGTTCTTACCTACGCATCAAAACCACAATGATAGTTTGTCAAGTTGGTGCTGTTTTAACCTTCGCAAGGACCGGGCGTAGCCACACTCGGTTCAACTAAAGTGAGAGAGACAGACACCCGCCAGTCACCTTTAAGCAACGAGTGCTCCGAACGGTGAAACCAGTCTCGCGTAAGCGTACGCGTAATGTCGGTCCGGGCCGCTTCATCTCACAATACCGCTGAACCAAAGTATGACATGCTGGTAAGCAGTATGACTTATATCGCCCACAACTCACTTGTGTTCTACTCGTGCATAGCATCAACGCATAAAACCTGGCTCGGATGCCACTGTTGGGGAACGTAGTAATTTCAAAATTTTCCTACGCACACGCAAGATCATGGTGATGCATAGCAACGAGAGGGGAGAGTGTTGTCCACGTACCCTCGTAGACCGACAGCGGAAGCGTTATCACAACGCGGTTGATGTAGTCGTACGTCTTCACGATCCGACCGATCAAGTACCGAACGTACGGCACCTCCAAGTTCTACACGTTCAGCTCGATGACGTCCCTCGAACTCCGTTCCAGCCGAGTGTTGAGGGAGAGTTTCGTCAGCACGACGGCGTGGTGACGATGATGATGTTCCACCGACGCAGGGCTTCGCCTAAGCTCCGCGACGGTATTATCGAGGTGTAATCCCGTGGAGGGGGGCACCGCACACGGCTAAAATATCGTATATCAAGTGTGTTCTTAGGTGCCCCCCTGCCCCCGTATATAAAGGAGCAAGGGGGAGGCCGGCTGCCCTAGGCGCGCCAAGGAGAGAGGGGGAGTCCTCCTCCTAGTAGGAGTAGGACTCCCCTTTCCTAGTCCTACTAGGAAAAGAGGGGGGAAGGAAAGAGAGGGAGAGGGAGAGGGAAAGGGGGCTGCGCCCCCCTCTCCTAGTCCAACTAGGATTCCCCTTGGGAGGGGGCGCGCCACCTCCTGGCTGCTGCCCTCTCTCTCCCCTCAAGGCCCACCAAGGCCCAATACTTCCCCGGGGGGTTCCGGTAACCCTCCGGCACTCCGGTTTAATCCGAAACTTCTCCGGAACACTTCCGGTGTCCGAATATAGTCGTCCAATATATCAATCTTTACGTCTCGACCATTTCGAGACTCCTCGTCATGTCCGTGATCACATACGGGACTCCGAACAACCTTCGGTACATCAAATCACATAAACTCATAATATAACTGTCATCGTAACTTTAAGCATGCGGACCCTTTGGGTTCGAGAACTATGTAGACATGACCGAGACACCTCTCCGGTCAATAACCAATAGCGGGACCTAGATGCCCATATTGGCTCCCACATATTCTACGAAGATCTTTATCGGTCGGACCGCATAACAACATACGCTGTTCCCTTTGTCATCGGTATGTTACTTGCCCGAGATTCGATCGTCGGTATCTCGATACCTAGTTCAATCTCGTTACCGGCAAGTCTCTTTACTCGTTCCGTAATACATCATCCCGCAACTAACTCATTAGTCACAATGCTTGCAAGGCTTATAGTGATGTGCATTACCGAGTGGGCCCAGAGATACCTCTCCGACAATCGGAGTGACAAATCCTAATCTCGAAATACGCCAACCCAACAAGTACCTTTGGAGACACCAGTAGAGCACCTTTATAATCACCCATTTACGTTGTGACGTTTGTTGCACACAAAGTGTTCCTCCGGTAAACAGGAGTTGCATAATCTCATAGTCATAGGAACATGTATAAGTCATGAAGAAAGCAATAGCAACATACTAAACGATCGGGTGCTAAGCTAACGGAATGGGTCAAGTCAATCACGTCATTCTCCTAATGAGGTGATCCCGTTAATCAAATGACAACTCATGTCTATGGTTAGGAAACATAACCATCTTTGATTAACGAGCTAGTCAAGTAGAGGCATACTAGTGACACTCTGTTTGTCTATGTATTCACACATGTATTATGTTTCTGGTTAATACAATTCTAGCATGAATAATAAACATTTATCATGATATAAGGAAATATATAATACTTTATTATTGCCTCTAGGGCATATTTCCTTCAGATACATGTGTGAATACATAGGCAAAGCAGAGTTTCCCTAGTATGCCCCTACTTGACTAGCTCGTTAATCAAATATGGTTAAGTTTCCTGACCATAGACATGTGTTGTCATTTGATGAACGGAATCACATCATTAAGAGAATGATGTGATGGACAAGACCCATCCGTTAGCTTAGCATAATAATCGTTAAGTTTTATTGCTATTGCTTTCTGCATGACTTATACATATTCCTTTGACTATGAGATTATGCAACTCCTGAATACCGGAGGAACACCTTGTGTGCTATCAAACGTCACAACGTAACTAGGTGAATATAAAGATGCTCTACAGGTGTCTCCGAAGGTGTTTGTTGGGTTGGCATAGATCAAGATTAGGATTTGTCACTCCGTGTATCAGAGAGGTATCTCTGGGCCCTCTAGGTAATGCACATCACGATAAGCCTTGCAAGCAATGTGACTAATGAGTTAGTTTCAGGATGATGCAATACAGAATGAGTAAAGAGACTTGCCAGTAACGAGATTGAACTAGGTATGAAGATACCGACGATCAAATCTCGGGAAAGTAACATACCAATGACAAAGGGAATAACGTATGTTGTCATTGCGGTTTGACTGATAAAGATCTTTGTAGAATATGTAGGAACCAATATGAGCATCCAGGTTCCGCTGTTGGTTATTGACCGGAGATGTGTCTCAGTCATGTCTACATAGTTCTCGAACCCGTAGGGTCCGCACGCTTAACGTTTGATGACGATTTGTATTATGAGTTATGTGTTTTGGTGACCGAAGATTGTTCGGAGTCCCGGATGAGATCGCGGACATGCCGAGGAGTCTCAAAATGTTCGAGAGGTAAAGATTGATATATTGGACGATGATATTCGGACACCGGAATGTTTCCGGAGTGGTTCGGGTATTTTTCGGAGGACCGGGTGGTTACAGGAACCCCCCGGGAAGGTAATGGGCCATCATGGGCCATAGGGGAGAGAGAGGAGAGCCCACAAGGGGTGGCGCGCCCCCCCCATGGGATGTCCGAATTGGAAAAGGGGAAGGGGGCGCGGCCCTCCTTTCCTTCTTCCTCTCCCTCTCCTTCCCCTTTCCCCCTCCGAAAGAAAGGAAAGGGGGGCCGACTAGGATTGGGAGTCCTACTCGGTTCCCCCCCATGGCGCGCCCCTTGTAGCTGGCCTCCTCCCCTCCTCCGTTATATACGGGGGCAGGGGGCACCCCATAGCACATCATTTGTTCTCTTAGTCGTGTGCGGTGCCCCCCTCCACAGTTTACTCCTCTGGTCATAGCCTTGTAGTGCTTAGGCGAAGCCCTGCGCGGATCACATCACCATCACCGTCACCATGCTATCGTGTTGATGAAACTCTCCCTCGACACTTTGTTGGATCAAGAGTACGAGGGACGTCATCGAGCTGAGCGTGTGCAGAACTCGGAGGTGTCGTACGTTCCGTGCTTGATCGGTTGGATCGCGAAGACGTTCGACTACATCAACTGCGTTAAGCTAACGTTTCCGCTTTTGGTCTATGAGGGTACGTGGACACACTCTCCCCCTGTCGTTGCTATGCATCTCCTAGATAGATCTTGCATGATCGTAGGAATTTTTTTGAAATTGCATGCTATGTTCCCCAACAGTGGCATCCGAGCCAGGTGTATGCGTAGATGATAGGCACGAGTAGAACACAAAGAGTTGTGGGCGATCATAGTCATACTGCTTACCACCAACGTCTTATTTTGATTCGGCGGTATTGTTGGATGAAGCAGCCCGGACCAACCTTACATGACCACGTTCATGAGACCGGTTCCATCGACAAACATGCAACTTGTTTTGCATAAAGGTGGCTGGCGGGTGTTTGTTTCTCCAACTTTAGTTGAATCGAATTTGACTACGGCCGGTCCTTGTTGAAGGTTCAAACAACACACTTGACGTAAAATCGTTGTGGTTTTGATGCGTAGGTAATAATGGTTCTTACTAGAAGCCCGTAGCAGCCACGTAAAACTTGCAACAACAAAGTAGAGGATGTCTAACTTGTTTTTGCAGGGCATGTTGTGATGTGATATGGTCAAGACATGATGTGATATACGTTATTGTATGAGATGATCATGTTTTGTAGAAGTTATCGGCAACTGGCAGGAGCTTTATGGTTGTCGCTTTATTGTATGAAATGTAATCGCCATGTAATTGCTTTACATTATCACTATGCGGTAGTGATAGTTGTAGAAGCAATAGTTGGTGAGACGACAATGACGCTACGATGGAGATCAAGGTGTCAAGCCGGTGACGATGCTTTGGAGATGGAGATGAAAGGCACAAGATGATGATGGCCATATCATGTCACATATTTTGATTGCATGTGATGTTTATCTTTTATGCATCTTATTTTGCTTAGTACGGCGGTAGCATTATAAGATGAACCCTCACTAAATTTCAAGATATAAGTGTTCTTCCTGAGTATGCACCATTGCGACAGTTCGTCGTGCCGAGACACCATGTGATGATCGGGTGTGATAAGCTCTACGTTCACATACAACGGGTGCAAGATAATTTTGCACGTGCGGAATACTCGGGTTAAACTTGACGAGCCTAGGATGTACAGACATGACCTCGGAACACTGAGACCGAAAGGTCGAACGTGAATCATATAGTAGATATGATCAACATAGAGATGTTCACCATTGAAAACTAATCCATCTCACGTGATGATCAGACATGGTTTAGTTGATATGGATCACATGATCATTTAGATGACTCGAGGGATGTCTATCTAAGTGGGAGTTCTTTAGTAATATGATTAATTGAACTTAATTTATCATGAACTTAGTCCTGATAGTTTTTGCATATCTATGTTGTAGATTAATGGCCTGTGCTACCGTTCCCTTGAATTTTAATGCGTTCCTAGAGAAAGCTAAGTTGAAAGATGATGGTAGCAACTACACGGACTGGGTCCGTAACTGGAGGATTATCCTCATTGCTGCGAAGAAGAATTACGTCCTTGAAGCACCGCTAGGTGCAAGGCCTACTGCAGGAGCAACTCCGGACGTTATGAACGTATGGCAAGTTAAATCTGATGACTACTCGATAGTTCAGTGTGCCATGCTTTACGGCTTAGAATCGGGACTTCAAAGACGTTTTGAACGTCATGGAGCATATGAGATGTTCCAGGAGTTGAAGTTAATATTTCAAGCAAATGCCCGAGTTGAGAGATATGAAGTCTCCAACAAGTTCTATAGTTGCAAGATGGAGGAGAACAGTTCTGTCAGTGAACACATACTCAGAATGTCTGGGTACCATAACCACTTGACTCAGCCGGGAGTTAATCTTCCGGATGAAGTTTCATTGACAGAATTCTTCAATCACTGCCACCAAGCTATAAAGGCTTTCGTGATGAACTACAGTATGCAAGGGATGGAAAAGACAATTCCTGAGCTCTTCGCAATGTTTAAAGCTGCGGAGGTAGAAATCAAGAAGGCGCATCAAGTGTTGATAGTTAACAAGACCACTAGTTTCAAGAAAAAGGGCAAAGGTAAGAAGAGGAACTTCAAGAAGAATAGCAAGCAAGTTGCTGCTCCCGGGAAGAAGCCCAAGTGTGTACCTAAGCCTGAAACTGAGTGCTTCTACTGCAAAGGGACTGGTCACTGGAAGTGGAACTGCCCCAAGTATTTGGCGGATAAGAAGGATGGCAAAGTGAAAGGTATATTTGATATACATGTTATTGATGTGTACCTTACTAATGCTCATAGTAGCGCCTGGGTATTTGATACCGGTTCTGTTGCTCATATTTGCAACTCGAAACAGGGGCTACGGATTAAACGAAAAGATTGGTTAAGGACGAGGTGACGATGCGCGAAATGGTTCCAAGGTCGATGTGACCGCCGTCGGCACGCTACCACTACATCTACCTTCGGGATTAGTTTTAGACCTGAATAATTGTTATTTGGTGCCAGTGTTGAGCATGAACATTATATCTGGATCTTGTTTGATGCAAGACGGTTATTCATTTAAATCAAAGAATAATGGTTGTTCTATTTATACGAGTAATATCTTTTATGGTCATGCACCCTTGATGAGTGGTCTATTTTTGTTAAATCTCGATCGTGGTGATACACATATTCATAATATTGATGCCAAAAGATGCAAAGTTAATAATGATAGTGCAACGTATTTGTGGCACTGCCGTTTAGGCCATATTGGTGTAAAGCGCATGAAGAAACTCCATGCAGATGGGCTTTTGGAATCACTTGATTATGAATCCTTGATGATTGTGAACCATGCCTCATGGGCAAGATGACTAAGACTCCGTTCTCCGGAACAATGGAGCGAGTCACTGACTTATTGGAAACAATACTCCCCCAGTTCCTTTATCTAAGGTGTATTATTTTCGACACGGTGACCAAGGCACATAATCATAGACGTATTAGGACAAAATTACCCTTGACAAATTTATTGGTTAGTAGCAAGTAAATCAGTTAGTCCAGGAAAGTAAGAGATACGTGCAACCGACATAGATATAGTTTTCTTCTTTTGGTACAAGGAGAGATATAGACAATCACGAGAGAGATACTTTTCTT
Organism: Aegilops tauschii subsp. strangulata; assembly: GCF_002575655.3. Lineage (NCBI taxonomy): Eukaryota > Viridiplantae > Streptophyta > Magnoliopsida > Poales > Poaceae > Aegilops > Aegilops tauschii. The sequence goes on from NC_053036.3 coordinate 527,500,839, forward strand.
TTTTCTAAAGGGTTAACAAGGGAATTATGAGGAATTAGAAGAAATGCACCTTACATTCTGGAATTTTATAAAAAAACAAATACACCTTATATAAAGGAACGGAGGGAGTACATACTGATGTATGCGGTCCGATGAGTGTTGAGGCTCGCGGCAGGCATCGTTATTTTCTGACCTTCACAGATGATTTAAGCTCATATGGGTATATCTACTTAATGAAACACAAGTCTGAAACATTTGAAAAGTTCAAAGAATTTCAGAGTGAAGTGGAAAATCATCGTAACAAGAAAATAAAGTTTCTAAGATCTAATCGCGGAGGCGAATATTTGAGTTATCAGTTTGGTCTTCATTTAAAACAATGTGGAATAGTTTCGCAACTCATGCCACTTGGAACACCACAGCGTAATGGTGTGTCTGAACGTCGTAACTGTACTTTATTAGATATGGTGCGATCTATGATGTCTCTTACCGATTTACCACTATCGTTTTGGGGTTATGCATTAGAGACGGCTGCATTCACGTTAAATAGGGAACCATCTAAATATGTTGAGATGACACCATATGAACTGTGGTTTAGCAAGAAACCTAAGCTGTCGTTTCTTAAAGTTTGGGGTTGCGATGCTTATGTGAAAGAGCTTCAGCCTGATAAGCTCGAACCCAAATCGGAGAAGTGCATCTTCATAGGATACCCAAAAGAAACTATTGGGTACACCTTCTATCAAAGATCCGAAGGTAAGATATTTGTTGCTAAGAATGGATCCTTTCTAGAGAAGGAGTTTCTCTCGAAATAAGTGAGTGGGAGGAAAGTAGAACTTGATGGGGCAGTTGTACCTTCTCTTGAATTGGAAAGTAGTTCATCACATAAATCAGTTCCAGTGATGCCTACACCAGTTAGCGAGGAAGTTAATAATGATGATCATGAAACTTCAAATCAAGTTACTACCGAACCTCGTAGGTCAACCAGAGTACGTTCCGCACCAGAGTGGTACGGGAATCCTGTTCTGGAAGTGATGTTACTAGACCATGACGAACCTACAAACTATGAGGAAGCGATGATCAGCCCAGATTCTGTGAAATGGCTTGAAGCCATGAAATCTGAGATGGGATCCATGTATGAGAACAAAGTATGGACTTTGGTTGACTTTTCCCGATGATCGGCAAGCCATAGAAAATAAATGGATCTTCAAGAAGAAGACTGACGCTGACGGTAATGATGCTGTCTACAAAGCTCGACTTCTAGCGAAAGGTTTTCGACAAGTTCAAGGAGTTGAGTACAATGAGACCTTCTCACCTGTAGTGATGCTTAAGTCTGTCCGAATCATGTTAGCAATTGCCGCATTTTATGATTATGAAATTTGGCAAATGGATGTCAAAACTGCATTCCTTAATGGATTTCTTAAAGAAAAGTTGTATATGATGCAACCAGAAGGTTTTGTCGATCCTAAAGGTGCTAACAAAGTGTGCAAGCTCCAGCGATCCATTTATGGACTGGTGCAAGCCTCTCGGAGTTGGAATATACGCTTTGATAGTGTGATCAAAGCATATGGTTTTATACAGACTTTTGGAGAAGCCTGTATTTAAAAGAAAGTGAGTGGGAGCTCTGTAGCATTTCTAATATTATATGTGGATGCCATATTGTTGATTGGAAATGATATAGAATTTCTAGATAGCATAAAAGGATACTTGAATAAGAATTTTTCAATGAAAGACCTCGGTGAAGCTGCTTATATATTGGGCATCAGGATCTATAGAGATTGATCAAGACGCTTAATTGGACTTTCACAAAGCACATACCTTGATAAAGTTTTGAAGAAGTTCAAAATGGATCAGTCAAAGAAAGGGTTCTTTCCTGTGTTACAAGGTGTGAAGTTGAGTCATTCTCAATGCCTGACTACTACAGAAGATAGAGAGAAAATGAAAGTCATTCCCTATGCCCCAGCCATAGGTTCTATCATGTACGCAATGCTGTGTACCAGACCTGATGTGTGCCTTGCTATAAGTTTAGCAGGGACGTACCAAAGTAATCCAGGAGTGGACCACTGGACAGCAGTCAAGAACATCAATACAAAAAAATACACTTCCGTGATGATACATGTTTGTCACAGTAGGTCGCGTTTTTTGTCATGCATGTACATCCATGACGATTTTATGACAGAATCAAGAGTCATACCTGTGCTGTCATAGAAGTGTTCCATGACATTACCAAAATTATCATCATGGAAGTGTCCACTTCCATGACGATAAATCGCGCGTCACAGAAGTGCTTTCGTCAAGGGTGACCGACACGTGGCATCCACCGTACCGGAACACCGTTAAGCTATCGGGTTCGACTTTGGATCCGATAACCCGCTAACAGCCCCGACCAGTGGGGATTTTTGACGTGTAAAATCATCATTGGCTGGGGGAAACACGTGTCGGCTCACCGTTGTCATCCACTCATTGGACCGAAGGCGCCTATGATACGTCGACACGTGGCATGGCCGAATAGAGGCCCATTCTTGTGAAAAGGCCAGCCCATTTGACTTGGTCAAAACATGGCGGCCCGGCCCACGGAAAGCCTGTTAACGGCCTGTTCGCATATAGCCCATTTACAGCCCGCTAACCCAGGGCCCGTTACGACCTATCCAAATTAGGCCCAGTAGCGTCATCTGGGCCGTCCAATATGATTCCAGCCCATTTTAAGTTCCGGCCCATCTATGGTCCATGACGTCTTTCGGCCCATATGAGGCCCTTTGTAACTCTTGGCCCATTAACGGCCCGTGGTGAAACTGGCCTGTAATGAACTGTGTATCACTTTATACCCATTAACGGCCCATTAATCCATTGGGCCGTTTGCAACCCATGTTATCTTTCAGCCTTCTCAGGGCCCATTTATTCTTGGGCTCATTTCCAGCATTCGGTTACTTACGGCCCGTTACTGCCATTTTCTGCTTGTGGGCCAAATTCAGCCCGTGGTTACAGTCGGCCCGTTTGTCGCCCGTTAATAAGTTTGGTCGTTTTCATAGCGTCATCAAATACGACCTATTAACAACGGCCCATTATGGTCGGCCCAAGAACGGACGACTCCAACTCTAGCCCATTTACGGCCATAATGCGGTCTGTTTTTGGCCCATGTTTGGCCAATCGATGATACGGCCCGTATAAGGCCCATTGATGATACGGCCCGTAGAAGGCCCATTGTTTCTACGGCCCGTAGGAGGCCCAGAGGCACTACAGTAAATATGTAGCCCATGGTTATTGTGGCCTAGTTTTAAAAAATAGGTTATTGCGGCCACTAGCAAACCGCGGAAAAAGAACTGCATTGACTACAAGCAAACAAATAAACAAGACAACAAGGAAATAAATAAGCAGAAACTTACGCTAGGCTATCACGGCTATTACACATATTACATCCACTGGGCATCAAAGTTCGCCACCAGTGCAAATAAACGTGCCGACAAAAGAATATACAAAACTGAGAGCACTTCAGAAGGCACTAGGCCTGGCCAGGCCGGGCCCCCAAACAGCTGAACAAGCTGATTAGACGTCAGTTGTGTCAACGATAGATGCATCACCCATAGCTGTATGGCATGATGGTGCGCAAGGCAGTCCTCTGACATCTTCATTACAGCTTTGACTTCAAGTCGGAGCTGAGCTAAAGCAAGCCTTTCCGCTTTAAGTTGAGACTGAAGAAGTCGAACTAATTGAGGCAGCGACTGCATAGAGGTTGTCTCACACCTGCTGGTGAGTAGCTTCAACTCACTGTCTTCATCAAGACAGGACCTTGGGGTCATCTCGCTGTCCTCAAGATGGTTTGGCTCACTATCTTCCCTAAAGTTCTGCCTGGCATAAGAGATACGACTCTGAAAGAGAAACAAGGAGACATGTAATAGGTTTCACAATTATATAAGCAAATAAATGGATCTGTTCTGCATAAGGAACATGTTTTTACAACTATAATTTGAAACTTGTAGTTGTTGCAAACATCCAATCAGATGTAAGCAGCAAAGCAAACAGCAGTGGAGGAAATGATGCCTATCCAAATCTATACTAGAACAAAGTTTGAAGGCTTGAGAAGGATGAACTTACATTACATGTTAACACGGGCTGGACAAAGCCCTTCTCCATGTTGATGGAAGGATAATTCAATAAATTCCCCAAAGAAAATTCTTTACAAGCGTTGCTATTATTCTACATTTTGCAAAGAGTAAATATAGATCAAATAATATTGGAAGAAACAGAGGATAATGAAGCTCAGGTGCAGACTGCAGATACATAATCAAATAGCAATTAATTAAGTACAGCGTTACAAGGCAAAAGGGAGAGAGGTACTGACAAGAGCAATGCAGAGCCCAGTATTGTTGTGAGATCGTATGATCCTTTGAGCAAGGAGATTCATCTGAAATTAGTTTTCATACAAGAGAGAAGGTAAGGCACATGCAGAAATTTAGGAGTTCAAATTTTGAATTGATATCATAGACAGTACCTGACGCTGGGCTCCCAGCAGTTCTAATAGGGGTTTGGCCACTGGAGTAGGGGTAAAGTGTGGTACAGTTGGGCATGTGTTTTCTGTGGCTGCTGATCTATCTGATTTAACAGGTATCACTACCTTTTCCAAATACCTAGTTTGTACTCCTTGAGGACCTGCACTCACCCTCTTCCTTTTGGACATCTATTATGAAAGAACAATATTTTACTGGAAAAACATAGTATGACAACACAAGGAATAGGTACAGAAAATGGATAGGTATGGCATATACTCATATATGATGCTTAAACTAAGCAGATGGTGTAACAAAGTAGAAGTAATTCAAGAGGTCAGTGATACGTCTCCAACGTATCTATAATTTATGACCCTGTTCCGGCACCCTGCCGGAGGGGGGAACCCTCACCGGTGGGCATCTTCATCATCCCGGCGCTCTCCATGACGAGGAGGGAGTAGTTCACCCTCGGGGCTGAGGGTATGTACCAGTAGCTATGTGTTTGATCTCTCTCTCTCGTGTTCTTGACGTGGTACGACCTTGATGTATCGCGAGCTTTGCTATTATAGTTGGATCTTATGATGTTTCTCCCCCTCTACTCTCTTGTAATGGATTGAGTTTTCCCTTTGAAGTTATCTTATCGGATTGAGTCTTTAAGGATTTGAGAACACTTGATGTATGTCTTGCATGTGCTTATCTGTGGTGACAATGGGATATCACGTGATCCACTTGATGTATGTTTTGGTGATCAACTTGCGGGTTCCGTGACCTTGTGAACTTATGCATAGGGGTTGGCACACGTTTTCATCTTGACTCTCAGGAGAAACTTTGGGGCACTCTTTGAAGTACTTTGTGTTGGTTGAATAGATGAATCTGAGATTGTGTGATGCATATCGTATAATCATGCCCACGGATACTTGAGGTGATATTGGAGTACCTAGGTGACATTAGGGTTTTGGTTGATTTGTATCTTAAGGTGTTATTCTAGTACGAACTCTATGATAGATCGAACAGAAAGAATAGCTTCGTGTTATTTTACTACGGACTCTTGAATAGATTGATCAGAAAGGATAACTTTGAGGTGGTTTCGTACCCTACCATAATCTCTTCGTTTTTTCTCCGCTATTAGTGACTTTGGAGTGACTCTTTGTTGCATGTTGAGGGATAGTTATATGATCCAATTATGTTATTATTGTTGAGAGAACTTGCACTAGTGAAAGTATGAACCCTAGGCCTTGTTTCAACGCATTGCAATACCGTTTGTGCTCACTTTTATTACTTGTTACCTTGCTGTTTTTGTATTTTCAGATTACAAAAACCTATATCTACTATCCAGATTGCACTTGTATCACCATCTCTTCGCCGAACTAGTGCACCTATACAATTTACCATTGTATTTGGTGTGTTGGGGACACAAGAGACTCTTTGTTATTTGGTTGCAGGGTTGTTTGAGAGAGACCATCTTCATCCTACGCCTCCCACGGATTGATAAACCTTAGGTCATCCACTTGAGGGAAATTTGCTACTGTCCTACAAACCTCTGCACTTGGAGGCCCAACAACATCTACAAGGAGAAGGTTGCGTAGTAGACATCAAGCTCTTTTCTGGTGCCGTTGCTGGGGAGGTGAGTGCTTGAAGGTATATCTTTAGATCTTGCAATCGAATCCTTTTGTTTCTTGTTTTATCACTAGTTTCGTCTATAAAAGAAAACTACAAAAAAATGGAATTGAGTTTGCCTCATACGCTTCATCTTTTTAATACCTTTCGTGAGTATGATGGAAAGGAAAATTGTGCCAAAGTGTTAGAAGAAGAATGCATTAAAATGTTTGGCACTAAATCTTTGAATGATGAGCATGATTGCAATGTTGTTAGTATGAACTCTTTGAATATCCATAGTACTAATGCTGATTGCACTAGTCATGATGAAAATATCTCTTATAAGCATGTCGATTTTTGTGGAGTGCATAGAGTTTGCAAGTACATACCAAATAGAGAAGATAGATTTTGCAAGAGGCATAAGTATTTAGAAACTAAATGGTTGCAAGAAAGGCTAAATGTGAGTGCTAAAAATTTAAAATATCTTTACCGTACTTGTGAACTTTGCAATGAACATGGTCATTTAAATATCAAATGCAAATTTTTTCATGATCGAATCGTGTCCAAAAATCGTGATGACTTGATTTCCCTTGCACATCATAATGAACTTAGTTTGCTTTTGGGTTATGAAGAAATGAAACGTCAAACTAAGCATGTTCCAGAATATAACCTTGAGAAATTCCTTGATATTGATCTAGAGGGAATTTATATGTATTGTGCGGTGAATTGCATTGAAAATCCCTATATTGCCAATTACATAAAGAAAATAAAGCAAATAGAAGATGAAGAGAATAATAACGAAAGGGAAGAGACTTCCCAATATTCTCCTATTATTTCTTATGATGAATCAGGTAACGAGGAGGAGCCTTCCATTCAAGCAATCTCATTAATAAGGAGCTCCAAAAAGAGGATTGAACCCACACATGACGTGAAGAAGAAAAGAAAAGACGGAGAAGCAAAGGTAAAAAGGTATCTCTTCCAAATGATGTTTCTATTACTCACTGTGATGATGATAATTGCTATACTATTGGTGCTATCCATACTATTAATGATGAGAGTGATTATGCTTATGATATGAAAAGGCCCAAGCTTGGGGATGCTATGTTTGATGAAAATGATGTTTTTGAGAATATATTTGCTGCAATTAATGTTTGTCCCAAGCTTGGGGATGCTATGTTTAATGAAGATGATATTTTTAGCCTCCCAAGTTTTGATATGCAAATTTGTTATGATGATAGCATGCCTCCTATTTATGATGATTATTGTGATGACACTTATGCTATAAAAAGTAGTGATGATTATATTTATAAAACTTGTCATGATTATGATTACCCTTTTTCTGAACATTACTCTTTTAATGTGGAAACAATTTATAGTATTCGAGTTTCTTATGATACTCCCAGTATTCCAAAAGAGAAGAATTTTGCTTATGTGGAGAGTAGTAAAACTTCTATGCAAGATGATCATGAAAAGAATGCTTTAGGTGCTGGTTATATTGTTGAATTCATTCATGATGCTACTAAAAATTATTATGAGGGAGGAATATATGCTTGTAGGAATTGCAATAATATCAAGTTTCCTCTCTATGTGCTTAAAGTTTCGAAGTTATGCTTGTTTTGCCTTCCTATGCTAGTTGATTATTGTTCCCATAAGTTGTTTGCTCACAAAATCCCTATGCATAGGAAGTGGGTTAGAATTAAATGTGCTAGTAATATTCTTCATGATGCTCTCTTTATGTTACAATTCTTATCTTTTATGCGAGCATCATTGAAATCATTATGCCTAGCTAGGGGCGTTAAACATTAGCGCTTGTTGGGAGGCAACCCAATTTTACTTTTGTTCCTTGCTTTTTGTTCCTGTTTAGTAATAAATAAATCATCTAGCCTCTGGTTAGATGTGTTTTTATGTTTTAATTAGTGTTTGTGCCAAGTAAGACCTATAGGATCTTCTTGGATGATAATTATTTGATCTTGCTGAAAAAGACAGAAACTTTCTGCTCACAAAAACAATTGTTAAAAATCACCAGAAAGTGATAAAATACTGATTCCAATTGCAGAAAATCAATAATCAAATTATCTAGGCCTTCCTATTTTGGTAGAATTTTTTGAGTTCCAGAAGTTTGCGTTAGTTACAGATTACTACATACTGTTCTGTTTTTGATAGATTCTGTTTTTCGTGTGTTGTTTGCTTATTTTGATGAATCTATGGCTAGTAAATTAGTTTATAAACCATAGAGAAGTTGGAATACAGTAGATTTAACACCAATACAAATAAATAATGAGTTTATTACAGTACCTTTAAGTGGTGTTTTGTTTTCTTTCGCTAACGGAGCTCACGAGATCTTCTGTTAAGTTTTGTGTTGTGAAGTTTTCATGTTTTGGGTAAAGATTCGATGGACTATAGAATAAGGAGTGGCAAGAGCCTAAGCTTGGGGATTCCCAAGTCACCCCAAGGTAATATTCAAGGACAACCAAGAGCCTAAGCTTGGGGATTCCCCGGATGGCATCCCCTCTTTCGTCTTCGTTCATCGGTAACTTTACTTGGAGCTATATTTTTATTCACCACATGAGATGTGTTTTGCTTGGAGCGTCATTTTATTTTGTTAGTATTTGCCTACTATTATTTAGAATAATGATTTGCATCTATATTTTCAATAAAAGTGTCAAGGATAGCCTTTACTATGCCTATTTGACAAGTCTACATGTTGCTGTTTGAAAGCAGAAAGTTTACCGCTGTTGCAAAAATTCCCTAGAAAATTCAGAATGTGATAAAATGTTGAAACCATTTGCATAATAAGCTCTGATAAAAATACTACAGTGGGAATTTTCTTTCATAATTTTTTGAGCTAGGAAAGTATGGATCTTGCTGCATTCTTTACAGACTATACTGTTTTGGCAGATTGCTGTTATGTTTGCATATGTTTGCTTGTTTAATGATTCCATTTGAGGATAGGACTATTAAATATGCAGAAGCATTTAGTATGCAATGTTGAATAATAATTTTAGTGATTTTCTACAGTATAGTATGATAAGGTTTTTGCATTGGTTTATACTAACTTATCTCACGAGTCCTTGTTGAGTTTTGTGTGGATGAAGCTTTTGAGATTTAGGAAGACCATGATATGAGAGGAATTAAGGAGACACAAAAGCTCAAGCTTGGGGATTCCCAAGGTACCCCAAGATAATATTTCAAGAAGTCTCAAGCATGTAAGCTTGGGGATGCCCCGGTAGGCATCCCACCTTTCTTCTTCAACAATTATCGGTTAGTATCAGTTGAGCCTAAGTTTTTGCTTCTTCACATGATGAGTGCTATCCTTGAAATGTCATTTTATTTTATTTTGTTTTGCTTGCTGTTTGAATAATATACCAAGATCTGAAATTCTTAAATGAGAGAGAGTCTTCACATGGCTACATAATTATTTAACTACACATTGATCTTCACTTTATCTTTTTGGAGTAGTTTGTCATTTACTCGTGTGCTTCACTTATATCCTATGAGTAAATGGTGGAATGATTTGAATGTAATAAATCTGAAATTATATATGTTTCATATGCTTATCCCATGGGGAGTAATGACTTCACATATAAGAAGTAGAGGTGGTAACTTTATTGAAGGTTAGCAAACATTGTATTGGTCACTTGAACAATTCAAGAAAGAGTATTGAAGGAAGAGAGATTTCACATATAAATATACTATCTTGGACATCTTCTATGATTGTGAGCCCCATTAATTATTTTCAAACCTGAGAAAATTAGTTGAAGTTGGACAAGGAAGACAACATAATGAGTTATGCTTGGGTATATTTGTATAGAAGTTATATTGTTATGGATCCTTTAACATGTGGTGCTTGCTATTTTGAATCCTTGCTAGCCAAAATATATGTACTAAGCGGGAATACTGCTTGTGCATCCAAATTCCATGAACCAAGTTTCTTCCATGAGTGTCCACCATATCTACCTATATGCGGTATTTACCTGCCGTTCCAAGTAAATTTGCATGTGCCAAACTCTAAACCTTCAAATAATAATATGTTTTGTATGCCCGAATCGCTCATGTAGCGACTAGGGGCTGTCAGTATCTTCCATGCTAGGTGGGTTATTCTCACGATGAGTGGACTCCGCTCATCATTCACGGGAAAATGGCTGGTAACTGGGATGCCCAGTCCTATGATCAAAAGATCAAAAACAAAATCACAAATAATTTAAACAAAACTCCCCCAGGAATTTTGATAGTTGGACGACACCCGTTGTTTCGGACAAGCCGTGGAGTGTGAATGTTGGTGGAGGGGGAGTAAAATCTTTACCTTTCTGCGTGGGAACCGCCTATAATGTATGTAGTATGGAAGATATTGGGAACTCTTGGTCGTTATGTTGACAATGAAAGCATACCTCTCAAAATTATTTTCATCTCTGTTTTAGCTTCGAGCTCTGGCACCTCTACAAATCCCTGCTTCCCTTTGCGAAGGCCTATCTTTTACTTTTATGCAAGAGTTAGTAGTATTCCTTCTCATTCCAACCTACTCTTTAGTTGGCAAGCATCATGTGATGGAAAGATCTAAGCATATATGGCAATTCAAATATATTTGAGCATGAATTATTATTGTTGACATTACCCTTGAGGTAAAAGGTTGGGAGGCGAAACATTAAGCCCCTATCTTTCTCTGTGTTCGATGGATGCTATTTGTTCTAAAAATATGCTTTGAGTGGTAGCAATCATGGAAGACTATATGATATTTGAGTATGTGGGATTTGCTAAATCAAAGATCTTACATAGAATCTTCTTGAAAATAAGATGAATTGTAATTGTTTGATGACTAATAACATGGTTTGTTAGTTCAAGAAAGTTTATGATCTATACTTTAACATGTGAATAGTTTATTACTTGATCATGAAAAGTTCTATGAGTTGAGCTATTGTTATGACATATGATGATGCTACAAAAGGTGATTGAAATTATCATTGATCAAACTTGTGCACCTGCTAGCATTCACACTTCATAAATTATTTCTTTTATCATTTACCTACTCGAGGACGAGCAGGAATTAAGCTTGGGGATGCTGATACATCTCCAACGTATCTATAATTTATGAAGCATTCATGCTATTATATTATAAATCTTGGATGTTTAATGGGCTTTACTATGCACTTTTATATTATTTTTGGGACTAACCTATTAACCCAGAGCCCAGTGCCAGTTTCTGTTTTTTCCCTTGTTTCAGTGTTTCACAGAAAAGGAATATCAAACGGAGTCCAAACGGAATGAAACCTTCGGGAGCGTGATTTTTGGAACGAACGTGATCCAGGAGACTTGGAGTTGAAGTCGAGGAAGCTTCGAGGTGGCCACGAGGCAGGGAGGCGCGCCTACCCCCTGGGCGCGCCCCCCACCCTCATGGGCCCCTCGTGGCTCCCCTGACCGACTTCTTTCACCTATATATATCCATATACCCTAAAACCATCGGGGAACAGAATAGGTCGGGAGTTCCTCCGCTCCAAGCCTCTGTAGCCACCAAAAACCAATCGGGACCCTGTTCCGGCACCCTGCCGGAGGGGGGAACCCTCACCGGTGGCCATCTTCATCATCCCGGCGCTCTCCATGACGAGGAGGGAGTAGTTCACCCTCGGGGCTGAGGGTATGTGCCAGTAGCTATGTGTTTGATCTCTCTCTCTCTCTCTCGTGTTCTTGAGGTGGTACGACCTTGATGTATCGCGAGCTTTGCTATTATAGTTGGATCTTATGATGTTTCTCCCCCTCTACTCTCTTGTAATGGATTGAGTTTTCCCTTTGAAGTTATCTTATCGGATTGAGTCTTTAAGGATTTGAGAACACTTGATGTATGTCTTGCATGTGCTTATCTGTGGTGACAATGGGATATCACGTGATCCACTTGATGTATGTTTTGGTGATCAACTTGCGGGTTCCGTGACCTCGTGAACTTATGCATAGGGGTTGGCACACGTTTTCGTCTTGACTCTCCGGTAGAAACTTTGGGGCACTCTTTGAAGTACTTTGTGTTGGTTGAATAGATGAATCTGAGATTGTGTGATGCATATCGTATAATCATGCCCACGGATACTTGAGGTGATATTGGAGTACCTAGGTGACATTAGGGTTTTGGTTGATTTGTATCTTAAGGTGTTATTCTAGTACGAACTCTATGATAGATCGAACAGAAAGAATAGCTTCGTGTTATTTTACTACGGACTCTTGAATAGATTGATCAGAAAGGATAACTTTGAGGTGGTTTCGTACCCTACCATAATCTCTTCGTTTTTTCTCCGCTATTAGTGACTTTGGAGTGACTCTTTGTTGCATGTTGAGGGATAGTTATATGATCCAATTATGTTATTATTGTTGAGAGAACTTGCACTAGTGAAAGTATGAACCCTAGGCCTTGTTTCAACGCATTGCAATACCGTTTGTGCTCACTTTTATTACTTGTTACCTTGCTGTTTTTGTATTTTCAGATTACAAAAACCTATATCTACTATCCAGATTGCACTTGTATCACCATCTCTTCGCCGAACTAGTGCACCTATACAATTTACCATTGTATTTGGTGTGTTGGGGACACAAGAGACTCTTTGTTATTTGGTTGCAGGGTTGTTTGAGAGAGACCATCTTCATCCTACGCCTCCCACGGATTGATAAACCTTAGGTCATCCACTTGAGGGAAATTTGCTACTGTCCTACAAAACTCTGCACTTGGAGGCCCAACAACGTCTACAAGGAGAAGGTTGTGTAGTAGACATCAAGCTCTTTTCTGGCGCCGTTGCCGGGGAGGTGAGTGCTTGAAGGTATATCTTTAGATCTTGCAATCGAATCCTTTTGTTTCTTGCTTTATCACTAGTTTCGTCTATAAAAGAAAACTACAAAAAAATGGAATTGAGTTTGCCTCATACGCTTCATCTTTTTAATATCTTTCGTGAGTATGATGGAAAGGAAAATTGTGCCAAAGTGTTAGAAGAAGAATGCATTAAAATGTTTGGCACTAAATCTTTGAATGATGAGCATGATTGCAATGTTGTTAGTATGAAATCTTTGAATATCCATAGTACTAATGATGATTGCACTAGTCATGAGAATATCTCTTATAAGCATGTCGATTTTTGTGGAGTGCATAGAGTTTCCAAGTACATACCAAATAGAGAAGATAGATTTTGCAAGAGGCATAAGTATTTAGAAACTAAATGGTTGCAAGAAAGGCTAAATGTGAGTGCTGAAAATTTAAAATATCTTTACCGTACTTGTGGACTTTGCAATGCACATGGTAATTTAAATATCAAATGAAAATTGTTTCATGATCGAATCGTGTCCAAAAATCACAACTAAGATTTGGTATGGGCAAGAAAGTACAGTCAACAAGTGACAAAGAAATGCAATTCTGCTGTCTCTCTATATGTCGCGACATCCATTTGGAACCTCAAGTGGGACCTTTAGCTAACCAATTAAATGTGTCTATTAACTAATATCAGTATCATATCACAATCATATTTTAACAACTAAGCTTTCGAATTTTGAGTGTTGTGTTGTTTAGCTTGAAGGGTGGAGTAATGCTAGTACGACAGAAAGCAGCTATGCAGGTCATAGTAGAGTAGATAAAAGGGGAAAACCCTAAGCATCAAGAGAAAAATCAGGAAAGTGGAACTAGCTGGACCAGTGGGTGGCGCACATGCTTTTCGAAACGAATATAGGAACATTAGGTGACCAATTAAATGTTCTCTCTTTTAGTGATATGAGCATCATATCAGATTCGTATTTCAACACATAAGCTTTGGGTTAAGGTCTTGAGGAGCAATGCTAGCACAACACGAAGCAGCTACGATGATGGTAGTGAATATAAATGGGGGAAACCATAAGCTTTACGAGTATAGTGCCCGTGCCATGGCGGATCTGAAGGTGGAAACTAGACAAAGCTACTTCGCAACCAATGTTTGCTTTCAACTAGCCACTACGATTTGGCACGGACAAGAAAAGTACAGTAAAAAAATTACGATCTATTTTCCGGGTGAGATCAATAACTTAAGCACATATGGAAGAGTACCACCTCTCTTGCGACGCCGTGTAGGCCTCTGCTGATACATTGAGGGTGCTGCGGGTGCGATGGCTGTCGGTGGCGGGGAAGAAGACTTTAGACGGCAGACGGCCGGGTCGGGGGATCAATCCTTTTGTCATGGACGAGGCGGTTGTAGGAGCGGCAACGTCAAGGTGGACGACGGCGCCGATGAAGCGAGAGGACGCGATGAAAGGATCCTGGTCCAGCGCCGTCGATGAGAGACGTCCATCTCTTGGAGTGGACGACGGGGTAGGGGTAGCGCCTCCGGCAAGGTGGAGGATGGGGTGGTGGACGGAGGAGGCTGGCCGCAGTGGGGAGGTTGCCATGGCGCCGACGGTGTATGAATGTGGAAATGGAGGGGAGGGGGGATCTCAAACTTTGGGACGCGCTTCTCTGAAATGTGGGAAAGTTATAAACTTATCCCCCGTTTAAAATTTCGGACATCGCGTCGGTTGGGGATAGGACGGTAATCTCGCATCTCCCAAATATTTGCCGGTAACTATTTCGGGCGAGGAGAGGGTGTTTTGCCGCCCACAGTTGGCACCCACGGTGTATGAACGGGGCTGACAGGTAGGGCGGTTGTGTCATGTCTGAGGGAAGTTACACATCTGCCCCTATTTAAAATATTAGCCTACATCGATTTCGGACGAGGAGAGTTTGTTTTGCCGCCCACCGTGCATATGAATGGGGAAATGGAGTGAGAGACACATGTCTTTTGGACGAGCTTGAATCAAATGTGTTTTGCCGCCCACGTTTGGCGCCCTCCATGTCTGAATGGGCTCAGAGGCCGTCGTGTCACGTCTGATTGAAGTTACTAGTCTACCCCTATCGACAACAATGTAAATCCAGTCGATAAGGATGTAAATGTCAGGGGTAGACAGTAATTTCCATCTCGCAAACACTTGCTTTGGGCATCCCATAAATTATAGTGGGTGTTTAGCCGCTTCGTTCAAAACTTGGGAGAATTAGCATTCACGTTTGCCCTGGGCCCTGGCAAACTAAATTCAAATCCAATTTGTGTTCGATTACAAATATCCACAGATAATTCTACGTTTTGTTATTTATTTCTTCAAAACCACAACAAAGATTTATTCCACCTTTATATATTATTATGATTTAGAAATGCCGTGATCTTCGAATTCGGTAGGTTGGATACACTTTGAGTCAAACTGTTATTTCATCCAATACAATATGCCCACACAAAAAATAGTTCACCTTATGTCAATCATACAAGTACTGAGGATTACCTCGCCTAAAAAATTCGGATCATTACAACATATGGACAACATAGGGGGTCTTACAACATAATCCATTCAGAGACATGACACAACATGCAAGTACAATACTCTAATGACAATTTCAACTGGTATCTAAAGAAGAACCGGGATTACCCTGGGCTTCAGATAGCAGAAACAGCAGGACCTCCTCCGTCTTCAAATGCAACATTCTTACTTCCTCCAACTCTTGGGTTGCTTGCATAATGCGTGCCGCTAATTCCATAATTTCCAGCCTCAAGATAAAGATTACCTCATTCATGGCAGCCACACCATCTCTTTCTGCCTCTAGTAGAGCCTCAAGAACTATAATATCTGTGCTCAGACTGCTCTCCGGCGGTGTTGCCTCTGAACTGCTACCATCTGGTAACATGGATGGCGCACTTCTTCCACAAATAGATTCTGGGGTTGTACATTGTGTCCTAGTGTGAACGGCATTCTGAAAGGTTTCCGCTGGACATAAGTAAGAGATAGTTATCGCATGATCCAGGCAGTAAGCTTACATGGTAAACGACATACGAATTATTGCCGAGCATGGCAAGCTATATTTAAATGGTTCGAAGCAGCATCAGCCGAAAAGAAATTAAAATGGTAAGATGAAAGTTGAAAGGGAGTGTACCACCTCTATATTTAAGTTGCCAAGGCATCTAAGCAGTTGAAATAATCTGAGAAAGCACTTAACAGTGTGGCCTCATATAAACTACGAAGACAGTCTTGTGATGAAGTTCAGAGGAAAAGTTAAGGACTCAAATGAACTATGCATGCATTTCTTTACGATAGTATAGCAGGCACTGCTAACATATTGGCCAACTCAGGTATAGCGTAACAATAAACAAGCATTCGAATCAAGCAATACAGCAAAGCAGGCAACTGAACTATTTGTAATTCTGTAGGATTACAAGTTGAGGGCACAAGCCAAGAAAGCAGCCCACTCGCATTACATTTCACATGTACTAAAACACACTGGCTTACTATATGTTGATGTGAAGCCTCACTGCTGTTGCAATGTTCTTTGAAGATATCGTCAACATCCCGTGGTTGCAAATCTAGTTGTTGTAGTTTATTCTGCACCCCTATTTAGGTAAAATTAATTTTAATCGCATGCACTGGTCCGAATTGATCATCAATGGTTCTTATAAACTAATGAAAGAAGGGTGTGTGCATACACGACAATATATCTGCTTCCCTCTATTTTTATGCTTGTTCGAGGTGCCAGCCCCAAAAGAACAAATATTTTGCTTGATGGGGTTGGCAGCTGCATAATTAATAGATGCATCAAATTAGTCATGCAACTTGGGAAGATCAAGAACACACAAACAAGTAATGAATAGAGGCTCGGAGCAGTGATGTAATAGCTAGCATCAGAAAATGTAGGGTAAAACGAACAAAAAGCAGCGGAACCACATGCTAGTTTGCTGATGTGTAATTAAGCATAGAGAACATTAAGCAGTCTGATGGAACCAATAGGTGGCATCAGAACAACACCATTATCATAAATATAGCATGCAAGAAGTAAAATAGTAGGCGGTGATATCTAGGAAGTACAGTAATACTTAGGACATAACTAAAGCATATTAACTATATGTGCACTGGTATGTAATTTAGCACATGTAACATGTTCACTGCCAGAGTATGGCCCTACAAGTGCAAGCAGAATAACGCGTCTCATGAAAAACTGAATGATGCCCTGAAGAAATTCAAAGGTGCGGTGCTTATGCTAAGAAAGTGAACGCAGGCGCCGGCCATTGGATAATAGTACCTGATTCTCGGCGGCGTATGGGTATCATTGTCATACTTGATAGCTAAGGATCGTCGATGGTGCTCGTGTTGCGGTTGAGTTTGGGCCGGCTGTCGCCGTCGCTGAAGCGATTCCGGTGCTACGGTTGCGGCGCCTGTTGACATACAAGAAAGCTCATCTGTGGTAAGTGAACAGTTGCACGATAAGGAGAAAAACCGAAGGAGTACAAATCAAAATAACCTGATGAGGCTGCGGCATCTAAAGCAGGGCCGGTGGAGTTGAATATGGCGTCCGTGGAGCAGGTCCGGTGCAGTGGACGAAGGCTTCGGCGGGCGCGTTGTACAGTGCTTTCGGTGAGGCGGATCTGTTGCGGCGGACAAGGGCTTGTATGAAGGGCCAGCGAAGGGGCGGACGCGGGAGTCAGTGAATGGCCTACACTATGGTGGATGAGGGCGCCGGTTAAGCAGATCCGGTGCGGTGGACCATGATGGCGGTCAAGGAGATATGGAGCGGTGGACAAGCCAGTCGCTGAAGCGGCTCCGATGAAGTGGTCAGTTGGCTGTTGGGGGTTCCAATGTGCGGAAGGTAGATCCGTCGGGGTGTGAGGTCCACCGCTACGGCGGAGGACTAGATTCGGCAGCTTTCCATGGTTGGGGGGGGGGGTCGGGGAGGGGAAGGGGAGGGGCTCTGGGGTAGAATGTTGGGGAAAAAGAGGGGAAAACAATGGAGTTACCAAAGCAGCCCTTTTCCGTTCATGTGGCAGGGGTAAAACAGGAATATCGCAGGGCTAAACTTTCGGGCGCGAGATATTTTGATGTGAGCGGGAAGTTTGAAAGCTTTTGGCGCGTGAAATTATATTATGCTCTTGTACAACCGACTATGATATCATGGCCGAGAATTTGTTTGTTTTGCACGGAAAAAAGTGCTAGTTTTGAAAATCAATGTCTCCACCTCGAAACATATATTGTCCATTCAATTCAAATATGGATCATTGAGCTACTACAAGTAAATACCATCATACGGTCCAATTCAAATGAAATTCCAAATGTGTTTATCCTAAATATGATGACAAAAGCAAAAATGTGTATGTGTATGAATAAAGCGGATGATTATAAAGTTTGAACATGCCCGTATGTGTATATCTCTAGGTTTGATATATGAATTTGAAATCATGAAATCCCGACTTAAAAATTGTACCTCCGTTTAAATGAATTACAAAAGCTAATGATGGAGTCGAATTCCAATCTTAGGTTTGTAATTCTGGTACATCAAGGTATATCACGCATGTTCAAAAGTATCGTTATCTCATAGTCCAAACCGTGAAACAAATTGATCAACCATGAGTGCACACACTATTGACCATGTATATCTCAATTACGCTAAAGTCCCTCAAATATAGACACCTCAATCTTTATCTGAAGCCAACCCCCCCTGTCGGTGTCAAAACCGGCGGATCTCGAGTAGGGGGTCCCGAACTGTGCGACTAAGGTGGATGGTAACAGGAGGCGGGGGACACGATGTTTACCTAGGTTCGGGCCCTCTCGATGGAGGTAATACCCTACTTCCTGCTTGATTGATCTTGATGATATGAGTATTACAAGAGTTGATCTACCACGAGATCATAGAGGCTAAACCCTAGAAGCTAGCCTATGTTATGATTGTTGTTGTCCTACGGACTAAACCCTCCGGTTTATATAGACACCGGAGGGGGCTAGGGTTACACAGAGTCGGTTACAAGGGAGGAGATCTACATATCCGTATTGCCAAGCTTGCCTTCCACGCCAAGGAGAGTCCCATCCGGACACGTGACGAAGTCTTCAATCTTGTATCTTCATAGTCCAACAGTCTAGCTAAAGTATATAGTCCGGCTGTCCGAGGACCCCTTAATCCAGGACTCCCTCAGTAGCCCCCGAACCAGGCTTCAATGACGATGAGTCCGGCGCGCAGATTGTCTTCGGCATTGCAAGGCGGGTTCTTCTCCAAATTCCGAGTACCTGTTGAGTAGTGTTCGGCTTCCCATAAATGTTGCACTCCTTGGCTTCCGCGCCTAATAATGGCTATCTTCCACGCGTTGAGCGAATGCGAGAAGCCAGGGCATTTTTACATTTGCCACCCTAGCCCTGTGAGTAAACCTTCTATTAAAGAGACGGGGATTCTCAGATCCAGATCACCTCATCCTCCCCCAGCGAGTATCCATCGGAGCGCGCCTGAAAAAATCCATTCCAACATGGCTGGCCATCGCAGCTTCTCCTCTCGCTCCCGTAGCCCTAAGCCCGGTGATTTGAAGAAGTGTTCTGTCCCTCACAGCCAATTAGTAGAGTTACAGACCCAGGGATTTCTCCCTCCAGCGTATATGGTCCCCGTTCGAGCCGGGCTTGCCACCTACAATGGCGGGGAGCAAGCGGAGAGCTTCCCCAACCCATCCAGGGGGGAGCGGGTATGCCTTGTCCCTTACTTATCAAGGGGACTTGGATTTCCAATCCATCCGTTCCTCCGCGGGCTCCTGGAGTACTACGGCTCCAGTTGCATAACTTTACCCCCACTTCCATATTACACATTGCTGGCTACGTTGCCCTTTGCGAGCTGTTTCTGGGCTATGAAGCTCATTTCGAGCTATGGAAGAGGCTATTCTGCCTCGTGCCCCGTACACAGAAGGGGTCAATATATCAAGTGGGCGGAGCCGAAATATGGCGCATCGCCGGGACCGGATACCTGTCCGGTACCCCGAAGAAGACGTCCGAAGACTGGCCTTCGGAGTGGTTTTATATGGAGGACGTTCCCCTTCCAGATCCTATTCGGATGGGGCTCCCTGAGTTCGACAACGCCCCTTTGAAGAAACGCCACAGCTGGCGCCCTCGGAGCCCCCAGGAGGAAGATAACGGAGAAGTCCTTTACCTGATGGGCCGGGTAGAGATGCTAGCCAAATCAGGATTGACAATAACCGAGGTTATGTCCATATGTATAATGCGGGGGGTGCAGCCACTTCAATATCGGGGACAACCCATGTGGCACTTCAATGGAAAAGACGATGCCACCCGCTGCGGTCGTAAAGGTCCGGACTCCGTCGCTGCCATAGTGAAGATATTGTCCGATTTGCATAAAGGAGAAGAAGAGGAGTTCACCCGTATTAAGCCACGGGACGGATTCTCCATGTACAACCCCCCAAGCTGGGTGAGCTGCTACTTTCCACTCCAGACCTCTCCGCATTCTTTGTCATAAGTATTTACCTTGCTATTTCATAGCAGGAGCTGCGAAAAGCTGTGAGGGAGGTCCACAACCCGTCTCCACAACCAGAGGACCCTGACCGGGCCCTCGACCCCGGACTCGAAGAAGATCCGGACACATTTCTGGAGCCCATCGACAGAACGTTCTATCAGTTGAGTTGTGACGGTACCTTGGTGGCCATCATAGCCGATTATCCTGGACTGCTCCCCGCATCGCATGTAAGTAAAACCGGAGCCCTAACTTCCAAGAAGGATTCCTTTTTCTGCACTTCAGCTACCGCACACATATGGTGTTTTACAGGGAAGGCCCTCGGGACGCCATGCCGAACCGCAGTGACTCGCCAACAAGGGGCACCGAAGCTGGGTAGGCTTAAAAGGAAGGCGGTCAGGACTGAGACGCCGTCGCAGAGGTACAAAAGAGAACCCTGCTCCGTGGTGGTCATCTTTTAAAATATAATAACGCCCATGTTTCCTGGTAGGAAAAACGCTCACCGGACTATATCCGGAGAGGTTGCCGGTCACGCCTCCACCAGTCGGGCTCCAGGGACGGACATAGAGGCAGACGCTAACATGGGGCGAACGCCGGATGTTCCTCCTACAGAGGATGCGGATAGGCTATCCGCCACAAATTCCGAAGTGGAGAGCGCCATGAATCATAGGCGTCGCCGGGCCGTACTCCGTGACACTTGTTTCTCCCAAGAGGCGTTCGATGCCTTCAGCTCAGCAGACGCGTACATCCGAGCTGCTCAAAGTGGTCTTGCCAGAGCCACGGACCAGTATGTAAAGGATATACGGGTAAGAAAATCTAATAATTATGTATATCAGTAGCCCCTGAGACATGAAACAGTTGGCACAACTGATTTAAGGATCATTGTTTGCATAGGTTCTTACGGAGAAGAATACCCAGTTGTCTCAAGAGCTGGAGGAGTGCAAAGCCCAGCTTCAGGCCGCCATTGCCGCAATGAAAGAGTCCGAGAAGGCCCCATCAGGTAACACTTGCTTTCATTGCAAAGAATGTCATGTACCAGGTAGTATGCAGCATGCGTGCAAATCTAACAATAGATGCTGCAGATGACTCTGGAGTGAATCCGGAGGCCGTGCTTGAGGATGCGCAACGTGCTAATCGACAGCTAAATGCTGGCGAGCGCGTGCTTATGCGGGTTAGGCAGGAGAAAAACGATCTCCAAGACGCCAATATCCAGCTGGGCGTGGAACTGAAAGATGTTCGAGCCCAGCTTGCTGACTCCGTAAAGGAGAATAAGCGGCTTCGACGCGGTGTTTTCAGTAAGTGCTTGAACGAACTTTTAAAGAGTTCAGCGAAGAAGCCGGCTAACAGAGTTAAGTCTGCAGGTATGCTGACGGGTCGTCCCGCGGAGGAGATGCCCGGGTCTGCGGGTGATCTTCTGCCAGAGCTCTCACAACTGCACAAACAAGTTCGGCAGGTGATGTAGGGTATTGCCCAAACCTTGTGGCCATCCGCCTCCCTGCCAGGAGGCATGGGGGAGCTTATAGAGAAGCTCCAGGGAGCGCGGCGGCGCTTCCGATTATGGAAGATATCGGCCTGCCGACAAGGTGCGAGGGAAGCCTGGGCCATGGTGAAGACGCGATATACCAAGGCTGACCCGAACCACATGGCCGAGGTCGGACCTGTGGGGCCCGATGGGAAAGAGATCCCCGTTAGTTTGGTGTATGACCAAGTAGAATTAGCCGCGAAGTATTCCCAACAGGATTGTAAGTTAGACAACCTGTTGGATGGTATAGAAGAAGAATTTAGTCAGTCTAAGTGACTGTGTACTTCAAGTGACATGTATTGTCCCTAGCCGGATTGTAAATCATTTGTCATGGCGGACCTTTTCGCTTTGACCTCTGGACCCGACAGTCGGGAGTGTATCCGAATACCCGCTCAGTTATGTAGAAACCGGGGTATGCGTGGAAACCAGGCGTAGGGGTCATAAGTGCTTGAATAGACAAGTACCCAACTAGCTATGTTATATTACATGGATAGTAAGAAACATCTTCCTGGGAGAATAGTTCCGTTAAGGGTTCCTTTCCCTGGGTACGCATGCCCTAATGTGCATGTCCGAGCTGCGAAAAGAAACGCAGGATATAAACATCTGGGGGCATGTATTTACAATAAGTAAATGTCATATTTTGTTCACCGATCGAGTATTCCCTTAAGAACGCTAGCTTTTGGCTTCACCCAGTCTGAGGTACACATCCGGATGACCCGACAATAACAATAGCAGAGGTGCTCCCCTTATGCCCTAGCCGAATTAACGGGAACATAGGGCATAAACACAAGAGCCAGACAACCCAGCTTGGCCAAAACTTAAGTCATATCGATGCATATAATGGCGAAAAAAGGTCCATGCGGAAGAATAACACATGTGTGGGGCATAGAGCCCGGGAGATAGTTATATTAAGCTTATGTATAAGAAGCCCCCAGGTATCATGAGCGCAGCTAGTGCGTCAAGATTGTGTAGTCAAGACACATTTTAGCCTTTTAAGGCCTTGAAGAAAAAAGGGGAAGAAAGAAAGAAAGAAAAGACAGATAACACATATACAAAAAATTGACAGAGGTAAGGAGACGAACACCGAGTCGGGCGCTAGGCGTAGAACCTTCGGAGCCTGGCTGCGTTCCATGGGTTTGGCTTGAGTCGATTGTCCGATGCATCCCGTAGACGGTATGCTCCACCGGTCAGAACTTGGTCAATAACGAAGGGACCTTCCCATTTGGGCTTGAGCTTGTTCTATTTCTTCTCCGGTAGGCGCAGAACGAGTTCGCCAACATTATAAGTTTTGGCCCATACTTCTCTGCTTTGATATCTAAGAGCCTGTTGCTGATAGAATGCGGAACGGGCTTTTGCCACGTCACGCTCCTCCTCCAGGGCGTCCAAACTTTCCTGCCGATCAAGCTCGGCTTCTTTCTCTTCATACATGCGCAGTCGAGGTGAGTCATGAATTATGTCGCAGGGCAGTACCGCCTCTGCGTCGTACACCATAAAAAAGGTGTGTATCCGGTAGTGCGATTCGGCGTGGTCCGCAGCCCCCATAGTACGGAGTCGAGCTCCTCTACCCAGTGCGTATTGGATTCCTTCAAGGATCACACTAATCTGGGTTTAATGCCGGTCATGATAAGACCGTTTGCTCGTTCGACTTGACCGTTAGTTTGCGGGTGATAGACAGAAGCATAATCGAGTTTGATGTCCATGTTGCTGCACCAAAGTTTTACCTCGTCGGCTGTAAAGTTCGAGCCGTTATCGGTGATGATGCTGTGGGGGACGCCATAACGGTGTACGACCCCGGATATGAAGTCTATCACTGGTCCGGATTCGGCCGTTTTAACTGGTTTGGCTTCTATCCATTTGGTGAATTTATCCACCATGACCAATAAGTATTTTTTCTTATGGCTTCCCCCTTTAAGGGGTCCGACCATATCAAGCCCCCAGAACGCAAAGGGCCAAGTAATGGAAATTGTTTGGAGAGCGGTAGGCGGCATATGGCTTTGGTTTGCAAAAAGCTGGCAACCGACGCAACATTGAACGAGGTCCTTTGCGTCTGCTCGGGCCGTCGGCCAGTAGAAACCTGTGCGGAAGGCCTTACTTACAAGGGCCCGAGCTATGGCGTGGTGGCCACCGAGTCCAGCATGAATTTCTGCCAAAAGTTGCCGCCCTTCTTCTTCGGACATGCACCTTTGAAGGACTCCGGTAGCGCTTTTCTTATAAAGCTCTCCCTCATGGACCTTATAGGCTTTAGACCGCCGCACAATGCAGCGCACCTCGTTTGGGTCTTTGGGTAGTTCCTGCCTAGTTAGGTAGGCCAGGAATGGTTCTGTCCACGGGGCGGTTACACCCATTATTACGTGGGCGAAAGGTGTTATTTCGGTGGCAGAGCCTCCAATTATGTCAGAGTGTTCGGTATCTGTTGTTGTGGCCGGGTCCGGACTATTATTACCGGTCTCCCCTTCCCATACCACGGATGGCTTAAACAGCCTTTCCAAGAAGATATTAGGTGGGACGGGGTCGCGCTTAGCGCCGATGCGGGCGAGGACATCCGCTGCCTGATTGTTTTCCCGAGCCACATGGTGGAATTCAAGCCCCTTGAATCGAGTGGACATTTTGAGGACGGCGTTGCGATAAGCCGCCATTTTTGGATCCTTGGCGTCGAAGTCTCCATTTATTTGAGATATTGCGAGGTTCGAGTCCCCACGCACCTCCAGGCGCTGAATGCCCATGGAGACTGCCATCCGGAGATCATGCAACAGGGCCTCATATTCTGCCGCATTGTTGGAGTCTGTGTATAGTATTTGGAGTACGTATTGGAATGTATCTTCGGTGGGGGACGTCAGGACGACGCCAGCCCCAGACCAGCCAGCATTTTAGAGTCGTCAAAGTGCATAATCCAATTGGAGTACGCGCCGTACTCTTTAGGGAGTTCGGCTTCTGTCCATTCGGCGACGAAATCGGCCAATACTTGTGACTTAATGGCTCGCCGTGGTTTCTATATTATGTCAAACTGGAGGAGCTCAATAGCCCATTTAGCAATCCGTCTCGTGGCCTCGCGGTTGTTTATTATGTCGTTGAGTGGCACTTCAGAGGCCACCGTAATTGAACACTCTTGAAAGTAGTGTCGAACTTTCCGGGATGCCATGAAGACCGCATATGCTATCTTTTGATAATGCGGGTACCGTGATTTGCATGGAGTGAGGACAGTGGATACATAGTATAACGGCTTTTGAAGCGGGAACTTATGTCCATCCATCTCTCGTTCGACGACGAGCACTGCGCTTACAACTTGGTGTGTTGCCGCTATATATAGCAGCATTGGTTCGCCGATGTTAGGTGCGGCCAAGATTGGGTTCGCGGCCAAAATGGCCTTATTTCTTCTAATCCGGCAGTGGCTGCATCCGTCCACTCGAAGTGTTCGGTGCGTCGCGGAAGGCGATAAAGGGGTAGTGCCTTTTCTCCTAATCGGGAGATAAAGCGGCTTAAGGCAGCCACGCATCCAGTTAGTTTCTGGATTTTCTTGAGGTCTATTGGGATAGCCAACGATGACAGAGCTCGGATTTTAGCCGGGTTTGCTTCAATTCCTCTATTAGAGACGATGAAGCCTAAGAGCTTTCCGGCGGGCACGCTGAAGACGCATTTTTCCGGATTGAGCTTAATGTCGTATGTTCGGAGATTGCCAAACGTGAGCCTCAAGTCATCTATTAAGGATTCGATGTGTCTGGTTTTAATGGCCACATCGTCTATGAATGCCTCCACTGTTTTGCCAATCTGTGTCTCCAAGCATGTCTGAATCATGCGTTGATAGGTTGCACCGGCGTTTTTGAGCCCGAAAGGCATGGTGTTAAAACAGAAGGGGCCGTATGGAGTGATAAATGTCGTTGCGGCTTGATCGGACTCCCCCATCTTAATTTGATGGTATCCGGAGTATGCGTCGAGGAAACACAATGAGTCATGTCCTGCGGTGGCGTCGAAATTTGATCGATGAGAGGGAGGGGGAAGGGATCCTTAGGGCAAGCCTTATTAAGGTCCTTGAAGTCGATGCATAGGCGCCAGGATTTGTCCTTCTTTGGTACCATCACCAGGTTTGCTAGCCAGTCCGGATGTTTTATTTGTCGAATGAATCCGGCCTCCAGTAACTTGGCTAGCTCCTCTCCCATGGCTTGTCGCTTAGGCTCAGCGAAGCACCGAAGAGTTTGCTTGACCGGCTTGAATCCCTTTAGGATGGTAAGGCTATGCTCGGCCAGCCTGCGTGGGATTCCTGGCATGTCTGAAGGATGCCAGGCGAAGATGTCCCAATTCTCGTGCAAAAACTCCCATAATGCGGCGTCTACTGTGGGGTTTAACTGTGCCCCGATGGATGCTGTTTTTGTAGGGTCCGTTGGATGGACTTGGAATTTGACTATTTCATCCGCTGGTTTAAAAGAGGTGGACTTGGATCTTTTATCGAGTATCACATCGTCCCTGTCCACTGTGGAGCGCAGCGCAGTTAACTCCTCGGCCGCGAGGGCTTCGGATAACGCCTCGAGGGCCAGTGTGACTGTATTATTTTCGGCGCGGAGTGCTATGTCCGGATCACTAGCTAGAGTGATGATTCCATTGGGTCCGGGCATTTTGAGCTTCATGTACCCGTAATGGGGTATAGCTTGGAAGATCGTGAATGCCTCCCGCCCTAGAAGGGCATGGTATCCACTATTGAACGGGGCCACTTGGAATGTGATTTCTTCGGACCTATAATTCTCCGGCGTGCCGAATACCACATCTAGTGTGATTTTGCCAGCACACCGTGCCTCCCGACTAGGGATGATTCCTCTGAAGGTCGTGCTGCTTTGCTCAATGCGGCTTCTGTCTATTTCCATTTTTCGAAGGGTCTCCTCATAGATGAGGTTTAGTTCGCTGCCACCGTCCATGAGAACTTTAGTAAGCCGGAAGCCATCCACAATTGGAATAAGGACCAAGGCGGCTGGTGCTCGGGCTGTTCAGAATTTAGGTTCGTCACTGGCATTGAAGGTCATAGCCGTGTCACTCCATGGATTTATTGCTGCTACATGGCAGACTTCGGCAAGGCTGCGGAGTGCTCGCTTACGCCTATTATTTGAGGCGAAGGTCTCGAAGACTGTCAATACTGTATTGTTGTTCTCCACGGGATGGGGCTCTGCGGTATTGTTGATGAGGATATCCTCACCGCTCTTGGCCACCTGCCGGAGTACCCAACATGCTCTAAGGCTGTGTGTTGGTATGGTATCCGCTGTACTGTGAATTTTGCATGGCCCGTTGAGCCATCCCTCCAATACGGTTCCACGCCCTGTAGTGGGCTTTTGTTTCTTTGTAATTGGATCGGGTGATTTATGAGAGTACACCCTTTTAATTCGGACGGGGGTTTTAGTGAGAGCTGGAGGATCCCAGAATTTTGTTTGGGTTTTCCAGGTGCTTTCCATCGCACAGTACTTCTGTACTATGGCCGCCAAGTCAGCGAAGTGTGCTATGTCACGGCGACTTATGGCGTTGAGGATTCCCTTGTCCGTGCAATTTTTGCAAAAGAATGAAATTGCGTCTTCCTCGCGAGAGTCCCTGACCTTGCTCATTACAAGGAGGAATCTGGCCCAATAGTGATGTACTATTTCTTGGGGCTCTTGTCTAATGTGGGAAAGATCACTTATATCTGGGTGGGTGGGTATATTTAGGTCCGAACCCTGACCCGATCTGAGACCCGGGAGCGGCGGAGTTTCCGATCTTGAAAGTTCGGGCTCCGGTTTGTTGCCCAATAGGTCTGGCCCGCTGTCTGATTCTAGGTTCAGAGCTTGGGCCATGTCCTCCCGTAGACGGGTATCCGGCTTAGAGAGCTCGGGAATCCGGACATAGCTTGTCCTCACGATAGAGGAAGAATCGCTGTGTTGCTCCTCCACCACCGCTATCTGATGGGTGATCGGCGGAGAGTTAATCTCCCTTTGGTCGGGTGTAAGCCTGATCCGATCATAGTCCGTAGCGACTCCCAAGGCGGCGATGCGATCCAAGAGCTCATTCAAAGAAGAGAGTTCCATTGGATCCATCTGCTCGGCGAATTCCGAGCCGACGTGGAGACTGTTTTTGATGACCCGAGAAGTCATCGTCGGCGCAGCGGCCGAATGGGCGGTCATGACGAAGCCGCCTAGTCGCAGAGTTTGGCCTACCGCCAGGGCTCCCCCAGAGGTGATATTGTCCTTGACAACGAGACGAGCCATCCCTCCTTATGACGACGACACAGTGGAACTCTCAATGAAAGCACCAATGTCGGTGTCAAAACCGGCGGATCTCGGGTAGGGGGTCCCGAACTGTGCGTCTAAGGCGGATGGTAACAGGAGGCGGGGGACACGATGCTTACCCAGGTTCGGGCCCTCTCGATGGAGGTAATACCCTACTTCCTGCTTGATTGATCTTGATGATATGAGTATTATAGGAGTTGATCTACCACGAGATCGTAGAGGCTAAACCCTAGAAGCTAGCCTATGGTATGATTGTTATTGTCCTATGGACTAAACCCTCCGGTTTATATAGACACCGGAGGGGGCTAGGGTTACACAGAGTCGGTTACAAGGGAGGAGATCTACATATCCGTATTGCCAAGCTTGCCTTCCATGCCAAGGAGAGTCCCATCCGGACACGGGACGAAGTCTTCAATCTTGTATCTTCATAGTCCAACAGTCCGGCTAAAGTATATAGTCCGGCTGTCCGAGGACCCCTTAATCCAGGACTCCCTCACCCCCCTCGTCGCTCCCCACACACAGAGATGTCGTTCTCTCCCCAAACACCAACACATGAGCACATTAACACCCCTCTCTCTTCTAAAGTACGGACCCCAATATAGGTCTCTATCACTGTCTCTTGGGCATGCACACATCTCTTCCCCCACTCTCTAGCTAGGTCTCTCAGCATCTCTCTTTTCCAAGCACACACACTATGTAGAGTGTATCTTTCCCATACACACAAAACGTTGCCCCCAAATGTCTATCTCCCTAGTTATGTGGTTCTCGCACACTCACCTCACACACCACCCCCACTGCAAACAAGCACACTTTGTCTCCTTGTGCACCACTCTTGTCGGAGTAAATGGCCACGGGTAGCCTAACCGACTGCCCCTGGTTCTTCTGAAAAAATTATCAGGCCTTCGGGCCTCCAAGCACTCCAAGCATTGGGCCGCCTTCCCTGGCCGGTTACCTCTGAAGCCGACTCCAGGAAGGCAACCCAGCCTCAGCAACCCCTCCCCGGGACGACTACGGGGTAGCCGACTCCAAGAAGCCGGCCAAGAAGAACGCCGACTCCAAGAAGCCGGCCGAGACCACAACCACCAAAGCTACACCCACATAACGGTAACAAGACGGGGTGTGGCCACAGTGCAGCCCACTACCCCCGAGGCCCGAGGCAGGCATGGCCACAGGAGGCCGTACGGGATGACCGTCTCCTGTTCGGCTCGGCACTGTAGCCATGCCAGCCTCAACGTCATCCACGACCGACTCCTGTACGGCCCGCAGGCGCTGGGCCCCTTCCACTAGAGAGAGGCGCGGAGGCGGCCCAGCCTCCCCAGTCGGCCGAGGGTGTAGCCGGCCCCTAGAAGCCGGCCACCCCCTTCCTCGAAGCAGGAGCCCCATTAAGGAGACGAGACGAGGTAAGGCTACAGTGAGAGCCCCCGAGGCGGCCCACTGTAGCCACGCTTACCTCGACGAAGCCCTCGTCATCAGAGGCGAGGCTACAGTAAGCAGCCGCCGACAAGACCCTAGGCGGTGGGGCCGGCCTGTCGACCAAGAAGCCGGCAGCCGGCGGGACCCACCAGCCGGCGGGACCAACGGCCGGCGGAGAAGCCGGCGAGCGTAGACACTGACGGCTGGGACCGGTGCCCAGCCGGATTACCATTGTACCCCCGGGGGGTAGGCCTATATAAACCCCCCGGAGCACCCATGCAAAGGGTTAGCTTCTGAACACAGCACACACACCATAGAGATAGAGAGAAGCAAGAGCTAGCCTTGTTCTTCTTCTCCCTTGAACCCAACAGCTCTAGGAGCGATTGTAGCTACCTTTCCTTGATCTAGTGATCATGCGGAGACCCCGCAGAGCAGGACTAGGGGTGTTATCTCCTTGGAGAGCCCCGAACCTGGGTAAGATCCGCCGGCGTGCATGTCTTCGCCTCATCCCGTTTCCAGGCACCGGCGATGTCTTATTGGCACCCATAATGATAAGCCATCCGTTGGCATATGTCGCACCAACCACCCGACATTTGGCGCCCACTGTGGGGCCAGGTGCACCGTCGTCCGGAGACCTGTTCTGGACGGGAACCCTCTTCCTCCCCCGCAAGCGCAGCCAGCCTGCTGCGCCCGATGGCGTTTGCCTCGACGCGCTGCAAGGCGTCGACGACGCCTGCGCAGCGAGCTGCCTCGCCGATCTGCTCGGCGAGACTCGCATCTCCGACGAGCCTGCATCCGACGCAGGCACCGACTACCCCGAGAACCGCCTCGTCAGGCTCCTCGACCAGCTTCACGTCTCCAGCAAGCCTGCTGCAGACATGGAGTCGGTCGGCTCCACCGACCCGATGCTCATCGACTCCGACACAGCATCGCTTGACGCCTACCCCTCCGACAGTTGAGGCTGGCATGGCTACAGTGCCAAGCCGAACAGGAGACGGTCATCCCGTACGGCCTCCTGTGGCCATGCCTGCCTCAACGTCATCCACGGCCTGGCTCCAGCTGATTGGCTTTTCTGACCAGCGTTGTGTCGAGCTAGAAAAAGGAGTGGCAATCCTCAAAGACATCCACCAAGGCGAATGCGGCCACCACGCAGCCTCAAGATCACTTGTGGCCAAGGCTTTCCGCCATGGTTTCTTCTGGCCGACTGCCTTGGAGAATGCTAAAGAAATAGTCAAGAGCTGCAGAGGATGCCAAGTTTTTAGTTCCAAACAACACCTGCCGGCTTCTGCACTCAAGACCATTCCCCTCACCTGGCCTTTTGCCGTCTAGGGACTGGACATGGTGGGCCCTTTCAAGACAGCCCGCGGCGGCTTGACGCATCTACTTGTCGCTGTGGACAAGTTCACAAAGTTGATCGAAGCAAAGCCGATCAAAAAGCTAAACGGGCCGCCTGCCATGACATTCATCACCGACATCACTACTCGGTACGGCGTGCCGCACAGCATCATCACCGACAACGGCACGAACTTCGCCAAAGGAGCACTGGCACGTTTCTGTGCGACGCAGGGCATCCGACTGGACTTAGCGTTCGTTGCCCACCCGCAGTCAAACGGCCAGGTCGAGCGAGCAAATGGACTCATCCTCTCCGGCATCAAGCCCCGACTGGTTGTACCACTGGAGCGATCGGCCGGCTGCTGGCTCGAAGAGCTGCCGGCTGTCCTCTGGAGCCTGCGCACTACACCCAACAAGTCAACCGGCTTCACTCCATTTTTCCTCATGTACGGTGCCGAGGCTGTCATCCCAACAGACATCGAGTTCGACTCGCCTCGGATCACCATGTACACGGAGGAGGAGGCCAAAGAAGCAAGAGAAGACGGCGTGGACCTACTGGAAGAAGGCCGGCTGCTAGCACTCAGCCGGTCCGCCATCTACCAGCAAGGGCTGCGCCGCTACTACAACCGCAAGGTCAAGCCAAGATCCTTCCAAGAGGGCGACCTTGTGCTCCGGCTGATCCAGCGAACAGCCGGCCAGCACAAGCTCTCGGCCCCTTGGGAAGGCCCTTTCGTCGTCAGCAAGGCACTCGGCAACGACTCCTACTACTTGATCGACGCACAAAAACCAAGAGCACGCAAGAGAGACGACTCCAGCAAGGAGTCGGAACGACCATGGAACGCAAACCTCCTAAGACGATTTTACAGTTGAAAGCAGTATGTATCATGCTACCCCTTTTTTGTATTAAGTACAAACCAACAGGCCCCCCGAGCAGTACTCGGGGACTGCCTTTTGTTTATCTATGAATGACAAGTGTCATATCCATGAATGTATTATTACATTTGAATTCTTGTCTGGCACCGGGTTCGACTAGTCGGCCCGGGGACTGGCCGCCTTGAGCTATATTGAAAGTTCTACCTGAAGTCAGAAAAGTAGTGTGCCGGCTCCCGAGTCCCCTCTTGTTGAAAGTCGCAGCTCGAAGAACCGACTGTCCGACTAGCAAGAGGCAAGGCAGAAAGGATGCCCACACGAAAAATGGCTAAGGAACAACGAACCTATATAGCAAAGAGACGGCCTCCAAACATGCCCGCCGGCTGTCAGAACAGCCGGCTGGCCGGCTTCCTAAACACTTAGCTTTAGTCCAGCAAAGCTAAAGTACTTCCCCCCAATTGGCCAAGCACTCCTCCAGCTACAGATTGCAGAGCAACTGTTGGACTGGGGAGGCGGCAACCAAGGGAGGGCGGCAAAGGAAACAGCAGAAGGACAAAAAGCAAAAGTACAAGGAACGGCCAAATGCATAAGTTATATATACACATAAAGCCCCCAACAGGCTGGCAACAGACATAAGTTCGAATACACCCACTGGGTGGAATTGTGCAGACTTAACCAAACATTGTTCCAAAAGTAACAAGACAGGAAAACAAAAGATGGCAGACTAGGGCGCGGCGCGGAGGCCGAGCTGGTCGGTGGAGACGGCCCCGCCAGCTGAAGGAGTGGACGCCTAGCGGGTCTCGGCTTGACCACCATCAGCGGCAGGCAATGCACTCGCTCGCGACGTAGTGCTGGAGGTACGGTCAGGCTGAGGCTGGCCGGCTGCCCCACCAGTTGGCTCGGCGTCTTCACCCTCCTCCTCCTCCTCTTCGCCCTCGTCGCTGGAGTCGATCTCCTCCGCCGAGTCCTCACCGTCCGCCGGGTTCAGCCCGAACCACTCCTCCGGCTGGGCGACACCGTTGTCATCTACCTCGGGGGCGAAGACGCTGGTGTCGGTGTAATCGGCGATCGCCGAAGCCCGCCGGATGATAGCCGGCCGCGCCGGCTCCAGCTCTGTGTCGGCTTGCTGCCGCCAGGTAGCTAGCTGATCCAGGCTCAGGCCGGGATACCAGGCCTTGACGAACTCCAGCGCCCGCCTGGCGCCGGAGCGAGCCGCCGAGGCCTTCCAAGCCTCGAAGCGGCCGACTGCCACCTCCAGCCAGTCGGCAGTCCGACTGGGGTGCGAGGAACCACTTGGCGGGGCCAGAGGGCGGCCAAGACTTGCGCCCCGGCATGCTGAAGCCGACGGAACAGTCGGTGAGCCGGCTGGATGCGGGCCCGGATCGCCAGGAGCTGCTCCTCCAGCGAGCGGCCGGCGGTTGGCGAGATCTCGAAGCCAGCCAGCCTTCGCGCTTGGCGACGGGCCTCGATGGTCTGGTTGGCGACAGTAGAATAGCCAGGGAAATATTCTGCGCAAGAAAGAAGAAGAAAAGGAGAAAAGAGCACCAAATCAGAAAAAGAGCCAAAGTGGTAGATGGCAAGAAAGGACGAAGAGGTAGGCGGCTTTCCGTCAACCAGATCTTCGATCTGGCCATAGCCAGAGACCAGAGTCTGCCTGGCCTCAGCCCAGCCAGCCGCCTCCATCTCGTACTCGGCCTGGAGGGCGGCTTCGCGGTCCTGCACCACCTTCAGGGCCGCCTTGTGGCCTTCCTCCTGGTCGGCCAGCTTCTTGACCAGGCGGTCGCGCTCCTGCACCAAGGCCGCGAGCTCGGCATCCTTGGCACGAAGGACAGTCTGAGACTCTCCCAGCGGTGCCCTCAGACTGGCGTTGGCCGCTGCAGGGACGGCAGAAAAAGAAAGAACAGTAAGAAGAAGTCGTCAAGGAAGATCCGACCCGACTGCTCAGCAGTCGGCCCGAATCTCGGGGACTACACCCAGTGGGTGCGCTGACGCGCCCCCACATGAGATAAAGAACAAAGCACGTACCTCGGCTCTCAGTAAGGTCGGCGGTCTTCTGAGTCAGCTCCCGAGCCTGGGAGTTGAAGGCGGCCGCTCGAAGGTTGTGGTAGTCCTGCAAGATGGACAGAAGATCGAAGTAAGAACAAGAATAGCAAAGGCAAAACCACCAAAAAGTTCCAAGCCGCCTGCTCAGCAGCCGACTCGGAACTCGGGGACTACACCCAGTGGGTGCGCTGACGCGCCCCCACAGAAGAAATCAAGATCAAGAAGAAGCAAGATGGGAATACTAACCCGGATGGCCGCCCGCGTCGCGAGGAACTCGTCGGTGAACTGCTTCAGCGCCGCAGCTTGGCCCTGGAGCCGGGTCCAGACGTCCTGTGCAGCCACGTTCACCACGGCTGTCCCTCCGCCTGGCATCCACCCCGAGGTAGCGCTGGCCGCCTCCGCATCCCGGGCCGACGAGCTGGAGCCCACGGCCGGCTGCGGCTCCGACGCGGCCTTCTGTGGCTCCGACGCGGCCTTCCCCGCGCGCCGGCTCGACGGAATCCGGACCGCCATCTCAGCCCTCGCGGCCGGCTCGCCCCCCGCCGACTGTGCAGGCGGCGGATCAGGCCGGCCGCCTTGAGCCGCCCCAGTTGGCGGGGTCGGCACCGGTGCCCTCTCCAGGATGATGACGTCGTCGCTTCCCCCCAGCCCCGGCTGGTCGCCGCTGGCTCCCTCTGGCGAGGGCTCCATGTCCCCAGGCGCCATGACGCGCAGCGGGGTGACCATCAATACCTCCCCCGCCGCCGCCGCGGCCGCAGCCTCTGCTTGGGCCCTGGCTGTGGCATCGGCGAGTGCCTTCGCCGCCTCCTCCTCCCGTGCCGCCTGGGCGGCGGCCGCCCTCCGTGCCTCCGCCTCCTGCGCCTCTCGCTCCGCCCGCGCCTACCGCGCGTTCCTTTCTGTCGCTTCCTGAAGGTCGGCATGGTTGTCCACGCGGCGGGTGGTGCTCCCAGAGCCCCTCGGCGACTCAACGACGGAGGCGGCAGCCGCCCGCTCAAGCGACAGCGGAGCTCTGATCGTTGGAGAAAAAGACAAGGGTTCAGGAACCACCAGAGAAAAGAAAGAAAAAGAGTATACGAACGAAAGTGAACTTACGCGACACGGTCCGCGGTTGCTTCACCATCTTGCGGAAGCGAGCCGCCTTCGCGGCCGCCTCCTCCCGCCTAGTGGCTGCCGCCCCGCCCCTGGGTTTCTTCGTCCGGCTACCGAACAAACCCTGGGCGGCGCGACGCTTTTGACCTCCGCCCCGAGCAGGCGGTGCAGCGGAGGAACCCGCGCCGCGTCCAGACGCCGGCTGGCGGCGCGGGGCGACTTCGGCCTCATCGTCGTCCGGCCAGTCGTCGAAGGTGACTCCGAGCCCGGAGCCGCCTGCTTCGCCGCCGGCTTGGCCACCGCCCGGCTCGATGTTGTCGTCCATACCGGTCGCCCCCAAGTCGGGGTCCTCCAGATCGTGTTCGGTCTGGTCGGGGACGAATCGACGCTCCGCGTCTGACTCGCTGGCCGGCCGAAGAAGAGGACTCTGTCGAAAAACGAACTGACTAAGTTAGAGTCGTCCAAGAGGAACTCGGCAACAGAGCAAGGAAAAAGAAAAAGAGACAAGGAGAACATACCGTAGGCGGCGGATTGGCTCGGCTATATGGCTCCTTGCCGAACTGCCACTCTTCGGTGAGTTTGCAGTTCGCAAGGTAGTTCACCATATAGGTGACCTCCTCGCGCGGCATCTCCTTGGTGCACATTCGGCTCGGATCGAGCTGGCCGCTCATCTGACAGATCAGATGAGACCGGCTCTGGAGCGGAAGAACCTGGCGCGTGACGAATGCGGCCAGTAGGTCGGGCCCCGTCAAGCCCTCCGACTGGGTCAGCTCTCGCACTCGGGCGACGGCGGCGGACCCGGCCGGCGTCAGAGTCACGGCCCGGAAGGACCACTGGGGCCGCCTGCCCGCCGGAGGGCCGGCTATGTAAGCCGGCAGGTTGATGTAGTCGCCCCGCGGGGCGATGTTCCGCACGTAGAAGTACGATTTTTGCCATTTCTTCACCGATTGGATCAGCGTGATGACGGGGAAGGGGTTGTCGGCGACCGACCTCCGCGACGCGATGAAGGCGCCAGTCTGAGCCGGCACGCCCTGCATGCGCGTGCCCAATTTGGATTGGAAGAACTCCCCCCAGAGCTCGAGGGTGGGGAGGACGCCGAGGTAGCCCTCGCATAGGGTGACGAAGGCTGATAGCAGCACCACCGCGTTTGGGGTGAGGTGGTGCGGCTGGAGCTGATAGAAATCGAGCGAGGAGCGGAAGAAGGCGCTCACTGGCAGGCCGATGCCGCGCAAGAAGTGCGAGCGGAAGACCACCCGCTCGCCCTCCCGCGGCTCCGGCGTAATTTCCCTCGCCGGCGCAAGGCGGACCTCCACCTTGTCCGCGGCCGGCAGCCGACGAGTATTGTGGAGGAACTCGACGTGGTCTTCGTGCATGTTGGAGCTGTCCCAATCCCCGCCATACTGCTCCGTGGCGGGAGGCCCGGCTTCCCCCAGTCGGCCGAGGGTGTAGCCGGCCCCTAGAAGCCCGCCACCCCCTTCCTCGAAGCAGGAGTCCCATTAAGGAGACGAGACGAGGTAAGGCTACAGTGAGAGCCCCCGAGGCGGCCCACTGTAGCCACGCTTACCTCGACGAAGCCCTCGTCATCAGAGGCGAGGCTACAGTAAGCAGCCGCCGACAAGACCCTAGGCGGTGGGGCCGGCCTGTCGACCAAGAAGCCGGCAGCCGGCGGGACCCACCAGCCGGCGGGACCCAACGGCCGTCGGAGAAGCCGGTGAGCGTAGACACTGATGGTGGGACCGGTGCCCAGCCGGATTACCATTGTACCCCCGGGGGGTAGGCCTATATAAACCCCCCGGAGCACCCATGCAAAGGGTTAGCTTCTAAACACAG
The DNA here is from genome assembly GCF_002575655.3 of Aegilops tauschii subsp. strangulata. NCBI lineage: Eukaryota > Viridiplantae > Streptophyta > Magnoliopsida > Poales > Poaceae > Aegilops > Aegilops tauschii. Next base: position 527,537,505 of record NC_053036.3, read on the forward strand.
CACACACACCATAGAGATAGAGAGAAGCAAGAGCTAGCCTTGTTCTTCTTCTCCCTTGAACCCAACAGCTCTAGGAGCGATTGTAGCTACCTTTCCTTGATCTAGTGATCATGCGGAGACCCCGCAGAGCAGGACTAGGGGTGTTATCTCCTCGGAGAGCCCCGAACCTGGGTAAGATCCGCCGGCGTGCATGTCTTCGCCTCATCCCGTTTCCAGGCACCGGCGATGTCTTATTGGCACCCACATTGATAAGCCATCCGTTGGCATATGTCGCACCAACCACCCGACAACTCTCCCACATGCGGACCCGCCCTAGCTCCTTCCCTGTATACATATATGTCGTGACTCTTTCCATAGCTCCCTAATGTATCATCGTTCTTGATCTCGCACATTTTTCTCTACACCATCTATTCTAGATCTCTCATGAAGTCCCTATCACACACATGATGACTCGCTTCCCTTGCGTCTCCGTAGATAGGCCAATTTCGAACATCAACATTGTCTCCCTATCTATATGCCGTTTATGGACACAAACACCCCCTCTCTTCCTCTCTCTCTCTCTCTGTCGCTAGCTCTCTCTCTCGCTTGCTCTCACACCCCTCTCCCACACACACTCAACGTCTCTTCCAAATAGTCTGCTCCCCCCGCCCGCACCCATGCTATCCCGCTACTACACATGTCACACCATTCCCTCTTCCCTTATACTAGGTTTACATCATTAGTGGTCTCTCTACTCCACATACACACACTCCCTCTCACACACAAATGCGCGCACAGACACACACAGAGACGCAGAAACACCCATTAATCTGGATCCTCATCTCTCCCCATGTCCGCATGTGTATCTCGCACACTCACTCTCCAATTATGTATATGTGTCTCCACGTTACACAACACAAAGCCCCAAGTACATGTCTCTCTCTATCCTCTACACACATAGACACAAAGAATATGTTATCATTGCCTCAGTCTCTAGACATATCACACACGCACACACACTCTCTCTCTCACACACACAAACACGCTCAACAAGGGTTTCCCCATGAATAACTTACCGTCTATTCATCAACAGTCGTGGCAGTACGGCGAACACGAGACGTGAAAAAGAATAAATCTACACGTGCTTAGACCACCTAGTATGACTACTAGGACTAGAGCAAGCCAAAAAGCGCGCCGCCGTCACCCCCTCCTTATCAGCGACGGGAAAACCTTTGTTTTACACAATCGAGAAGTCATTGTGCTAAGGCCCCACATGCTGAGGCGTTGAATAGAATGTAGATGCTAGTTTACGAAAACAAGTATCGATAATATGTTTGTATCTCCATACTTATATTTCTTCTCTTATAAAAAACCGAGTTGGTGATGATGGTACGCGTGCCATCTTGCAATATAGACCGTCCAATCTATATCTGACGGATGGAAATTAAACTAAAAGATACCCTCACCCCTCTCCACATTTGCAGACAAGGCCTTCCCTCGTTCGTCCTTATCTCCAACAACCTCATTGTTGAGCACTTAAGAAAGGAAGCCTCTGGAACAAACTGGCCTGGTGGCCGCTGCCGGCGTCGTCAATCCCCAAGCCTCCGCTCAGTCCGACCACCAACCACGACCACGCCCCACTCCTCTTCACCTTCTCCTATTTCTCGAGATATCATTAGTTTTTACACATGGGATTACTCCCGCATGGGTCAATCACAACAAGTGTTTTATAAAAAAATGCATCTTGATGTTCTGTGCAATGCATGGATCTTGCTAGTACTCCTACAGAAGACTAAGTTGGTGATGATGGTGTGTCTGCCATTCGTCGTGTGTGACCATTAGATC